>NW_027256883.1:71782488-73257488 GCF_029215685.1 Pituophis catenifer annectens
AAGTCATGATACATCATGTGATGACAATGTGGCACCACGAGTTTGATGCCCCTGCCTTAGAACTTCAAATTTAGCTCCAAAATAATAGTATTTGGTATTGGCATAGAAAATTCTGCTACCGTTTTATATAAAATAGAATATATAACTGGACAAGTTTGGAGATAAGTGGAATGTGTGTTCTGTCAACAGCTGAAATTATGTCCAGATTATTTTCAGACTTGTGGGATCTGGTCTTCCTTTCCATTTTTTTCAGGGACACCCCCACCTACTTTTTAAAAATGCCTGAAATACATGCCTATCCATTTTAATCTGTTGAGGCATAAAGAAGTAATTGCCTTATAATATCTTTAGATTAACCAAGTTTATCATGTTATGTATGTCTCATTTCAACAGATTCAGAAAATAGTCAACTAGATGGTGCAATTCCAAGGAAACATCAGTATATTTAACAGTGCCTTAAAGGTAAAGGTAAAGGTTCTCCTCCCCCCTAGTCATTCCTGACTCTAGGGGGCGGTGCTCATCTCCGTTTCAAAGCCGAAGAGCTAGCGCTGCCCAAAGACGTCTCCGTGGTCATGTGGCCGGCATGACTAAATGCCAAAGGTGCACGGAATCTTCCCACTAAAGGTGGTCCCTACTTTTCTACTTGCATGTTTTATGTGCTTTCCAACTGCTAAATTGACAGAAGCTGGGACAAATAACGGGAGCTCACCCTGTTACGTGGCACTAGGGATTCAAACCGCTGAACTGCCGATCTTTCGATCGACAAGCTCAGCATCTTAGCCTTACATAAACGACAAGCTCAGCATCTTAATGCCTTACATAAAAGTACCTATGTAAAGGTACACTTAAGAGTGATTATGTATTCTTTGTAACGAAAAGCAAGATATAAATTATTTTAGTATAGTATAATGGTGAGATCCTATGAGAGCTCAGTGTATATGGTGAAGAATATAATAGTGAGTCCTATGCATGATCTAGTGTTTAAAGGACCGAACTGGGACTGGGTAGAGCACATTCAAATCCAGCTCCATTGTAGAATGTCAATGGGTGACATTCTATAAGTCACTTCTCACAGAGTTATTGTTATGGAGGTAAAATGAAATATTAAAAAATATTTTTAAAAGTGCACTGATGTTACCTAGTTCGGTAATGAAACATCTGCAAGAAAACAATCCAGCTCAGAGAGCACCAAGGACCCCACAGTTCAACCCTGAGCTACACATATTCTCTTCTATCAATATTAAAAAAAGAAGGAAAGATCCCCATATAAGCTGTCCTGAGATTCTATACATAAATCAAGCCAGAGAGTCATAAATCAATCGTGCAAGGGAAAGTACCTCTGTGCAAACAATTACTAGGCATACTCAGTTACAGATGAGTCTGCAAATTTTGGAACCCGATGGAACTAAAGTGGATTTAATTTTGCCAAAAGCAAAAATAACAGCAATGGGGTTAATTAGGATTAACATTTTATTAGGAATTCCTTTTAAAATAATGACACTGGGTTTTACATTGAAACATAGGAGAAATTAAAATAAATCTTGAATGTAATACTTCTATTACTAATGACTCAAACCAAAAAATTAAAAATAATTATCTGAAAGCCTCTCCCCATCCCTATGGTCCATTACATGTTAACACTAAAGGATACTAGTGTATTATTAAAATAAGACTACTGCCAGATTAAAAATGTATTCCATTAATGAATGAATAAGAGGCTGTAAGAATTTAAAATAAATTTCCTTTCCTTCATGGAAGCAGGTATATGTGACAGCATACAGAAAAGTTCCCATCAAGAACCTTCAAAATATTATCTTCTGCAAACAATGCAATGGTCTCTTTTTCGTATTATCAAAACTTGTAACCATGGTTGCCACGAAAATAAACAAGATACAGTGTTGTTGGCAAAAGAGATAAATCAGGAAACACTTAAGAAGGATTTAGAAGTGATAAGGAACTTGACTAGTAATGTCAACCTCGTGATGAATTCTCCTTCCTCTCTCCTTAATGTGCAGAAATATAAAATATATGACATGATGTAATAGATATATGTGATGTTCTCTGCATGCCAAACTGCAGGGAATTACTGCAAGTTACAGCAGAAGCTTGGAAGCAAATGAAACAGTGAGCAGGTCACTGTTTTGGCTTGTTGTCGTAATTAAATATATGCAGATATGCAGATATATTTAGTTTCATGCAATGTGGCTAGAAGGGGGGACAAATCCAAACTGCCTCACAATTACAATACATAATTTGAAAATAAATTACCTAATCCCCATAAGTGAACAAAATGACAAACATATTAGAGAAGTCTTGAATCCCCATCTTAGCCACACTTGGTGCTTTTGTCCATGCATATATCATAATGGCTTCATAACTTGTCATACTGCATCTTGTTTCTAGCATAGTTATTTCAACATTTATATATGCAGCAATACTGTGTAAGATTGTATGTTGGGTATGAATTATGATATTGCAATGTCACACCTGACTGTGCACACATATTTGCTTGCACAAAGGCTCATTGATCAAGCAAGGAGCCCATACACCAGAACACCACTATTTTACACTCTATTTAGGACAGTAGTGAAATCCAATTTTTTTACTACCGGTTCTGTGGGTGTGGCTTGGTGGGCATGGCAGAGGAAGGATACTGCAAAATCTCCTTTTCCTCCCCACTGGAGGGGAAGGAGACTGCAAAATCCCCATTCCCGCCCCACTCTGGGGCCAGCCAGAGGTGGTTATTTGCTGGTTCTCCGAATTACTCAAAATTTCCGCTACCGGTTCTCCAGAACCTGTCAGAACCTGCTGGATTTCACCCAATTTAAAATTAACATATCCCAAACAGCCTATATTCATGACTAACACAACTACGAATACGTTTTCTGCCCCCAAAAGGAGGATGATTAAAAGACATAAATATACATAATACATGCATTAATTTATAGGTGTCAAAATAGCTGCTATGAATCAGCTATATGCAATAGTTGCTCTGGACACTTAAGCATCTATAACGTCCCTAGAGGAAATTCATATTTTAAAAAATCTGTGCAAAAATATTAAAAATGGCTGAAATATTCAAAGATCATCAAGCAAAAATGCTGAATTATCAGAAATATCAGATGAGGATGATTTCAATTTCAATGTTCTTATGTGTAATTGCATAAATTCTTCATGAATGAGAACAATGCAGTTGTAATTTTTCATTTTTAAAAAGTGGAAAATTGAAAGCCCAAAGCATTGCATGTTATCCCACAATTTTGTCTAATCCCCGAAAGGATTACTAAATTCTAATTTAAAATGTAAATAGAGTACATTCACTATACTAGGAAAATCAGTGATTTATGCACCAATTCAGTCTATATTTATGTCCTAATTCTTAGGCCAGTTCAAGAGCTCTGCTATCTCTTCATAATGTTCTTTACTTTTCACCTGGACTTTGATGGATAACTTACTGACCACACCATGGACTCAAATAGAGGATTGTTTTCTTTAATGTAGGACATATATCTGGATAAATAGTTCTTTTTCACTTGGGAACTTCAATTTGTTACCAAACAGAATACAACTGGCAGAATGAATGATGAGAAACGATAGGATTAAAGGATAAGATTCTAAGCGATTTTAAATCATCAAAATATTAGCAAAAAGCAGAAGGAGATAAAAAGGAGAAAGATTCAGTAGAACTTCTTTGAAGAGTTTTTAAAAGTGAATCATGGTGTTTCTTAGACCAGTGGTCCCCAACCCCCGGTCCGCGGACCGGTGCCGGGCCGTGGAGTACCTGGCACCGGGCCGCGCAGCGGCCAGGGGACATGAACGCTGCAGCGCAAAGGCTCCTGGGCCATGTGCAAAAGCTCCTGGGCCGTGTGCAAAAGCTCCTGGGCCGTGCGCAAAGGCTCCAGGGAAGAGAGCCCCGCGCAGGTACGCACGTGTGGCCCAAAGCCCCCACCCCTGCGCGCGCTCAGCGGGCCACGGTAAAATTATCAAAGGCTGATTGGTCCGCGGCGATAAAAAGGTTGGGGACCACTGTCTTAGACAATTGAACAACTCATTGGAGTGCTAGACTTGTGTGGGTAACATACATGGGTGGAGGTACATGCAAGCTGGCAGGAAGAATGCTATGACTGAAAAAGAATTGTTGGTCATGAACGAGAATGTGGAAAGTGGCCAACTGGTAACTACTTTTGAAAAGACTGCCGCTCGCATCATCAAATCAGTTAAGTGGAAAAAAAGAGGGAAGTGCAAAACATTTTGTGATATGTCTTTGTACAAGAAAAAATAATATATTCTGTTTTTAAAATAAACATTTATAGATCATTATTTTTCAGGAGTCCTATGACATTTTGAAATGTTTCCAGTCGTTTTATTGTTTATTTATTTATTTATTTATTTATTTATTAAATTTTTATACCGCCCCCTCTCCCGAAGGACTCGGGGCGGTGAACAGCCAAAATTAAAAACACACAATACAAATATTAAAATACATTAAAACAGAATTAAATTATCTTAGGCTTCTCCAATTTAAAACCCCGTTACCCATAAAATTCGCCAATTAAAAATTTTTAACCCAGCCCGGCTTGCTGAAATAAAAACGTCTTCAGGGCCCGGCGGAAGGTCCGGAGATCCGGGATTAGTCGTATCCCTGGGGGCAGCTCATTCCAGAGGGAGGGTGCCCCCACAGAGAAGGCTCTTCCCCGGGGGGTCGCCAGCCGACATTGCCTGACAGACGGCACCCTGAGGAGACCCTCTCTGTGGGAGCGTGTTGGCCGGTGGGAGGTTATCGGAGGCAGAAGGTGGTCTCGTAAATAACTTGTTGTTAAGCAACAAAAGACCTTGAGCTGGAAAGATAGGGTAGAAAAAGAGTGCGCACAAGAGATGGGAGAGAATACCGTCATCTGAAAACAAAGGTAGACACTTTCTTGCTAAGAGCAAAGGCTACCTTTTCGAAAAGGTGTTAATTCTGAAAGTACAAAAAATATTTTGGACGCTGCATTTTAGGAAGGCTGTTGATAAACTAGAGTGTGTCCAGAGAAGAGTAACCAAGTAGAAGAGAAGTTAGTATTTCATCACTGTAGAGAAATGAGAGGATCATGCAGAAAGATAATGGATGGATGAGTGTCATGTAGACAGATAAATGATACCTTTATGCTTCTATAAACAGAAATAAGGTGTGCCCATTAGGAAGTGAGAAATCAGATTGTACCTTATTTGAAAAGTTAAATTTGAGACTTCTAGAATTAGGTATGCACAAATTAGTTGCTTATATCTGACCACTAAGAAGTCAAAAACGGCCAAGAAACTGAGATGAGTACCGCACTCTAGAGTCGGACAGGAGTGGACTGGGAAACCTTTACCTTTTTATAAAAAAAGTGTTTGTACAGGGCTTGCTCAATGTTCTTGCCTTTACCTTGTGAGATATCTGTCTGTCCATCTGTTTATCTATCTATCTATCTATCTATCTATCTATCTATCTATCTATCTATCTATCTATCCATCCATCCATCCATCCATCCATCCATCCATCCATCCATCCATCCATCCATCCAATCTATTTGAATTAATGGCTTATGGTGTTTTGACCTGAGCAAGGAATGAACCATAGGGAGGAAATTCTTCCAATAAAGTTAAACTGGCATTAGCATCAACTTAGATCAAAAGATTTTTAAAGCACTTTCCTCTCTTTGAAATACATACAAATAAATAGAATTTTCATGTTCAGCTCACTTTTTTTTTAGTTAGATGGCCAATATCAAAAGAAAGCACAGTTCCAAATGAAAAACTATAAACTATCCAAACTGGAGAAAGGGGATGGGCATAGAACTGAAAGAATATACCTATTGTTGGTATTATTGTTACGTGTTATTTCTGGTCCTCCATATTTGATACTTCAGTCCTTGCCCTATGTCATTGTCTTGATTAGATACCTATTATTTGGAGCTGTTATTTGTCCTTCAAAATAAAATATACTGGTACAAAATTAAAAGTAAATACAACCATATTTCATGAATCTAAAAGTGTGAGTGCGTCCATTATAATAAACTCTAATGCAATTACACAATTCATGTGTTAATACAAGATTTGCGACACAGCAAAACAGATTTTAAAATTAACCAATGCAGCTACATTTGGCCTGGTAGAGTACATTTCCAGTAGGTCTCAAACCTCTTCCCCAAACTGAAAACACCACATGTTCAACTTGGAACAGCTGTTTCCTATTCAAAATGGATTGTTTCAAACTCTCAGTTGGATGTTTCACATTGAAGCCATTGGTAGAGCATATCAGTCTAAGAAGGAATGATGGTCCATTGTACTAAACAATAATAAACAACAATGAATAGATGATAATACTAAACAGGTGTCTAAAAGTGTTAGCAGATAATGTGCATAGACAATGCCGCTTTGAATGATCATTAATGAATAGATGTAAGTTGAGGAGTACCTGTAAAATAAATATAAACGAGGGAATCCATCATGAGCAAGAAAACTTGAATGATCTCCTTGTGGCAAATGGAAGCCTATATACAATGAGTAAAATACCACAAGTGGTTGGGGCAAGTAAAAAAAACCCTGTATAATACAAGATGGCAAAGAATTTATCATTATCATCATAAGTAGCTACTCTGAAAAATCAATGACGGTGACATCTTTCTATGCATACAACTGGTAAGGACAAAAGGTGTGAAAGGATAAAGAAAAGATATATAAATATTAAATATTAGGGAACTGAATGACAACAGGAGATCATCACCCTGAGGCAGATGAACAAGACCAAAATTTCCCGCTTCCCTCCCTCCGCACAGCCATCTTGGGTGGAGGAGTGTGTGCAGTTATGAATTGATACACAAATTATTAATGATTTTACATCAAGCAGTCTTTTATATAATATCATTACTGTATTTATGCCAAGTAATCTTCATAGTGACTATTTTTTTTCTATAATGTTTCCCTGAAAATAAGACCCTGCGCATGCGTTTAAATATTTTCAGGGAAGGCTTATTTTCGGGGAGGCTTATTTTAGTGCATGCGCTCAAAAGCCCAATTGGTCTTTTTATCAGGGGATGTCTTATTTTAGGGGAAACAGGGTAGCTATCCTATAATAACCGTACTGTATTTAATATAATCCGAGATCTGGCTTGCAACAACATTTTTCTTAGGATTTTGTATTACAGACTTGCACTTGGTATAAAATTAACTAACTGAGCATATCTTTTTTGGTATGTAACACCAAGATTGCTTCATAGTATAGATGATTATATAATTTACAGGATTTATCACAGGGACTATATTATAAAAACACAAAATGTATTTATTTGGGGAAAGTTGTATATAACCATATCTAGAGCAGGCTACATGCTAATGCATATGTGAAAAATGCATTATTGTGCAAAATTGTAGATGTTGTGTATCTTTATGTGCTGTTGATAGACGATTTGTCTGAATGGCAGGTTTCCAGAAATTCTCTAATGTTTTTGCTGTTGGCTTGGTCTAGGATATTCATACTTCCCCTGCTAATCTTTTGCCTGTTTGTCCTATATAGTGACTACTACAGTCCTTACAGTGTATGTTGTAGATCAGTGGTTCCCAATCTTTCCGGTTCTGCAGACTGACAGTGGTGACAGTGGTGGAAGGGGAAAAGGGATGGTTTCACATGCGCCCCCACCATTTGCACAAATGGAGCTTCATGTGCTTGCATGCTTCCTTCTGTGGGCCAATTCCCAATGGGCTGCAGACTGGTACCAGACCATGGACAAGGGAGTTGGAGACTCCTGTTGTAGATGACTCCTATTTTTTTCTTCTGGGGCTGCTAGGTCTTTTGGTTTTTGTGTGCCACGGTGATGCCATGTGGTTGTAATAGTCTGTTGATGGTTTCTGAAATGTTTTTGAGGTATAGCAGTGTTATCCTTTTCACAGCTTGTGTTGGTTGTGCTTTATTGAGTTGAGTGTACAGGCACTTTTTGATAAAGTTGTGTGGGTATTCATTTTGTTGGAAAATGTTGCATAGATAATCTGTATGATAAAGACCAGTACTGTATCTAAGCACCTGCAAAAATATATTTGCCTTGCTACTGAAAGCAGCCAAATTACAAAACAATATTTAGATCTCCATTAATGATATTTGAATATACACACATATGCATATGCACATACGCACACACACAATAACATAGTCAGTTAACAGATGGGGAAAACAAAGTTATATAGCAAAAATATATTCCAAACGCTTAATATGCTTTCCAGTTTACATCTATTTCTCAACATGGATTTGAACTAATTCTGGAATAAATATGTGGAAGGAAAGCCTTGTGGTGGCCAGCATAAGTCTTCCATCTTTTGCTTTGTTCCCTGAGACTTTAAGGTAGCCTGAAGACTACTGTACCACAACTATTTTCAAAGTATAAAAGGAAAATGTTGAGTGCAGGGTATGGGTGCTTGGTGGAAGATATTGTGATGTGGGAATTTGTAGCTGGCAGCTCAACGGGCACCTGATGCTCAGGAGTAGTATGCTTGGACTTCACCAATCCAGCCACAGACAAGCTGAAAAGAGAAGCAGAGCCAACAGTTTTAACACTCCAGCAGCATTGCTGAGAAGGTACAGCCTGCCAAGTACTTTTCCCTTCACAGACTGAGAAACTGCCAAGCCAATGCTTCAGCAGAAGTTTAAAAAGGCAACTGACAGCAACAGAAGTCAATTTGAAGATGGCTACATGATGGCTAAAGGCTTCAGCATAACCTCAAGCAACAAAGAAAAAAATACTGTTTAGAAATAAAATATACACACGGGGTAGAAATATATGCTACTGGATGTATAGGATAATAATAATAAGCTTAGTAATAAGTGGTAAGGTAGGAAAGCTTCCATGAGGGAACACAGGGAAGATAAAAACAGTCTGTACCATTTCTCAATGAGGAACCCTTACAAAGTATGTTAAAATATATGTGACACTGGAATATACATAGGTGAACTCATTCTTATAATACAATTCAACAAGAATAAAATTCCTTTTCCTTTCTCTTGTTAAAAACCAAAAACACTTTCTGATCTCATTTTTGTAAGAGAAGATGCAAACCTCTTGATTATGGCATTTGATGGAATATATCTTTGGGCTATTTCCAGCTTCTTCCTCTCAGAGGTAAACAGCAGTGGCCAGGGAAAGATTTTTATTAGCTATAGCACCCACTTATGAACTCCTCTCCAGAAGGATCCTCGCCTACCACAGCCTAATATCATTTCACCACCAGCAAAAACCATTTTATTTCTGCAGGATTTTCACATCTGATGAGATATTAAGATCCAAGTTGTTTTATCCTTGTGTTTTACTGACTATACTATTCTGTTTGTCTTCCTGTGAGCTGCCCTGAAATTATTTATTGAAGGCTGTCTTCAAATTCGTAAACCAAACAAACAAATGAAATGATCACTCCTGTTTGCATTTGTACCAATAGGCTTCTTATTATGAAACAAAATGCTCTCATTCAAATGCCAAACTATAAAGGAAAATATTACAATGTTAACATCTAGCCAGGTTTACTTTCCCCCAGGGAACTGCTGAGGAAGTGTGCTTGTTTCTATTCCACATTAAAAACACTTTTTAGCATTTGTACTAGAGTTTTATCATCTGACAGTTATGTTCAATGTTTTGATTTGACTTTCAAAAATTGTACCTTCATATTTACTTTATAATTAAACCCACTGTGCAGACTAAGAGCCTCCGAAGTTTTTTTTTAAATCCAATTTTCAGATAGGTAAACCAGTAGACTGGCCCCAATCTATATGCATATGTTCCTAATACTGGCATTTACCAAAACTAGAGCAAATTAATTAAAGAAAACAATAGGAAAGGAATCCATGCGACACAGCACTGTAAGTAAAAAGTCATGCCAAATATATATTGTTTTCTTAGGGCAGATCATTTCCATATAATGCTGATTTTCTATTCCTTTTTTCCTCTGAACCTATAATTTAATACCTGCCTCAGTGACGGTAAAATAATAATTACAAATATGCATTCAGTTTGCAAACAAATTTGATATACACATGAGGTAGATTAAAGAATGATGTTCCTCTTTAGAGCTTTCAAAATGCAAAGGCATAGTCATAAAAAACAAAATAATTCTGTAACACATGTAATTTTCTACAAGTAGACAAAATGTACAAGAAAATGAATAAAAGAGAATTCAGTAAGACAAGTAATGCTAATTAATCTGTGCTTGAATCCACTAATACTTTTACAATTTCAAAAACAAGGAAATTATTTCCAAGTAAAAAATTTCTGATGTAATTGAACATTACTTAACAACATCTTCCATAAAGTACTCCATTATGTTGAGATTCATGATATCCCTTTGAAATCATGATATAATCACTGTATTATTATGAAAGGGAATATTTTCTTTTGTTCGATGTGAAGATGTTAACAAATTCATAGCATTTGCTTCTTTTAATTATTCTTCCCTTTTCTCCAGGATTGTAGCTTACTTCAAGATTTCACCTGCTTATTTGGGCTTGGAGAATACAATTGTCCTAGTAATCTTGGTAGTAGAATACTGTATGTGCTGAAAACAAGTAAAATCAGACAAGTGAAACCATGACTAGAAATGGTTACTTGTCTGGTAGCCTTTGCCTATTGCTATACTAAGGGCTTTTTTCTTTTCTCCTAGGTCTTTCTTCCGCATAGATAAAACATGTGGTACTTCAGAGAAATGAGAACCTAGCCATCGATATAATAGACACATTACAATAAAGATAAAACTTCATGCTGGGAGGGCCCATTCAGGATTAAAATTTATCTGCTATTGTCTGCCTTCTGAGAATGGATTTGCATTCTATTAAATTTTTAAACACTGTGTTTCTATTTTATCTGGAAAAAGTAATATAATTTGGACTCAGTAAAATCTTTTTCTTCTTTTAATATTCTACTTGCTAAAATTATAAAATTCAGAAAAGCAAACTAAGCATCTGATGTTTCTCAGTAATTACATGAAAGCACTAATCTATAGATGAATAACTATTACTAGAAAAAAAGATGAAGACTATTAATCCGAATCAATGTCAGACTTATCCTCTCTTAATTCCCTTAGTCTCTCTTTCAAAGCTGTCTCACATTGGGGTTCATCATTATATCCTATGATCATAAATCCCATAATTTATCTGTGACAGACTTTCTTTTGTGTACTTGAACCTTCCTTCAGTTAGTTTCATTAATAATCTAGTGGTTAGATGCATGGTGGTGCAGTGGTTAGAATATTTCAGACTAATTCTGCCGACTGCCAGCAGTTCAATTCTCAGGTTGACTCAGCCTTCCATCCTTTTGAGGTCGGTAAAATGAGGACCCAGATTGTTGTGGACAACATGCTGACTCTGTAAACCTCTTAGAGAGTGCTGTAAAGCACTGTGAAGTGGTATATAAGTCTAAGTGCTATTGCTATTTGTATATTAACTATTTCTCTCCTTATCCTTCTGTCAAGTGAAATTTGATCAAATTGTTTATACAGTAATTTAACTCCATAAATCAACAGAACTGAACAAGAAATTCCAAATATGACCTCACTAAAGATATTCTAACACTGTCAGTTTTAAGAACTACCTAGTTGTTCTTGGTTAATACATTCATTGAACTATTCTCCATGACCCACTTTGTCTGCCATCTTTGACCCATACCATTTTAAATTATCTTCAGTAAATATGTGAATCTGGGATTTATCCCCTCTTGATGTGCATAATTTTGCTAATCTAGACTGATTTACATTTGCCATTGTATTACCTCATGTAGTACAAAATTAGTTAATTTGTCTTCATCTGATCATTTCTCTAAATGGTTTTCTTCTTTAGAGAGGCATAATTTTTTGTTGGTATTTTTTGTTAGAGATGCATAATTTTCTGTCAGTTATGTTGACATTTCTTATTATTTACTTTGCCTTTTTTGTAAAATCTAAAAGTTCTCTATTCTTGACTTTATTTGGGCAGCTTTTCAAGTTCCCTTAACTCTGCAGTTAATGAAATTGTCATTGTGGTAAATTTCTTGATGTTCAGTATACATTCTAGCTGCATTTCTGTTATGTTGAATAGTCCCCAAGCTCATTGAAGAGATATGAACTTTCTGATCTTTCCATTCAATTCTGTAGCATTTCTTTGCATTGAAGAATTACTGTGGTCAAAGACAGTTGTGCTGGACTTTTTGATTATTTATTTAGGTTCAGTGGAATGGTGAATTTTAGCTGTCTGCTAAAGTATCTAAATGAGGAGTGAATTAAGTAGTATTTGCAGATGTTAAGTTTTCCACAGTATTCCCATATGACATACCCACCATTGAATAAAATAATAAAAAAAATTAAAATTAAAATGGTTTAAATTACTGTGACCTCATGTAAGATTTCAAGACTACTTCAAAAAGAGATTGCTTCAATAAAGCAGGACTATCACACATATAGAAGTTTGAGCATTTAAGTCACCAAAGAAAAAAGATATCCTTTTAATTCTAATGGTATCACTTTCTTAAGAGTTTATGTTTGAAAAAGCAAAAGTATCTTCAAATAAACAATTCATGCAAATAAACAATTCATGCAAAGTAAGATACACAAAAGACCGTCAAGTATCCATCTCACTACAAAGTGGATCATTTGTGTAAAATAATTTATTTCCATGCACACACAATTTCTCAGTCGCAGCAGGAATCACTAATATTGTAAGATGCATACAAATGCATTTTTCCATGTCATATTAATTTTATAATTTGCAGATGTGCATCAGAGGTTTTTATCACTGTCCGTATTTGGTAACCATTATTTAATAAAATTCAGATAGATACTTTGAATATATTCTTTCAAAAGCTCATAACACTATATTGCACTTGAATATTTCTATTTTTTATCTTCTTTGGGCACTTGCTTTTTTAGAATTTTAATACCACATTATAGTTGGCATGAAGTCATTTGTGAATATTACTTGATTTACCTCATTTATTTATCATACAGTCTAAGGATTACCTTGATTATCCTTATTGCAAAAATTCAATCAAGCATACGTAGCACTCTACTGCCTATTTAAACTCTTATTTCAGATTTCATTAAGTCTTTATAGCAGGTGTGGGCAACCTTTGGGCCATATTGTCAGTCTATAATTCCCATGATCTCAGATCTCTCTGGCTGTGCTGACTAAATCTAATCCATTTTGGGATCAAACATATACTGTATCTACAAGTTTCACTGCTATGTAAGCCTCATATATAAAAATCCTGAAAAATATTCCAAGAGGGATGAGAGGCTAGAAATTAGGGGAAGCATTCTCAAAATGCAAAGGAGAAGGAGAATTCTCAAAACCTAATGAAAAGAACTAAAAATGGAAGTTTGGAGCTAATGGATAATTTCTGTGGTAGACAAAAATAAACAATAGAATCCCTATGATATCATGTCTGATGCTATACTGTATAACTTGTTTATAAATGATTTGGGACTCATGGTTAATAAGAGATAGGCAAAGTTGCAGATTGCTAGGTATTGGATCATTTTATCAATTTTACTGATAAATTATAACAGAGTAACATAATAAGAGACCTTGGAGGCCTTCTAGTCCAATCTCCCCTGCTCAAGCAGGAAACCCTATACCAGGGGTGTCAAACTCACGTCACAGCGGTGTTACATGATGTATTGGGACTTTTTTCCCCCTTCGCTAAATGTGGGCATGGCCAGTGTGTGACGCATCTGGCCCACGGGCCGGGAGTTTGACAGCCCTGCCCTATACCATTTCAGACAACTGTTGCCCAATTTCTTCTTAAAAACCTCCAGTGTTGGAGCTCCCACAGCTTCTAGAGGAAAGTTGTTCCACTGATTAATTGTTCTGTATATTATAAATATTTGTATACAGTTATATAAACAGTGCACAATAGAGCATTGTGCACAAAAATAATATAGATAAAAGAATAATCAAAATTATTATGGGAAGCATTTTCTTCATGAAGAAAGTATGTAGGAGTTAGGATTATTTTTTTTATTATTTATCTATCTAACTTATTCACTTATTTATTTAATTAGTAAAAGATAAGGAAGGCTATAATAAAGATCTATATAATTATAAGAGGAGATACATAAAACAGGGTGATATTCTCCTTCTTGAAACAAGAAAACTAAATTAGTTTGCAAAAGCCTACAAACAAATGGAAAACAAAGAAAAATAATTTTTTTCCACTTCCCATTCATACAGCTGCAGTTTTCTTGCTAGTTGTTAAGTAGAATAGATTATAGTAAATGGATGATATTTAAAAAGAGTCAAATATCCATGATTAAAAGCAATATACTTAATTCATCAAAGATCACAGATAGCTGTATGATATTCTACTTGTACATTTCTGGAAGAGCACAATACTCTTATGTTTCTAGATATCAAATGTTTGCAGGACCAATTAAAAGCCATTGCAAAGCAGGAATAAGAGAATAAAAGTGCTTACGTGCACTTTGAATTTTCAAATTCCTCTGCAAGCTTCTTTTGCAGTGGATCTTGTTTCTCTACTTGCTTCTTCAACAGGTTTTAGTTACTGTTTTGTTGTATTCTACTTTGCTGGTTTCTATCTATGAGGGAGTTATGCCCATGGGGCAGTTCAAATTATCCCCTTGTATTGTTTATATATCCATGTTTATAGTTCACAAAGCTCTCTTTGATCCTTTAGGTTGAAAGATGCTATAAAACTGTCATTTATTTTTTTATTATTACCATTATTACCAGAGATTTTGACAGAAACACTGTTCAAAAAATACAGTGAACGGGATATTGTGCACAGTTCAAGAAAGAAGTACATTGATGAACACACCAACATTTCCTTACAGAGGGAAATGCAGATGCCAGGTATTTGCCAGGGAAAATCCACTGGTCAGATGGCTGGGATTTTAGACAATATAGGTAGTCCTCGACTTACAATCATTCTTTAAATGATATTCGAAGTTGCGACACTGAAAAAAGTGACTTACAACCATTTTTCATATTTATGACCATTGCAACATTCCCATGGTCACATGATCAAAATTCGAATGCTTGGCAACTGGTTCATTATTTATGATGCTTGCAATGTCCCAGGGTCATGTGATCCCCTTTTGTGATCTCCTGACAAACAAAGTCAAAGGGGAAGCCAAATTCACTTAACAACCATGTTACTAACTTAACATCTGCAGTGATTCAATTAACAAGTGTGGCAAAAAAGTTGTTGCGGCTCGTACGCGGCCATGCAGCTAGTAGACAGCGAGGAGGCTGGTGTGGTGCTGCGCCAGCAGCCTGTGCAGCTGGCACTCGAGTCAGACAATGAGGAGGCTGGAGAAGATGTGGTGCTAGAGGCGGGATTTCAGCCAGGGCCTTCAGAACCTCCAGAAACTCCCATAAGTGAAGAGGAAGAAAAGGAGGAGCCTCTTCTCGATGCACGGGCGCGCAGAGCTGCCAAAAGGCAGGAGTGGCTGCTCAGAAGGAGGTCTCCTTGAGAATAAGACTTGGGGCTAATTGGCCACTCCCTTAGCCTATTTAAGGAAGGATGACAACTGAGGCAATTTGCAGGGAACAACTTCGTTCACTCTCCTTCGTCTTGATCTTAGTTCTCTGCAAATTGCTTCTGGGCTTTCAGCCAACCATAGTAAGATTACAATTATTTATTCTTTGGATTCTTGTAGGCTGTTAAGAAAGTTAATTAACAGCCTTTGTTTGAAAAAGACTGATTTAATTTAGTAAACTAAGGTTTGTACAGACTTTGTGTGTGCTGCGTTCTTTGGGGTCTGTAGCTGGGGCAGAACAAAAGTAAATGGGGCAAAACTCACTTAACAACTGTCTCGCTTAGCAATAGAAATTTTGGGCTCAATTGTGGTTGTAAGTCCAGGACTACCTGTATCCACTGAGGACACAAAAAGATCGGATGGAAGAATGCAGTATGAGATGCACTGATCGAAATGAAAGGTTCAACCCATATATGATTCACAGACTGTGGGTACTCCCATCTGAAGGATCCCTGGGTTACCTATTTATATGAGACTCTTCCTGCGGCCCTGAATCTTGGTTCAAAGCCATTGTCAAGTGGAAGAGCTGCTGAGCTGGGGTTTGTGCAGGTAAAATACTTTTATATGAAATTTCTCAAAAGCCAAAAATGGCCTTGTTTGACCTTGGAAACTACGAGGGATTTGGCTTGGTTAATACTAGGAGGACAGGGATATAACGTACCAGAAGACAACTATGGCAAACCATAGAAACCGGATGAATGTAGTCACCAGGAGTGAAGCACTCAAAAATGGTTCCTTTAAATCAGGTAATCTAGCAACAATAGTCTGTTGCTACTGTTACACCCATTTCTTTAAAAAACCCAAACCCTTGAGCCTAATATACCAAGATTGCAAAGTAGGGGAAGGTTTAGATGAAGCATTACTAAAGGACCCTTTCTTGCTTTCATCTGAAATAAATTTTCACATGTAGCCATAGGTGCTGTCTGGTGTCTTTAAATATTGTCATAACCTTATGAGGAGTTTAGCATTCTTCTGACATAAATTCTCACACATACTGGCTTGGGATCTATTCTAAAACTATCTTTAGGATAGTCAAAGGGACGGGTGTTATAAAACTGCTTAGTCCTCCTCTGTCTATTACACCATTGAACCCTGCACAAACATTAGCTAATTAGCAACACTTTACATAATGCCCATGAGAAAGAAGTCAGTAACAATTTATTGAGTCAGACAGATTAATACAGAATTACTACTGTGCTTTTGAAAAGTGTCTTTAAAAAACTGGCAGAGTGGGGTCTCTTGTTGTTGAACCTATACAGATATTTACAATTATAAACAACATCCTATGAATCCTAAAAATAAACTTCGGCTATCAAAGATATTTGGGTTTTTCTTTGAGATTACAATTATGAGGAATAAGGATTATATCTAGATAAATTATAAATTTGATTAGAATTGCGTGGTTCTTTACATATACCCATTTTTAGCCAAATAACTGCTGTGCTTTAAGTAGGAGTATTTTATATATTGGAACAATGCTTTCTCCATACAGTGCCCTGATCCCATCCAGTTCAATTCCTCATTCTGTGACTGAAGTCCTGGCTCTCTAGAAGCAGGAAAATGCAGGCCTGAGCAAAACCAAAATGCAAAAGAGAATATTGTCCTAGTTTGGTCCTAAAATTGAAATAAGGACGAAATGTTCATAGCTGGCCAAAGTTACCATGTTTCAAAGTAACATTTATCAGGCTTAACTGGGGATAAAACTCTTGAGGAATTTGAGGGGGGGGACACTTTCTGCGATGTCTATCTGAGCTACTTGCAATTTACTTGCTGAAGAAAAATGCAATCTTGGTCACAGAAAAATGCCTGAAAGAAGACTATATTTTCCACACATAATGTTCATTCTATATTGAGTGAGAACACAATATTAGGTGAGGGGGGAGGGTATTTTAAGGTATGATAGCTGTATCATATTGCAAAGCCAATGATAATTTCCCCCTTTCATAGGAAGAAATTGATATTTCTTGCTACTTTCGCTATCTTATGAAGAATAATATAGGATATACCATTCTCTTTGATGTACATCCTGAATAGCTGAGGAAAATAGCAGAGAGGCAATTACCCATCCCTAAACCTCATCCGTTTAAAGTCAGGGTATGGTCCTGTGGCACATTAGGATCAAGTCAATGGTAAAAAAAAGAGAGAGACGGAGGAAGGGACGGAGGGGAAGAGGGAGAGGGAGAAGGGAGGGAGGGAGGGAGGGAGGGAGGGAGAGAGAGAGGGGCTTTTGATGGCTTAGGACTGTGTTTTACAAGGTTTTGTTGAAATACAAACAGATTTGACATAATAATAGATACAAGAAGGAAAACTCGGGGGGGGGAAATTAAAAATAAATAAATAAACCAAAGCCTTGTGGGAAATAGGGTTCCTTTTCAAATATATATATAGCTACCATTTTGTTGACTTATGTTGCACCCATGCACATACAATGGAAGCCAGGGTGTGTCAGCTGTTGGGAAAGTACCCAGTCTCTCCTAAATAGAGGCCCGAGCTGACATTTCAACATCAGCAGACTATGCAGAGCCAACAAGATTTTTAGGGTGATTGATGGCACTTTTCAAATCCTGCCATGACGGATTTAAATCAAGAAGCTGTGATTCAGTTTTCTTTCTTAATCTACTCCAAAAATCATTTTACAGAATATCCTTCATTTTATCACCCTGCCAATGACAAGAGAACTGACATGACTGTTGTGGCATCATTTCAATACTTTAAAAAATCACTTGCAAAGGGCTCATGAAAAAGCCTCGTCCAAATCCCAAGAAACCTTGAACAGCTATGAGCTGCATATTATAGTTAAATCTGCATTTCATTTACTACAGTCCAGGATTTCCAACAGCTGAATTAAGAGGGCGTAAGGTCTTTTCATTTTTATGACTTTTTAAGCAACCCGAAATCAGACATTCTTGCTGATCATTCATTCAGTGATCTCCCAAATCTTTGTCTTGCATATGTAGAACTATTTTTAGCATGCTACATACATTTCTGTAAGCTGCCCATAAAATAAAATGACAGAAATGTTTTCTAGATCAGGAATAAATTAGAACTGCTGTGAGGGGTGTGATTGGAATGGCTCTACTGGCAATATTCCAGAGAAATTACTTGATGGTAATCTGCATTTATTTCATGAAAATGTACAACCACAGTAACGTTATGTTGTCAGCAGAAACAAAGTCTATTAACATCTGACACCGTGTTATTAAAATATGCTTCACAAAACACACTACCACAAATCAGTACTATGCTAAGAGTTAGCCAAGATTCATACTCAAAAATTCTGGTGAATATATTTTCTTGTCAAGTTGCTTTTGTATTATCAGTTAGTGGCTGCAGATAGTTCCTCTTCAAAATTCTGGATAAATATTACCAAATATATTTAATGATCAAAATAGATGTAAAAAGAACTGGGGTTATTTATGGTTAAAAAATTACTTTGCAAAAGGAATTTGAATAGATAATACATTCAGAAGGCTTGGGGGGGGGGAAATATTTATTTTAGCTGTTTTATTCTAAGCTTTCCAGTGTAAGATCAATGAAAAAAAAAGCCTTTCATTCTCCTTTTTACTATCTTATATTGTTGGGATCCTAACATAGATTTGAAAGACCCTTTTGGTTAAAGATTCTTAAATGCTTAGGAATATTTGTCATTGGCTACAGCTATAGGAGCCACATCCCCAACATAATGCTGGCTCCACCATTTGGCAAAGTGAGGTCTGGTCTATAATACCGCTGAGGTACTAAGCACAGAGTAGTGAGGGCTACCTGATACCACTTATATTAGTTTGCTATTCTGTAGTATTATGAAGAATGCTGTTCTCCAATACAGATATAAAATTTAGTTTTCTAGTCTGCTAAGCTCCTCTGTATGAAATTGAAATTGCTTGTGGTTGGGCAAAGAAAGGAGAAATCTTGCCCTTAGCCTGTTAAGAAAAATGTCATATCCCTGTCTTGATGGCTGGGATAAAATTAAGCAAACTAACTTCATAGTCATGGGTTGAAATCTCAGATACAGAAAGTTTAAATTGTCCCACAGCTGCACACTAAAAAGTGATTCTTATATGAACATCTATATACTACTAAAAATCTGTTGTATATAACCTTTAACCAGGTAAAACAGTGTATCATAGGAAAATTTGTGATCACTTCAGTATTGCCATGCTGCTGTTCCACCAACCAGAGATTCAGTAGACAGGTCTTGCTTTAGAACCCTGGAGGAAGGTAGATTGGACCCTCCTTCAGTCACTGGAGATCAGTAGACTGGTCCTGCCCTAGCCCCCCAGAAGCCAGGAATATCAGTCTCCTCACTGTCTGACAGTCAGCCTCAGTCAAGCTGGCATGAAGTTAGAAGCTACTCCCTCTCCCACTCCTTTCTTGCCCTTCGTCAATCTGTTTCTCTGTTTAAGTAAGGAAATAACTCTGAAATATTGACTAAATGGGTATCAGTTTGTCTAGTGATGAATATAAAGTGCCTCTTTATTGACAAACTTACTGTGCAATTGTCCTCACGAGCACCAAAAGATTTTAACCTTTATAGTGAACAGACTTTCTTTCTTTTTTCTTTTTATAACTGGGCACTTAGGATGGCACCCCAGAGACAAAGTTCAGGATCTAATGCGCTCCTGAAAAGACCATGCAGAGAGAGAGGTATAGGAAACAGTGGCAAAGATGATGTCAAGTGCAGGAAATCAGAAGCCAAGGTGGTTGAAATGACTACAGGTTTATTGCCTATTAACACTCTCTAAGAATCTGAATTACTAACAGTCAAAGCAAATTGGCAGTAGATAAAAATCAATGGAATTCAAGGTGGGCTGGACTTAAGTCTCTTATGGGCACAAAGGGATTTCAGACTGATGATGCGCTTGACCCCTCCCTCAGGCTAAGCCTGGTCATCTCCTACAGATGAGTACAATATTATCTCCTATTCATATTTTCCAGCAATTAGTATTAAAAGACACTGGTGGTATAATATAGTCATGGTAAGTCATCTGAGCTCATGGTTATTTTTGCTGTAGCTTGTGAAAGCTAGATCCATAAATTGGTTAAGTGCTGTGTGAAGAGCATTTCAATTGTGTGTCATCTTGGAATTTGTGTGTCATCTTGGATAGTCTCAAATTTTAGTACAGGAAATCCCCGAGTTACGAACATTCCCTTAGCAAATGTTCGAAGTTATGTGATAAGCGCCCCCTAGTGTTTATGAACAAGTCCAGAAAATACGAATGTTGCAGCCCCCATGGCAGTTGTTCGCCCTTACAAATGACAGCAGACCTAGAGAGCCTTTGCTTTCTTTGCTTGTTTCAGCACTTCAGGCTTTTGGTGAGTATGCAGAGAATAGAGGCCTAAAGTACCGCAAGATCACACAAGATCAGTAGCACAAGATCTCATGCTACTGATCCCTCGTGGTACTTTAGACCTCTGTTCTCTGCAAAAGGAGGCCTGGATGAGAACTGCAGCAAAAGGCTTTGCAAATGGAGGAAGGCCTGAAACACTGAAGCTTTCCCTCCATTTGTAAAGCCTTTTGCCATCTTTGTAAAAAGCCTTTGTTGCCAAGAACAACAAGTGCATTGCTCCAGAGTTCCGTTTTCACCAGGAAAAGTATTTCCTGAAGGCCTCTGCTGAATAGAAAGTTCTCTTCAGCAGAGACCTTGAGGAAAGGCCTTTCCTGGGGAAAATGGAGCTCTGGAGAAATGCGCGCTCCCTCTGGGGGCTCCGTTCTCTTCAGCAGAGGCCTTTCCTCAAGGCCTTTCCTGGTGAAAACAGTTCCGGAGCAACGCACGCTCCCTCCGGGGACTCCATTCACTTCGGCAGAGGCCTTGAGCAAAGGGCTTTCCTGGTGAAAACAGAGCTCTGGAGGGACACATGCTCCCTGTGGGGGCTGCATTATCTTTGGCAAAGATCTCCTCAAGCCCTATGGAGTTCCTTGAAGTGGCGCCCCATAGGCACATAAACACTTTTCGGCGAGAGGCTGAAAGCTTCTGGAGGCCATGATATCTTGAGACTTCAGGCACCCATCTTCTTTTGCAGAGAATGGGTGCCTGAAGTCTCGTGAGATTAGGGCATCCGGAAGCTTCCAGTCTGAAAAGTTTTTGCATGCTAACAGGAGGCTTGAAGTCTTTAGAGGACAGTCACCGAAGCTTCCTGCTGCTCCAGAAGTGGCAGGCAACCTTGGCAAATCAGAGAAGCCGAGCAGTGTGCGCTTGTCCTGCTCTGCCTCTGCTCTCACCACTCACAGGCAAAGAAAGAGACAGGCTGGAGGGGAGACAGATCTTCACAAGGTAAGTGATCCGGCGCAGCAGGATGAGGGGGAGAGAGCAACTGAGGGGACCCCAGGGGAGGGAGAATGAGGTATCTCAGTGGGTTGGGGGAGGCCTTGAGTGGTCTGAAGCAGGTGGCCTGTTCCGTCACTACCCCCCCCCTCTGGCCTTCCCCACTTTGAGATACCTCATGTGCATTTAACGAGCCAAGCATTCGATTAGCGAATGCGCAAAAGAAGGTAGTAATCATGTTCAAGGTACGAGATTCACTCCTATGAATCCTTCAGTTACAAACAGAAGAGGCAGGCTTCATTACATTCATAACTCAAGGACTACCTGTATTATAAGAAAAGGAGAATACTGTACTTTGCCCATACCATGAATGACTGTATAAATGTGTATGATGTTGTCTTTGAGGTGTCTTTTTTTTCCTAGACTAAAAAAACAATCCAATTTAATATTCTGGCTAAGATAACTGGCTAGATACTATGTGATTCACTTAATGTGAAAATCATCCAACCCCTGAACTGTAGTTCTTATATATATAGGCTAAAGACATAAGAGAGAGGGAAAGAATAAAAGACTCAGATTCAGAGTATATGCTTCACGGTACATTAACTTTTTGTATGCTAAATTGAACAAAGCAGTTCAACTACCTTCCTTCTTAAAGGACATACAAAGAAATACTTTATCAATTCAATTAGTTTTTAATGCATACAGTTGAGATGATTTTATTCCTTAAGGAAGTTATTAAAACACAAGATCTATTGTACATTTCAGGGACATTTTGTCAAACATCTAGAATTTACTCTGGAATTAGTCAGGGGCTTTGCTTTTGAAGTCTGCAAATGAATGTAAATCAGGCTCAGAATGAGTATATTAAAATGATTATAACAAGTAGTTCAAATACTAATTGAAATCTCCTTAATTTCCATTTTGTTTCATGCCTCTTGTCTTTGCTGAAACTTTATGGTAATTCTCGTCAGCTCCTGGTGGTTTTATGGACAGTCCATAAAGCAATAGTAAATAAACGCAGGTAGTTTGCCATTGTTTTCTTTCACAATGTTCTTAACTTCCCAATCTAGCCTACTGCCATGGCATTCTATGGTAATTTTCCAGCCAAGTATAACCCCATTTAATTTTTACCTAAAGAAATTAGCCAGGTATCATCGTTTGCTG
Source organism: Pituophis catenifer annectens (assembly GCF_029215685.1). Lineage (NCBI taxonomy): Eukaryota > Metazoa > Chordata > Lepidosauria > Squamata > Colubridae > Pituophis > Pituophis catenifer. Next base: position 71,805,444 of record NW_027256883.1, read on the forward strand.
AGACATTTATATGCACAGACTACTATAATTATTCAGTTAAACAAATATCAACTTCATACATTTTCTTAAAAATGAGTATATTAACAGATTTCTCTGTTTTTGCCATATATTTGTAACCAAAGTTACAAATCTTTGCTTCTGCTAGAAAATTTGATGGAAACTTCAAAGATTTGCCAGCCCTATGGAAAAGGAGACTGAGCCATCAAATCTTTGTGAAATTAATAAGAGATAATACAGATGGCACACCTACATTAAATCATAATTAAAATGAAAAATTTATTCCATGTTAATTATAGTTAGTGTTGATGAAAATGCAGCAATCATCCTTTCTGATTGGAGGGTAGAAGAATGAAGGATGAAAGAAAGAATGGTAGAAGGAAAGGATGAAAGATGGGGAAATGGTTGGTTCAAACTCAATCTCTAAATCACAAATAAGAGGTTGGTAATATAACATGTGCAGTAAGCTAAATCTTACTTCATAAGATAAGACATGCACTTCTAAACGCTAAACAACTCAACCTGAAGACAAAATAGAATTTAAGCCCTGGAATAGGCTAGATAAGCTATGATCTAGTAAGACTACACAAAAACAATATCAGTATGTTTAGTATTTTCTCCTTTCATTCTATAATTCTATAAGGCAACTCTGAGGCATCAGCCAGAAGGATTTCTGTAATGTACTTAGTATCAGGTTGGATTGAAGGCCTGCAATTGGTTCAAAATCCAGAAACCCATTTACCAGTTTGTATTCATTGCCCTGTTATGCCTATTTTGTAAACCCTGTCTATGTTACTAATAGGTTTGAGTGCAATTAAACTAGTTAATTTGTAAAGTCTAAATGGCGCTGATAAGGTGTCAATTTTATCACTTATTCAAAAACCCGATCCATCTGAAATTAGCTTCCTAGGAGAAACTGCTAGCAACACACTATTTTCAGGAGGTGAGGACCAAGGCCAGAAAACATGGCTTCAACACTATGAAACAGCTTCCCCCAGAACATGAGACTGGCTTCTTCAATAATAGTTTTCTAGACCAGGGGATCTCCAAACTTGACAACTTTAACATCTGGACTTTATTTCCTAGAATTCCTCAACCAGCCAAGTTTGGAGATCCCTGTTCTAGACAATGGTGAATTTTTCAGAATGGCCTTTGGGGGAATGAGTGTCTCCACTATATGAACAGTTTTATTATTAACTATGTTAACAGGTTTATTATTGAAGTTGGCTTATATTCTGTTATTATTTGTGTGGAGTTGTTTTGGAGATATTACCATGTTTTTCATGGAGGGCGTGTTTTCTTCTTTAGCAAGCCATGATGGATGTTGAAAGTTTTGATGTCATACAAATTCAAAATAGATAGGTAGCGCAAGAGATATACACACACGAAAATACATTCATACATACTTATATATTGGATGAAAAATGTATGGTTTTCCAAATGTTGTTCTGCTATAATTCTTAGAATCTACCCACATGGCCAATAGTGAGGGAACTTGTGAGTTTAAATTCAACATCTGAAAAGCAACAAGAACTTCACTTCTGAATAAAAGTCCTTACTGAGCATGTGAGATTGATGGTGTTCATGATAATATGTAGCCTGGGCTTATATGAAACAAAAACAAACAAACTAAAAAACCTAAAGTAGCCTTCGAGAATGAATTATTTTAGCTCTGTTTCAGTGCAGGCTATTCAGCAACTACAGAGGATAAATGAATCCCCGAAGCACTGCAAAACTTCTGCAGTAAAAATGTAAATGGATTATGTCCCCTATTAATATCTCACTAAACAGCCACACTTTAGAAGCAATCATTTATTTCTTGCTCACAACATAAAAGCTAAATGATATTTTCATCATGAATCATTTGGTTGCTCTAAGATTAGTGGAGAAAGGGAGCTGGCCTAACTCAGTGTTCTCCTAAGAGAAAATAAAATATTTAGACCATCTTGTAAGCCGGCTTTCAGATGTCACTCTTTCCTACCCCATCCACTCCAGAACCAATTTACAAGTAATAGTTGATCTTCTGTCTGTGTGACGGTACACTTCCAATATTAATCTAACGGGACATAAAGAGGATTGCTTTCTTTTTTCTTTCTTTTTGATGACAGTCTGTTCAAAGACGTATGTACAAACAAAGAAAAATTGTCCTAGTAATTCAACTGATCTCTTATTGATTAAGGGCCAGGGTTCACTGAGTCAGCAAACAGGGAGAGCAAGGGGAATTTGGCAGGAGAGTTCAACTGAGAAGAGAGAGAAGGCAGAAGAGCCAACGAGGGTGCTGATGATGACTGTTTTGGATTGTCAATTGTGTGCAAAGGAAGCATTGTTTACTGCTGACCTAATTGAGGAAGGTTCAGGGGACCCGTAAAGAAGATAATTCTCCAGAAAGTAAATTCACTGAGTGAGCAAAGAAGGAAAGCAGGAAAGTCCAAGAGAAAGCACTTTTTTTTTTTGCAGTATTTGTTCATTAAGAGAACAATGATATGCACAGGATGCAGCATGATTGTTTTCCTCCCTAAAGATGGCAGGAACTACAGACAGCCGTCAACATACAACCATTCATTTAGCAACTGTTTAAAGTTACAACGGCACTAAAGAAATTTTTTTTACAACCAGTCTTCGCATTGACAATCATTGCAGCATTGCCCACGGTCATGTGATCAAAATTTGGCTCTTTCTAAACCAGCTTCTATTTATGATGGTTGCATATCTTGGGGAGTTACATGATTGCTATTTGCAACCTTCCCAGCTGGCTCCCAACAGGACAATCGGGAAGCTGGATTCACACTTAACAACCATGTAATTCACTTAACAGTTATGGCAAAAAGGGTCGTAAAATTGAGCGTGCCTCATTTAATTAGCAACGGAAATTCTGATCCCACTTTTTACATAAGTTGAGGACAACCTGTACGTACATTACAAGCTCAAGAAAATCACTAAATGAAATGTTATTCTTAATAACATTGAGAATTATTAAATAGGGCAAAATAAGCATTTCCAGAGGGACAACAAGAGGTTTCCCAGAAGATACATGAAAGCCAGGGAGAAGGAAATGAAAAGATGAAGGAATGTATGGGATGAAAAGATGAAGCCCAAACCTGTCCAGAATAGCTTTTAAATTCTGGGGTTACAGAATAGATTGCAAGGGTTCACTATTGATGATGCTTCTGGATTCCTGATGACAAACAGTTCCCAAAATCCTTGAGGACCAAGGAAGAGGATTCTGCAAAAAGATTCCTGCCTCTCCTCTGAAGAGCAGGAATCCTTGGATGGTGGTGATTGGAGATTCTACCCCGAAGCAGCAATCTGATGGCAAGATAATCAGTAAAGGGAAATATGCTATTTTCCTTAGCATATGTGAGAGAGATGTAAGAGAAATACTGCCAACCTTCTTTAAACTCAGGTACAAGCATCCCTTTCGGTTGATCAATAAAAGAGTACATGATCCAGAAAGGGACCATGAAGTGTTGGGAAGAAAGACAAAAGATCTGAGGGCATAGATATCTTCCTGCTCATGGAAATGGCCCTGGAAGAGAAATAGCATTCAGCTCCATTCAGTTGCCCAGACTCCACCCCGCAAGGGATTATTAGAAGGAGATGATGAGTACGTAGGATGCTAGGCATCCAGCACAATTATCAGGAAGTTGACTGTATTTGGATATCAGGGAAAAAAATCCTAATGGTTAGAGCAGTTCAAGCATCTCATTGGCTGGCTAAAGAGATGGTGGATGCTACTTCACTGGTCATCTGTTAGGAATGCTGTAGTAGTGGACTGTCAGGTGCAAGGAACCAAGTATAATACATGTATTTACTCAAAATAATTTATTTATTATTGCTTGTCCATAGTCAGGAATCTTGCCAGATTAAAGCACAATTTGCATAACTATTCAATATACCCTGTGAAAGTTTAGGGAGATTGATTTGCCTCTTCGCTTCTTGGGAAAGACCTCTCTCCTGTGATTCTCCACCACATTCCACCACATCAGAGAGTTTTGATATTCAATATAATGTAGCACCTGATGAAATCAAATTAAGACAAATAAAACCTAACCAAAGACACAGTAGACAAGAGTAGACTTAGCAAATAAAAACAGAGACTAGGCAACTAAAATCAAGGTCTTTCAAAGATCCAGTTGGACTTTTTAAGCTCCTGCTCTCTCCTAATAGGATACACATAGTAAGATCTTGTCTCAGCAACTAAAGACAGTTGAAGCCCTAGGTAGGCTGATGATTTTTAGGGTGCTTAGACCTACCAACTGAAGAAGGATTTTTGTAGAGGGAACAAAAATGACTGATGCATTGATTGGTATCTCATCTCTGCCACCCCGAGTGATCAAGACAGCATTCTTGGTTCTCCACTTCTCTTCCTTCATCATCACATCAATTCTGCAATAGACTGCACGTCAGGATTCTTGACAAATATGATTGCAGAATAGTTAGGTGATACAATAGTGCCATGAATAAAATATTGAATTTCATCCTCCCAATTCTGTGCTGTACACAGAAACGTCCAAATGCCAAACAGAAAGACATTCTCTTAGAAAGAAACTATTTTAATATTAAGCTTGATCAATGATTTTTGTGGCTATTTTAAAATGTGTGATTTATTTTAAAGAAGATACCAAATGCTATTTTTCTGAGGTTTAAAAAATAGTAATAAATGCAGAAAAACAGCACTGTAGATTAAAAAAAGACACATTTCAAAATAAAAGTCTCTTTTCTCCTTTCTTCCTTAGTTCAATATGCAAATGTTGAAGAGAAAGTTTAATTCACCACCCTTACATAACTTATCAAACTTTGAAAAGTAATGGTTTTGTTTAAAAAGAATTTTAAAAATGAAACCAGTAGATCTGTTCAAAGTGGAATGTATTCTAAGGATAAACATCATGGAATTATAAGATAATGTAAGAGTATTATTTCTTTTATTACCCTATAATTTCTTTTGTTTTATATAAACAGATGCTCTGTCTTTATTGTTTGAGTCTATTCAGAATGGCCAAGCCTGAACTCATTGTTTTAATATGCACTATCATACAATAATAAGTCTTATAGACTACACACAGCTTCCTTTTTCAGCAATGCAGAAAAAAATATTTTAATTAATTAATTCAGTCATTCATTCTTCTTAATGATTCACATTTAGAATATCTTCATGTTGTCAAGGTATCTGAACAAAGAGGTTGTCCTTTCAATTTCTGCTTTTCTATCATTAATGCAATTCAATAACTGCTGATTAGTTCTTGTGCCTTTTGATAATTTAGAAACGTCACTTTTGATGTCACCTTTTCCATGGCATTTCAGAATAGAATGATGCAAGCTGAAAAACTGAATTAGACTACTAATTTTAAAAATCCATTTCTGTGAGTATAAACAACCTTCATCCCATCATGTTAAGAGATTTTTACTATCTAAATAATCCAGATATTTAGTGGGAGTCAAGCTTTAAAAATAAAACATGCACAATGCTAAAAACAAGTTGCAGGAACATTTTAGTAATTTTAGTATCATGGTAAAATACAACTGACCTAATATAATATTAAATTACATTTAATTTAATGTGATAGATTCACACATGTGTAGCTTCTACTCATGTTAACAGATGTGCTTAATTTTGACAGGAGCAGAACAAATCTTAAATATGATAGTAAGCACGTAACAACCATGCGAAGTTCCATATGGCAACTTATTTAAATCATGCTACAGCTACTATACCTGCCTATAAGCATGCCAGAATGATATTTAGTCCCTTTGTATACATTAGTTCATATTGCTGAAGGCTAGTCCATTTCCCGAATTAATTTACTTTGTATAACTGGTTCTCAAGATATTGTTCAACAAAAGGAACAATACATTTGCAATCATATAATCCAAATCTGTAGAGAAAGGAGAGGATATGTGTGTTATGTCCTTATAAGGACACCCGCCCGGATTGGCTGCCAGCCTCGGGCGGGAAGTTTGAATAGCTGTCTAGGGGCGGTGCGTCTGCCGGAGAGAATATAAGGAGAGCTCTGGCAGCACACAGCCAGTCTTGTTACTGTTTCAATAAAGTTACTAAATGTATCGAGCTGGTCACGTCTTCATTTCCTGCGCCTGATCTAACACTGTGCAAATGAGATCTTCTTCCAACTTCCCTTGCATTCCCACCGCTATTCTCATCCTATATTAGGCAGGTGGTGTGAAGGAAATTGTTGAATATATGAGAATGTAAATATCTATCGAGATTCTCAGTCGTCCAGGTCATGGTTGTCTCAAAGGTGCTTTTTCCAAGAGGCAACTGGACTTTCTGGTTTTTCTTTGAAGACGTTTCGCTTCTCATCCAAGAAGTGGAAGAAGCTTCTTTGATGACAAGCAAAACATCTTCAAAGAAAAACCAGAAAGTCTAGTTGCCTCTTGATAAAGCAGTTTTGGGATATGATAATGTACTTCTCCCACAGCTGGGGAATGCACAATCATGGTCTCAATTATATTCGGAATCTTCCTTCAGATCCTTCTACACAACAGTGGAAAGTGGAAAACTGCACAGTGGAAAGCTACACAGTGGAAAGCTGCACACTGCAAGGAGAATAGGTGCAATTTCTGAAAATATTCTTGGAATATTAGAAGCAGCTATTGGAAGCTCTCCTTAGACTCTTTCTTTAGAAAGACATAGAGACTTTGACCCGTGCCTACCCATTTGACTTTACAATTGCTTTGCTATTTATATTTCTAACATGAAATTTAAAAGGCCTCCTAACTATTCAGGAGGAAGTTGGGGAGCAAGCTTATCAATTTGTGATTATTACTGGTCATACCTTCCTTGGCAATTATTTTTGAATAGGCAACACCTTTATGTAGATCTTTTGCAAAAGAACTCACAATTTATTTATGATTATTTCTTTTAAAAAAATTACAATACTATCATTTTAAACAAGTAACTCTGGGCCACTAACAACAATTCAAAATATTAATAAAAGTAAAAATAAATCAAAGCAAAACAAGATTTGTTGTATTTTATAGTATAAAGAAGATATTTTAAGATTATATATAGTGTCTAGCATGAAAAACAGCATAATGATACTTCAAATAAATAAATAAATAAAATTTTTGCACTGACGCACTTTAAGTACATTTGCATTCTAATGGCAAGGTCACTTATTGTTCTGCTTTTGTCCTAATTTTATACAGCACAGAAAATATACTTAACATGGCAGTTTCATATCATCAACTTCAAGTCATAAATGTTACGAAAAAGAATTAAGTTTGCACTTCTTCTATCAATTCCTCACAAATGTCCACTGACAATACATGCACGGAGTACTAATTTGGAAATATGAATAGAAAATATTAAATAAACTACAAAGGCCAAAACAAATTCAGAGGTTAACTTCCAACACTCAGATGTTAAATACTTGACTAATCATGATTTTTAATGCTTTCTGGCACCCCTATCTATACACAACTAAAGCTCTTCTGATGACCTTTAATTAGGCAAACCAGTGGATCATAGGGCAACAACCGAGCCAAGGTACTTCAAATGGGCTAATTCACAGAATGTGTCCAAAATCCAGGACCATGGCTCCTGAGGGAATGAAATTTGGGAAAGTTGTGGCTCTTTTATTGCTGCTGGTTGCTGCTGCAATCGTGCAATCTTTATTTTCAATGTTCCATCAGACAGTCTCACAATACCTCGCTTCCTCCCTCACCCAGTAGCAACCATTTATCTGCCAGAAGAGAAGGGAAGAGAAAGGGAGGCAGGAACCAACCTGTGCCACCCCCTGTATGCCTTCTTTCAGCTGCAATGCTCTTGTACCTTCCCCAACCCACACACCTATTGCACAGCACCATGCATCCTCACTGACCCATGCTGTCCCCCAAAAGGCCTTCCTGACTCACATGGCAGCTCTTGCACACTCCTATGCTGACTTGTAACCCTCCCACGTGCCTTCTCCAATCTCTGTGACACCTTTTCAGAATTCCCACTCCCTCTCACACACCCTCTTCCCAACCCAGGCTGCCTCCCATGGCATGGCACCTTTTTGTCAGAGTTTGTAGCGATCTAGCCAGCACACAATTCAGCAGGATTCATTATATAGAAGAAACTTCTTTATATACCATAATATAAAACATGATGCATGTATACAATACCCATGCAGCTCTTGCAACGTGGTAGAGAGAAGAAGCAGCAAGTACACTCAAGCAAAGACAAACAAACTTTCACAGCACAGAAGAGTTAAGCTAAGCCATGCCCAGGCTCCAAGCTGTCTCACATGGCTCAAACAACAAATCCTGTGTCTCAGTCACCAAACAGTTCCCATTGGCTGACTTGTTGCTATGGCTATTCCAGTTCATAAATTCTTATACACTGACACTTTTGTGCACTCGCAAGCATTCCTAGGTTTCCCAGCCAACAACCCCTGTACAACATGTCTGAATGGTGCAGCACCTTTGACACACCTTTAAATCCCATGCATTCTTCTTGACCCTTGCCACCCTGGCACACCTTAGTTGACCTACACAGCACTTCGTACACACATCTGTGACCCCAAGAAAAAAAGGAAGGGGGACAAATACTGAGGGAGGGAGGGAGGGAAGGAAGGAAGGAAGGAAGGAAGGAAGGAAGGAAGGAAGGAAGGAAGGAAGGAAGGAAGGAAGGAAGGAAGGAAGGAAGGAAGGAAGATTTATGATGTTCCCTGCCAGTTTCCCACAAGAAAACTCAATGAGGAAACTGGCAGGAAGTCGAAAGTTAGTCCTGTTCCCACTGTTTTTTTTGCCGACCTAGGATCATTCTGTTCTGCTGAGGTAAGAAAATATCTCTGAAATGATGACCCAACAGTTTCTAGTAGAATATAAATTTAGCTGCTTCCTCTTCATTGAATTGAAAAGTACTAATACACGAATGTGGAGTGAAATGATACAGGTGTATAATGAGAAATGCTGCCAATTAAGTTATTATAGACTCATTCTTCAATAAGAGTCTGCCTGCATATGCATAATTAAAAGTGAAGTGGAATAAGTGTAGGCACATATAAATCTCAAACTCCAACACCTTTATGCAGCTGTCTCCTCTACAATTTTTGATGTGTTGGACATTAAGCTCTGCAAGGAACTGAATTTAACTTTAATTTAAAAGATATAAACTCCTCTGCGATTTGTAGATCTAATTGTGGCTTCATATGTTTTAAATCTTTCTGAGCAAAAAAAAAAAAAAAAAAAAAAAACCCAGCCATGGTGGGGGTTGCATATCAGCTAATGTGATATGCAACCAACTTAAGTCGCTGTCCTGTACTTTTCCTTACTTGCATGTAAAAGTATTATTATGAATACTGCTACTGCCTCTTTCAGGATTCCATCTTCCTTTTTCTCTGTCACTCTTCTCAACCATTTGTTTCGGATTAAATCAAACAGATACTTGGAAGTATTACCAGAACACCACAGAAATACTGAACATTTTTTTCTTGGCTTGGGGAAAATAAAAAACAAATTTAAAATCAGAAGGGGCAACATGTCCTTACAACTTTTAATTATTGCAATACTGAAAGTAGTTAGGGGACAGAATGTATCTGCCTTCAGTGTGGAAGGGATTGCCACTCTCGAATTGGCCTTTTTAGTCACACCAGATGCTGTTTTAGGACCTCTTTCCAGAGCACGATACCATAGTCTTTTGAGACTGAAGGATGCCAATGAAATGCCAATGAAATGAATGAAAGTAGTTATAAATTATAATCTGTGCAATTAACTACTAACTGTCCTAGAGAATTAAACAACATATACACACAGACCCACACATACACACACAACTAAACAGATCATTTTGAAGGGAGAAAAAAGAAAACTAATAGGAGTAACTATTACTCCTAATAGGAGGAGATAGAGCGTCTGGTTCCTTGTCCCTGTTCTAGCCCATGCTGTTATATAAATCACAACCTCTGTCCATATAATTCCTCTATAAATATAAAACCTGAATTAACTATATCAGTTTTATATTACATATCAAACAACCCCGTGAGAGAATTAACAAGTAATTACAATATGTTCTTAACAAATCAAAAGTTTGATGTGACTCAAGAAAGAATTTAGATGTCGTCTTTATTTAGCAACTCATTAAAGCAGAGGAGTAGAACCAAAATTTGATTCTGTGAATTTAGGCATAATTGAACTGAACTGAACTGAATTCAGTATTCCACCCCAGCTGATAATTAAGATGACAAGAGGACTTGGGAAAAGCATTATCCCCAGATATCATCTGCTTGTCACATACAGAAGATGTGTGTTCATGCTTTCCATTGTCATTCTTTGTAGAGGAATAGCAAGCTAATTGTGAACAAGAAATGCAAGAACAGTTAGGTAAACATCTTCTTAACTCCAGGAAGAAAGAGGAGGTAAGAAAGAGACTTACGATAACCTTGTCTTGATTTTTACTAAAAAAGGGAGCAGACAGAAATAGTTAGACTTCAAGATTCTCCTACTATACCCTAGCCAGAGGTAGGGAACAATGGCCCTTTATGACTTGTGGACTTTATGACTACCCTACACCAGAGATGGGGAACGATGGCCCAGGAATGGCCATGCTGGCTCAGGAATTCTGGGAGCTGAAGTCCACAAATTATAAAAGGGCCATTGTTCCCCACCCCTGCCCTACACCAATAAAGCAGAATTCCAGTAGTCCTTATAGTATCAGTTTCCTGACTTGGCCTACCTTGACATTGCCCTTTAAAGGAGAAAAGACAAGTGTGGCAGATGTATAACCACATATAAGAGCCGAGGTGGCGCAGAGGTTAAGAGTGCAGTACTGCAGGCTACTTCAGCTGACTGCTAGCTGCAGTTCAGCAGTTCAAATCTCACCAGGCTCAAGGTTGACTCAGCCCGCCATCCTTCCGAGGTGGGTAAAATGAAGACCCAGATTGTTGGGGGCAATATGCTGACTCTGTAAACTGCTTAGAGAGGGCTGTAAAGCACTACGAAGCGGTATATAAATCTAAGTGCTATTGCTATTTCAGAATAGGTGTCAGCAGCCACTTTCCTATCAGCTATGATAGAGTGGGTTAATGACTTAGGGAAATTGGAGAAGGCTTGCTTGAGGTCCTGAAGGCTGAATTGGCTATGACTAAAAAGTTAGATTACAGCCATAAATTAGTGGCTTTCTGTTGCTGCCTTAGGATAGCTGAGTTAAATGAGTCAATGGACATTCATGATTGGATTTTCTATCAATTTAAATTTTTTACAGAAAGAAACCACGAAGAGGCCCAATTTTGATCAGCACATTGGTATTTGGGATGGAAGTTAACTCTTATCCTGGCATAATTTCTTATTAACTCTCTTCCCCAACAGCTACAATTTGTCTTAATGGGCAATATTGATGTAACATGTAAAATGGATCGTCTACAGTTACTGTCTTACCTAAGAGAGTTCTTTAAAAAAATTAAATGTTATTTTCAAAATGTTTTAATATTCTAAAATTGTCATACAGCTTTAACAATAACAGCACTATTGTTAATAGCGTTAGTTAAAAGTACATCATCTAAAAATTTTAAGAACTAAGAAAATTGACTGGGGAACGTCATGATCTACAGACATTTCACAATTTTAATTGTCCCTGTGATTTTTGTAATGTTTTATTGTCTGATTCATTATGTTTTATTACTGTGTTTTATATGTTCTTTAGTCTACTTGAAGCAGAAAGGACAGTCTGAACCAATTCAAAGTGAGCACATTTTCTAATATTGCTTACTTTATACATTTGCCATGATTCCATACAAATTTAACAATACAACAGCATCAGTGAAGTCAAGAGCCATTTCTTAGAAAAAACAATGTTTCTTTTACCTCGTGTCACATAGAAGAGAGGTGGATTTATTTTCTACTGCCTCAGAGTACAGGATCAGAACCAACAGAATAAAATTGCAAGGAAGTAGGGTAAAACTAGATATCTGGAGGAACTTCCTGGCCATATAAGCTTTCAGCCAATAGAACAGGCTGCCACAATGAGCCATCCTTTGCTGAAAGCCAGATGGTCATGTGTTAGAGAAGTTCAAGTGGTTCCAATACCAAACAGAGGACTCAGTTAGACAACCTCTAAAGCTCCTTCCAATTCTATGATTTCACAAATTCTTTGTTTTGATTTAATCTTGCTTTTGATCCTCTTTTTATTTAAAAGAGGCTTTCAGAAACTGCCATATGGATTATAAACTCCTAATTTTACCTTGTATGAATCACGCAAAGGCTACATAAATACACATATACCCAAATTAGGAAAAAAAGAAACCTGTCAACATTCAAGCTGTTTATAAATCATAGGAACAGAGCTCACGCAATAGCATTTAGATTTCTATAGTGCTTCATAGTGCTTTACAGCACTATGCAAGCAGTTTAGTGAGTCAGCATATTGCCCACAACAATCTGGGTCCTCATTTTACCAACCACAGAAGGCTGGAAGTCTAAGTCAACCTTGAGCCAGCAGGATTGAACTCCTGGCAGAGGGCAGAGGCAGTCTGAAATACTGCATTCTAATCACTGCACCAGCACAGCTAAAAAAAACACAGCACAGTATTTTACAAATCTTGTTTGCCTCTGTCTTTACCTGTAGCAGATTAGAATCTGGACTGGAGAGATTAATGCATGGCAGTTTTGCCAATGTAACAGAATCTGGCCTCAACTAATATATGGTACTTCTATAAAGGGGGAAAATCAGCCAGAAGGTATTCTAAAGCATGCAAGTCATATTATCAGTTAGGGCAAAGCCATGATGAGTTATATCCTTCCTTGATACTGCAATTGCAATTTTATTTGCCAATATCCTTAATGGGATTCAAAATGATTCAGACTCTCACTGCAGGCAACTAAGTGAAAATGGATTATGAATGGATAAAGAAAAGTCATATCCAAAATAAGAGAGAAATTAAGTAAGATATGAGTTCACTTTTATGCCACATTTAAAAGACAACTTTCACCAAAGTAAGATGCAACTCTGTCAGAAAAAAAAAAACTTAAGCGGTGCTTTAAATTTAAGTTTTCAACAGAAAAATCCTAAAATTAATTTAGCACAGCATCAGTGATATTTTCCATCAACTTCATTTTTAGGTAAAGATTGTAGTTTGAAGATCTAAGCCTATAGTTAACTTGGGAAAAGCATATATGCTGGTTTGCATCACTTGTAAAGAACTTGTTCTTCAAACCTTTTCAACTTTTCATTTTTGACTCCATTTCAGAACACATGGAATTATTAGAGATTGTCTACCAGGACATTTTCTACCAGAGAATGATGGAGAATACAGTCCAAGAGGGAATAAAACTTCTCATCTAATTCCCCATATTCTAACATGACATTCTTAATGACTTTCTATCAAGATGTCCTAAGATTTCTTTCCAACAACTATATATTCACAGCTCTTCTGTGAAAAGCTTATTTGTTGTGCAGCTATCCTTTGAATGTTCACTTAATTTGGAGTCCAGCTTTTTCTTTGGCTGGAGACCTGTGATTAGCATTTAGAAAGGAAGCAGAAACTGTGCACACATTAAGAAATTGATATGTTGACCTAATGACTGAAATGGAAATGCAATTATCATTCATTTACAAGAAAGGAAATCTGTTTCAATTCAATAATGTGAGGTTTTCAAGCACAACTGACAGATAGATGGACTAACATTCTCCCACAGAATTCTTTGGTACTGAGCATAACTCATTCCTTCTTCAGGGATGGCAAGAAGGCTAAGACCCAATATAGCAAAGCACCCCTAGATCATGATCAAAGCATCTTGCCACCTCTATGTTTGCCACATGGTATGAAGTTCTCATTGTAAATGCAACATTTAGATACCTCTAGACATAATGACACACTTCGGAGTCACTGACAGAGTTGGATGCTTCTGTCATTTGCTGATCCCCCAAGGATATATTTTGACACTCATGTAGCCTAAAAAGTTGCACACATGATTCATTTGTCCTTAGAAAGTTCTTCCAGAAGTATGAAAGGTCATCCAGAGATGAATTGATGGTGAATCATAGCTTTAGCCTATCTTTGCATTATCCCATTTTTATCTTTTTCTGATAGTTGAGTCATGAATTATGACTCTGACATGAGGAAAAGAAGGTGAGATAAGGTGGGAAAGGTCTCAGTCAAGGTGAAAGGGCCTCAGATTCCCGGATGTTGTTTTGAGAAGGCTTTTTTGTAGCTTCTTGCAGAATTTTACACTGCAGTCTTGGAGTGATTTTGACAGAATGCCACTCTTGAAAAATTCATTATTGCCCCAAGTCTTCTTCATTTATTCCTCTTTGCAAAGGATTTCAGAAATGTATTTTGAGCAGGACATGTTATATTTCTAGATCTTTATGCTGTGAGGAGAACTATGTGATATGATGTGGGGACATTTGTGAGATTTATATACTGTAAGTCAAGACTGAGTTTTTAATAATAATAATAAGAATAATAAGAACTCTTATCCAACTGCTTCTGGTTATCCATTTTAGCTGAATTGACTGGATTTCTTTTTGAGATTTGGCACATCACAAATTGGATGACTTTGCTTATAAAATAAATAAGCATCGATCTTTGATGCTACATCTAGATTCCTTTCTCCCTGTAGGCTCTGACAGCATTCAGTTGCAAAAGTATGAAAAATTAGATATTCAAAACCAGAATGAATTCTTTTTTACATAATTGTATAATGCAAAATAATTTTTACATCTACAAAACATGAGTGCTTTTTAATGGAAGAAGTAAATATATACCTCAATTGAGAAGTGCAGATTGCTGCTGAAACTCTACTCTCTCTTTTCTATGTATAACATTCTTAAAGCAAAATCCACTCATTTGGTTTCAAATCAGAGTTAAGAGAATGGTATGTTACATCCTCTTTGTTACTGGCTAATGTAGGTTGTGGAAATGGAAAAATGGAAGAAACTTACATGACATCAGACATTTTCTTTGTCATTTTATTCTATAAGGCAACGTTACTTAAACTTTCTGAACATAAACTCCAAATTTAAGCAATCTGCTTTAGACCCACCAAGCAACCATTCTCCAATCAACAGGTCAATCTATTAGAAATGAACTACACATATACAACTATGCTAAAATAGTGAATCCCAATGTTATTAAATTAAAACCAAATAATGGACAATTTGTCTCCTTGTATGCAGTATTATCTTAGGACCATGATGGCGAACCTATGGCATGTGTGCCATGGGTGGCACGGGGAGCCATATCGGTGGGCATACGAGCATTGCCCTAGCTCAGCTGCAGCGCACATGTGCGCGCAGGCCAACTGATTTTCGGGCTTCCGGGCCCACCAGAGGCTGGCAAACCGGCCGTTTCCGGCCTCTGGAGGGCCTCCAGGGGGGTGGGGAAGGCCGTTTTGCCTTCCCCAGGCTCCTAGAAAGCCTCTGGAGCCTGGGGAGGGTGAAAAATGGGCCTATCAGGCCCACCATGCCATCGCATGCCAAAAGCGGGGGAGCACACGGCGGTCACACATGCATGCATGGGGGGGCACATTGAATTGTGGGTGTGGGCATGCGTGTGTGCAACCCCCCACGCTCCCCCTGCTTTTGGCACCCGATGGCAAAAAGGTTAGTCATCACTGTCTTAGGAACCACTGTCCAAGGTGGTGACTTTATACTCCCTAATGCTAGATCAGAAAATCATGACATATTTTATATGTTTTCATGTACAATAAAAGCAAAATAAATTGCTTGAGACAGGATCATTGCAGCAGGAACAGGCACTTCCACTTAAGCACTCAAGTGGAAGACCAAGTATGCAGCAAGTCCCCTTTTCTGTACATGCAGATCTTTTTGAAAAAAAAAATCCTGGAAGCTTGCTATGACAGAATCTGAAAAATTGAAAAATTTATCATAAGATAGACGGAGATAAAAAGAAAAACCTATTTTTCCTTATTTTATAGAATAAACACGTACTGAATCTTTTTTCTAAATAGTTTAGATTCTTGGTTTAGTTTTGTTTTTTTAATAAAATCAGTTGTTGCCCTGAGATGAGTTGAACGACAGTCTCCATAACCTCCCAGCCAGCAGGACACTGAGTAAATAGTGTAGAACAAAACATCTGGAGAGTATCTGAGGAGAAAAGCTGCCATAGGGTCTCTGAGAACTGTGGCTATTTACAAAGCACTTCACAAAAATTAGCTTAGGAATTAGTGTTGGGATTTACTATGCACTTTTTGCAGGCAGCAGTCCACTAAACAAAGCATTTTGAAGCAAGGAAAATGAGTAGGGATTGTAAATTCTTGTACATCCATCTAATTTGCCTGTACCTCCCTACTGGCTAATAGTATTTATATTTTTATAGTAGATAACTGGGTATTGCACGGGTTTAAAAGCATTAATGCAAATATGACCACAGGTCTAGAATATTAGAACAATAAAATGCTTTGTAAATAGACATTACAGATTTTTTTTCTGAAGGGATTTGAAATCAGTTGCCATTATAAGGGGAATTCTGAAAAGTACATAAGTAGCTTTGAGAGGCAAGGAATGTGTTTCTGATCCCATTATAAATCTCCGATCTACATATTGGAATATTTTTACTGTAATCTATGCAAGTTTTCTTCCATCACCTCTTTCAATGTCAAGCACACACAAAGAATGTATATGCTAGCATCATTTGCCTGAGTGTCCAGAGATTATTCAACATAAGCTTCATTTTATAGGCAGCTGCAAGAAATCCCACTGTTTTGAAGCCTATTAAGAGAGACATCCAAGTTCTACCTTGGGACACAGGAGTGAGTCAGGAAAATCAGTGTCAGTAAAAAGAAGCTTTGTCATTATCTGATTAAACAATTATCTCTTGTGAGCTAATGAGTCCAGAACATGAAATGCTAATTGATACATTAATTAATAAATTAACATGAAATATGAAATATTACATGAAATATTACAAGCATAATATCCAGCATTTTAACAGACTTCTATGTGAGGCTGAATCTATTACGAGTCTTAAACGATAGGAGTAATGGTTTGGTTGGATGATAATATTTTAAAATGTAAAACACTAAATCTTATAAAGGTTAATTACATCTTCATAAAATACTACTGAGCATTAGCCACAAATTGAGTGTTTGAAAGGAATAGTTTCACTTCCTAGAATTCACTTATTTAAGAATACTTATACAATAACTTTCTAGGTTCCTGTATGAATGAGCAACATTCTAAGAAAAAAAAATCAAAAGTGATTTTTAAGGTTCACTATTGTGCCCATTCAGAAATTAGATCTATTATACAACAAATCTTAATGAAACAGTCATACTCATAATTTCCACCTTCCACTTTTTAAAAGTAATTGGTTCTCACATTCATTTATTTAATATGCATGTGCTTATAATGTAAGGTAAACCATCATGAATGATCATATATTCAGTTAATTCATGGATTAATACTGAATTAATTTTTATTAAAATAAATGATCTTATATGCAACTTTCAACTATCTAAATCCAATATTTCAGTTGATTAGGTACATGTCCAAGTTAATGTTTAAATTATCAAGCATTAAGATATTGGAATAATATTTTCTTGTTTAATAGAATTCTTTCCGTGTTAGGTTCTCAGGGGGCTTTCTGGGTCAGTTATAATTTATTAATTAAATAATATTTTTATATGCATGCACATGTTAAAAAACAGCATTAACTCATCTGATAATTTCAACAGCTGTAACAGTTAGTCAATTAAACATATGGTTGGAAAGCAGGGGTGAAATCTAAATTTTTTGCTACCCGTTCTGTGGGCGTGGCTTAATTAGTGGGTGTGGCTTGGTAGTAAGGTGACTGGGTGGGCGTGGCCAAGTCAATGTCACTTCTTTGCCTTTTTTAACCTACAAAACACAACACAACACAACTGGCTCACCCACAATGTAAAAGCAGCTGTGCTAGACCCAAAATGGCCCCTGAAACAAGCAGGAACCTCACACAGCCACAAAAAGCCCCAAAAAACAACTTTCACACTTTACACACACACAACACAACACAACACAACACAACACAACTGGCTCACTCACAATGTAAAAGCAGCTGTGCTAGACCCAAAATGGCCCCTGCAACAAGCAGGAACCTCACAAGCAACAAAAAGCCCAAAAAACCAACTTTCATACTTTACACACACAAAATTCTACATACAGCTTTGTGAGATTTTGTGTGTTTGTGTAGTTAGAGTGAAACCCTACAGAAACACATTAAATCTCAGAAAGCTGCACAAATATTATTTTATTTTATTTTAATTTTAATTTTATATAAAAGCAGCTAAATTTAAAACTTCCTAAACTTTAAATGGCTAGGTCTAAAAAAAGAACAACTAAAAAAAAACTCAATTAACTATTTTTTTTTAAAGCTCCCAAAGGGGGAAAAAACTTACCCAATAGAACAGGTGTCTCCAACCTTGGCAACTTTAAGACTTGTGGACTTCAACTCCCAGAATTCCTCAGCCAGCTTTGCTGGGAGTTGAAGTCCACAAGTCTTAAAGTTGCAGATAGAGCTTGTCACTGATGATTGCAGGCAGGGAGATTCAGTTGCTTGCTGATCCAATAGACTGCAGGTATTACAGCAAGCGCGTTGTGACCAGCAGCTAAGGTAAGCAAGCTGGAGGCTTGACAGGGGGAGGGGGGGAGAAAAAAAAGAAACTTCTTTTCTTTTACATGGCTCTGGTGATCCAAGCTGAGTTGCCTGATTAGCAGGCAACTCAGCTGGGATCGTCAGAGCTTGGCTGGTCAGAGCCATTTAAAAGAAAAAAAAGGCTCTGATGATTGCGCGGCTCAGCTGGGCATGAGGGGCGGGGGCAGTGATTTTTGCTACCGGTTCTCCGAACTGCCCGCCACCATCGCTACCTACTCACCCAAGCCGGTCCGAACCGGGAGCATTTCACCCCTGTTGCAAAGGCATTTTTAAATTGGCCAAAACAGTTGAACATTTTCAAATCTTTGGGGCATTTATTACTCATATGCAAGTAAGTATATCTATTTACAAGGTATTTATATTGAATCACATAAGGTAATTATACCTAAATGAAAATGTGATATATTTATGTTATTTTTACAATATGACTTTGGATGAGCCGTTACTAGGATTTGTTTCTAAATCAGAAATAACTGATTCTTCAAAGTTCTTTTAATCCCCACCCCTAATTTGTTTTTTGGCTATTTTTAACAGCAAAAGCACACATTATCTCAACAAAGATTTTAAGCTTGCTTCTGTATTATTGTGGGGACACTGGATCATTTGCATTATCATCCTCACCATTAAAATAAAAATACTCTTTTATGGGATTTATTGGTTTCTGAGTTTACATAGATTTAGAATTTATTATCTCTTCTCTGCCATTCTTAAGAGGTCTTATCTTCTTTAAAATTGGTGATTCATTTTTCTCAATGTTTTCCCCCCGTAAAATTGGTATATTTTAGGCCTTAAAAGCACTTGGACCACTATGGAAAGGGTGAAATAGATGTTTTAAGACAAATAAAATAAAAGATATATGGGCCCGGGAGCACCATGCACAGAATGAGGTCCAGGTGGCGTTGTAGATGTGGCACGTGGATGGGCGCCTGGATGCCTGGATAGTAGATATAGCCTTCCCTGAGATGTTGTCCCACCTTAGAAGGACCCTCTCAAGTGCCAGGTGGTCAACTGCAGCCATTGGGGCTCTGGGGCTCAACCTCTGGCTGAGAAAAATCCTGTCGTCCGGAATGCGCCATGGAGGGGCGACTGACAAATTCAGCAGGTCCGCGAACCAGGCCCTCCTTGGCCACTGGCGAGCGACAAGTATTACTTCCGCCTTCTCATTCAGGATCTTGCGTACGAGTTGCGGGATAAGCGGTATCAGGGGAAATGCGTAAAGCAACCCCGGAGGCCAGGGGCATGCGAGTGCGTCGATCCTCTCCGCTTGCGGACAAGGGTGACGAGCGAAAAACCGAGGGAGCTGTGTGTTGTCCCGTCATGCGAACAGGTCGATGACGGGAGGTCCGAAGAATGGGACAGCTCGCGGAAGATGTCCGGGTGAAGACGCCATTCTGAGTTGTCTATCTGCATCCTGCTCAACCAGTCTGCGGTCACGTTCATCATCCCAGAAATGTGCTGCGCCCGGAGGGAGAGGAGGTGAGTCTCCGCCCAAGTCAGTAATTGGGATGCCTCGTCCATCAGCGGTTTCGAGCGGGTGCCCCCTTCGCGGTTTACATGTGCCATTATGGTCATACTGTCCATCCGAACCAGCACATGGTGATCCTCTACCGATGGTTGGAATTGGAAGAGGGTGAGGTGAACCACACGGAGCTCCAGCCAGTTGATTTCGTTCTGGCGATCCGCCGGAGACCAAATGCCCTGAGCAACTTGGGAATGCATGTGAGCGCCCCATCTGGTCAGACTGGCATCGGTTGTGATGAGACGACGTGGTTCCAGGAAGGCGCAGCCCTTCATTAGAGTCGACGAAGCCCACCAGCAAAGGGATCCGCGAACCTCTGATGGAAGGGATACTCGAGCTGTGGAATTGCTGCGGCGGGAGCGCTGATACGGGAGCATGAACCATTGAAGCTGGCGACCATGAAAACGCACCCACGGAACAATGGAGATGCATGAAATCATCTTCCCTAGAAGACGAGACAGCAGCAAGAGAGGGACTGACTGGAGCGAAAGAATCTGAAGAATTAGTGACCGGATGTTGTGGCAATGGTCTGCAGACAGAAAAACTTGCCCCTTGATGGAATCTATAACAGAACCCAGATGCAAAATCCTGGTAGTGGGGCACAAGTGGCTCTTCGGCAGGTTCAAAGAGAAGCCGTGTTGTTGAAGACAGTGGCACACCGTGGCCAGATCTCGTGTTGCCTGGGCCTGTGTGGACGATAAGATGAAGACATCATCCAAATAGCAAAGTACTCTGATTGGCATCTGCCGAAGATGTGCAACTAGAGCTGAAAGGATCTTTGTAAAAGTCCTGGGGGCGGACGAAAGTCCGAAGGGCATCGCCCTGTATTGAAAATGACGATGATTGTAAGAGAAGCGGAGGAATCGTCGCTAAGAAGGCCGAATCGGGATGTGAAGGTAGGCCTCCTTGAGATCCACAAAGGTCATCCAATCTCCCGCTTGAATGCATCCCAAGATAGATTTCAGGGATTGCATTTTGAACTGATGGTAGAGAACGTATTTGTTCAGTTCTTTGAGGTCCAGGATCCCCCGGCAGCCTCTGGAGTGTTTTGGAACCAGGAAAAAGATTGAATAGAAACCGGTTCCACAGTGTTCTGTGGCAAATGTCGATGAGATGTTGTATCTCCGCTTCCATCAGTCGACGTTTGTTTGGATTGGGCGACACAAGGCACTGGATGAACCTGTTGTGGGGGCAGGAGCAAAGCTCCAAGGTTAACCCCAGCTGGATCATCTGTAGCACCCATGCTACAGATCGATTCCCATTGGGCTGCGAAGTGTTGGAGGTGGCCGCCAATGGGAAGGTGATGGGGAGTGTCACTTGCCTCTCTGAAAGGCATGGGTCTCCGTGCCTCTGAAGGGACGCTTGGCTGGGGCCGAGCGTCTGCCACGATCTCGGAAAGAAGATCTGTCATAGGGATGGTCAAATCCCTGGGAGTACTGTCTCATGGCGAAAAACCCGCTGGGTCCGGGGTCAGCTCGAAAGGGCTGCCTCTGGCTGTATGAGGGGGTCTTATGCTCGGTCCGCTGGTATGACGAGGGCATGACTTTGCACTTGTCCTTATCCTCAATGAGAATCGGGTCCAACGCCTCCCCGAAGAGATGGGTCCCCTTGTACGGGGCCGATGCAAGCCTCCACTTTGACTCCATGTCCACTCTCCAGTGTCTCAGCCACAGCAGATACCTGGATGTCACCAATGAGACCAGGGCACGAGACGCGAACTTGGTGGCATTAAGTGAAGTGTCAGCAGAATACTCCGTGGCCACAACAATTTTATTAATGTCCTGGTGGACCCGCCTGTCCTCCGGTGGCAAACGTTCCTGGAGCTGGCGCAACCA
The DNA here is from genome assembly GCF_029215685.1 of Pituophis catenifer annectens. Classification (NCBI taxonomy): domain Eukaryota; kingdom Metazoa; phylum Chordata; class Lepidosauria; order Squamata; family Colubridae; genus Pituophis; species Pituophis catenifer. Next base: position 71,827,385 of record NW_027256883.1, read on the forward strand.
AATGAGGGTTGCTCTGTTGAAAAATGACGCCAAGGTCGCCACCCTGACCGCCACGTTGTGTGTCTTGCAGACTGTGAGCTCCACCTTCTGGTCCTCCGTCCGAAGGCCGTCGGTGATGTCATGAGACAGGCACGAGGAAGATGAAGTCAAGTTCGCTACAGGAGTATCCACTGCTGGTAAGGCCAATACGTCCTGGAGAGACGGAGCCGAACAGTATAACTTGCGGTCAAGACTGGTAGGTGCCGGCAAGGAGGACGGCAGGTTCCAAGAACGTTGTACGACTTCCGTGAAGAGTTGAGGACACGGAATGTAGGCTTGTTTGGTCTTAGGAACGTTAAACAGAGTGTCGTGCGGCTGAGACGTTGCAGGTGGATCGGAGAGACCGTCCGAGGTAGCCATATGAGTAGACGATTTTGCCTTGTGCAACAAGGACTTAAATAGAGACGGCCGAAAAAGACCGGTGAAGGCTGGTCTGTCAGGAAGAAGGTCTTCATCGTCAGAAAACTCCATGTCCCTCTGGGCCTCCTCATCCTCCAGAGAGGAGTCATCAGCTTGTGCAGAGTCTAGCTGAGACAAATACCGGTCTGCCATATCATCATAGTGAGAGACCTGATGCTGCGGAGGAGGAGGAGGAGGCGGTGGAGGAGAAGCAGCAGCAGCCATTGACATCAGCCTGAACGGCAGAGGTTGTTGTGCGCTAGCAGCCAATGTCCTAGATATAGCCTGAGAAATGAGATTCTCAAAGTCACAGGCTAACATGACATGCGAAGGACCCCCTGGGCGGAGCCCCGCGGCTGTGGGGGTGTAAGTAGCCTCCGGAGGAGGGTGCTGAGCAGGTGGTTGCAGATGAGACAAATCCACCGGAACTGCTACACCTTGCGAAAGGACAGTGGGAGAAAGTACCACTGCAGACATTGGAGGAGAGCCAGTCACAGGGGTGTGACCCTGGCACAGAGAAGGCATGATCCCCGAATGGGGAGCATAAGACACTACAGGTTCGGCGGCTGGAATGATTGCGGGCGAGGCTGGTGACGGAGCCTGTCGCTGAGCCAGATCAAACTTGTTCAAGCGCCTTATGACGTCTGTTGGCATCTTTGGTGGCAGCCGATGAGGATTTGCGACCCTTCATTGAGGCAGCTGGAACGGAGGTAGTCCCATGCTTATCCTGCTTTTTTGCCTTTTTCTTTTCAGGGCCTGGAGAAGCCGGAGCCTCAGAAGGTCCAGGGCTGTGCTCCAGGTCGGATGAAAGCTCGCAGTCAGCCATGCTGAGTAGTGCAGAAGGAGCGAGGAGAAAAGGGAAAGCAGGTTTGTGTATGTCGTATAAACATATGTATACCTTATGATTTCAATGTTCTCAGCATATTTTTTAAATTTATTATTATTATTATTATTATTATTATTATTATTATTATTATTATTATTTACTTATTTAATAATGACTGAAAGATTTATTTATTCTTAGAAACAGAGGGGCTGCGCTAGGCAGCAACTCTTCCCCCCCCCTTTCCAGCACAGGTGGTTGAGAACCTGTGCCAGATGGTGATAAACCAGCCAGGTATGCCCTAATAATAGGGGCTGCAGTAAGATAGCCCAAACAATTCCACAGAAAAGGCAGGTAATTGCTCATGTGACCGCCTTTAAATACCAGAGGGCGCCACAGCAGCTATTTTAATAAGTGCTCCGCAAACTGGGCCACAATCAATAATGGAGACGTTCCTGCGCAGTCACAGCTCCCGTGCTGGCAGTGAATGTCACAAAACCTCAGCGCGCAGTCACAGTGCTTGTAGGAGGCAGAAGGGACAACGAGGGCTCCCTGCGCAGCCACGGTGCTGTTGCCAGGCAGACTTGCGCTAGGGAGGCAACTGCGCATGCATAGACTCGTTCCCGAGCAAAATTCACTCTAGGGAGGCAACTGCGCATGCTCAATCAGTTGCCAGGCAGAAAAGAGCCAAAGCTAGCGAAAACACGCCTTGCTGTAATGGCGGCCTCGCTAGCTATGCACATGGCGCAAAAACGAGGAGATCGGCTGCAGCGCCAATCCGGCAACAACCAGGCCAGAAGTAGACCTAGCGCGAAGAGGCAGGCAAATGGAGGAGTGTGCCACTGAGAGCAGGGCAGGCACTCCAAAAGCGGCAAATGGGCTCCAGATGCGAGTATGCCGCTGAGAGCAGGGCAGGGACTCAGTAGCCACCCCGACTTTCCAGGAAGGGAGGGGAGATAACTAAGGTGAAGGTGCCCTGGACAAGGCAGAGCTTCAGCTAGGGCAATGAAATAAACTTGGGCAGCCAGTCTGGGAACCAGAAAGACTTACCCTTGCAGCAACAATGAGGAGGAGAAGGGAGGCAAACCACCCCTTTAATCACAACAAAGTCAAGGTATCCAAAATCAGAATCCAAGGCAAGGTCAAGTCCAGTCCAAAAGTCAGAAGAGGAGAGAATCCAAAAGTGAAGAATTTATTCAAAAGTCTAGTCACCAGAGACGAGCAAAAATAAGTCTGATTAGCTGACTGAGTGAATAAAAACTGAGCCTCTGACGAGCAAAAGGGGGCGTGTCTAAGAAAATTTAAAGATACATACACTCAGAGCTGACTGCTAGACTGTTGAATAACCCTCAGTTTTGGATTCTCCAAGCAGCGCGCTGGAGAATTTATGTTGCTCAGTGAAACATTTGTTAAGTTGAATTTTGCCCCATTTTACAATTTAACAACTTGCCACAGTTGTTAAGTGAATCATTGCAGTTGTTAAGTTGGTAAACCGGGTGTTAAGTGAATCTGACTTCCCCATTTACTTTGCTTGTCAGAAAGCTGCAAAAGTTGATCACGTGACCCTGGGACACTGCAACGATCATAAATATGAACCAGTTGCCAAGCATCTTAATTTTGATCACATGAGCATGGGACGCTGCAATAGTTATAAGCGTGAAAAGGGTCAAGTCACTTTTTTAGTGCCATTGCAACTTTGAACAGTCACTAAACGAATTATTGTACGTCGAGAACTACCTGTACACACATTATTCAAAAGGATCCATAAAAGGATGTAGCTTTCCCCAGAGGTATATGAATGTCTGTGACAACATTCCTATCATTGTTTCTTTCTTCCCCTAAAGGTAATTGCAGAACATAAATTCTTGGATGCAAGGATCAACATGGGAATTATGATATTTAACAAATGCTACTATAAACAGCTAATTACTGTGGAAACTGGAGTAAAACAGCATTATCACCTATCTATTTGCTTTTTCAAACATCTTCCCTCATCACAAACTTATCACATCGCCTCTAATTAAAAGCCCAATACAGTTTAGGCTGCTTTTTTGTGGAAACAAATGATTTAGCTAATCCTCCTTCACTATCATTTCTGGGCCAGCATGTATGTTAATTTCCATTGTGGAAGTTAAAATAGATGATACAGTAAAAGAGAAACAGGCATTCTAAAATTGTCAGTATTCATGTCACACTGTTTTATATGTGATAGGCTTCTGAAGAGTTTAAAAAAGATACACTAGTGACTAGAATATAGTTTCAATATCCATCTGCCCTTTGATTCATTTAGAGGATTTTTCTATAGAGTTTTAATTTAAAAATGGAAACAAAAATTTGCCAGACTGGAAATCTGCATCTCAACCAAATCAAACACTAGTATGAAGAAGAGAACAATTTTCATCTTGAATTGGAGATGACATCATTTAATTTTCATAGCTATTCTAAACTGAGAGGGAATAAAAGGCCAAGAATCAACTTCCTTTCTAGCAGGTGCCCAAATCCTCATATAAATTATTAGGTAGGTAAAGAAATATTAGTAAATCACATGATTCAAAAAGCTCCATGTCATATCCAAATAATACAAATTCCACACTGATTACTTTAGTGCCTGTTGGATTCTCTTTTCACTCTCTTCTTCTTTGGAGATATGCCCGTTGAGAACTGGGCCATAGAAGCAGCTGATGAACACACGTGCGTTCAGTTCCACTTGCGCAAGCACATGCACAAGGATACGCATGTACACTCACCCACAACTCACATGTAAGCATTCCTTCTCCCTCCCACACTGATCCGCAAAAACGGAAAGGTTGGGGAATGCTGCACTAGATACTGCAAACTAAAAAGCAAATGAACTTTAAACAGTCCTCTTCCCCCATTCCTGTCTGTATTATTTGCCTCCTTCCAAAGTAGCTTTTCACCAAACATAAAAGACCCCAAACGTTTCATTGCACATTAGTGGTTTGCTTCTAAGATTAAACTCTCTGATAAGACATGAAAGAAACATTATTGGGCAAGTTATTGCTTATCTTTAAAAATACCCCATCTTTATTAACTTAAGACAGATAAAATGAATCTAGGATATATTTAGAAGTTTGGCCAATTCAATTATATTCCCCTGAGGTAGTCATTTCAAATCATTCTCAATGGCACTTATGTGAGTTGAACCTTTAATACACACATTGACTCACCATAAACAACCGATACACAATTTTCTTCACCTCTTTCTGAAATCTCTATGGGTACTACCATTTTGATTTGTAATGTCTCTGGAAAGCTAGAGAAGAATAATCTCAGCTATATGAAGTGTACATAAAACAGTTTGCCACATGCCAAAGACTGATATGAGAAACTATTTAAAGGTGCCCATGTTTAATAAAGTTAACATTAATAGTGGACCTTTAATTCATATATTCATACTCATACATTTCCTTTTAAAGATGTAATTGCTTTCAGAGATGTAATTTTGAATAGGAGTGTTTTACCAGATCCTGCATCAGATTGCTCATTGGTCCCTGATCTTAATATCTTTGCTTAATAATGTCTTCACCTGAGCTTGCCCACAAACAATTGAGCTGGTTTCTTTTACCATATCTTCATCAGCTCAAATGCGTTTTCTACTAAACAAGTGTTAATCTTGCCTAACAGCAATAGCACTTAGACTTACTATATATACCACTTCATGGTGCTTTACAGCACTCTCTAAATGATTTACAGAGTCAGCAAATTGCCCCAATCCAGATCTTCATTTTATTGACCTCAGAAGAATGGAAGGCTGAGTCAACTTTGAGCTGATTGAACTCCTGACAGTGGGCACAGTCAGCAGAGTTAGCCTGCAATATTGCATTCTAACCACTGCGCCACCATGACTCATCACTTATTTCTTCTAGTCCAACCTTTCCTGATCTGGGTATCTTCTAGAATGTATAGATTTCAAGATGCAACATTTTCAGCTACTGGGAAATTTTCAGAATTGAGATTCACAGACCTCATGAAAACGGTTGTAGTTTCCCCCCCACTCCATACTGGATATATTTTGATGTTTTTAACTTTTTAGACATTCAGAGTCATTTTACAAGTGAGTGGCAATATATATTGATTATGTTGCTCTTACATTATGAAATGTTTATCTCTATTTAGAATATTAGTAAATATTTGTAAACACTGATTATAAAAACTTCACCATGATATAGAAAACATTAGACTTACTTTGGATGTGTGAATACATCTATGAGCTTGACTTCTTCCACCACATCTCCTCCAATAGATCGGACTAAATCATAGAAGTCATTTTCACAGTACTTTTCAGACGGCAGCCAAAAAGATATATCATTGATTACAGGAGGATATTTACTGAAAGGCTAAAAAAATATAAAGATTAAAAAAAATGTAAACCAATGTTCTGAAGTAAACTGTGAGAATATAATAAAAAAGTGGTTACTCTGAATATTATTAAGATTGTGTTTATTTATAACTATTGCTTCCTACTTTTCAATATAATCATTATAAATTAATTACAACATAGGCTAAGCAGCAATAAAGTTACATTGTATGTTGAATCTTAAAAATGTTATACATTATATAATATTGCATCTTAAAAAACAGAATCTTTTAAATTTAACTTTAAATAAAATAATTCTTTAAGCACATATACGGTATTTTCACCTAACTTTATCACATTTCAGATTAGCACTTTACATGCTGAAGTTCAAAAAAATTTTTCAGTCTGTATGTGCTTAATATTCATAGATAAAGACATCACTACTACTCCTAATGTTATTAAGACTAAGTAAGAAATTTGAGGAGAAACTTAGTTTTAGGAGTGTGCACAAAATGAAAAATATCTCAAACCAGAAACTGAACATAATTTTGGCATGAAAGAGTCATTTAATTAAATTAATAATTTAATTTATTTATTCAGTATAATATGACCACCCACTTCAAAAGACAGTTCAAAAGACTCTAGGCAGTTTATAAAATCCATGGGGGGAAAAATTAAAACCCACAAAAATCAGCACCCTGAACTCAAACAGAACAGTATAATTAGTAAATACATACATACATACATACAATAGGGACTCACACCCTGTCAATCAAGAACTCACACTCTGTCAGACTTAAGGAACCAAGAACATGAGTTTCTTCACAGTAGTGTTTTTATTGTTGTTCGCCTATAGACAGGAATCTTGCCAGACTAAAGCACATATCTGCATATCTATTAGATATATCCTGCAAACTCCATCTTTCCCTTTTTCTGCATGTCAAAAATTCCAGGCTTCTTTGTCTCTTTGCTCCCTGAGAAAGAGCCCCTCCCTCCTGTCACTCTGGCCTACATTCTATGACATGCATCAACATTATCCTCAGGTCTAGGAACAGAGCAAAGTATTAAGGGCTTTCTGGAACCCTAGGAAAGTGAGTGCTGTCCAAATCTCTGAAAAGATGCTGCTCCAGCAGATGGGGATTATGGCAGAAAAAGCATGCTTATATAATCAGACCCTATGCCATGAAGAGCTTGAACCTGAATTGCATCTGGAAGACTACTGGCAACCAATGAAGCTCACGTAGCAGGAGTGCCAACTGTGGTACCCAGTTGGTCTTCCAGGGCAGCCCCTTGCAGTAGTCCACTCCGGAAGTGATCAATATTATGCTTTTCCTTTTCATTTTCATTGTTACCATTCAGTTTTAAACACTGCCAATGGAGCCTATAGATACTCAGAATAAAATCACCATCAACAGGAGCTTCATAGCGTGCGTATCCATGACAGAGTATACTATATTGATAAACACCCATCATACAAGGGAAAGGAAATATGTTTTATTTTTCTTCCATTTTCCCCTGCTGTGATTTTGCCATTCTGAAATCATATTGTTAATATAATGACATTACAATATCACAAATCAGGCATGGCTACCTCTTGCAATCCAAACACAGGGAAGGTACTCTGTTAAGTCATAAAATCCATTCAAATAAAGGGCAGAAAAAGTTGGTTCTACTCAGATGAGCTTTTTGAGTTATTGAAAAACACTGTTAAATTTTCATACTCCTTTACAGCACACTAAACGTCTCAGATTAGAAAAGCTCAGAAAAAAAAAAGAAGTATGGAAAGGGGGGAATGTAAATTTTTTTAAGGGCAAACATTAATGAAAATGAAATAGATACCTTATATTTAGGCAATCTGGCCGCACATATATACAATGCTGATACAATTGTGCTAAAATGGTCACAAAGATAATAGATTATTTTCACTGAGATTATTCATGAGTTCAATGTTCACAAAACTGGAATTGGACATTTTAAAAATACTTCAAGTACCGGCTTCCAAACCTCTACCAATACGATGACTTTGTACTGCACAGAAGGCCCAGTTCCACATAACATAAATCCAGGCTTTGTTTAATCCAATTACAGTTTGTTTAAACATCTGAACCCATGTCGAGCAACAATTTATGACTAAATCTAATGCCACCATTTGAAGTTGGATTACAAATTTCATATACTTTCTTTAAAAAAGAAAAACCCTGGAATGCGTAAGCAAACAAACAAATCTCACAGCCTGCATGAACACAAAGCTTCCATCAGTGCCTTACAAACATGCAAGTAAAAAAACCCATGCTTTTCAATAAATAGTTTAATACTATTTAAACAAAAGCTCTCTCCCACATAAACAGGAGCAGAATAGCCTTTTACTCCTGGGAAACTTCAGATCCATCTGGATACTGTAATAGACAGCGGCAAAACAAACCATAGTTGTCTTAATAAACTGGGATTAGCCTATCTCATGGGTGTCAAACTTGCGGTGTCCCGTTGTCGCCACGTGACGTTTCACAACTTTTTTTCTTTCACAGAGCTGAGGTGGGCGTGTCCTGCGCATGACGTGGGCCACCAGTTTGACATCCCTGGCCTATCCACAAACTAATATGTTATTAAACAAACCATACTAAAACAGTATTGAGTGAATATTGTTTTAATTACATTTAGTTACTTACATTTATGAGTAAACAAAGAATTACCAACCCCCTGGTTTTCTTATCATGTGCCTTAGCACATGACAGAGGAAAAAAGGTCTTTAACTTTCATGGATATGGCCCTGTTCACAGTTTTTATTTGTAACTTTTTTCTCTAGCTGGAGGTCCCAGCCAAGATGGACAGCATGAAGTAGAAAACAAAAACATTAAAAAAGGGCTCGTCTGCCTGTCAACTCCATCTTGCAAATGATCCACCTTCACCCTACATTCATGTTAACATGTTTCCTCTTTTGTCCTGTGCCCTATCAAGTGATCCCCAGCTGCTTCGGCAGTAAACAATGTTTCTTAGTTCCCTTTTCTGCCCACAGCAGCTGATGCACTGCCTGATTAATATAATGCACTAACTCAATAGAAGAATATATTTTATGCCTGGGAAATATTTTATGACAGAACAGCGGAAATCCTAAGCGAATACCTGATAAAGTAATAAACTTGTAAGAAGCGTAAATTTACAGTAAACTGATTTACACAGACCTGGCTGCACATGATGCAAACACTTTAATGAATATCTGATCAGGAATACTGTGAGAATTTCAAATTAACAACCCCACAGTGATTCCAATTGTGAATCACAAATGCTTATCCACCTTGTTACACAAATAAACTTGTCAAACAAATTCATTGCCTCTACAGTGCTTGCAAAACTCAAGCCTCAATAAAAACCATCAAACATTTCTTAATGAAATATCAAAGTGTATGAATGATACTTTCGCACACCGATACTACTGCAGCACATTAAAGAGCCTCTACAGAAAATGCATGACCACAAAGCTCATGTGAACAGTGTGACTTATGTTATCAATATAAAACACTGGTATGATTAGGACTGTATTTTTAATGGCGAAAATGTTATTTGTATATATTGCCAAGTGTGTTGTCCTAGAACAGGTGTGTTAAACTCAAGGCCCGGGGCCCGGCCCACAGAGTACTTAGAACTGGCCCATGGGGCTGCCCTGGAAACAGTGAAGGACCAGCCCATGGTGCTTCCGCCAATGAAAACGGAGCTTGGGAGCCCATTTTCACTGCAGAGGGTTGCAGGAGGCCATGGCAGCCAAAAACGGAGCTCGGGAGCCTGTTCTCACTGACACAGTGCTCGGGCCTCCACAGGCGCCCTGACATGAGTGACATCGGGCTGGCCACGCCCATCCCAGTCCCCTGATGTGGCCCTCAATGACATCAAGTTTGATACCCCTGTCCTAGGATGTTACGTTTTATACTGGAAATTAATTTATTACATGTTCTATTTATTGAAACTCATCCTACCTTCTCCTGCTCCATGTAACATTTGAGAAAAACTGGGGTGGGTTAAATCAGGCTGAAGTTTGGTAAAAAAATGATACCTTAACCAAATAGTGAAAACCAGCCAAAATGAAGGCCTACTTGGGTCTTCTGAGGTAAGAAGTTCCATTATCTAGAACAGCAGGCCCCAACCTTTGCTGCTTGGCAACCCATCTGGGGTCTGGGCCATGCGAGCGGTGGGAAGGCGCGTGCACACAGTCCTTGTGTGAGTGGCCAGCCAGTGCACATGCACACAGCTCGACTTGTGCAAGTGGTGGGCCAGCCCATATGCTTGCGAGTGCCGCCAGCCCGCTGCTCGTGCAAGTTGACCTGTGTATGCACATGCTTCAACCAGCTACTCATGCGGCCCAATTCCAAATAGGCCACAGCTCAGTAATGGGTCACAGCCTGGAGGATGGGGACCCCGATCTATAATGTTAAAAGTATACATATTTAGATTCCTATTAAAATGTGACATTAATAAAACAGCAGATGATCCAACTCAATTGACAAAAATTGGCTTAGAGAACCCCCCCCCAAATGTTATGAATCATGCAATGACATAAAAAAGAAGAAAATGTTTATGCACTGAAAATATAATAGAATATTATAGACAAGAATGTCTTCATTCATATTTGAGAATTCATTACAAATACATAATCCACAGAGTGTGATTATAGCACTTCTTAGTAACAGGCAAACTATGAACCAAAATGTTCCCAGGAACCAAAGAATTCCTGTCTTGCCTCTTGAAGTACCTTAGGATCACTTTTTGATATTGCCCTATGCAATCTCCTTTTCCCCCCTCTCCTTTTACAGATCAATAAGCACTGAACATAATATTTTCTAGAGAGAAACAGAGACTGAATCAACATTCATAGAAAATTTCCGTGTACTGAAAAATGTCAACACACAATATTCTGTCTTAAATTTATATCGTATCAGAACAAAATTAATTGTCATTTTGCTTGATTAAGCAGAAATCTCCCACTGGTCATATAGAGTTAAACATATTTCTTCTGCCTTCCAATTATAATTATCCATCTATCTGGAGAAACATGATGTGTGATTTTGCATATATTTTACATATATTTTGTTACATACAAATTACTGCAAAAACAAACATGCAAACACAAACTGCATCAGTAAAAGCATCTCAATTCCCCAATTACTGAGCTAATGTAATCGTTTCACAGTCACTGAGGCAACTGTTGTATTTAAACATTTTGTTTTCTCCAGCTGACATAATTTGGTTCACTGCTCTGGACTTTGTTGCAACTGCAGTGAAATAAGAGTCAAAGGATAAGAAAATGTCCTAGAGTATGTAAAGTTCCTAATATTTGGACAATTCTACAGTTTACAATATCACTGTATCTTTGTTCCCTAGGAGATTATTCTAAGGGTTAATATTCTATTTGCAATTGAATGGAGCTCAGCAGCAGTGGATGTGAATTATTAATTGGGATAATAACATATATATTCTATCCTTCACATACAAAATATGTGCCATTTTTGAAATTACAGGCAATCATTTCTCACATGGGGACTGCATTACAATCTTAGAGAATTTTAATTAAATAATCCATATTTGTTAAATTAATGTGCAGGCCACAATTTTTTTCACAAATATAGTAAATTCTTGGAATTTTTAATACATTAAATTATACCAAGACAAAAATATTTTATATGTTAAGTATGTATTCTAGAATACATTTTTTAAAAATGTAAAAACATACAAGTGGAAAAAAATATAGTATTACAGCTTTTAAAAAAAACCAACCTTGCGGGACTTAGAGCAAAAATAAATTTGTCCATTGGTAATTGGTACTCACTATATTCGAAATATTGATGCTTTAGATCAGCATTTTGAAAAAATATAAATGACATTTTTCTCCCAAGCATGGATAGGTTAAAAAATTGAAAATATTAATATTAAAGGCAGCTATCAAAAATGTCCAAATGTATTGTTCCTTGCTGTCCATTTTACCTGTAGTTCCATTTTTTGGAACAATAATGCCCCTATTCTTCAGTTCATTCCTCAACAGGAACCACAGTTATCTTCTCCAACAAAAGAAATGAAAAGCTTGAAACCCCTTAGTAAAATAATTCAGAAAACCGAACAAAACTGGGCCAAATTATAGAATATGCAGTGGATAGAGAGACAAAAAATCTGATTCAGGTGGTGACCCTTGTTTTCAAAATAGGAACAGAAAGGCCTCCGGAAAGCCTAGCGTATTCCATCTTTTCTCAGATATTTGCAGAACCAGTCTCAATATGCACCAGACTGAGATTTCTAGCTGCTTCATATAGCTTTTACTATTAAATTTAGTCAATTTGATTGGGGCATGTTTGGTGAAAGAAGATAACATCTATTATATTTGACCAAAAATGGTCTCTCAGTAAGAACTTTATCCAGTTGGGGAAGGGGATGGAAGAGTGCATTAACGGGAAAATTTGAAAATTCACAGGTGAAGTAACATGAATGACAATTATATATCTGGCAGCTCTATAAGTGTCACAATTGAATTAAGTTCACACTTTGCCTTGGGTGAACTACTTCAGTCACCTTGAGTGTTCAGACTGAATTTAAAGAGAGATTTATTTATGGATTGAATTCATGTACCACCCTATCTCATCCAGAGGCGATTCTAGGCAGCTTACAAAAGCTTAAAACCAGAAACATTAAAAGATATAATAGTAATAAGAACAATCATAGTTATACTAAAATTTATCATTAAAAGATTAAAAGGGGGGGAGAAAAGAGCATGAAGATCACGGAGGGGGAGGTAAGATTTCTCTCAATCTACTAAGAACCTCCAGATTGAACCCCGCTTCCCCCCCCTTAGGAAAGGACAGGAGGGTCAGTTTGTATCTCACCTTGGGGGAAGAGTATGATGTTTCAAAGGGAAGATACACAATAAATAAAATAAAGCATGCAATGCTCTCGCTTGCTTACGTTGCAGCTTTCATAACATAAAACAGACAGCCTCTCTTTACTGTTCAAACTAATAATATGGTTTAGGACAATGTTTCCTGCTGTTTATTATAAGAATTTTTAAGAATTAGTTTTATGGCTATCTGCATTTTTCTCTCTTTGGCCCTGCTTTTGTTAGTTGCAAACTAATGTTTGTCTGTTGCAAGCTGACATGGCATGCATTTGATACTGATATATTGATATGTATTTCAATAGTTAGAAAATTTCTGTATGTTCATACCCAGTCTCCATGAATCTCTGACTTTAGAGGGATGATATGTGTCATAATCTGGAAAATCCTGTTTAGCTGTGACACAGGGCACAATGAACAGTCCCCTCTAGTATACCAGCTTAAGGCTACACATACACACATATTTATTAAATATTTTTTTAAAAAAACAACGTATAAATAAAGAAGAAGAAAGAAATCTTTAAAAAAGCTAGTGCAATAAAGGGATAAAATAAAAGAAAAATATAAAATAAAACAAAACAGATACAAGGAAATAGCTTCCGATATACTTTACAGAAGTTCTAAGACTAATGTATTCTAGGCTTTTTTAAAAAATGTCTTTACGTTTATTTTTCCCTAGGCATCAATTCCAGTGATTTTTGAATTTTATTAGACTGCTTTTGTCCTCTTTTTAACCTTATTTTTATTCTTTTTTACTATTTTATTGTATTTTATTCTTGATGTATTTTATGTGTGTTGTAAACCACATCAGGATGGGACAAAAATGCCTCAGATAAATAGATGCTACATTTTGCGCTCATAATAAAAGCTAAGCTTTAAAATATAGTTGCGTAGAAAAGTAAATACACCCTTCTGATTTTATTTTACTCTTTCAATATATTTCAACATGCAGATATTTGATCTCCGTTTCAATAATGTTGACAGATAAAGGGAATGTAATATAACAAATATCACACACTGTTTACATTTTGTCACACATTGTGCAACTTAAATAAACATAAATGCAAATTTTGCATGTGAAAAAGTAAGTACAGCACTACATCGCTCACTATCTCAAATACCTACAATTAGTATCAGATGCAGCAAAGCTAGTGCAAATGATTAGAGCATTGAGAGGATCTAGAAGGAACCTATCTTATTTAGACATTTAATTTGATTTGTTTTTTGAAGTGTGAGGTGCCTTAATTGAAAAAGTTCTCTAAGGTCTTCAAGGGGAAAAAAAAAAAGATTATAGATGCCTATGAGCCTGGAACAAGTAAAAAAGATTTCAAATAGCTGCCAATTTATCAAGGCCAGGCATTCCAGGAAGTTCAGCATGAAGTCAGATACTGAAAGAAATTTCTAAGAATCCCAGAAATTAACTATGTGACCTTCAAGTATCTTGCCACATTAGAAAGAACTTGAAAAAAAAAATGAGATCTACACCGGAGGTCTGCCAGGAGGAAATCTTTGGTGTCCAGAAAAAACATCTGAACAAGACTAAAAGTTTGCTCATGAACTATCTAGGCAAAGACCAGGACTTTTATAACATTGTGCTCTGGACAAACAAGGCAAAAACTATAGATTTATTTGATCACATCAGAAAACATGTTTGGTAAAATCCACAGACAATACTTCACGAGAAGAACCTGATACCAACTGATACCAAGCACAATTGGTAAAAATGTTATGATTTGGGATCCATTATGAATTTGCACTGAGAGAGAAAATCAGTTAAAATTATATTAGAACATACAAAAACTCATTTTTTATGACAATTTATGAAATAAAAATCCTGCCATGGAGTTGCAAGTTTTATAATGCACTTGTTTATATAATGCACTAAAGTCCATTGTTTCAGATTTTGCAAGATAATGAGAAAGTCTCATTTTTCAGCTATTTTCTTCTACTTGTTTTTCCTTCCCAGATCCTTGCTAAAACTTTTGCACAGTACTTAGTTCAGGAAAAAGATTATTATTTCCTTTGGAATGGGGCAGGATCACAAGATTAGATGGATGACATAACATCAATGTGGCTGTTTTGCATATTGGATCGGGATTTTCTTTTATACAGGAATTTTTTTTACAGTAAACTGAAAATTATTTCATATGCTTCTTATCTTGAAATTGGATGGAAATAAGATTTGGGAGTATAATTGGAGGACTCCAAGAACTAGAGTTCAGGTGCTATTGGTTCTTTGATTTAATATTTTGGACCACAGTTCTATTTGTCTTGGTTGTAGCAAAGTATTTGGAAACAAACTTGTGTGGATTATCATAAGCAATAACATTAAATTTAGTGGCAGTATGGTAAATTAGATCATGGAAGTGGAGCAGAAGGAAAACAATGCTAAGATAAAGTAGCAGCCAGGGAACTGGAGATCATTTCAGCAGCACATTTTGAACAAAATCTGAAGACTGTTGAGTATTTTTCAGGGGGAAAAAATGTTTAGCTACTTTCAAGGTACACATAAAGAGAATATTTGACATGGTGATAATGTATTCTGCTTTGGGCATTTGACTTCTCTGTATGCATTTGATTTCTCTTTTGTCTCATTCTGTTCTTATAACAACCTTCCTGCATTTCCTATTTATATCTAATTATTTCTTCTGGAAATGTAGAGCGATCTCAGTGACTGATAAGATTGTTAAAATAAGCTCAGTCATATAGGCAAATGGATTCTGAAAAGCTGGAAAACTTAATATGGCAGCACAAGAAAGCATTTATTGAAATTTAACCTGCCTTAGTGTTGAAGCATCGGAAGAACTAACAACAGTAAATACAACAATGGAACAGGAGATGAAATGATATAAAACAATCTGTGAGAAATAAGTGCAACAATGAAAATTTAACCAAGGAGTAATGGTGAAGGCTCTAGCAATTTAGGAAGTGAAGTAACCATTAAATGAAAGTACTCATCATATCAGATATGCATATCGGATATTTTTTATTTTAAATTCTGTCTGCTGCATTGTATATCTCAATAATAAAAGTAGTTATCTTTGTATTAAAATTTTAGGAATTAGCCATTTGCATTAGTTACAAGATTTGATATGAAATAAACTTTTCTAATGCTATACTATTTATCGTGATCTGAGAACAAGTACCATGATAATTAAGGGATGTGGTGGCTCAGTGACTAAGACGCTGAACTTGTTGATCAAAAGGACAGCAGTTCAGCGGTTCGAATCCCTAGTGCCGCATAACGGGGTAAGCTCCCGTTACTTGTCCCAGCTTCTGCCAACCTAGCAGTTTGAAAGCACATAAAAAATGCAAGTAGAAAAATAGGGACCACCTTTGGTGGGAAAATAACAGCACTCTGTGCGCCTTTGACGTTTAGTCATGCCAGCCACATGACCACGGAGATGTTTTCGGCCAGCGCTGTCCACTGCCCCCTAGAGTCGGGAACGACTAGATGAGCACCGGCCCCTAGAGTCCAGAACGATTAGCACATACGTGCGAGGGGAACCTTTACCTTTTACCAAGATAATTTAAAATGCCATTGATACAAACAAGTTAATTAATGGAATCTTTGTAGTTGTATAATTAGAGTCATTTTATGCAAGCAAGACACCTGTAATTAAATGACTGAACAGAGTACTGAAGCATAGCATAAGTAAAATCCTGAGTACATGACTTTTGCTTCTACAGTTCAGTTATTAACATGCAATACTAGGAAAAGTTTTCCTCGCTGTCTCTGGAACAGACCAAGGAGAAGGAACCACACACACTAGATGGATGAGTTTATCTTATTCTAAAACAGGGGTGTCAAACCAGTGGCCCATGGGCCGGATGCAGCACACGCAGGCTACGCCCACCATGGCTCCGCAAAGGCAAAAAAAACATTGTGATATATTACATGACACGATTGAGTTTGACACCCGTTCTCTAACGCATCAACACATTCAAAACACTACAACCACAAAAGTGCAAGGATTGAGGAAAGAATGGAAAATATAATACAAAGCCTAGAAAGATAGAACTTTGGAAATTCATTATTAAATTTCTTTAGTTCATAACCAACCTCAAGACCCTCAAGTTAATACTGTTGATCTGCCAATTTGTTTCCATTTTACCATTCAGGAAAAAAATGATGTGGACTCTTCGCACGTAGTTCCCTCTGTACTTTTATTTCATTTTTCATTTTGGCATGAAAAATTATATACCAGTAGTCCTTGACTTACAACAGTTCATTTAGTGACTGTCTGAAGTTACAACAACACTGAAAAAAAGTGACTTATGACTATTTTTCATATTTACGACTGTTGCAGCATCTCCGTGGTCACATGAACTAAATTCAGACACTTGGTAACTGACTCATATTTATGACGGTTGCAGGGTCCCATCACCGTCATTTCCAACTGTCTGACAAGCAAAGTCAATGGGAAATTCAGATTCACTTAACAACTATGTTATTACCCTAATAACTGCAGTGATTTGCTTAACAATTGTGGCAAGAAAGGTAATAAAATAGGGCAAAACTTAACAGCTGTTTTGCTTAGCAACAGAAATTTGGGATACAATTGTGGTCATAAGTTGAGCATTACCTGTATGTTATACATACAATGCATAAACATTAAATTATAGACAGCAAAAACACAAACCAGTGTACTATTGAACAGAGTAAGAATAACAGAGTTGAAGAGATCTTGGAGCAGTGGTGAAATGTAAATTTTGTTACTACCGGTTCTGTGGGCATGGCTTGGTAGTGGGGGTAATATGACTGAGTGGCATGGCCAACTTTTTTTCTTATATATATACTTTTAAAACCATTTTTTCTACAACCTCTTTGGCTGAAGAGGTTGTAAAAAAAATGCTTTTAAAAGCCTCTGACAATCCTAGCTGACTTGCCTGATCAGCAGAGGCTTTTTTTAAAAAAAAAAAGCCTTTGACGATCCCAGTTGACTTGCCTGATTGGCAGAGGCTTTCTTTTTTTTTTTAAAGCCTCTGACGATCCCAGCTGACTTGCCTGATTGGCAGAGGCTTTCTTTCTTTTTTTTAAAGCCTCTGACGATCCCAGCTGACTTGCCTGATTAGTAGAGGCTTTTTTTCCTTTTAAAAATATTTTTTTATAACTCTTCGGTGGAAGAGGTTGTAGAAAAAATGCTTTTAAAAACCTCTGATGATCCCAGCTGAGCCGCGTGATCATCAGAGGCTTTTTTTTTTTAACTTTTAAAAGCATTTTTTCGGCCAAAGAGGTTGTAGAAAAAATGCTTTTAAAAATAAAAAAAAAGCCTCTGATGATTGCACGGCTCAGCTGGGCAATGGGGGGAGGGGCAGGGATTTTTGCTACCGGTTCTCCGAACCACCCTCCTCCATCGCTACCGAACCGGGAGCATTTCACCCCTACCTTGGAGGTCTTCTAATTCAACCCCTGCTCAAACAAGAGACCTATGCCATTCTGGACAAATAGCTGTCCAATCTCTTCTTAAAAACCTCCAGTGATGGAGCACCCATAGTTTCTGGAGGCAAGCTGTTCCACTAATTAATTGTTGTCACTGTTGAGTAATTTCTCTTTAGTTATAGATTGGATCTCTCCTTGGTAAATTTCCATTACTTCTTGTCCTGTCCTCAGGTGCTTTGGAGAATAGGTTAACATGTTTTTTCTCTTTAACAGCTCTTCAAATGGAAGACTGCTATCATGTTGCCCCAGTCCTTCTCTTTGTTAGACTAGATGTACACAGTTCCTGCAATGGTTCATTATACATCTTAGCACCTAACTCCTAATCATCTTTTGTGCTCCTCTTTGCATTCTTTGTACAGTGCCGGCATCTTTTTTGTACCTTGGTGACATTATCATGTATCCTCCCCACCTTGGTGTCGTCTGCAAATTTGATGAGTTTCCCTTCTATCCCTTCATCTAAATCAATTATGAAGATGTTGAAGAATACTAGGCCTAAGATAAACCTTGGTGTACCCCATTTCATGCATGCAGATAATGTTTTCACTGAGAAGAATCTTAGAACTTGGTACTATGGAATGGAAGGAATGTACATAACAAACTTGTTTTGCAATAATATCTTTTTGTTATCTACAAAAAAATTGAGTTCATTCACACATGCTCTCAGATATTTTCACGTTTACAAAAAACAGATACTTTGCACATATCCTCAATTACAATAAAGTTGATTAACCAATCATTCACATTGTGGATTGTTCCTCATTATTTCAGGGATCCAAATTCAATTTACATACTATTGATGCATATTTGTTCTTAATAGATGTGCTACTAAAAAGCAGAACACAATAAATTAAAACCATTTAAGCATCATACTCCAGTCTGATGAAAATAACTGAAAATGCATATATTTTTCTTATGAAATAATGTTAAAGATAAACTGAAATGACAAACATGAACTACCATATGAAGAAAACCAGTTGAAGATTATCAGTACTACTCTGAGATAATAGTGACAGAACTGGCTAGTTTGAGTACCAATGGTATTATATATTGATTATATTCTGCAACACGAAGATAAATTGTATTATCTATTTTAATGCAGGCCAATCTGCCTTGTGGTGTGGCTTATGTAAACCCCACTGAAATATAACCAGAATAACCAGTAATTTTTCTCATACTATATTTGGCATTGTTTGAAAATAAATACCCAACAATTTAATAGAATAGATTCTGACAGAAATGAAGATGTTAGTAAAGCTGGAGAATTTGTTATAACCACAGATCTATAGGAAATATGTTATCTCATCCCTTTTTTGCACCAGCTTCACACTTCATGGGACTATAGAAACTATAGTTGTGTGTTTGCCCTGCCTTCCCTTCGGCAACAGTGTTGGGCTTCTTCTGATCCCTCCTTCTTCTGGAGCTCATCAGTTCATCAGATACCTCTCTCACCTGGAAAATGATATATTGTAGGTCTAACTTTCAAGTTATTTCATGACATCTGGCACTCTTTCCAATTTCTCAGATCTTGGTAGGGTTACCATCTCCATTATACTAGTGTTGTATGCATCATGCTTTGATTTAAGTTTACTTTTCATAATGTGCACTGAGATGAGAAACATCCATGGCATTTCCAAAAAATATATATCTTCCCATACTCACCTGCAATTCTTCATTCCTCTTCTTATTATTCAAAGCACAAAGAATAATGGCTTGTGGATTGCATGGGATACACAATTTGGATCAACAGTATTACTGATACCCATGCCTGAGTGTTACATGCGGGCTTCACCAGGTAAGCAAACTGTTTTCATTAAGAAACCAGTTATATCATACTTTACAACTTGTATAGCTTTTTCCAAAGGTTGAGGGGTGTACTGCAAGTCCATAGATTTTATTCACCTAATTTCTTTAATCTTTCAACATCCAGCTGACGTCTCAACCCACCCTTCCTCTTGCAATTTTTCAAACTGTTTAAGATGACACAGACTGATTGATTCCTTTTTGAGCTGCAAATGCTTTTCCACATGTCTATGAAATCAGTTATTTCTTCACAGTCATTTGGTAGCCTGACCATACTTGGAAAACAATACACGTAAAGTAGCAACCTCTATGCCCTTTTCAGTTAATATTGATTAAATGAATAAAATTAGAGATGCATACTGAAACTCATGGAAATCTGAGCTGAATTAGCCCGTTGCTTGAATATATTCCTGCTTAAATGAGTTAATATGAGAGGAAATAGTAAAATTCCGTTTGTGGAGACTGGTGGGTTCTAAACACCAAATTTGAAATTAATAGCTTCTTTCTGCGTTTATTTGTCAAGGTTTGTTGACTGTCCACAAAGACACTAAGGCTGTGAAAGAAAAGGCAATATTTCAAACATTACTAACAAAGAACCGATGGCTGTTTTATGCTTACCTGGAAAAAGGGCAGTTTGATTCTTAGATTTCAATTCTGATAAAAACAACTCACACAGATACCACCTTAATGAATTCACTCATAAATGAGAGCCAGAATATTTGTTTATTCAGTTTCCAAGATTCAGAATCCTAACCTTTTATTTCTTGACATAAAATATAATAAATGAAACAACAAATGAATATCACCTGTTCTCCCACCTTCTCCAAAATGGTACAATAAATTACTCAAGCAAAATATCAGCATTATAGAACTTTAATCTGTTTTAAGCATTAGTTTCTCCATTACTATAAGAACATATACGATAATCTACCAGAGATACTATATTTTTGGCATACTTTTCTCTCAAGAAAGTTGTTAAACAGCTGAGTAAATGAAAGTAGTATTTCCACAGAAATAAAATTCCAGATGATTTGCTATTAACCTTATCAACATCTTTAATCTTACCTGGAAGCGTATGCTCTGGTCAATGTGAAACACATTAAACTGTTTCAGGAAACGTTCATCTTGGCTCCAAAAAAGGCGAATGTCGGGAATCCCATACAAGATCATGGCCAACCGCTCTAAGCCCAGACCAAATGCCCAACCAATTTTGTTCTCAGCACCAGCTGCAGTTACAGAAAGAAAGAAAAAACAGGATATAAAAATAAACTATAAGGGAATGAAACGAGAGTACATTAACTAAATAATGATAGATTCCAGAATTGAATTAAATTAAATTGATAATTTGTAAAGAACGAACTTAAAAAAAAGCGAATCAGTATTCCATCTTTTTACTTTATTCTATCATAGATTGCACTTTTATAGAACTGTCCTATATTCCCTAATGCACACTGTATTTTCTGTGAAAATGAAAGTCTGTTATGTCATGAAAAAGAACCTGTGGTAATAAATTCTGCTTCACTGTGTGTTATGTAAAATCTTTCCTTGCATCTGTTCTGAATCTCCTACTATTCAGCTTCATATGATGATTCTAGATTCTAGTCATAAGGATACAATAATCCCACTGCAAAGGTTATAAATGCAAGGATTGGTCATAAAATAGCTTTTTCATCACCGTGACAACTAGAAATGATTGCTAAAAAAGGCAGTTGCTAAATGAGGACCTCCAACACCTTGCATTAAGACTTTAGATTTCATTATTAAAACCAGGTTGGTAGTCAATAATATGAATCATAAATCCACATACAAAATTAGCAAAGATTTCTGTCTAGTTTTAGAATTCTTTATTTATTTAATAAATCAACCAAGAGCTAATATATTCAATCCTTATATTAACCGAATCCCAAACTTCACTTGTGGTACAAATCTGTAAATAGAATGATAATCTATAAATAATTTCCAAGTTGAATTAAATTCTGTATTAAACATGCTCTTCATTCATATTCATTTTTGACATTTATGCATATTACCACAGATTAGTTTGTCATTCTTGTAGAGAGAATATTATATACGATTTCCAAAAAAAGGCATAGTGTTCTAACAGATGTTGTCATATACAATGCCAACCTCACTATATTTTAAGGATATATAAGGCTTAATTAATAATAATTTTAATTGGTTTAAAAGTACAAAGATTAAAAATTTACAAACTAAGAAAAAAATAAGAAAAAAAAAGAAAAAAGGGGCAAAGGAAGAAAAAATATGTAAAAGAAAAAAGAAATAACTTTCTTTTCATAAAGACAAGTACAAACAATTTCAGTAACTTACTGCCTTGTCTAACATTCCAATCTAGATCTCTTTATTCCATAATTCATACTACTTTTTTCACTACTAAATGTGAAAAAAGGAAAAACCTGCTTATTGCATTTATAAGAAATTTTATAAAATCAATTGTCTATTTGGCAATTAATATTGGAATAGTACACCAATGGTAAAACATTTTGTACCAGTTTTTTGTTATATTTGTGATGAATTTAATATTCAACTTCCACTGACATTCCTGCTGTTGCATATCAATTGTCCTGTTTAAATTCTTCATAAATCTACGGAATTTTATATCACTCATAAATCATAATCTACGGAATTTTATATCACTCAAACATACCGGGGCTTCGAAGCAGGGGTGAAATCCAGCAGGTTCTGACAGGTTCTGGAGAACCGGTAGTGGAAATTTTGAGTAGTTCAGAGAACTGGCAAATATCACCTCTGGCTGGCCCCAGAATGGAGATTTTGCAATATCCTTCCCCCAGGAGGGAATGGGGATTTTGCAGTATCCTTCCCCTGCCACGCCCACCAAGCCACGCCCACAGAACCGGTAGTAAAAAAATTTGGATTTCACCACTGCTTTGAAGACTAAAATACTTGAAAGTTGTAATCTTTTTTATATAAATTAGCTATTGTTTTTGTATTTCCTATGTTTTTATTTCAAACTACCCTTTAATTATCTGATGCCACCAGGAAATACAGTCATGTTTATGCTTGCATTTTATTTCAGATTATTTATCAGCAGTCCTTTTGTTAGAAACCTCAAGAAATGCTACATTAATTTTGGGGTTTGACAATTAGAAATGTTTATGAATGTAAAAATGCTGGATATTATTGAATTTTAGACCAAAAAGTTAATATATTATGGTCTTCCACATGCAAAAAAAAAATTGTTTTAACAGTCTATTATGATTTAAAACTTTCAATCATAAGAATAACATAGGGATTTTTTTTTTTTAAAAAATAATTATTCTATTAGATTTATATTTCACTTTTCCTCCAGAAGCTCAGACAATCTTTATTTGGCTCCAATTTCTCTCCCCCTTCCCATTTGGCTCCAGAAGTACTTTTAAACATATCAGTTTCAACTGCCTTTAATTGTTAATAATTGTTTTTAATCTGATTTTTCTTTTCTTTTTTTTTTAAAAAGTATTTTACTTTAGTGTTCAGTCACATTCACTATTTAATTAAAAAAATGAGGGATGTAACCAAAGTAAATTAACGAAACAAAACCAAATTAAACATTCTGCAATTCCTTTCTGTATAAAAACACAGGGACACATATGTGCCAACTAACATCATGTACACACAGAACACAATAAGGTATAGCAATGGTCAGCAGACTACTTATCATATATGTAATATCAGAAAATCAAATATGAAATTTTGCAAATAACTTTAAGTTGCATTTTAAAAAATGATAGATGAATTGTCTGTCTTCCACAATTCTATAATCACAGTGATTATGACAATTATAACAGCTTTATTTCATCTTAGAAATTGTCAGAAATGATAAAGTCGCCATGGTGGCTTTTAAAACTCATACTTATTATCGAAATGTATATTATTATCCAAATATGTAATTTAAAGAGAGGAAAAAAAGAATATGCCAGACAGCTTTTAATTGCGTGATCCTTTCCCATCTAGTCTGAAAATTGTCAGCAAATCTCAAAAGAAAAGCACAACAGTATCTGATGACATTTGATCTCTGCTCATCACTGAAAGCCCACTTGAGCATCAATCACAATTAACAAGTGAAACATTGAAAAGTATCACCATTTAAAATAACTTAGATTGTCAACATTTTAGAGATCTTTATTTAACAAAGAAAGTGAATCACCAACTTTTCAACCAGTGTTTCATATACTTTAATAGAAATAATGAACTTGATCCTACAAAACATATTACGGTAACTCTTTTATGTAGCCCTGTAAATCTGGTTCTTACCACCCACAGACTTTTTACCAGGCTAAAATAACTTTTTAGGATGCTAAGGTTCCCTTTGTTAGGGTCAGAACATATCTATTTAGTCTTCAACAGCAAATACATGTGATCAAATGACCATTTGGCATTTGAAAATCAAGACTCCTTTTTCCTGACATTACAATTTTCAAGAAAGCAGCAATTAATTCCCTATAGTTCAGTATGAAAAATGAATGGATCTATCTATAGCTTTAAGAGGTATACTTTCTGTGGTTCTTGGGTTACCCAAGACAGTACAACTGACCATGCTAGTCCAGGTTAAATATAATAGTATTGATGGGACATCTCCTTCCATAGTACTAAGGAAGAAGAATCTTGTTAGAGTTCTGCCTTAAACAGAAGACTGTAAGAATTGTTGAAGAATGGGACTTGAACCACTTGACAAAATAATATAACATAAACATTACAGAAAATTATCATATGTTCATGTCATTATAAATATAGAAAGATTTATTTTTTCTTAACAAATAACAAGGTAAAGTAGAACCATTGTTTATAAGACTTGGGAGTCAAAAACTGGTTCAAGAATATATATGTTTAGGCAATTAGCCACTTCCCAATATGCAGATCATAGCGCTGCCAACAATTCTTCACTTTTTTCTTCTTCCTTGACTCATCTTTAGCCTTGACCTTTCAAAACAGCTCAACAAACAGTATTCAATATCTGAATAACAACCTAGTCCTACTTAACATAATTTTATGCATGAAAAGCAACATCCCTCATCAGAATTAGACTATTAATAAAAGTATGTAACATGGAGCTTCAAAGTGATCAATCAATTAAAGCTTCCTTTCCATAACTTTAAGTCATTACTGATGCCAAATTAAATGCAAAAGGGTATGAGTATTCTTTACACATACCAGTCCTATTCATTGAAGTTTATTAGTGACATGAATTGCATGTATTATAACAAAAATAGCTTGAAAAGTGGGAAATCCAACCAATAGCCAGTCCTACAAGGCAGACCAGATGCCAACCAACTGCACAGGATGACTGGAACCACACTTCATCAAAATAGCCTGTAACAATGGAGTCTTGCAAGTTTGATTATGATTTTCTTTCCTTTTCTTTTACTCCAGTAAGTCGGCCTAGAGTCCACCTGAGTGATATCTTAAAACTATCTTCCTTCCTAGAACTTACGGAATGCTTCTGTCCTTTTTGTTTATTTAAATGTTTCTGAATATTTGCTTCAAGGCCATCTCCATGGCTGTCTATTCCACCCCCAAAGTAAAAACTTGGGCAAGAAAATAAGCTAGAATAGCATGGAGTAACTTGCTATTTATGTTTTGGGAAGCCAGAAAGAGAGCAACATGAAAACCTTTGACAAAAAGATTATAGCAAATAAAGGAACTGTCTTGCACACAAAAGCTTTACATTTAAGTTTCTTGGCATCTGGTCTTCTGAAAGTGGTTTATAGCATTCTGAGGTAGACCAGTAAGCTACTTCTGGAAACCATGAGATGGAGGAGTCCTGCTTCCTTGGGATGCATCAATTTCTCCTTCTGAGACTGATCTGTCAGTTCATTAGCTGCTAAGATCTAGGAAGTATAGGTGGCAGAGAATATGCTCCAAGCAACTGCACGGCCTAAAAATCCCCGAGAAATTGAATACTCTCTGGATAAGGTCCTGCTTAATCCATTGCATCTTTGCAACATTCACTGCGTTGCGTCCCTGGCTTTGAGAACTTACCGACCTTTTTCCCCCCTAAAAGAGGCTGAAAATTTGGGTGCATTTTACACTCCAAATATAGCTTTTTAAAAGCTTTTTTTCAGCCCTAACGAGGCACTAGCGAGCAATCCCAGCTTTGCCTGCTCCCCCAAGTCTCCTCTGTGCTTGAACGAGGCCCTAGCGAGTGAAGTGATCTCCATGCTTTGCTCCAACTCTCAACTGTTCTTTAGAAGCTTGTTTTCAGTCCTAACTAGGCACTAGCCGAGTGAAACGATCTGCTCCCCCCACCCCCCCGTACTTTGCCTGCTTTTGTCATTGCTGCTTCCTCTCAGCTGTGCCTTAGAAGCTGTTTTTATCCCCAAGCAGGGGATAAAAAACCAGCAAACTAATGTGCTGAAGCTGACCAGACTAAGGACGCTAGCCAGATGAATACATGGTAGGCAGATTTTTTCCCATTTTCCTCCCCAAAAACTAGGCTGTGTCTTATATTCTGGTGCATCTTATACTCCGAAAAATACGGTAGCTTTAAAATCCCTCAACTATAGAGGATGAATTGCTTGGAGGACCACACCAAGAAGGACCCTGCCAAAAAAAGGTTGTCCTTGATGGATATTTGAGTCCTGAACTATGTTTTGGGCTATTTATTTGGTCAGGCTATTTTTTTTTAATCCAAAAAAGCAGAATTTAAAAAGCTATGCCAATGTATAGCCCTTGACCATTGAACGGCCTAGAACGGCCTAGAACGGCCTCTTCCAAGCTGAGCAACACTAAAAGCTCCAGGATCGGGAGGCTCTGTTAAAGATTCCTCTGTTCTAAAGTGCATATAATGTCTTTCTCCTTGCTGACCTGCTGATTAACATTAGGAACAGCTGAAAAAAGAACTGACTATTATTCACGATGCTAATAAGCTAGGGAGAAAGGAGGAAAAAATGATGTATGTGCATATATAAATCCATCTCTATATTTCAACAGCTGGCATGCAGCCTTTGACCTTTTGAACCTATGCTACCAGAGGGGTGGAAAGGATTATTCCCTCCGGTGTGCCAAAGATCTGATTTGGCACATGGCAGCTTCATTTTACAGTAATTTTGAGACATTTGTCCTCAAAGGCAAAATAAAAAAAGCATTTGAGTGTCTTAAGATGAATCTATTTCATTTGTTTCATGAAAAGAACACTAATCAGAAAAAAACAGATGATATAAATAATGTTTAAATGGAACATCAAATCACAGATGTGTATCAATATTTATTAAGACAAAGGGCATCCTTTAAAACTTTATATAAATGTAATGGACCTTTCTTTCTGTGCTTCAATGCCAAAAAATGATGTACATGTGGATAAAATGTAGGGTAGAAAAATCAATTGTATCTTTTAACCAAATGTTCACATTTATACTAGGACTGATTTTAACACAACCTTATTTAAACTTCACCATTGAAGATACCCTTAGGCTATTTATAATGTACTTAACCAATGGATTCTTCTACCCCTCTGTGGTGTCTTAAATATTCCTTATTTGGCCTCATCTATTTTCATGTTGATTTAGTACTGACTAAGAAACCTTGAGGTGAAGGTTACAGGAGGGCACAGAATGAAATTTGTGGCTGATGTCTCTAGAGAACAACTCAGTTCATGTTTCAGTTAGCCCTAAAGGTGTGCCATAATCATCATTTTCTCTTTCCCCTTAACTCAAAAATTGTTCTTTAGCTGTGAGATAGCCAGACAAATCAAAGAAAACGCAATTTAAACTCTGTTGCTGTTTGCAATGTCATTATCCTGTCCTTCCAAAACTCTACTTTAGCCCATATTACCAAAACTGCTGCCTTAAATACCAGGATTGCAATAACTAAACACCTAGGCAATACATCTGGAGAGCTTAGACAGAAAGATTGTCTTGTTGGATCAGGCCCACCTACCACATGGATGTGAAAGATCCTTTAAATACAGTTGATCCAGAACTAAGCTGAACTCTGTGAACCACCATTTCCTCATCTGCCCATTGATCCATCTAATACCGTATTTTCCCAAAAATAAGACCCTGTCTTATATTTTTTTGAACCCCAAAATAAGCGCTTGGCCTTATTTTCGGGGAGTTTTTATAATTTCAGGGCGCATGGAGCAAGATGGGGCTCCTCTTGGCATCTCACCTGATTTCCAGCTCTGCGTTTAAATATTTTCAGGGAGGGCTTATTTTCAGGGGGAGGCTTATTTTAGCGGATGTGCTCAAAAGCCCAATTGGGTTTATTATCAGAGGATGTCTTATTTTCGGGGAAATAGGGTACCTGCCCCTTCCCTCCTACTTTGGACCTGAATTAATTTGAAAGATTAGAAATCAGAGGTGAGAAAACCATAGCAAGCAAAACAAAGGGGTGGAGTGTGGGGAGAGTTTGAAGGTATCTAAGGTCATCTTCCAGCATCTGCTTATGTATCCTTTAGGAAATGCGTTTTCTCAAGGCCACTGTATGCAGTGGAAAATTCAGAAGATGATGATGTGAAGAAGTTTTAAGATTGTGTACATTTAAGGATTATGTGCTTATAAATATAATTATCTTTTGACATAGAGACATAGAGTTAATGCAAGGAAAATATTTTTTTTGGGAAGAAAAATTATGGACGATGATGGTACAAATTTTATTTGGTGACTGGGCTCCAGGGAAGTTTGAACTGTTTAGCTCAGTTTTCTAATATAATACCTATGAAGTATAGCTTGATAAATGGCAAATTTAAGATGTTACTACTACTTTAATGCAGACACAATGGTGCTAAAGTCCTGTTTACTAACAATGATGAGCTGATGAACCACTGTTTTCTTCTGTTGTTTCTTTTCAAATTAAGAATGACAGCAAATTAGATACAGCTTTTCATGGCTTAGGACCAATAAGGTTAGAAATAGGTGAACTTAATCTTGCTGGACCGTTCTCTTATCCTTATTGATTTGCATGAGGAAAGATGGCATCTATGTGAACTGCCAATCTTATTTATAGAAAAAAAAAATGGGTAATAATACAGGAAGCCAGCTAGTTATAATCTATCAGAGCAGCACAAATAACAAATATATCTACTGTAGATCCTAGTTCTCATTGAAATATCTTCTCTGTATCCCTCTCCCGCTCCCCACCATCTCTCTCTCTCTCCCTCTCTCTATACACACACACACATATGTGTGTGTGTGTGTGTGTGTGTGTGTGTGTGTGTGTGTTTGTGTGTGTGTGTACATATATATATAGAGAGAGAGTGGGGGGAGGGAGAGAGAGAGATGATTTTGGGCTCAAGGTTGACTCAGCCTTCCATCCTTTCTAAGGTAGGTAAATTGAGGACCCAGTTTGTGGGGGCAATAAGCTGACTTTGTATAAAATATACAAAAGTATGAAGGCTATTGCTTAACGCACTGTAAGCTGCCCTGAGTCTCCGGAGAAGGGCGGCATATAAATCAAATTTTAAAAAAAACAAAAAACTGGGATCTAGACTTTGCACAACTTGGCAGGGGTCAAACTAGCCATTATGTATTATCTAGTTTTCCTTCAAATCCACTTCATGTCCCAAACAAAGAGGCTGGATTGTGACTTTTGAGCAGAATGACAGAGCAAGTAAGACCTGGACTGTTTCTCTTTTGTCTCTGCTTCCTTCTTGCAGCTAGTGAGATTATCGCTATAACTGGGATTCCTCTAGCATCTTAGCACTGTAAGAGGTAGAAAGATTCTGTCTTTTTCCTCGGTCCTTTTGAATAATCTTGACAACAGTGGATCACAAATCCTTCTTAGCAGGTTTCTGCATCATGAATAGGAGACATAATATTGTAAGAAACTTGAAAGACAGTTAAGCACTAGCAAGCAGAAGTGTGGATCCCCGTTATGTTGAATGGACTTCGCCAAAAAAATCTCTAGGCAGTGCAGGCAATTATTATTTTACTGTGTATTGTTGGCCCAGATATGCAATTTAAAAGCCTTGCTATATTAAATCTCCGAACACAAAGCTAATGCTCTAAGGCCTTTATAAATTCAACAAACACAGAATTAAAAGATGGAAGAACAGTAAAAATAATTCTATATTATAGCTGTGCAATTAAAGCAATGAAAAAAAGAAGGGGGAGTGTCAAGGTCATAGACTAGTGATGGCTAACCTTTTTGCCATCGTGTGCGAAAAGTGGGGGGAGTGCGGGGGGAGCGTGCGTGCCTGCCCACACCAATTCAATGCGCCCCCCGTGTATACATGTGCGACCCCCCCTGTGCTTTTGGCACGTGATGGCCCGGTCGGCCCAGTAGGCCCGTTTTTTCGCCCTCCCCAGACTCCAGAGGCTTTCTAGGAGCATGGGGAGGGCGAAAACGGCCTTCCCCATCCCCCTGGAGGCCCTCCGGAGGCCGGAAACAGCCCGTTTCCTGACTTCCAGTGGGCCCAGAAGGCCTGAAAATCAGTTGGCTGGCACTGGAGCTGAGCTAGGGCAATGCTTGCGTGCCCACAGATATGACTCCGTGTGCCACCTGTGGCACGCGTGCCATAGGTTCGCCATCACGGTCATAGACTAATACTTACTTGAGATTGTGGCTTTTAGAGTCCCGTCCCCCCCAATGATTCTTTATAAGGAAACAGAGGCTGTAAAGATGCTGGTATTTTAAGACTTGCCTTCTTGAAAGCATGGGAGCCTATGTAGTTTGGGTTAGTAACAGAAACATGAAATGAACAGATCTATTGGATTTTGGATGGAGATATGAAAATATTCCATATTTGTACATGCATATACAATCACAAAAGGGTTCAAATTTTGCTTCATGAACACAACTTTTACTTGCTAAAAAAATGTCCAGTTTAATATTGTAATTGCACTGGAAGCTGATTTAGTAGCTGAATGGATGCTTTATCCCCCCCTTCCTCCATAAATTTATTTTAGCTCAATGTGGAACTTTCTAAATAGATAAGGAGACGAAGCCATCAGTGGAGGAACACAGTGGCTTCTTTCCAAATGGATGTATGTACTATGGAGCCTGGATATACATCCACAGCATTATATGGTCATAAGTAAATGAGTACTTCCAGACCTCCTGGAAGAATCTGATCATTTAGTCCCTCTCCACATTATTCCTGCTCTAAGGGTTTTTCGTAACAAAAGAAGCAGGCAAATATGTGATAGGTAGCCATGCTACTATGAGGCTCTAGATTTAGTATGCCTGTCATGAACAGAAGCACGTAGTTTTGTCTCTATGTCTGAAGGTAAGAGTAGGTTTTTACAACATATCCAATACTCCTACGTAATTGTACAATGCATGAAATATCGGAAAATTTGTTTCTGAGAAAAACGTTGCCATCACTTTCATAGATCTCCTTCAGTGGAAGCAGAAGCATTCTTAGAAAATAACTGATCAAATGCAAAGACTTTCTAAGTCCACTATGAGCTACTTATTTATCCTAGACGTGTCCTTAGCAACTGCTAAATTAACATTTGGACCTAGTGAATTCAGGATTAAATTAAATTGATGAGGGGAAAACTGTATATCACAATATAACTGGAATAATTCCAACCATAAACTGGCAGCTTGTACAATAACATTCAATTTTTCAAAAACGTTTGAAACAAGCTGGTTTATGTTTTGAGAAAATTGAGCATACCATGTGAAGCAATAAGCATTGCATCAGAACTGTTTGGGGATTATTGTTGGGCATCAACAAAAGTAATTAGGCAATTGATTAAGTCCTGTGCTAATTGTGAGTTTGGCTGACCAAATACATATGCAGATTTAGTTATTAAAAAAAATCAAAACAACTTCTAAGTTGGAGCCTTTTGGAACAAACATTTTATTTGTTGAAAAGTAATGCTAACCTGAAACTCTTATAAGATAATAAGGGCTGGGACTTATTCTATCTTGCTTGCTTGATTTTCAGTTAGGAATGACAATTTATTGTCCGTCAAAACTCCTCATAACTAACACTTGCCTTTTGGTCCCAAAAGCTCAATTATAAAGTATACAGAAGAAGAATTTAAAGCAAAAGAAAACTTAATTTAGTCTATTGAGAAAGCTTTTCTCAATTCTATCTTTTAGGGAGTTATATATAAAATTTTAGATCATATGATGCGCCTGTTCTGTGTATGAAATAACTAAAATACACTTAAAACAGAAGTAGGTTACCATTATTCTAGTAACCAAACTGTTTGTCTTCCAGGACATATACTGAGCCAAGTATTCGAAGGGTGGTTTAAGGGTTTTTCTGAAATTTCCTGAAATTAATCCTCCAAAGCAAACTGAATCTTTGTAGATCCAGAACATTGCAAACTTTTCTGGTTAAGATTAATTTCTGGAAAACCACCCCACCACACTCAAAATGGCTGGATTGATGTGGTCCAAAAGAAAACCCAAACATACCTATGTAAATTCACATACCAAGAAAGTATATGAATTGTGTCATGTTTTTCTTCAAAGTAACCTCATTAGCAGTAATTCCGACACTCAGTAATTCCGAAAACCAACCCCCTTTTTCACTCCCTTAAACTTATCCTTTCCAGTTTGCTGTTTCTTGCATTTCTGCAAAAGCTTAACAAAGATATTCTAACCTAATATGATAATATTTTTTTTGTTAAGTAGTTTATATCAGGTCTGTAAAGCAGAGGTCTTCAAACTTAGCAGCTTTAAGACTTGTGGACTTCAACTCCCAGAATTCTCCAGCCAGCATAGCTCCAGCATAGCTCCAGCCAGCATAGCATAGCTGGCTGGAGAATTCTGGGAGTTGAAGTCCACAAGTCTTAAAGCTGCCAAGTTTGAGGACTCCTGCTCTAAAGCAATGATGGTGAACCTATGACATACTTGTCAAAGGCAACATGCCACAACATTTTGGGTGACATGCTGGGGTTCATCAACATCCATCAGCTATTCTCAACCGCACACCCCGTTCTTACACAAGAGGGAGGCTGCGGAGGCCATGCAAGAATAGAGTTTGTTCTCACACAACCTCTGGATTCTCTGAAAATGAGTTTGTTTACTAATATTTCATTTTTGCAATTACTTGATACTTCTTTCTGTAATGCATAGCATCACACAGGGTTGGACTGTTTGTTTTTATAAAATAAAATGAATATATAAAAAACTGGGGGTTTTTTTTGTTTGAGGGTGGGCAGTGACATGCCAGCAGAGTCAGGTAATCAACTAAAAATTTTGCTTTTTCATTAAGTCCCTGTGTCCTAAATAAGTCATTCTTTTCCTAGTATCACTCATTACATTGGTTTGATTTGGTGGATTATAAATCAACTGAGACTATTTCTATTCCATTACAAAGACATTACTAAATCACTACCAGCATGTATAATACTGTTTTTTTGTCACTTACAGGCATAGGGCAATTAATATGAGGCCAAACTGGAGCCTCAGAAGGGAAGACCTATGGAGCATAATTCTGAGCAATGTTTATTCAGAAGAAAATTTTTCTATGTTGAATTCCTCCTGGACTTTTTCCTGGGAAAGTATTATAGATTATGTTTTTAACGTTCAACCCAATACGCTCCTTGTCTCAATTATATGCTCTTAAATTTATTTCATGGAACTGAGAGATAATGTTATAATGGAGAAAAAAAACCAGTGGTTATTAACTTTCTGCAACTCGGCGTTTTCCACAGGGTTTAGGATGGCAACGCCTCAAATGCTCATCTGGCTTGCATGAACCAAGTAATATGAGCTGCAAATTCATACATTCACAACTTCCTAATCTTCTAAGAAAGAGAAAGTGTTTTTAGTTTTCATGGAAAAGGAACAGTGTCTGTCAGAATTCATCTTTTTCTATCTTACACTATTATACTATTGTTAAAGATAAACCACATATTTAAAAAGACGACAGATTACTGCAAACAATGATAGCAAGGCATGCATGTAGCAAAGGGCTAATAAAAGCAACAATGCATGTTGGCTGTAAAATGCTGAATAAAGCAAAAAGACTTTGAAATTAAATTTGAAATTATTCTGCTCCTCCCCCCCAAAAGGCATGATTAAAATAAAAATCCCCAACCCTCATCTGCTTCCTTTATTATTTTATCAGTCAATCTTCCCAATTTAAAGGGTAAATCATTTTGCAAAGGTAAATCAATGGCTTCACTATCAGCCCTTTGAGGCAAATTAGGTCAGGAAATAGATACCACTAGAAATACTAGAAATCTACTTTTATTAATATAGGTTAAAGTGACAGAATCTTGAAAGCTTGACAGCATTTTCCTTTCCTTTCCTTTCCTTTCCTTTCCTTTCCTTTCCTTTCCTTTCCTTTCCTTTCCTTTCCTCTTTATGCCCAATAGATTCAAGAGAGACCAATCTTGAATTTCTTTCTCACCTGTCTTTCTTGGCTAAACTGACGTTTCTATGAAAACTGCCCTATACTTTATTAAAAGCTATTTCCACACTCCTCTACACAATGAACCAAGAGCAAAAATAATATTAGTCCTTTTCTGTAGATGAAAAGCATATGTGGGAAGTTAAACATTAGTTCTCATTATATGTTTATTCTCTTCTTCCTAGTTAGCTCTGAAAGGGGAGAGAAGGCTGCCTGTTGGGTATTAGGGGAAAAAAAACAACCAGGAAGACAAATGTACCATTGCTGAGCACTTTTCTATAAAATAAGTTTTTACCATATAAGCAAATTATTTAAGCATAAGTTTACAATATATTAACATAATTTGCCTTATCTGTGTGAGATATATATCAGGCTAGAATAAAAACTGCTTTCAGGCAATAATAATTGGGCTTGTATCATGCAAAAACTGGCATTGAAAAAATCAAATTACAAAACCCCTAAAAGCGTTTAATAATTGTGGAAACTAAGCTAATGTACTAATAAAATTAACATTAATGAACTGGGTCAATGCTGAAATAAAGCAAAGAGCACGATGTACAAAATGCTGCAACCTGCCTGCTCCAGGGCTCTATTCTGCAGTTCAACTTTCTCTTACAATGTGGTACTTTATATAGTAATGAATGGATGTTATGCTGCTCTTTGACCTGTGTAACACAGGCATTAGTCACAGCACAGTGTGCTGGGCTTCTCAGCAGGATTCCTGTTTACCGTTGCAAACAGTCAAGTAGCTACTTAGTATGGAATAGTTGAACTAGTAAATGGCTGTGAATCAATTGTCTAATATTATGAGAATTACAACAGTGAGAAAGGGATTTAGATTGCACACCGATGGATACTTAGGTTTCAGGAATTATAGGAAAAGATCTGTGTTTGCTTTCTTGTAAGTAAAATCGAGAAATGTGCCTAACTGCTGGATGATGATGATGATGATGATCTTTTCATTCATCTTTCATATTTTCTTAAGTATTTTGGCTGAGGAGAATTTTACCCAATTGTCAATTGTAGTAATTAGGTGGCTAGTTCTATTTATTGGCACTATTTCTGTTTATTATAATTTGGGAAGATTAGTTTTTGTTTTAAATCCAAGTTTTTCTGTTCTAGGGTTGTATGCAGCACCAGCTACAATATCAGGGGGTCACACAAAAAGGAAATCTATGGTTTCCTACATTATTTTTAAAATAGGAAGGGTTTAGGATTCCCCAGGAATATGACTATAGGTGTATGTTTTTAACTCTGCTCTTCTTTGAAGAGTGGGAAAATTGTCTTAAACTCATCTTCTTTTGAGGTAAATAAGCCAAATCTTCCTTAATCCTAACTCGACCAATCTCAGTGTCCTCAGAAATAATTGTTAATGTATGGTTCTGTAGACTAATAATTTCTTAAATACAGAATGGCACTGTCTTTGTCTTTTATGCTTACTCATGTAAACCTAGTTTCCAACATCCTGGGTGCCCCCATATCCTCTACTCAATAATTATTAAATAATTATCTAAATTATCAAATTATCAATTTGCTCATTTTGTGACCATGTAACACTTTTTGGCTTTGAAGCTTCTACCTGATTTTGCAAATATAATAATTCATTCTTTAATCATGAAAATAAACACTTTTTAAAAGGTGGCATTTCTCTTTATTAAAGGGCTTCAGGAATATAGTCATGCCAATCTTTTATCATTAAGATTGCAGGTTTACCTGTAAGACAGCCTTACTAAACTCAAAGAGCTATAATTGTATTGCATAGAGATAGAAGAAAAACAGAAAAGGATACAAATTATTCTTGATTTTTGTGTCTCATATAAATTTCTTTAATCACACAGTTTAGCCTTTCAGTCTGTCAGAAGAGAGCATGCATATGAAAAGAAAATCTAAACTCTTCATTAAAAATTAGGTTAAGAAAACAATCTAACAATCATTATAACATAAGACAAATTATTCAGGGCTTTCCATCATGAGGAGAAATAAAAAATTAGAAAAATGCTTCATAGGGAAATGAATCAAGAATGAAAGATTAAGTTCACAGAATGGGGTTCAAAAAATGAGAGGGAAGTTATAAAAATACAAAAAAGGCTATGGATTTCAGTTCTTTTTGAATTATGGAATCCTTTAAAAGAGTGCCTAACTATTATTACAGATTCTGGCACTAAACCTTTAAAGTTCTTTTTCAAAAGAGCTATTCTTGCACTGAAGGTCATTGCTACCATTGCAGATGCTCCAGGAGAATTTCTACTAAATATATATATAGTTGGGATGAAATCCACATAACATTTTCTCTTTTCTGCTAGTGATAGGGGAAATTGTCCTTTTTAAACAAAGGGGAAATCCCCCCAAAAAAGTCCACAGAAAAAGGCCGAGTCCCCTATAACTTTTAAGGAGATTGTGTGATTTCAGTTTCATTTATATTTTAGCCTATGTTCTTGGACAGGGAGAGAAATGGGAGGAATCTCTTGTGATCTATAATGACATTTTGAGCCTTTCCAGTATCTTTGTGGAAATCTAAGCAGAGACCTCTATTTGTGGCAGCCAGAGGTGAGGCTGATTTATCTTCCAAGGAGGAGAAGGAAAGGCTGAATCTTTGAGTCATTGTTACTGAAGGGTGGTAGATGGTGGCATTGGTGAAATCATTTCAGTTTCCGTACTTGGACTCTTTAATCTAGAGAAAGACAGCACTGGATACTAGAATCCTGTATCTTTCACTTTCCAGGGTTAGAGGCTAGATGCCATTTTTGAAGACAGGAGGTAGCATCAAGAATCACCAAGCCATTGTGGATCTAGTGATCCGAAAATCTTCTGGAACAAGAGGTTTAAAATCTTCACCTTTATGTGTTTCAGGCTTCAAAAATCTTACCTACACACTGCTGAAATCCTCACTGTCATGACCTTTAACTGGGTGAAATGGTGCATCAAAACACAACAATTTTTGAACCAAAGTACCTCAAATGAGAAGACAAGAAGGACAGGGTAGAGCATGGCAGGGTGGGGATTGAGTTTAATTTCCTTCCTGACCTACTCAGAGTTCAGGTCATACTTGGCTGCAGTAGCCAGGGGGATGAAGGCTTGCCTGAAGATTGGGGCTTCTTGGGTGTTTGGCCCTTTGTAGGGCAGGGAGGCAGCTGCTTCACATCATATCATTGGAGCTTCCTAGGTGTTTAAAACATAGCTAGGGGAGGAGTTGCTGTGATCATAATGGTGGGCAGGCCGCCAAGTGCCTGAATTTTCATCATATGAGCATGAGGGTGTTGCAATGGCCAAAATTTTGGGCACCGGTTGTAAGCCACTGAAGCCGGTCATAATTTTGAACAATGAATGGTCATTAAGCAAAGGCTACCTGTAGAGAAGGCTATTCAAGTGGAATTAAAAATGACAAGTCAAGACAGCAACCCTGATAAGGACTTTTCACTAGATATACAAAAGAAGTTGGTTTATCCTGTTGAAAATCAAATAAAATAAAAAGGATGAACCAAAGACAATGACCAGGACAATGTCTTTTTATTGGATTTATAAAAGAGATTTTAGCTCTGCAAAGGGAAGAAGTAAAATTGAAGAGAGACCAAATCCTGAAACAACATTTGAATGAATTAAAGATCAAGATGGGTAGAACTAAAAGGAAAAAATGTAAAGTTGGTTTGTTTGATCAAGACTAAAATAAGACATGTATCTTATATGATGTTCTAGTAACTCTATGAATTTTTGCTGACACCAGGACTGAAAAGCTGATGATTTATGGGTTGCATAAAAAGAGGGGATGGGATACAGAATGAAAAAGATACCTGTTGGGACATTACAGGTTGTGAAGAGTTATCACATTTGTTTTTACTTGTTGTAATGCAGATAGGAAGTCACTTCTTTACATATTTATTTTCTCCTTTTTCTTTCTTTCTGCTTTTTTCTTTCTATTATTTTTTTCCTCTGGATTTAGTTTGTTTTTGCTTTTATTACTGTAATTAAAATCTTTAATAAAAATTATGAAAAAAAGAACTGATCATGTACATACTCTTTAGTGGCATCATATAACATTAAAATAATTTTTGGTGCAAGTCATCTGAGGTCTCAGGAAACAACCTACCATTAGGGGCATATCAAAGTACACGTACATTTAGATTCCCAATCAATGCATCTCTAATGACATCACAAGTATTCCTTTCACATTTGTCCATAACTATATTCAGTCAGTGTGCTGTTGTGCAGTGTTTCTTAAGTGGTTAGAGAATCCCTGAGAGTCCCCCAAGATCCTCTGAAGGGTTGATGAATGCAAGGTTATGTACTAGAGATTGAAAATATTTGCAAAAGTTAAAAGCACTCTTCTTGTTATTATTTTTCTTAAAAATATAATTTTTCATGACAAATATTGTATTCATATTAATATCTGATGGGTTTAATGTTCTTATTTTTACATTATTCAATAAACATTCCCAAATTGTGATAATTTAATTTTTTAATGCAATAAATATCAATAAATGCTAAACCATTTGCTAAACATTTCATTTTCTCACATATTTTATTTTCATTGTACAACACTTTTGTAATATTCAGCAACTAATTCTGTATTTGTGCAAAACTCCTGTAACACAAGTCTATTCACTTTACCATGTTTTCTCTAAATCAACAAATTAACAATAAACTTTCTCACATTTATACTTTTCCTAATGATTCGTTGAAAAGCAAAATCTGATCTGCATGTAACCAGCATAAAGCTGCACACATTGCTACCTCGTTTACCCTTACAAGATCTACAATCTCTGCAGTTTTTGCATTCATCCTTGTTATCTTTACCTTTGATTACAGAAAAATAAAAGTATTTATCCAATGCAGATGCAGTTTTCATACACATTAGATGACTTGTACAGCCATTCCAAAAAGAAGCTACATCCACATTTTAATGTTAACATCCACATTTTAATATTTCTTCAGCTATAACTACACCTGCAACCTTTTTTTTCAGATTCTCATAGCATTTGTGACTTTTTTTCATCATGAATCATGTATTCATAAGACCTATTTCATTTCTAACTTTTGGTATATCATATCATTCCCAAAAAGATGCCTAAAATATTTATTCCAGCACTTCCTCACTTCAGTTTAATTTCAATCACTTCAACACTTTTATTTTCATTCTGTTAATTCTTTTGTTTGAAATTATCATTGATTGCCATCAGCAAAAGCTGATGAAAGAATACCCCCCAACTCATTCAGCCTATTAGTACTGTGTTTCCCCGAAAGTAAGACCCACCTCCCCAAACAAGCCCTAGCCTGATTTTTTGGAGTGGGCCTAATATAAGCCTTACCCCAAAAATAAGGCCAGGGGATGGACATGGCCCGCTGGCCCCCTGGCACAGCACAGATATTTGTAAATCTGAGTAAGGAAGCAGAGGGGAGACAGGTGATCCAGATGTGCTGTGCAGCTGCCTGGTTCGCGGGAGGCTTGTGCAGCAGGCAGAGGCAAAGGGATGGGGAGGCAGGTGATCCTGATGCCCCATGCAGATGCCTGTCCGGCACAGCCGTGGACAAGTAGGATGGAGTAGGATGGTGTGTTGGGATCGCCTGCCTCCCCCCTCCCCATGCCTCTACCTCCACCTCGCTCCGCTACGCACTTTGTGCCCAGAGGGAGACGAAGCTTCGTGTGCTTGCAAATGGGATGCTCCATTTCAAAGCATCCCATTTGCAAGCAGATAAAGTTTCAAGTCTCCCTCATTTCTCCATCTGAGCGAAAAGTATTTGGGCGCCTATGGGAATGGAGTGTTTTGCCTGGCTGCATTGCTTGGCCTCCTGCTCCAGTGCTGTACTAGTGCCAGCAGCCACATCGGCCCGTGCTGCATATGGATGTTGGTGCTGCCGCCACCAGGCAGTTACTGGGGCATGGAGCCACAGGGCCCCAGTGCTTATCTTGGGGCCCAAAAGAAAATAATACCGGGTCTTATTTTTGGGGAAACACAATATAATGTAACAATCTGAGTAACAAAGAGTTTAATGTGAGAGCTTTCTACAATCAATTCAGAAATTGTGGGAGACGAGGCAAATACAATGGTCCCCAGATTGGTGAGAACTTTCTTGGCTTTTATAAGCCCAAAGAAAACAGTGAAAAAAACCTGGAATTGGGACTCCTTGGCAACATGTAAAGATTACATTTTCTGTTAGAGTGCAATGTATAAAATAGTATTTCACTATTAATAAATGAAAAATTATCTGTTCTGATGAAATGGTGAACTAAAGTCCTATCAGTCACCTATCCATAAAGGAATATATTGGAGGGAGAGAAATGAATACATATAAGGAAGAAGTGTACAAGGAAAGGATAAAGTAATCATTTCAGCTGGATTTTATGCTAAGCTGAAGGTTACTAGGCTTGTAAATGCTGATCTACAAATACAAATTGTACTATAAAAGGTAAGAAAATCAGATTACTGAATATTTTCATTACACAAATTCCTTTCACAAAATAAATAGATTTCATGGAAGAATATTCTACTTTAGCTTCTGTAATGTAGTAATTTTTTAATGTAAAAAAAATCAAGCAGTAAAACTCTAACAGTATGAAATCCCATCCATGTGTTTTAGCATAGAATTCACAATTTTACTAAAATTATACTCTATTCCTTGCCAGTTCTGCCACTTCATATATTTTCAAATTAGCCTGAAGAGCTAAAACTAGAAGCATATATCAAGATTCTATAGTTGCATAGTAAATGGATGGATACACAGAATGCAAAGGATCTGAATTCAGCCTGTTCAATCAAACCCGATCCTTAATTATATAGATGGTGATTAAAATCACCACTATTTTGAATTCTATTGTAGTAGGAGTACATTGTTCTTTGCAAATTAACAAATATCTCAGATATTTGGTTGTAACCTGGCCAGCTAAATAGCAAAAGGCAAGCACACACACCTGTATAAATTATACCTGATAGATTTGTTTTTTCTGGGATGACTAGATCAGTATCAACCCTTCTCATAAAACAAAGGAAAGTCTTGTTTCAGACTCTTGTAGTAAGAGCGACTGTGGCAGCAAAAAAAAAAAATGAACTGAAATCTTTATTTTCAACTGCCCAGGATAAAGAGTGTATCTCATTACTTTTTTAGAATTATTTCATGTATTTTAGATGTTAAATGTAGTAAAATTATCAGCTAGTACTGAAAGGAATATTCCAGATGATAATATTTTTCAGAACACAGAACAAGAGAAAATCTGTGATTTGTCTGTTTCATTGGCTTTCATTGTTCCTTGAGTTTTTGCCCCCATCTCAAATCCTGCTGACCCATTTTTGATCCTGCTCTGTAGGATAGGTCTGAGGCAGATTTATTCAAATTGATGATCTTACAAGCCTAGTTCTTCACTTACGACTACACCCTTGCCTCCTGCTCAGTACCTTTGGTAGATCAACCATATCTGGTTACATATTTGGCTTTTGTTGAATTGCCACTCTAAGAAGCACACTTCTTCAAAAATATAGATCCCTCAGGTACCATGAAGCCAAGGAATGGATGGAGCTCAACAAAATATATGACTCTAATTCAATGAATGGAGACCAAATAGCAGCTGAGGCAGTCAAATTGTAGTCATAGTGATGTCTAAAAGATTTTAACCCTCTATTGCCAGACACTGCCATATTCTTAAAAATAGATAAAGGTAAAGGTTTTCCTGTCAGTCATGTCTGACTCTAGAGCACGGTATTCATCTCTGTTTCTTAGCCATGGGAGCCAGTGTTATCTTAAGACAATTTCCGTGGTCATGTGGCCAGCATGACTATATGCTAAGGCACATGCAACGCTGTGACCTTCCTACTGAAGTGTTAACTATTAATCTATCTACCTACTAATCTTGCATTTGCATCCTTGAAACTGCTAGGTGGGCAGTAGCTGAGGCAAAAATGGGAGCTCACTCCACTGCACAGAGCTTGGGTCTCAAACCCAGGCTGTCAAGTCTCCAGCTGACAAGCTCAGGGTCTTTAACCACTGAACCCCCTCCCCCCCTTAAAAATGCAGACCAAATAAATATTTGCTATACAGAACTCAAACTGATATTCATGATTCTATTTATTTATTTGCCCAGTATCGACAGATGTGCTGTACTTCTCTAGATGTATGTTTTCTTTGGAGATTATGTATACTGTACTTAGAATCAATTATAAATTTTCAATTAGGTGGTTTGGTGAATCTGATGGTATTTCATCTTCTTTTGTGATATGCCATGTCATTGTTTTGTCTGGTTTGTAATTTTGCATCTTACTGCTCTCTCCTAATCATAAATGTCTTCCACTGTTTATAACATGCCACCCTAATCCAGTTTTTAGACTGGATTTAAAGCATCAGAGAGAGAGAAAATAGCATCAACTGAAAGCCTCTGTGAAGAAATAAGTAACTTATGCATTCCCTTGTTTAAAAACTAAATCAGGGCATTTTAAATGTGCAACCCACCATGAAATATTCTACAAAGGAACTGTAATTCTTCTTAAAAAAAAAGAGTTAAATATGAAGTCTATCAAAAGTCACACTAAATTACCTGATGTAAAAGCCAGCATTTTTCTTTGAGAATTCCTGTCCTATGGGATTACCAGACACTCCAAAGAAGAGAGAAAACAGGTTCTTGGACTTTCTGGAAGCTCCATCGAACATCAAAAACTTAATTCAGCTGGGTGTAATGATGCTAGTGGGCAGCTTTTCCACCAACTAATAGTCCTCTTGGCAATTTGAGGCTGGGAAGTAATTACCTTTCGTGCTCTTCTTTCTGAATCAAGATGACTCATGACAAGGCTGATCCTGATCCATATGTCAATGAAAGGGGGCTTTTTGAAACTATGAACAGATTTTGTCAAATGTAATCCCAAATTCAAAGTGCCAAAATTTGAATTTATTTATTCATATACTACCCATCTTTCTGCTCATATAAGCATTCAAGGCCGTTTACAACAATTAAAACAAAATACAAAATATGAAACTTGACAATATAAACAACATTCAGTTCAATTAACAGTTATAGGCTTGGCAAAAGAGATGCTTTTTGCCATTTCCAAAATATCTGGGGATTGGAAAGATGTGTGCATTTCTTTAAGGAAACATTCTATTAGCCTGAGGGTTACACAGGAGAAGGCCTTTGTCCCGTGTGCCAAGTAGCTACACCCTTTGTAGTGGGTACATCATCAAAAGATTCTCCTCTGAAGAAAGTAGTCTATCTACGTTTTTGTCACTATAACAGAAAGTACACTGTGTTTGTATGAATACAGAACATAATAAAATATGAGGGTTAAGGTTCCTTCTCCAAGTTTGTTGGTTTCCAAACGTTTCATTACCAAGCTACGTAACATCTTCAGTGGAGT
This sequence comes from Pituophis catenifer annectens, assembly GCF_029215685.1. Taxonomy (NCBI): domain Eukaryota; kingdom Metazoa; phylum Chordata; class Lepidosauria; order Squamata; family Colubridae; genus Pituophis; species Pituophis catenifer. The sequence goes on from NW_027256883.1 coordinate 71,870,682, forward strand.
TTAGGGGAATAATAAAATATTTTTACTATTGTAAAACAGCACGTGCAGCAAACAGGAAAAACAACCCATTTTTCAGGATATTCTCTTCCATTCTAGAAATGGTGTTATTGCAGCTCATTATTTTATTCAGGGAGGGGAAATTATATTGGTTGGACCAATTGTCTCAAGGTCTGCTGTTTTGGGGAAACCAAAAGCAAAACCAAGAAAGTGATAAGCCAGAATTATTCAGTGACATTACTTCCCAGCCTACCCATGTTGGAATTAATGTGATTACTAAAAGCAGTTGTCACTGAATCAACTTGGACTCTGAAGCTGTAAAAAGGTCATATAGAATGCTCTAATTCAGGGCTGTCAAACTCCCAGCCCGTGGGCCGGATGCATCATGTGCTGGCCACGCCTACACCCAGTTTAGTGAAGGGGAGGAAAGTCCCAATACGTCATGTGATGCATCCAGGATGACGTGAGTTTGACACCCCTACTCAAATCCATTCTTCTGGTCTTTAAAAAAAGAATAGAATTGGAAAAAATATTGCACATAACTGGCTATGGAAAAGATGTTAGTTCCTAGAACCATTGTATCTAGTTTTGAGGTGAAAGACTACTGATACAAATTGGGTTGGTTTATGTAAAGGTCAGCAAGAATATATTTGGCCTAACCATGATATAGTCTTTGTTGGAACAGCTTTAAACTGAAACCTGCACCAAAGATGGAAACCTAAAAATTGCAGCTAGATTTTCCCAACCCACATCCTGTCATCTTTACTGAACTACAATTCTATTGATTAAAATATTGCATGACCGAATGCATTTGAATTGTATTAGATTGAGTAATATTGTACAGAATGCATTAAATTGTCCAGAAACTTGACATGAATTTTTATTCAAAGCCTTTTAAACCCTTCCTATCCTTGACCTCTCCTGTTTAACTTTTACCAATGCAACATTTTGGTAAAGAATATAAAGGACTATATCCCAATGATACATAATAACTAGAGGCTTTGAGGTGCCTAGGGCAAAACCCCAGGCACTGCACAGTTTCCAATAGAGATGGCCTCTGGACAGGTTAGGACATTACTGTGTTATTTGTTATTTCCCTTTTAAACTTCATGTTTTCCTTCATTTTTGTATCCTCTGTCCAAATGTAGCCAAATCTTCCAAGTATTTTCTCAGCATATCAGAAATCCAGGAGATGGTTCTTTTTAAAATATATTGTATGTACATGCGATTTCTTTGTTTTACAAGTTTATATCTTGGGCAGAGTATTCTCCTGGCATGAATTTCTGTATCAGCAGATGCTGCCTTATATCTGTTGTGGTCCGCCAGCAGCCTGCGGAGCTGGCAGTGGAGTCGGACAGTGAGGAGGCTGGGGAAGACAATGGGCCAGTCCTGGAGTCAGGGGAAGGTCCGGACGAGGGCTCTGCGTCGGAGGCAGAGATGGGGCCAGAGCCATCTGGGAGCGATGCATGGACTCCGGAGCCTCCAGAGGCGGATAGCAGAGAGGTAGAAGAACAGGAGAAGCCTGTTCCTAGTGCATGCATGCGAAGAGCTGCCAGAAGGCAAGAGCAGCTAAAGCAAAAAGGATGACTCGGGAGTAAGGCCAGGAGATGATTGGCCCCTCCCAGAAGGCTTAATAGAGCAGCAATGGCTCTTGGGATCTTTATAGGAAAGCAATGTTGCTACATTTGTTTCTTGTCGGCGTCTCTTGCTTCTGAACTTCATGGGGTTTTGCCAAGAAAAGCCTTTGGCAGGGTGCCAAAGAAGACAAAAGTTGGTGATAAGGCCGAAAGACTGTTTATGAAGAATTTGTTTTGGAATTAATTTGGATTAAGCCGAGAATAAAATAATTCTCAGCTGTTCTAATAAAATATGTTTGTTTAGGATTGATTGTGTCTGGTAATAACTACTTGGGCCTAGGTCACAACAATATCATTGTTTAATACTATATATCAATTAATACATACTACTATCAGGATAGCTAGCTAATGTACTACAAATGAATAAGCAATGCATGGAATCATGTTTCTTTGCATCTTCATCACACATCTTTACTGGTAATCATCTTTTGTGAACATTACTAAACATAATGTTAGTAAATATGTTTCCTACAATAAACAATAGTAAAAATTAACTTACTTATTGTAAAGATAACATTTTTAAAGTTTTTCTTAATGGCTGTTACTGACTTTTAAAAAGCATTTTAAATAAAAGCAACACTGGTATAAAAGATATAAAATTCAGAGAGATATATTGCATGACGCTTAAAATACTTTTTTTTGGTTCTGCAACCCAACAAGACAGACACAGACTTCAGAGGATAATTAGAACTGCAGAAAAAACAATTACTACCAACCTGCCTTCCATTGAGGACCTGTATACTGCACGAGTCAAAAAGAGGGCTGTGAAAATATTTACAGACCCCTCGCATCCTGGACATAAACTGTTTCAACTCCTACCCTCAACATGACGCTATAGAGCACTGCACACCAGAACAACTAGACACAAGAACAGTTTTTTCCCGAACGCCATCACTCTGCTAAACAAATAATTCCCTCAACACTGTCAAACTAGTTACTAAGTCTGCATTACTATTTATCTTCTCATCGTTCCCATCATCCATTTCCTCCCACTTATGTCTGCTGGTATCCTTATGATTTATATTGACTGTTACCTAATAAGATTTGATTGCTTATTTGTTCCCTATGACTATCATTAAATGTTGTACCATATTATTCTTGACAAACGGATCTTTTCTTTTATGTACACTGAGAGCGTATGTACAAGACAAATTCCTTGTGTGTTCAATCACACTTGGCCAATAAAGAATTCTATTCTATTCTATTCTATTCTATTCTATTCTATTCTATTCTATTCTATTCTATTCTATTCTATTCTATTCTATTCTATTCTATTCTATTCTATTCTATTCTATTCTATTGTTGTTGGTGGTATTTTTCTTGCCTGCTGGCTCCTTCTCAAAACTGATCAAAGTCAGTCTGACTACATTCTATGTGACAGACTTTGGTTAAAGTTACTGTGTACCTTACTAGATTAGCATCTTCTCTGCCTAATCAGGATGCTACATGAAAATACTGTTGCCACATTTAGATATGAATCGTGGACACCTTACTGTAGATATCCTAATAAGCAAAAGGGAGACAGAATCGGACAAATTGCCGCAGCCAATTCACCACGGCCAACTTGCCACAGTCAACTCGCTACAGCCAATTTGCCGCAGCCAACTCATCATAGGACAACTCTCTGCAGGACAATTCAACAATTCAATTATTTAAAATAATTAATTTTTTAAAAAAGAGATTGTCATTCACATTTCATTCTGTTCCTCCTTTGGCATCCTTTCTTTAATTATTCTATCCACTATTTTTTTGATATTAGTGTATTAGTTGTCCCGCAACAAGTTGGCCATGGCGACTTGTTGTAGACTCAAAGCGTGAAGTAGGACTGTATCTTGCCTCCCCTCTGCTTAATATCTATATGAATTCTATCATAACAGATCTAACCAAAAGAGAATTGACCCACTCCGGCCAAACTCCAGGACAGAGCTTTTGCTGTGCTGTTTTATATAGATAATATAGACATCCTTTCATTTTCTCAGCTCACCTCTAGGAGAGATCTCTATGCCTTGGCTGAATTTTGCATGAACAAAATGTTCACAATTAACTACTCTAAGATCAAAATTATGGTATTCTCAAGAGGACATGGGGACCAAAACCACTGTTGGCATATTGATAATAATCAGTTATGCTAGTTTCTGCTTTTAAATATCTGGCCTTTGTATTCTAGGTCTCTGGTAGGAACAAATTAAGACTGTCTCTGACAGACAAAGCAATATTGGACTTTTTCCATCCCCAGACATACCATAAACCTGCTTAAACCTAAACCTGTTTCACAGATGCTTTCACAGGTTCACAGGTATGCATGTATAATGCTTTTAAACCACTAGAGACTATCCAGTCCAAGGCTTTGTGCACTCTCTTTCAGCTCCTATGATGAACCTCAAATCCTCTAATCTGTGTGGAATCAAGATTGGCTTCCCTTGAAGAAAGAGCCTGCATTTGTCATTTCATTTACTGGTTAAAACTTTATTTCACAAGCCATTCATTGGCAAACTTCCTTTCTTCTCACAATGCCTCTTCATGATGGAAGACAATAATTTTAGTTGACTTACATTTTTTTGGTGTCACCTCCCATTTTCTATTGTCTTTAAGTTTAGAGAAAGCCAGAGCAAAAATCTGCCAACAGCTCTACAATAACTTGCCACGGCCAACTTGCCATAGCGAACTCGCTGCAGGATAACTCATTGTGGGACAAGAGTTACACTAATATAGATGAAATAGTAGAATAGAACCATTAAAGAAAGGATGTCAAAGGAAGGACAAAATGAAATGTGAATAACAAAAGTTAAAATAATGTTTTAATTATTTTCAATAATTAAATTGAATTGTTGAATTGTTTTGCAGCGAGTTGTACCATGGTGAGTTGGCCACGATCCCATTCCGTCTGCCAACAACTTTATAACATAGCATGGCAGGCAGATTAGGGGCTACTGGTGAGTCTTATGGGTGGGAGGGTTTCTAGACTGGAACCCACCCACCAATATTAAATATCTATTCAATTTCACTTCTACTATATACTGCAGCATTTTTTGTCCAGCCCATTTTGACATCTTCCTCACAATGACACTAGAAGATAGAAACCAGAAAATCCCTTTTGAAGAGTCCTTCAAAAAGAGACTTTGTCATTCAAGTAAGCCTGAAGCCCTTACCCACATTTCCTTGTGGTCTCTTTTCTGACACTGTTCTTTTAACATCATTCATTACAGAACTTAATCCCATTCTGAGGTAAAGGCTATACAGTTTTCAATTTAGAACACCTTGTTTAGTGACCATTCGAAGTTACAACACTGAAAAAAGTGGCATAAATTCACATTTATGACCGTGGCAGCATCCCCATGGTCACATGATCAAAAATCAAATGCTTGGCAACTGACTCATATTTGTGACCATTGTCCTGGGGTCACGTTATCCCCTTTTGTGATCTTCTGACAAGCAAAATTAATTGAGAAGCCAGATTTACTTAACAACTGGGTTACTAACTTACTAACTGCAGTGATTCACTTAACAACTGTGGCAAGAAAGGTCGTAAAATAGGGCAAAACTTACTTAAGAAATGTCTTGTTTAGCAACAGCAATTTGGGGGTCAATTGTGGTCGAGTAAAGGATCACCTACATATTACTACTGCAGGATGAGAATCCTTTTGTAACAAATACAGTTCTGAAGAAAGTTAACACCCACCCCTCTTAGAAGAATGAAACATTCTAGGAAATATTAAAAAGGCAGAATATTGTATTTCCCTGGATGAGAAAAGAAGAAACATGTTTTTTTTAAAAAAGCAGCTCCCTGCCCCCCACTTCAGTTCCAGGGTGATGGGATTAAGACATGGCCCTCATGACATGATATGATTAGTCCTCTACCCATCTAACAGCAGGGCTGAAATCACCTAGGGACATTATATCAGCCCACAGTTCAACCAGACTTATCTCAGACAAACTCCTAAGATTTGCACATGACCCGTACAGCAACCAACAGCAACCTGTTCTGGTTCCTACAGCAACCCCTACAGCAACCTGTTCCTGTCAAAGGCAGATGGGATACCTGCCTTTGACAGGAACAGGAAGCTCAAAGGCGGGGCCCAAGAAAGGGTATAAATATATATAATTCTCTCCTCCATGTGTTCTTCTACCCAGAATCACACGTGCTTGGTGGCTCTGCTTCACCATTAAACTATTCTTCCAAGCAGCCTCCATGTTTCCAGTGTCTTTCTCCCCACTCGGAACTGAGCCCAGATGGACATTTCTTCCAACAGTTCTTATTGGCCACTATCTCAATCAAAAAGGGAAACAAACTAGTTTTACCCTAATGCTGTTGATCTTGGTATCAATTCTCTGTTATTCTCCAGTTTCCTTTCTCTTTTTTAGGCTTTTATTCTCTTTTTGTCTTTACTTGTATTATATTGTCTTTGTATTTTATTCTTTTTAAATTGCTCTTTGTATTTTTTATTAAATAAAGTAGCAGATTCTCCTCTGATCATCTTAGAAAAATAATTAGCAATGACATATGAAAAAAATCTAGAATAATCTAATTGGTTTTGTAACATACTGAACACTATGTAATGGACAAAAAAGAGTTATTTAGTGACCAAGAGCACATGGGAAGCAACTAATCAATACAGCTTTGAGTATAACCCCCCACACACACACACACGCAAAGAATGTAAGAAAGTAATTTACTCTGAAATTTATTGAATAGAGTAACTCCCATTGTGTTTTGACCTTTTCTTCCTGCTGCTTCAAGCTGAGCAAATATTTGTAACTGATAACTCAATGATTTATCAGTTTGCTAAAGTACCTAGCAATTTCAGAGTACAAGAATCTTTAAGACTATGCCCAATATTAATAGGTGTTTTACACAGGAAGCCACTAAAGAGTTCACGGTCCTGCCACTTGTTATAAGATGTATTCCAATAAGAGGCAAATGTCTATTATGTCTTATACTATAGCATTAACAAGGCGAACCGTATGTTTCACAGCTGGGGTTATAAGGGATCTATCTCTTTGTGAAATTGGCAAAAAATGGTAACTTTTAGAAGGCCCAAATGAAGAGATATTTATAGGAATGGAAAGTATTTCAAAGGCACAATCAGCAAAACTTCCAAGTATTGAGGCTCTTAAAGGGTGCTATCACTTGTTTTATATTTGGCAAAGTGGGCAAAGGAAAATGTCTTTGCCTTTTAAAAGATACAGAAAGGTTAAGATAAAATTATTATCTTTTTGCACATAATTGATACTGATTCATCTTGTGGAAGTTTCACAGTCTACATCTTATTAGAGTATTCACGCATATTGCTTTTGTTAAAAAAACCTGTCAAAATTAATTTATCTTCATATCAACCTGTGTTTATAAAGTATGGGGGTCTTAGGGGTTTTTTTACGCTTTTCACAAATATTCATCCATAATTGGAATGGGGTGGGATAGGGTGGGGTAGAATAAGGTAGAGTATAATTGCATTCCACTTTAGTTCCTGCATCTTGTTATGATCAGATCACTGCTGAACGCTGAAATGATTAGAGTTAGGGTCTATAGAAAGAGATTAGGTGATAAACAATCTGGAAGAAATTGGAGAAGCTGAAGAGGCAATTGAAGCAGAGGATCATTTGGTTTAGGAAAAGTCACACAATTCTCTAGAAATAGATGAATATAACTAATTAGGAATTTGTGGTAGTTTTCTGATTTTTTTTTCTGTTGTGGCAAGTCTCATTTTCATTCTTCATCTCCACCTCCATCCAATTTATGAGGCTGAGTTTTAGTCTGAATTTCAAGCTATGCTTATGAAGAGCCTCCCCCCCCACCTTTTGAATATTTTTGGGATGTGTAATCATTTGAAATCTTGATTTCTAAATGGTGTTATTTTTGGCAGAATGGTCTTCATTATTAACAGATGTGATCTGACCAGGGAGCTGTGTTTTCTTCTGATTTTTCTTTTTTTAACTAATTTACAAGCTGCTGTGTTACAACGATTGAGCAGCCCTCAAATTATCTCCTTTCATACTGGATGTTTGTGTTTTAATACATAATGTTAAAAGGGATCTGTTTGTATCGCTTTTCTAAATATTAAAAAGACGGCAAGGGCTGAGTCTTGTAGTCACTAAATGCTGCAGGGCCAGAAGATGGCATTATCTCAATTATTTCTATTTTCGTATTTTGATTTTTTTTTTTTAATCACCAAAGAAGTAGGATGGAACACAGTATGAGGGGCCTCCTATTTTTACATGTTGAGGTTAGGGAGCAGATGCCAGGTGAAGGGCTCAAGAGGACAGATAGTAAAAGCAGGTAGAAGCCATTATTCCAAAGCAGGAGGTAGAACCAGGGTGTGAAAAAACAGGTGACTTATTGAAGAGGAAGTATGGACCATCTACCTTTTATCAAGCAAACCTTAGCATTTATTATAGGTATAGAATACCATGAAGGCAACAAAAAATATTTAACAAGACTTTAAATATTTAATTTAACTTGTAGTATTTAATATAATGAAAATATTTAGCAAAATAATTGCCTATTCAGCATAGTTCTTGATACCATGTACTTGCACTTCAAGAATTCTACAAGAAAAATTAAACATAATGAAAAGGTAAGCCTATTCTATTGGTAGAGGGACACGGTGGTGCAGTGGCTTACTGACGCTGGAACTGCTGGCCAGAAATGATCTGGACTCTGGTGGTTCGAGTCCGGCTCCATGAGATGGAGTGAGCTCCCGCCGCTCGATCCCCAGCTCCTGCCCACCCAGCAGTTTGAAAAATGCAATATTGCAAATAAATAAATAAATGGGTGCCATTTCAGTGGGAAAAACCTAGCTGTGTTTGTGTGTGCAAAGAGCGGAAGCCGGCACTGGACTTGGCCAGACAACACAAGACAAGGAGGAAAAGCCTGGAAAAGCCAGCAACCTGATTGCCATTAGCCAGCTGGTGTAAGCTAGTTTGCCCCCTGCAGTGCAATGCACACAAACAGAATGAACTAACAATTTAGGTTGTCAGGATTGCTTTGTGTCTAGCATGTGTAGTTTTCCCTGATATTGTATGCCATACACAAAATAAATCTATTGATATTACCAAGTAGGACCAAATAAAGCTTAGAGAATGTCAGCCACACATTCTGAAATCCATATAAACAAATGTATACAGTCCCATAAGAAAATGATATGATGATGTTACAGTGATGAAGGTACTGGCTAAGAAACCAGGATACTGGGGGTTCTAGGTCTCTTTTAGACATGAAAGCCAAATGGGTGACTTTGGGCCAGACACGCGCTCTCTCAATGTTTAAAAGGCAAGATTGTTCTGACCCAGCCTTAGCAGAACCAAGAAACAGACTCCTTGTCACAAAAAAACCCTTTTTATTTACCTCTTGTGAATTAATTGCATTCACCCACTGAAAAGTCCAGGCAATAGCCTTTCAAGGAGTTAACTGCAGTATAGGCCTTATCAGTTCCTTGCGATAAAGGCTGTGAGCTCCCAGCCGAAAGGCTGCAAATTAAGTTCTGGCAAGCAGTCTTTGTGGCACGAAACACAATGAGCAATATCTTCAGAAATACAAACTGTTGTCTCCTACGACAACCACTCCCCTTTCCTTCTATTTATTCCCCAGCCAGGGAGGGGCCATTCAGTGTCCACATGTGCTTTGCTTCCTGAGTTGACTCTTTGTCCTCCGTTGCTCACCTCTTCTAACTGCTCTGCGCATACATGCATCTAGAGGAGGTCCCAGCTGTTCTTCCTCCTCACTCATATCAGCCTCCAAAGGCAGCTGCCTCTCCGGTGGCTGAGAAATGTCGGACAGCCCTAGCTCTATCTCTGCGTCCTACGCACAGCATCCATCAGAGCCTTCCCCAGACTCCAGCACTGGCCCAAGTTCCCTCCCAACCTCCTCACAATCTGCCGCCAAATCCGCTGGCAGCGGGTGGGCCACAACAAGGACAAAAATATTATGATAATAACTTTTCAGTCATGTGTTTCTTTTGATGATGCTTACATTAAGCCAAACTTCATGGTAGAACACCTAGTATCCATCCTGATTCAACTTCTAGTAGAAAGCTATTTGTATGGCCAAAGACCCTCTCCTCATATACAGTAACTTGAGGATTAATTTCATATACTGTATTCTTTTGAAAAAAATGCTTATAAAATTACATTGTGAGAAAAATGTTAACAGGCCTTCCTTTCCCATACTTCCTTTGAAGTTCTCACTGACTGCTATGCACCATATTTATACTGTGCAGTTATATAGCTTAGTTTCCTAGAGGGAAAGGATATCATTTTTGTACGATGAAGGGGCAAAGAAAGAACACAGGGCAATAGTCCTATCCTAACTGCTTTGAATAATTTAAACAGAAGAATTTTATCTTAATAGTAGCATACAGCTATATTTCTCCTTCCTACTGTCCATTAGAACGTTTTTTCAGATAAACTAGTTAAACTAAATGAAATGTTTAAGTTGATGTGTTTTGTGGATTTAACGTCTCTAAATTCCTCCCCACTTGATCCAAAATTAACTCACAAAATAGAAGCTAGTTTTTCCTCCCCTCCCCTCTCTGAAACACATATAAATATAAAAACAAAATCTGCCTGGGTTTTTTTTAATCAGTTGGGTGCTAAACTAGGACATTGTCTGTGTGCTGATTAATGGCTTTCTATGCCTGTAGCTTTGTGTGTGAGCTTTCAATGCAAGTGAAGGCTCTATGCCTCAATGAACACTTCCCAAATTAATGAGTTTAAATAACTGTTAAGAGGTTATTTCTTAAATAGCTCCTGCAATGCAATCTGTTCACCAGAAATGGTTAAACAACCTTACCTCCTCACGCTCCTCTTTTTATTAAGAAAATGATTGAGGGGAGAAAAAAAAAATCTAGTAATTACATCATGCAGCTATGAGTCCAATTAACAGTCTGCAATATGTCCTGCTTCTTTTATTCCCTTCTGACAACACCACAGGCAGCAGAAAATCTAATAATAAATAGGTGACTACTACTTAACACTTTGCAGTATTTCAGCACCTCCTCTCACTCTGGGCATTAATTCATTCTCTTCCTTGACTATTAGTGAGTATGCCTGGCAGCAAGAGTTTGCTATCAAGTGGCATGTGCAAGCACAGGCAGAAGTTTTGGATCCCACTCCCTCTGCTTTGTTAAACATTTCTGGTGTTGCAAAAGAGGGGCACACTAACTGAAAAATGAAGGCTCATTAAGAAGCGAGTCATTTGCTTCCTTGCAGCATGAAAAATTGACTTCTATGTCAAATGGACTTTTTTCTGCTTTTCAACTCATCTATTAGGTGCAATCACCTTGATGAGCTGACGTGGTTTAACATGCCTTATTTCACTGAGTTCCAAGATCTCTTAGGAGAATACAATCTGAACAACAAATATAATCCATTCCTCTACATAAGATGTGATTAAACATGTAATTAACAAGTTAGATTGCTGCTCTGGATGTATACTGTCATTCTGGATTCATATGATTAATTACTTTAAAAAGGGAACTGAAATGGCTAGAAGTATCTTTAAGCAAGTCTTTGATGCCCACTTTTCTTTAAGGCAAATATCAAAATAATCAGAAACATGTATTAGATCCATACATGTGTTTAAAATTATACTGTGATTGCATTAGCAAGTTTACTACAAGTTTATCACTTTGCAGGGCCCATAAATTTGGTCTGCACTTAACCAATAAAATATGTCTAGCTCAGCCTTGTACAATTTGTATGGCATGGATATATAATGTCTACTTTCATGAATTAATATAATAAAGTTTCTACTTTTTGGTAAACAATGCCCTCTAAGGTACCAATAAATTGACCCCTGCTGAGATTTCAAACAGACCAAATTTATCTTTTGTTTCTCCCCACCCCCACCCCCACCCCAAGCTTTATAATTCAGTATATTTAGTGGCATAACTAGTGAAAACTAGACTGAATCTTTATAATTCCAAGAAAAGAACATTTTAAAAAATGACATGTCCATTAGACCAACAAAAAGAGAATGCAGAACTGATCAAGCATGGAAGAAGATGTACTGATTGGGATGGCAGAACTGAAAAAACTGAGGAATCTGTAGTTAGACTACATGATCTGGGAAAAAAGAATTAAGCAAGATAATGATTTACCAGTTTCTGCCAATCCAATTATTTATCCATTGATAACACATTTTTCAAACAATCAAAATGATGCTTATATAGGTGGACATCACCAGATGGAGTACAAAGTAGTAAAGAGGAGTTAGAGGCGGAAACATCGAAAGAAGAAGTAACCCAGCAGATAAGAGAGAAAGAAGGGATATCGAAGGAAAAGGAGGAGGAAGATAAGGATAGTAAGGAGACAAAGAAAGACCAAAGTCCACAAAGAGTCACACGTGCCAAGAAGTATTAGGATAGTATACAAAAATTAAGAGATGGATGATTGGAAATTGATATCGGTTAACGTAAATGGCCTAAACGATAACAAAAAGAGGAAATTTTTTTTTACAAAATTAGCTAAACAAAATATGGATATAGTGTGCCTTCAAGAGGTCCATATTAAAAAGGAAAATCAAAAATATTTGGAATATAAGAAATTGGGGAATCTTTATGCATCCCTAGCTGATAAAAAGAAAAGGGGAGTAGCATTGTACATCAAGAAGGAAATAAAAGCCGAACTAAAATATGCAGACTCGAAGGGAAGGGTATTAATGGTGGAAGTTAAAAGAGGCAACTGTCCAATCTTATTAACAGCAATTTATGCCCCGAATGAAAACCTAGGAGACTTTTATAAAAAATTAGGAGAGAGATTAAGCATGATGGATAAGAGCAAGATTTGCATAATTGGCGATTTTAATGGGGTAATAGATTCAAATAGAGATTATAAGGGGACCAAAGGTAAAAAGAAAAAGAGGAAAAATTTACCAAAACCATTCTTTGATATGGTAGAAGAATTCAATCTAGTGGATATTTGGCGGGTTCTGCACCCATATCAGAGGCAGTATACATATTATTCTAATCCTAAGAAACCTTGGTCTAGGATTGATATGATGTGGATAAGCAGAGATATAGGGTTAGATATTAAGTCAACAGAAATCATGCCCAACATTTGGGCAGACCATAATCCATTAGAGGTTAAATGGGAATGTACGCACAAGAGAAGAAATACAAGATGGAGATTAAATAATCAATTTCTAAAGGACAAGCAAAATGTTGAGAAAGTAAAAAAAGAATTAAATTTATTTTTTGAAGTAAATGAAAAGGAGGCAACATCTCGAGGTATCATATGGGATACAATGAAAGTGTACGTAAGAGGACTAGCAATATCGTATAGTGCACACAGGAATAAGGAAAGAAGAGAGAGGCAGAAGGCACTGATAGAAGAATTAGGGAAAGCCGAGAGGGAACTACAACATAAACCAGATAATAAGGATGTTAAAGAAAATTGGATGGTTATACGGCACAAATTAAACGTAATAGATCAAGAGGAATTGGCGTACAAAATGAAACGAACCAAACAATATTATTTTGAAAATGCAAACAAACCGGGCAGGTGGCTGTCCTATAGGTTAAAAAAAGAAAAAGAGAAAGGCATAATTCATCAATTGGAAGACCCGGAAGGCCACCTCAACAATAAACAGGAAGATAAATTGGAGATTGCCGGAGAGTATTATGCGGCTCTGTATGCGGAAGAACCAATTCCTAATGAAAAGGTGGTCCAATACTTGTCAAAAGAAAGTCTTCCAAAAATCGGGGAAGAGGATAAAGAAATACTTAATAAAGAAATAACGATGACAGAATTAAGAACGGTAATATCAAAACTTAAAAAGAACAAATCCCCAGGCCCAGATGGACTTCCAGGGGAATTTTATAAAAATTCGGATTTGGGAGAAATTTTGTTACCAAAGTTGTTAGAAATTTATAATGAGGCCCTAACAGAATCCAAAATTCCAGAATCATGGAGAGACGCGTATATTACTCTCCTCCAAAAAGAAGGAGAAGACCCAAAATTAATTAAAAATTACAGACCGATATCCCTCTTGAATACGGACTACAAAATCTATATGGGTATTTTAGCAGGAAGGCTAAAAATAATTTTGAATAAATTAATACACAGTGACCAAAATGGATTCCTCCCTGGAAGGCAAATCAGGAATAATACAAGGATGATAATAGACATATTGGAATACTATGAGGAACACCCGAACAAAGAAATGGCATTGGTCTTTGTCGACGCCCAAAAGGCATTTGACAATCTTAATTGGCAATTTATGAAACAACAAATTATCCAAATGGAATTCGGATCAAATTTTGTCAATACGATATCCACAATCTATCAAAAACAAAAGGCTAATATATTACTGAATGGAGAACTAACTAAGGCCTTTCAAATTAGAAAAGGGGTCCGACAAGGGTGCCCTCTATCCCCACTTCTATTTATCTTAGCACTAGAAGTATTCTTGAGAAAGATTAGGAACAATAATGAAATAAAGGGTCTGACAATCAGAAAAGAGATATATAAGACACAGGCATTTGCAGATGATGTGGTATTAATCATGGAAGAACCATTAGAATCAGGCACTAAAATTCTGGAAGAATTGGGCAATTACGGGGAGGTAGCAGGCCTTAAATTAAATAAATCCAAAACTAAATTATTAACAAAAAATATGACGGAGGCAAGGAAAAAAGTACTGGAAGAATCAATGGAGATCCAAATCGCCAAGAAGGTAAAATACCTGGGGGTCTGGATTTCATCAAGGTGCTCGGCCCTCAGAGAGGATAATTATTTACCATTGATTAGAAATATTAAACAGGATCTGGAAAAGTGGGGAAGACTACAGATATCATTATTAGGCAGAATCGCGGCAATAAAAATGAGCATATTACCCAAGTTATTGTATCTATTCCGAACGGTCCCTGTTAAATTAGATAAAAAATTCTTTCTGGAGCTCAATAGCATCATCAGGAAATTTATTTGGGAGGGAAAGAAACCAAGGATAGCAACTAGGAATTTACAGGACAAGAAGGAAAGAGGGGGTTTCGGATTACCTAAATGGGAGTTATATCAAAAAGCTGCAAACCTAGTATGGCTGAAAGAATGGGCAACCCTAAGAAATAAAAGACTGTTAACTCTAGAAGGGTATGATCTCCAGAAGGGTTGGCATGCATATCTCTGGGATACTGGGAAGAAGATAAAAACTTACTTCCATAGACATAAAATAAGGGAGATCTTGATACAAATATGGGGAGAGATGAGACAGAAGCACTATAGGAAAATTCCGAGATGGCTTTCCACCATGGAGGCTATAATATATCCAAATGTATTAGAAATGGGTAAAACGTTCAGATACAATGAATTATTAGATGGGGGAGGGAACCTTAAAACAAGGGAAGAATTGATGGAACAAGGTATTTCTATAGACTGGTGACCATATAACCAAATTAAATCCAGATATAAAAAAGATAAGGAGGAATTTGGCATTGAAATGAGCATAAATGGATAACACATTTTTCAAACAATCAAAATGATGCTTATATAGGTGGACATCACCAGATGGAGTACAAAGTACACATTACTGGTGCAAGGAGGTATAAGAACTTGCTTTCAAGAGCAAAGATATGATAGGAAGCTAACTTTGAAACAAATTACAAACTGCTCATGTGCAAGTTCCAAATCAAACTAAAGACGAAAAACAAAGTCAGTCAGTTTCTATTATACGATCACAAGCATTTTCAAGAAGACCATCAAGAACTGTTTTGAAGTCCTGAATTTCATTGATAAGGAACCAGAGAAACTGTGGAATGAAATCAAAGAAGCTGTTGAGGAGGAATGTGAAAAGACGCTGCAAAAGATTAAGGATCAGATGAAAGCAAACTGGATGTCAGAACAAATTGCTGAAATTGCTAAGGAGAAGCTGGAGCCAAGACAGACAAAGACCTCAGAAAGGAATTTAACAAAAAAATTCAGGAACCTGTTAGAAAAGACTAAAAGTTGTGTGGCAATCACATCTGTGATCGTAATGAAGATGGAAACATATATGGAAAAATAAGCAGTGCTTCTAAATTTACAAGTTATATGCTATCACCAACAATAGATTCAAAGAAGATTAAACAAAGATGGAAAGAATATACTGAAACTCTGTACAATAGTGATGTCAACATTCAAAATATGGGGGTGGCGGCCATTGAAAAATGACTGCTCTGAAGCTGGGGCAACCGGACTAAGATTTCTCTGCAGGAGCGGTGTCTAAATGGAGTGCTGGTACAGGGTGAGTGATTGGCCAACTCACAGGTAAAAAATAAAAAATTTAATAACTTTAAAAGGTGTCCCGAAGCGGAAATGAGTGGCTAATTGGTACTTGGGAATTTAA
The DNA here is from genome assembly GCF_029215685.1 of Pituophis catenifer annectens. Classification (NCBI taxonomy): domain Eukaryota; kingdom Metazoa; phylum Chordata; class Lepidosauria; order Squamata; family Colubridae; genus Pituophis; species Pituophis catenifer. The sequence goes on from NW_027256883.1 coordinate 71,886,630, forward strand.
TGGAGGGAGAAGAACAAAGAGGAGGTTAAAATACCAAAGCCCAAGAAAGAAAATTTCACAACTGGATTTAAAATTGGATTTGGAGAAGTTAAAAATAATAAAAGGAAAAGAAACCCGAGGAAAAGTACTTTCTATGTGGATTTAAAATACTTTTAACAGCTTTGACACTTAGTTGGTCTGAGAATATTGTGGATTTGAGAGAGACATCTGCTGGCAGAAAGAGAGTACTGCAATATTGGTTGGAAAATAGAAGAGAAAATAACAGCTGTGACCTTGACTGCTAAAAGATAATTCTGAAACTATGAGAACTTTTAAGGAATATCTGTTTTTCTAAATTGCTTGGTTTCGATTCTCAATGGTGGTGGAAGATAACAAAGCTTTAACTTGGAGTGGATTGGATAAATATTTGAATTGGACATAGTTTGGAAATAAAAAGAGACTATCTGGACTTTAACATTTTAATTAAATATAAGTCAAAAGTTTTAACAATTTTTTAAATTGACAATATGGAGTCCTGGATGTGTGAGGAATTAATTGAGATGTTTAAAAATATGTGTGAATCACTAAAGGGTACTAAAAAGTCAGAAATTTTGCCGGAATACATAGAACAGGAAAAAGAGAGCATAAATAAGGAGCAAGAAAATAATATTGAAAGAAAAGAAATTGAATGCAAAAAGCAGTTAGATGATTTCACTGGGATTTACAGTGGCAAAAAAAGAGTGGATAGGGGGAATACCCCCCCCCCCAAAAAAGAATCAATCAAAGGGAAAAGAAGGAAAGAGTGGAAAGAGATTAGGAGAAAGCTTGGGGAGAATTACTCAAGTAATATATCTAAAAGTGAGAAAAAGGATTCAGGAGAAAAGATATAATAAATATAAAAAGAAAAAAATGAAAAAGAAGTAGTTAAGAGAATAGGAGAAAGGAGAAAATTATTACGAAGTGGAATTTTGGAGAGACCAAGAGAAAATGGTTAAAGAAGGGACGAATAGTGTAAAGAAGGAAGGGAAATAAGGTATATATTAGTAGATTTAAGGGAATTGTATTAATATTATTAATTGTGGATAGTCAATTAAGTTAAAGTGTTTTAATGTAAGAAATGAATATGATGATGTATATTGCTTACAGTAAAACAGAATAGAAGATGAAATATGAAATGGTAATTTGGATTAATTATGAAGACAAGTTAAATTAACAGACAAAACTGAAAAGTTAAAAAGTGGGATAGGGATTTTGGAAAATATATTCTATAAATGAAGAAATAAGATAATTAACTGATGTTATTATAAGAAATTAGGAATTAAGGGCAGATAGTGATATTGTTTATGTATTAGGTATTAAGAAGAGATTAAGATAAAATGTGGCTGGTCAATTAAGTTAAAGGGTTTCAGTGTAAGAATTGAATATGATGATGTATATTGCTTACAGTAAAACAGAATAGAAGATGAAATATGAAATGGTAATTTGGATTAATTATGAAGAGAGGTTAAATTAAGAGACAAAATTGAAATGTTAAAAAAGTGGGTTAGGAATTTTGAGAAATATATTCTGTAAATGGAGAAATAAGATAATTAATTGATGTTATTGTAAGAAATTAGGAATTAAAGGGCGGATAGTGATACTGTTTATATATTAAGAAGAGATTAAGATAAGATAAAGAAGTATGGAAAAAGAATATTATGGCCAAAATTGGAAATATGTAAAATGTATTTTTTGGGGGGGAGGGGCGGGGGGGAGAATAATATGATAGAAGTTGAAATAATAAGATTTGGTGAAAAATGATGAATTTGTGATAAAGAATTATATAAAAGGGATGAATATGGAAAAAGTGGGAAGTTTGGAATAGATTATAAAAATCAATATATATCAGATGTATAAAATATGACCCGGTCAACACTCTGTTCATAAAATATGTATGATAAAAGAAAAATTTTAATAAATCTTGTTTACAAAAAAAAAAAAAAAAAGAATTATGTAAACTTATCAACAATATTCTTAATTTCAAATGTTAATCAATGAATACTTAGGATCATCTCACAGAGATGTAAATCAAGGTGGCCCTTTTATGACTTGTGGACTTCAACTCCCAGAATTCCTGAGGCAATTCTAGATATTGAAGTCCACAAGTCATAAAGGGGCCATAGTTCCCCACCTCTGCTCTACATCTTCGTTGCTAATTTTAGGGCTGATTGCTGAACCAGTTGTCAATACTTTGTATGTAGGGAGTATCCATAGCTTTTGGTTGTTCAAAAAATAGTCATTTGAAAACCTATCAGTCTAAGAACCAAATTATGTCCTGATTTATAACCATTAGTCTTCCAATTACTTTTCTAAATATAGTAAACAAAAGCTTTTTCATTTACTATGGTTTCTTCTCTTGTTCCAGCTCTAATATGCCTGCCAAACATCAAATTATCTGGTTAACAAGTCTTCTCAATTTTACATGAGCACCAAGATCCCAAATGACCGCTTCTTTTCAAATATCCCTCAGAGCTTGTGTGGAAATTTGGCTTTAGGAAGTGAAATCAGCTAGGAAATGAGGAATGTTTCCAAAAAAAATATCAATATAAGCAAAACCCAGTTATCAAGTTTTCTCTAGGAATCATATATACCTTAACTTCTTGCTAAGTCAATTTCAGAAGTTCCTGATGTTCTCATGGGAAAGAATAGGATGGATGGGAGAAAGTAAATTTCCCTCATACCAATAATTAACATAAAACTGCTGCTATTTTAAAATATACTAATAGATTCCCACAGCTAATGATAATATTCCTTTGTGAAAACTTTAAAGGAATTCTCTGAATTTCAAATGAAATGGAAAGATACATAAAAATCCATCTTCAGTCTAAGTATTTGCTTAAATACTTGGCATGCGGCGAAGAGGGGGTTGAGGGGTTTTTTAAAATTGTCATTTGCCAATCTTTTAAGGGGTTTTGGGAGGGGGGAGGGTTGTTTGGCAAAGGATAGGGAGGGTGATTTGTTGGGGAGGGGACCAGGCCCGGCACAGGGTCGCGCTAGGGGAGGTGCGGAGCGGGGATCGGAGGGGGTTGGTGCTGGTAGGGAGGAGGGCGATGTCATCAGGACCGTAGGTGGGAGGGGCAGGTATGGTGGGAGCAGGGGGCCATATCATGTTGTGGGGGCACGTATCCGCTGTCTTCAAGCGGTGACATGCTCCGGCCCCCAGTGCTCTTCTCGTTCCCTGGGTTGTCCGGAGTCTCAGAGCCTGGGTCTTAGGCTGATGCTGTGCAATGCCAGGTCCGTGTCTAATAAAGCCCCCCTCATCTGTGAGCTGGTTCAGGAGGGGGGAGCGGACCTGGCGGGTATTACTGAGACCTGGTTGGGCCTGGAGGGGGGGGGTCCCCCTCGTAGAATTGTGCCCACCGGGTTTCCGCGCATTCCATCAGCCAAGGGCCCAGGGTAGGGGTGGGGGGGGTGGCGGTTATTGTAAAGGAAGGTCTTGATCCTAGGGAGGCCACTGTACCTCAGATAGCCGGTTGTGAGTCTCTCCTTGTGAAGTGGGGCCATGGGAGGCAGATGGGCCTGCTGGTTACGTACCTGGCTCCTTGCTGCGTGGCAGCGGCCCTGCCCGAGCTCCTCAATGTTATAGCCGGGGTGGTGGTTGATACCCCCAGGCTTTTAGTCATGGGGGATTTCAACCTGCCGTCCATCGGTGAAGCATCTGAGGCGGCTCGGGAGTTCATGGCTTCCATGACGGCCATGGACCTGACCCAGTTAATTCAGGGCCCCACTCACATAGGAGGAAACACGCTGGACTTGGTTTTCGTCTCTGGTCAGTGGTTGAATGGCTTAGATACAGGGGATATAGTTATTGAACCCTTGTCATGGTCAGACCATTATCTCCTTAGACTTGACTTCCTGACCGCTATGCCCCACCGCAGGGAGGCGGAACCAATTAGGTGGTTCCGCCCCAGGCGCCTGATGGATCCTGATAGGTTCCGAATGGAGCTTGGGCCATTTCCTGAGACTCTGGCACGCGACTCGACTGAGGACCTGGTGACCGCCTGGGATAGGGCGGCCGCTGGTGCTTTAGATCGGGTCGTGCCTTTGCGGCCTCTGACCCGGCGCCGAATCTGCCCAGCTCCTTGGTTCTCCGAGGAGCTGAGGGGGATGAAACGCCGGAAAAGATGCCTAGAGAGTAGTTGGAGGGCCAGTCGCTCCGAATCTGACCGTACACTAGTGAGGTCTTATATCAAGACCTACTTAGTGGCGATAAAGGCGGCGAAGTGTAATTACTTTTCCGCTCTTATCGCGTCGGCAGAAAATCGCCCAGCTGCCTTGTTTAGGGTGACTCGCTCCCTTCTCCATCTGGGAGCGCGGGAAGACCCCTTGCAAGGTCGTGCTGAGGATTTTGCGCATTATCTGCACGATAAAGTCGCTCAGATTCGGGAAGGCTTGGACTCCGACTGGGTAGGTACGGGCGGGTTGTCCGAGGTCTGTCTTGAGACGGTTATCTGGGATGAGTTTGACCCTGTGACTCCCGAGGACGTGGACAGGATGCTGGGGAGGTTGAACGCAACCACATGTTTATTGGACCCGTGTCCCTCCTGGTTGGTGCTGGCTACCCGGGAGGTTACACGAGGCTGGCTCCAGAGGATTATAAACGCTTCCTTGAGTGAGGGGTTCTTGCCTCCCGCCTTGAAAGAGGCGGTGGTGAGGCCCCTCCTCAAGAAGCCCTCTCTGGACCCAGCTGTTTTAGCAAACTATCGTCCAGTTTCCAACCTTCGCTTTCTGGCGAAGGTTGTTGAGAGTGTGGTTGCGCGACAGCTCCCCCAGTACCTGGAGGAAACCGTCTATCTAGATCCGTTCCAGTCCGGCTTCAGGCCCGGGTACAGCACGGAAACGGCATTGGTCGCGTTGGTTGATGATCTCTGGAGGGCTCGGGACAGAGGTTGCTCCTCTGTTCTGGTCCTATTAGATCTCTCAGCGGCTTTTGATACCATCGACCATGGTATCATGCTGCGCCGGTTGGAGGGGTTGGGAGTGGGAGGCACTGTTTTACGGTGGTTCTCCTCCTATCTCTCCGACAGGTCGCAGTCTGTGTTGGCTGGAGGGCAGAGGTCGACCTCAAGGCACTTGGTTTGTGGGGTGCCACAAGGGTCGGTCCTCTCGCCTCTCCTGTTCAACATTTATGTGAAGCCGCTGGGCGAGATCATCCGTGGTTTTGGGGTGCAGTGCCATCTGTACGCTGATGACACCCAGCTGTACATCTCCACCCCAGACCACCCCAACGATGCCCTTGAAGTGATGTCCCGGTGCCTGGAGGCGGTGCGGGTCTGGATGGGGCGGAACAGGCTCCGACTCAATCCCTCCAAGACTGAGTGGCTGTGGCTGCCGGCGTCCCGATATAGTCAGCTGGTGCCATCGCTGACTATTGGGGGCGAGACATTGGCCCCCACGGAGAGGGTGCGTAACTTGGGTGTCCTCCTGGACGCACGGCTGTCCTTAGAAGAGCATTTGACGGCCGTGGCCAGGGGGGCTTTCTATCAGGTTCGCCTGATACGCCAGTTGCGCCCCTTTCTGGATCGGGACTCCCTATGCACGGTCACTCATGCCCTCGTTACTTCCCGCCTTGACTACTGTAATGCTCTCTACATGGGGCTCCCCTTGAGGAGCACTCGGAGGCTCCAACTGGTGCAGAATGCGGCCGCGCGGGTACTTATGGGGGCGGCATGGCGCTCCCACGTGACACCTCTCCTGCGCGAGCTGCATTGGCTTCCGGTGGTCTTCCGAGTGCGCTTCAAGGTGTTGGTTCTCATCTTCAAAGCGCTCCATGGCTTAGGACCCAGTTATTTACGAGACCACCTTCTGCCTCCGATAACCTCCCACCGGCCAACACGCTCCCACAGAGAGGGTCTCCTCAGGGTGCCGTCTGTCAGGCAATGTCGGCTGGCGACCCCCCGGGGAAGAGCCTTCTCTGTGGGGGCACCCGCCCTCTGGAATGAACTGCCCCCAGGGATACGACTAATCCCGGATCTCCGGACCTTCCGCCGGGCCCTGAAGACGTTTTTATTTCAGCAAGCCGGGCTGGGTTAAAAAAATTTTTTTAATTGGTGAATTTTATGGGTAATGGGGTTTTAAATTGGAGAAGCCTAAGATAATTTAATTCTGTTTTAATGTATTTTAATATTTGTATTGTGTGTTTTTAATTTTGGCTGTTCACCGCCCCGAGTCCTTCGGGAGAGGGGGCGGTATAAAAATTTAATAAATAAATAAATAAATAAATAAATGCTGAACATGGTGCCATCCAAATTACAACTAGAAGGGAAGAATAGAAGAAAGGAACATAATTCAATTGTTTCTGCTACCTATACATATTGTAACTTGGGAAGGTAGTTAGAAGAGTATTTAAATCTTCTCAGCTACAGAAATAACCAGCTACTAATTGGAACATACACATATGCAGTTAGACAGTATTGGCATCAGATTTTCTGTTGCTAAACAGGGTAGTTGTTAAATGAGTCATGCCCAATTGTATGACATTTATGCCACAGTTGTTAAGCAAATCACTACAGTTGCCAAGTGAATCATGAGATTGTTAAGCAAATCTAGCTTCCTCCATTGATTTTCCTCGTTGGAAGTCGATTGGGAAGGTTGCGGCAGTGGTGGGTTGCCCCCAGTTTGGACCAGTTCACAACAACCGGTAGTAAAACTGGCAGGAGACTACGCCCACCACCCAGGATGTCATCATCAGTGATTTGCGCATGCACAGAAGCTTCCTGTTGCGAACCAGTAGTAAAGGTAAGTAGAACCCACCCCTGGATTGCGGATAATGATCACATGACCCTGGGACACTGCGACCATCATAAATACATGCTGGTTGTCAAGTGCCTGAATTCTGATCATGTGACCATAGGGATGCTGTGACTGTCGTTAAGTGTGCAGATCGAGTGTAGGTCACTTTTTTCAGTGCCATTATAACTTCAAATACACTAAACAAATGGATGTAAGTTGAGGACTTCCTGTACGTGACAGCAATACATAAGAACTACTCTAAAGCTGATACTTGATATCTAAAACAGTACCACTGTTAACCATTCTAGAATTACATTCATAGTAATCTATTCCTATGGGTGATGAAATATTAAAAGAGACTTTTAAAAGTGCAGAATTGCTCCTTCACTCATTTAATGAAAATTACATTAATGACTTTTAACACTGGTCAAAATTAAATCAAATACTAGATTAAAACTATGTCTCACCACATACGGCTGTTAGCTAATATGTAAATAAGTAAAAGTAAATGACAGTTTGATAAAATATTTACTTCACATGTTATTTTAAGAAAAACTATTTGTGTCACAATTCTTTTTTACACCACTTATTATAATCCTTATTCTGTTTGAGTTTAATACATGTATCCTAAGGAAATCTCTCTCCAGGAGACTATTAGCATTTTGAATTGCTAAGAACCCTTCCTAGAACTCTCCTACAGGTAACGGGGAGGATGTTGGTAGAGAAAAGAAATGTATTATGGTAATTCAAAAGTGGAGAGAGCTGGTTAATCATAGTCTTTTTTCAGACACCCCACACTGGCATAAACAATTAAACAATTAATTTTGTAAATGAACGCCTTTTCAAAATATACTGTTCTACATTTGAGTAAAAATACTTTTCTGACATTTATTTAACTTGATGGCTCACTAAATCAATTTATGATCAAAAATAAAAAGCAGCATGAGATAAATAAGCAGTTTCTTTTTCTCTTTGGGTAAATTGCCCATCTTTCAAGAAAATAACTGCAAACAAATACAAAAAAACCACAGCACTAAAAGTTAAAGAAAAGGCCGACTTGATTTTTTTCAAAACATTTAGCCTTGTTCTTGATAACCTTCAGGCATGACTAGTTCTTGACACTGCTTAAAGGATTATTATTGCCAAATCCTTCAACAGCTAATTGGCCGTGCCATGCTTGGGGTATGCCACAGTCTTAAATAAGCCTTTGAACAGGCTGCGCTGAATGACAGAGTCAAAAAGGATATGTGATAGAACAAATCCAAACAAAATCAAGGAAACAATTTGGGAGCTTTGTGCAAAAAAGTTGCCAAATAAGTTGCATGCATCTGTATTTGGTTCTGTTAAACACTTCATGTTTTATTGTTTTTCCTTTAAGACTATAAAAAGCCTGTGGAGTCAACTTTACCAGTAAAAAAGAAAAACGTATCTCACACCATACCCCAAACTTAATTTGTTATCTTGTTGATCCCAAGTAAAATCACAAAGATATTATGATTTAGATTTCTAAACCTGGCGTTCAGAAAGTAACCACAAAACTTGCTTGTCAGTTTATGAGCAAGCACTGAGTTTGGAAAGGCAGTGTGAACAGTTATAGAAGCCACAATACTGACAAAGTTTTTACTCGGTGAGGATACACACTTTGTTAGGAAATGGTCATCGCCTAACTAGTTGGCCAGGAAATATATAAGCCAACATTGTATGTCTGTAATATGAAATTGTATTATGTAGTTTTAAGAACATTGCTCAGTCATTCTGCATGCTGATTGGATGAGCTCTGTAGCCAATGTATTTAAGGAGAGCTTAATTGTGGTTAGTGTGGACACTACACCATATTTTTACCTGCTACTATGCTGTAACTATTTTGATCTCTCTAAATGGTCATTGTTTGATCATGGTTTATTTATTACTGTTTCCTGATATTTATTGAACTGTTTTTATATTGTTCCTGAATGTTCCTTGTATTTTTCTACAAACTGGTAAGAAGATTTTATATCCCTGGATTGATCTTATATTGCACTTTATATGGCTAAGACTTGGATTGTTAAAGGACTATGATTTCGCTTTACCCTTAAAGTAAAATACTATAAAACCAGTTTGTCTGCATGTTATTCACAATTACTCTCAAAACCATTTCCGTGCGTAAAAACTTCTGATGGTACTCTGCTTTATGAACAATGACTCTGGTGGTGACACAACAATATCCTTAACACACTTATTCATGGTTAATGAAATGTGGTGTTCGAAAGCATTTAAAAGCCGCCCTGAGTCTTCGGAGAAGGGCGACATATAAATCAAATTTAAAAAAAAATATCTGGTTTTATATTTTGTAAACCATGGTTTAGATCAAGGGCTAGGAATTTGTTTTTCAGTCAAACTCCAATGTATAGAAAGGTCTGGAAAACTGGATTATAATGGTAATTGAGGGCAATAAAACTGAAAATCTGCCTAGTTTTGGTACAAAATACTTCCAGCCACTGCATGACACCAGCTGTAATGTATCAGGCTAAGTCATAAAAAAGGAAAAATTCTGGATCATTTCTGCTCTTTTTCCATCTGCTTCAGAGCCAAAAGGAAGACAATTTCCTGTGCATTTTACAGCAACACATTGACCAACCAGTGTGGGGAAAAAGCCTTGTAGGGAGGGAGACACTGCATGAATTTCAAAGGGCATGGACTCCTAAAAACACATTAAATGAATTACATCTATAAAAATAAATTAAGATTGCCCTACCCAATCCCAATTCATGGACTACTGGAACCCTGATGGGGTGAGTGGTTGGCAAGGTGAGTAAGATTAAGGATGCTCCCTGCAAGTTCCATGTCTGGACAATACTGCCTTGGTCAGTAACCTGCAACTAGAGATAATGAGGACAAACATGCAAGGGGGAAATGCTGGTTGCATTTAAAATGGCTTCAAACTGGGCAAATGGCAGTAGGTTATTTGCAGGCATCCTCTGAATTTCTGCTTAACTCATATTTAGTAGGCACTGTCTGAACATTTTTGGCTAACTGCTATTTGGCAGGTACCCTACAGATATTTGGGTGCAAATATGCTGCAGAACTACCCATTTTTCTCCTTGTACAGGCATGTAACAAAGGAGAATATAACAACTCAGTTGAGAGCAGATTCAGCTAGGCAACTGAAAAGACAGACTGCCTTTAAAGGGGATTGAGAGTGTGGCTTCAAATGGAACAAGTGGCAATCTGATGCAACTCAATTCCAAGCATCACACTTCAAGTATATCAAGCCGAAAGAGGCAATTCTCACTCAAATAAGTTTAAACTGACAATAGAAACAGAGTAGTCATCCACTATAATTAAATGTTAGCTCAGCATATCAAAAGTGATGGAAACATCAACTGAGGCTGCTATAGGATACCGTTCAGCAAAATCAGAGGGGGCCCAGGTTTCTTTATATCCAGCCAAATTCAAACCTCTCTACACGCAACATGCGAACTGAAATAAATCTTAACAGAATGAAACCACGAACTGTGTAGTTGTGACATCATCACAGAACCTCTCTGCAGCTATGAAGGAACAGATGGGGGGGGGGGGATGCTGCAGAAAAAAAACAACAAAAAAACCAGCACACAAAAAAATCCCACCAGCATTTTGAAGAATTAAGCAATTCTCTGATACGGAAAGCAAAAAAATGGGATATAAACAAATGCACAAAATATGCACATAAACACACAGATTTGGTATTCGGTAGCTGAGGCATCATTTTTAAAAATATGGTTCAGGGCACCACAGCTCACGTAACATAAGGCAAGAACAAGGAGATAGAGAGTATGGCTGTTGGTAATATATTATAGACCAGTGTTGGCGAACCTATAGCGTGTGTGCCAGAGGTGGCACACAGAGCCCTCTCGGTGGGCACGCGCCATCACCCCAACTCTGTTTCAGGTCTCTGCCACGCATGCCTCCCACCGGCCAGCTGATCTTCGGGTCTCTGCTGTGGGGGGGGACGTATGCGTGGGGTGCAGGCGCATGCACCTGCATCTTGCAGTTTGGGTGGGGTGCATGCATGGAGCATGGGCGTGCATGTGCCCAAGCCTTGCAGTTTGGGCGTCTGCACACACTTTGGGCACTCGGTGCCTAAAATGTTTGCCATCACTGTTATAGGCTATGGCTAAAGCATGAGTCACCATCTTTCAGGAACCATTATCAAGCCCTATAAGAAACCCCCAGTTTATAGAAATTTCACACCTCTAATCTAATCAAGTTTGGGAAGACAAGCTATGGTTTGTTTGCTTTTCATTCTGAGTCGTACTTAAATATTAATAACAGTCATCAGAATAATACACACATTCCTCCCTCCTTCCTTCCTTCCTTCCTTCCTTCCTTCCTTCCTTCCTTCCTTCCTTCCTTCCTTCCTCCCTCCCTCCCTCCCTCCCTCCTTTCCTTCCTTCCATTTTCTGAGATAATGTTCATTCCTTTGCTATATAAATTTTAACATTTTGTTACTGTATAACTTCACATTTATATATTGTTTGTGATTGTCTTCTTGTTGCTTTTCCCTATCGAGAACAACTATGTTTCTAAAGTATATCTGATTTGATCTATTTTATTGCTTGTAACTATTATATCTGAAAATAAAAATCTCTCCAGATTGGAGAAAAGTTATTAAAATAGGGCTGTAGATTGGAATTGTAAAACTAAAACCCACCACGAGATGGCAGCAAATATGGCAATTGGAAGTTGCTTGGATTTTTTTTATAGCCTACAACTGGCAGCCCTAATTAAAATGACAAATACAATCTAAATGTAAGTATAAATGAATCCACCTTCACACAGACATGATGGGATCTCAGTTGGCAAGGAACAAAACTTAGAATCCTCATTGATTATGTTATGAAAATACTGAAACAGCAGGGATTTTTTTCATTGATTATGTCCATCAAGTTGTTTTTGACTTCTAGAGACCAGAACGATAGATTTTTCTCCATGTGTACTGCTATGAAAGAAAAAAAACACATGCCATTTGGAAACCACAGTGAAAGGAATCTTTAGAGCAAAGAGAAGTACTGAAAACTCATGTTCAAAATGATGAGGAAATTAAAAAGATTGATCAAAATAAATACACCAAAAGAACGGCATGATAGAGGTGTAGAAAAATTGAACAGGAAAACACATTACTTTTTCTCCTGTATACACTTTTGAGACCAGTTTGGATTAGCAGTTAAATGCATAGATTAGAACCTGAAGACTTATAAATTCTAATCCTGCCGTGACCAAAAAACCAGCCACTGCCTCACAAGAGGCAAACCACTTTCAAAAATCTGCAGAAAACTGCAGGAACTAATCCAGGTAGTTGTCAAGAATCAAGACTGACTGAAGCCCGTGTGCATCCTTGCGTCTGTGTGCACATGCGCGCACGCGCGCGCACACACACACACACACACACACACACACACACACACATCTCTTAAAATCATCTAATCCAGTGTTTCTCAACCTTGGTAGCTTGAAGATGGGTGGATTTCAACTCCCAGATTCTGGGAGTTGAAGTCCACCCATCTTCAAGCTTCCAAGGTTGAGAAACACTGATCTAATCAGTGACTAGTGAGTAATTCAGGAAACACTAAAGAATGAACTTCTTGAAGTAATGCACAAACTATGGAATTCAATACAGGTAGTTCTCGCCTTACAACAGTTCATTTAGTGACCGTTCAAAGTTACAACGGCACTGAAAAAAGTGACTTATGATCGTTTTTCACAGTTACGACCTTTGCAGCATCCCCATGTGATCAAAGTTCAGATGCTTGGCAACTGGTTCATACTTATGACCATTGCTATGTCCCAAAGTCATGTGATTACCTTTTCTGACCTTCTGACAAGCAAAGTCAATGGGGAAGCCAGTTTCACTTAACAACCAGGTTACTAACCTGTCAATTGAGGTGATTCACTTAACAACTGTGACAAGAAGGGTCATAAAATGAGGCAAAACAAATGTCTCACTTAACAACAGAAATTTTGGGCTAAATTGTAAGTGGAGGACTACCTGTATTACAGGATGCACTGGATTTGTGAACATCAATGCTGGATATCATGAGCAAGAAATGGCTATTATATTCATGTGCTCTTTATGAGCTTCCTACGGGCATCAGGTTGGTCACCCCAGGATCAAAATACTGGATGAGGTACGTTTGTTTTGATTTAGTGGGGCTCTATTTATCTTCCTATGTAAGCACACAAGCATGCTGTAAGATTTTTATTTCAAACTTCTGTATGGAATCAATAGAGCAATTCATGCAGTATTTTCATGAGTATGATGCTAAAAGCAAGATACAATTTCTACAAATATTACATTTAGTACATGTAAGTGTCGGAAACTACCATCCCCATAAATAGAAACCGAACATCCTATTACATTATCATGGCTCCAGTTCAACCCGTCAATTATTTTTATGATGTTCTACTCTTACTAAGAATGTGAAGCTTTAGTGTTAGCATTTTAATAAAGATATTATCATTTTAGTTTGGTATCTTCTGAAATGTAGGAAACCATGTATTTTCCTTTGATGTGCAAAAACTAACCCTTTCTGGAGCAATCAAATGATAGGGCTGATGTCCTTGATTAAAGTTGCAAGTGTTACAAAAGAGAAAAAAATACAGGTAGAAAGGTAAAAGAGGCATCATGTTTTAAAGGTGTCTGGCTTTTCTCATGTATGTAACAAAACAAAGCCTTTATTGCACTTCAATGTCTTTTATATTGTTTTGATATGTTGCTTGCTGACGCATCACATATGTTGAATGTATGTAATCATTTATTTCTGTACCCTATTTAAAGACTTGACCCACCTTAATAAATCTCTTTTGCTTTGCTTTAAGTATTTGTGGTTGCGGTATTGGAGGCCAAAGGTGAGCAAAAAAGCCACTTTGAAAAGGTATTGGATCCTTGTCTCTCAAATTCACAGATTAGGTTCTTTCCAGCTCGACGTCAACTGGGATGCCTGAGTATTATCAACAACAATTTGGGGGCTCATCCAGGTGTGTTAGTGTAGAACCTCTCAGGGCTCAGTCTGACTTGCCTTCATCACAGAACATATGACAGCTGGCACAGGGTGAGTTCAGTCCTGCTACTTCAGAGGGAGCAGACAACTGAGAAGCCAGGATGGGATAAGCGCTAGCTGGTAGTCCCTTGGGAGAGAACGCAAAGGTAAGAAAATGGAATGGGGCTGGAGTGGACTCCTGGGGAACTTGTTGGTCTAGTTTTGGAACCAAGGAAACCTGCCATTCCAGCAGGAAATGATCAAAAGGAGAATGGTACACAGGGAACTGGACTAGATACACTGAACACCTTTCACAGGAGGAGAGGGGTCGAAGTGAGGCTCCTTTGACTTGCAACTACTGGCAGCAAATTAAGCAGAAGCATTCCCACCAAAATTGACTTTTGGATACAATGGGCTGATGTGGCTGAGCAACATGTCACCCAGGTGATGGTTCGAAGGAGGATGCTATCCACTTCTCCACTTGTTCTGCCACCCCCGTCCTACTTCTGAAGGGACAAGGGACAATTCTGTCTCCAATTTTGTGTTCTCCAGGAGGTACTTTGGGAAGCAGAATGGGAGTATGGGATCTGCAATCATGCAACCATATATAGGAGCCTTCGCCCGATGGAGAAACAGCTTAACCAGCTTTGGTGATGCAGATCGCCATTAAGGGGGAGTGTGTGGGCATGGGGAAGGGCCTCAGGGATTATCCATTCTGTGAGAAAATAAACTAGACTGCAAATACTGGAATTACAAAAATGTAATGAAAGGTTAGCACAACTGAAAATGCCAAACACCACCACAAGAGCAGCTGGACAGAATTCTACAACAATCTTATTTAGAAAAATTCCTGCACACTCGGGTTGCTGGAAAACCCTTGATCCAAATTGGAATGAGTAAGAAACAAATTATTATTCTTAATAGAAACTGGCAGAGATAATTAGGGTAAAAAACTATTGGCCAGAATGGGAAACCAACGGAAATATTTGAAACTAGTGGTGAAACTACTGGGGCTACTGATGTTATTGGACACAACTTTCAGATGAAATTTGCTCCTGCAATCCGGAAGCCAGTTGTAACACTATCTCTATTACAAGCATTTTCATGAAGCTTTAGACTATGATGCAAGAAGCAGGATACCATTTCTATAACTAATATTACATTGAGTGTATGGAACTAGTTCAGAAAGAATACCACTCCCATAAACCAGAAGCCAAACATGGTCATTACTTATCACATGCATTAAGACTGATGCTCCAATTCTAGCTGCCAATTATTTTTATTGTTCCTGTTTTAAGTTTATAAGTACTCTTAGAGCTAACCTTGGTGAATAGAAAACATACTTATTTTATGAAACAGGAACTGTGATTGCATGCCACATTTATAGTACAACTACCTCTCCACAGTTGTATACAGGGAGACAACATTGATCTCTCTTTCTCTTTCTCTCTCGCCTATGGGCAGCAGATTGGGTAAAAATATTTGCTGTAGGTTATTCAACTGTGATACCTCAGGGAATTCAAGATGTGATGCATCTGGTGCCTACTCAGATTTTATGAGATAATTGCTCCCTAGCTCACGTAAAAACATGGCGCAATGGAAGGATTTGCTTTCTAAATTTCAAAAAACATGGATTGGGCAGGAATTGTATCAGTCATGCCTCAGCAGCGTATGCAGAATGGGGTGGTGGCAGCGGATATAAATAAGGAAGCAACAGCACTGGTGCAGTAAGAACTGGATTAATTTAAGTGTGATTAATTTCGTGTCAGATTAAAATGGATATTGCCAGCTGTATCACTTCCATTCTGCTGAATTATTTCTGTCTGTCAGGGTTGGGGGGTTTTTGCCTCTCTCCTAGAAGAAATGGTCCTCTGTGGTGGATAAACCTTCAGGAGAGTTAATTGTCACATACATGGGTTTAATCACATTGTCCGCAGTGCTTGGGGGCCTTCCCTTCAGTGATCCATGACTAATTGTTGTGGTAATTTTTCAATCATTAACAGGAGCACATATGCTGCCGACAAATCCCCTGGCCCTCAGTAAACCCCGCTGGCAAGAGGAGATCACGCCTTCATAAAGGCCACCATCCCCTCCTCTCTAGGGCCATTATCCTTCCATTAATATCTTATAAGCACGTGCCCAGTTCTTTCAGGAAAAGAGGAGCGACTTCCATATAGTGACAAGCACAGTTGTTTCTCCTCCCCACTCCCTTTGATTTCTCAGGGAACCCAAGCTGGGGGTTTGGGGTGGGGGGTGAGACCAGAAGAGGAAGAAATTAAAACTCCATCTGGGACAACTTTGCTGAGGGCCTGTTCTGTATTCAGCTGGTCCCTCCTTCATCTTCCAGGGAGCGCCTGTGCTTCAGCTCGTGCCCTTTCTTTGAGCTTCGGCTGTATTAGAGATCTCCATGGCAACCACTGGGGCTCATCTGCTGCACCAGACTGCAGCTTTCCTCTATTCTCAGCCCCCCCCCCCCCCCGGGGTGTCAGACGACAGGCAACATGCGCTGGTGGGACAAGACTGGCCTCAGGGAATCCTCTGTCTGATTGAAGCCCCATTCTAATCACCACATAATGTCGATGTACAAGATCATTTTTTAAAGAAGAAGAGGAGGAGAATGCTCTTCTGTAGGATTTCCCCATTAACATTTTAAATGATGGAAAAGCGTGTCCCGATTCCTCTGTGAGCCCAAATGAAGAGAAGAACACAAGGCAGCAAGGAGGATTCCTGCAACAATGGCAGAGCTTTTTAAAACTTGGCCTTGTTGCAGAATTAGAGGCAAATAGGTATAAATTACAGGGCTGGTGTCTGTTCACACTGAACAGATTGCTCCTTTAGCTCAGCTGTCGTCACCGCTGTCTGGGGAGCTGGACGACCGGGGTTCCAGTCACCCCTGTGACTCCCCTCTGTCAATTACATTTATTCATTGGCATGCAGGCCAACTTGTGATACAGGAGGATCATGGCACCCTCTGCTGGTATATAAGGATTCTTCAGCAAAAGACAGCTTATTTATTTTTAGTGGGTAGGCATTTATTTCCTGAGCATATTTCTGTGAGTTTATTTTTTTGATTAGAATATGTAAAAGGAATTAGTGGCTGTCTATGTTTAATCTATGCAGAGAAAAAACATGGAAAGATCTATACTCTTTATCACTATTATTAAAATATATTTAAAGTAAAATATATTTTAATTACAATGCAAATCACAATAATAAACCCTTCTCGTTCTATAGTTTAAGTTATTGGAACAGTCTCCAGTTTTGATCTTGCTGAATTGGAGATTGAGTAAAATACTAACAAATTCTTCTTGTCTATTTGTCTGAAGTATCTATACATGGCATCATATTTATGAATTATATTATGCAGTATAAAACACACACACAAAGATACACACAAACATATCTGTGTACAATTTAAAAGTCTCCTTTCCCAAAGTGCTGAGGATACTGGATTCTCTGGAAGGCTTGGAACAATGTCTTCAGCCTCGGGTTGCCTCTGTATGTGTGAATCAGGGGTGGGTTCTACTTACCTTTACTACTGGTTCGTAACGGGGCCGTGCGCATTTTGGTGATGTCCGGGTTGGTGGGTGGAGCCTCCCACTGGTTTTACTACCGATTCTATGGAACCGGTGCGAACCGGGGGCAACTCACCACTGGTGTGAATACACAACTGTTTGGTTTGGCTTGCAGTTGCAGTGGAAATATTTTCAGTATTTTCAATATTTCCCAGATAATCTGAGAAAAAGCCAGGCCAAGCTTTCCAGAAGAAGATGTGACTGCTTCAGCACCAAAAAAGGGTATTCTGCGTATGTCAAAGGTCTTTAAAAATTCTTCAAATATTTTGCCTTGAATCTGCACAACACCTGGAGATGTAATTTTAAATATAAAATGCACTGCTTGATATCCTAAATTTGGGTGACCTAACTTGTAGAAGAAAAATGCTCTCCATCCAGATGCTATGGTCATACCATAGTGGAAAGTGGCACTAAGAGGAAGGAGGAGGAAATCATGTTTGTAAGATGGGCAGCTATACATAATTGACAGATAAATAAAATATAAAAAATATTAAAGGTACTTGTTTCCTTGATAGAAGTCAATACTTATCTAATAATTCATTATTTTTGCTTAGATGTTTTTACAATTTTGGAAATGGCTTTCCACTTTCATCCAGCTGGCCTCATGCTTACATAGGACTATAATTGATGGCTTCTCAGTTTGAAGCCTGGTGCCTTATCCATTTACACCAAACTGGCTCTCCTGTGACTGATATATAAGCAGTCCCTAAATAAGTCTTCTGGATATTTTGCTTTCACCAGCTTTTGCTTCAATAGCAATCTTAATGAATAAAGTGAAAATAAAAATAAAATAATTATTGCACAGATATACCAACAGCTGCTGGCATTTCAAAAATCAGGAGGAAATGAGGTGAGGCAGGTTGATAACTTAGAACGTTCTCTATCTGTCAATTTGAAAAACCAACAACATGAAATGTTTCTTGGTTAATTACCAAGGGTAATGAGATTTACTACTGAATTAGGTCAATTTTCTGAAGTGAAAATTATATATGTGGAGAAAAAAAGATGAAAAGACCTGTAGAATCTTTCAGCAACTTTGTGGGATAGTATATAAATCACCAAGAATATAATTACAACTACTTGATTATAACTTACAGGTTCTGTGTCTTCATAGATCCCCGTTTCATTGTTTATGTTAGCATCAGAGAGATGGAACTAGAGATTAACCTCACTCTACAATGAGTCAGAGCTTTCACAATGTGTACAGTTAACTGAGCAGCTGCTATTTAACAGGCACTTTCTGAATAATTGTACCTATCTGATACAATTGGTGGTGTCCAAATATTCTTAGTTAAGTGCTATTTGGCAGGCATTCTCCAATATTTCCATGCAAAATTGCTACAGCAAAGATACTTTCACCATAAATGCTGCATGCATTGGTACATGAATGTTTTTGGAAGGGATGAAGACAGCATAAAATACAGGTGTCAAACTTGCGTTGTCACATTGCCGCCAGATGACATTTCATGATGTTTTTTGCAGAGCTGGGGTGGGCGTGGCCAGCTCATGATGCATCCGGTCCTGGCATAAAATAAATGGCAGATGCTTCTGGCAACTGGAAAATTCTACCTAATAAGGAATTCTAAACCTACTACTGCATATGTGGGAAAAACTGAGAGATTTAGGACTGAATGATAGATGGGATCTGAGGTAGCAAAGGACAAAGAAAAAATGTAAAGCAGCCCAAAAGGGCAGTATAGTATATGAAACTGGAAACACTGAAAATTCCTTGAAAGATTATTGTTGATTCTGAATTAGTAATGGCAGAAACATTCATTTTACTACCAGCCCCGCCCAGTATTACATAGCCACAGGAAAATGCTTTCTAGAGCATTGGTCTAACTACTAACAAGTTACCCAAATAATCTAAAGTGATTAATACCACTGAATTACATTTCTTAAAGAGAAATGCCATTTTATATTACAGTATTATAGTAATGTAACCATTGTGTATATATCTACAGAGTACAGTACTGCTTAGTTTTGAAGCCTGTCTATTTAACCTTTCCATATTAACTTTGGGTTAATATTCAACCTTGCTTGGCCACTGTAATTTGCTTCATTTGATTACAGAACAATAGAACTGTAAGGAATCATTTAGGCTATGAAGTACAACTCTCCACTCAGTGCAAGCACTAAGATTAAAGTAACCACATCAGATGAGCATTGACCTCTTGCATACTTCGAATAAAGAGAACAGCGCCTTTCTAGGTTCTTCTTCTAACATCAAACTACTGTTATTGTCAAGAAATTATTACAAATATTCAACTGGAATCTCCCTTCTTGCAATTTAAATCCATTATTTCTATAACTCGCCCCCTTGAACATTAAAAATTAGTCCATGGCAATCTTCTTTGTTATATCTTTCCAAGTACTTATAGAATCATGATTCAGTTTTTTCCTCTCAGGGTTTTCCCAGCTCTTTCTAAGTCACAGGATTTAGTTTCTAGTTTGAATATCCTTATTGCTATTTTCTGAGCCTGTTCTAATCTGTCTAGGACTTTCTGAACGCACAATGCCAAGACCAGGCCACAATATGTAAATTGGGGTTCAATTAATAGACTCTTACCTCCTAAGATTTGAAAACTCAGTTTCCCTGGATACATCCTAAAATTGTATTTTGCTTTCTTGTGGCCCTTGAACAATGATGTACGATATTCAGTTGATAATCAAGTATTATTCCAAAATTATTTTCATAAATCCATATGATCTTCTGAAGCAAGTTAATAGGCCCAGAGGGCCTTTGGGGATTAACTGTATTTAGTAATGTCAGCTTTGGCATTATATATGGCAATTAGTAATGCCATATACAGTATGGATGTATAGGTATATTTGCAAGAAGTCATTATACGCATAGAAGCAAAAAGGAGCAAAATTCCTTTTGTATCTAATGGGAATGTTCTGGTTGCTGTCTCAGAAAACTATGGTGACAACACACAACAAGTGGGCAACCTGGGTAGTCCTTCTCCGTGAGTGACATAAATAAGCTAGATTGTCACCTACAAGTTAGTAGGGTGTATGGAATAAAGCCAAGGTATCTGGGTGGAAAGTTGTATCTTGGGTGACAGAGTAACAAGTGTTTGAGTGATATATAGATCACTCAAAGTCCTGGAACTGCAAGTTGAACCTTGGATGAGAGCACCTTGGCTGGTGGGGCAAAATGGAAGACATTGTCTACATCTTCCCTTAGTGTGGACATGCAAATACTTAGGCTCTGGGGCAAGGAAATATTTGCATTAAATAGTCTGCTTACACAAGACTTCAGGAAAAGGTCAAGTTTTGCTTAATTTGATTTTAAGTTTTACCATATCAATGTTTTGTCTGGAAAATGTGCATACAAAATAACTGAGGTCTTTGGAATTCTGTGGAGGCAAAAGTGAGGTAGACACAGAAACACCGACACCCTGATGCTTGCTTCCCTCTCTTTGTATCTAATATCTAGATTCCACTTCCCTACACTAAGTGGTGTCAGCACCAATAGAGTTTCTTGTGTTCCTCAGCACTCAAATATCTTTCCCAAGTGTATTTGATGACTTGTTGGTTACCCAAGCTTGAGGTTGGAAGATCCCATTCTCTTTTGGCACAATGAAACCCCAAGTAAGAGGATAGCTGAAAAACAGGTGCTTCAAATTGTACCCACCGCTTAGCTAAATCTACCCAAAAATATAGGCTATATGCTCCAGCATGCTCATGTTTTGTTTTTTTTTAATCCTGTTGTTTTGGGGAACCTTATTTTGCTCTGGACTATGGTAAAGGTTTACACGAATAGACTTTGAAAGAGTTTCTGTTTGTGTGCTGACCTGCACTACCCAACTTGGCTTGTGTGTCTTACAGTTCTTGAGGATCAGTGTATGAAATGCACAATCCCACTCTCCTTTTCAATAACTCTGTGTAACTTTTCCTCTTTCCTTGGGACTGATTAACCTTCCTGTCTCCTATCTACAAGCAAGCACTCAGGCAGTCGAAGGCTAACTATAAGCAATGGGTCAGGAGAACCAAGACATGAGTTTGAAAGAACAAAGACCCAATATGTCATGAAAATAAATTATTTCTAGGGAGTTAGTTTGTTTTGCTTTCAAAGAACTCTACTTGCCTCCCAGAGATTTTTCCGCAGCTTATCAACTTTTCTTCACCTTCTAAATTTTTTTATGGCTGAGGTGAAAGTTTAGGTGTTTGTAGAAATGTATGTTTGGGTAGGGGCTTTTAATGTGACTTTTAAAATGAGCCTTCAAAACCAAAAGGACCAATATTTAATTTCATATAAACTAGCATGGTTGGTTTCAAGCAACTAAGTCTTACCTAGGATCAAATGCTTAAAAACCAGTTGTAAGATTTTAAAATAAAAATGTCAAATTACCTCATATGTCTGTTTTTACTGGCAAATCCCCCCCCCCAAAAAAAACTTTGTTCCACTTGAAAGGTGGACCTCACACATTTATTACCCATTTCACATTTTTAAAAAATCAATAAAACTTATAAACTGCTTCAAATACTTAAAAAGTTTTTTCCATCTAAATAGCACCACTGAATTATTAACCAATTTTAAAGTGATGTCTCATTTTTCATGAGTACTTCAGACACAATTAGGTTATGCAATCTGGTGATTATATAAGAAGCACAAGTCAATTTTGGGGTCTGAATTACAATGAAGTTACAAAGAACAGAACAGAATAAATGTAAAAGCTACTGCTATAGTTTGCTTTGTTTTGAGTAATAAAATTATTGCAACGTTATTATCTTGTATGTTCTGGTATTAAGGATTTGCATAATGTTTGTAACAATAAAGGAAAATATTTGTAGCTCAGGTTTTAAATGAGGGGTCGTTCGTGCTCTCAGAGCTTGGCTGCCAGCACTGATGATGTTACCTAATTGGATAATGAAACATCTGTAAGATAGCAACCAAGCTCAGAGACTACCAAGGAGCTCTCATAATGTTTGTACACCTGAAATAGTTGACATTCAATTGTGTTTTTTTAAATTGTTAAAATAATTATGTAGTTTTCTCAGCTACAAAAAAGAGAAACTCATTTCAGTTCATTTCAATCTCATTTCAGTTTACATACTTCATACATACTAAAATTTCTTTTCATTTTTTTCTTTGTCCCTTTTCACAAAATTCTTCAAAGCTTTAACAAACCTCTTTTGTAAATTCAATGCAAGACAATTATCCAGGTCACTCTCTTGGTTTGTTATTTGTGTTGTCACTTTTAATTATTAAGACACCCACCAGTTTCTTTTGTATGGCTAATGTGGTATCTTTTTCCCATATCATTCTTGTAGCCTCATTTTTATATTTTGCTCCATATTTTGCTCCAATCAAATGTAAGTATTTTTCTCCTTTAATTGTACATTTTACTGTAATTTAATTTAATTTAATTTAATTTAATTTAATTTAATTTAATTTAATTTAATTTAATTTAATTTAATTTAATAATTTAATTTAATTTAATTTAATTTAATTTAATTTAATTTAATTTAATTTATCGCATTTCTATGCCGCCCAACTCCCAAGGGACTCTGGGCGGCTTACAGCAAAAATAATGCGAACAATTCGCATAGTTCCTTCTAGTTCCCTCTAGTGTCCAACCTCAAAAGTCCCAGCCTATCATATTTTTTAAGAATTCAAGACAACAGTATTTTCCCACAAAAAGGATTTTTACAATTAATTCCAAAATATTATTTCAAAACTATCTGGATTCTTAGTCTATTTGTAACTTTCCAAAATCCAAGTGGTAATCACCGTTTTGCTGGTTATTTAAAAATATTTTTAAAAAAAATGTATTTAAAGCTTTTCTTGGTAAGGATTGAAAAAAATCATCCAGTGCCTCAAAATGTGTCTTCACAAAGATTCCTAGTAGATGAAAGCAGTTAACAAGCAATTCCTAAAAGTGATTATAAAAGGAACTATGTGAATCCAATGTTCTTTTGAAGGTGCAAATTGTGGTTTGAGCAAAATTATGGACATTTCCTCATCATCCAGAGCTCTAAACCTTCTGAAAATTGTCTTGCAGCCTCCTTGTGAGGAGCAATTGTCTGGAGCACTTGTGGTTAATCTCATGTTTTCTCCTTGTCTGGAGAGAAATTACAAAGAGCTGTTCTACTCACTGGCTCTTCGTTCTGCTATGAAGGTCAGCTCTGCTTTTAGCAGAGCTGTCTTCAGTTCACCATTTTACCTGGAAGTCCATTGATTAGAATAGTAATTTTGTAGGAGTTGCAATGTATTAAGAGTTATAAATGAGCAGGTCTCTGAACCAAAAGAAAGGGATTATGTGTACAAATCACTACATGGTGCACAGCAGAGTGAATAAATATATAAATAATATTCTCTGTAGGTCTAAGCTACCAAGTAGTGTGGCTTTCTGGGGACCTGAAATAATGTATAGCCATACAAGTGATTGGAAAGTTTCTTTTATAAATGCTTTATTAGTGCATTTCATGGCAACTTTGAAATCTGGTTGTTCTTCTAACAACACTCTGTTATGAGAGACTCCAACAAATTCAGCTCTGTTCTAGATTTCTCAATAGAACAGAAGTTAGAAAGAATAAAAGTTTGCGTCTCTTAATTGTTGGCACTTTTTTTCTATCCTACTGCAATCAGTAGGAGGGAATTGATATTAACTTTACTGTCTAAATTCTGTGCCAAGTCAAAGAGAAGGGGTGATTGTTAGAGCTTGTCCAACATCGAATTTCCCTGACATTAGAAAGAGCTACTCTTGGAGACGGGCAGACTGAAGGAAACATCCAATATTAGTTTTTTCCCTTTGAGGTCATTCTCAAAAGAAGAAATCCTTATACCTCCTATCATCCTTAGGGCACATGTCTGAATCTTTAGGACTGTAAAATAAATGCTGCATAAATCTTTATCCAGTTACTCATTTGTTCATTGCCTCTGGGTTTAAAATATGGACAATTCTGAAATATTAACTGTAATGGCATGGAAATGAAAGATTTGAAATGTAAATCCTTTTTCAGAACTTTGGATATACACCTCTTTTAGATCCTATTTTAAGGAAAAATGTTTTGAATATATTACTAAATATTGGTTATCTGTTGCCAAATTTTGGCAGTGCAGTCTTGGGAATTTGGGAGACTGCAATAATATAGCTGCAAGCCATGCTTTGAGATATACTTTAGATGTAATGGCACACATATACTGTCATCTTATTCACAAGAGATATCTTCCACTGAGGTCTTCAAATTATTCATAAAAATGTTATTTCTTAAGCCCCTTCTTTGTAAACTGAAATACTATTGAAGCTGCTGATTTATGAATGATATGGATGATCCGTCTTCATAATTAATTTATAATTCAAAGAAAAGGCGGATACTGGCTCATGAGTGTACTGATTATATGAATATGCAGTCTAAGGCAAGGAGTCTTCTGGATTCCAAGAAACTAATTTTCTATTGATACCTTATTTTGTGCTAGGAAACATTTCTTCCATTATTGTAATAAAGGGTTATTTTAAAAGACTCTGCATTCACTTGTTTTTCAAAGCAGGTTCTGAGTGCTATGAGAGCTAAGGATTCTTGTAAGTGATGGCACATGAAGCATTTAGCTAATGAATTATTCCAAATGGACAAGAAATGGAGGGAAATCTTTCCTGTGATTCACAGTAGTATGGATTTCCATAACCAGTGCTGTTCTTAAGTTTCTATGGCTGCAATATCATAGTTGTACACATCATTGTTATTACAAAGGAATTAAATAAGTTATCACTTCATGACAGAAGGCCCTCCCAAATACAAAATCATATGAAGCATATATCAAAATTCATGCCTAATAATCTGTTGGGCACAGTTCTTTTGGTTCTTGTAAATACACTGGAAAGATGTGGTGAACTGCAGATTTTCATTGGATTATTCAATTAAATTTTTTTGATGAAGTTCATCAGAAGTGGCTATAATTAGATGAAATACTGATTTCTGCACTGAATTGCTTATGGTATAAAATTTATTTATTTGACCTTTATCTCTCCTTTATTACTTTATAAGTAACTCAAGGCAGCAGACATACCTAGTCCTCCTTCTTCTTCCTATTTCTCCACAACAACAACAACAACCCTGTGAGGTGGGCTGGGCTAAGAGAGAAAAATTGACCCAAAGTGACCTAGCTGGCTTCCATGTCTAAGGTAGCACTAGAACTCCCAATCTCCTGGTTGTCTAACCACTAGACAAACCGCTTGAACAAAATCTATTATATTTATTAACCAAAGAACCACCCAAAGTAGTAAAAATTAGTATACAAATAAAACTTATACTTGGCCAAATTCAGAAAACAGCGCTACAAAAATCACAGTCATAAATATGCAGGGAATAAGATATGTACTCTGTTACTAAAGAAAACTTGTCCAAAAAAAGGAAACATCTTCAATATTCTTGCAGTAAAGGGAGACCAAGGAAATTAATCATTTCTTTGCACAGCTTGGTGTCCGTATCATTAGCAAAGAGAAGTTGAAGGTGCTGTACTGTCCAAACTAATTGTGTGGGATTGAGTTTAGTTGTGACCCAAAAATGAGGTGGGAAAAATGTAGGAATTGTTGGTCCTCACGTACCCTTGAACTCAGTTCAGGAAAGCATGACAACATGAGAAAAAAACCTTAAAGCTGGATCACCTCGACTCTCTTTGGTATAAGAGGAAAGAAAGGGTAAATACAGTCAGGGTTTCAAGGTACTATTGTAGTCAAATCAATAAAGTGGAGTTCTAGAATTTCTTATAGTATCTGTATCCTGACTGGACCTACCTCAGAGGGTTGACATTAGAACTAAAAATATACTTTCATCTCTCATCAAAGAAACAAGCTGTGAGCCTTCAGGGGGGAATAAAAAAGATACTTCTGAACAAAAGACAAAAGGGCTGATTCCTGAAGACCAAAAGGGATGCAGCTAGAAACAGAGTCATACGTTTGTAAGTCCACAATTTAGTTAGTACTGTAAGTCTTCAATTTACGACTTTAGCAACTGCTTAAAATTAGAACCTACCTGAAAAAGGAGACTTACAAACAGGATCTCAGTTCCCCTGGTTGCCTCCACGCATGGTCATATGAATGCGCTTCAAGCCTTTAGCAACATGATTGAATTTATTGTGCCCTGCAGTCATGTGACTGTGTTTTACTACAGTTTCATCAAAAACTGGCACTTACTTTGAGTTTTTGGCAAAACTGCGCCAAAGCAAACAATGGGTTGGCTTAATGACCACAGTTTTCGCTTAAGAATTATGGCATTCGTTTTATGACTGCTGCACTCGCTTAACAACCGCAACAAAAATGTCATGTGACTGCCTTGTTTTACAACCATTACAACTTACAACTATAATCAACAGGCTCCATTATGATTGTGACTTGAGAACTCTGCCTATAATTGGTAACCCATTGCTATGAGGAACAGAAATAAACAGTGTATTGTCTACTAGGAGCATGGATTACGAATGCAACGGAACAACTTCCAAGATTTATCCAATTCATTAATAATGACCTTTTTGTACTAATCCATTTGGATCCAAACGATAGTGTTAAGAGCAGCTACAATTATCACCATGGTCTTTGAAGCTGTTGAAAGAAATCTCAGGAATCTGTCAAGCATGAACAACCAGACCAACATATACAGGGTTCAGGGTAATTACTTTATTATATTCTGCCTATAATACAGGAATCTCCTACTCCTAGGAACAATTACATAAGGCTTCAAGGAACTTGTGGAGAAGGGGGTGTCAGTCCTAGCCCTTTTGAGTTGTATAATGACTCCATGCTTGATCCTTTCTCCTTGGAAAGCTGGGTGCTTTCCAACAAAATATGACACTTTATGTCTATTTGCTAATGCTCAGAGGATTGGCAATAAACAAGATTAATTTGCACTCTTTGATAAAGAGGGAAAATATGACTTAGTAAGTATAACTAAGACTCAGAACACAGCAATGGAAGAATACAAATTGTTCAAAGGAACCAAAGCAATTTTAAAAAGGGTGAGATTACACTGTATGTTTCCATAACATCTTCTCAGAAATCCAAATGAATTAATCTGCCAATACTACAGAAACCATTTCAATTAAAATACATGGAAGAATGAATAAAAGCCATATTGGTATCCATTATAACCTGCTCGGTCAATATGGAAGATGGAAATTGCAGAGCTTTTAAAGAGATATGATGTAATCATGATGGGAGACTTAAATTACATGGATATTTATTGAGAGATAACCTCTTCCAAGCATGTTGATTCCCAGAAATTCCTGATTTGTCCTTCTGACCATTTCTTCTTTCAGAGGATAGAGGAAATACAGGTAGATTAACTATTTTTGACTTAAAAACCCATCAGCATGGTAGACTCAGACAATGAAGTAGCACAAACATTGAGATAAAGTGACCATGACCTGCTAAAGTCCTTAATATTAAGGAAAACTAAACCTGAATGGAGTGAAATGCATACTTTCAAGTGATCAGATCTTACTATAATATTAAATTTAATACATTAAAATATTTAATATATTAAAATATTTAATATATTAAATATTAAATGTAATTTTCTAACACGAGTTTAATAAACATAGCTTGGGTACATTAAAAAAAAGTGATGATATGGAAAAACAGGTAAGTAACTGAATCACAAAGATAGTTGAATAATGGAAAAGTGTCAGAAAAGATAGTGCTATGATGCCTGCCTCATATACATGGATAAAACTAGAGAAGCAAGAACTACACCAATTTTATCCTTAACACTGAAGTAAATTCAAAATCCTGAAGCTGGGAAATTCTTATTATAATTTCCAAGTTTGGTGGCACAGTGTTACAATGCAGTATTTCAGGATAACTCTGCCCACAACCAGGAATTCGATCCTGACTGGCTCAAGGTTGACTAGCTTTCTATCCTTCCAAAGTTGTAAAATGAGGACCCAGATTGTTATGGGCAATATGCTGATATTTGTAAACCACTCAGAGAATGCGATAAAGCACTATGGAGAGATATATAAGTCTAAGAGCTATTTGCTATTGCTATTATTATAATTATTGTCATTTAATTAAGCTAGCATTTCTCTGAATACTTTGAGAAACTTTTTCCCATGTTTCTCTCCACCTGGGCCAGTTCACTATTAGGTTTTTTTTTTTTATTCCCTGCAAGCTTAATTACAGTATTTATAAGAGATTTGCCTAACTGTGTGCTTATAATTTTTATCCACATTACTATACTGCTTTACAATTTCTAGGACTCTATAAATTAACAATTCTGCTTGATTTGATCCCCATTATGTTACTTAGCGCACATTTTTCTTTAAATTATTTCCACTTTTTAATCTTGCAAGAACCTTTAATTCTACATTCAGAAGCCTGGTTATATGATAGATTCTAATTTGTTCATTAGTCAAGCAAGGAGATGTAAAAGGTGTGCTCCGTAAAAAAAAATCCAGAAGTTCATGCTATATGAGAACAGTAAGTTTCAGAAATCTGTCCTTCGTTTTAAAAAAATAATTTCTTGGAAACATGCATAATTGAATTGTCACACAATAGGGCAATATTTGATCATCTTATGCAAACACACAGATTGTGAGTAAAGATAAATTAATTATTCCAAAGACTACAAACTGGAGTGTACATAATGGTTATGACAGAAAGTTTTCAATCAGAAATGCCGACATCCCTAATACATGTTTCTTTTAAGACACATGCGAGCGCAATAAATGTAAGTATGAAAAAAATGCATCTGCAAGTTAAATATAGGCATAAAGACAAATTATAAGAAGGAGAAATCAAATGATGCATATGTTCTGAACACACTGTATGTGGGTGTAACTATGAGCAACAGACAGTGGGAGACCATAAACATTCACAGTTAGCACTGTCACTAGTCTAACTATGCTATAAGTGATAGAGGTGGGCAGATTATAATTGGGCAAGGGCAAAAGGCTGGTAAAAAAGAAGAAATTACCGTAGATCGAGAGAAATTAGATGTAAGCCTAAATTTGGAGTTGAGCTACAGTAGATAAGGGAAATGAATTTAGTGTGATTGGAAGGAAAAGATAAAATAAAAATTAAATTATTTTTATTATTGAGTTGAATTGATGGAACAACAAATGAATATACAAATACACAGGAATATGTTTATGCCAGATCCTTGTCAATCTGATTGAGCATGGGGCAGAAACCGAATTGTTGTGGATTATCTACAATGCTACCTGGATGGCCCAGGCCATTCACTAGTCCATACCATCAGTATGCTGATGGTAGCCTGTTATATAACTCAACTTAGTCTGAAGAAAAGATGCAATGGGCATCCTGCTTCAGGATCTAGATAGATTCTGGATAGAGAAGACCATTGGTCTGAAAGAGTGGTAAAAGAGGCCATCTATGTTAAAATTGAATAGCCCTCTGTCAACAGAGGGGAGGGATAAGACACCACCTATCTCCTGTCTACAACAAAGTCCTTTCAACAGTTCCAAGAAGGTGCCATACCCATTTGCATTTTAATTCAGGTGACCCTGAGGGCAAAGGTAAACCCTCAAGTGACCTCAACAGGTTTGAGAGAGAGTGCTAACAACCAGATGACTGCAAAGAAACATGAACCTTCCATCCCATCCCCTATTCTGCCAGAACTAACTGTTCTATCTTCCCCACCATCGGATGAAGCTTTCTGGATGAGAAGCTATAAACATCTTCAAGGCAAAACAAAGAAAGTCCAGTTGCCTTTTGAAAAAGCACCTTTGAGAAAATCACAATCTGGATGACTGAGAATCTCCATGCACATTCAATGTCTTAAGATGGTCAGAAACAAGATGGGTTGAAGTAAACTCAAGCCGAACTCCAGAATGATGAAGCGGTTGTTGTTCAGAAACCTTGTGACCAGGGCTGGATTTTCCTATAGGCTAACTAGGCTTCAGCCTAGGGCCTCAAGATCAAGAGGGGCCTACATTCAAATTGTTAGCAAAATTAAAATTACACTTTCACTATAGGTGAAAGGGCCTCATAAGTGGAATAGCCTAGGGCCTCTTTTCATCTAAATCCGGCCCTGCTTGTGACTCTAAACCTGCCAGACCTTTGAAATAGGCCAAGTCAACAAATAAACACTGCAGAGATTCCAAGAATGCTACTTTACTGTTTATTGTTTATTATTACAAGAGCCAGTTTGGTTTAGTGGTAAAGGCACTAGCTAGAAAGCGAGAAACTGAGTTCAAGTCCCGCCTTAGGCATGAAAGCCAGCTGGGTGACCTTGGATCACTTACTATCTCCTCACAGAGTTGTTATGGGGAAAATAGGGAGTGTGTTGGGTATGTCTGCCACCTTGAGTTATTTGTATAGATAATAAAGCCAGGATATAAATACAGTACTTAAATAAATAAAATAACATTGTTGTAAGGTATGGGTAACAGAATCTTGAAAGCCTGCCCAAGTTTCTGTCTGTTTATTTCTTATGAAACAAAATAGTTAGAATTGAGTTTCTTTCTCAGGTTTGCTTCAATCCCTGAACTGTGTCACCTTTTCTACAAGTCAGTCCTTAACAGTTATTTCAGACCTTCTCAATTCCTTACAGAAACATGAAAGAGAGGAAGTTCATGATCTGGAAGTTCTTTGAACTCCCAGTTACAGCAGATAACAGGAAAACCCTGATTCAGGGGACACACTAGATCAGGGCTTCCTTGAACCTGGGTACTCTGGGTTATAATCATTCATGCCCTCATCATGTCACTCTTGGACAACTGTAATCCACTCTGTTTGGGGCTGCTCTGAAAACTATCCATAAACTTCAAAAAGCAGCAGATGCTTTTCTGCTAGTTCAACAGAATTATTCTATGGTCACTGTGCTGATTATCTGTAGGATTGGGGTTTTTTTAAAGATTTGAGTCACGTGCTTCTGTAATAATTTTTCAACCTTCGGGTAGGTTATATATTTAAACCCAGAACTGAGGAGGGGAAAACAATACTAATTTGCTAACTTTTGCTTTTACCCTAATGCTTTTTTGTATGACTGTACATCATGTCAGTGGTCCACCAAAGAAGAAGAAATTGCCAAGTGAATGAGAAGTTGTAAGCAGATATTTATAATTCTTTTTTTTTTTTCCTGGGATTCATAACAACAATTTCAGAAATCCAGCTAACCATTATTTTACACATTTCATTTCCACATAGAGCATAAAATAATTAACTCTCTAAAATGCATTAAACATATATGAACAATTTTAGGAATGGATTAATGTTTAACCTTTTAATGTGTTAAAAGTGCAGATGAGATTACTGAACTGACACAGTTATCCAATAATGAATACATCTTATCAGGGAATCCCCACTGGAAATAACTAGAACGTATATGTAGTCCTCAACTTACGATTGTTCATTTAATGATTGCTCAAAATTATGACAGCCTTGGAGAACGTGACTGATAATTATGTAATAATGATTACAACTGTAATCACACTTACAACTGTTGCACCACCCTAGCAGTCACATGATTGCAATTTGGGCGCCTGGCAACTGGCTCGCATTTAGAATTGTTGGGTTGCAGCATCCTATGGTCACATAGTCACGATTTGCAACCTTTTTTGCCCATTTTCTCAAAAAAACCTGCCCATTGGGGATGCTGAATTCACTTAATGACTATGTGATTCACTTAACAAGTGCAGTGATTCGTTTAACAAATTCAGTGATTTGCTTAATAACTGTTGTAAAAATTATTGTAAAATTAAGAACAACTCAACCTACAACCACAACTAATTACAACGGAAATTCGGGTCCTAATTGTGTTCATAAATTGAGGATTTACAAGGTTACCTGTATTTCTTTGGGAATGGCCCCCTCTCCCATTTCCTCCCTGGTATATTAAACTATTACTACTACTCCAATAATTTGCATCTAATGAACTTAAAAGGAAAAGGTTTATTCCTGAATACAACATCATCAATAAGATGTAAAGGCCATTGTCTCAATAGCATGACTGAATCAGATTTAGTCTGTTAAAGCAGATGCTTCCTTTCCTGGCTTTCCAGCCCAGTCAGCTAAAAAGCTAAATTTGCCCATTCTATTATTGGAATGGCTCAACACACATTCAAATCTCCAGCTAGCTGAACTGAGCTACATGAACTCTTCCAAATTCAACAAAGCCTGCTATATCATCCTTGTTAAATCCCAAGCACAGCAGCATAATGTTCTGTTTCAAATTCCTGCAGTGTTATTGAGAAGTAATTACATTTTTCCCCACAGACATCTGATACCGGATTGGCACACAAGATATGCTACATACTTCACCTGCTGGAGAGCTTCTGTACAACTCATAAGGCACCATTTGCAAAGAGGTACAGAACTAGATGTGAAGGACAAGAAAAAAAGTTCTTCACAAGGAAACACACTCTGAGGTTTGATACAGTCTTCAAAAAACTGCATTCTGATGGCTTCATCAATCCAGTAAATAAAACAAGTTAATATTAATCATATACCCTTTTAGCTACTAGTTATTACTTATTATATATCCTGTGCATGGAACATATCAACATTTTAAAACAAAGTTGGAATACTGAGACAATTATAAGGGTTGATGTAACCCATATCATATAAAGCAACAGCTCTGATCATCCCTGATTAATATGATTACTCACAGTGGAACAATTGTCTTAATAAACATACCCAAATACTTTTAAGCAAAACAAGGCATAATAATAAGAAATATTATAGAACTTCTCCTCAAGATATGAACACTAATCTGCAGCAAATACCACTAAGTATTTATTGCAAGCTTAGGTAAAGATAAAGGTAAAAATTCCCCTCGCACATATGTGCTTGTCGTTCCCGACTCTAGGGGGCAGTGCTCATCTCTGTTTCAAAGCCAAAGAGCCAGCACTGTCCGAATATGTCTCCGTGGTCATGTGGCTGGCATGACTAAACACCAAAGGCGCACAGAACACTGTTACCTTCCCACCAAAGGTGGTCCCTATTTTTCTATTTGCATTTTTTTTACGTGCTTTCAAACTGCTAGTTTGGCAGAAGCTGGGACAAGTAATGGGAATTCACCCCGTTACGTGGCACTAGGGATTTGAACTGCTGAACTGCCGACCTTTCGATCGACAAGCTCAGGGTCTTAGCCACTGAGCCATCACGTCCCTCTTATTGTAAGTTTAAAAAGGAATAAAAAGACCTCCAAGGAAGAATGTGACATTCTGCAACTCTCTCACTCTGTAAACCATAGTAACTAAAGTATCACTTGGTGAAAAATAGTAGAGTGACCGTTTCTTGAGTGTCTTGGGCTTGACTTGTGGCATACATGTCTATACATACCTCCCTTACTGGATTCTTTGGAGTAAGCCCCATTGAGCAGAAAGAAACTTACTTTTGTACATTTACTCTGGCTGTTACATACCGTGCTTTTATTACATTTTTTTCCTCAGTGAGAAACTTTCTTCACAAAGAATATTAGAATTTATGAATGTAAAACAAACAGCAATAAATTTTACTCTGCAATTCTTTCTAGAACACAGTATAGTGTTGGTCTGCATTGCTCATTGTGAAGTTCATGAGATTTATTTATTTATTTATTTATTTATAAATTTATATATTGCCCTTCTCCCGAAGGACTCAGGGCGGTGAACAGCCAAAGATAAAAACACAAAATACAAAATTTAAAAGCAATTTAAAATAAATTAAATAATTTGGCCCAACAGTTTAAATACTCCATTAAAATTCAGATTAAAATTAAACAATTTAAAAATTTAAAAATTAGGCCAGCCCAGCTTGATGAAATAAGAAAGTCTTTAGGGCCCGGTGAAAAGTTCGTAAGTCCGGGATCGTCCGTATCTCCGGGGGGAGCTCGTTCCAGAGGGCAGGTGCTCTTACAGAGAAAGCTCTCCCCCTGGGGGCCTACGGTTGATATTGTTTGACCGACGGCACCCCGAGGAGCCCTTCTCTGTGGGAGCGTACTGGCCGGTGGGAGGCTCTAGGCGGCAGAAGGCAGTCTCGTAGATATCCAGGTCCTAAGCCATGGAGCGCTCTAAAGGTGGTAACCAACACCTTGAATCGCACCCGAAAGACCACCGGAAGCCAGTACAGCTCGCGCAGGAGAGGTGTTACATGGGAGCGCCATGATGCTCCCATAATGACCCGCGCGGCCGCATTCTGGACCAGTTGGAGTCTCCGGGTGCTCTTCAAGGGGAACCCCATGTAGAGAGCATTACAGTAGTCCACGCGGGAAGTGACGAGGGCATGAGTGACCGTGCGCAAGGAGTCCCGATCCAGAAAGGGGCGCAACTGGTGAATCAGGCGAACCTGGTAGAAATCCCCCCTGGCCACGGCTGTCACATGTTATTCTAAGGACAGCCGTGCATCCAGAAGGACATCCAAGTTGCGAGCCCTCTCCGCGGGAGCCAACGACTCGCCCCCAATAGTCATAGATAATATGTATTCTCTAAAACAATATGAAAAGCCTTTAATCCAGATATCCAATGAGAGAAAAAAAAACAGGAATGAGGTAGTTGTGAGTGACATCAATGAAAATTTTTGTTTTTTCATTTCTTAAAAAATTCCTCAGTGGGAGACATGCTCCTACTGAAATGTCAGTAAAATCAAGGAAAGGGTTTTGAGATAAAATGATACTATCTTTGGGAAAGCAAAGAATGGAAAGTTCCTACAAGTTCCCAGTTAAATATTCAAAACTAAATACATCAAAACATGTGGAAACCTCACTGGATTCTGAAATGTTCAAGGAGCAAACTAACTTCAGGGATAGATTTTTATCTTTTCTTTCCAAAATCCTACCATATTCTGTTATGGCATTTTGACAAGAACAAGCCATCCACTGCTACACTTGAAGGCAAATGCATCCCAAATGTATTCTTTAAAATAACAATTACTTTATTATTATTAATACATTTGTAATTCTTAAAGTTACTCAATTTCTATCATAGTTTTACCATGTGTAATAATAAAAATATATTTTTGCCCCTTTCTCAATAACCTAGGGTTTTGTTCTTCATTTGTTTTTTATCAAGACAATAGATACATTTTTAACTGCCAGCTGGCTCAATAACAACTGAAAGCTATTTATTTTTAATGTTTATGAGAATCTGGCCATTCAATGAATACAATATTTCCTTGCATGTATAATTTTAAAATGTGTAAGAGCCATTTTAAGTCAAGGACTGCCTGTATAGCCATCTAAGAGGCAATCACATACAAGACAGAACAGACTTGTTCTCTACTGAAATCAAAAGTTGGATAAGAATCAAGAAGAATGAGGATGAGTGAAATTGCCTGATGGTAAAATATATTAAATAATGCAAGCGTATTTCTGGAAAAATAGCAGACTGGCCTTTACTGGATCTTTTCAAATAGAGATTGGTTGAATATTTGTTGGGGGAGGGATAGCTAAGTGATTAATGAATTCCCGTGCTGAACAGAGGGTTGGATCAAATGACTGATAGATTTCTTCTTACATTTTATGATTTAATTATACACCTTAATCCTGCTGGCACTTATTGGTGTTTGATAGTATTATATGTCTGAGATTTTTAATCACTCTGCTAAACAACTAATTCCCGCAACGCTGTCAAACTATTTACTAAGACTGTATTACTATTATTCTTCTCATTCTTCCTATTTACTTATTTCCTTTTCTACTTGTGACTATAACTTTGTTGTATATTGTTTTATTTAGTTTCCTATTATGATTTATGTTGATTGCTTATTTAGTATCCTATGACTATCACTAAGTGTTGTATCTTATGATTTATGATGAATGTATTTTTATGATGACTATGATCATGATTTATCACTTATATCTTTTATCTACACTGAGAGCTATGTACTGAAGACAAATTCCTTGTATGTCCAATCACACTTGGCCAAAAAAAGAATTCTATTTTATTCTAAATAAAATACTGTCTTGAAGGCAGATCTTTAGCAAGTTTTAGCTTAAGTCAAATCATAGTATGCTAGAATTCTGTAATTTTCCCATAGCTATACTATTCTATTAGGACATACAAGTATATTTACA
Organism: Pituophis catenifer annectens; assembly: GCF_029215685.1. Taxonomy (NCBI): domain Eukaryota; kingdom Metazoa; phylum Chordata; class Lepidosauria; order Squamata; family Colubridae; genus Pituophis; species Pituophis catenifer. The sequence goes on from NW_027256883.1 coordinate 71,922,913, forward strand.
CACTTCTGTACAAACAATATAATCCATACATTATTCAAACATAAAGGAGAAAAAAAATTGCTTCCCACCACTAGTGAATAATTCAGCTTCAGTGTTAGTTTCTCATTTACCAAATAATGTAGCAACATCAGCATTCAGTATGCTATGTTTGTTCTTTGTCTCTAAGTTAACAGTCACAGTTACTAATAGTGACCTGCAGGTGTATATGAGAGTGAGCTGCAAATGAAGGCAGCATGCTGGGCTGTGAAACCGATTGCACTAGTCTTTGCTATCAGAGAGATCAACAAAGCAAAAGGAATTTTCATACCTGAGTTAACTAGCTGCTGCTCCATGACCCCACATCCCAAGACCTCCATCCATTCTCCTTGAAAGTTGATCTCCATCTCAAAGGAAGGGTGAGTAAATGGAAAATAGCAGTCCACCCATCTAATCTTGAGTCCTGGAGTGGTTAAAATAAAAGATATAAGCCAAAAAGAAAAGATGGGGTTAAGTGATGTAACAGCTTATGCCTTGCAGTGTACCCTAAGAAAAAGTTTACCTTTCATTTAATGACATCAATAACTGCAAACCATAAAAAGTAAATAGCCACATAATTGACAATATATTGTGTGTAAGGTAATATATCTTGGATCTTGGGGAAGAGGTAGAGTAGGAGAAAAAGCCTTTATGCAATTCAAGCATCCTTTAAAACAAATTAATCGCCAACAACTACCTGGTTTGAATAAGAACATGGGTAAAATTTTGCTGTGGTCAGTAACTGGAAATAACTAACATCTATCTTCCCAGAGATATAGATGATGACTATATTATAATGGTTATTTATTTTTTATTTATTAAGCAGATTTGTATGACTTCCCAGTTCATATACAGGTGGCTCCGGGCAGTTTACAACATTAAAATCCACAGTATTAAAAATTGTAACACCACCACCCCATGGCAGCAGCAACAAATTCAAATCAACCACTTGATCAGCTCCATCTCCATTCAAAGTCCTCAGGTCCACTGGCAAAACCACGTCTTCAGAGCCTTTCAGAAAGGCCACAAAGCAAGGGTCAATCACACCTCCAGAGGAAGGATGTCCCATAGGGAAGGGTCCACCACTGAGAATGGTCTTTTTCATAGTCCCGCCAGATGTTATATTGATTGTTTCCTAATATGATTTGATTGCTTATTTGTACCCTATGACTATCATTAAGTGTTGTACCTATGATTCTTACGAATGTATCTTTTCTTTTTATGTACACTGAGAGCCTATGCATCAAAGACAAATTCCTTGTGTGTCCAATCACATTTGGCCAATAAAGAATTCTACTCTATTCTATGTACATCCCTAATGGATGGGACTAACAACATTCTCTGCCTTCCCATCTTAACCTTCTACAAGAGCCAAAGAGTGCCTTACTCAGAACCACTACATCTTGCCAGGGTTCAGTTTTAGCCTGATGCATCCTATCCAGATCTCAAAGCCTTCAGGCACAGGGAAATGTCACAGAATCACTTAACTCACCACAGACAGAGACGTACAGCTGAGTATCATCAGCATGCTGATGATATTTCATTTTATGTAGATATTAAAATTGCTTATAGGCAGGTTTGGTGTCTTTGGTAATCAGCAAGTCTTCATAGTGTACTAGCCTCAATGCCTCTTCTATACTGTCCTTCAGATATTCTTCCAATGCCCTTTTTTCTTCTGTACTTGAACCTAGGCTCCTTGGTAAATAGTCTGTCAACATTACTGCATGGATGAAGGGTATGATTCACTATTATTATTATTTTTCTGGTCTTCCTATCCAGGGTTTATACTTCAGCTTGTGTCCAGTTCACTATTTCAGCTGTATAGCTAATGGCTGGAATTGCTCAGGTGTTAATCACCTTGATTTTCACCTCTGAGTTTGGAGTTTAAGATCTTCTTCACTCTTCTGATGTACAGGTAATCCTCGACTTACAACAGTTCATTTAGTTACCGTTCAAAGTTACAACGGCACTGAAAAAAGTGACTTATGACCATTTTTCACCCTTACAACCATTGCGGCATCCCCATGATCAAAATTCAGATGCTTGGCAACTAGTTCATATTTATGACCGTTGCAGCATCCCAGAGTCATGTGATCCCCTTTTGTGACCTTCTGACAAGCAAAGTCAATGGGGAATCCAGTTTCACTTAATTTGTTACTAACTTAATAAATGCAATGATTCACTTAACAACTGTGGCAAGAAAAGTTGTAAAATGGGGCAAACTCACTTAACAAATGTTTCATTTAACATAAACATAAATTTTGGGCTCAATGGTGGTCGTAACTCGAGGACTACCTGAATTCACTATTAACCTTCTTCTTGACTTCAATGTGACAGACATCCAGGTATTTATAGTGATCTTTTTCAGTACAGATTCTTGATGTTATTTCCATAGGGTATCTTGATTCCTTCAGTTTTCACTACTTTTCCTGTTAATGGTGAGGGTGGCACATTTGTCCAGTCCAACTCCACTGCAATATCTTGGCTGCATATTCAGACAGCGTTTATCAGAGATTCCATTTCAAATGGTGTTTTTCCACATAGCTCCAAATCATCCATGTAAAGGAGGTGGGCTAGCTTGGTAGATGTTTCTTTGTCGTTTGATAGCCATGGCCTCAGTTATTCAGCATTGTTGACAAAGGCATCAATGCAATGACAAGCAGTAATGGAGATAGTGTTGATAGTGATGATTTTACCCACTCTATTTTTTTTAAATTATTGCCTAAGTATCTCTTTTACCAAAGAGATTTCTTTGTAGCCCGTTTTAAATTCCAAGCTATTCTTCCTTAATTTGCACCTATGTATGAATATTACATAGAATGGTGTGACAAATAAAAATTATCTATAAACACTTATGGGTTTCCACTGTATCTGCAATATGTTCCACTAACCACATGGCACAAGGAACTTTCTACATACAGAAAGAAAGTTGGATAAGTAGAGGATTTGAGAAACAGAACAACTTATTCTTTCCCTTGTGTAGTAAATGAAGCTGAGTATCTCTCTTTCAAGTCCTGCTCTTTTTTTCAGATGAAGAGTTCTCTTTAACCGTGTAGTTTGCTTCATTTCCAATTGGCACGCATAGCCTTCTTCTATTCTGACTTTATCTTAAGCAAAATTATTGTGACTGGCGTACAACATGTTTCATGCCCAAGTGGAGTACTCAAGCTTGAGTATCTGTCGCTCTAGCCCAGCCTACGAACTGCAATGGCATACATCCAGTTTATAATGGACCTGGCAACCCATTAGAAACATAAAACGTATTTGAGAAGGTCAAATATTTAAAACCATATTGAACTAATGGTAAATACTGTAACCAGCACGGCATTCACTGTATGCAATTGAAAACGAAGAAACTATATTTTCATCCTTAGAATCTTGGCTTTATATATTTTTTCTGAAAATTTGGTTTTAAAGTATAATTTGAACATAAGCTGACAAATCATCTAAAAATGGATAACCCCACGACACAGAACCAAAGGAAATATTTATCATCAAGTGCCCCATGTTCAATCTGACATTTATTTTCGGTTTATGTAATGTGAAGAAAAAATAAGTTGAGACTGGAGCTGATTATGAAAAGAAGAAACAAGTATGCATATACCACAAACCAAAAAATCTCAGCAAGAAAAAGAAAAAAGTTGCTAACACCTTCTTGTGTAGGAGTTTAAATTAAAATGTTCTTTGCTAGATCTATGATAAAAATATACCCCAACAATTTCAAACCTTGCCAACATCTTGCTTGAATTCTAATGTTCATAGAAATTATTTATTTATATGTTATATTTTTAAATATACTTTAAGAATAGTTTTGCTGGCTTAAATTCGTTATGCTTGGCTTTCTAGTACATTTTCCTTACCCAAGTGCCCCCTTCCGATGTGAAGGACTGCAGCTCCCATAATTCCAAAATGATTTTTGTGAGACTCAGTTATATTGCTCTTAACAAAGGCATCAGACCACAGTAGCTTGTTATATTGTATTGCAACTTTGGTATATGTTCTTTCTTTCTTTCTTTCTTTCTTTCTTTCTTTCTTTCTTTCTTTCTTTATTTATTTATTTATTTATTTATTTATTTATTTTTCAATTTATATACCGCCCTTCTCCCTAAGAACACAGGATGGTGCACAGCCAGAATTAAGAACATAAACTACAAATATTAAGAACAATTAAAATATATATAAATTTGGCCCAAAAATTTAAAAATCACAAACCAATTAAAACATTTAAAAAATTTAAAAATTTCTTCTTAAGCCAGCCCGGCTTGCTGGAAAAAGTGGGTTTTAAGGGCACGGCGGAAGGCACTGAGGTCTTGGATTCTCCTTATCTCTGGGGGCAACTGATTCCAGAGGGTAGGTGCCCCCACAGAGAAGGCTCTCCCCCTGGGGGTCACCAGCCTACATTGTTTGGCTGATGGCACCCTGAGGAGGCCCTCTCTGTGGGAGTGCACAAGTCGATGGGTGGTCGTCGGTAGCAGCAGGCGGTCTCGAAGATAGCTAGGCCCTATGCCATGGAGCGCTTTAAAGGTGATAACCAACACCTTGAAGCGCATCCGGAAGGCCACCGGGAGCCAGTGCAGCTCACGCAGGAGCGGTGTTACATGGGAGCGCCATGCTGCTCCCGTCACTACCCACGCTGCTGCGTTCTGGACCAGCTGGAGCCTCTGGGTGCCCTTCAAGGGCAGCCCCATGTAGACAGCATTGCAGTAGTCAAGGCGAGAGGTGACGAGGGTGTGAGTGACTGCGCACAGGGAATCCCGATCAAGAAAGGGCCACAACTGGCGAATCAGGCGAACCTGATAAAAGGTCTCCCTGGTTACAGCCGTCAGATGTTCCTCCAAGGACAGCTGCATATCCAGGAGGACTCCCAGATTGCGAGCCCTTTCTGTGTGGGCCAAAGACTCGCCCCCAATAGTCAGTGATGGAGTCAACTGACTATATCGGGATGCCGGGAGCCACAGCCACTCAGTCTTGGAAGGGTTGAGCTTGAGCCTGTTCCTCCCCATCCAGATCTGCACAGCCTCCAGGCACTGAGACATCACTTCAAGGGCATCGTTGGGGTGGCCTGGGGTGGAGATGTACAGCTGGGTGTCATCAGCATACTGGTGGTATCTCACCCCGAAGCCACGGATGATCTCGCCCAGCGGCTTCACATACATGTTGAACAGAAGGGGCAAGAGGACCGATCCCTGCAGCACTCCACAGATGAGAGGCCTCGAGGTCGACCTCTGCCCCCTTGCCAACACAAACTGCGACCTGTCGGAGAGAAAGGAGGAGAATCACTGCAATACGGTGCCTCCCACCCCCAACTCTTCCAGCCGGTGCAGCATGATACCATGGTCGATAGTATCAAAAGCCACTGAGAGATCTAACAGGACCAGAACAGAGAAGCAATCTCTGTCCCGAGCCCTCCAGAGATCATCAACCACCATGACCAATGCCGTTTCCAAGCTGTGCCCAGACCTGAAACCCGACTGGAACGGATCTAGATAAGATGTTTCCTCCAGGAATTGTGGAAACTGTCGCGCGACCACACTCTCAACAACCTTCGCCATAAAGCAAAGGTTGGAGACAGGACGATAGTTGGCCAATGTTGCCGGATCCAGGGACGGCTTCTTTTAAGGCGGCGGGGAAATAACCCTCACTCAACGAAGCGTTGATAACACCCTGGAGCCAGCCTCATGTAACCTCCCGGGAAGCCAGTACCAACCAGGAGGGATACGGGTCCAGTAAACATGTGGCCGTACTAAGTCTCCCCAAAATCCTGTCCACATCATCGGGAATCACAGCATCAAACTCCTCCCAGATAACATTCTCAAGACTATTCCTCATCACCCTGCCCTGATCTACCCAGTCAGAGTCCAAATCCCCCCGGATCTGAGTGATTTTGTCATACAGGTATTGTCCGAAATCCTCTGCCCTGCCTTCCAGGGGATCCTCCCGCACTTCCAGATGGAGCAGGGAGCGGGTCACCCTAAACAAGGCGGCCGGACGATTCCCTGATGACGCAATAGAGGCGGAAAAGTAATTAAACTTTGCCGTCTTTATCGCCACTAGGTAGGCCTTAATATGCGACCTTACCAGTGTTCGATCAGATTCAGCGAGACTGGCCCTCCAACCGCTCTCCAGGCGTCTTTTCCAGCGCTTCATTTCCCTCAGCTCCTCAGTAAACCAAGGAGCTGCACGGGATCAGCACCAGGTCAGGGGCCGCAAAGGCACGACTCGGTCCAAGGCCCCACCAGCCGCCCGATCCCAGGCGGCTACCAGGTCCTCAGCCGAGTCATGTGCTAGATCCTCAGGAAATGGCCCAAGCTCCATCTGGAACCTATCAGGATCCATCAGGCGTCTGGGGCGGACCCATCTTATTGACTCCGCCTCCCTGCAGTGGGGTGTAGCGGTTCGAAGGTCCAGGCAAAGGAACGAGTGATCTCACCATGACAAGGGTTCCATGTCTATATCCCCTATAATAAGATCACTCAACCACTCGCCAGAGGCAAAAATCAAGTCCAGAGTGTGTCCCCCCCTGTGGGTGGGGCTATGAACTAGCTGGGTCAGGTCCATGGCCGTCATGGAAGCCATGAACTCCCGAGCCGTCTCAGACGTTTCACCAATGGACGGCAAGTTGAAATCACCCATGACCATAAGCCTGGGTGTATCAACTGCCACCATGGCTATCACGTCGAGGAGCTCGGGCAGGGCTGTTGCCGCGCGGCAGGGAGCCAGGTACGCAAGCAACAAGCCCATCTGAACCCCATGACCCCATCTCACAAAGAGGGATTCACATCTGGCAATCTGTGGCACAGTGGTCTCCCTCGGACCAAGACCTTCGTTAATAATAACTGCCACCCCTCTGCCCCTCCCCTGGGCCCTCGGCCCTATTAGTGGTTTTTTTTTTTTAATTTATGCTTCAGAATTGAATGTGTGTGTATTCAACTATGAATTAATCCGGAATATAAAACAATACATCAAAAATATAACAATGTGTGCATTTATGCTTACTGGACCAAATAGGTATGGTCATAAATCTTCATGCATCAAAACCAGCATAACATAATTGAACTGTAGAAAGCTGTACTGTATTGTGAGAAAAGTCTGCTGCTGATAGCTCTTCCTAAATACTTAGCTGAATATAATGATATTATTAAAGGTAATCCTTATTTAATGACCACAATTAGGATGGCAACTTGGTCATTAAGCAGTCACTAAGCGAAACAGCAACTGTGTTTATGATCTTATTCTAGTTTTCCTTTGCTTTTCAGATCTGCAAAGGTTGCAAACAGTGGCAAACTAAACGAGGCAGTTGCTAAACAAGAACTGACAGCATAGTGCGGTACACATCTGGGTGTGCCTATTGCTACTATGTGTTAATTGACATTCAACTTCCATGAAAAGATAATCTGGAGGCATCACTAATGTGTAAATTTAAGATTAGTGTTCATAAAGGTTCTGCAGGAATTGCCACAAGTTACCACTTACAGTAATTAGCCAGTATTTATTGTTACTAGCTGCTAGAGTGCATGACTCTGATAAAATACATTGCAACCTAATCAGAGGCCATTTGATTGATTTGTGAGGTACGTACCATCACCAAAGAGATGAGCCACAAGTTTTGTGAGTGTCATTTTCAAATTGTATTCCACAAGTTTTGCTGCTTCCATGGTATGCATCTCTTGTTTATGTGATGTACGGTGTCCTTGTTCAAACAAGTAACAATTTTCTCCATCGCTGACATTGCTGAACAACTGTTTATTAAATAAAAGACCATTATGAGCAATTAGCACTGTTTGTTCAAAGCATTTCACATACATTCGTGATAATCCTTATAAATAGAGTCTACAAAGGAGATTCCCATTTTTTGCTTTAGTTATATCAAATATGTTAATTGAACTTCAGTAACATTATAGAAAGTTTCTTTTTTTAGAAATCAAGTCCATATTTTCCCAATCTGCAGAAACTAACCTAAGCAGCAATGCTTGCCTCAGGTCACTTAAGCAAGTATATTTTTAAGTTGGGATTTTAATTAGAGATTTCCAGCTCATAGTTTACTCACTTAGCAACAGGCCTTCATCAAAATATCATATCTGTAATGGTATGTGGGAATGACCTTGGGAGACAGGGGGAAGAAATGCAGCCTAGGGAACCGTCAAATAAAAGGCAATTTAGCCCACAGCAGGAATGTGGGCAGGCAAGCAGCTAAGAAGGAACCCTTCCTAGATCCTTGGGCTGAAAAGGAGACAGGAGAAATGTACTTTCAGATTTGTAAGATTTTGTTAATGTTACCTTGCAATAAATTACAATTGTACAATTAGCTCATCTGGCTGTGCTTCTTGCTTGCACTATCTTGTAAGGCTGATAATAATTTTCCCCTATCAAGTGTCCTCTCCACTGATATACCCACATCACCAAATGGATTATAGGAATTGGAGTTTAACATATCTGGAGGACACCTCAACTTATGACCACAATGGAGCCCAAAATTTCTATTGTTAAGTGAGAAATTTGTTAAGTGAGTTTTGCTCCATTTTACAACCTTTCTTGCCTCAGTTAGTTAAGTGAATCACTGCAGTTGATAAGTTAGTAACATGATTGTTAAGCGAATCTGGCTTCCCCATTGACTTTGCTTGTCAGAAGGTCTCAAAAAGGGGATCACATGACCTTGGGACACAGAAACAGTCGTAAGTATGAACCAATTGCCAAGCATCTGAATTTTGATCACAATGACCATGGGTATGCTTCAAAGGTCGTATCTGTGAACAACAGTTATAAATCACTTTTTTTCAGTGCCATTGTAAGTTTGAAAAGTCACTAAATGAACTGTTGTAAGTAGAGGACTATAGTACAGGTAATCCTTGATTTACAACCACAATTGAGCCCAAAGTTTCTGTTGCTAAACGAGACAGTTGTTAAGTAAGTTTTGCCCCATTTTATGACTTTCCTCGCCGCAGTTGTTCAGTTAGTAACACCACTGATAAGTGAATCTCGCTTCCCCATTGTCTTTGGTCATTCACAGTTTCTATTATGTAAGGCAGGAGTCTGCAACCTTAAACATTCAAAGAGCCATTTGGACCCCTTTACCGCAGAAAAGAAAACACCGGGAGCCACAAAACCTTCCCGTGCCTGACTATTTCTTGAGCGGCCACAGAACTAGCATATGTAGTTGAATTAAAAGTTCTGTTTTCTTCTGAAACTTTTTTTTTCGATTTATCCATGGTTGGCCTACCGGGGGTTGAAATAAATCTGGTGCCGGCGGGTGTCGCACATTGGCGGTTGTGATGCATATTTTGAGTGACAGGAAGCCGCAGCACAAGGGTGAAAGAGCCACATGCGGCTCCAGAGCCACAGGTTGCTGACCCCTGATGTAAGGTGACCAACGAAAGAACAGCCATTCCAAGGCTTGCAAGTCTTTGGGTAGATGAGTGAGCTCTTATAGCCACCCAGCGCAGGTAAACTAGGGGAATGTTCCAGAGGATAGATGCCAAAGGTACAGGTAGTCCTCCACTTACGACTACAACTGAGCCCAACATTTCTGTTGTTAAGTGAGCCATTTGATAAGTCGGTTTTGCCTCATTTTATGAACTTCCTTGCCACTGCTGTTAACAGAATCAGTGCAGTGGATAAGTTAGTAACCTAGGTGTTAAGTGAACCTGGCTTCCCCATTGACTTTGCTTGTCAGAAGGTCGCAAAAGGGGATCACATGACCTTGGGACTTTGGCAACGGTTGTTAAGTATGAACCAGTTGCCATGCCTCTGAATTTTGATCACATGATCATGGGGATGCTTCAAAGGTCATAACTGTGAAAAGCAGTCATAAATCACTTTTTTTCCAGTGCTGTTGTAACTTTGAATGGTCACTAAATGAACTGTTGTAAGTCGAGGGCTACCTCTACTGATGCTATTGCAAAGATAGTAACCAAAAGCAATTTTAACATTTATAAATAATTTGATATAATCACCACTTTGGAACAATGGTGGTTATTTCTTTTCATAAGATCATCTATATTTCAGATAATAATAATTAGCAGTGAAATCTATATACATATTATTGTTTTAGAGTTTTGTGGTGATCTACGATTATTTCTCAAGATGAAACAACAACTTTAGCCTTATAAAGTCAATTCATTATTTAATCAATGAAATAATGAATTCTCCTTAAGGGCGCCAGTCGTTCACCGCTACTAACTCAACCTACCTACATTGGCTGTTTTCTAATATTTGGTTGCTGAATCTAGCACATGTAATATGTCAGTTTTCCTTTAAATGAGGAAGAATCCATAATTAAATCAATCTACTCATTCTGAACCTAATGTAGGACAGCCTCCTTACCTGATGGATTAACAATGACAATCATGCACAACTTGTGCACGAAGGAGAATATTTCCTACCATTTTAATTCACTGTTTGACACACATACAAAATAAAAACCCTGTAAGATCACACCTGGTCCTCCACTGTCATTGAATGAGCAAGTACTCAGGTTGCTGTGTTAATAATAGAATACCTTCTGCTGCTTACAGCCAGGATTTTTAGTTTAGGAAGAAAACAACACAAATTACTTCGGACATGAAGCTACATCACCTTTCAATGTAATCACTGAATCTTTCAATCCAGAGCTCACCAAATGTAGAAAGCTGAGATTGTTTGTATTATATGAATTCAGTCAGCAAACTCCAATAGCTAAAAGGCTTTCAGAAAGGGTGTGACCCATCTTTCAAAAGGTGTAATCCATTTTTTAAAAAAAAAATATTAACTCACAGTTAATATGTTAATATTTACTTCCGGTGTTCAGTATACTTTAGTTGATTGCCCTTTCAAGGCAATCTGATAAAACTCAGTTCTGATTGATTTCTCATGCTTTAAACTCCTAATTTGGATGAGATAGTTTTCTACTTCTATATGCCTTAAAATGTACTAGAAATGTTTCACTAGCAGTGATTTAGCTGTGCCCAAGAGTAAGGGCCTGGAAGCTAGTGGAATTATCCTTACTCCCAGGCAGCTAAGTGTCTTATATTCTTGGGGTCTTCCCTTTTTTAAGATCAGAAGAAAAGAGATGCTGACACTAAGTGTTTAAATTCTGTGTATACTGCTTTACCTCAAAAGGAATTCAGCAATGAAAAGAGAACCTCCTTTATTCCATTGCAAGTATCATCAATATCCTGAGGGCACAAGATACGGTATATCATGTTGAAACTTTAGCAATACAAAGATAAAAAAAACAATACTCTTATGACATTAAAATGCCCTCCACCTGTATTACTCTATCAGCTTTTGCTGTCTCTCAAACACAAATCTGAAGTGCTGTGAGGTGAAATGCTACCCAACTACTATAAAAGTGGAAAAGAAGAATCTCAATCCAAGTTTATATGTACAAAATAGAATTTTCAGATGGCCATTAAGCAGAATTATTGCTCTATAGTGATCTCTCAGACAATAGCCATGTGACAAATGTGGTATCTATGGAATGATGAACAAACTCAATATTATGATGAATTGTTATATTGAGATTGGCTTAACTACAGTTGCTACAAACCATCATCCCCTTTCATTTAAATCAAATCTGGAACTTGGTTCAAAGTATGGTTTCAGATGAAAAGAGAAGGACTTACTCAAAAGCTGAAACCCCTTTGCAATGGCCAATCCATGAAGTAGTCATGCAATCTAATTCAGAACATGCCTAGAAAAGTTTATTGGTGAAATTACCTGCTCTTTCACATTCTCTCTCTCTGGAAAAGGTAGCAAATACCATCTAATGCAACAGCAGCATGTTTCTATTTCAACAACTGACAATAATAAGAAGGGGGAAAAATGCATCTAGCTAAGAAAAGTATCAAATTCCTATGATTTCCTACTTCATCCTTAATGGCTTGGGATCAGGTTATCTGAGGGACCATCTCTTGCCGGTCACATCCACCTGACCCAGTGGTGGGATTCAGCCAGTTCTCTCCGGATCGCGCAAACTGGTAGCAGTGATGGCGGGAGGCTCTACCCCCCCCAACCTGACATAACGCGTGCCTACTGCACATGTGCAGAAGGCCATGCGCATGCACAGTCAAGGCACATGTGAGTGGAGCACGCACATGAGCACACTCATATTTGTGAACCGGTAGGGAAGGTAAGTGAATCCCACTGCTGACCTGACCCGCCAGAGCGGGGAGGAAAAGAATATTGCGGGTCCCGTCGCCTAAGGAGGTACATGTGGCGGAACCCAGAAGAAGGGCCTTCTTTGTGGTGGTTCCCTCCCTCTGGAACATCATCCCTCTGGAAATTAGACTGGCCCCACTCTGACATTCTTTTGGAAGGCCCTGAAGATGTGGTTCTGCCACCACGCCTGGGGAACCCAGAGCGGGATGGAGCCTATTAAATGGCTGGTATGAGTGTGTTGTGGTCAGGGGTGGGGTGTTATTATTTTATTATTTTATTTCTTTTATGTTGTGTTTTTATCTCCTGCAAGCCGCGTTCAGTCACTGTGAGCGAGTGTGTGTGTATGTATGTATGTATGTGTATTAAATATATATATAATTTTTTTAAAATAAATAAATCTGAATTTTCCTTAAAAGAATTCCATTCCCCACCTTCCTTCTCTACCTCTACTGACTTATCTCTATCACTGAATTTCTACCATTTTCTACATTAATATTTTTTTATTTAGACTCAGTTATGTCACAGTAATGGAAATAGTACCGATAGGTGATCAATACATTATCTGATCTATTAATTTTATATATCTTATGTTATCAGCAGAAAATTATCAAAATAATTATGTCACATCCCCTTAGCAAACCTTACCCAAAGTTTACAAAAAGGGCATCGCCTAAATTAAACCAGTGTTTTTAGTCTGCAGTATGCTATCAAACTTTGTGTTCCCATTAGCTCCCTCTGGTGGAAAAAATAATGTAGGTTATATTTAATATGAGATGGAAGGGGTTAGATATACAGTCTTTCCAAGTTACAGTTTTAAAAAATTGTATGATACATTCAGACAAATAACTCCATGGTTTAAAAGTCAGCTATTTAAAATTTGACTTCCACAACTGCTGGTCCAATTATTTTGGGAGCATAATTCTTTCTGTTGTCAAGATTTAAAGCAAATTTCCGACAACACACCACAGCAGGTGGTAGTACTTAGCAGAACCTGGAGCATCTTGAAAAAAGCTAGAGATGGAAATATTAAGTACTTAGATAGGAGCTTACTGGAAATCCCAGGGTAACTGAGTCGACTAGGAATTTGAAAAACATTCTAGAACACAGTGGCAAACCATTTATTTACTTGTCAATAAAACTTCATGGATATCTCTATATTATCACCAGAAATCAAGCTTGCCTTAAGGGAGACTTTATTTTTGACTCACCTTCAATACTCATTACTCTCTTGCAGCTTCTTCAGCTCTTTCAGCAGGAAATAAAAACACTGAAGTTTATTATGTTTTGCAGCCTGGAACTTTCTCTACATTGGGTGTTATTTCATACATGTTGATATAAATTATCTAATTTAATTTAATTTAATTTAATTTCCAATTTATATACCGCCCTTCTCCCTGAGGACTCAGGGCGGTGTACAGCCAAGATAAAAAACATAGAATACAAATATTAAAACATTTAAAATATATATAAATTTTGGCCCGAAGTTAAGAATCACAAACTAATTAAAAGAATTTAAAAATTTCTTCTAAGCCAACCCGGCTTGCTGAAAAAGATAGGTTTTCAGGGAACGACGGAAGGCATTGAGGTCATGGATTCTTCTTATCTCCGGGGGCAACTGATTCCAGAGGGTGGGAGCCCCCACAGAAAAGGCCCTCCCCCTGGGGGCCACCAGCCTACATTGTTTGGCTGATGGCACCCTGAGGAGGCCCTCTCTGTGGGAGCGCACGGGTCGATGGGAGGTCGTCGGTAGCAGCAGGCGGTCTCGGAGATAGCTAGGCCCTATGCCATGGAGCGCTTTAAAGGTGATAACCAACACCTAATCAAATCCCAGATTGCCACTGTGGGGTCCTTGGTGCCCTCTGAGCTTGGTTCTTTTCTTGTAGACATTTCATTACCCAAACCAATTAAAATCATCAATGCTATTAGAGTTGTGGTTGGAATGCAATATTGCAGGCTAACTCTGGCCACTGCCAGGAGTTTGACCTTTACAGGCTCAAGGTTGACTCAGCCTTTCATCCTTCCAAGGTTGGTAAAATGAGTGTCTAGATTGTTGGGGGCAATATGCTGACACTGTATAGTGCCCAGAGAGTGCTGAAAAGTACTATGAAGCGGTATATAAGTCTAAGTGCTATTGCTAGTCCTAGACTAGCATGATGACCCCTCAGTTCAATCCTGAGCTACAAATATTCTCTTTTATTGATTGTCACTGTATTTACTATTGATTGGATTAGACACAGATTGGATTAGATGAAGAACTGGGTTTTCAGACTCGGAAGCCTGTAATCCTGGGAAAGATGAAAGCAAAGAGAAAAAGAGGACAGCCAACAGCAAAATGGCTTGATTATAGTAGCAAAGCTACTTCCAAAGCTATTGGAAAACATGAAGGACCAACTCAGGGAGAGATCAATCTGGAGAATATTTATGTGGTCGCTAACATGATACCAGCTTGATATCATATCATTTTTATCATCATCATCATCATCTATAGCTGTACTTCCTGAGCTAAAATGTTTTAACTTTTCACTTGAAGTTTGAAGTTTATTAGATTTCTATACCGCCCTTCTCCCGAAGGACTCAGGGCGGTGCACAGCCATATTAAAACACATAGATTTATAAAATTTAAAACCAATTAAAATCGAATAAAAAAATTTGGCCCGCGAATTAAACCATACACCCATTATAAAATTCTTACTAGGCCAGTCCGGCTTGCTGGAACAAAAGGGTCTTAAGGGCGCAGTGAAAAGTACATAGGTCGGGGATCATACGAACCTCTAGGGGCAGCTCATTCCAGAGGGCTGGTGCCCCCACAGAGAAGGCTCTCCCCCTGGATGTCATCAGTCGGCATTGTTTGGCCGACGGCACTCTGAGGAGCCCCTCTCTGTTGGGAGTGTATTGGCTGGTGGGAGGTTGTTGATGGCAGAAGGCGGTCTTCCGCCTTCTTCCAAAAACAAAAGCTCCTCTTACATGGGAACTGAGGGAATCAATACAATTATTACAATTTCCAAAATCTGAGAATATTTTTAAAGGAATATGTCAGTTTTGGAAGCCATTTTTTTTTCTTTTA
Organism: Pituophis catenifer annectens; assembly: GCF_029215685.1. Taxonomy (NCBI): domain Eukaryota; kingdom Metazoa; phylum Chordata; class Lepidosauria; order Squamata; family Colubridae; genus Pituophis; species Pituophis catenifer. Next base: position 71,938,127 of record NW_027256883.1, read on the forward strand.
GCTTCCTGACTGCCACATTTTTTTAGCCTGGGAATTTGGGAGGGGGTATTTTGTTGGAGCAGTGGCAATTTATCCACAACAACATTCTTTACTCTGGAAATCAAGGACGTTTGCCTGCACCTGGATGGGAGTGACTGGGGATTGTCTCAGTTGCGTTTGAAGAATGGATTGGATCATGTGATGAACGTCTGGGTGTTGAGCAGGGTTGTGAACGTTCAACTGGGCGGGGAAAACCTGGAAGCTTTCAGATTCGGGTTTTCCCAGATGTGCAAACATTACATCTCTAATAAAGTGGAAGTTTGAGGAACTTATTGCCGTGGAGTTTTATTTTATTGGAGGTCTTTTTTGGAACCCTGACAGAATATGTAAGAAATTACACTGAAATTACACAAAGCACTGTCCCTAATATTTTTAGGGAAAACTAATTTATTTGCTTAATTAAGAAATGTGCACATGTTTAGAAGCATTCAACTTGAGACGATAGTACGTTGAAGTAAAATTATTTATGACAAATAGACCAGAAAAAAAGAGAGGGGTAGAAAGGGGGACGGGGGTAAAGAGAAGCATGCACAGGAATACATTCTGCTCCTTTCTTCTAATGTTTTGTAGATGCATTTTTCAGCTCTTCCTCCTCTCTTTAGTGATCTAATTTTGCATAAAAGAGAGGTTATAGAAGTTCAAAGAACAACAGAAAAATAGAGCGTTCTATAATATGCCAGAAGTGCTAGGGAGAAAAACAAATTGGCAACCAGTACTGGGTTTTTTAATAGCTTCCCAGTTTATTGAATGCTATGATTCTGTTTCAATATGGAAATGTATTTTAGAGTTGATGCATTACATTATTGCATATATCAAATATTTACTCATGAAGCAGAAACTGCCACAGCACATTTTCCTGAAGACATTTAACAACATAAGACTATCATGCTGCGCCACGCCAAAGTTGTCTAGTTGCTTATTTCAATAAAATGCTGAAAGGAAGCAAATGTGCAAGTTATGAGTTGAATATTTAGTCCATCTTCCCAACTATTGGGAGATATCTTGTCTCAGGTACCAGAAGCAATATAAATCTTGATTAGTAGTCAGTGATAGGTTTTTATCCCATGAATTAAAAGCTTGTCACCACAATGTGTATCTCCTTGCATTCTGTAGTTTAGCTACAGTGTGTAGTTCTGTAGTTTAGTTTAGCTTAACCCCCACACATGCACGTGCACCCCCCACATGCACCCCCCCACCCCCTGTATGCATACTACCCCCGCACAGGCATGACAGAGACCCGAAGACCAGCTAGCCGGTGGGAGGCACGAGCTGAACTGGGGCTACACCTCGCATGCCATCAGAGAGGGCACCATGTGCCACCTCTGGCATGTGTGCCATAGGTTCGCCATTATGGCTCTAGCAGATAACTTAAGAGAAATTTCTCTGAGGCATAAGTATTCAGTTCAGTTCCCATTAATCCCATTTATTAAGTCACCCAAGAGCAAAACAAAATAAATTTAAAAATGCCAGTTGTCTTTCAAATTAGAATATCCAGCAACTATCTGAAACGTTTGTTCTATTGAACGTAACACCTTACATGCGCATTAATAAATGGCATGCTTAATTAGAGCAAAGTAGAAACACCAAAAATTAACCAAGGGTTAGATATAAAAACAAACTGAACCATACATGAGCATTAATAAATGATATGTTTAACTAGATCAAAGCAGTTATAGGAGCATCAAAATTTAACTGAGGGTTAGATGTAACAACAAATTAATCCATCCCTGTTTTCGGTTCTGTTTTGAGCCTTCCAGTCAGTCTCAGACTAGTCCTTAAATTTTTTTGTCAAGATTTTCAGAAGTAGCTTGCCATTGCCTTTTTCCTAGGGCTGGAAAAGTTTGGTTTAAGATCACCCAGCTGGATTTATGTCTAAACTAACCTCCCAATCTCCCAGTTTCTAGCCTGGTGCCTTAACCACTGCACCAAACTGAATCTCAAATACAAATATAATTTGGTATTCATGAAATATAAAAAACCAAATAAACAATAATGACCTAACCTACAAAAATTAAAAGTGCTGAACGTCTTTGCTAGGATTGTGTCATGCTTTGGACTTGATTCTGAAGAGGTGCTTCAGAACACATGGGAGTGCTAACATACCACCTGTCTGTAACTCATTAAAGCAGCCACATCTGTTTCCTAGGCTTATTGGAAAAACTGTAACAGAAAAAGAAGGCTGCAAGCAGTCATTTAATAGTGAAGAACTATAGGTTCATCACCTGGGGGCTTTAGTAAAGAAAATATTAATAACAACCATGAGGGATAAAAAGCAAAACATATAAAGAGAAGAATCTGATTATAGTCTACTATTATCAACAAGTATTCCCATATTCATCCAGTTCTGGCTCTTTTTCTAGTCATCATGTGGTGAGAACATATGCCACATTAAGCTTCTTCACAGAAAAGTGAGATATGATCCAAAGAAATACCTTTCTTATCCTTTGAGAAACTGCCAAGATGAAGTCTTAGTCCAATGAGGAGACCAAATCAGTGTTAACATAAACTCAAAACAATCCCAGCAATACCATGGTTTTGAAATATGGAATGGGTCTCCTCATCATACATCGTACAATTTACTATATTTTTTTTTACCATATAACCGTTGTTCTCATAAAAGTAACACAAAAGCCAATTAGACACTGATCTAATAACTTTTCCTATTGTTGGTTTTGACAGCATAAGGTCATGCTAAAAATTGCCAATTCCATATTTACTGGCACTTCACCCACTAGTGATAAGTCCATGAGCCCATGTAACCCATTAGTCAGGTAAGCAACAATAGGTGTGTAAAAAAGGAAGGGGGGGGACAGCAATCCAAGAACCACTCTGGAGGAAGGGATACCACTTCCTAGGTTCCACTTTCTCTTCTCTTTTCTCCCAACACAATTGCCATCTCTGTGATTAGTGTCTCCTATCCTGGGCCAGCCACACAGCCTTTACTCTGATTGTCAAACCAGCCTAGTGAAAAATGGCCTAGGGAGAAATAAAAGACCCTATCTCCCATGCCTTGTTAGGAAAACAAAAGTGTTTAATGAAGGAGAAAAGCAACAACATAAACAGCTGTTCCAACATAACCTAGCCTGCAGGCTTATATTTGCAACACGTTGTAAACTGGTAAATGCATGTTTAAAACCAATAATATAACTTAATGGTAGCAATATATTGTAGCAATATATTGTTTCATCTCTAATTCTTTTAAAAGTGTCGGCTAGAACAAACTAATCATTAACTAGGTCAGTGATGGCTAACCTTTTTGCCATTGCGTGCCAGGAAGGGGGGGTCAGGGGAGGTTCACGCGCATGCCCACACCCATAATTCTATGTGCCCCACCCTGCCCGTTTTTCTTTCTCACCTGGCTCCAGATCCTCTCTATGCATCTGGGAAGGGCGAAAACAGCTTTCCCCGCCCCCTCGGAGGCCCTCCGGAGGCTCAAAATGGCCCATTTCCCAACTTCCAGTTGGACAAGAAGTTGCTGTCCCCAGCCTCCAGAGACTCCTAGATCATGATAATACACTAAAGACATGCTTGATCGTGATAGCTCAAGATCCAAAGAGGATATGAGGACAATAGTTAATGTCCAGAAACTTCTGGGTATGCATCAAAAATTTACTTTTCAATTTTAACTACAAGCCTCTATGGCTAAGATACCTTTGTAACTTTTAGGAATGCCTCTCATAAGAATTACACAATAAAAGATGGACAACCCATATAGTAAGCTTTCATCAACAATAGTTGATCAAATGCTTTAAGAAATCTAAAACAGGACATTAACTACCCTCCATTATTTCTCACCCAAGAAGCTTTAGTCACTGGTCAAACTTAGTTTTTGTTATGTTTTAAACCTTTGTAACGTTTTGCCAAGTGGATCACATCACTGTGTATTTCTTATCTCTAAAAAAGGAAAAGTCACTCCACTTACTAGACCAATTTGGTGTTCCAAACCTCAAATAATCAAGAGAGAAAGTGGAGGGTCTTAATATAAAATAAGAGTTGTACATTTTAAATGTTTCCAATAATTCCTGTAGCAAGTTGAATCCCTCGATTTACTTTTCAAAACCCAAACAGCAGCAATATAATTATAAACTGTAAATTGTGCAATCCTCTTTTTAAAAAAATGTATTTGCCCAGCAAAGTGCTTAACAAAATTGCCTCAGAAAACATCAGATGTTAATATACAGCAATAATAACTCAATCACTCTCAGGAGAAAAGTCATCTAATGAATGAATTTGGAAATAAGACAAAATGAGAGACTCTATGAACATTTCCTTGGCATAAACTATTAGGACTATATGATCCAGGAGTACATGTTTCATGCAAATGTAGCTAATCAAGCCAAAATCACTGCATGATTCTATTAAAGAAATTAATAAGGAGGAAAAATATTTGTCCTCCAAGAAACAAATCATATTATAAGCACAGCCAATGTAATTTTCTATGTAATGGTTTTGTCACAAGACAGAAGCTGATTATCAGAGCAGTCAGCCCCTTGTATATCAAATACAGTACATTCCATGTTTTCCATTGCTGAGAAAGTTATTTCTCGTATAGCATTTGCATACAATATTAAAATATAAATGTAGTTCTAATTCTGGGGTAGAAGACTTTTAGCCTTCCAAGTATTGTTGGCTCTTAGTTCCTCATCATGGCTATCCTGGCCTAAATTTATAGGAGGTGCAGTTTAGAAGCATCTAAGGAACACCAAAGATCACCTACTCCTAACTTCACACATGCATTTGAAGTTTATAACCTGCATACGGTATTAAACTATGAATGTAGTTCTAACTCTGCGGTAAACATGTAAAATCCAAAGCCAAATCTGTGTATTAGTTGAGAGGGTAAAACCGATAGATTGTAAAACTGGAGAAAGCTTTTCTAGAAAATATTTTAATTCAAGTTTATCTTAATGATCAGAGAAAAATCAGACTTACTTCATGGCTGGAGAAGAGTCGTACTCCTTCCATTTGATGGAAGATTGGATAATGGGTGCTATCAACCTGATCACGACGATAAACATCTCCCACAACCAAAAATGCATCAAGTCCAGCATGTATCAAATCCCATTGGTGGGCAGATGTATGAGCTCTTAGCATGTGAGTATGATTTAAGTAATAGTTATCCCCTTTCTTCCTGCTCAGATGGTCTTGTGGAATAAGCAGTCTATCAAAGTTTTGTTCTACTGTGACCACAGGAGACAAATCATCATAGACGGAAAACAGTGGGTTCCGAGAACGTACCAAGTACTGCTTGTAGAAGTGGTTTTTCACACGTTCCTTAATCAACCACAAAGGATGATTCCTTTGGTTGTGCAAGTTTTTCCCCACCTTGGAAATAATTTTCTTGGTAACATTACTGTAGTTATCTGAGAGATACGTATGGCCAAGAAGTTCCACTGCATTTGTAGGAAGGGCTCTGGCAGCAAAATCTGACGATATATTTTTATAGCAGGCATGGCTAAAACTGGCAGGTCTTTTTATCTGAAGTCCCCATGGTAAAACCACTTTGATGCAATGGATCACTTGTATTACATTTCTGGATGTAGCCATTAGAGTGTCCTTCTTGTGCTGTTAGTAGGAGAAAATCAAACAGACTATTATTTCCTGCAATATAAAAATGAAAATAGTAATAGCACTTAGGCTTATATACTGCTTACCAGTGTTTTACAGCCCTCTCTAAGGGGTTTACAGAGTCAGCATATTGCCCCCAACAATCTGGGTCCTCATTTTAGTGACCTCGGAAGGATGGAAGGTTGAGTCAACCTTGAGCCAGTCAGGATCTAAAGAATCGAACTCCTGGCAATGTGAACAGAGTTAATCTACAATACTGCATTCTAACCACTGCAGCACCATGGCTCTTGGAAAAAGTATTTTCCATAAAATAGCTAAACTTTAGCTCATTCAATCCCAAAGAGAAGTTTATGAAATAGTTCCATTACAATTTGTACATTATTATAACATTATTCATGCTTTGTGTGTGTGTGTGTGTGTGTGTGTGTGTGTGTGTGTGTGTGTGTGTGTATATATATATATATATATATATATATATATATATATATATATATATATATATATATATTCCCCCAAATATACAACTGCTGATAGTCTAATGACTAACAATATAATAGTAGACATGGTGTCTCAAAAGAAATTTCAACAAACTTCCAAACTGTATTTACAATTGAAATCTAAACTGGTAAATAAGAAACTCCTGTTTCAAAATAGGCTTTTCAAACTTTTACTCTAGTGCCAGAGGGACAAATTTCATGTGGTCTTAACAATATGACTTAACACATTTGTGATACTGAACAAGATCAATTCAAGACCAGAAAGGTATTTTTAGATATTTACTAAGATCTACACTTCTGCAACATTTTTTTCCCATTCTTTGATGCCTCCTTGTCAAGTTTACAAACAGTTACTGTGTTTCTCTGAAAATAAAATCCAGTCTTATTTTCTTTTTGGCCCCAAAATAAGCATGATGGCTTATTTTCAGGGAAACACGATTTCAGGGTGATCAGCCCAGCTGGGCACCCCGCCCCCGGCACACACACAAGAGCTGGTAATTGTATGGGGACCAATGGTATCCAGGAGCAGCTGCAGCCTGCCGGTCCCTCTGTCAGCGCACTCTGTCAGAGTGCAGAAGGAGGGCAATCCCAACATGCCGAGTGGAAGGCAGATAATCCTGGTGCACCATGAGTGCTGCAGGCAAGCCAAGAGGTGCAAAGATGAGCCTACTGCAGCTGCCCACCGCTCTGTCCCACCGCTGCTCGGCTTTCCCACGGCCTGCACATCCAGATCACCTGCTTCTCCCCCACACCTCTGCCTCTGCCGGTGTCACTGCACAAAGTGACAGTCACCACTGCACGAAGACGAGCCTCCCGCAATTGCCCACCACTCCGGCCCACTGCTGCTCGGCTTTCCCGCAGCCTGCGCGGTGCATCTCCATCACTTGTCTCTCCCCCGTGCTTCTGCCTCTGTCTGCTGCCAGTGTTGCCATGCAAAGACAAGCCTCCCGCAGCCAGCTGGCCCTCCAGCCCACTGCTGCTTGGCTTTCCCGCAGCCCACCCAGCGCATCCGGATCACCTGCCTTGCGCTTCTGCCTCTGTCTGCTTGCACAGGTTCTCAATTCACCTGTGTTGCACAGGCTGCAGCTGCTGCCAGGCACCATCAGCAAACATGCGCTCACCACCTCATATTTTCGAAGAAACACGGTATGTTTTGAAATATTCCATATAGAATTTTTTTTCAGGAAACTAAAGCTAGCAAAAATTGCATCAGCCAACTTACTCTATTTCCTAAACTGATCTTGTATACAAGATCAAAATGCTACCAAAGCATGTCCGCCTGTTTTTGTCATCTGCTCAACCTCTATGTGAGCAAAGAATTTCCACTAGTATAACAAATGTTAAAAACAAAATAATAAACATATGATAAATATACTAAAACTGGGCAGTTACCAAGCTGCTTAGCAACTTGGGAACTATATATTCTATTTAGCATAGAAAAGGTGTGTGGGTGTAATGCTGTAAATATTGTAGTTAATGCTATATTAGACTCTCTAAATCAGTATTCGACTAGCTGGTGTTCTCTAAATATATTGGGTTGCAAATTCCCATCATCTCAGAACAACACTAGTATTGTTATTTAAGAAATCCAGAGGATGCAACATTGAGGTTTAAATACAGTCTGATTAAAATGAAACATAACTATGTGACAAATGATTTATGAGTCATGTACAGTCTTCTGAGACCTGCCAAATTTCTGAAAAATCTCAGCATCATAAAAACTGACATTCTTAAGACACCATAAATTACATTAATAATTACCACCGAGTTATTTCTGGGAAAATACACTGGTTTAGTTTCCCAAAAGACAGTCCTACAAAAGAATTCTCATTCTTTAGGAGCCGTGGTGGGCCAGTGGTTAGATTGCAGTATTGCAGTCTGACTCTGCCCACAGTCAGGAGTTTGATCCGGTTGGCTCAAGGTTGACTCAACCTTCCATCCTTCCAAGGTTGGTAAAATGAGGACACAGATTGTTGGGGGCAATATGCTGACTCTGTAAACGGCTTAGAGAAGCTATAAAGCACTACGTAAGTCTAAGTGCTATTGCTATTTACTAAATTTGATGCTACATTCTTTAAACTACACAGAAATTGATATTCTTAGGAAATGTAGTGCACACATAAGAAAAGCCCAATGGAATCATGCCAAAAGTCATATTGGATAGAAATCTTGGAATTTGTAATTAAATGCAGTTGGAGACACCAAGTTGAGAATTCCAACATTCTCTTTCCATGGTTGAAAATCTGATGGGTGTGAGAAACTCCAAAACACACAAAAGTACAGTTTCCCACTCCAGTGTTATCTGGAGATATATATAATCCATGAGATAATCTATAGCAATAACAACTAACAGCTTTTCCTTTGTGTATTTGTTGAATCTTACATTAAAGCCATCCTAGTTGGAAGACAAAAGATTACTACATCCTGTGGTATATTGGGTTAAGAACTAGATCTAGCAAGGAGAAAAAGGCAGAAGAATCAAATAATAGCTTCCACTATAAATAAGGCTTGTATCTTCCCCTTGACAATTGTTAGGTTTCCTCTTAACAGTGTTTTTAGTTCTTCCAATAACTGCATTTATCAGAGAGCTGTATCCTTGGACACTACCTAAATAGTTTCTATTTCTACTCTTGGACAGGAGAAGAATGATACAACCTGGGGGAGAAAAAGTCTTCTTCTATCCCCTACATTTTGCTTCCTGTGGCAAAGCAGTATTTATTTTGTTAGAAATACCATAAATCTTCTAAATTTATAATAGGGATGAATAAGTATATTTGAAAAGCTCATCCTCATCATGCCAAAAAGATAAACTTTGGGTTCTTAAATAGAAGGGGCCCTTGGTGCCCTCTGAGCTTGCTTGTTTTCTTTTATTACCCAAACTAGGTAACATCATTAGTGTTAGTAGCTATTAGTACTGATTATGCTACTTAGTTTGGGTAATGAAATGTCTATAAAAAAAAAACAAGCAAGCTCAGAGGGCACCAAGGACCCTCATGTCAACCCTGAGGTACACATATTCTCCCTTAGAGTTCTTAAATAGAAATTATATTCTCCCTTAGAATTTATTTTCTTAGATGTGGGGATAACTTATATTAAAATTTTTCTTATATCATCCTTTCTACTTTTTTTAATTCACAGCCCAGACCCTCAATTTTGCATGTTTTCCTTCCGTTCCACCATTGCTTTACTTATTTTGAAACAAGGCCAAGGAAGGCAAACTTGCTTGATAGAAATGCATTGTAACTGAAAAGCTGAGATAAGGAGAAGCAAAGCAAGAAAACACACTTCCTGCTTCCATATAAATTATGTAAAGGGACCAAAGTATGGAACTAATGATGTTCTGAGTGACAGATAATACTGATCAATCCTGACAAAATAGGTGGATCATCTGTCCAAGAAGATTGTGTTCAACGTATTCTAGAATATCTCAAGTCCTCCTAATGGATCATGTCCGTATTATGAAATGGCCCTAGATCTAACTTCGTGCTGTCACTATGCTTTCTGAAGCAGTGACTTATACACTTTACCCGAGGCTTAAACTTTAACTTGGCCAGACAGATCGTATTTGGTCAGCTTAATCCACTGTGTGTCACTACTTACAATAATTTTCAAACCAATAAATTAATGCTTGCTTTTAAAGCTCTATGCAATGTGAGATATGGTAAGTTAAAGAGATACCTATCCCCATGTTAATTGTCTGCTCATTAAAATAATCTGCTTTTCTCTCTAAGCCATGTGAAATTATTAATGACAAAAAATAGAGAGGCAACCTTCCCTTTGTATAGCTTATATCTAATTTATAGAATTTCTTTTGAGGGGGACAATCAGCTAACTGCTATTCTTTATTAATGCCAGAACTTTTCACTCTCCCAGGAGTTAAAAATGCCTTGCTTTTGTTTTTTACTGTTCCAAGTCTGAACTTGTTTAAACTGATGGGTATTTTTAATTATCACATCATATTTTATTTTATTTTACTGGTTTTTATATAAACCAGCCTGACAGCCATTTTTAAGATTCTAGGTGTTTATTTGTTTTTAAAGTATCAAAACTATCACTGCCTTAAAAAGTCAAACCAAATTTCTATTAAGAAAAAAAAACCCCTCTATTTCTTTTTTAATGAAAAGAATGAAGTTTAATACATTTAGGATTTGGATCAAAGACTCCTCAATTATTGAAAGGTGAGGTTAAAATATAGAGTTCCAGATGACTATTAGCTAAGTTATAGCTATAGCTATCAACAGATTTTAAAAAGGCAAAAAAATAAAAAAGGCAAAAAACATAAAAAAAGGGGAGGCAGTAGGATGCATCCACCAGAGAGGAATATTGCCAAAGGGTTCAGTCATGCTTAGCACACAATTAATCAGGTTTAAATCAACTAAGGCCGTGATGGCAAACCTACGGCACGCATGCTGAAAGTGGCAAGCAGAGCCATCTCTCCGGGCATGTCAGCCGTTGCCCGTTGCTCTTCAGGGTTCCGGCGCATGCATGCATGCTGGCCAGCTGGTTTTCGCATAAGTGTTGTGGTTCACCAACAGGTTGTGGAGCTGGCAGCGGAGTCGGACAGCAATGAGGCTGAGGAAGAACATGGGCCAGTCCTGGAGGCTGGGGAAGACCCGGATGAGGGCTCTGCATTGGAGGCAGAGATGGGGCCAGGGCTATCGGGGAGTGATGTGTGGACTCCGGAGCCTCCAGAGGCTGACAGTAGAGAGGCAGAGGTACAGGAGGAGCCTGTTTCTAGTGCACATATGAGAAGAGCTGCCAGAAGGCAAGAGCAGCTAAAGCAAAGAGGACGACTCGGGAGTAGGGCCAAGAGATGATTGGCCCCTCCCATAAGACTTGGGCTCTTTGTCGGAAAACAACGTTGATAGTCTTGCTGCACTTATCTCTTGCCGGCGTCTTCTGCTTTTGAACTTTTGCCAAGAGAAGCCTTTGGCAATTTGCCTAATTATACCAAGATTAGTGATTAGATGAAGAATTTGTGTTATGAAGAGTTTGTTTTAATTTAGTTTGGACTACACTGAGAATGAGTTAATTCTCAGCTGATCTAATAAAGTCTGTTTGTTTTGGAACTGTTTGCATCGATTACTACCTACTTGGGCCTGGGTCACAACAATACGCAGGAGCAGGAGCTCCCCGGCTGCTCTTCCGGTTTCTGTTTCTCCCCCGTGCGTGTGCCAGGGAGCTGCTCTTCTGGTTTCTGGCAGTCCCCTGTGTGCGCGTGCGCTCCCGTTTCGGCACTCGGTGCCAAAAAGTTCTATCTACCCATGGCTTCCGAATGACAGAGTAAAGACAGACTGCTTTATATCTACAGTTTTAAAATCCTTCTTTCCTCCCTAAAGGGACTGGAATCGGCATACGTAATTCCCACAGAAAACAGAAAAACATACAGAATTCACACAGAAAACAGAAAAAGTAAGATCCATCAATCTGATAAATGTTCTACACTCACTAGCTTAAATAGCCCCATCTTTGAGAATGATGGGCATTTCAACACTGTCTAGTTAAAACTTCAATCACAAAGATACATTGTTATTGGCTAGTATTTCATGACCTTAAGGAAAATCCCAGCTGCAACCAGATTTTCGTAGACAAATGTAAACTTTGTGCAAGCGATGATTCAGATTTATAAAGTTATGTAAATGAACCATAATGCTCCAAGTCATTAAAATTTAATATCTGAAAATGAGCAAATGATAATGCTTTGATATAAGGAACATTTATGAACCCAAATAATCACCTCTTTTTTCACGCCTTCAGGAAAATTAGGGATTTTTTAAAATTTAAGTACAATACTCATTACATTATATGCCCATTTCAATTGCAGTTCTAGTAAGCCTCTTTCCAGTTTGTTTGGAAAAATCTGCAAATCACCCAAGATATGCCAAAATGATGTATTTACTTAATATCCCTAAGCACCAAATAGGATAACATGGGTGTGAAGAATTTGAGAGGGGAGAGCAGTTGTCCACATGCTCAGTACTAACAGTCCCATAAGAATTTTTACACTACCAAGATTGCTAAGCATACATAAATTATGTCTTTTTGTGATTTCTTCAGTCAGTCAAAACTGCATGCTAGCATACTGTCAGACTAATATATTGCTGGCTTTGAAGATGCAGTAATTTATTTAGCCATTGACAGTATAAAGTATGCTATAAACGTTAAAAAAGGATATCAGTGATCATTAACTTTTTTCTGCTTTAATGTTTCTAAAAAGAAATAGGTTTTTTTTAATTTCTCATAATTATTGTTGTGACTTTCCTTGGAAATTCCCATTAATTGTAGAATAGGAAAAATATTCTGAATTTTCTGAACACCTGGGCTTCTTTAGTTGCCACAATTCAATAGCAGGGGATTCTTTAATATGGTACTGAACAACATAAAAGAATATCTCTTAGTTAATATAATTTAGTCACTAGAATGCTTACCTAGTGATATGAAAGGCTTAGTTTTGCTTCTGCTATCTTGGATACAAGTCCCATTGAACTCCGGTCAAATTGCCTGCATACACTATGTTATTTTTTGGAGATTTGCAAAGTGATCTTGGCCAGGTTGCTGTTTTTCAACATTGGGTTCTCACCTGTAAAATGAAAACAATGCTTTGAGTTATATTGATGCACTCTATACGGCACCACATTTGAAAATTGTTTAGGAATTTTTCAGAGTGCTGCAGCTAAACTGCTAACTGGGATCAAAACATGAATATTGACTTTGCAGCAAGCTCATTAAAATAGACTTACTGATTATTAGTTTTATTTTTGGATGCAACATTAGTGTTCTGACCCGGCTCCCAAACACAACAAACCCTCTGTAGTTAAATCAATGATTCCTTTATTATGAGTGCCAGCAGCCCCAGCAAAAGTCTCTCTCTCACACAGCAGGCTAACAAGTCTATCTGGCATGGAGATGAATAGTTGTCTGCCATACCTATTAATGCCCCCTGCCTTTTATCCCCAGAGCTAGGATGGGGCTTCGCTAGCAGCAGTGGCTCTTCCGTCCCAATGACTGGCCCATAGATTTCCACTGCTCTCCTCTTCTCTGTCTTCTGCGCATCAGGTACTGGACCCAGCTGTTCCTCCTCTTCCTCATCAGCCACCTCCAGACCTGGAAGCTGTTGACTCTCCATCTGAGGGCTGATGGATGGCCCAGGCTCTGCCTCTGTCTCTATCTCTGATAACTCCATTCCCTCTTCCCTCTTCCTCAAAGCTCTCAAGTTGCCTTGATGCTGGCCCTGACTCCCACACCGTCGCCTCATCTGATTTGGCTGTTGGAGGGGCCAGCGACCGACAGACCACAACAACTAGGTATTATATACGGCTAGTAAAGTGATGCAGGGTCTATTTTCCCTTATGAACTTGCCTAGCCTTAAGATTTTGAACAAGATTCTTCTCCTGATCCTATTAGCAATACTATCACATTTTATGAAATGTGAGAGAATGCCTTCTCAATTAAGATCTTTCCAAACTTCCTTCTATTGGTAGGCAAAGATATTCTCAAGCAAATATGCTTTTATAAAATGTGTTACATTAATTTGTATAATTACAATTCTGACTCATTTTATATTTAACCACCTTAAACACGTTTGGAGGAATATAAAAGAAAGACAGAACTCATTATGCTCATATGAAACATGCATATCTTGCATAGCTAAGTAGTACTGTGCCATAAAATATCTATTAAAAGGATAAGCATTCCTGAAGCCACCCAGATGTTTTCAATTTCAATTTCCATCAACTCTAGCTAGCTTGGCCAAGGGCAGAAAATTGTGAAGATGAATTATCAAAACAACATAGAGTACCAGGTTGTCTACTCATTTTATAAAATTATCATTATCATCATCATCATGTCATCCGGAATTCTTTTTTGGAGTTCAGTTAAATAAAAAATCAACTCTGAATATATACATGTGAACAGTCAGAAAATTCTCACTTCAGGCACAACTGTAGTGGTTAACTGTAGATAGCCTCCTGTCTGGATTGTAAGCCACCCCTGACTTCTATAATTCTAGAGATCATATAAATGGCATAAAGCTAGGAAAGACTACTGAAAAAATATATGCAAAACACTAAGAACATGTACAGTATCAAAATAGGAAAAAAAAAAGAAATTTTGGAATGTAGATACTGCCCTCAACAATTTTGTAGGTTGTAACAACCCAGAATTGGGACTAGCAACTCTGTCATTAAGCAAAGCAGTCACTAAGCGGGAAATCACATACCTGTGACTGTGTTTTCTGGCTGGAAAGAGACAAGACCACTGAGTTACCCCTTCAGCATTTTCTACCTCCTAACCACTGCCCTGCCTTTTGGAATGCTTGACTGCCTGCTTGTATACTTTGAAAGCAATGCAATTGGGTCAACAACCTGTGGCTGGGAGTTGCAGGTACACTATGCAAACAACTTATTTTCTTGAAATCCCTTTCTCTCCAAATCTCTATGTTCTGAACGGGGGAGAAAGCAAGGGATTTCTGTAGACAATCTATCCTTTGCCTGACTGTTTCCCACTGCTGGCATGATTACATTGTTTTCATTGTAGTAGAAGAGCAAACAGCTTACTCTCTTGTAATCCTTTCCTCTCCAATCTGTCTGTGCTGAAAAAATAGGTCAGGCATGGGATAATGTATACTGACTGCAACTGTGATCACATAACTAAGGAATGCTGTGAAGGTCATAAATGGTTATAAATTGTCTGTAAAGTTATTTTTCAGCACCATAGTAATTCCAGTCACTGAACAAGCAAGGACTACCTGTACATGTCTTTGTTAGAAGATGCAGGAAGTCAACCCCATCACGCTTTACAACAGAAATGCCTGAGATCCTTCATTGAATTCACTAAATTCCTCACTGTCATATAGAGAAAAGTTGTGTTTATTTTAAAATAAAGTATATTAAAACTAGGCTATAGTTTGGAGGAGAGAATCAGAGTAAGGAAGAAAGAAAAAGCCATGATTGCTGAGCCATTTAAAGACTCATGGGGTGTGTAAAGAATTGTTTTTCTTCATTGAGAGAAGTTGACTAGCCCTTACAAGCTTGCAGTCTTCCCCAGGGATGGAGAAGAGGACAACAGCTAAATCAATTTATTAGTTTCTGTTAGTTCAGACCAAAGAAAGGTTGACGAAGAAAATGGGTAATTAGACTCTAAGACAGATTGGACACACTGTTGGTCAATGCAATGTCCTGGGTATTTTTATTAGATGTATTCAATGACACCTGGAAGTCCCTGTGAACCAACAAGGGTTTGGCAGAATTATTAGTGTTAAGAAGTTGTGCTATAAACTATGATCAATGATTAAATGAGATCTCTTTCAACTTTTAATTGTAAATGAGAGCCTGAAAGTTTATGCATTGTGCAAAGACAGTAGACACATTTTAATTCTGACTGAAGCTTAATAAGTGGGATTTGTATATTCCACTTCTGGAGGATATGGACGCAGTGGCACAGAGGCTTAACAATGCTGGAAGTGCCATCCAGAAATGTTCTGTACTCTGGCTGTTCGAGCCCAGCTCTGAGAGATTGGGCGTTGGTACCTACCTGATACGCCTCTTCTCTGACTGTCGGGCACGGCAGTCAGGATGGGTGGAGACTTGGTTGAGCTTCCATTGGACTGGGTCTGCAGAAAGAAAGGGAAGTCCCTCCTCCTGACTGTGCCTGTCAGTTTTGAGACGAGGGAGCTTGTGCAGATAGTCGTGTCTAGGATTTGAAAACAAACAACATTAGATACCAACCCCGCCCCCTTCCAAGTAAAGTCGTGCAGGGACCGGACTTCCCACACACAGGGAGGGGCTGACTGCCGTGCCCGACAGTCAGAGAAGAGGCGTATCAGGTAGGTACCAACGCCCATTCTCCTATAGTCGGGCACGGCAGTCAGGATGGGACATACCAAAGCGAGGTGTCCAGTCGGGCGGGAGAAGGCCGGTACCGCACTCAGGAGGATGCATGGACACCCTGGAGAACTCTCCGCCCAAAGGCCGCATCTGCCGAAGCAAACTTGTCCAGGCGATAATGACGGACGAACGGGGAAGGCGAAGCCCAGGTGGCTGCCCGACAAATCTCATCGATGGTGGCTCGGGTGGACCATGCCGCTGATGTGGCCGCACTTCGTGTGGAATGAGCCGTTATGTTGCGTGGAGCCGGAAGGGCAGAAGCCTCATATGCTGAGGAAATACACGCCCTGATCCATCGACCTAAGGTGGAAGAGGTGATTTTAGATCCCAGGGAAGAAGGTAAGAATGATACGAAGAGCGCATCTGAACGCCGGAAAGAAGCAGTGCGGGCGATATATATCTTGACCCCTCGGCGAACGTCCAGGGTATGCCATCGTCTTTCGAGGTCATGGCGAGGATCCGGGCAGAAATTCGGGAGGACCACTTCTTGGGACCGGTGGAAAATTGAATTAACCTTCGGGATGAAGGAAGGGTCCAGTCTGAGGACTACCCTGTCTTGGTGAAAAATGCATAGCTCTTTCCGGATCGAAAGGGCCGCCATCTCTGAAATTCGACGGGCCGAGGTCACTGCCACTAGGAAGGCCACCTTGAAAGAAAGGTGCTTCAAGGAAATGTCTCGTAGAGGCTCAAAGGGTGGCCCAGTGAGGGCCTGTAGGACTTTAGGTAAATCCCACGTGGGGTACCTATGGACTGCGGGAGGCCGGATGTTAGTCGCGCCTCTTAAAAACTGTCGAATTAGAGGATCCCTGGATAACGGGTCCGTAGAGGAGCCAGACAACACAGTGGAAAGGGCCGCCACCTGGCGCCGAAGAGTGTTTGGTGAAAGGCCGGAGACAAATCCGTCCTGAAGGAACTCAATGACCAGAAGAACGGAGGCCGACGTAGGGGAGTGACGGTGCCGTTTACACCACGACAAGAAGGCTCGCCAGGTGGATTCATAAATGCGAGTAGTCGATGCCCGGCGTGCTGCCTGGATTGTCGAGATGGCTCCCTCAGATAAGGGGAGCTTGGCCATCAAATTCCTCTCAACCGCCAGGCGGTGAGTTGGAACCAGAGAGGATCTGGGTGTTGCAGCTGGCCCTGGATAAGCGTCACCTGATTGTCCGGTATCCGCCAAGGTGGTTGAACTGACAATGATACGAGATCTGCGAACCAAGGTCGTCGGTTCCAGGAGGGAGCGATGAGAATTAGATCTGCCTGTTCTTGCAGTAATTTCCGTATTACCTTGGGCAAGAGGTTGATTGGGGGAAATGCATATAGAAGTTGGTTGGCTGGCCACGGACACCGTAGAGCATCCACCGCCTCCGCCCCGGGGCTGGGAAACCTGGTAAAGAAGCGAGGAAGCTGGTGATTGGATGCGCTGGCGAACAGATCCACGGTTGGTCGTCCGAAGCGGTGAACTATCTCCCGAAATAGCTGAGGCGAAATGGACCACTCTGCGTTGTCTATCGGAGCCCGACTGAGGGAGTCGGCCATTTGGTTCTGAATTCCGGAGATGTGAGTTGCCTGCACCGATGCTAGGTGGACTTCCGCCCATAGGCCCAACCGTCGAGCTTCCCGCATCAGAGCCCTGGAGCGCGTACCCCCGAGGCGGTTCACATGCGCTTTGGCTGTTACATTGTCGGTACGAATTAGGACGTCCCTGTGAAGGACGTGTGTCCTGAAGGCTTTTAAGGCGAGGAAGATAGCCCGCAGTTCTAGCACATTGATGTTCATCTTCTGCTCGTTCTCTGACCATTGGCCCTGGGCCAGGTGGGGACCCAGGTGGGCGCCCCACCCCGACAAACTGGCATCCGTCGTGATAAGTAGCCGTTGAGGTTCTCGGAACTTGGTCCCTTTTAACAAAGCCTCCGACGTCCACCAAGAGAGAGACCGCAGAACCGGAAGAGGTAAAATCAGTCTCGTGGTTGAGTTGTCCCTATGTGAACGTTGAAAGGGCAGTAGTAGCCATTGTAAGTCCCGGCAGTGTAAACGAGCCCACGGGACTATCCCGAAGGTGGATACCATTTTTCCCAGAAGGCGAGAGAGGGAGAGGATGGAAGAGGCCCCCCTATCCTGAATTCGGCTCGCTAAACCCCTAAGGCTGTCAACTCAGTCTGGTGAAAGGAAGACCTCCGAGGACAAGGTATCAATAACTGCCCCTAGGTGACAGATCCTAGTGGAAGGGGTTAAATGGCTCTTAGACCAGTTAACCGAGAACCCGTGGTTCTGGAGGACCTGAAGGATAGTAGCTAGGTCTGACTGGGCCTGGTGCCGAGAACGAGACAAAATTAGAACATCATCCAAATAAAAGGACACTCTAATCGGGAGGGTGGCTACATATCCCATGAGGGAAGCCATTATCTTAGTGAAGGCTCTGGGGGCTGAAGACAAACCAAAGGGAAGGGCACGGTATTGATAATGTTTGTTGTTATAACAAAAGCGGAGGAATTTACGGTGATTGGGAAGGATGGGAACGTGAAGGTAGGCTTCAGTTAAGTCCACGGAAGATAGAAAATCTCCTTCCCGAATACAAAGTAAAATTGTCTGTAAGGAATGCATCTTGAACCGACGATATGTTATGTGTCGGTTCAAGGATTTCAAATCAAGGATGGGGCGCCAATCTCCCGAGGGCTTTTGTACTAGAAAAAGTCGAGAGTAAAACCCTTGGCCATATTCGGCCGGGGGAACAGATTGGATGGCCCTTATAGTCAACAAGTGACGGATAGCCGCCTCCACCTGAGCCCGTTTAACTCTGTTAAGGGAGATTGGACAACGGATAAATTTAGTAGGAGGGGTGGATGAAAACTCAAGGGAGAGGCCGAATTTGATGGTATTCCTAACCCACTCATCAGTAATGGTATTCTCCCAAGCCTGGGAGAAGAGAGCCAGACGGCCTCCAAGATGGGTCGGAAGAAGACCTCTAGCGAGACCTTCGGAAGGGACGGCCTCTACCACCCCTTTGGGGTCTTCTGGGGGGATATCTAGGACCCTGTCTGACCTGATTGTCCTGATGGAAATTCTCTCGCTGTTGGAAAGGACGCTGAGGCCTCTGCTGGAAATAGCCGGAATCGGAACCTCGAAAGGACTGCGATCGAAAGGAGCCAGACGAACGACCTTCTGCCCTGCGGGACATGGCTGGCAAGATCTTTCGGTGGTCCCTGGTCTCAATTAAAAGAGGTTCAAGTGAAGGACCAAAAAGCTTGTCACCGGAATAAGGTGATGAGGCAAGACGCCATTTGTTACGCACGTCAGCCTGCCAATACTTTAACCACAACAGCCTTCGAGAAGTCACTGCGGAGCCAATGGCCTTTGCGGAAAATCTAGCCGCGTTCAAGGTGGCGTCCGCTGAAAATTCTACTGCTGCTAGAATCTTGTTAATATCTTGATGTGTTCTCACATCAGAGGAGGGTATACGACCTTGCAGCTGCTTCAGCCAGAGGATTGATGCTCGATTAAAAAAAGATGCCGCCGAAGCCGCTTGGACAGACCAGGCCGCTGCTTGGTGACCTTTGATAAGTGTTCGCTCTGCCTTTCTTTCTTCCGGTCGTAGGGATTCCTCTGCTGGGCCTGAAGAAGGTGAAGGCGATGAAAGAGCTGCTACTGGTGCATCCACCGAGGGTATCTGCAAGAGAGAAGCATACTCCGACGCCAAATTATATAAACGCTTATCAAGGCTGTTAGGAATTGGACCTGTACTGGGATTTTTCCATTGTCTCTGTAACACATCTGTAAATAATTTTGGGGCTGGCACAATTTCGGTTTGAATTGCAGGAACCTCAAATAAGGAAGATGAAGTAGCCGATGTACCTGGTTGAGGTTGGTCTTTAGTTTCTGGGAGACCCAGACCAGTGGTGGTTTGGGCCTTGTATAACAAAGAGCGGAACATCTGAGGGCGAAACAAGCCAACAAAGGGAGGTTGGTCCGGTTCCAAACCCTCATCCTCGGATAAATCCTGCTCCATAATAGCCTGTTCTTCTTCACCTGAAAGGGAGCCCTGGCTGTCCCTGGAAGGGGAAACTGCTCTCATTGGGGCCTGAGAAGCTGTCTGTAACGGCTGCGAGCAGACCGAAGGAGTGTGGCGGCTCAAATACTCTGAGACTTTAGAGGAAGCTCTCTCTTGAAGTCCCTGGGCAATACCCTGTCTGATGGAATTAGCAATCAATTGGGCTAAGGCAGGAGTGACATCAAGTTTCTGGCCCTGCGAGGCCTGGTTATTATGGTCTCCAGAAGACTGAAAATTAGGATCTGGATTTGAAACTGTTTGAGGAGTAGATTCCCCAGTGTCCCCTGAAGGAAATACAGCTTCTGGCACAGGAGCTAAAGGATCATCTGTGACTGATATATCAGGGGAGAGGTCTGGTACCAGAGGAGTCTGTGGAAGATCTCCCATTGTAACCGAGGCAGTTACTTGAGTGTTAACATCGGATGATAAAGTAGAAGGCCCAGGCTGTGCCCTCAAAGAAGAGGCCGCCTTATTGCAGGCCTTCTCCATTGCATTATGTCTCCTCTTCTCCTCTCTGGACATTGGGGCCTGCTTAGGAGCCTGGATCCTAGGCCTCTTAGCCTGGGTACCAGTAGAAGTACCCTCCTCTGGATCCCCTGATGACTGAGGGCGCTTCCCTCTGCTCTTTTTTACATGAGCCCTGGCGTCCGCCATCTTGAAGGGCTATAATAGGGTCGTAAAATGGCTGCCCAATCTCCGACAATAAACAGGCCCACAAAAAAATCTGCCAGGAACGTACTCACAGTAAGGAGTTGAAGACAGAGCAGAGAAGGCCTTGGGGGTTGCTAGCCAGCCGGTCGAAGCCCCCCCAGAAGCGCGGAATCTCCTTCGCGCTAATAAGCAGCCGGCCGATGGATGCGTAAGGCCGCGCTGTCCCTGGGCCTCAATTAGTCGCTCCGAGGCAGGCCGATTTTATTAAGTGCTAGCCAGCCGGCTTGCAGCACTTGGAGGGCGCGGGAGTCACGTCGCGCCCAAGAAAAACGCCGCCGGGCGATCAATCGTCCTCTTCCTGGTGTCCCTGCAGCCTTCCGATGCAATTAAGGCCAAAACGCGACGGAGCGAACTCGTGCGCGTGGCCGCTGCAATTGCCAGCCGGCAATTGAATCTTTATTCAGTCCTCAGCGGAGCTAAGCCTCTCGCTGGGCTGATTGCAGGCAGGGAGCCCAAAGAGGATGAAAACCTTTATTTATTAGAATTATTCTTTTTTTTTTTTTTTTTTTAAGGAGCTATCCTAGATACGACTGGTCCGGACTCGACCGAGTCGAAAAACTGACAGGCACAGTCAGGAGGAGGGACTTCCCTTTCTTTCTGCAGACCCGGTCCAATGGAAGCTCAACCAAGTCTCCACCCATCCTGACTGCCGTGCCCGACTATAGGAGAAGCAGTAAGCTCCCATCACTTGATCCTTAGCTCCAAGCAGTTCAAAATCATGTAATATTGTGAATAGATAAAGGAGTACCACTTTATCTACTGGGTGGGAAAAAACCTAGAGGCATTATGTGAAGAGTGGAAACCGGTGCTGGATCTGATAGGACACGAGGCATCACAACACAAAACGAGACCAGTGGAGGAACCCGAAAGAGCCAGCAAACCAAGTACCGCTAGTTAATTGGTATAAAGCCTTGTGTTTTTGGATAGGCATGTTTTCTTCTTTTACGGGTAAGAAGGGACTCCAAACAGATGATGTGTTTGACCCCTCCCTCAGGTTGAGCCTAGTCATCTCTACACTTAACTCTCTTCCATTGATATGCATAATTTATGCTTACAACCAACTTTGTAAACCACAATACAGGTAATCCTTGACTTAGGACCACAATAGTAATCAGAATTTCAGTCACTGAGCAAAGCGGTCATTAAACGAGATGACACATGACCGCTTTACTCAATGACCGCAATTCCAGCACTCCTGGTTGCAGTCATTATGTGATCTTGCACAGTGTCTCTCTCTCTCTCACTTCCTCTCCCTCCCTCTCTCTCTCTCTGTAATGTTTTGCAACAGTTGGAAGTGTTTACAGGCTGCAAAGTATCCTATCTGAGGCCATTGTGTTAGAAATTCTGCCTTATAGTCCCATAGCCCTACAGATCAAATAGGTTAGTCACCATGGGCCTTGCTGTTTAATGGTTTTAATTGTAACAGGAAACTCTTCTTAGAACAAAAAGACCATAGAGTACTGTATTTTTCGGACTATAAGATGCACTTTTCCCTCACCCAGAAGTGGGTGGAAATGTCTGTGCGTCTTATAGAGCGAATATTGCAGTGGGGGAAGGGGGGTTGGTGCAGCGCCGATCAGCTGTTCTAGGCAGCGAACAGGCCATGGCAAATGGGCCACGGTGGCAGCAGCAAATGGGTGGTGGTAAATGGGCTGCGGCAAGCGGGCCATGGTGAATGGGCTGCGGCGGTGGTGAATGGACGCTGGCAAATGGGCCACGGTGAACAGACCATGGTGGTGACAAACGGGCGGCGGAGACAGAAGCAGATTTTTTTTTCTTGTTTTCCTCATCTAAAACTAATGTGCGTCTTATAGTCTGGAGCATTTTATAGTCTGAAAAATATGGTATATATCATAGATTATAACTAGCAAATTTACAAATACTGCCATCTACTGGCTGAATACTTCTGTAGTTGTTGCAATACAAAATAGTTCCAACATGTATTCCAACACATTTTTAAATGTTGTTAAGCATTTGGTCATAAGTCAAGGGCTACTGTTGTATATTGTTGCCTCCGCATCCAGTTCTGCATTCATGTTTCTTTAATGGCCATGCAAAAAATATCAATGATCATTTCACAATTGTTAGAGGTCTTTCCCAACATCTAACTTTTAAAATGCTTTCAGTCTTATAATCCGAAAAATACGGTACTCTATGGCAGTGGTGAAACGTAAAATTTGTTACTACCGGTTCTGTGGGTGTGGCTTGGTGGGGGGTAATGTGACTGGGTGGGCGTGGCCAACTTTTTTTTTTAACTTTTAAAAGCATTTTTTCTACAACCTCTTTGGCCGAAGAAGTTGTAGAAAAAATGCTTTTAAAAGGCTCTGACGATCCCAGCTGAGCCGTATGATCACCAGAGGCTTTTTTTTTTATTTTAAAAGCAATTGTAGAAAAAATGCTTTTAAACGTGGCTCGTGGGGGGGGATGGGGGGGGGGGCAGGGATTTCTGCTACCGGTTCTCCGAATCACGCACCGCCATCGCTCGCGGATCGGGCGATCCAGTCCAAACCGGGAGCATTTCACCCCTGCTCTATGGTCTTTTTGTTTTACCTTTTCTTCTGTTAGTTGGTCTGCAATAGTTGATCTCTGTTGCAACTTCTTTTCATTCATGTTGTTATCTCTTTATACTTCTATTTGTTGTTTACCTTCATCCACTTCATATTTTCCTGAACTTCAATCAGGCATGCATTACATACATTCACAATAATTATTTTAATCATTTGGAAGGAAATATGCCTGTTTGCAAGGAGCCAGGTAATTATTCTTCTGAGATTTGTTTATGCTGCTATGTTATTCTAATAACCCTAACTGATTTACTGTATAATGAAGACTGAATCTGCAAAATAAAATAGAAAATTTTAGGCTTAAGCGTAATAGTAAATCAAATTTAAAAGAAGTTAGGAGTCAAATCATGGCTTCTGAGTTTTGCTATTTTAAAAAAAAGACTTTGTGGCCCCAGGTGTCTGCAGAAAATTGAGACAGCTTCAAAATGATATCCAAGCAGGCATCATAATGCAAATCCCGCCAGGCATAATTGTGTCCCCTTGTCTGATGCAAATATCTAAGTCACAGTATTTAGTATCACAATGTAGATTTTGTTGATTGTCTTCATAGATCTGTTTCTCCCACCCCACCCCCCACCCCTATAATGCTCATACATGGAGTAAGACTGGTTTGGGATTCAGTTAGGCTAAAACAAAAAAAATGTGTGTGTGAATCAGCTCGTGTGAAAGTGAAGTGAAAACTTTAAATGGCTTGGGCCCCTATAGATTCTTTTTCTGAATCACCAATAACCAGATTATCAAGACTCAACAGACATAAAGCAGTTATGTGTCCCAGTTTTCTCAGCTGCTGCTTCTTTTCTGGCAACCTCTTCTTATCAAGGCAGTCTATCTTTTAGTTTGCCTCTTTATTTGACTCCTGGGCTTTGGCTCTATTTATTGTGTCTCTTTGTCAAGAGGTTTGTGGCAGCAGAGCTTCTGGGCAGCCATCTTGCCTTGTCTCATTCTCATTCTCCCCTGCCTGCACAGCAGGGGTAAAATCCAGAAGGTTCTCATAGGTTCTGGAGAACCGGTAGCGGAAATTTTGACCAATTTGGAGAACCGGCAAAAGCCACCTGTAGCTAGCCCCAGAGTAGGGTAGGAATGGAGATTTTGCAATATCTTTCCCCCAGGAGTGGGGAGGAAATGGAGATTTTGCAGTATCCTTCCCCTGCCATGCCCACCAAGCCCACCAAGCCAAGCCATGCCACGCCACACCCACCAAGCCCACAGAACTGGTAGTAAAAAAAATTTCACCACTGCTACACAATGATTCTGTTTAACTGGCAGTTGGGAGGTGATTGGCAGCTTAGTCGTTCTAACAATGAGGGAAGGCCAAGAAGAGAAAGGAGGAAGACATACATGGCCTTTTAACCTGCTCAGATAGTCTGTTCTTCCACAGTGCTATATAACATTTGGGAGGGGTCTGAAGACTGCATCTAGACTGCATAGGGACACGGTGGCTCAGTGGCTAAGACACTGAGCTTGTCGATGTAAAGGTCGGCAGTTCAGCGGTTTGAATCCCTAGTGCCGCGTAACGGGGTGAGCTCCTTTTACTTGTCCCAGATTCTGCCAACCTAGCAGTTCGAAAGCACGTAAAAAATTCAAGTAGAAAAATAGAGACCATCTTTGGTGGGAAGGTAACAGCGTTCCGTGCACCTTTAGCGTTTAGTCATGCCGACCACATGACCATGGAGACGTCTTCGGATAGTGCTGGCTCTTCGGCTTTGAAATGGAGATGAGCACCGCCCCCTAGAGTCGGGAACACCTAGCACATATGTGCGAGGGGAACCTTTACCTTACCTTTACCTTATGTATTTCCATCTCAAAATGGCAGAAAGCCACATCGATATGCCATGAAAAATAATTTTAGTATGGGAAAAGATTACTTTTGTTAATAGCAGGAAAAAATAAACCACTTTGGGTCTTCTACTGCCTCCTAGTAGCTTAACTAAAGGTGCTCTCTAAAACTGTGCAATCTTGAGCTATAAAATATGCTGCCAAATTGGCAAATGCACAGTATCTGATTGGAAACAATTGCACAAGAAGTTTTCAGAGAAAGACTCTGTCAAATGCTGTGTATGTTAATGACAGCCCCAATAGACCAGACCAGGAAATCAACTCCACCAGAAGGCTAAAGCTACTTTTATTGAGTTTGGCTGTAATAATAGCATCTTACAACTCTCCTTGTGCTATACTGTCTCCTCCTACTTCTTCTTCAATGAACCAGAGAGGCATCTGTCTGAGTTGCTTCTGGATATTATCTCATTACACAGGACTTTTAAAAAAGGCCTAGATAACAGTTCTTGCATATTTCCACTATAGACATCTTCTTTATTCTCTACCTGGAAAAGAAAGAAAAGACCACTTTTGCTATAGAAGAATGGTTTAAGCTAGATGCTACTAATTTTGTAGACTCCGCCCTCCACCACCCCATAAGTCTACATTTATTATCTGGAATTATTACAAATGTCTGGAAGTGGCAGGTTCACATCTGTGACTTTACGTCTCTATCTTAACACAATGCCACAATGCCAAGCACAATGCAACAGATACATCCCTGCTATCATTCAACTTTAGAACTGAACCTTCTCCTATTCATACCAATTCTGGATCTCATAACTGAAGAGGAGAGGTAACTAGAGAAAACAGTAGCTTAAAGAATAATCACGAAGGATCTGAGTGTTTTAGACTGGCTATATGTTTGCTGGATGCTACTAGAAGCCTGGCAGCCAATAAATCTTACAGGGTATGTTCAAACAATAGAAATAATTGTGGCATTAAGAGTATTATATCTAATTAAAATACTGAAAATGGTAAAGCTCCAGGCTTTTCAAAAATCTGTCACCTTTACATGAGCCAGATCAGCCTAAGAAAGATAGTTAACAAAAATCAAGATTGGGGTTGACTTTATATTCTGCCGTTAACTTATTTGCTTCTTAGATCTAACTACGTACTTTTTAAATTCTGTGCTTAGAAAATGAGACACTAGTTTAACATTCTGCTGCTGGACTAGTAAAAAAAGAATGATGGGGAAACAACATGCAGATATACAATCTTGCATTAATCCTGAGAATGCTTTTACCTAATACTTTACAAAAATATAATTATTGAATAATTATTTGCATGATTTTCTCATCTAGAAGTAAGCAAGCTTTTTTGCTAATGGGCACATTTAGTATGTAGAGAGTATGCCACAAAAATTGAAAATCATTAGAGGATTTGCCTGCTCATAAAATGTTTGTCCTCGTGGGGACATCTAACTGCAAAATAGTGAAATTGCTCCTTAACACTCGTTTCTACCACTTCTTTTTTCCTTTTGGGCACACTTCCAAATAAAGCTCTGCATACCACCAACCTACCAATTTTATATTCTAAAATGCTTATCAAGCCAATGAGAAGTGCAAAAGCATTAAATAGATATGCAAGTGCTTTAAGTTTCACTTTCCCTGTGTTCGTTATATATGCATCTATGGGTAAAGAACTATAAACCGGGACCCCCGGAAATACCAAGCAATAATCCATGAACACTCCCATTTAGTACGTTAATGGTGTTAAATGATATTTACAGTGCTTTCAAAGGAATGCTAATCTGGCCTATCACTATCATGGCAAACTGATCAACTGCTACTAGACAAGACTTATGGGAAGAAATTGAATTACTGAAATGCCACAATAAATCTACACATAAGACAATAAATAAATAAATTTTACTGTCAAGGGCCATGCCAAGAAAGACCTGCTCTTTAATTTTCAGAGCTGCAAAATAATAATGCTAAAGAACTGGTGGCATCCACAAAATAGACAAATTAATAGAAAATGAAGAAGTTAAAGTAAAGGTAAAGGTTCCCCCTCGCACATATATGTTAGTCATTCCCGACTCTAGGGGGTGGTGCTCATCTCCGTTTCTAAGCCAAAGAGCCAGCGTTGTCCAAAGACGTCTCCGTGCTCATGTGGCTGGCATGACTAAACACCAAAGGCGCACAGAACGCTGTTACTTTCCCACCAAAGGTGGTCCCTATTTTTTTCTACTTGCATTTTTTACGTGCTTTCGAACTGCTAGGTTGGCAGAAGCTGGGACAAGTAACAGGAGCTCATCCCGTTACGCAGTGCTAGGGATTCGAACTGCTGAACTGCCAACCTTTCGATAGACAAGCTTAGCGTCTTTCGAATTCAAACAGATAAACATTGTCACACAACACCTCGAACTTAACTTCTACTACTGATACGAAAGACAATAGAGTCTGGGTATGTAACAGTATTTGCAGACAGTAGAATAAAAGAGAATGAGCGTTGGTACCTACCTGATACGCTCCTTCTCGGGCTGGTGGTCACGGCAGTCAGGATGGGAGGCGACACGGGTGCGAGTTGTTTAGGACCGAGTCTGCAGAGGAAACGAAGCCCCGCCTCCCTGCTCTACGCGTCAGTTTTGAGACGAGGAATTCTGTGCAGACTGGCGTGTCTAGAGGAAAAAAACATGAAGAGAGGTAAGTAAACCCTCCCCCCCCCCCGCAGCCTTCCCTGTAGAGATTACTGCCAGCCCGGGACGGCCAAAGGGAGGGGCTGACTGCCGTGACCACCAGCCCGAGAAGGAGCGTATCAGGTAGGTACCAACGCTCATTCTCCAGTCCGGGTGGTCACGGCAGTCAGGATGGGACATACCCAAGTCCTGTGTCCTGTCGGGAGGGAGACGGCCGGCCCCGGTCCTAGGATGCCTGATGGACCTGCTGGAGCACTCTCCTGCCAAAGGCTGCATCCGAAGAGGCATAAGCATCCAGACGATAGTGTCTGATGAAGGCGTTAGGAGAGGCCCACGTGGCCGCCCGGCAGATCTCCTCTACCGGGGCCCTGGTCGACCAGGCTGCCAAAGTTGCGGCGCTTCTCGTTGAGTGGGCCGTAATGCCCCGGGGAACCGGCAGAGAAAGTGAAATGTAGGCTGTAGAGATGCATGCCCGAATCCATCGGCCCAAGGTCGCTGATGAGATCTTGGTCCCCAATGAAGAAGGAAGAAAGGAAACGAAGAAAGCATCCGTCCGTCTGATTGATGACGTACGAGCCAGATAGACCTTGACAGCACGGCGAACATCTAACTTATGCCAGTTTTCTTCCAAACGATGACGCGGATGGGGACAAAAGTTTGGTAAGACTAACTCTTGGGACCTGTGGAACAAGGAGTTTACCTTCGGGACGAAGGAAGGGTCCAGCCTGAGGACCACCCTGTCCGGGTAGAGGATACAGAGTTCTTTACGGACCGATAGGGAAGTCATCTCAGAGATTCTTCGAGCGGAGGTGACCGCCACTAGAAAGGCCACCTTCAGAGAGAGAAGTCGAAGGGATACCTCCCTCAAGGGCTCGAAGGGAGCTTTCGTCAGGGCTGAAAGGACTCGAGGAAGGTCCCATGTAGGGAAACGACGTACCGGAGGTGGGCGGACATTGGTGGCACCTCGTAAGAACTGGCGAACGAGCGGGTGACGAGATATTGGGTGCGTCGAGCCGCAGGAAAGGACCGAAGAAAGTGCCGCCACTTGACGTCGTAGGGTGTTAGGTGAGAGTTCCGCTAGAAACCCTTCATGAAGAAACTCTAAGACATGTTCCACTGAGGCTGAAGGAGGTAATATTTGACGCTTTTGACACCATGTAGAGAAAGACCGCCAGGTAGCCTCGTAAATCCTGGTAGTCGAGCCCCTCCTAGAAGCTTGTATGAGGTCGATGACCCCCGACGAAAGGGGAAAGTCCCTCATAATGAGCCGCTCAGTCTCCACGCGGTTAAGTGAAGCCAGTGTGGATCCGGATGAGACAGGGATCCCTGCAGGAGAACCATGCGATCGTCTGGAATCTGCCAAGGTGGTTGAACCGAGAGAGCTCGTAGATCTGCGAACCAAGGTCGACGGCTCCAAAAGGGTGCAATCAGGACGAGCTCCGCCCGGTCCTGAAGGAGCTTCCTGATGACTAGAGGAATGAGGGGAAGCGGAGGAAATGCATACAGGAGGAGATTCGACAGCCAAGTGCAGCGGAGAGCGTCTATTGCTTCCGCTCCTGGAGTTGGGAACCTGGAGAAGAACCGAGGTGTTTGATGGTTGGCCCCCGAGGCAAATAGGTCGATGGCCGGAAGACCGAATCGAACCACCAGTTCCTGAAAGAGATCCGGGTGGAGACTCCACTCCGCTGGGTCGATCGTAGACCGGCTGAGGGCATCCGCTGTCCGATTCTCGATCCCGGAGATGTGAGCTGCTTTGATGGAAGACAGATTGGTTTCCGACCAGGAGCCCAGCCTGTGAGCTTCGAGCATGAGAGCTCGGGACCGCGTCCCCCCTTGCCTGTTGACATGGGCTTTCGCCGAGACGTTGTCCGTTAGGACGAGGACGTCCCGGCCCTGAACTAGGGTCTGGAAATGTTGCAGAGCGAGGAAGATGGCCCGAAGCTCCAGGACGTTGATGCTCAACTCCGACTCCTGGGAGGACCACAGTCCTTGAGTCAGGTGACTCCCCAGATGAGCGCCCCAACCGGTTAAGCTGGCGTCCGTTGTGACGAGTAAGCGTTGAGGCTCGCAGAAGGAGCTTCCCTTGGTGATGTTGTCGGAGATCCACCAATCCAGAGACTGCAGCACGTGCTGGGGAACTATCACTCGTACGGGGGATGAAGCCCTGCGGGTCCGCTGGAACGGCAGCAGGAACCACTGGAGGTCCCTGCTGTGTAGTCTGGACCAAGGGACGATCCCAAACGAAGACACCATTTTGCCGAGGAGACAAGACAAGGTGAGGAGAGAGGTTGAGCGTTGTCGCTGTACCTTGGCTGCCAGAGATCTCAAACTCAAGATACGGTCCGGAGAAAGGAAAACCTCCGAGGAGACCGTGTCTATAATAGCTCCCAGGTGTTGGAGCCTAGTGGCAGGGACTAAGTGGCTCTTCCTCCAATTAATGGAAAAGCCGTGTTCTTGTAAAATCCTAAGGGTCAAGGCTAAATCTCGATGTGCCTGCTCAGAGGAACGAGATAAAACTAAAATATCATCGAGATAAAAGAGAACCCTCACAGGGAGGTTAGAGACAAAGGCCATGAGGGCAGCCATAATCTTGGTGAAAACCCTGGGGGCTGAGGAAAGGCCAAAGGGAAGGGCACGGTATTGATAATGTTTCCCATTATAACAAAAACAAAGGTACCTACGGTGCTCGGGGAGGATAGGGATATGAAGGTAGGCCTCTGTCAAGTCAATAGATGACATGAAATCTCCAACTTGCAGGGAAAGCAAAATCGTCTGAAGGGATTGCATCTTGAACCGGTGATATGTTATATGCCGGTTCAAGGCCTTAAGGTCGAGAATGGGGCGCCAATCCCCGGAGGACTTTTGAACAAGAAATAAACGGGAATAAAACCCCTTACCAAATTCCGAGGACGGAACGGGCTGAATGGACCTGGAAGCCAGCAGATGTTTAATGGCGGCCTCCACCCGGGCTCTTTTAGCCCCAATAAGGGAAACAGGGCAACGCAAAAACAACTGAGGAGGGGTAGACCTAAACTCTAGGGGAAGGCCGAATTTAACCACATTCTTGACCCAATTGTCTGAGACTGTGGACTCCCATTTGGAGGCAAAAAGGGCTAAACGACCTCCGATCCCCGAGGTCTGGGGCCAGTTAACGAGGTCTGCGAAAGGGCCTGCCACGCCCCCCACGTTGGTTTCGCCTGGAGGGGAATCGGGGCCCCTGTCTGACCTGGTGATCCTGGAAAGGAGCTCCCCTGGCCTGGAAAGGACGTTGGTAACGCTGGTAGGAAGGAGTGGAATCCGAGGAACGAAAGGAGGACGGACGAAAGGAATTCGTCTGACGATACTCAGATCTACGCGAAAGGGCTGGTAGCACCTTGCGATGGTCTCGGGTTTCAATAAGAAGTGGTTCCAGAGGAGCCCCGAACAAGCTCGAGCCAGCATAGGGAGAGGACGCCAGGCGCCATTTGTGGCGGATGTCGGCCTGCCAATTTTTCAACCAAAGCAACCTTCTGGAAGTAATCGTCGAACCAATGGATTTGGCCGAAAAGCGTGAGGCGTTCAAGGTGGCGTCGGCCGAGAATTCAACCGCCGCCAGAATCTTGGTTATGTCCTGGTGCGAGCGGACATCCGAGCTAGGAATGCGTTTTTGCAACTGCTTCAGCCAGAGGATAGAGGCTCTATTAAAAAAAGAAGCCACCGAGGAGGCTTGAGCAGACCAGACCGCTGACTGATGGGCTTTAATCAAAGACCTTTCCGCTTTCCGATCCTCTGGTCGCAGAGATTCCTCTGAGGGACCTGACAAGGGGGTTGGAGAAGCAAGAGCGACTATTGGAGGGTCCACTGTCGGGACCTGTAACAAATCCGCATATTCTGACGCTAGATGGTAAAATCTTCGATCCAAAGAATTAGGAGCAGGACCCGAGCTCGGGAATTTCCATTGCCGTTGTAAGACGTCCGAGAACAACTTGGGAGCCGGTATAGTCTCAGTCATAACCGATGGCTCTTCAAACAAGGCCGAGGCAGGATCAGAAGACAAAGCTTGACCGGAAGACTTAGCTCCGGGAATGCCCAAGCGGGTGGTAGTCTGGGCCTTAAACAAAAGAGACCGGAACATCTGTGGTCTGAAGAGACCCACAAAGGAGGGTTGGTCGGGTTCCAAACCCTCGTCTTCAGATAAGTCTTGGTCGACCAAAATTTTACCCTCTTCTTCCTCAGACATGGAACCTTGACTGATCTTGGAAGGTGACCCTGCCCGTTCCGGAGGAGGATGGCTTGTGTTCATGGGAACTGAGCGCAGGGAAAGGGCCTGCTCATCCAAATAGTCAGATACACGAGACGAGGCTCTCTCTTGCAGACCTTGGGCAATGCCTTGTCTTATGGAAAGAGCTATCAAATTTGCCAAATCAGGAGAAATATTCTGCCCTTGGGTAGTAATAGCTGAGGCCGGAGGAATAGATTGACCTTGAGGCAAAGAGTCCTCGGCCTGAGGAGAGGGATCAGGGCCTGAGGTTCCAGAAGACACCCCATGATCCCCTTGGAAAATGGCCACTGCCTCAGAAATGGAGACATTGTCCTCCTGGTTAGAATGATCAGGGGAGAGAGGAGGAGGAGGAGGAGGAGGATGATGATGAGGAGGGGCCTCAGGAGCGTGAGGCGAGAGCCCAGCCGGGCGAATCTCCCTCGACGCCGAAGTTGCTGGAGGACCCTTGTCCTGGGCCACTGAGAAAGAGGAGGCCCTGTTAAAGGCCTTCTCTATAGCCTTATGACGACGCTCCTCATCCTTAGTAGATCTTGAGGAAGATGAGGAGCGGATCCCTGATGGCCGAGGGGTATCCTGGTGCTTACTCTTCTTGGCCCTGTGGCCCCCGGAGGTCCCCTCCCCTGGATCGGGCTCATGGGCCCGCTTTCCCCTGCCCTTCTTCTGGCGCGAAGTCGCGCTCAAAGTGGCGTCCGCCATCTTGGATTTAGTCCAAAGGCGCGCGGGAACTCAAATGAGGGCAAAAACCGACCTTAGAAGGGCAGATGGGTTCCCAGTGCCGAAATCGGCGATCCGGTGGTGAAGGGGAGGTTGGAACGTCGCGTCGGTCCAAGGAGGCCAGGAAGGTGGCGCGGAATGGGCGTCGCGCTTATCAGCTGCAGGGCTGAGCCCGAGTCGCAGCTACCGTCAAATGAGGAAAAGGGCCGAAAATGCTGCCGCGCGGCAGAGCAGAAACGCTCGTGCGCGCCGAAGGGTCTGTCAGCCGACAGCCCTACCGACAAGCGGTCTTCAGCGGAATCCCTCCGTTCACGCTGGGATTGAGTTTAGCAAGGCCGGGCCTACAGAGGAAACACGAAACACGCCTGTCCTACTCTACCGAGTCGAAAAAACTGACGCGTAGAGCAGGGAGGCGGGGCTTTGTTTCCTCTGCAGACTCGGTCCTAAACAACTCGCACCCGTGTCGCCTCCCATCCTGACTGCCGTGACCACCCGGACTGGAGAAAGAAATGGAAAAAATCACAAAATAAAGAGACTTTTGAACAGAACAATTGTGGCAAAAGAAAGCAAATACAGAACCAAATAGTAATAAGTGCCTTGGGTGCAATTTCAAAACATCTAGAGCACCATTTGAACACCATCAGCCTTGATAAAATCACCACCTGTTAATTGCATAAGGCAGCTTTACTTGGAACAGCTTACATTTTCTGATGATATCTACAAAACTAAGAACAGCTTTATGGCAAGAACACACATTCTTGAAGGCACACAAGAACAAAATTGAATTAAAAGATGAGACCAGCAAGCAAGGAATAATATTAAAGGAAGATCTGGCTAAAGGATCTGACCTCCCTTATATTACTTGGAGAAACCTGAATACTGTAGGTTTAGTGTTAGAGCGCCTCAGTGTAAAACCAATATGCTGAAGTGGAGGCTCTTTACAGATAACAACACGCTGTGTGAATATGCAGAGACACAGATCCTGGCCCATCAGCTGGTATGTTGACTACTACCAGAAATACTGATAATGCCTTATTTTTGGCCAACAACAAAGCTAAGAAGGTGGCTTCATTTTAGCAGTTTAAAGTTTGATCTAGACATGGAAGAAGAACTACAGTGGTATCTTGGTAGTCAACTGCTTTGAAACTCATCAAATTTGGTACACAACACATTTTGACGCAAAACTTTTGTCCCAGTACTCTTTGTTTGTTTGGTACTCAGCGCGAACTTGTCAGTAATGGCTGCCTTGTAACTCACTACATTGTTCCTTACGGAAAAATTGGTTTGGTACTCATTGTTTTTGGTACTCATTCTGCCTCCGAGAACCAGTTAACAATGAGTACTGAGATACATAAGTGCATTGTACTCTAGCTTTTCCAAAACTCTCAGGCAGCAAGTGTAGGGTTATCTCATTTTACCATACACTATGCAAGACCAGGTAAGCTAAAATATTATGATAGGAAAACTATTAATTTGACTACAAACATCTCCCTTGGGGTTCACTCATCTTGTTGCTCCTCCTGATATATTGTCATTATTTTTAGAACATAACATTTTAAAAATTAATTTGCAGCACGCGCACGCTCTAAAACATAGTGTGGTTGCAGCACCGTCATTATTTTCAAGAATATTGTTATGGGCCCCAAGACAAATTCTTAAAAAACAAACAGTTATGCACCCAGTTTGTTTTGAAACCCATCAATAAAAAAGGAAAAGGTAAGACTAGTCCGATCGATGCCATCCTAAATGCTAAAGAAAGCACTAGAAAAAATGGTGTGTAATGTTACAGATTGAAACTGTGTATGTTTTTCACATGCTACGCATTTGATATGCATTCAATTAGTGATCAGATTCCAGCTCTGTACCATATTATCAAGCTCTCTGAGGCAGACAAACTCAAGAAACAAGAACAACCCAGATTTCTGGAAAGGTCTTTATTGCTGGAAAGTCTGCCAACGTAATTGCCAGATCAACTTATATCTACCATAATTCTGATAGCATTACTCTGAGTCTCTTTTTCACATTTATCCCCTTGCCTGAATTCAGGAATCTTTATTGTAATAATTGGGCTTCTTCCTCTGTGTTGCCAGGATCTTTTAAACATTCTATCACATGTGCTCAGTTTCATGTCTACATTATTTACATCATCAATTGGTCTTCTGTGAAACAAGTTTCACAGCAGAAAACCATGGTGTTTGGTTTTTTTAAACATAGTATTTTAGGGCAATGATCTCAATATATCAGATTCTTAAAAGGACTAAAATAAAAGATCTGCCAAGTTGTTCACCAAGCACTGAAAAGTCCCATATACAGAATTCCTGCAACAGAAGGAAAATTATGAGAAACTGCTCATTTTAGTGGTTTTAAGATTGGCATGGGTGGCCCTCCACTCCCACAGAAAGGTTAGCCTTTGAAAAATATTTTGTTATAATAACTGACAACTGTTGAAGAGTCTGGGATTAGAATCTGAATATTCAAGAAACTGGAATTTACTTAGAATATTCCAGATGCTTGGCAACTGGCAAGCACCTTTACTGCAGTAGTCTTTTAGGTAAACTTACCCGGGAGTAAGTCTCCATTTAACGGAGTAGCATTTCCGAGAAGGGATGCATACGTTTGGTATTAATGATATGCAATGTGTTGTTAATCATATTACTTGATTATCAAAGCTGGTTTTCCATTTTCTTAAACACTAAACATAAGGCTGTCTTTCCTATTTTTAGTTTCAAAACAAGTATGCAGAAAGCATATAAACAACTGTTCTCCATAACTTGTAAGCAGCACCCCAATTTAGAAATTTAATTCTATACAAACTAAACACC
This sequence comes from Pituophis catenifer annectens, assembly GCF_029215685.1. NCBI lineage: Eukaryota > Metazoa > Chordata > Lepidosauria > Squamata > Colubridae > Pituophis > Pituophis catenifer. The sequence continues at coordinate 71,973,688 of NW_027256883.1, forward strand.
ACCTACTGGATGTGCCAACAACTTGTCACACAAAACACTAAGTGGAAAGTAAGCCCTGAATCACACTGCAATGAATGTTCTCCCCCAGCATCATCTTGAGGGTGTCAGGCAGACAGTACATGTGAAGAAAGGAGAAGAGAGGGAACATAGCATCACAAGCAAATTTGTTCTTGTAGTGCCTTTCCCAAAAGCAAATATATTTCTTTACCGGAATAGCTCATGACATTGTACAAACTGGAAATTTCCACAGCAATTCAGAATCATTAGGCTTTTCCATTATACTTTCATCAGGGATGGGTTCTACTTACATTTACCACCGTTTCGCAACAGGATTGCTCACACGCGTGCGCTTTGTTTGCATGCATGCACGCCTTGCTTCTGCACATGCACAGAAGATTCTGCACATGCGCAGATCACTGATGATGACATCCAGGGCAGAGGGCAGGGCCTCCTGCCGTTTTTACTACCGGTTCTGGTGAACCGGTCCGAACCGAGGGCAACCCAACACTGACTTTCATAATCAGAATGCATTCCAGAGCTTACCACACTTCCAAATTAACTGTAATAACAATCAACTTAGTATAATTTTGGGGGATAGCTGACTAGGCTGGAGGACAGAAATGGTGTTCATGCTGGAGAAGAATAAGTAAAGCATTTGGGCCCACTGAATCCATCAAACCAGGGATATGGCAAAAAAGAAGAGAACCGAAAGTGGACTAGGTTTTTAGAGCAACAGGCAAGGGCTCTTCTTACATAGTGAGACTACACTTCCCCTCAATGGATGCAGCAATGGCTGGGATGCACCTGAAGGAGGAAGATTGACATGATAAGATAATGTGATACTAGGTTGGTACAGACAAGATGTAAATCGGGAAAGCATGTAAAAGTAGAATGTCAGTGTATTTGGATGTTCAGCAGCTCTAGGATTAGCTGAAACAGCAGAAAAATTGTCACCTTGCAACCCAGAATTGATTCAGCTGGGATACTGTTGGGAAGTTGGAAGAGGAGCATTAGAATTAAGGTGCTCAAGTATAGAGATGGGAATCCATACCATAACTGTGACGTGGAGACAATGATATGGCAGGGAACACTGTCTATGGTATTATAGGAGCATACAAAGGTCAGTACTCCTGAACCAGCTATGCTACTCTTCAGTCCAATTGTTTGGATTGTTGAATACCTTGGACTCCAAGGTATTCAAGTCTTATTCTGGATCAAGTCTGTCCAGAATAAGACCACACTTATTTACAACCTAGTGGCAAATGAAAGTACATACCTAGCATGTATTATTGAAACCTAGTTGAGCATCATGAGAAATATTGCCTTGTCAAGGACTTGCCCTCAGGTTTCAAGATCTAAACACTAATAATTTGCAAAAGTGTGAAAGTAGGTGAAAGGTGAAAGTAGGTGCCACAAAAGAAGTCCCATGATAGAATGCTGATATAAGTATGATGAACATGACAGCAACAGATAGGGCTGGACAGGGGGCAGCTGATGATGGCAACACGATCATCTCACTTAACAACCCCCATCCCTCCTCTCCCCAATGTGGTGGTTAAGCAACCTCACGGATTGTTAAGTAGAGCACGGGATGCCTCTCAGATAAGAAGACCTAGTGCAGTGGAATTCATATTCAGGAAGAACAGCAGGCTGCTGTGTCCCTCAGCCTCTCTGCAGGCTTCTGGTTCTGTCCCAGAAGCAGATGACATTTCACAGCAGCCACAATTCATTGTGGCCACTTCCAAATTGGTGCCCGCTTCTGGCATAGAGCCACGTGGCTCCCACTGTGTAAGAAGGATGTGCAGTACAGTAACTGCTTCCAGAAGGAGATCTACAGTAAAACATAAGTGACTGATCAGTGATGGGGGGTGAGAAATAGGCAGTAGAACCCAGAGGGATTGGAAGCAGGCCCAAGGCCTATAGCAGTGGTGGTTAACCTTTTCGGTGCGCTGGAACCCGGAAGAGAGCAGCTGGCCGGTGCGCATGCACGCCAGACCAGCTGTCTGGCGCACATGTGCATGACAGAACCCAGAAGAGCAGCTAGTGCTGGCGCACATGCCCAGAGAGAGGACTCTGCGTGCCACCTATGGCACGCGTGCCATAGGTTCGCCATCACGGGCCTATAGGGACCCAATGGGGGTGGGAAAGCAGGCCCAAGGCCTCCAGGGACCCAGTGGGGCAGGATGGGAGAAGATAGGCAGGGGACACTGCAGCATCCCTGCAGCATCCTTATCACTCATAAGGATAGTCAGATTACCAGGTATCCAGATTTTGCTCTCATGACCACATGGCCATTGCAGTGGCTGTAACTTTCAAGCTAGGTCTTAAGTAGCTTTTCAGTGGTCCGTCAGAACTTTAGAAGAATTGCTAAGCATTTGGTCGTAAGTCGAGGACTACCTATATGTATGTCCTGAGGCTCCTGAATCAATAGCTCATAATAATAATGTTAAGGGAACCAAATATTTGGTTTGGAACCACAGTAATAGGCAAATATTCTTAATACATAAATAAATAAAACTACAATCACTTGTCCACTAGAATTTGATACCTTACAAGAGAATCTATTTTCCATTAAACATGATTATTCCTTTGCATATATAACTTAAGCTCTACTAACAATGAAGGGAAAACAAAGGGGAAAATTTAGTTCCCCCTTCCAGCAGCATACTTGCTAACAAAGATAAATTTAAGAAGCAAACTGTTTATTGGAGAAATGTCTTATTTTGTGTAACAAAATAATTCCTATCTAACAGTTTATTCAGTTTCTTGAAAGAACACAGTGAAATAAGTATTGAAAGCCACATGCACATGCACATAGGCACAAATGTAAATGCACACAGGCACAAATGTAAATGCACATAGACATAGTCTAACAATATTAAAGTACTATATATACAGTATGTCCAAGTAATGAAAGCAAATCTGCCATATTATCAATAAGAGACTGGGCACTTTAACAGTTTTGTTGCCATTACTCATTGACAAGACCTTCATTACATGTCATCAGTGACCCTGAGAAATGGGCAAGAACTGTTTGACAGCTGCAAAGGTCAGACGCTAAGAAAGGTATTACATTTTCAGCAGAAAGAAATAATAAAATATTGTTTTCTGAAGGTTATAAAGAGATTACCTGAGAGATAATATTGAGCAGCTCATGGTGATCTCTTAGTTAATGCCATAGATCTCTTCATTCATGAGCAGATATTTTTAATACAGTTTTTAAAATTACCAGAAAGTAATCTACATCTTCTTTTTAATAGGTTCTACTTTAGAGGGGGGAAATATGCCATTATTAAATCTTGTTAAGGACCGATTTTGACATATTTAGTCAGAGACATTCTTTAAATTAGCCTTCCCAGTTCACATATCTCAAAATCTCTCATTTCCTGGTCAGGACAATCATACCCAGACTGGAGAATAGAATAGAAATAGGAAAATAGGAAAATAGGAAAATAGGACTAGGACTAGGACTAGGACTAGGACTAGGACTAGGACTAGGACTAGGACTAGGACTAGACTAGACTAGAATTCGTCATTGGCCAAGTGTGATTGGACACACAAGGAATTTGTCTTTGGTGCATATGCTCTCAGTGTACATAAAAGGGAAAAAAATACATTCAAGAATCGTAAGATACAACACTTAGTCATAGGTTATTAATAAGCAATTAAATCATACTAGAAAACAATATAAATCATAAATAAACAATATAAATATAAATAAAACAATATAAATCATAAAGATACAAGCAACATGGTTATAGTCATAAGTGGGAGGAGATAGGTAATAGGAAGGATGAGAAGAATAACAGTAATACAGTCTTGGTAATAATTTGACAGAGTTGTGGGTATTAATTGTTTAGCATAGTGATGGCATTCGGGGAAATACTGTCCTTGTGTCTAGTTGTTCTGGTGTGCAGTGCCCTATAGCGTTGTTTTGAGGGTGGAAGTTGAAACAATTTATGTCCAGGATGTGAGGGGTCTGTAGATATTTTCACAGCCCTCTTTTTGACTCGTGCAGTATACAGATCCTCAATGGAAGGCAGGTTGATAGCAATTGTTTTTTCTGCAGTTCTAATTATCCTCTGAAGTCTGTGTCTGTCTTGTTTGATTGCTTGAAGGTCACTATTGTTGATACTGTGTTGTCTAGTATTGTAAGAGGTGGTAGTATAGGAAAAATCTACCACCATTTCTATGGTTTGGAATGTGTTTAGTTCAAGATTGTTCCGGATGCACCACAAAGCTAGTTGTTCAACCTCCCGTCGGCATGCAGATTCGTCGTTGTCTCAAATGAGACCAATCACTGTTGTATCATCTGCAAACTTCAGTACTTTAACAGAGGGATCTTTTGAGATGCAGCCATTGGTGTACAGTGAGAAGAGAAGTGGAGAGAGCACACAGCCCTGGGGGGCTCCTGTGCTAATTGTACAGGTATCTGATGTGATTTTGTCTAGCTTCACTTGCTGCTTTCTGTCTGTTAGGAAGCTTATGATCCATTTACAGGTGTGGTCAGGTACAGGTAGCTGATTTAGTTTAGTTAGAAGAATGTCTGGAATGATGGTATTGAATGCTGAGCTGAAGTCTACAAAGAGGACCCTTGCATAGATCTTTGGAGATTTAAGATGTTGTAGGATGTAGTGCAGAGTCATATTAACAGCATCATCTGTCGATCTATTTGCTCGGTAGGCAAACTGCAAGGGGTCTAACAGTGGATCCGTGATGGTTTCCAGGTAGGACTAGCCTTTCAAAGGTTTTCATAACTACAGATGTTAGAGCAACCAGTCTGAAGCCATTCAGTTCCTTGATCGAAGGTTTCTTCGGCACTGGGATAATAGAGCATTTGAAGGAAAGAGGAACATAGCACATCTCTAGTGATTTATTAAAGATGTGGGTGAAGATGGGGGCCAGCTGGTCAGCACAAGCTTTTAAGCAAGAAGTTATCTTGTCTGGGCCTGGTGCTTTTCCTGGCTAATGAGATGGAAAAGAGAGCTTTCAGCCTAGGCAAATATAGAAATCAGTTGCAAAATGTAATTATAGAGAACGAAAGAGAGTCCAGTGGTTCATAAAACAATATATACCCTATTATACTGGCTGCAAAAAGATCTTCAGAATATATTTTCATTCTTGCTTTTAAAAATCCTTTGACTCTACTTTGCCACAAACTTTATATGCCAAGAAAACCTGTGCTTTGAAATTATACACTGGATGTACACTTCATACATAGCCATAATGGAGTTTTTGTCACTTTATTATTAATGTGGTTCCAAACTCTGCACCACAAGGCCCTGGGGTACTACAGCAAGCTCATAGGAATATTGTATGATTTTTTAAAAAAATAAATAAATAAATAGGGAAATAGCAATATTCAACATCTGTCAGTCACTGCAAATTGCTAGCCTGGAATTGCTGAGTTTCCTTCAAAAAGTTAAAATATCCCACAATGCCCTTCTGGGTTTGGTGTTTACATTAAGCCTGTAATTCCCTTTGTATGTGCTGCAAAACTCCAGAGCACCATGGTGGACAGTTTAGGAACTATGGTGTACCATGAAAAAAATAATGAGACATTAAGGGTGCCATGAACTGAGAAGGTTTGGCAATATCTACTTTACTTTGTTGTTAAAACTCAGATCTTATGGTTCTAAGCCATGGCTCATGGCTTAGCATTACTTATGAAGCTTGCCAATCTGGATTTATTCAATAAACCATGGTAAACAACATTTTGATATATACTATTAGAGTCCTAGTTACTGAATTGCAACTCTTGGATCACTTCTTCCACCTACAGAAAATAAGCAAATTAACTCTTTAAGAAACAGAATTACTTTATAGTACCCCTTACTTTACTGAATAATAGTTCTTTACTATTCATACAGATTACTCTGGAGGAAATAAGTTAGAAGTAGGGGGTCCTTGGTGCTCTTTGAATTTGGTTGTTTTCTTGCAGATGTCTCATTACCCAAGCACATCAGTACTTCAAATTGAAAGCTGTATCACAAATTATTCCATAATTGATCTTTCAGTTACTGGATTCCCATTAAATATTCCAGTTTTATGCCACATCTTGCAAGGGCAAAGAGACCATCATCTTCTTCCTAGCAACGCAAAAGTTTTTCAGTTATAGGTAGGAAAGTAGTTTTCTATTTGTGTCAGAAAACACAATAGGCATAATGGCATAATTTACAATTTGGTTTGCTCAATTGAGCTGTTAAGTGCCTCTTCTTTCAAAAACAGATTGCTATGTTTACCTGTCTATCTGTATAGCTCCCTATCTTCACAGTTATTTTATGTCCAAGTTAATTCATTATTTTCAGAGCGACAAGGTCCCTGTCAGTAACCCAAGTCAGGCCATGTAGTGAAATGTGACTTTGAAAAGGAACTTCAAGATCATTTTTTAATATGGCTTCCCCCCTGTACTTCCTACAATATACAGTAAAACTCATCTGTTGTTTTAAAGAAGCCAACATCACTTCAAGAAAAGTCAGTTTATACTAATTTGTGAATGATGCAAGTATTCTTAAAGCTTCCTGATGTTTTCAATTAGTCCTCTGACATTTCAGCAGTAAAGTAGATATTGGGAAACTGTAGCCGGATACCTTTTCTTTAAAAGATCTCTTCTTCACATAGGAAACAAAAGTTGCTGAGTTTATTTGAATTATTTGATCATTCAAATAAAATTTAAAAAAAGAAAAATGTATGCATGTGTTATTGTTGGCAATCATTTATTATGAACGTGCTATCCAGCTATTTTCTCTGGAGTTTTATTTTTAAGTTGCTATAGAAACTACCATATAGCACAAAACATATGTTATTCCTGCAGCAGATATTACCTACCCAAATAAACACAATATGAGCACAAACAATTTGTGGATTCTGGCTGTATCATCTGAAACAGTTTCTAATGTTATCAAACATCCGAAATAGTGAAGAGATCTTCTGGCAAACCATTTTCATGTGATCTACAGGTTCCTATAAAACTAGATGCCAGTTTTCATGCTATTCCTAGCTCTCTTGCTCTATAGATTTGCTATCACCGCATTCCTAAGAGTCAACGACTCTAAGAAGTACAGATAGTCCTCAACTTATGACCACAACTGAGCTCAAAATTCATGTTGTTAAGTTAGACAATTTGTTAAGTGAGTTTTGTCTCATTTTTATGACTTTTCTCACCACAGTTGTTAAGTGAATCACTTCAGTTGTTAAATTACTAACACAGTTGTTCAGTGAATCTGGCTTCCCAGATGACTTTGCTTGCCAGAAGGTCACAAAAGCTGATCACATGACTCCTGGACACTGCAAATATGAACCAGCTGCTAAGCATCTGAATTTTAATCACATGACAATGGGGCTGCTGCAATGGTCATAAGTGTGTGAAAAATGTTCATAAGTCACTTTTTTCAGTGCCATTGTATCTTTGGTCACTAAACAACCTGTTGTAAATTATCTGTACCCGTACAGTTATCTGCACAGCGCAGAGAAGTTCTTCCTCTCTGAAGACATATAGTAACACTGCTAATTTTGTAAAGGAGGACTGGAGGTGGGGATTAGGGCTGTCATGTTCTTCCTTTCTCTACTACTTAGATAAACCCTGGATCCAGTCCTTGCAATGCTAGCTAGAAATCCTAGCAAACAGAGAAATGTCACATTGTTTTAAAAATAAAGATTCTTGGTGTGAGTTCATTAATGCGTCATGGAGCATGACTGTCAACTTCTGAATGTCACCAATCATAGAAAACCCAAGAATATACTCACACTATTATTTCTGTTCACTGTCTGCAGTTTTGAATAGCAGTAGATGTAAGCATCTACTAAGGATTTTCAGAGGGAATTTTCCTCTCTGTTACTTTGTTTAAATAATGCACCATGTACAAAGTTCAGGAAAATAATTACCACTTCACAACAAAAGGTTATATGAATCGACACTAAGAAAATATCTATGGAGATTCTCAGTCATCCAGGTCATGGTTGTCCCAAAGGTGCTTTTTTCAAAAGGCAACTGGACTTTGTTGTTCCTTTGGGACATTAGGAAAATACTACCATTTCACAAAAAAGCAGGCATAGTGGCAATGTTAGCTCACATGATGTTTATTACTAACTAAAAGTCCTTCCAGATGACAGCACTGTCACATTGTTTAGGAAGGCTTATCATCCCACATATCAGCAAAACCAAATGTTATCATCTAGTGAGCATTTATATTCTATTGATGGTGTGCCATCTAGTGATTGTCAGCTTTTAATGACCATGTACCGTAGATAGATTTTCCCCATGAACGTCTATTTACATAGTGCAATATAGAAGGAGATAAGATGGACATTAATAGCATTTGACATGAGGCTGAAATTCTTGCCCAGAATACTGAATGCATTGCTGTTACATTGCTGTTTCACTACACGATTCACTTCCAGTTTTGTTAATAATTTTCACTGCATTGAGTGAATAACAGATCAAGGGAAGTGAGAAAAAGTGAGATAAGCTACAACGAATTAGATAAAGCATGCTTATTTAAAATAATTTCTAAATAACACCTCTTTCAAAAATAAATTCAGTCTCTTTATAGTCACTCAAGATGTCATTTAAAACGTAAGTGAAAGGAAAAAAAACGAACAGTTTCTTCTTTTCTTTCAGAGTTTAAGAGAGCTACGCTCTGCGTCACATTTCAGAATAAAATTTCTAACTTAAGCTGCAAGATTTGACAGCAGAAAGGAAAAATGATAGCTAAGATCAAATGACTGCAGCAATCAGACGGAAAACAAAATTGCAAATAAGTCTTTCAAGATGGGGAAAAAAATATTTCCATGTCTTTTTCATACTAAGGCAGTGCTGGCCCCATGTGGAGTAGTGATGCAACTGGTTGCACACTCACTTGCTGTTGTGAAATGGATAGGCTTGATATGGTTAGACAGGAAGAGATAGGCAAGCTGCAGTGGAACTGACTTTCCACTGGGGCCGCTGTGCTTCTCTTTTAAAAAATAACTACAAATTTGGTTCACCTGAGAAAAAGCACACTCCAGAAAGCACTGAAAATGGTAGGGCAGGAATTATTTTCTTTTCAACTTAGCAAATATTAAAGAATGCTTTCACAGATATTAATAAATCTCTTGACAGATCAAACAATAATATGTATAAGGCGTGTACAGTTCAAATGCTTTAAAACACCAGCAGAGAATGTGTTTATGATAGACACCAAACATGTTATACATATTAGTCAACAAATTTCAAGACAACCTTGCAAGTTTGTGTTTTATGTTGTTAGAGTAAAAACAAAAAAGGGTGGGTTAAGAGAATGCCAGAAATATATTGTTTAAGGAACAGAATATTATTTTTTTGAATGTAACAATGCAGATGAGAAAATGTCTAAAATATTAGTAGTTTGTGTAACTATGGCTAACAACTGTGGCACATCAATGAAGAGTAGCTGGAGTTGGGTAGATGATGATGATAATGTTGTTGATGATGATGATCTACACAATAATGTGAAATTGCAGCTGTCTGTTCTTTGGCTGGTATTGGCTTCATATGCATCAAATTCTTCCCAAGAACCTAGGATATCATAATGTATTGATGTACTAGACATGTGGTTTCAAGCACTACAGTTTTAATTGACTGATGGAAATTTTGTCAAGGTGCATATTTTCTAAACGCTATCCAAGATTTTTGATAATGTACCCAGAATGCCAATAACCATAGTCAGTTTATACTATAATCTTTCAACTTTGATTTTCAGATCTTGATACTTTCTGATCTTGAGTTTATTCAAAGTACTTCAAGTTTATTAAATGCTACCCATACACAAGAATCTGATCTACTAACAGTCAAGGCAAATTGGTGCTAGAAAAGAACCAATGGAACTCAAGAAGGACTTGTGGAAGCAAAGCAACTCCAAACTGATGACGTGTTTGATTTCACCCTAGGGCTCAACCTGGTCAATCTCCTACAGAAACCACTTTTTTTTATCCTGAAGCAACATTAAAGAAAAAATGTCTCTAGCATACCTTGCATTTAAAAACTAAAATATTCATTCGATAAACAATTCTTTTTTATCCTAGGTTATAAAACACTGTGTAAGGAAAAGCAAATGTAATGTGATTTTTTTTTAGAACAGCTGAAGGAAGGTCCAATTCATGAAAAACAAAAACTGTAATGAGTGACAGACTCATGCTTTTTTCTCCTCACCTATTATATTAGGAAGACAAAATAAGCCAATTCCTTATTATGTCTGAAGTAAAACAAGAGCGAACAAGGAATATCTGGCAATTCTTAACCATGTTACGCTGGTTCCTGAACTACTACATGGTTAGGAATGCAAATAGCCTTTGGTGAAAAACACTTTTCCAAATTACTTGATGCAATTTTTTTCATTTACAAGTATATACTGAACTGAATTCATATAAAAAGTCTACTTCATAGTAAAGAACATTCAAATATCCTATTTAGAAAAAGCATCTAAACAATTCTATATTTTTTTATTTTAAGAATTGAGTGGAATAGACTAACAAAATAGATTTTAAATTGATCAGGGGTTCCAGATTTATTTGTTTGCTTAACAGATTTTGGGACCTGAAAAATGCTTAATGCCCTAGCTCTAGAATCTGCTAAAGAAAAAGCCACATTTTTATTATCAGTTCATGCTTACCAGAATTTTTTGTTTTTTAAATATGGAAGGCTTAATATCATAGGTCAACTACTCAAAAGCCACTGCAATTGCTTATGAAAGAGATTGACTCATTCAGCATTGCGAATATTCTGCATTAATTCATGTTCTCATTATTCTGCATTCTTCTCTTTGTAAACTTTGCTTATTGAACGAACTATGGCTGACCTGAACTGAATTGGATAGCAAAGAGCCAAAGCAGGCATAAGGTTTCCAGGATGTAATTCGCAGGTATAGTGTGGAAAAATGAATAAAGCAGGTATGAAAATATCCCAGGCCCTAATTATACTGAAATCAAGGTTCATCTTGAGACTTTTTCTCCCTCCCATGTGATGAAACAGATTTCCGCTATTTCTTCTGGGTAGGAGTGTTTCATTTTAGGTGGTTTATGATCTTGCCAGAATGAACTCCCAATATGTGAAATAGACACTTGTTGGAAACAGACTGATCAATACCTTCCTGCAATAAATCTGGATCAAAATGTAGTCTCTCTGTTCCTGATTCGATTACTAACTATGGTTGAGAAAATTTATAGCTCCCAAGTTGTAAAGAACTCTGACGTTTGAAAACTTAGAAGAAAAATTTCCAACCAATCTCTGAAGCAAAGGATTATCAAAAAGGCTTGCACCAGAATATTTCAGAAGGAAACGGAATGCCTATTGGAGCAGATAAACATCTTTTTGTGTATATGGTTTCTTTTTATGGACATGACAGATAAATTAATAGTCCAGGGATCTAATCGCTCTCTAAAATTGCAAAGACAAAAAATGATTTAGAGAATTTAAGGTGATGGAGCAGATCTGAACATGGAGCACAAATCCAGTTTATGTAATGGTTAAGGCATCAAGCCAGAAATTGGGAGACTGTGACTTCTGGTCCTACCTTAAGCATAAAGCCAGCTTGGATGACCTTTGGACAGTCATTCTCTCTCAGTCTTAGATAGCAGGAAATGGCAAACCACTTCTGATGTCTTGCCAAAAAAACTGCAGGGACTTGTCCAGGCAGCCTCCAGGAGTCAATAATGATTAAAGCCGCCAGTACGAATATAAATAAGTAGAAGGAAAATGAATGATAGAAAGCAAAGAATAGATTTCTCAGGCATGATGATTTCAATAATACAGAAATAAGGCTAATATAACTGATATTGCAGCACGCACCTTAAAGCAGCTACTTTGAGGAAAGAGAAAGATTGGAAAGCAAAGTTTTCCATGGGACCCCTTAATTGACTAACTGGAGAGCTGTATCAAGAAGTGGCCTATTTTGATGCAATTTATCAAAAATCATGAAGATATAAGTGAAAGGGCCAAAGATTTCACTACAGCAGCGGTCAACAACTGGTGGTCCGTGGACCACTGGTGGTCTGCGAGAAAATTTTGGTGGTCCGCAGAAAAATTATTTGCATTTTTTATACTGCACTAAATCAGGGGTCTTCAAACTATGGCCCCTGGGCCAGATACGTGCAATGAATGCTTGTGTTACTGCAGAAAGTCCTTCAGGGACTTTTTGTGCGGGTTGGAGGGGGGCAGAAATTCTGACTTGGGGTTTGCTTCAGCCTCCTGGTGCAGGGCTTTGGGTGTAGGCTGGAGAGAAGTGCCGCTGGTGGCGAAGAGCCAGAGGGCCTTGTTCCAGTGGGACTGTATCATGGCCTGGAACTGGCTGACCATCTCAGTCCGGTGACCCTCCAGGCGCTGGTACCTAGCCTTGCACTCCCGCATGTCTTCCCTCTGCTTGGAAAACCTATGCTCCTAATCCTCAATGTGGTGCTTCTGCTGAGCCTCCTTCTCGGTCAAATCCAATTTGAACTGAGCAAGCTGTTTTGCCAACTCTTTCTCATGGTGGCTGCTTAGCTCCAACAACTGCTTCCTGTTGGGGCCCTAAGGAGCCCAGGCAGGCAGGGGAGAAATGGCTGGGAGGGGAGGGGTGAATAGAGGCCGGTGAAGCACCCGACATGAGTGACATTAAGTTGACCAAGCCCACCCAGTTACATGACTACCTAGCCATGCCCACCCAGGTTGTCATTTGGAAGATCATATTAGTGGTCCACAGGATTTAAAATTATGAATTTAGTGGTCCCTGAGGTCCGAAAGGTTGGTGACCCCTGCACTCCAGGGCCAATGAGAAAAACCGAGCATTTAATAACTATCCCAAAGCGTGGGGGGAGGGGGGGTCTGCCTCGAACAAAGTGCTGTCAAATCAATGTTTTATTTTTCATATTGCTAACTTTGGAAGAAATTGGCTGCAACCTTGGAAAGAGAAATAGGCACTGACGGAGTTAAATTACAGACTCTAAAAAAGCAAATGGAACAAGCACTGCCTCTTGGTTATTTTCTTGCCAATTATTCTCAGTTAGAACTGGGGTCAATCCTTAACTGATGAAGAATAGAATTTGGCTCTGGCATGAACATCCCACAATCATCCTTCCATAATACCAACTAAAGTAATTGTCAGGGCAAAGGGTAATGTTTAGAAAGAAACTCACTTAAACATTTGGATTTAGAGACTGCTGAAGCAGTCGTTCAACTTTTTAACAGCAGTCAGTTTCTGCAGCACTGCCAGTATAAAAGGAGTGTTTTCTTTTCGTTAGTGTAAGTCATTCAAAATGGAGAAGCATTCTGAGAAGTAATAAAGCCAATGTGCTCCTTTTTCATATTCCAAATAAAAAGAACAACATTGAATAGCAGGATGACTGATACAGTCATTTTTGTTGGTTGTCGATTTTTTACTTTTACAAAACACTATTTAGGAATAAAATGAATTATGACACATGTACATCTTTAATAACAATATTTATATTTTTATTGAAAAAAATAAACAGAATGAAGTTATTAGTATAATTTGAGAGCTGATGATCATTGTTCAAGAGTATCATGGCAGAAATATTTTTCTAAATATTCACAGTACTGAATTAAACTAAAACCGATCAAACTCTTACGGCTTTATAAGTATATGAGCTATGATTTCTTTCACATACTATGTACTATCTAAATTGAAATCTATACCTTGCTCCAAATGCTGGAGCATATGTATTCAGGTTATAGCAAACAGAAAGAATGCATTTTTATTCAAAATATTATAAGTTTCTTCAGTCTTTCTGAACAGTATTTTCAATCATTATTTAAACCAAACCTACCATTTCTTATTTTATCTAAATGAGATTTTAAAAGTTGTTCTGTTTCTAAGTTTATTCTCCCTTTAACTAATTGTCCAAAGAGAGGAAAATACTTATTTTGACAAAGAACGACAGGTTCCTTTCAGAAAATTCTTAGTGGACAAAAAGTTCTAAAACAGTGTATAGCATTGCTAGAGACTGGTTGTAGCTTGCTGTGCCTTGCACAATGGCACACAAAGACTTAGAATAAAATAACTCCTCTAATCTTTATTTTTCGTTGAATATGTACAAAATCAGTTGACATGCTTAGAAATCAGCTTTTTTTCGGTTCACATCAATACTGCTGCAATTCATTTTTACTTCATAGAGCTCCCCTTTGTGGAAAATAAAATATACTGCAGATTGAATGCTAGGTTTCTTCCTAATATTATATTAATTGGATTTACTTCCTCAGAATGATATAGGATATTGATATATTTCATGGAAAACATTCACGTCAAATAAAGTTATTAGTCATGAACCAGAAAACTATACTCAATGAGAAGGAAAGCATACAATTATCTATACCCAACAATAAGAAAGCAAAGATTTATTCAATTATCGCTGAACCCTCCAAAATGTTAAATGCGCACTTAAAGAGCCTTGGTGGCGCTGCGGACTAAACTGCTGTTAAAGTAGCACTTAGCTGCCAGCTGCCTGCAATTACTGCGAGTTCAATTCTCACCAGGCTCAAGGTTGACTCAGCCTTCCATCCTTCCGAGGTAGGTAAAATGAGGACCCGGTTTGTGGGGGCAATAAGCTGACTTTTTATAAAATAGAACACCGCTTAGGGGGAGCCAAAAAAGCCCTACTAAGTAGGTATATACAAAAGTATGAAGGCTATTGCTTAATGCATTGTAAGCCGCCCTGAGTCTCCGGAGAAGGGCAGCATATAAATCGAACTAATTAATAATAAATAAATAAATAAATAAATAAATAAATAAATAAATAAATGATGTAAACTATATGTATTCTTGTGGCAACACACCTTTTAAGACTATGAAAAAAATGACACCCCACGGAGGGGGGGGAAGCTGAATCTACTTAAGGTACAAATTATATTTTTTTTCATCTCTATAAGCTTCTAGGTTGTCCACAATTTACATTACGGTCATTATTTGTTACATGTATCACAATGGTTACACCAATTTCTTCTAGAGGCAAATATGAAAGACCAATTGGGAACAGGGCCTATTTCCCACAGAAAAACCATCCATGTAACCATTTCAAATACTTAAGATATAATTCTATCAATATTGTTGAAAGCAGAAAATTGAGTCTTCATGACAAGGCTACATGGTAGAAAAGATCTGAGAGAAATACAGATCAAACCACAGTCTAATCAATACTTTGATCTGTTATACCCATCCTATTTCAATAGTGCCATGTCAAAATACCAACAGAGAAATTAATGAGAGAGAAATTGAAATATTCCTTTTTGGCATTATGAAGAGATGCTTTATTGACCAACAGAGATAGCTAGTTTCAGCCACTTTTTATTTTAAAGAAAGCTCATCTCATTTTAAAATCTCAGTGTTACAAATAACATTCCACAAAGCATGCCGCTTAAAAGTCAATAGCCACTTCACATACTCTTTCCTTTTTATTTTCATTCTTGTATTTATTTTCAAAGCAATGAAGAGAGGAAGTCTTAGCCCAACACATGTTTACACAAATCCATTTTGTATTATCAAATGCTGCAATTATCTCATATTATCTATCCTTGATAATAAAGGGAAGGATAATACCAAACAATCTTTTAAGGTACAATTAAAATATTACATCTACAGTACTCAGTACCCCTTAAAAAGGACATCACACAGTTTATGTAATTTGGATTATAGTTTGCTTATTTAATTTATATCCTGTCTTTCTAGTTAAATGAAAACTCAAGCCAACTAACAGAACCCAAAAGAAATACCAAAATATTACTTTAATAGACAATTAGAAAGCAAGGTTAAGTGATGTACATATATAAAATATTTTTGTATTTTCAAAGTGTTGACATTGGTATTTTGTAGCAGCAGTCCTCAACCTTTGCAGCTTGGCAGCCTGGCAGGGGAGAGAGGGGAACCGGGCCATGCAAGTGGTAGGCCACCACACCAGTCCATGCACATGCAGCTCAACATGCGTAAGTTGAGCTGATGCCCCTGTGCATGTGCGCTGGGCCATCGCTTGTGCAAGTTGAACTGTGTGCGCATACATGCACGCTGATCCACCGCTCACGCAGCCCAGTTGCAGATAGCCCACAGCCCGATAGTAGACCGTGGCCTAGGGGTTGGGAACCCCAGCCTTATAGGCAGTCTTCAGTCGCTGGTCACTTAGCAATTGGTAGAAGTTACAATGAAGTTATCAACCAGAGATACTTATGACCCATTTTCAAAATTCTGTCATGTGCATCCACATTCCCCTGCAGTATACAATATTTTATGCTGGTTTCCGGCATTTACTTCTGGATTCTGACAAAAAACTTCTGTTGAGGGAAACAGGTTCACTTAACACTGATGGTGTTTCCTTAACAACCGCCACAAGAAAAGCTATAAAATTGGGTGCAGTTGCTTTGTAACGCACCTAATGACCACAACGTATGATCATAATTCCATTCAATTCCAGTTGTAAGTCAAGGACTACCTGTAATTTGTGCCTGGTAACCATTTAGCAATGACTTTCACAGTTCTTTGCAAAGATTAACAGCCTAAATGTCCCATTTTATTCCATTTTAAAGATAATCCTATATAGTACCAATGAAATGCAGTTATAGTTACAGTGGAGCAGAGAAATACATCAGTTTCACTCAGGGTGGATTTGATTTAAATCGAATTGATGTAAATCATGATTTAAATCATGATTTAAATCACTAGTAAAAAGACTTGATTTAAATCAACTCAACTCGATTTAAATCATAATTTTTAAAGAGCAACTGTCATCTCTGCTACTCCTTTGACCTGCTGTTGACTCACCGATAGTCCCAGTGTTGCAGAATATACAGCCTCATGCTACATAACTAAGCTCCATTTCATGCTGAATAAACTAAATTATTTATGTATCTTAAATAGAAAACTATCTTACGACAGATTTTTACCCCAAAAGTTTTTTATTAAAATAAATTCAATAAAAATAAAAAAAATCTGATTTAAATTAAAAAATCCGATTTAAATAAAAAAAATCCGATTTTTTTGATTTTTTTAAAAAAATCATTGATTTTTATCCACCCTGGTTTCACTGCACTCTCTTTGCAATCCCTTTTATCAATCCTTCTAAAAAGTACCAAACCTCAGGCACCAGAGTATGGAACTATGGAAAACTAGAGGTCAACTCAAGTAGTACGGAGTCAAACATGTGGGATACTTCACTTGGCACTGCCCCATCTCAAATTGTTACAAACCCTTTGAGTAGCACCTGCTGAACCCTCCTTACAACCCCTCCCCCCAAACAAACAACTTCTCACAATACCTTTTGTGGTTATTGAGAAAAAAATATCTCTACCTTGCCATTATTCTGTTCCAAACAGCAAAGCCAAGCTAAAAACTAAAGAATCAATCACAATTTCAACAGTAGCATACCCTGGCATCCTTATGTATTTTTTTGAGGAAGTCCAGCTACTCTCGAGTAGTTTTGGAGGACATAAAATGAATATTAAAAGTTGGAAACACACATACACACAAAATGGAAAAAAATATGGAATAGTGTAAGTCTGCAATTGCTTAAATCCCCTTGGAAAATATCACAGTCAATTACTGAGTTTCAGCATTTACACTTTCTCCCATAAGAACTGAATGCGGCCATTAAACTGAAATTAATTTAACACAAAATAAAGAGCAGCACATGACAGTATTACAAATATACCTAGAGCTGTGATGGTGAACCTATGGCATGTGTGCCACAGGTGGCACGCGGAGCCATATCAGTGGGCATGCGAGCTCAGCTCCAGCTTGCATGCGCATACCAGCCAGATGATTTTCGGGCCGTCTGGGCCCACCAGAAGTAGAGAAACAGGCTGTTCCTGTCTCTTGGGGGGATGGGGAAGGCCTGTTTTTTGCTCTCCCCAGGCTCCAGAGCCTCTCTAGGAGCCTGGGGAGGGCGAAAACAGCCTTCCCCACCCCCCCCGGAGGCCCTCCAGAGGCCGGAAATGGCCCGTTTGCCGACTTCTGGTGGGACCAGAAGTCGACAAACCAGATATGATGGGTATAATTACATATAAAAGTGTACACTGACTCATGTGAGTTCCAATTTAAAATTATACATCATATAAATTTTGCATAGGACAGTGATGATAGCTAACCTTTTTGCCATCGCGTGCCAAAAGCGGGGAAGCGCAGGGGTCACACGCGCATGCACAAGGGGCAGGGCATATATAATTATGGGTGTAGGCATGTGCGCCTGACTCCCCCCATACTCCCCCTGCTTTTGGCATGCCATGGCAAAAAGGTTAGCCATCACTGCCCTAGAGCCATGATGGTGAACCTATGGCACGCATGCTGGAAGTGGCATGCAGAGCCATCTCTCTGGACATGTGGAGCCATTGTCCGTTGCTCTTCCGGGTTCCGGCGAGCTGGTTTTCATGTGCATAGGCGCACCAGAAACTGGAAGAGCAGTTGCCCAATGTGCATGTGCGCTCCAGGAAGATGATCTTCCTGTTTCCAGTGTGCACATGCGTGTCAGACGTTTGGTTATCTGATTTCTAGCACACATGTACGTGCGAAGACCAGAAGTGACAAGAGCAACGGGGGGCGCGTGTCAAAAGATGCAGAGCAGGGAGCTTAAAGCTGTCGGCCGGGACAGGCGGGGTGGGACTTCCCTCCCTCCCCACCCAAGTGGGCTTCTTGCATGGCCCCAGGCAGTCCAGAGCACCTGGCCAGCCCAAGAAGAGCCGGTAGGCCCCCACCGCTTCTGCGAGAGGATAGGCAGAGGGAGCCTCTTCAACACGTGAAGCTGTGTGGCAGCGGTAACCACAGGGGCGGGCGGGCATGGCTAAAGCACCCTCTGCCTGAGAGCAAGTGCCTGGCAAGGGAAGGAAAGAGAAAGAACGGAAAACACTCAGGTTGTGTGTTTCTTCAGTTCTCCCTTCCCTGCCTTGCCACCTTTCCCTCCTCTTCCTTCATCTGTGCTGCACTTTCCCACAAATAGCGACTCACCTCTCAGAGTTTCTCCCAAAGACACAAGGAAATGCGAGATAGGAGGCCCCCTTGCATCAGGCCAGGGCCAAAGCTTGTCGAGAAATCCAAGCCATGCGCTGTTGAAGTACACACACATCTTTTGAAGCTGCTGCTGTCCATCCGGATGCGAGATCTGCGGCTCCGTCTCTCTACTGCTAGACTCTCCGGTCTCCCATTATTGGGACCTTAAGAGTGCTGTGAAGAGTGCAGCCTGCCCCGACATAATGCACTCCTCAACTAATATGATACAGTCTTACATGCAATTGGTCCTTTGAGGGCAACCATAATGCTGATGTGGCCATCAATGAAATTGAGTTTGACACCCCAATCTATAGCTATTCTAATAAAAGTAGTTTTAGTCTTATATCAAAACTGTTTCATGGTGTGGTCTACCTTGCAGGACCAACATCCATTTAGTTTTGTTTTAGACTCTGATGATGGTTTTATATTCTAATGATTTCTCATCTCTCAGTTGCTTCCTATATATAGTATATTTTCTCTCCAGGGTTAGTATAAATGTTGGAAGAAAGCAGCAGCAACCACGACAACCTTTAATGGAAAAGATGCTAAAACCTTTATTAGTATCAGGGGACCAACAGGAAGTAATGTAATTTGGGAAGAGTTTGAATCACAGTCCTGTGGAGGTGCTGCAAAGCACTCTTTGGTGAAGCATTTGTGAAAAAGGACATTTTAAAAATCTACATTACTATCCCTAGGAGGAAAACATCTGTACAAGGAAGCCTGTGCCAGTTACCAAGTGTGTGAGAATATAAACCACAGTGCAGAATAAGCATAAGACGGGGGAGGGGAGGGGGATGTATCTCTGAGGAAGGCAGACAATTTTGGAATCAGAAAGAGAAACTGGTCCTGTATTTTATGTCTTTTTTGTAATTTAATGAGATTAGTAGGGACTTCGATTGCTAACGGCGTTCTAGGTAGTATAAAGGGAGATTGCCATCTTTACAAACTCTTTCCTATTCCATCTACAGCTTTTGTAAAAACAATCATTCAAATGTATACCAAACTATTTGAATAGACTGATTCTTATATAATGTTCCATATTTTTTTCCCTATTTTTAACCCATCTTCATTAAACTACCGTATGTTATCTGCAATTACAAGGATACATTCTGGGCTCTTTTCCTTGCAGATACTAACTCTCCATTTGAAAAGAGAAGAGATGTATGGGTTCTGGTAAGAAAGATTTTCCTCCAGAGAATATAAATGTTTCTTAGATTTACTTCCCACTTTCCTTCAGGAACTCAAGGTAGCATGCATAGTATTCTCTCCAATTTCCCTTCACAACTACTGCCAATTTGGGCTAAAGTGATTGACTGAAGTCTTCCAGAGAACTTCCTTGGCTAAGGGTAGACTTGAATTTAACAGTGTCTTGTTAATAAAGGATGCACAGAATTTTTTTTATTTTATGTTCTTATCCCACCATTATTTTTTTTATAAATAACTCAAGGCAGTGAATGTAAGTAATACTACTTCCTTCTCCTATTTTTTCTCCACAACAATCTTGTGAGGAGAATTGGTCAGAGAAAACAACTGGCCCAAAGTCACCAAGCCAGCTTTCATGCCTAAAGTGTCAGGGTTCCAAGTAATACATCCCATTCAATAAGAACTCTGAGGCAGGCAATTTCTCAAAGAACATTTTATTGGGACATATCAAATTGGCAAGTCCTTGGTGAAAAACCGGTTCTAGGTTCCCACCGGTTTTTCACCCAATTAAAAGTAAAACTTTGTCACTTCCTCCCCATAGTCTCCAGTCACATTGTCCAATCATCATACAGTCCAGCTGCTAGGTGACCTCAATCTCCACCTTTCGAACACCTGCCCCAACGTCCTTGATTCCCACAGAAGGAATTTTGTTTTGGCTGCAATACTCCAGCTATCTCTACACCCCACTCCCTGGCCCCTTCACTCAAGGCTGTGTCAGCCTTGAAGCAATGAGAAAGGAACCACTCTAGAGAAAATCACAAAAAGGAAAATGGCCACGGTTTGGCTAACTTCAGGGTTGACATAAAGTGGAACTAGAACATTGGGTTTCCTAGTTTCTAGCCTGGTGCTTCAACCACTAGACCAGGCGTGTCCAACACGCAATCCTCATTGTCCTTCAGAAAACTAAAAATCTACTTTACCTGATATTTTTTACCGAATGCACCAAGTTTGATTTTGTAAAATGTATTTTTAATGAGATTTTAACTCTGTATATCATCTTAAGTTTCCTATTAGGCACCTTGATAAATCTAATAAATTATGATTATTATTAATATACATTAAGTATTTAAATTAAGCACACCCTCATGTCACCATGACTTGTGATTCTCTGCTGACTTTCTTACTGAGTTTACTTGGCAATCATGTGATTGCAAAACACTGCGAACATTGTAAAAACATGCCGGTTACCAAGTGACCAAATCGCAATCATGTGATCACAGGAATGCTGCAATGGTCATAGGTCCAAGCAAGGATTGGTTCTAAATCTACTTTTCAGAGTCACTGTAAGGTCAAATGGTCGCTGAACAAAGCAGTTGTTAACCAAGTAACCTGTATAGCTTTTATTTGTATGCTTTATTCTGTAGAATCTGTTTTAATTCAGCTTTATATGAAAATGTTACATTATTATTATAGCTCCATTTAACCTAACCACCCCAAATCAGAAAAAGTATTAAGATTTGCTTCATCTTAGTAACCTCAATAGAACCACAGGTAAAATGCAAACAGATAAGTAAATGCAGGAAAAAAGAGATTACATACAAAGATTTTTCTCCTTGTAACATAGGGGAAAATCACCTGCTACCTTCAAGATATTCTGAACCAACTTCCTACCATCCTTAGCTATTGTAGCTATTGTTTTCGTTGGTTACCATGATGGGAATTGGATGTTACTAAAATCTGTTAACATGAATACATATGGGTGAAGGAGCAGGAACATAATGAATAGTTCTATGCCATAGATATATAAATAGCATAACTTGCAAAAGAAATACATCAATAAATGCAGAAACCAGAATGATTGGTTCTCGTTTATGCACATAGTACAGATCCTGATTCTTTTATAACTCATGGTAAACGTGCGGTATCGGCTTCTGTGCTACATAAGGTAATCCTCAAATTACAATCATAATTGGGTGGCAAGAGCCAAAGTTGGCAAGTGGGGGAACGTCTTGACCCCTTGATCCGAAACGACGACAGACAGGCACCCCTGAGCCAACCGTAAGCATTTTACTAAGGGACCGAAGTGCCAGAAGTCCCAAAACACCACCTGTGTTATCCAAGCAGTTATGTTCTTAGTATCACAATGCATTAGGAAGGCAACGTTTCTTTCAACTCAAGACGCTTTGCAAGATTGGGACAGAAATGCACGTGTTGGGCAGAAGGATTTTAAAAAGACCAGCGAGTGAAAGTAGCGACTAGAACGGGACACACACACACACACACACACACTTTCCCCTCCCCGATTCAAGGAACGGGAATCCACTTCTCCGGCCCAGCACATCGCAGAGCCGCGCGCCCTCCTCCACCACCTCCGCAGACTCACCTCCTCTTTCCTCCTGCTAGATCCGTCTCCCAGGCCAGGAGCAGAACCCGAACCACCCTCCGCCTGGGACTAGGTCGCCTGGAGAAGGGGCAGGCCGAGCGGCAAGCTGCCTCGCCTGACGCCTCCCGCGCAGCACCCGTTTCACCAACCGAGTCCCGACCTCCGCGCGTCCCCGGGCCGCTTCCGGAATCAGGCTCCGACCGAGGCAGCAAAGGCGCAGGGGGGCTTGCCGGGAAGCCCGGCAGCGTGTTTACAAGATGGCAGCGTCCAGGAGAACCGAAGTGCTGCGTCTCTATCGGGCCTTGCTGCGAGAAAGCCAGGCTTTCAACGCCTACGGCTATAGGTAGGAAGAAGGGGGGGAAACAGGACAGAAATATAATGCTTAAATTCAACTTACTCTGTCTTTATTTTGGCGCTTAATGCCTTGTCCTGTAAAGTGTGTTTGGTTTTATAACGTCGTATAATAAAGGAGACGTCTATTAAATCGTGTTAGTCTGTGCTGCATCTTAGAAAAATAGGCTAGCGATGTGTGAATACATGCATATAATTGTATAATGTCACAAGCCCCTTAAACATGGCAATTCTGAGAATATATGGGAAAGGAGACTTTAAAAGGTACTCAAATCGAATGCAGCACAATGTCTTTACTAGAGTTCCAGATCTGATCTGGGACACTTCAGAGAACCAGAAGACTGTGACAAAAGTTTACACTTTTCCGCCTCTCTTTGCTGTCATTTAATGGTCATTTGGAGTTTTGTCCTCCATATCTGGTAGCCTTACCCAAGAGATTTTTTTTTTCTGCTAGATGCATTGGCATTTTCATCAGTTTTTCATTTCAAATATTTTGAGCAGAGCATGTATGGTTAGAAATTAGAAAACTGTGTTTCTTTGGGACGCTGCTAGAGGAAGGTTCATATGATCATAAAATATCTTGACCACTCAAAGCCAGTTTCCCAGACAAGCCTTTTATTGTGTAATCAGTGTGCTTTATCGAATATTCCAGACAACTATGATTAAATATGATTTGTTGAACAATCCATAGTAGTCGGGATTTATGTATAAAGTTAGACTTAACTGTAATTACAAAATCCAGTACAATGGCTGGGTTTCTGGGGAGGGAAAATGCTTCTCATGAAAAACATATACAAGAAAGAAAATAGAATTATGAATACAAAATTAATTGGCTTTAATTGTAACTTAAAAATTCACAATCTATAAGTTATACCTTGGCTTTTCTTATGGAGCTGAAGGTGATAATTACTTCCAATTTTTTTCAACAATAATTCTGTTGGATAGGCTGAACTGAGAGAGGATAACTGGCCTAAAATCATTTTTATCATGGCTGAGAGTGAATTTGAGTCAAGATCTCACTCCTGGTTAGGTATCTTAATTACCATGTTACATTTGCTTATAATGTGTAATAGCAACAAATAGGAAATAAACCTTAATATGCAAATTCAAATACATTACAAGGTAAGCCAAATGTTTTCATTTAAAAGCCCCAGTGTTGAATATTCATTTGAGAAAGACACAGTTCTATTCTCACTAAATCTTGTGCTGATATATCATTTTTCCTTCTCTGATTTTTCTGTTTAAGACAGAGTCCCAATAAATTTATACTTTTGGAGAAACCCAAACTATTGAAAAACATTGCAATTTTATTTTAACCGATTTGTTTTACTGCTTTGAATGATAAATATTATTTCAAATATTGAAAGTACTTTGGATGAAATCTCATGTCAGCGTTTCAACGCTGGCATAGAGAGGAGAGCGAGAGATAAACTCTGAAACTTTTGCCTGCTAAATCCCTTTGAAGTCCGGTTGTCGTGGAAATGAGGGGAGGGGGCACATTCCTGGGAAATGACGAGGAAAAGAAGTCTGAAGAATGACTTGGAAGACAGCCAATGAGAAGCAGAGATTTGGGGATCGGAAAGGGAAGGATTGGGGGGCAAAAGGTCAGTCTTGTCCGCGCGGAGTCATGATCCGGTGGCTGTTCTCAATTAAAGAAAGATTTCCTTAAAGATTGGCAGTTTGGAAATTCATTTAATTTTGAGATAACATCGCAGTCTGACATCTCCATTATGAATATAACTGGGAGTAGCCCACCCTTTTAAAAGTTTCTTATCACATAAATGTGAGTAGATAAATAGGTAGATAATGTCTGTTATCTTGTCAGAAGATAACAGCATTCCATTCCATTCCTTGATGTATAGTCATGCTGGCCACATGACTACAGACAATGTCTTCAGACTGGCTCCCTCTGCTAAAAAAATGAAGATGAGCACCCCCTTAGAATCAGATACAACTGGAGAGGAGAAACCTTTACCTTTTTATCACAAAACTAATAATGTCAAATCAATAGCAGCTGAATTTTATATACAGAGTTAAAGCAGAAAGAAGACAAAACATTTTAGACACCTATTAAAAATGCCCATCAAAATAATGACTGACTCTTCAAGAAGCCACTAAAAATCAATATTACCAACATCACGTGGGGTGGGGTGGGAATCACTCTTAAGAGTGTATAAAGTAGCTGTTTATGAACAATAGCAGAAAATAATTTATATTTGTTATAAAATGTGTCTGCGTCTGGTTTATATTTTATAGAAGTCTTTTCCCTTAATTTTGTTTTCTGTTTGAAAATATACCAAAATACCGAACTCTGTGATACAAATACGTTATTAAGTTTCTACAGTTTACAGAGGCAAACCGAGCTTCTATAAAATAAGAAAATCAGGACTAGCTTATGGATAACCTAATCAGAATTGGTATTTCAATCAGAGGCATACATAACATTTTATTTCCATTGTGGCTATAGAGCTATGGTAGGACTCTTCTGTGCTGGAGTTTGTGAGATTTAATGGAAACATGTGTTATTTGGGTGTAGCAGTAATTTTGCTCCCTTTAGGTTTTCAATTGCTTTTGTTTTCATTTGTTGACTTTGGTACCTGGATACAGCAGGTGGTAGGAAAGTATGTTTCAAAATGGAAACTAGAATAGTTAAAGTGCAGATCGAAAATAAGAACAGGAGCTGTAGTTGTTTCTAAGGGCTTCTTAAAATGATAAAAGGACAGCTGGAAAATGATTTTTTGATACTGCACTTAATTCCCCAAAGGTTGATATAGTGATAGTCCTTTGTAAGTGTAGCACTGCACCCAGGTGACTTTCCAAAGCCAGTCTGTAAAGACTCGTTTTCCCATAAGTATCCATACATGCCAAGAGGCCATTAGAAAAGATGTGAGATCTTTGGTCCCATCTATGTATCAGCTCAGTCTTCCCTCTCTTTTCAATGCCTGTGTCCTCCTTGTGAAGGAAATGTAAGTTAAGAAGATCTGCTTGTAGCCTGTGATAGTTAACAGCTTTCCCAGAAACAGATGCCCTCCAGATGTATTGAACTTGAACTCCAATACTTGCAAAATAACTGGAAATTATATAATTCCAATTCACATTACATTGACACATTCAACTTAAAATCAGAGATACTACCCTGTTTCCCCTAAAATAAGACATCCCCTGATAATAAGCCCTCCCCGAAAATATTTAAATGTATCCGTAGCCGGTCCCTGCCATTTCCTCTGGTTAGGGTTAGGGAGACAGAGCTGGAAATCAGGTAAGACGGCAAGAGGACCTCCATTTTGCTCCACACACCCCAAAGTAATAAGACACCCTCGAAAATAAGGCCAAGCACTTATTTCGGGGTTCAAAAAAATATAAGCCAGGGTCTTATTTTTGGGAAAACACGGGAATACATTCAAAATCTCTTTTATAAGGTGTGTTATAAGATCTTTTAAAAGCCAATAATTTAGCTCAGCAAGCTGAAAATTAATTAGGAATTATGGCATTTGAATTCCAATATATCTAGATGTATGAAGCTAGAGTAAATCTTTTATTTTTAGTCTATAAAGTTGAACCTGTTTCACAGCTTTATCTTCAGATGAAATCAGTTGCTTGCCCTCAAATCTCCTGGATAAGACTTCATGGTGTAGAGTTTTTGTTTTTGTTTTAATAAAGGCTATAAATAATATATAATAAATATTTTCTTTAATCCCATATTGATTTTTGTTTGGTTTAATGGTTAGGAATGGTTTATATGCATATATATTTAATAAGTGGCTCTTGCATTTGTCTTATATTGTTAAGGTAGACATCTTAGTCATCAGTACAATATTGGGGAAATTAATCCAATCAAATCCTGCAGCCTACACAATTTAAACTATTTTCTTCTGTCATTAGTATGAACTGTAGCTCGAGCTATTTATCTTAATTTTTTTTTCAGCATACATTGAATAATGGCTGTTACAATGCAAAACTAAGCATGTTCATTCAGATATATAGTTTCAAGTTTTAATGGAATTTGGGATTCTAGTTTTGCACTGCATTCTTTAAGAAGTAAGAAAATTATTGACTGAATTTGGAGATCTTAATAATGAGTACAGTCTGATAGGTAGTTGTATACACTCTTGGATAAATTTTGGACGCAACTAGAGCATTTCTAACTATTGTACCAGAGAGGGGATCACTTTGATTTACTAAGCATCTCTAGAAAATAAAGAAACAGCAACACCTGGAATGTTGGAGAAATATAAGCAGGAAGATCCAGCTGTGGACTATTTAGGGTTATTTGCACATCTCAATAATAATATTCAGATTCTGCTGCAAGAGCAGGGTCTACTGAGGTGATCAAATTGACGTCTGGAACTGCTATTTGGGATTTGTTTTCACTTGCCAACTTGGAGGAAATATTTAAAGTGTTTTGGGATATGAACATCATCACTTGTGGGCTTGACACATGTCCCACTTGCCCCACTTCAGGGAGTCAGCGAAGGTGGGGATGGTTGAATCTGGGAGGTAATTAGCATTCCATTTGGTAGTAGTGATCTGTCAGATGCTTTAAATGAGATTATAATGCACCCTTTCCTGAGGTAGTCTTCCCAGGATTTAATTTCCACCCAATCTCCAGCCCAATTGCAAATGAAGTAGATTTTTAGGATCCCTTTCAACTAGAAATTAGGCATGGGAATGAGACTACTAAATTGTCCTTTGCATGGGGATTCCTTTAAAGACTACTCAGAAACTCTATTTTTGTAAATTGCAATGGCCTCTATTCTGTCCACTGAGAGCCATTACAACTATATATAGCATCAGTTTTACGAGAGCTGCATTGACTTCAAGTAAGTTTCCAGTTATAATTCAAAATACCAACTTTAGCTTTCATAGCTCTGGATGACATGACTTCTAGTTATCTCAAAGACCGCTTTCAAATATGTATTCATCTTGTGTTCATCTCAATATTCATCTTGTGTTCATCTCAATATTCATTTATATACAGTCTGTATATCAAGCTTTGAGAAGACAGTGTATGCTTACATTTTTTCTTAAAAATTTACTTAGGACATATGCCATCAGAAAAATAAGAGATGCCTTTAGAGAAAACAAAAACATCAAGGAATCATCAGAAATAGATACACTAATCAACAAAGCAAAAACTAATCTGGAAATGATACACCGGCAGGTAAGCTATCAGTTAATTAAACTCCATACTTGGTATAGTATTCCTTATCTTCAAGTATATAATTTTAGTCTCTTTCAATCTCTCATGAATGTAGATTAAATATATACTTTATCAATTAACATTAGCATACACATGCTTCTGATTAGAAGATACAAAAGATAAAATAGAAATTTATATTGTTGGCACTTTAAAAACAGCTTATGAGAAAAGGAAAATGGAAACCATTGCACACATAAATATACGGTACCTTAAGGAGCCCATAAGCCTAACCAAACACTCCCATTGTAGCTGGTACTCCAAAATGTTGATAGAAATCTTTTCTCAACTTTATTAACTCTGCTTCTTAAATCCTTACTTCAGTATCTTCAGTAAGTTAAAGTGCAAAAAGATATTTTCTATCACTGCACTCTGATCAATAGAAAGAATTGTTTCTATATCTATCTTGTATACTGTATTCTAGCTGCTGTAGTATTATTTAAATTTCTTGATAGAAAAATTAGAATCCCACAGAATTACCAAATTAGTTATTTGGAAATAATCCTTACTGAATTTTATGATGCCTCTCTCTGAATTAGGAAGGCACAGATTGAAGTCTTTGTATATTGAGTTGTATCCACTATAGCTCATTAATGACATTGTTCTACAATGCTAAATGTGGCCCTAGAAACCATCTACAAGTAGTCCTCGACTTACGACCACAATTGAGCGCAGAATTTATATTGCTAAGTGAGAAATTTGTTAAATTGGTAAGTTTTGCTCCATTTTACAACATTTCTTTTACCACATTTGTTAAGTGAATCACTGTAGTTGTTAAATTAGTAACATGGTTGTTAAGTGAATCTGGCTTCCCCATGGACTTGCTTGTCAGAAGGTCCTAAAAGATGATCACATGACTCCGGGACTCTGCAATGGTCAGAAATATGAACCAATTGTCAAGCATCCAAATGTAAATCAAGTGACCCTGGAGATGCTGCAGCGCAACAGTCATAAGTTTGGAAAATGATCCTAAGTCACTTTTTCCAGTGCCATTGTGACTTCGAACAGTCACTAAACGAACTGTTGTATGTCGAGTATATTCATTGATTATAATTGCTAAAGATTGTGCCATCAGTGGGAGGAAACTGGAAATTAGGGCCCAAAATAAACCTACCACCATTTAAAAGCAAAAAAAATCTGCAAAGCTTCCAACCAAACCCAGTTCTGCTCCTAATCTGCCAAGATTTCTGAACCAGATAGGAAGGTATAAAGGATGTGCATGCATTCCACTTGTCTTTGTCAGTTATTTATTCAGTTTATATCTCATGTTTTCATTTGTTTTACGCTTGAAAGTGTCTTATAATAAAAACAGAAATAGATAAAAGAGTAAAGAAGACATTTAAAACAATAAATATTAAAATCTTGATTGTCATCTTTAATAGGAAACTATTTGATGCACTGTATGATCTTTTGAGTTTTACTCGGCAATTTGTTTTATAACATAAAGAGCATACTAAAACAATGCATACTTTCTGTTAGTATGCATTCTGCTAGTGGCAATAAACTTAACTTGAGATCTTCTTCCGAGGATGAATTCCTAGGTAGCCAGAGTACCAGCTAGTCAGGAATAAAAAATTACAGCAAGGCCAAGAATAAACCAAGGGAAGAACTAATAAGCAGAAGGAACCAAAATTTACAACTCACCCTGTTCACTGGCTGCAAAATGCAAAATGCTGACTGAAAATCAGCTAAAATAGAATCAATGTTGTAGAAGAACATGGCTAGTTGAATGGAATTCTAAATAGGGTCACTAATGACAGTAGTCATTAGTGATTAGTAGTAGTTTTATATTTGTAGACTTACATAGTTTCAATTTCTCAGGGAATCTCTTGTCATATCATCTGAAATATTCATCCCACTTTTTATTTCAGAAGAACATTAAAACAGCCACCAAAATAATGATGAAATAAGTAAAAATATAACAACAAATTTGAATTATTTGCATGCTAAAAATAATAGCAGCTAACATATTATATTGTAAGATTTGTCCTGTGTATTGATAATGCAATTGCATGAATATTTCGGATTGTATTTAAATTTACTTTGGTAAGTATACATCATTCAGTAATAAATAGGTGTTATGGCTACATGGGGAGTTTTAAATATAAAAATATTTTCAAAATGATATAATATTACATCCTATTATTTAAGGTTTATAAATTAATGCCTAAATGTAAACATGGTTACTCAGCAGATTTCTTTGACAGTTTTGCACAAAATGTCTTCTTCATTTCTATAAAAATAAATTGCTTCATGATACCTACAGCAATATTAACACTACTGTATTTCATGCACATGATTGTCTAATTTGTATTAACAAATTTTAAAGGCATTCACATTATTTTGAAATATCATACTTTTTTATTCCCTATTTATGTGTGAATAATTTGGATAGTGAAGAATATTACAAGTAGCTAGGACTTTTAGAAATGTTTAAAGATAAAATATTTATACAGTTTTTTAAACAATAGAGCTCGAACTGATCAAGTGTATGTTTTTGAAGTTTGAGGTTTATTAAAATGTAGCACACCACCTTTAGCTGACTTTCTTTTTCCATGACATGTCAATAAAAATTAAATAATATCCCAGCTGCCTAGTAATTTGTTGCTTCTGTGAAATCAAATTTATATTCTCTCTAAATGCTAATTTATGGTTTAGTCATCAAAATGACCGTTGGTATCTCCGGTTCATAAATAACTGCTGGAATCAGTCAGGGAGGAATTGTGGAAACATGACAGATTACTGTCATTTAGTTGTGTCATTCTTAGGGCTTGACAAAAATTTAAAAAATGAGCTTTCTAAGGTTAAAAAAATCACAAAAGAGTGTTCCTGTATACTGTTTAAGTTTTGTAGGTTATTGATTTTGTTATGAAATGATAAAAAAGCAGAAAACTTTGTCAAACTTTCACAGTTGATGGAAAGCGGTTGTCAGTTTGTTGTATTTTTTCTAAATATGTGTTCAGAAGCAGTTAATAGAACACTTCATTCTATTCTATTCTGCAAGGATCCAATGGAGGAGCAAAAGGTCTGTGGGGACCTAGTGGGGGAAGGCCTGAGAGGACCCTGTGGGGAAGTGAAAGGCCTGTGAGGATCCAGTGGTAGGGATGGGGGGAGATAGGTAAGGGTGCTATAGCAATTGGTCACAATTGGTGGCCATATCTTCAAGATTGGGTAATAAGTAGCTTTTGGAGGCTCCGCCATAACTTCAAATGGCCATTAAGTGGCCAGTTGTTAAGTGATGAGTACCTGTATTAAAACTTTAAAAAACTACCAGGGTGGATAAAAATCAATGATTTTTTTAAAAAAATCAAAAAAATCAGATTTTTTTTATTTAAATCGGATTTTTTTGATTTTTATCGAATTTATTTTAATAAACTTTTGGGGTAAAAATCTATCGTAAGATAGTTTTCTATTTAAGATACATAAATAATTTAGTTTATT
Organism: Pituophis catenifer annectens; assembly: GCF_029215685.1. NCBI lineage: Eukaryota > Metazoa > Chordata > Lepidosauria > Squamata > Colubridae > Pituophis > Pituophis catenifer. The sequence continues at coordinate 72,005,174 of NW_027256883.1, forward strand.
CAGCATGAAATGGAGCTTAGTTATGTAGCATGAGGATATTCTGCAACACTGGGACTATCGGTGAGTCAACAGTGGGTCAAAGGAGTAGCAGAGATGACAGTTGCTCTTTAAAAATTATGATTTAAATCGAGTTGATTTAAATCAAGCCTTTTTACTAGTGATTTAAATCATGATTTAAATTGTGATTTAAATTGATTCGATTTAAATCAAATCCACCCTGAAAACTACTAAAGTTACAACTGTTTTTCAATTCCATTTTCTGTAAAATGTTTTATATATCTGAATTCATATGGAAATCTAATGGTGCATTTATTTGTGTGTGAGAGTGAAAAGTCTTGTTTCTTATTCTGCAAATCATAATGAAGTGGTATAAATTGTATCCCAGGCCATATTGGATGTTTGGATATGTGAGGAGTAATACTTAGAGTAGTAATCTGTTGCCATGCTTTTGGAGACAGCTGATCTTTTTTGTTAGTAAACAGTAAATTTGAAACTAGGATTTTAGTTATCTTAATCCATTTTTTGTTACCTTCCCATTGGGACAGTGGTGTAGCAATGCTCCATAAAGCTTTTATGCTTCTTTATTACAGACCTCAATTTCATTCTTCAGCTCCACTTTGTAAATAGCAACAGAGGCTAGGCAGTGCTCTTCGTTTAAACCCTTCTGTGTTGAATAGCATATTGTAGATTGAAAACAAAGTACAGAAGAGCTAGCTGCTTATTAGTATTACTTTATATAAAGTGTTCCAGGATTTCACAGCTGATGGAAATGATCGATAGTATCTGGCATGAGATCTCATTGGCAAAAGTATACAGTACATATAGTTCCTATCTCAGATTGATGATCTGCCTCCTGACTTGTTTCACTGCCTTTTATATTTATAAATGAGATCTTTATCCAGCCTAAGCCAGCCCACTAGTTGCAGGCTACTTGGAACAGAAGCCTTTATCAATGGTAATTCATACCCTTGTTACTTCTTACCTGGGCTTACAACATGAGGTGTACATAAGGTTGCCCTTGAAGTCTACTCAATAATTTCATCTCGTATGAAATGTAGTGGTCAATATGCTGGTAGTTGGGAGGTATCTAAATTTCTGTGGGTGCTGCATTGACCACTGGTTGCTTCCAGGTACAGTTCAAGATCATGGTATAGAGGGCCTCAGCATAATGAAGAAACTCTCTTCTCTAGAAGAAATTTCTCTCACCTGGTCAGTTGTTCTAAAAGGGTTCCTGGTTCTCCCTTGTGAAGAGATCTGCAGAAGCAGATCTTTTTCATGATGATCCCATTACTAGAGCTCAGCCACCTGCTCTTTAGAAAGGAATGTCTTTTCATGCTCTCCTGTCTTGTCAAAGCAGTCCAGGAGATGTCCTGTGAGTAGGGTCTAGCAATGATTAATTCTTCTTTGAGTGAGGGAGTTGTTCCTTTACTCTTAAAAAGGCCTTGGTTTACCCCCTTCTGAAAAAGCCATTGTGGACCCCACTATACTGAATAATTTTTGCCTGTATCTGACTTTTCCTTTTTGGAGAAGGTGTTTGAAAGAGTACTTTTACAATAGCTTTGGTGTTGGGTGGGATGGCACTGACTCAGACAGACTAGTGTGTAATCTGAGGATCATTCTAGACTCTCAACTCCTTCTCAAAGAGCCAATAGCAGTCTCAACATTCTAAATGTGTTCATCAGGCCAAAGTTTAGAGGGCCATGGCCTAGAAGAAGTAGGATGGCAAACTCTGATTTGGGCGAGGCACGTTAAGGTTAACATCACTGCAGATAAGACATTGCAAACCAAACTTGTTAGCTTTAAAAGGGGAAGGGAGGGGGAGTTGAATGCAGGTTGGAATGCAGTATGCTGGGTGCCATTGATCTCCTAATCAATATTAAGGGCAGCAGAATGTTACATCTGCACCAAACTTGTCTTTTAATTTTAAACATTAAGAAGTATTTCTAAGATGGAGGAGTTTTTTCCTTTGTCCTGCAGTTCACCCAGTAGCAGTTATCAATATATTCCATTCCTCAGAAGAGGAAACACTTAAAATTCTACTATCTGAAGTTATTTATTGAAGAGATTTATTATTGAAGTTCTGCTGTTACAGCTTGACAATTAAGAAGTATTGACTAATGTAAACACATTATGGATGTCAATTTTAAAAAGCGCAAGATTGATTAACATCTCAGAGGAATGCTAACACAAGCCATTAAGAGCCATCAATAAGTATTCAGGAGCCACAAAAGATTAGGCTGCTAATAGACAACTACCTTCTGTTAAAATTAAAATCTTTTAAAATCAAATGCTGAGCATTGCATCTATATTAATTTAATTTTAAAACTTTACCTTTTCAGTTATGGTTGTTTTATTTATTTATAGGATTGAATTTTAAGCTTAAAGTAAGATTCTTATTATTTCATACTTTATCTTAGCAGCTAAATAATAAATACTCAACATTGGAAAACCTTAGATAATGTAACAATTGTGTGGATTAACAAGACTTCTTCAATTGCCATGCTTAAAAAGACTATAGGTAAAGTTAAAGTAATAGAATGTCAGAGGCAGGAACCACAATTCTATCCAACTTGGGCTAATTTTGTATATTTTTTTAATTGCAGCATACATGCTTTTGGCAATACTTACAATACTCATTAAATACTAAGCTGTTTATTATCTGTTTCTCTCTACTCAAATTTTAGCAGATGTTTTGTGTGTATTATGGATTTATATTATTCAGTTAGTAGACAATATATATGTTAGTTACACATAAAAATAGGAGCATCAGGTTCTAGGGTAAATGAAAATTCTTGGACTTAACAAGCCATCATTTGATCAACCAGAAGGTTATAAAAAGATAGCAACTGCTGCCTAGCAGAGCATCTAACACAGGGGTTTCAAACTCAAGGTCCGTGGGCCAGATCGAGCCCGCGGGGTGCTTAAATCTGGAAATAGCAAAGAACTGGCTCACGATGCCTCTGGCAGCCAAAACAGGGGTGTAGGGGGCCGCACGTGGCCCCCATGACCCGTTTTCTGCCTGGATGGCCTCCTGCAGCGCTTTGCCAGCCAAAACGGGGCACGGGGAGTCCTGCATGTGCCCCCCCGTGCCCCGTTTTGGCCAGCAGGGTGCTGCAGAAGGTGTCTGTCCCATCTCTCCCGCCTGGCTGGCCCACAGAGGAGAACTACAATGCTGATCCGGTCCTCAAAGAAATCAGTTTGACACACCTGATCTAACATCTCAGTAGCCTAAGAAGAAATGGGAACCCAGGACAGTGACCAAACTGAAAATGAAGATCTGCCCTAAATCTTTTCTCACCTATTTCTTACAAAAGTCCTCCTCCTCCTCTTCCCTTGAATTTTCCCTGGCATTTTATTGCATTTTTTTATTGCAGCAATGTAACACTGCATGTTTTGAGGATTTAAAATGTAAATATCACTTGTATCATTTTTGCTTTATCATTTCTATCTGATATGCACAAAGTGTATCCTCATTTACTGAAATATAGTTTAGAAATTGTAAAGCTGTTTGTGGTTTCCCAGCCTCCCCCCGCCGCCCTCCCCCATAAAAAGCTCCCAACAAAAACAAGGAGATCTGTCACATCAAATAAAAATGCCAAGGAGGTTGAAGCAAGAATGCTGACCTATTTTTTTTTAATTTATTTATGAAAGAAAACAAGAGGGAAGGAATGGAGGTGCATGGAAGCAAAAGGGCCCATGGGTTTCCAGTAGTATAGTAATGGAGATGACCTTTAATATTGAGGCCTTTGGATCAAATTTAAGTTGGCATTAAAATTTTCTAATAAATTCCCTGCTGAATCACTGAGTGGTTTTTTTCCCCATGCCCTCAAAGTTAATTCAGTAAGGTCACAATAAAGCAAGTGCTGTCTGTGCTATTGTAATTGCTCTCAGCAGGCTGGTAATACCAAGGCACTGAATTGCCAGTTAGTGTGCTTTTATTTCTCTCCTCAGCCAGCCTGCCTTATTTTCTCCCTCCCTTCTCCTTCCCCACTCCACCTTTTGGTCCTCCCTATGTTGAGAATATTGCTGCCCTTACCGCTGCTGGTCCCCTTTCATTTGTTATGCTTTTTCAAACTGTTCCTTGCATGCTTTCAACTGCAGGAAATTGGAAAAATAAAATAATAGAATATACTGTAAAGCCCGTAAGCCATGTAAGGATAAAAAAGTTATCCATGATAGGACTGTGTGTATCCTTAGTTAAATCTCCTGTCACTGCTGCTACTTAGACCCCCTCCTCTCTTTCCTATCTCTTCTGAGCTCTTACATCAGGGATGTGTTGTCCTTAGTTCATTGATGAATTACGTCACCAGTACTGAATGTTTTCACAGTATCCTCCTGTATTTTTTCTCACCAAAAGTAATAGAGGGTATTTAAAAAAAAAAATAATAATTAATGGCCTAATTGAATATGAGAAATCTAGATTTTTAGGACATTACAGTCCTTAAATCAGTGAAATAAGGTAATTATTACACATTTTGTTTTACTGCAATGTTTGATGATGATTATTCATTCATTTATTCATCACATTCATATAGCCACCATTTTACAAAGGTAACTCTGGGCTTGTGTACAATAAAAACATATCATTAAAAATTTAAAAATATCTTTATTATTCGTTAGTGCCAGGAATATAAAAGACTGGTTTCTTTAATTTGTGAATAATATTGATGGAAATGTTCTGTCTTAGAAACCTTCTACAAGGGTTGTTCCTTAAGGTGGCACAATAAGTGGTCCCCAATATGAAAAATAAAAATGATTATAAATGATCTTTGCACAGGCAGCTATGGCATGGCAAAGGTATAAATCAGAGATAAATTCAAATGGTTGTGGACTATAGGATGATTCACACGAGCCTATGCATTATAGTTAGTCTTCGATTTAGTATCACAATTTGGCCCAACATTTCTGTTGTTAAAGTGAGTTTTGCCCCATTTTACAACCTTTCTTTTCAAAGTTGTTAAGTGAATCTGGCTTCCCCATTGACTTTGCTTATCCAAAGGTCACAAAAGGGGGATCACATGACCTTGGGACACAGCAACAGTCATATACATGAACCAGTTGACAAGCATCTGAATTTTGATCACATAATCATGGGGATACTGCAAAGGTCATAATGGTCACATTTTTCAATGCCTTGTATTTCAGGCATTTAGAAAATGGTTTATATTGAATTCTGATGGTCTTCTTTACAACAGTTACAGAACAAATAAATTTTATCATCTATCCTCCTCTTTTACGGTTATTTCATAATTCCTTTCCTCCCATATTTTATCCTTTCTAATCATCATTGCCAATTTCATATATCAGAAGAAGTAAACTGGGAAAGTTTATGCCACAATAAATGTCAGAGAACTCTTGAGTAGTTATGAAATAAGAGTCGATTCCCAAAGTGACCACACCTGAGCTGGGCAGAAAATTGGATATATAATTGCACGTAATTCTTTTTATTTAATTCTTTGCCCAAGAGTTGCCTAGAGTGGGAGTCCCCAAGCCCCGTTCCATGGACTGGCACCGGGCCTCAGCATGCCAGAAATTGGACCACGCAAACAAGCAAAGCCCCATCTGCGGGATGCAGGCAGCATGCGAAACCACGCCCCCTCCAGTCTGGAAAAAACTCTCTCCATGAAACTGGTCCCTGGTGCCCAAAGGTTGGGGGCCACTGGCCTACAGAACTTAAAAGCCTGCAATTGTGAGCTGCTAAAATCTGTCCACTTAAAAGAGATCTGTGAAAAGGAAGAAGCGTGTGTGAGTTTGCATTTTATCTTGATGAATTCCCAGAGAAATGCACTGTAGAAGGCAAACTGTATGAGGTCCTTTTTTATAAACTGCACTTAAAACGTGACAAACAAGCCAAAATTCCTATGACCTCCCCCAGATTGTCCTTTAAATTTTGTTTTGAGAGCGTAAGTTGCTTCCAATGTAACTAAAAATTACCTCAACACTGCCCCTTTGCGCCTTGCTTTATATAACTACATTTGTTGCATCCCTTGTGGTTAATTAAATTACAGTTCTCTGTTATATCAGAAAAACAAAACTGGTTTCCTCTCTCTGATCAAACTGAATACACAATTGATTACTTCCTGGGTTTCTCAAACCATTATTTCCCGTCATATATGAACTGAGAAATTGTAATTTTGTATCCTGATTAATAAAAAGAAATTAATCAATTTCCAGTTGAGGTTGCATGAGAAATTTAAATTTACTGAACCTGATGCTGTTCGACTGCAATGCATATGAGAAACTTCTTTAAAAGAACATAACTTTTGAGACGGAGAGGGTTTAATACATGCCAGGCCAGTCCAATGCATTAAAGGAAATATTTTGTGATACTACGTTTCTTGCCACAGTTGCTAAGTGAATCACTACGATTAAATTAGTAATACAGTTGTTAAGTGAATCTGGGTTCTGCATTGACTTTGAACCCAAGACACTGCAACCATCATAATTACATGCCTGTTGCCAAGATTCTTATGCTTATAAGTCACTTTTTTCAGTGGACTGTTATTAAACAAATGATTGTAAGTCGAGGAGTACCTGTAGTTCAGAAAGCAATTATCTATTTTAAATTAAATAAATTGTTAATAATCCCTTATACCCTGTTTCTCTGAAAATAAGACATCCCCTGATAATAAGACCAATTGGGCTTTTGAGTGCATGTGCTAAAATAAGCCCCCCCAAAAAATAAGCCCTCCCCAAAAATATTTAACCGCATACGCAGCCGGTCCCTGCCATTTCTTCTGGTTAGGGTTAGGGAGACAGACCTGGAAATCAGGTAGGACGGTAAGAGAAGCCCCGTCTTGCTCAACGCACCCCAAAATAATAAGACCTCCCTGAAAATAAGGCCAAGCACTTATTTCAGGGTTCAAAAAAATGTAAGACAGGGTCTTATTTTCGGGGAAACATGGTATGTGGCAAATGCAATCCAGAGATCTATTCTTTAAAACTTAATGCTACTAAAAGGTATGTGGCTTTTTGTTTCACTTACTTCCTATAGCCAAGTTTGTTTTAATTTTTAATTTTTTTTCAGTGACACCACAGCACTCTAAAGTCCTTGTCACAATACTAAATTAAAGGGCTAATGGACTATTGTGATTGCAACGCTACATCAAAATCAATTACAGGGCTCAGACTATGAGCAGCTACTCTCATGCTTCAGTAGCCTCTCTCATATCCCTAAGTAACCTCATAATTTAATTCTAGACTCCCCCCCCAATCACCACCATGCACTTCAGAGACTACTAAATAACTAGAAATGGAGCCTCTTGCTTGACAGTTCACTAGCTGGTTTAATGGGCCACGTATGCAGGAATTGCTAATAATTCATCAGTGACTAACAGTTCAAACAGCAGATACCAGGACTATCTTGAATGGTGTGTGGTCGTGCTGAGATGAATGGCCCTGAATGATTAAACTGTAATTTATCAGTGGACTAAACTGCACAGCGATTATTGCAGGTTCCTGGAGAGTGTAACGGAAGATGGGAAGTATTAGGGTCTTAAAGCAAATGCTTCCTATTTGGTTAAATATATTTGTGGAAAGGAGAGTGAAAAATGGATACAGAAAAGTCTTTCCTTTTCCTAAACAGCTGTCTTAAAGATGGCTTGATGTGTGATTAAAATTTTCCTTGTTCACTTAGGGTTTCATTACAGCCCCTTCTGGATAACTTATAGAATGTGCAATTTTTCACACACAAATAGGCTCTCAGAATCACACTCAGATTAACAAAATCACCCTTTCTGTTATTATAAAGATCAAGATTAAAACCACTTTACAAATGGCTTGGGCCTAAGACAGGAAAAAATGGAAGACTTAAGGCACCCATATTGCTTCTGAAAATTCCTCAAACATTCAAAACTACCACAGGTCTCAAAATCTTTGGCCCTAATTACTTGGGTAAGACTCTAGACTTTTGACAGATTTGTAAAAATTGATTCTCAGAATTGGGGTTGTAAATTGCAATTGTTAAGTCGAGGCTTCAGATAACTGGACTTGATTTGAACTAGGCCAGATTAGGCACCTTTAGAATTGCTTGTTCCAGGGCAGATGCAAGACTGCTTAATGAATCCAAGATGGTCCAGAAGAAGATAATTGGAAGTGTTCCAGAAAGCCCAAGAACAAGGAAGAGGTGAAGAGATCAGTAAAGGAGTGGAATTCTATCTGGAGGGGAAAGAGATACATTGTGGTGGGATCATGTTCCAGACAGAGGAAGATCAAGAAAGAAAATGTCCTATAGGCTTGAGAAATTGCCAGCCAGGTATAGTTAACCCTAACCCTAAATAAGGAAGTGATTATTGGCAAAACTATACATACAGAAAGCCATAAACTTAAACTGAACAAGTGTCAAGTAGATACTAGAGTTAACCCAGAGATGCTGGCAAAAGTAAAGATAAATTTCAGCTGTGTTCCTCTTCCTTTACAGCCAAAGAAGGAAGATAAAGCAGGAGGAAAGAATGTTTCACTGCCTTAAGTGAATACTGCATAATTTGCCTTGTATGGCTGAAAACAAAACTAAGAAGTTTGCTTTATGAATGAAAGGGAGAAAAATAATAATAACTGAATATTTGATCACCTCCTGAGAACCCAAAGCTTTGTGACAGAGTACGTGCTCTAAAGCAGACTATTAATGCATTGGGAAATCCTGAATGTTTTCAAGACAGGGAATTATTATGTGCAATAATTAGTTCTTTTATTTTTCCTTTATTTTCTCCTAGCAGTCTTCTGCTACAGTCCTCCCTATAGCAGTCTGCTGGGTTTTTGTGTTTTTTTAATTTGGAATTTTAGTTATGTGCCTTTCATTAGCCACTGATAAGAAAGCCATTAATTAGAAAAGAAGATGCCATTGTGCTAAAAATGCACATGTATTTTTCTCCACATTTCAGCTACTAGGATGGCGTGTGAGGTATGAGAGGAGTGCCCACTGGACTTGTCTACTTCCTAATCCAGTTTTACTGAGAAATATATGGTGCTGTTCTCCATGGACCACATCTGCCCTTCTAAGCAATACTGATTAACTTGCCATGCTGTTATAATTATTCTATACTTTGTCCTATGCCTGCATGTTTGATATAATGAGGGAACAGATAAAAACTGTAGACATAAGGGCTTCTAATACATCAGAAAAGTCAGATTAAGGTCATGCAGCAGATTCACCTGCTTAATTTAAATGCTATGAAAATGCCACATTCTACATTTTTAAGGGAGGATAATTCTGTGGCATGAAGAAAAGTTATAAGCCTCGTAAAAGCTGGAACTGCATAAAACTCGCAGCAATGAAGAATGGATGTTAAGTACAGACTGTTGAGTAGGATACTATGGCTGATAGCCATAAGTATCTGGTACACTGATCATAAATGGGTAGCTTTTTCTTCCCGTGCCATATGCTAAGTTTATAAACATACTAGACAACCTATGTCCCATAGGGTCATTGTTTCAGAGATACTTTCTTATCAGATTCCTTGGTTCTCCGAGGAGCTCAGGGAGATGAAGCGCCGGAAAAGACACCTGGAGAGTAGTTGGAGGACCAGCCGCTCCGAATCCGGCTGAACACTGGTGAGGTCTCATATTAAGACCTACCTAGTGGCGATAAAAGTGGCGAAATCTACCTATTTTGCCGCTCTTATCGCGTCATCAGATAATCGCCCGGCCGCCCTGTTTAGGGTGACCCGCTCCCTCCTCCACCTGGAAGCGCGGGATGACCCCTTGCAGGGCCGAGCTGAGGATTTTGTGCAGTATCTGTATGACAAAATCGCTCAGATTCGGGAAGGGCTGGCCTCTGACTGGGTATGTCCGGACGGGATGACTGAGGCAGGTCTTGAGAGTGTTATCTGGGGGGAGTTCGATCCCGTGGCTCCCGAGGACATGGACAGGGTCTTGGGACGGCTGAACGCGACCACATGTTTATTGGACCCGTGTCCCTCCTGGTTGGTACTGGCTTCCCGGGAGGTGACACGAGGCTGGCTCCAATAGATTGTTAACGCTTCTTTGAGTGAGGGGGTCCTGCCGGCCGCTTTGAAAGAAGCGGTTGTGTGGCCCTTCCTCAAGAAGCCCTCTCTGGATCCGGCTGTTTTGGCTAACTATTGTCCAGTCTCCAACCTTCGCTTTGTTGCGAAGGTTGTTGAGAGTGTGGTAGCGCAACAGCTTCCCCAGTACCTGGATGAAGCTGTCTATCTAGACCCGCTCCAGTCCGGCTTCCGGCCTGGGCACAGCATGGAAACGGCATTGGTCGCGTTGGTGGATGATCTCTGGAGGGCTCGGGATAGGGGTTGCTCCTCTATCCTGGTCCTGTTAGACCTCTCAGCGGCTTTTGATACCATCGACCATGGTATCATGTTGCACCGGTTGGCGGGGGTGGGGGTGGGGGGCACCGTTCTGCAGTGGTTCTCCTACCTCTCTGACCGGTCACAATCTGTGTTGACAGGGGGGCAGCGGTCGACCCCGAGGCACCTTGCTTGTGGGGTGCCACAAGGGTCGGTCCTCTCGCCCCTTCTGTTCAACATTTATATAAAGCCACTGGGTGAGATCATCCGTGGCTTCGGGGTGGAGTTCCATCAGTACGCTGATGACACCCAGCTGTACATCTCCACCCCAGGCCACCCCAACAATGCCCTTGAAGTGATGTCCCAGTGCCTGGGGGCCGTGCGGGCCTGGATGGGGAGAAACAGGCTCCGACTCAACCCCTCCAAGACTGAGTGGCTGTGGCTTCCGGGGTCCCGATATAGCCAGCTGACGCCATCACTGGCTATTGGGGGCGAATCACTCGCCCCCACGGAGAGGGCTCATAACTTGGGCGTCCTCCTGGACGCACGGCTGTCTTTAGAAGATCATTTGACGGCCGTGGCCAGGGGGGCTTTTTATCAGGTTCGCCTGATTCGCCAGTTGCGCCCCTTTCTAGATCGGGACTCCCTACGCACAGTCAGTCAGGCACTCGTCACTTCCCGCCTGGACTACTGCAACGCTCTCTACATGGGACTCCCCCTGGGGTGCACCCAGAGGGTCCAGATGGTCCAGAACGCGGCCGCGCGGGGGATTATGGGGGCGACAAGGCGCTGCCATGTGACACCTCTCCTGCGCGAGCTGCACTGGCTCCCAGTGGTCTTCCGGGTGCGCTTCAAGGTGTTGGTGACCACCTTTAAAGCGCTCCATGGCTTAGGGCCGGGGTACCTACGAGACCGCCTTCTGCCACCAATAGCCTCCCACCAGCCAGTACGCTTGCACAGAGTGGGCCTCCTCAGGGTGCCGTCCGCCAGACAATGTCGGCTGGCGACCCCCAGGGGGACAGCCTTCTCTGTGGCGGCGCCCACCCTCTGGAACAACCTCCCCCCAGAGATACGTACAATAACAGACCTCCGGATTTTTTGTCGGGCCCTGAAAACCTATTTATTTCAACTAGCTGGGCTGGCTTGAGTTAAATTTTAAATTGATTTTAAATTGGGTTGTTTTAATTTACGGCCAAAATATCTAATTATTTTAAACTGTTTTTAAATTTTGTATGTCCTGTTTTTTACTTTGGCTGTTCACCACCCTGAGTCCTATTGGAGAAGGGCGGTATAGAAATTGAAACAAACAAACAAACAAACAAATAAATAAATAAATGCCTTCATCAATGATAGTTTCTAAAGTACTGTCTTCGCTGAAAAAGTTGGGATGCTCCTTAGAGATGCGTCTGCCTTGAAAATAGCTCATGTTGAACTGTATAGCAGAGTTAAACATCAGCAGAGGCAATGTTTTATGACTTTTGTATTAGGCATTTTGAATTACGTTTTCTATCTTTATGATGTTTTTGTCATAAAATGTTTTATAAAATGTACCAAATTTCAATTCTAAGGAAAACCATGAGTCCCATATTTTTGAAGTATTCTGTAAATTAGTTTATTTGAAGTAACTTAGTTCAAAATATTTTGTCCCATGGTTCACCATTTCATCCTATTAAAGGAACCACCTAAGTTAGACAAGACACTAAGTTAGTTTGTCTTGGCATTGTTCATGTCTCAAAGGGCAGGGTTATGGAAATAGATTATTCTAGAAAGGATTTCCACCACTGGTTTTAGATGAAACTTGTAACTGGCTTATCTCAGTTTAGATTGCAACTTATTAAAATGTTCATTTTGTGTTAGTAATGCTTCCCCCTTCCCCCACCCAAAAAAGCTCCAACTAAGCAGTGAAATGAACCTATCCATAAATAAATATAGCCCTCAAATAACTACCGAATAGAGAAAAAATATCAGAATGGAATCCTGTCTGATGTTCTCCTCCTAAAAACAGCTTTCATCAATTTATGAAAGGAGGGCCTGTATCTTTTTAGTCTATATCTTTCCTCCCCGAACAAACTCAACTTCTTATAAATTTCTCCAATCTTTGAGGAATGGAGAACAAAGCACCGTATCATCACACAAAGTCAACTCAGTAGTACATTCTGTTCTTTGTTCAGCCCCCCACATGGCTTTCATACTTGTTCTCAGTTTTTTTCTAAACTGTTGTGAGCTCCTTAAGTAACAACTGGAAGTCACTGATAAAGCCAAATATTTATTTTCCCTCTTTGATCCACAAATACAACAAAGAATGATGTGATGTATGTGCATATTCTTTCTTCTTTTCAGTTGAGGACAGAAAATGCCTTAGGTTCTGTTGTAGTAATTATTCATTTGTAAGATTTCCCGGGGGGGGGGGGGGGGTGTCATAATAAGGTACACAATGTGAGATATAGTATTAATCTTATTTTTAACACCAGTCCTAACTCTTAAATTATTAAATTAAAGTATTAAATATCGGGGGATGCAGATAACTAACAATCTGAAGTGGTCTCTCCATGTTATCCTTAAATATATTCAAGGTTGACTCAGCCTTCCATCCTTTCGAGGTAGGTAAAATGAGGACCCGGTTTGTGGGGGCAATAAGCTGACTTTGTATAAAAAAGAACACCGCTTAGGGGGGCCCCGAAAGCCCTACTAAGCAGGTATATACAAAAGCATGAAGGCTATTGCTTAACGCATTGTAAGCCACCCTGAGTTTCCGGAAAAGGGTGGCATATAAATCGAACCAATAAATACATACATACATACATACATACATACATACATACATACATACATACATAATAAAGCTTGCAAACCATAGTCTGCATTTCCTGCGTTGGATGAGGAGAGCACATCTTTCTCCTTCTCTCCTGGCCACATTTTACAGAGGCACGATTGAGAGCATTTTAACAAACTTCATCACTGTTTGGTTTGAAGGCAGCAGTATTTCCGATAGAAAGTCCATACTGAGAGTGGTAAGGACAGCCGAGAAGATTATAGGAAGCTCGCTTCCCATTATTCAGGATACTACTTATAAGCGCTATGTGGTTAGAGCTCAAAGCATTGTTAGAGACCCCACACACCCATTTCATGGTCAGTTTCTGTTGCTCCCCTCTGGGAGGAGGTTTCAAAGTATTTCTAGCAGGACTACCAGATTCTGTAACAACTTTGTTCCCTATGCCATCCACCTAGTAAACTCACAAGACTCGTTTTCCACACCATGTACATGTACTGTATACATCCAAACTAAACTGTGTTGCTTCTCTGTCATATAATATATGTGGGTATATGCATAATTTTGTATTTATTTATTTATTTTGTCACGTTTATGTAGTGTATATTGGAGGTGGTGACTCTTTGAGAGCTGTACGCAACAAAATTTCATTTTAATATATGCCAATTAGCATACATTCAAAGTGACAATAAAGTTAACGTTATTCTAAAAAAAAAGCCTTCAACAATCAAGTCCTGTCCCCTATCCTTATCCTACTCCTCACTTCTTCAAATACTGCTTTTTCCCTCTAGCTTAGATTTCTTGGACTTCCATTTGGGGTCCAAGAGTCTAAACAAATCAAAGAAAATATGCCTGCTTTCAAGACATTTTCATAAATGGAAGCTTGGAGAACACTATGTACCACAGGCTCCCAGAAAGAATTTTGCTGGCTTTATGCTGCTGCAATTATTGCATGGGTATAAATAAAAATATGATTTTTCAAGATAGTATATACATAACAGTGCAAAATACCCCTCGTCCAGTTGGCAGGTCAAACAAAAAATATCCAATTGTCTCCCAAAACAGTGGACTTTAGGTAATTCATTACACATTAACTTTGGTAATAAATACCTCAACATTGTTTTGCTCATATGGTTGCTTCTCCCTGACATAAACTTTTCAGGAAAAAAATCCAGCTCTTGTGACTGGTCATTGGATATCCAGGAGTAGATTCCTCTGATGTAGCTGGACTCATGACTGTAGAGGTTTTTAAAAATCCATTTTAGACCCTTTTGTAATAGATATTTAATAGTAATGTTTCTCTGGCATTTTCTGAATATATTCTATCTGAGTGACCTTCAGTCTCAGCCTTTGAGACAAAAACATTAGTAGAACAACTAAAAACTAGAAGGCACCAGATAGCGATTATATTACCCATGAAATAATCAAGACAATATGGACCTCTTTTTGGTGCCCCTTTAAAGACAAGACAGTGCTGATCCCCAAAAACTGGAGAATAGCCATAATTCCCATGTTTGGAAAGAGGAACCAGATGATCCTGGTAATTAAGACCAATAAGCTTTCATTGTTATAAGTGGACTTTATACACTAGGCAGTTATACTGAAAATTTACCTAGCCTGAAAAGAAGAATGAAATCCTCCTTATCTGACCATTTAGTACATTTCAGGTGTGTCTTTGAGTCCATCTCCAAAGATAAATTTGGGGAACATCGGAGCTTCTAAGCAACCGTTGCTTATAATAGTATAGTAATAAGCCATTGCTGCTTATTAACAAAGCTATATATTAGCACCAGTTTGAGAATCTGATGCAAGACTCTCGGAATGCTCTCTAATCTTATACTTGTTCAGAGAGCTGTACTAATATTAATACAACAAGCCCGGCAGAGCAAAATCTTCCAGTCCTTGTGTATGCTGATGGTACAGTGCATTTGTCAAGGACTCAGAAGGGGTTTAGAGGGCCTTGAGGACCCTTATATAGTACAGTAGAAATAATGGTATTCATCAAAAGACTTATATTACCCAACATTCTCGTTCATGAACTCAAAAAGATGCAGATAAAATGTCTCTAATGTCTTAGAACAGTATTCTGCTCTTCTGGGTATCTGAAAGCCCAAACATAAAATACAATGCTGAGCAAAAAGGGTTCAGCAGCTGTCCTGAAATTTATCTACTTATGAGGTTAGCTGATACTGGCCACCATAAAATAATTTTAGTAATAGTTTCGCTGTTGTACACTTACTGCAAGTATATCATTTTTTTCTCTCCCATCTATTCATGTTCATTTCTTGGCGTCTGCCTTGACAAGTCCCTGAAATTTTCTTGGCAAGATTTTCAGAAATAGTTTGCCATTGCTTTCTTCCTAGGGCTGAGATAGAATGACTGGTCCAGAGTCCAGCTTTTGTGACTAAGACATGGCCTAAATTTTTCCCAATTTCTAGTCTGATGCCTTAACCACTACATCAAACTGGCTCTTGATGTACACTTATAGCTGCCTAGATATATCTCAAATACTGCATGGCTGGTTGATCTTTAATGGGTGGAAGCAAGATTGGCTAATAGTTGCTAGCTATTGGCTAAAGAACACATTCTTCTCAGCAAATTTGGTCTCACGCATATTTTCCAATAGTATAGTTTTCAGTCTAGGTGAAAACAAGCCATGCCTCTACAATTTCATTTCCTTGGTTTCTTCCTAGAATTGTTATTTTCTTTCAGCCATAAGTAAGTCAGTGTATTAAAGCAGTGAATATATGATATAGCTTAATGAAAGCTAGACTGACAAACAGAAGAAGCTAGTCTTCTTGCTAGTTTTATCTCCTTTCTTCTGTTTCCTAAACACTGTATAGGAAATTATATACTAAAATAAAATAGTATAAATAATGTACTAGAAGTGGTGTGCTTCCATCATTTCTCCTACAGAACAGAGTCTAAAACAGTCCATGTAAGGAATTCATCTGCATGCATGGATTGGATGTGATAGAAAATATTACTCATGTTTTACTCTGCTGTACCTTCTATAAGGATTAATGCACCAGATACATCAAAACGTTTCCTATTATATCACCAGATCAGAGCATTTTGATGTTTCTTTACTGCTTTTAGACAAAAATCACTTTGTTAACAGAGAATGTTACAAAATTTTATGTTATTGCATGGAGAGTGGAACATAGGACAGCATCAAGGATATCTTTATCAACCAGCTATTGGATTGTTACCTAATCACAATTTTTATTTTATCTGTTTTAGAGTGATTTTATATTGCAGATGTACATCTGTGGGTTTGGGCAACTGTACGAGGCAGGTGTATCCTTTAATAAGCTGTTCACCAGTTTTACAATATGGCTTAGTGTTGTTAATCACTTTAGCCGATCTATGTTTATAATAAAATGTTTTCTATGTTACAATTTAACTGATTATAAACTTTATATTCTTGGATGGAGCACACTGCTGTTGTGGCATGTTACAATTTGTTGCATGTTGTATCATATTAGAGCCAATCTGATCTTCCAGATATATAGGATGACAACTCCTGTCACTAGCAGTCAGCATTACCCTTATGAATAATGGGAGTTGCACTCCTTTACACTTTAAAATAATAAATATGGGGATGCTGATATATCATGATATAATTTTTTTTTGTCAAGAGCTTTTTCTTTTCACTCAACCCCTTATAACCTCCTTCATACTAAGGAGTGAACCCCTTACAACAGGGGTGTCAAACTGGTGGCCTGTGGGCCAGACGCGTCATGCGCAGGCAATGCCCACCCCAGCTCCATGAAGGGGAAAAATGTCACGATACATCATGTGACGGCAACGTGATGCTGTGAGTTTGACACCTGTGCCTTACAACCCACTTCCACATTTTAAATAAAAAAGAGCAAAGCATAATGCTAAATTATAATAGTATTATGGTTTTTTCAACCTTCTGATTCTCTTTCTTTTATTGCATTTATGTGTATTTAGCCTGTGGTATTAATTGCAAGTAACCAATGTTCATCAACACTGTTACTGAAAAAAGATTGAAAAAAGGAAAAGCAAATTCCTTTCTTTTTCTGATTGAATCATAAAAGCAGTCCTGTGCTATTCTATATAAATACCTTTACCAAATGAAGGCAAATATATGTGTCCCAGGATAATGTTGCAAAACTGAACTGGGTCGGTCAACGGAACCACAGATTTACTCTTCCGAGCTTTCAGACTTATCTGGAGCCCATCTTCAGGGGACTTCTCTCTACTGGAATAAATTAATAACTTTACCATTTATTTTTTGCTACAAGCAAAGTTATGTAAAATGTATATAATGGGAAGAATATTGAAGGAAACTACTTTAACTGGAGAGATAGCATTCCATTCTATTGACTTTCAGTTAAGTATTTTGTGAATTAATTGAATCCCTCATAAAGCAGCACAGAAGACTGCTGGCATACTGGATTTAATCTCCATCAGATGAATTATGTGCTGGAGTCTTACTATATGCTCTGATATTTTTTGGGATGGATGGCAATGCAATTGTAGAAATAATTTTGGAAAGATGCTTTGGAGCATGCAGGCAGGGGCACAAATACATTTTCGGTCCACAACTCTTTAAGACAACTGTACATTATCCTGGGATTGTGCATCTGCCATATTCTACCAGAAAAGTTGCTGTTGATTAAAAGAGTTGTAGACAAGTACCCTGTTTCCCCCAAAATAAGACATCCCCTGATAATAAACCCAATCTGGCTTTTGAGCGCATGGCAATAAGGCCAAGCGCTTATTTCAGGGTTCCAAAAAATATAAGACAGAGTCTTATTTTCAGGGAAGCACGGTATTACATCTGCTAGTCTTACGTGCTCCAGGCCTTTTTTGGAAATGGAATTCAATGCCTGATTCTAATCCACAATATTGTGGATTTGAATCTTCTGTAATTTATTGTAGGTCTTCATCAGAGGCTGTACATGTTACAAATTACAAGAGATGTTTTCTGCTGCTAGCTTCTCTGGGCAGCACTATGTTTGCTCTGTTTTTTTCTTTTTTTAACAGATGTCCTTTTCAAGCCCTATCAATTTACAGACACCTGCAAACTTTTTTGCTGCTCTAATAACCAAATGTACTGCTTAAAAATCTGATTCCAGATAAAGAAAATATGCATATGGTGGTGTGATTTGTACCCTGTAACAGTTCTTGAAAATAACATGAGACCCTCTGTCAGAAGACTTTAGCTCAACTGAAAGTGAATGTTGTAATATGACAGTGATCCTAAACGTTGCAGTAAAGTGATCATGACAGTGATCCTAAATGTTTCACCTGAAAAAAAGAATAAATGAAAATTCCAGAATGCCCTACTGTAACTCAGAACTAAATCCAGTTTAGATGCCATAGGGCAGGGGTGTCAAACTCCCAGCTCGTGGACCGGATGCGTCACGTGCTGGCCATCCCTACACCTGGTTTACCGAAGGGAGGGGGGGAAGTCTTGATACATCATGTGACGCTGCCATGACAACGTGAGTTTGACACCCCTGCCATGGGCTGTGCATGCTGTGGGCTGTGAAATGGGCTGTGCATGCAAGAAACAGATCAAATATCACACCGTTGAAAAAGTTATGCAGGAAAATTCTTCTTAGTTGATATCAGACTCTGGTAGACAGTTACAAGAAACACCTACTTGCAGTTGTTTTTGCCAAAGGGAGTAATAACTTTTTCCACAGAAAAAACAGTAATATACGGTATTTTTCGCAGTATAAGACGCAACTTAGTTTTTAGGGAGGAAAATGGGGGATCTGCCTACCAAGTATTCATCTGGCTAGCGTCCTTAGTCTGGTCAGCTTCAGCAGATTAGTTTGCTGGTTTTTATCTCCTGCTTGGGGAGAAAAAACAGCTTCTAAAGCACAACTGATCTTTGGAGAGAGAAGCAATGAAAAAAGCAGGCAAACCACAGAGATCGCTTCACTCGCTAGTGCCTCGTTAGGGCTGAAAAACAGCTTCACAGCTGAGAGTCGGAAGGAGCAGGCAAAGCAGGGAAGCGGAGATCACTTCACTCGCTAGCGCCTCGTTAGGGCTGAAAAAAAGCTATGAAAAAGCTACATTTGGAGTATAAGCCGCATCCAAATTTTCAGCCTCTTTTAGGAGGGAAAAAATGTGTCTTACACTCCAAAAAATACGGTAACTGTTAATTTTTTGTTGAATAAATGATTACAAAGTCAATTTTCATAGAGGTTTTTTGATCAATTACAGATAGTCTTTGACTTACAACAATTCCTATGCCTTTACAGGGAGGATATGGGTGTGGCCTACTGATGACAGCTAACGAGCTAGAAATGGATCTATTTAGGTCTCCCACCTAGCAGTGAGAGCTTGCTAGGTGTTAGAAAAGAAAAAAGCCCAGAACCGAGTAGATG
The DNA here is from genome assembly GCF_029215685.1 of Pituophis catenifer annectens. Lineage (NCBI taxonomy): Eukaryota > Metazoa > Chordata > Lepidosauria > Squamata > Colubridae > Pituophis > Pituophis catenifer. The sequence goes on from NW_027256883.1 coordinate 72,024,574, forward strand.
AGATTCTACTGAGCTGGAGCTACAAAAAAACCTTGGCTACGTAGGGAAAACCTGGCTAGAAGAAAAACACACATAAACCCTACGAAGAAGTAAGAAAATTGATATATATATATATACATACATACATACATACATACATACATACATACATACATACATATATATATATTCTTTTATTCATAGGATTATATGTGCAATACTTTTCTAGTCAGGGTTTTTCCTACGTAAATCAAGATGTTTGTATTGCCATAGTTGGGTGACATCTCAAATCACCACTTTCAGGCTTTATCAGACATTTTGTGTTGTCTGCTGTGAGACTTAAGGGAGACTGGGATAGATCTATTTCGGCCTTATAAGGCCTCTTCAGCCAGCCACACCCTTATTTCATGACTCCTCCCTGTAAAGGTCAAATATTTATTTTGTTCTTTTATTCGTAGGATTATATGTGCAATACTTTTCTAGTCAGGGTTTTTCCTACGTAAATCAAGATGTTTGTATTGCCATAGTTGGGTGACATCTCAAATCACCACTTTCAGGCTTTATCAGACATTTTGTGTTGTCTGCTGTGAGACTTAAGGAAGACTGGGATAGATCTATTTCGGCCTTATAAGGCCTCTTCAGCCAGCCACACCAAATTTATATTTTGCTGATAAAGAAATAAAGGGAGACTAGTATAGATCTATTTCAAGCTTTTTAGCTTTCATCAGCTAGCCATACCCTTACTCGGTTTCGAACTTGGGCTTCCTGCATGTTAGGCAGTTGAATTAACAAAATGGTTTTTCGTGAATGCGACTGCTTGAGGCTCCTGGATTGGAGCTGAAAGGCGAAAGGGAGCAGAATGTCCCCTCCCACATGTTGGGGTAGACCAGGTGTCTCGATAGAAAAAAAAAACACTTTATATATATTGGGCAGAATATATGTATATATATATTTTCTGCCCAAGAAGCTATAACATTTTATGAATGTTGAGTATAGGCAATATTGAGTATTGTCGTCTGCAGGGGAAAAAAATCATATCTAAAAGTCCCATTGTTTTTTGTAAACTTTTCTGTTAATTTTAAAACTTCATAGAAAAACCAAAGTCACATTTTACTGTAGTTCAAATGGCTGACACCTTTATATTTCAATGTCCTTCAAAATAAACCACTGACACAACAATTCCATTTGTATTTGTATTGATAAAATTTTTTGTTCCTCTGAAACCCAATATAAATATATTTAACATACATTATATGCTACTTAATATAATGTATCTTTTTAATGTCAACATGATTTAATCTGAACCAAATGATATCTATGCCACATTCTCGTGTGCCATAGATTTTGCTAGTCTGTGACCACACTTGATGGAGGAAATATGGGGCTTCAGTTATATCCAGGGGATAGGTAACTCGGTGATCTATTGGCAGTTTTCAATTCCAATCATCCTATTCATCCCTGTCTTAGCAATGGCAAGAGATTGTGGGAGTTGCATATGAAAACATTAAGCGATGTGATGAAGAAATAACGAGCAGTAGTGGGAATGCAAGTTGCGTCCAGAACTATAATTTTCTGGGCTACATAGATCAATGTTATGACATTGAGTTTTGATTCATACTTGTTTTCATATATGGCGTGAATTCACAGTCTACTGAAATCACAGTTTGGGCTAAGCCCCCTGGATTGCAGTGCATCTGTTTTTACCATGGCTTGAGGTACACCGTGTTTCTTAAAGTGTGGTCCTAGGAATCCTGGGAGTCTCCAAAACCTACTCAGGAGTCTATAAAATCAAAATTATTTGCCGGCCTATGTTGAAAAGTAATGCACTATTAAAATCCCATGAAACAATTATGAGAAGTGGCTGCAGCGGTATATGTGTCACCTGTAATCTTTAATATGGTAAATATTGATAAATATAGCCCATACGAACAAAAGCTCTTTTGGGATCTTCCATAATTTTTAAAACTGAGAAGTGGTCCTGAGAAAGAAAAAAGTGTAAGAAAAACTATTCCACGTAAACATACCTACGTGTGCTTTCCTTCTGTCTCTTAGATGGGAGGAGAATATGCCACTTTCTAACTACTATTCCAACAGGGGTCCTGTTATAACACCTCTGTGTTGAGGCTGATCAAGTTGCTGTCTGCACAAAATGCAATCTTTGGCTTCCATATTTGCAGGCTCTTGATAAATTAGCATTGTATTTTTATTATGGGCTCGTGGATAGGCATTGCATATGTTCATAGTGCTTTCTATGCCAAAATAACTTATGCATCAGCTAATTATATTGAGTCTATGACTTCATTGTTTTCATTGACAAGAATAAGTTCCTTTCAAACTTTGTCAAGCAGGCTTAAATGAAGTTTAATGGTAGGACACTTAGACAGATTGTAACACATCTCTTCTGTAAATCTGGAGGACAACACACAAACTGTTTTATTTTGCAATAATGCTATAACAGGAAGATTTGAATTCTTTTATGCGTTCGGTGACATTCTCTTTGATGAACCATCTAAGTAAATGACTCTTTAATCGAGTTTGTATTTTTAATTAGTATTCTCTATAATACTTGAATTAACAATGATATTACTTATTAAAATAATTTGCATTCCAATCTGGAGCAGGTTAATTGCAATAATGAAAAGAACATCCTGCCCATCCTTTAAGGGATAGGCATGCTAATGTGACTGTTTGGAAAGTTCTAGTTGGAAAATGTCTAATCCCTTTTTTTAAAAGCACATTAAATGTGACCTTCCTTAAAAATTAATATACCTCATTTATTTTTAAGGGGAGAGAAAAATAGGAGAAGCAGCGTGCTTTGATTTTTAAAACAAATCCTGTTGGGTTGGTACAGATGGAATGTTCTAGCTAATTGTACTTTGTGTCCACATCTAAATTCTTTGGTTCTCCCTAGCCTTCCCTCAACAGCTTGAATGCTTTTGCAAAGTCTGTCTTCATGTAGCTGTCCTAACAGTAGCCCCAGTTCACATCTCAATTACTGTTTAAAATGGGCGTATAAACATGAGTCAAGAAATGACTCTAGAGTCTAGGAGAAGAGGAGGCAGAGCTGGGGGCAGAGTAAAAGATGTCATCAGTTAGAAAACTTGCATTGCCACAAGCAATCCAAGTCTTTTCCCCCCCTTGAATTCTGTTGACCCTTATCTAACACCGATTTAGTACTGAGCATTAATTGACCCAATTCTTGTGTATAGGCTTCAATAAATCATTTATGCTGCAATCAACACAAATTGTCCTGTTTTTTGCACCTGACAATGACTCTATTGGCTACCTTCACCATGGCAATAGTACAGAAGGTAGCCCAGGCTGAGTTGCATGCATGAGTAATTGTCAGAAGGGCCTCCAAGTCAAGGAAGGGGTGCAGTTAGCACACAAGTTTAATCTATGCAAAAGCCCTCCTGGCCACAGTTGCTATCTGCTCTTTAAGTAGCTCCAAGGCCAGAAGAGCCCCCAAATTGAGCACCAGTCCAGAAAGGGAGAGAGCTACCACATCCAAGACCAACAATGGAAACATCCTCAATCTCATCTCAAACGCAACTACAGTTCTGTAAAGATTGTTGCTTAAAATATTACATCCCTTTACTTTTTATTTCTTCTGAGTATTTTTTGAAGGAATAAACTTTAGTTCAAGGAAACTAAGATTAAAAAAAGAAAATAATAAGAGGAGGATAAAGTACTAGAATATTCGCAGCCTTGAATTATTTATAAAAATAATAAAAGCAACATAAAAATTTAATAAATAAACTTCTATGTTGTATTGTAGTATTATTGCCTGCTGAGTGAAATAGGAAAGCCTTTAAAGCATGTTAAAGGAATGAATATACATTAATCTGGGTTTTCCTTAATATGCTGTCATACATAATGTCAGACAGAATTGTTATTTTTAATGTATCTTTGCGCAAGTTCTTTGAAGTTTGATGTAATCCCCCAAATTTGTCATTAGATCCTAATGTCCAGATCAAGGTACGTATATTGCATTCTGAGTGACCTCTACAAATATTCAAGTTTGGTTTCTTAGTTACTGTATTGCATAGGGATAAAGAAATGTGTTGGACTGAAGTATAAATTAGGTGGACTCTTTTTGGCAGCCTTTAGAATCCCTATGAGAACCATTCTGATGTAGCGCTTAAGGCATCAGATTAGAAACCAGGAGACTCTGAGTTCTGGTCTCAGCTTGGGCCCCAATCAGGGGTGGGTTCTAAATTTTTTTACTACCGGATCTGTGGGCGTGGTTTGATAGTCATGTGACAATTCTTTAGGATTTAGTAGAGGTACTGGTCTACCAGGCTTTTAACTGCTTGCAGGGCCGTACCAGTCTACCTATTTGTTTTTGGAGCGCACTGGTCTACCCATTTGTTTTTGGAGCATTCTGGTCTACCCATTTGTTTTTGGAGCGTTCCAGTCTACCTATTTGTTTTTGGAGCACACCGGTCTACCCATTTGTTTTTGCAACGTTCCGGTCTACCCATTTGTTTTTGGAGCGCACTGGTCTACCACAACACTGCCTTTTACCACTGATCAGCTGTAGGGCGGCCCTTTGAAGCGCCGCGACAAGAGTTTAAACAGTTTTTTTCCTTCTAGCCAATCAGCTGGGACTCGGGAGGCAGCGAATAGATTGGGGGCGGGGCCAGGCAGAGGTGGTATTTACCGGTTCTCCAAACTATTCAAAATTTCCACTACCGGTTCGCGAGAACCAGTAGCAACCCACCACTGGCCCCAATGTCACCTGGATGACCTCGGGCCTTTATTCTTTTTTCAGCCCTAGGAAGCAGGCAATAACAAACCACCTCTGAAAAATCTTGCCAAGAAAACTGCAGAAACTAGTCCAGGCAGTTCAGGAGAAATGTCCTGAAGCAGATTCCCCCAGCCTTCTGCACTCCTGCAGGGAAATAAATGTCTATGGAGATTCTCAGTGATCCAGTCATGGTTGTCCCAAAGGTGCTTTTTCAAGAGGCAACTGGACTTCCTTGTTTTTCTTTGAAGATGTTTCGCTTCTCATCCCAAAAGCTTCTTCAGCTCTGAAACTTCTCGTCCAAGAAGCTTCTCCAGCCAAAGGTCTAAGGAGATTTTCAGTCATCCAGGTCATGGTTGTCTCAAGAAGCAGCTAGACTTTCTTGTTTTTCTTTGAAGACATTTCACTTCTTATCCAAGAAGGTTCTTCAACTCAGAAACTTCTCATTCAAGAAGCTTGAAGAAGCTTCTTGGATGAGAAGCGAAACGTCTTCAAAGAAAACCAAGAAAGTCCAGTTGCCTCTTGAAAAAGCACCTTTGGGACTCCTGCAGGGAATAGAAGGTTTTCTTTATAACTAGAACCAGAATTTGGGTACAGCACTGTCAGCTCCTCAGGGACTTTAGAATTAAGTTCTTAGAATCTCCAGTTGATGGGAAGTCCAGGAATAATTGAGACCCAGAGAATATATATTTCAGATAATGACTATCTCTAACAAAATAGGTAAAATGTTTAGTCAGGTGTTAAGAACTTGATATATTTCTCTGAGCATGTATCACATCTTTGGATTCTACCTTACATTTGTGAATATTAATCAAGATAAAGTTTAAACATATGTTAGTTCAAGTAGAGGTGATGTTTACATTAAATATTTTATGCTTCATATTATCCACCCACGTAGGAAACAGTAATAGGGCTAGAAAAGGGTAGTGATAATTATTCTCTATTTTTTTAAAGTGTTTGATATTTTCAACAGAAAAGTTGTTTTAATATGTAAAGCTCATAATAAACCTATATAATTAGTTGGAATTATTTTACATGAGTCAATATATTTCTAGTTCTTGATTAATTCTTAAAATTAACAAATGTCTTAGTTGTAGCATATGGGTAATGTTTCAAGTCCAAATGTAGACAAACCTTGCAAATACCGTATTAATATCCATAGTTTCAAAAGTTAGCATTGTTTCACTTGCCACTGTTTTTTTTAAAAATAAATTAAATTCAGCTGTTTCAATCTCAAGCCAACAAACCATTTTTTGTACTTCCTAACTCATCTATGCTATTGACCTTTTTAAAATTAATACAGCATTATTATTGCTGTTGTACCGGCTTTACCCTGAGGGTAAAGGTTGAAGTGAGAATTCAAAAGATGAGATTTAATATGATTAAGAAAAAATAGGAAAAAATTAAAATGAGGGGAAATTGTGTTTACAAAAAAAAGCATTCAAATACCCTTCCCTCTATTCTTTTTTTCCTCTTCTCCTTTATTTTTTCCCAATTACCCCAACTTTTACTTAAGATTTTTTTATAGAATACTTTAAACTTCTATGATTATTGCTCCTTTCTATTTAGATTGTTTTATTTATTTTTGAATGGTTTCCTTTTTTCTTCAAAAACTCTATTCTAAGTATCTTTAATGTGATACATTACATTTAAGGGAGCCATTTCTATTTGAATTTGGTTAGGCTTTCAACACAACCAATTCTGAAGGGAACATGGAGTTGACAAATTTGTCTGTATGATTGTCTGGGACTGAGAAGGTAACACGATTTTGAAAAATGTCATTTTTCAGTGATTGTTGTATATTGATATTGTTATTCTGAGCGACTCCAAGAAATTGATGGATATATTTGCATACAGTATTCGTGCTTTGTATACCTTTAAATAAGGGTCTTGAATTTATTTAAAATGCATGCAGATCCATGTAATTTGGAAGAGAAGTATGCACAATTGACTGATATTCTATCATATCACTGTTACCTTTATTCTGAATTGTAATTATTTATTAAATTTAAATGCTGCCCATCTCACCGTTGAAGCAACTCTGGGCAGTTTACAAAATGACAAAAGGATTAAAATTACAAAATTAGTAAGAATTGAATAAAGACTAAAAATCAAGAAGATGGAGTGGATCCTCACTCTTAACCCATTAACCACTTCCAGAGCTAGGTTTTAAGGGCCTTCCAAATGTTTAAAAAGGGGATGGGATCTCTCCTCTGGTGGTAGAATGTTCCAAAGGGGGGGCACAGCAGAAATTCCATAACAGACGGGTCTGTAGCAAGCCCCCCCCCCCGATCCCGTTACGCAGGGGTGGGTTCTAAAATTTTTTACTACCGGTTCTGTGGGCATGGCTTATTTTGCGGTCATGTGACAATTATTTAGGATTTAGCTGAGGTCCTGGTCTACCAGGCTTTTAACTGCTTGCAGAGCTCTACCAATCTACCCATTTATTTTTTGCAGGCACTGGTCTACCCATTTATTTTTGCAGGCACTGGTCTACCCATTTATTTTTGCAGGCACTGATCTACTCATGTATTTTTGCAGGCACCGATCTACTCATGTATTTTTGCAGGCACCGGTCTACCCATTTATTTTTACAGGCACTGATCTACTCATGTATTTTTGCAGGCACCTGTCTACTCATTTGTTTTCTTTTAACACTGATCAGCTGTAGGGTGGCCCTTTGAAGCCCCAAGGCAAGAGTTTCAACAGGTTTTTTCCCTCTAGCCATCAGCTGGGACTTAGGAGGCAGCAATAGATTGGGGGTGGGGCCAAATAAAAGGTAAGAATAACACGGGGGTGGGGGAGCGCGGGGGGGGCCAACCAGTTCGGTGACGTCAAATCGTCACCGCTACCGGCTCGGGAGAACAGGGCTGAACCAGGAGGAACCCACCACTGCCGTTGCGAACTGGTAGTAAAAGTAAGTAGAACCCACCCCTGGTGTAGAATACAGTATATTGCTGTACTGGCAATATTTAAAGAGAGACTGAAAAAGGAACAAGCTACCAGTGTCCACCAATAGTTATAAAAGGAATATTATTCTCTATATATGGGAGAAAATGGACCTGAATTATCTATCTAGATTCTACAGCGTCTGAAACAAAATAGATATCACTAGGATTATAAAACTATCATTCTAAAATCCAATTAGAAAACCACTACCGTAATTAGATTCTAGTCTTTCAAGAATGTAGTTCTAACCATTTTTCTATAGCACAAGTATGTTATAATATACATACAGATTCGTAGGCTGTGTATTCATTGTGCATATGTTTCATAATGGACATAACTATATAAATGTATGTTAAAGGCATTTCTGTGTTCCTTTTACAAAGAAAATTTGGAATTGCTATGAAAGTGAAACACTGCCATCTGTTGGCTGATGTACTTCTTTTCTTTAAGCTGTATAAACTTAAAATAAGTTCACAAGGATGAACATATATTACTTGAATTGCTTAACCACATTTTAAAAATGTGATCCATGTAGGTTGAAAATTCAATGCTCGAAAGTGTTTCACAGTACCCAAGAAAGGTATTCATTAATAATTGGTATATTAGCTACACAAGTCACAAAATCATGCAGAAAGTTCAGTCCAACATCAGTTTATTGCTGGATAACAGGGGAATAGGTAAATGTTTGATACTTTCCTGCATAGAAAAAAGGATATTGAGAGTGAGCCACAAATTAAATAGTTCTTCCCAAGTGGTTGTAATATAATTATTTGCAACTGATGCTTATAAAAATAATGCTTTCTTTACTCTTACGTCCTAAATTAGTTATCATCTTGTATGGATAGATTCAGACAAATATCAGTAGAAAAATGTCCTCATTTTTAATATGCTTGAAACATTCTTGAAATGTATGTATGCTGTAATAAGCTCATATGTATTAATTGATTCTGCATGTTTGCAGTTCTTCGGTTAAAAACAGATGGCAATTCATAATTAACAATGTGCTAAATAATCTAACAATGTCTTGTGGACTTCTCAGAGGCTGGGAAAAAGGATGGCAGTTTGCCATTTCAAAAAACTTGCTCATTCTTCCTTTGTTAGAAAATTAGGTAGCCACATACCCAATGCAACAACAAACAATTAGCAAGAGAATCAAAGAATCCCTGGCTTAAACAAACTTAGAAATGAAGAGTTGGCAAATGGGAAGCATACCTTCATAAGTGGAAGTTCACCGCTTTTGTTTTGCAGTTCTGTGTGACTTCAGAAACCTTGCTTCTAGAGACTGGGAGACACTTGGGATCCCAGTTTGAGGCTACAAATTGATGGGGAGGTTTCAGAAATTAGTGCGTATGGACAAAGGAACAATTTGGAATCCAAGCCTTGAAGTGAGCTTCTGTTTGTATCATAGAGATTTCAATTCTAGAGAATTTTTATTTCTCTGGAGGGTGAGAAAAAAGGGGTTGCAGGCTACACATGACCTTTTGAATGTCAGCAAGATAAAAAGTTAATGGTCACAGAACGTCCAGACACTTATATTTACTCACGCTATATGCAGTCTGGAAAAACAGCGGAAATTGTGTTGTTTTTTTAAATAAGCCAGCTCTCTAAAATACAGATAGTAAACTATTTCTTAGTAAAATGATTTGGGACAAGCACTCCACATGTTCTTCTCACCTATTCCAGTGTGTGATTACAAGGATGTAAAATTAAGGTTTGGATTATATCAGTAAATCACTGATAACAAAAAAGAAAATCACTGGTAACAAAAGGCATGTAAGATAAAGAACATTTATAGAAATTATTTCTACATGCATGTCCTACCACATGCATGGAATTACATTCCCCTAAACTGATGGGGACTGGCTGACTGACTTCCAAATGGCCATGTATCTTCTGAAGCTCAAGAGCATCTTAAAAGACTGATAGACTGATGTGTTATTGTTTCAGTATCAAAATAAGCATTACTATAAACTAGCAGATTATGACAGGTATACTTTATTAAAGATCAATGGCCAATCAAACTATTGGGAATTCTTTATTTAAACGTGTACTGTCAGACCAATGCTTATAGTGTAATCTTACTTATTTTGATTCAGAAGCTGAATGCTGCTCTTAAAATTGGATCTATCCACAAACAAGGTCTGTGCTGAAATTGTGTTGAACTCACCATAATTTTCAATTATGCATGGATCTAGGATTTAAATATAAAAAGTGTGATGGATTGTGGATTGTGTCTATGAAGGGTGAGGTGGCATGATGGACTACAGTGAAGTGGAAGGCTCCCAGAAAGGAGAGAGCACGTTCCAAGGACGGGTTAAGACAACACAGTCCAGACCTGAATCTGAGAAAAAGGAAGCAATTTAGGATAGCTACACTTTAGAATTTCCCAGGGTACATTTATTAGGATTAGAGTAGTATAAATTTAGTCTGGCAAGATTCTATCTATATGGTATAAGCCAGCAGTCCCCAACTTTTCTGGCTGTGGACCAGCAAGGGGGGGGTTGTCGGGGGGGATGGTTATGCTTGTGTGCCCGCTGCTTGCACAAATGGAGCTTTGTGTGCTCGCTCACGGCTTGTACAGTCCAGTTCCAGGCTCTGGTCCAGGTATTGTGGACCCGATATAAACAAATAAAGAACTGAACTTTGGCTGGATTGTTCTGTGCAATTCTTGGGCTGGGCCTGACATCAAGCATAGATAAGTTATCTTTTTTTTCCATGCTCTTAGTTTATCTTGCTTAAGAAATACATAGTTGATTGTGTGATCCTGTAAATTATATGTGTATGCGCATGTGCACAAGCCTTTGAGCAGCAACAATACATAAGAGATCCTATTGATTATTGCATTGTATGGCAAGTTTTGACAGATCTCAGAGCTTCTCATATTGAGCTGGCATTCTAGGAATGTGTAGAAGCTTGACGTTGGGTTAACATTAGTAATCACCCGTGCAAGCTGCTGTACACTTAGCTATATACCATGTTTTCTGAAGAGTCCAGTATATTCAAGAAAAGGTTAAAATAATGGCCATTTTTCTACCAGAGGCTAACAAATAACCAAAGAGTTTCTTCACCACCACATAAATCTAGAAATATGAATATACAATTAATGGAGATGAAGCTAATTAGTTTGCCTTGAAATGAGTGAAAGCAGGTCAGTGAGAATATTTGAAACTTTTACCTTGAATTTTCTTTTTTGCTTTCTTTGGCTTTGGGATAAACTTTATTATAATCACATGGATTGATATACTTAGTGGCTGTCCTTATTTTCCCTATGAAGATAACTGCAAAGTGGATGCTACTCTGTGCACATCCACTCGCTACTCTTTCTATAAGCCCATCTCCGGGAGGTGAGCTTGTATTGGACGTTTGCAGAGAAGATGCTGCCTCATTGCTGGATATGTTACTACATTTTGAAAAATCTCTTACTGTGTATGTAGACTGATAAAAATTTTGATTTTCAGTTTCGCCCATGGGCGCAAAACTCTTAAAATAATGAAGAGACTTTCTTTCCTTCTCTCATGATTCATGACACCTTGTGTCATACTCAAAACTACGAGAAAGTCCATTCTCTGGCTTAGGCATCTATTCTTCACATTGCTGATGTTGAGTGTTCCATGGTGAGGAAAGGATACACTACATATATTTGCCATGATTATCACCTGTCTTCCCATGCTTGAATCTCAGGATTTGGAGCACTGCCTTGGGCACCTAAGATTAAACTGTACTCAACCTTAGGGAAGAACTCTGGGACATGAAATTGGGAGAGAGAGTGAGGAAGGAAGCTGGATGGTGACTGGGAAAATATTGAAGAAAATATTCAATACCGTATTATTAAAAACTAGTCATTGCTATAATGTCCATTTCAGCAACTCACTGAGAAAGATGAGAAATGTCCTTTCTTCATCAACTTTGCCAATCTATGGCAAAGTTGCAATGGACAACTAAAAGCTTTGTAGTGTCATCTGCCAAGATATTTGCATGTCATTGGTTTTTTTAGATTTTTATAAATGAGTATGTTGGAGTTTATAATTATTCATTTTCTTAAATGGTTATTAGAGAGGCAAGCTTGATCATGTCGTACCCTAAATCATTAAAAATCATGGCATTTCAGAAACCATGAGGTCTGGCAAACAATTTGACGCCAAGAGGAAAACAATTTTGTCACCCTCCAGATATGCCAAAAATACGAACTTTGTAGCTAGCATGCCCTTTAGAGAGAGACATTTCTCCTGTCTTTTTGCAGTGGCAACCACAATGGCAAATAAATTAGTAGAATTACCATTTTTGCATGCCATAAATATACAATTTCCTCTTTCTCCTGCGATTAGGAGTGCTGTTTTAACTAACAGGGCTATATACAGCATTTTACTTTAAAGCATCTGTTTTATCAGTTCTACTTGATGAGGTTATTTGAGTTGCCCAGGGCAAGCAGCCAGCTCCCTGAATCCCAGCTACACCCTGCTCTATGATTGGCAACTGTGGTGGGTACCAAACAGTGAATGAACAGTAAAGAACCTGATGTCCATGGGCTCTGGCCCTCAAGGTCAATGTTGCACACATTTTGCCTTCCCATAAGCAAACAGAAATCTGTGTGTGCATCTCTCTCTCTCTCTCTCTCTCTCACACACACACACACACACACACACACACACACTAGAAAAGGCATTTTAAAACTAAACGCAGAGTTGTGTCTCTGAGAATCAACATCTTTCAAGTACATATATGGTAAAGTGACTAGCCTTTGGCACTTCATATATATGTTCCAAAACTACTAAGATTCAGATAGAGCCTAGATTAGCCAATCATTCTAGGTGGTGCTTAGACTTTGAATCAGTTTCTTTGAATCATTCTGATTCCCCCACCATTTCATATATGCTTTTCTGCACCAGAGCAGGAACGGACCAGTTGGGTCTCTAGAGCGGTGCTTTTCAACCTCAGCAGCTTTAAGTATGGTCTCCAACTCCCAGAATTCGAGGCCGGCATGAAAAAGATTTTTGATCTCTGCAGCAAACCAAGCTAAATTTGACCTATTTACTATTTTGAACTTCAGGTATTATTTTTCCGATGGTTTTAAAATCTAGCAGGCTTTCTATAGGTTGCATGTTTACTATTCAAGGCACTGCATTTTTTTTTTCAAACCTGACAATGGAATACTTTAAACAGAGGTCTTCAAACTTGGCAGCTTTAAGACTTGTGGACTTTTAACTCCCAGAATTCTGGGAGTTGAAATCCACAAGTCTTAAAGCTGCCAAGTTTGAAGACCTCTCCTTTAAGGATTTGCTTAATCTCTGTCCCCTGCTTCAACTCTACTTTGTGGAGTTTGTCACCTATTTTGTCAAAGCTGAATTATAAATTACCTGAGCCCATAGCAACTTCTTCTCTTTGTTTATTGTCAGGAATAGCAGTTTTTTGTTTCTTTTATCCTGCTCAGGTGACTCCATCTGATATGGCCTTTCATGGCCTTAATATCAGGCGAGTGCCTCTCTTTCTATACAAACAGAGGGAAAGGCTTTAGTTAAGTAAATATTTATCTGTCATGTAATTGCACAGAAGGGACAAAAGGTTTCCCCTGTCCATGTTCTTCTAAAACAGTTTTTGCTACTACCCATTTATATCTTGCCAACTAACAAACAAGTGTTGCATCCCAAAACATTTTTTTAAATGCTCTGCTTGATGCAATAATATCACGGGGGCAGGGCTCCATTATAAAGTATTTTAGTTCTAGAAATTTCCAAAACAAGGTACTACATCCCCTTAGTATAAATACCCAGATGAGCATTTAAAGAACCACAGTTACTGTCAAGTAAACAATTCTTAGTATCTTTCAATAATCATACACATTAGATTTCTCTTCAACAGAATCAGCTGATACTAATTTTCCACCATAGCATATTTGGTGTACAGATAGTCCTTGTTTAGCAACTATAATTGGGACAGGCAACTCGGTCACTAAGTGAAATCATAACTATACTTATGATCTTTGCTTTACAGACCTGCGAAAATCATAAATGTGAGCAATGTACATAAATGTTCTTTTCCTCACCATCAAAGCTGTAAAAGGTTACTAAATGAGTCATTTGCTAAATGAGGAATAATGCCTGTGTTGTATTTTGGTATGATTATGCACAATTTATTTTTTACAGTATACATTCTGTCCAGAAAATATATTAATGGTACCCACAAATCTGCAAGCCTGCAGCATTAGTTGAAAAAGAGAAAGTTCATTTTGTGAATAACAAAATAGGCGTGATTACTAGGATGACAGTGGAATTATGGGAATAGATTTTGGAGTTGAAAGCATGAAGTTTGGTTGTTTGTAATTAGGCCAAAAGCACTAAATGAGAAGTAGTTGCTATGAAAGAATTTGTCAAGTCTCAGCCTTCTCCCAGTGTTAAATTATTGGAACAGCATTTCAACTTGGCTTCCTTCAGGTTAGCATTAAAATAAGATTTATCAAACTATTGTCCAAAAATATAGTAGGAATTAATTTAACAAATACAAAGTACTTTAAACATAGTTGTTGGCTCTAAAGCTGTTATGAACTTGGTAACCTTTTTTTTCATTTTTGACTTTTTCATTTGTTTCTACGGAAACGGTAAAACGGAAGAGAGTTATGCCAGAAGGGGAAAAAGTTGGAACCCTTGTAAAAATGTTCTTGTTCAGGGAGTAGAAATAAGCATTTACATTTCTACTTGACCTCAAACAGGCACTGATGTCCAAATTGTGCATTATCATACCAAAATATAATACAGGTAGTCCTCATTTAGCAAATGCCTCATTTAGTAACCTTTTACAGCTATGATGGTGAGGAAAAGTAACTTTATGACTAATTCTCACATTTATGACTTTCACAGGTCTGTAAAGTAAAGATAAGATGAAGTAAGATCATAAGGATAGTCATGATTTCACTTAGTGACCGAGTTGCCTGTCCCAATTATAGTGTCAATGTCTGAGACAGCACACTGTTCAAAGTTGCCACAACGTGCTGTTTCAGAATTGCCACACATGTACAGGGGGAGGCGGGTTCATGGGGAGCACAGATGGGTGTCGGGAGATGGGACTCACACTGGGAGGGGAGCCAGGAAGGCAAGCCAGCTTCACAAGTCATCCAGGCCTGAAGAGTACTTGCTGGAGCTGGCCAGGGAGCAACCAGGCTCAAAGAGTACTTGCTGGAGCCAGGCCCAAAAAGTACTTCCTGGAGCGGGAACAGGAGGGCAGGGCATGCTGAGTCAGTATAGCCATACTGGCTAGCAGAAGCCAGTAATGCTGGCTAGAAACCCTTTTACTTGTATTGTTCACCACGTGCCAAGCTGGGACTCCAGTAAAGAGTCTTCTGCTCACAGTGTAGCCTCTTCTTTTGCTGGCTTGGTTTGGGAACCGTGACATATAGTTGCTATGCTATGGTAGAAAATCAGTATCAGCTGATTCTGTTGAAGAGAAATCTAATGTGTATGATTGTTGAAAGATACTAAGAATTGGTTACTTGACAGTAATTGAGGTTCTTTAAATGCTCATCTGGGTATTTATACATCTGATGAAGATTGTGTTCTATTACTAAAGATATAGATATAAGTCCAGCTAAAACTGCAGGTCTGGTCCATTTCTCACCAATTTAAAAAAAATAAAACAAAAGCTGAGTATGCTTTTGCATGCAAGCTTGCATAAATTGCAGATGGACTTGTCTTCATAGAGCACAGGGGTCAAACTCGCTGTGTCACGTTGCTGTCACATGACTTTTTGCGATGTTTTTCTCCTTCACGGAGCTGGGGTGGGTGTGGCCTGCACATGATGCATCCGACCGCGGGCCTCCAGTTTGACACCCCTATCATAGAGTATCAAGCTTTGGTCAGTTAAATGTATGAATTAGAGGAAAGCAAATGCATTATGCCCTCATCTTGTAAGGGATACCTCTTGCATCTGTGATCCAGCCTTGAATAAATCAGTTCAGTTTTAACTGCAGATATCAAATGAGAAATTTTACATGGATGAACCAGTCTATATATTGTATTTGGCAGAAAGGCCTGTGTTTATTTATGTGACCAATTATTCCACTAAGTGTATTGAGAGAGAAATTATGTGTTTGAACTGGGAAATATATATTTATGTTAGAAGTGAAATAAATAATAAAAGCCTAGACTCAAGATGTTATTCTAACAACAGATGAAAAGCTTCTCTTCAGAACAGAGAGAGAGGAGGGGAAAGGGTTGATTACCTTCGGGGAGATTCTTCCTTGATTAAATAGAAGTGATCAGCTGGAGCTACCTCCTTGGACATTTGATCTATTAGCTTTTTCCCCTGCCAAAAATACTGGGTAGGGAATGTTGTGTTCTAGGTCATGCATAGATTGGGTAGTTCAGTATTCTTGTTTTTGGCAAACACTGCAAACGCCAAGTGTAAACAAAGGCACACACAACAGCTCACTGAAACCTCACCGCTATCCTTTTAAACTATTACAGGCCTATCAGTGCCTATATATATGTAGCTGTTCTTAACTGCAGTTACTCAGGATGTCACTTTCAGCAAATATTACTTAAGGCTAGGGATTCTGCCTTGTCTCTGTGGACATTCCCTTTAATTTATGAAGGTTTTATTTTTCATGCCTACATTCTTTACATTCTAGCATTTGATATTTTTTTTATCCTGAAAAAAGTATATGATACAGAGTTGTTTAAGCTCTTTCTATGCGTTTAAATGCGTATGTACTGTATTAGAAACAGGAAACAACAGCTGTAATAACTTTGGTAGAAGCCTCAGTAAGTTTAAACATAATGAAAATTGACAACTTTGAATTAAAAAAAGCAAACAATTTGATATAGGCATGTTATATGGATATATTAGAGAGCCAATTTGGTGTAAAGGATAAGGCATCAAGCTAGAAACTGGGAGACTGTGAGTTCTAGTCTCGCCTTGGAAATAAAGCCAGCTGAATGATCTTGGGCAATCACTTTCTCTCAGCCATAAGAAAGAAGCAATGGCAAACAACTTCTGAAAAGCCTTGCCAAGAAAACTTGTCCCAGCAGTCTCCAAGAATCAGGCAGGATTGAACAAAAGAAAGAAAATCGTATTTTACTGTTATACCTATTAGATAAGAATGGTATGTCTGGTTTGGAAACAAAGCCGCCATGAATCCAAAGGCTGTCAACCCCCTGCTGGTACAAACGAATTGAATCTGTTTTAGATGTCTTCTTCACAACCAGGTGACTTTATTTACATTTCCCTGCCATTAAAATGAATAAAAGTCGTGCTTGAGAACCGCAAGGCATGTGATCCCACCCACAAACCAAACCCCATTTTCACTTTTCAAGCCTCAACTTTCCCAATGTTAATGTGATTTAGGTTTTTGTACTGGACAGGAAAAAGGAAGCGTCCACCAATGTAGCTTATATGTCTTCTCTGTCCTTGTCTCCTCCCCAAAAGATAACATTATGCTTCTATCATAATTTCGTATGAGCACATAATTTCAAATGAGCTACTCTATGAAAATCTGTGTATTAAAATCCGTATATCAGGTCATTAATTACACTTTCTTTTTCCCCAGGTCACTATTGGTCAATTGTATACAGCAGAGAAGCTTGTTATTGAGTGCCCACAAAAAGCATAATTCTGATGCTTTTTTCCTTCAGAAGTAAAGGACAACTACTGACCATTCCCAGCATTCTACAGCAGGCACAGATTTACATTTAAATGCATATTATCATCTGTATATATATATGACTCAGCTATCTTATTCCTCTGGTCTGAAAACATAAGAATGATTGTATAAAGTATAGTTTTATTAGAATTTTATTATTTACGTGCCAATAAAATGGATTTGTTTCATTGTACATGAATGTCATTGTTTGCTCATATTATTTTCCTGACAATAAAATATTTGCTCACTTCCTTCTGCTAATGTGCACTTTTTGTCTGGGTCATGAATATATTTTGCAACTCAGGAAATCAGACTCAAAACCAATTTCTATAAACTGAAGTCCATTTGAACTTTAGTCCCATTCCAGTACAAGTCTGTAAAAAATATAAATTTCCCACCAGTGTAGCTTACATTTGTTATTACGTGATCTTAAAATAGAAAATGTGAGAATTTAGGAGTCTATAAGGACATTTCTGGAGACATGACTAGCCACAATTTGTAAACCACAAATGAACAGGACTCCTCGATTAGACGAGATTCCCCTATTCCAGGGATATTAACTGGAGATCCACACCTCTTTATTTGCAGCTACAAAAAAATTCCAGTAAGAACTTAAAATTTTTTCAACAGAAAATTATTTTGTATGCTGACAGAACATGCAAGTAAGAAATAAATTGCTTCACTATGTTGCTGACTGTAGAATCTTCTTATCAGTTTCAAAATTCATGAACCAAAATTAGTCTGTTTGCTATTTCAAAGGTCAAAGACCAATACCAAATCTTTAAAAAAAAAACATTCTGAAGTTTTGCAAAGCAGCCAGATATTTAGTAGCACATCTGATGAGTGCTACTAGTTATTTAAGAACACACAAAAGTGTCTGTCAACCATATCAGATAAGTAAATATAATCCCAAACCACATCCATTACTCAGGAATAGAAAAACTTGCCAAAGCAAATTGGTAGGTAGGCAAACAGCATCCATAATTGGCCACATTTGATTTCTATGCGGGATTGTAGAAATTGAAATGGCAAAATATCTTCCAAGGTTATGGATCAATCTATATTTAATTTTGTCACCATTTATGTAAGCTTGTGTAAAATATGGTTGTCTTAGAAATCAAGTATGTAGCTTCTAGAAATCAAATGCTATAGGCCCGTGTTGGCTAACCTATGGCACGCGTGCCAGAAGTGGCACGGAGAGCCATTTTTCCGGGCACTCAGTCCGTCGCCAAACTCACTTGAAACTCTGCATGTGCACTCGCCCCACCTGGTGCTCAGGCCTCTGGTGCGCATGTGCGCAATTCAGGGGACCCAGCTGGTCTTTGGAGCTCTCCTGTGTATGCGCGCGTATTTGCACATGCACATGAGATTGTGTGCATGCGCAGACAGCATTTGCACATGTGCACTGTGCACGCAAAAGCTGTGCGCATGCGCATATGGTGCAGTTGTGTGTGCAGCATGCGTTAGTGCACATGCGTGAAAGCTGTGCGCATGCACAGGTGGTGCGGTTGTGCGCACAGCACGTGGGGAGGAGCCACTTGTTACTGTGGATGGCACACGAGCACCCGCAGGGCGCGAAGCATGTTCTTGTTCAGCACTCGGTAAGTAAGAGGTTCGCCACCACTGCTATAGGCCGTGTTTTTGTAAACCAAGCTCAATTAGTATAAATTCATCATTGTTAGTTCTAGTAAATTGGATCAGTTGCATCATAGAATGTTTTGCCACAACCACAAGAGGTTCTTCCAGACAACTGCAAATACATGTCTTCTACAATACTGGATGGTGAAACTATCCGAAATAAGAACTGTATCTCATGGGCCTGTTTTTCATCAAACAGGCTGAGAAAGAATATTCTACATTCCTTCATAGTTATCTGTTTATTGAACAGCACTTCCAAATACTTCAAGAAATTGTTTTAGTCCATTTGAACAGTGTATCTTCCCTATGGTGAATCTGGAGTTTTTACATTTATTTTTTTCAGGCATAGAAATAGGATGTCCAGGGTTGACATCACCCCCCCAAAAAAATTCCTTTCGCTTTGGGGGACAAATGTAAACTAATGTAGAACACGAAGGCCCAGAAAGACACACTAAAAATTCAGTACAAGACAATGGTATGGTGGAATCTGCATAAAATAACTTGTATGAATACAGCTAATGTAAAATTACTGTTAAATATTTTGATTACATTTTTCTTAGTTACGTAGACATGTCATCAATAGTATTTACCTCTGAATAAATCTTTCTAGGATTGCAATCTGAATGTCTTCATTCCCAGAAGTTCGTAGCACTAAAGCAGAAAAGCAAAATCTCCAGTTATTGTCTATTTTCAGTTTGATTTCTACTATGATTTTATAATGGGTAGTGACCAGTTAACTTTAGGAGCACATAGATAGGTACATTTCAAATTAATGTAATCTATGAAAATGAATTTATACTTTCTCACAATTGAATAAAATAAAGTTATCAAAATACCTGAACATATTAAAGAACACACAACTAATTACTTTTTTAAAAGTGTCATGAAGACCCACTCATCTATAGAAACATAAAGCTACAGAATCCAGGAAAATTCTGGAACCAAACTTTCTGTCCCTCTGAAAAGTATTCCAACTGAGGAAAATATATGCATGATAAAAAATCTATCTATCTCCTGAAGCAAAAAATAAGGTTTTGACATTGTATTCTCAGAATAAGATAGTCAAATGCATTCTTTCAAATGAAATATGTCTAGTAGATATTTAACCATACAAGAATGTATTGGTTTAATTAATTGATTATATTTACCAAATTCAGACTTGCCAAGTATTGCATTTTCGTCCCCTTTTTCTAGTACCCTAATCCAAATCAGGATAACATTTAATTCTTGATTTGATTTTTAGATCACCATCATTAATTGACTCTCAGGAGGCAACAATCAAGTGTAGTAAAATAGTTACAGATATTCCTTGTATTTTCTTCATGTGAAAGAGGACTAGCAGCAAAGTATATTTGGGGGGAGGGGATTACCAATTCCAATGCAAATTTTCTCACAGACAAAAGGATTAAATTCAGGAATATAAACAAATTTGAAGAGTGATCCAACTGGAAGCAAGTTATCTCAGCACATCAATGGCAGGAAGAACATTAGGAAAAATCAAATATATTTTCTCTTTCCTTCGAAACTTATTTCAGAATACTATTAAAAATGTATGGGGTGGCCTGGACTTTTGGCATTTAAAACGAAAGCAAACTTCACTCCACTTAAGTCCCACTAGTCTGTGAGTTTTATTTTGCAGCACTTTCTGGATTGTCCCCCTAACCACAGAACAGGATAGGCCCAGATCTAGCAAAGACTTCCATTGGAAAAAGGGAAGGTATTTTTACAAATTTAACCTTTCCTCTACAATTCATCCATAAGTTTATAGGGCATGGCTTCTCAACCTCAATTGCTTTAAGATGTGTGGACTCCCAACTCCCAGAATTCCCCATCCAGTAGGAGATAGCAGTTGATAAACAAAATTAGAGCATCCCTCAACCTGAAGATTTCTAGAGAGCACAATAATTTTAATTCTCCCAAATTAAATTGCACCAATTTTTAATCTATACAACACAAGAGTTTCTAGATATTGTGCTCATAGAATTCAAAGCAAGTTGCAGTATGAAGCAGCATCTAGTATTGTAGCTGATGAAAATATTAGATATACAGTATGTATGAATATTTCAAAGTTCACTTCTTGACGAACACCGAACAGAAAATAAGAGAGGGCAATGGTGATAAAGGCTTTAAACCGAGTTCATTTTTGAAGTCTTCACACACACACTTTTCTTGGCAACAATATGGAATGGCCTGCCGCTTTCTTCTTTAGGATGTTTTTTCGCCTTCCCAAGGCCTGTCATCCTGGGACTTCCAGAGTACTAACCAGTTTAGTTAGCTTCATAGAGCAACCAATTCTGGCTACATCCTGAAAATTTTCAACTTCTGTTATTTTATGTTTGCTCTGTCTCAGCTTCAAAACCTGTCAAGAGAATTAATCTCTCTTTCACATACAATCAATGCTCTGATATTTTAAACGTAACAAATAAAAGCAAACACAGCCTTTACTGCTGTTTAATCCATATGGGCTTTAAGAAATCATACAATCTTGCCAATCCAATAAAACATCAAGACTTCCTGAAATCCCCTGCCTCTCCTTTGCAATAGGTTTGCAAAGGCTTGGTTAAGACACCACACACACACACACATCAAAGGCAAGAATTGTCATGTGTAGCAAAGCAGGAATATAATTTATTCATTTTGAAAAGCATTTTATTTTCTAAGAAGTTTGACAGTATTTTCTTAGTATATCCCTAGTGCATATTTAAAGAAATTCTTACCCAATTCAATGGTAACCCTTTCTTTCATTTGCTTCCATGAAGGCATTAGATGATGTTTGATATTGCTCTCATAGAACAGGAACATTTATACACTATTCATAGATTTAACATATTGCACAAACCAAAGATCTCAAGAAGATTTGTTAGCATCCTCTGAGTATTTTTTCATCAAGACTATGCCCAGGAGACATATTTTCTATATTTTGGTAAAGCCAGTTTTTACTGGCTTTTACTAAAAAGGCACATAATGTTTTGTGATGTTTTTCTGATTCCTGCTGTGAATGTTTAGATGCCACATAGTTTAAGCTTATTTAAAACCTTAAGAGATTTTATCCTATCACATAACCTGTCTATCCCCTCATATGTATAATTATTTTAGAGAAGTTATAAACTGCCTTCTTTTCCTGAAATAATACAATCTTACCACTTAAGGCAGTAGTGGCAGCAAAGTTTATGTTGGAAATGAATTATGACTCACTACTGACTGTGGCCCTATATCAAGTATTTTCTATTCCAAAAGGAATATTTTTTTCAGTTTTTCAACTTTTTCAGTTGCACCACTAACATTTTGGAAATAATACTAAGAAGAAATAAACTCTACAGGAGTTTGTGCATTTATAATACAACATTTTTTTAAATGATTTTTTTTTCCTGAATACTGAACAAATAAATCTATTATTTCAGCAACAAGAATCTTTTTTTTAAAGAAAAACTAAAATACTACAAATCAGTGTGCCTCTTTCCATACTGGCTGTGTAGCATTTAAATTTCAATTATAGTCTAATCTTCGTCCTGATTCATCTGCTGAGTGCATGATTAATATATATTTTTGTCAGACTATGCTTTAAACAAACAATTGGGAGCACCATGAAATTTTAAAACAATACTCGTTAAAAAAGGAAGTATATTGTTCATAATGATTACATTCTAAATATATGTTAATCAGCAAGCAGCCAGAAAAGTTAGGACTGCTCTGCACAACAAAAATAAATGCTTGTCCTATCTCCTTTATAGGAATGCAACAGCATATGAAGGGGACCCCACCAATTTGCAAACATACAATACACCTATTTGAAAGCCATACTGGGCCAAGTCACCTAGTGTTTACACCTGTAAACACCTGGCAAACATTTTCTTATAAAATTTTAAGTACCCCCTTCTCCTTAAAAAACTATCAGGTCTTCCTAATAAAAGATACAATCACATTACAACTGGAAAACATGAATAAGCTGAGTTTGTTAGATAATATTTTATCTGCTCTTATAATCTCCCTTCACCCTCACTATTAAATAACTGTGGGTTTTAATTATATAGTATTTCTCTCCCAGATGCTCATAAGAGAAAAATCAGTTACTTCAAACTACCAAGGCCTCTGTATCAGTATCTTTTAAAAGTTCCAGAAACTTTAGAAAAGTTTTTTTTTTCCTAAAAGAAGCTGAGAATGGCTTATTTAAAAAGACCCCAAGTTTAGAAAAGTATTTTTGGAAGCAGACCCTGGTCTTTCTAACTAAGACTCTTCACATGCATTAGATTTTTCAACATTCTGGATTCTTAGGCTGCAGGCAATAGTGTGGAAGGATTCTGCAAATTGAAATCCGAGACATCTAGAATGCAAAAAATTGTGACATACACCTGCAGTTTTGTCCTTGAAAGGCAAATATTTTAATGTATTTATTATTTTATTTTAAACATTTATATAGCCACCCATCACCTAACTAACTCTGCACGGTTACATATGAAGAGAATTACATTGAGATCTTAATTCAACCTGATTGCTAAACAGGTTAATTTTAGATCACTTAGTTGAGGAGATCTGGAAGAAACTATTCAACTAATCAACAGTTTACTGAACTGTTCCTTCAAAATTACAATTCAGTGTTGTGCACTCCATTTATTACTGTCAGGTAAGTTTTCAAACTTCAACATTAGATGATTTGGAGATACAGAATCTGCATTTTAAAGAATGAAGTAGTCATGAAGCAGAAAATCATTTTAGTTGTATTTGTGTTTTTCACTACTCATAGCTAATAGATAGAACAGCCAAAGGCCCCAGTGGGTAACTATTGTTTACTTGTCCTCTTTTATAAAATTATTACATTTCAATGGGGGGAGGGGGGATGCAAGTTGCATTTAGACAGAAAACTTCTACTGTTGTACCTCCTTTTCCTTTGGTCATCCTCTAGGCAAGAGTCAACCTACTAATAGTCATTCAGATTTGAGTTCTCACATACATACTTAGTTCACAGCTTATACAGATCCTCCAAATAGCATAGGAATTGTTCTTAAGACATTGTGATCCCTTGGGTAATGGAGCAGACATTAACATTTTCAATGCAAACCATGCACCATTTCATCAAGACCTGATCAATTCCTGCTAAGAAGTGTAAGTAATCTTTTAAGTAAATAGTTTCCAACATACCTATCACTTACAGCAAAATGAGAGTAGTCATCCCTTATAGACTGATACATTGCAAAAGTAACATAATTTCATAGCTGCAATTATAAAGAAGCTTTGTTCTAAGGCACAATAGGCAAGGGAAAACACTATTCAAACATTTTTTGCTCTAGTTATCCAATTCCCAGAGAAGTGTTCTGAATTCGGGCAGCATTCTTCCAGGCTTTGTAGAAGTCACTGCCTAAAACAGGAAAAAGCAGCTCAAATCAATAAAGATGGCTTTAAAGGGGACAAAGTTCCAATCCTACTGTAGTTCATTCTCTTTTTCATACCCAAAAGTGGACATAGCTCCAACTCGGATACCCATACCAGGAAAGAGACTTCACTAGAACTGCTATCCAATGGGTCTTAAAGCATTCTCATTTTCCTGGTCAAAAGTGCCAGAAATATTCAGGATTCTGGTAACAACGCAAATGCAGGCTTCTCTCTCCTAAGCCGGACCACGATTCTCCCATTTGGCTGCCTCTTCGATCCAATTCGAAGCCCGCAAGGCTTACCAGGCTGGTGGCACGACGACTGAAGCGCGAAGGTATGGCTGGCTATCTCGCAAGTTTGGACCGCTAGAAGGAAGAAAGGGGCACAAAGGCAAGTCGTGGATAGGTTCAGCCCTTAGGATGCTGTGTTGCAGGACTCAGGAAGATTGTAATAACGCAAGGCAAATTAGGCTGGTTTCTGGAGCAATTTCAGGCTCTCGCAAGAGCCGGTTGGCAACCCGCCTCCCGAGTCTCATCACAGGGGAGTTGCTGACTTTTCGGAGCTGCAATCTCGGAGGGTGTAATTGGCCCCGCCGTTGTTGTCCCAATGCTCCCCTTGCTGGCTTCGATAGCAGATAGCGAAATGCACGGCCGTCCCGTCTGGCAAACCAGGAGGAAGACAGAGCGAGAACTGGTAACGCTCGACCGGAGCGGAGCCATCCGAAGGGTCCCCATTGGGGAGCTGCAGAGCCGGGACGTCCAGGAACGAAAGCCACTCGTTGAAAGTGTAGCGCACCGTCACCTCCTTGGAGCCGGGGCAACTCAGCACCCTCACCACGCCGCGCACGTCCGTGGGCGCCCCGGACAGCGCCGTTCCCGTCACCTCCTCCAAGCAGACGCGGTCCCGCTGCAGCCGCTCGGCGCCGTTTTGCTTGTCCGCCCCATCCAACGGGGGCGCGAGCTGGAGCGGGACCTGAGGCGGAGGCCGAGGAAAAAGCGACGACGACGACGCGCAACCCCCCAACTCGGCCAAGGCGGCGGTGAAGTCCTCGAAGTCCCTCTGCCTCATGGGGAAGCTCTGCAAGCGGGAGAGCACGGCGTGGGGAACCTGCGGCTCCTCGGCCGCGCTGTAGTGCTTCACGCTGGCCAAGCACAAGCCCAGGGAATCGGCGAACTGCACCCGCTTCTTGCACTTGGTGCAGCAGCCGCCGAGGCCCCCCGTCGGCGAAGCCGCCCCGTCGTCCTCGTCATCCTCGCTCCCGTCGCTGTCGTCCGGCAGCCGCCTTCTCTGGAAGAACCGCGCCGCTGCCAAAGAAGGGCTGTCCGGCAGCGAGAAGGAGCGGCCGCGGCGACGGCGCCTCTCCAGCAGCGCCTCCTCGTCCTTCTCCCGAGCGGCTGCCACGGTGCAGTCCCGCGGTTGCTGCTGGCTCTCCTCCGCTGCCGTCGCCTCCTCCTCTTCCTCCTCCTCCTCGGCATCTACTCGCCATGCTGGGGCTAATGCAGCTTCTTCGTTGGGCTGGTGCTCCCCGAAGGGAGCAAAAAGTTGCCCCAAACTCAGGACTGCCGAGCCGCGGTTCTCCATAGCATGGCGCCGACGCTAAGCCGAAGCTCCCGCCTCGGGAGAAGCCAGCTTCGGTTTTGTTTTGTTTTTTCCCCTCCCGCCCCACTTCGGAGCTCCGTGGGAAGCAGCGCCGCTCCGTTTCAAAGCAGGTCGCTTTATCTGTCGGGGAGGCAAAAAAAAAAAAAGTCCCTCAGACCAGGAGACGCGCCCCCTTTTTCCCTCGCCTTTCTCCCTTCCCCTCCCTCGAGGAAGGATGGGGCGGGGCGGGACCTCCCACAAGAACCCGTAAGTGAGAGAGAGAAAAAAAAGACATTCGCCACAAGCTCAAAGGCACGTAGCCGCTCCGCGCGGCAAATTGGGAAGCGGGCGGGCGCGCGTCACTTTCCTGAGGAAAGTGGGATGGGGGAGATGGGATATAATTTAAGCGGGAACAAGAACTCCCCGGGCGGGGCCGAATCGTTTTAAAGGTTCCCAACGCCCCCTCTTCTCACGCGGCAGCCTCGGCCTTGCCACGCCCCCCCATATGGCATCTGCAAGCTTGAGAAGAGTTTTGGGGAGCGCGGAGCTCCCGGAGAGGAAGTGAAATAAGAGAAGCCTTCTTCGCCACAGGAAACTCTTTTCTGATTCAAGCCCTTAGTCGACCACCGCGGCAGCCCCACCCTTTCCTCCTCGTCTGTTCTTTTCTGTGATTGGGGGATTTGGGGGTCGGTATTTGTGTCGCTGCGCGATGTTTAAAGCTGCCATCAGTAGTCAACTACTATGCATTGCACTGGAAGGGTTTATCGCGATTTTTTTGCACTGCATGGCCAATCGAATCATTAGAAGAGAGGAGGGAAGAGAAGAGACTGAGTTCAGAAAGGTCTAAAAATCATCCATGGGATCCCACATAGCTTTGCTCCTGCTGGGTACTGATAGGAACGCTTTTCCCAACAAGAGTCGACTTGCCCACATGTTGTAATAGAGGGGGTTCACCGGGCAACTCCTGCCCTGGGCTGAATGGAACCCCAGAATATGTGTCTTCTAAATTATTGTCCCGCACAATTTAGGTACACTCCCCCAATTGTGGTACAGTGTCTGTAGCCTTCTGGCCTTTAGCAAAATTCTCAAAATGTGGCCATTCCATATAATTTGGGGTGCTAATCTCTCTCTCTCTCTCTCTCTCTCTCTCTCTCTCTCTCTCTCTCTCTCTCTCTCTCTCTCTCTCACACACACACACACACACACACACACACAATGCCTCTAGAGGGTGGGGGTAACAGAAAAGTAGCAGAACATAGATTAACCTTTCCTCCATCTGGTTTAATCTGACATACTGACTGAAGATAAGATTCTATGAAATAAGTAAACCTATTACAGATTGTGATTCTGACTTGAGGTTAACCTGCTTCTCAAACGTAGGTTAATCAATGGCTTGGGTTTCAATGCTATCTAGGCGTAATCCCATGCTTTAACATGCTGTGTGAGCTAGTGCACATTCATGTTTTAAGATTTTTCAGTGAGCACCTGGCTGACTACCATGGAAAGCAAACACTGGACTGAAGAGGATTTTGATTTTTCGATGTACAGTACTGCTTCTTCAAAACTGAATACAGTACTCCTGAGTACTGTAATTTCTATAACCAGCAGCTTATTTCTTCCTCTGTAGACTTTTAGGATACTATACTAACTAATGTGCATTGGCCATGTTAGCTAGAGCACAAAACAGACTGCCTCCAAAATTGCAAATCTTCCACTTAAGTGTTCTAAAATTTGCAGTTTTAATTTGCGCATAACAATTCCATTTTATTCACTAGACGTTCCCCTGACTTTAATGAAGAAAGTCCAGATGTTTTGTGCCAATATAAATGAGTACAGAGCACAGCACTGAGACCTCTAATTAAATCAAGAACTGCAAACTTCTGTGGCAAATGTATTGCCTTTGTGAACACTGAAAAACAGCATTGCTTTAAGCAGCTTGCAGCCAGAAAAAGGATAATTCATTTTCAGTCACCTGGGGATTACATGGTTGCATTTAATGGAATCTAAATGAAGTAAAAGTCAGAATACCCAATTTTTAGTAATTTGAAATTATATAAATTATCTTTAAATCAGCTAATTTGCAAGGATTAGCAGGCAAGAAAAATATGTCCAATTATATTTTATGTATATATGGAAAATACACATATCTTTGATTCTGCATTTCCACCTTATGGATATTCCGTGAGAATATAGTAAAATGTACAAGGAAGCATAATATTCCAAGAGAGGGAAGGACCAGGCCAGGTCAAATTGTTCAAATTTGACAAACCTCCAAACTGATTTTGTTAAAGCTGGAACTACTTGTATTCTAAAATGGTGCAGCCCAGTAGTAGCCTCCTTTCCCCCTTAAATAATGTTCATTCCTGGGGACTGGGACATACAACATATAATTTCTTTATATGATAATGTAGATAATGAAATTAAAAGAAATTTATTATTGCCCCATCATACTCATTCATTTAATCAGCAAGATTTACACTAAATATTTAAATTATACATTCTTCAATTTTGAATGCTTTCTGGTAGAAGAACAATCGGCTTCAGAGTTATCCATTCCCTATTAGACCAAGTCTGTATTCTACAACACTTAAATGAAAATCACACTTCTAAACTTAACTCTTATTTATATGCAGCCTTTACACAATCAGGTTTACATTTGACTGATTTGTCAAAAGTCAAGTGGCAACTAGAACTTGAGAATTCTGGTGGGTTGCTGTCTGCTCCTGCAATTCTGCAAACTTAATGAAAATTCCTGTTTGAAATTTCATTGTGTGATTTTATAAAATAAATCCTAATCTGAAGGCAGGATTGGATCTTGGCACCATATTCATACTTAACATTTATATTAATCACATAATTGTCATGATATCTTGGCCAGCTTAACTCATAATCTTCCAAAGCTGGCTAGAAAGCATACTGCAACTATCCTTTTGCACAATCCTATTGTGGGAAATTGCATTGGGCTTAAAGTGGCCTTATGGTCTCTTGCTCATTATTGCAGGGAAGAAGATTTAAAGATAAAGCCTTCCAAAGCTAAATTTCTCATTTTTGCTAAACCCTAAAGTCTGATCTTGACTGTTAACTTGACTGTTAAATACACATGATCCAGGAAAAAATTGTAAATATCTGAGCGTAGTTTTTCAAGCCTTGATTATATTTCCCATAAAACTCAATTTAACATTAGACTTTCAATCTGTTTAATGTTCCGATATTGCATTATTCATCTCTACTGCAAGAAAATATTCTTAGCAAAATCTCAGCTATATGGTGGTCAAATCAAGCTCTATTACAATTTTGCCCCATTGAAATCAAGACAGTAAGAATACTTCAGATTCCTGACCAGTGGTGGGTTCCCCCAGTTCAGACCGGTTCGCAAGAACCGGTAGTAAAACCAGCGTGAGGCTCCACCCACCGCCCCAGATGTCAGGCGATCTGCGCATGTGCGATCCCATTGCGAACCGGTAGTAAAGGTAAGTAGAATCCACCCCTGTTCCTAACATTGTTCTCCATCAAGATGCTGGTGTTTTCAGAGTAGAAACTAAGAAAACTGATTATTGGTTAATGATGTTCCCCCATCCTTTCTCCATTATCTTCAGGTATCAAGTTTATCGCAAGATAGGCAAGTTCTTTCCAGCTGAGAACTAATCTACTTTCTGTTCCAGAAGCCTCCTGGTTCTACACAGCCTGTCCATGATTCTCTGCCTTGGAGTAGCAGCTTCATAGTTCCTGTCATCATCACCATTAATCTTCTAGGGAGCATCTCAACCAATATCTCTCCCTCACACTGGGGTGCAACAGATGTGTTTTTCTGGTAATAAAAAAATGTAAATGGGCCAGTGAGAAGAGGCAAAGAAATAATTTTTATAATACCATTTCCTGGCCATGCTGTTTATAAGTTTGTGAATAGAAGTAAATCACACAAACGATAAACAAAATAAAACTCTTTTAAAAAGTAAAACTGATAATAAATTAAGCCTGATTTATAGAAATACATGCAATGTTCTCAGCAAATCATAAGTTGGTAGAAGTCTACTATAATAGTCTAGCACAGGGTTGTCAAACTCGATTTCATTGAGGGCCGCATGAGGGTTGTGTATGACCACCAGGGTTGTGTATGGGAGCCAGGGTGGGCATGGCCAGCATGATGTCACTTGTGTCAGGGGGGCACCTGTGGTGGCCCAAGCGCTCTGCCAGCAAAAACGGGCTCCTGATCTCCATTTTTGGCTGGGATGGCCTGTAACCCTCTGCTAGTGTAAACTGTCTCAGGAGGGCCGCATGTGGCCCTCACAAGCTTCATTTTCGCTGGCAGAGGCATTGCGGGCCGATTCTTCGCTGTTTCCAGGGCGTCCCTGTGGACAGATCTAAGCACCCCATGGGCCGGATTCAGCCCATGGGCCTCGAGTTTGACATCCCTGGTCTAGCATATAGGAAAAATTGAATCAAGGGCCTAATATAATTTCCTGGCTAAAGTTTTTATCTATTTCTACAAAAAGAAATGAGTCTTTTTTTTGGGGGGGGGGTGTTTTCCTCTTTACCTGATTAGCTTTTTCTGGAAATTTCCAGCACTTAATTCTGAGGCTGTAGAAGGTGGTAAAAGCCAGGATTTCTCTGTTGTTCTGTCTCAAATCCCCAAATGTAGATCTGTGGGAGAAGTTAAATTCCACTTGTTTATTCCTCAGTCTAGCAGCTTCTGTCTCTAGTTGTAAAAATACACCATCCTGTCAGAAAGGCAGGAGTTGGTGACAAAAAAAATAGCTGTGTATGGATGAATGTGTATGGATAGGCAATTAGACTCACCATTAATACCTAAAGAATTCTTTTTAAAAAGCATTGTCTACCCAGCTCATTACCCCAGCTCATTACCCCAATCAAATTGCTGGGGCTAAATTTTTATTTATTAAATTTTTATGCCACCCACCTCACTGTTAAAACTACTCTTAAACTGAAAAAAAAAAACCTTTAACATTGGTTTGCATAAACATGCTACCCTTGGATGTTCTGGAAGAGAAATTTAAGAGATTACTATCTGGTTTTGCCCATGAGAAATTGGAGCCATTGAATTTACAGTTCATTTCCTTTTCTATGATCCCTTTTTAAAAAGGACACATGCACTCACTTCATAATCATTCTTTTTAGTCATCTACCTGGCCACTCACCCACTCTGTTTACATTACTTATTGCCCAACTAGAATGATACCTCTTCAAAGTTTGCTAAATTTTATTCTGTTGCTTGAAAAACCTATCAAGAATTAATTATCTTCTTTGTTCTATTTTTAGTCTCTGTATGGGGTTTTAATTTTTTTTTATTTTATTACTAGGTTTTGCTTACTATTTTAGCACTTTTCCATATTATTATTGCTTCTGTCAGGATCGCTGGTCAGTAACCATACGGAAGTAATTACAACACCTGAAAAAGTCCAGCTGCAATTTTGTTTTGTTTTTTTAAATGAAACATAATCCTAATGTTACCGTTTTAAAATCTGTAGCCTCTCTCTATGCATATGGTAATACCATGAAGTCAACAAAATAAAACTGGGTTTAGAGAAGAATAATTGAACAGAATAGAAATAGAAATAATTAGACAAGAATAATTGTGCAAGGGGGAAAAAAGCAGAACGAGGCATCCCAGTTACTCTTCCCAATGATATTTCAGTTGAACTGGATAGAGACAATTGTTCCCTTTCTTGCAGCCCTTCATATATGTTGTCAAAATGCACCTGGGAAGGTTTATAAGTTCAAAAGTTGGTTTCAGGAAAGGAAAGAAGAGACAATAGTTCTGGTCTGTTAGCTAGATTTTGCCCCAGGGGATCAAAGGTATTTGGAATGGAATGCAGGACTGCTGCAGCACAGGAAAAGAGCTAAAACCTTATTCCATGCATCTTTATTGCTTTATAATGATCTTAGCCTGTTTTTCATTAAAGTAATCCTCAAACAGAAGACAATAAAAGAAACCCATAAAGCACACATAATATCCACAAACAAAATTCCCCAAGTTAAAGCTAGAGGAGAAGGCCAAAGCAATGATGGAAGAAACAGATCAACTGCCGCTAAGTTCAACAAATGTTAGGGGCAAAGTATCTGAATGTACTTGACACTGAAAGTGCCACCCCACTTGATTCAACAGTACTGTAGGCCAAAAAGGTTTTATTGGTTATCCAACTGTTGGAAGAAATGTCCATCTGGGTTCAGTTCCAAGTGGGAAGAAAGACACTGGAAACATGGAGGCTGATTGGAAAGATGGTTTAATGCTGGACAGGACCACATGGCTTGAAGTCCTGGGTAGCTGACCAGATGCAGTGGAGAGTGAAATATATTTATACCCACTCTTGGGCTTTGAACTTGCTTCCTGTTCCTGTGAAAAAAATGTATTCTGATTGGTTGTCAGACTCCCATTGGGCCATGCAGAGGTAATTTTGTAGGTTGTCTTGAGTCCCAGGCTCGGCTGAATCTTGCTGGGTGATGTCATCTTCCCAGGTGCCATGTGGTAAGATGAGTAGAGGGCTAATCCTATTATGTCCTGAGCAGGGGTGGGTTCTAAATGTTTTTACTACCGGTTCTGTGGGCGTGGCTTATTTTGTGGGTGTGGCTTGGAGTCATGTGACTAGGTGGGCGTGGCTAGCTGCTCAGAATCATTTCTGGAAGGTCCTCGCACTTACAACCAGTCCTCGCACTTACGACCCAACTCATTTGCTTTTAACACTGATCAGCTGTAGGACGGCCCTTTGAAGCCCCACGGCAAGAGTTTAAACAGTTTTTTTCCCTCTAGTCATCATCTGGGACTCAGGAGGCAGCAATAGATTAGGGGTGGGACCAAATAAAAGGTAAGAATAACGTGGGTGGGAGGGGAGGGCGGGGGGGAGAACCGGTTCGGTGACATCATATCGTCACAGCTACCAGCTTGGCCGAATCAGACCAAACCAGGAGGAACCCACCACTGGTCCTGAGGGTGAAGGTCTTTTGTCTTGTAGATAGGATGGCCCAGTCTTTCTTGGGCTATTAACAAAGGTGGGGGCTGCTTTCCAAGTATCCATATACTTTCCATGTCTCCATGTATCTCCTTTTCTCATCCAGGGAGGTATAATATTCTGCCTTTTTAATATTTCCTAGAATATTTCATTCTTCTAGGAGAAGGGCAGGTGCTAACTTTCTATATAATCTTGCTTTCAAATACTTTTAATTAAATGTGAAGTTGATCTGCAAGATAGTGAAATTGCAGCCTATGGTTTCTTCTTTCTGTCTCTGGCCTCCATGTCATTCCACAGGAAGTTTCAGAAAATAAAAATCGCATCAGACAGCAAACTTACCAGTTTTTCTGCCAGTAAAGACATTTTTTTCCCTCCCTCACCCCGTAGCCCCGTGATAGTCACTTTGTGGGAGCATCTTCAATGCACTCAAAATTTTAAATGAGCCCAAAACAATGATGTGCCATTGTTTTAGGAGACAAACAAATTACTTTATGAGAACACATTCTTGTTTTATATTTTCTCTAAAGTGGATAATGTGTTGATGGTATTCAACAGACATTCATCATGTATACAGACTCTGCAATGCCTAAAATATAAATCCTGAAACAAAAATAGTATTCCTATGACTAATATTTTCCTGTTACTATCCATCTTTACTACTCCTGTGGAAAATATAATAAATGTTATGAATCCTCTCTTACTAAAGCCCACAAAAACCCCTAAACATTGTATTGCTATTTTCTCTCTCCAAGAGAAACCGTCCTTTACTGCACCCTGTTGAAGCTAATATTCCAGAACTTAAGCACAATTTTCACTCATGTCAATTAAGGCCAAATTCACATAAATACTTTACTTAAATTAGGGTTCAATGGACAGGAAAAACAATCTTAAGATCTTTCATAATTTTTGCTAAGATACCTCCATATCGTGACGAGTCTTATGCTCTAAGAACTACAATAATGCAAATTGGATTCCAGTATTTTTGCATAATTTATGTATAATTTTAAACAAATTTAAGGCGAAGGAAGGAGAGAAAAGATCTAAAATGTAAGCAGGAATTAACAATGGATGGCCTGTTTGCCAAAATGCTTAGTCAATTGGCACTAGATTTCCTTTAAAGTCTGCCGGAAGGCAAGGCGCAAAGACTCAAGACTATGAATGTGTAGTGCAGTGTGATTTTGTTGAAATAAACAACCCTTATCCTACCGCTGAATTAAAATAAAATGTATAGCACCCAAATTTGGTGTTAAATGCCTATCAGAATACTTGAATGTTGTCTGTTCATCTGTTCATTTTATACAAGAGGGAACTCTAGGAGTCTCAGATTAACGAGCCAGCTAGCAGTGTTTTAACTGCAGTGCAAGAGTTGTTTTCTGAGCCTGTCTTTTCCATTAAAAACTCCCACAGGAAATTGTATCTACTTCAGCTCTTTGGACAGTAAAAGGAAACACATTTCATTAACTTTTTCTAAACCTTGAAGCTGAATGCTCCATCCCTTTGTGGATAGCGATAGATACTGTTTATCTTTTTTTTTTTTTTTGTCTTCTTCTGTTTCTTTCATCCAGTTGTGTCCAGTTCTTGGAGAATGCCTACAATTTTCTTGGCAAAGTTTTTTTAGAAGTGGTTTGCCATTGCCTCCTTCCTAGGGCTGAGAGAATGACTGGCTCAAGGTAACTCAACTGGCTTTGAGCTTGAAGTGGGACTAGAACCCACAGTCTCCCAGTTTCTAGCCTGATGCCTTAACCACTGCACCAAGCTGGCTCTCATATATACTTTATATTGCTAATAAACAATTTTACATTGTTAATAAGCAATGGTTTACACAAGCAGGGGTGCATTAACGTTCTCTAAAAATCTGGCTGGCTACCAAATGGCGGTCACTACATGCTGAAATACAGTCCTCGTGTTATGTACATATACAGCTATTATAGCATATAAACATATTATAGCAGAATAATTTCCTCTCTTCCATTTATCCTTTTGTCTGATTATTTAAAAAGGGAGTTTAAAAGAGACTTTTTAAAAGCTGATTACAGGTAGTCCTCAATTTACGACAGTTCGTTTAATGTCCATTCAAAGTTACAGCGGCTCTGAAAAAAGTGACATGATCATTTTTCACACTTCCAACCATTGCAGCATCCCCATGGTCACATGATCAAAATTCAGATGCTTGGCAACTGACTCATATTTATGACAGTTGCCGTGTCCCTGAGTCATGTGATTCCCTTTTGCAAACTTCTGATAAGCAAAATGAATGGGGAAGCCAGACTCACTTAACAACCGTGTTATTAACTGCAGTGATTCACTTAATAAATGTGGCAAGAAAAGTCGTAAAATGGGGCAAAACTCAACTTGACAACATAAATTTTGGGCTCAACTGTAGTCATAAGTCAAGGACTACCTGTACAGAAAGCTTTGGTTATCTGGCATCTTTTTTATGGTTTTATCTTTGCACCAGACAAACCTTTCTTATGTTTTCAGGCTCTGATGGAAACCTTAGGTTTTTAATGATTTCAGTAAAACATTTATATGCTGCACATAGTTACATGCTTTTACCCTTTTCTCTACAAAAAATAGGTTTGCTATAAAATGGTATTGTAATATAAACACCAGTATATACACGTGCATATACACACACACACAAAATATATATTTATACAAGCAAACATTTACTTTCCAAAACTAACAGTATAACCCCAAACTCTCTAGTTTACTGCATGTGATTCCTGACAACTGATCTTCTCCATAACCAAAAGCCATGCAACAGTGCTATAGAATGCAAGTCTATCAGCACTTTTTCCGACAAATCTTATCATAGCTTGTTCCAATCTGATTCATTCCTTGTATATTAGAGTACAATTCCCTTAAGATAAGGAAAGCTACCATGGAAATGGACTTTAATACACTTGATGGATAATAGGAGGCAGCAAAGTGCTAATGAAAGATCCTTTTTTCTGCCATCTACTGGTAATATAGGGGAGTGGGGTGGCGTGGCTCAGTGATTAAGATGCTGGGCTTGTGGGATGGAAGTTTGAAACCCGGACTCCAAGCAACAGGGTGAGCTCCCATCCTCACCTTAGCTCCTGCCAACCTAACAGTTCAAAAGCATACAAATGCAAGTAGATAAATAGGTACCACTTCAGTGGGAAGATGCTCCGTGATCTCATGTTGGCCACATGACCGCGAAAATGTCTTTGGACAGTGCTGGCTCAACGGCCTTCCTCAATGGCCTTGAAATGGAGATAAGTATTGCCCCCTATAGATGACAACAACTAAAAATGTGAAATCCACAGAAAATTATTTTTTTACTGGTAGTCTGGAGTTTTGCAATCCAAATATGGAAGCAGTGCCTCAATCTCAGGAAGTTTGACAGCTGTAGCCCAGCACTGAGAAGGCAGTAAATTGGGATGTCATATTATCTAGCCTGGGTTTAAATCTCCAGTTAGCTTTGAAATCTGTTATAGAACGTAGAAAAGGCAATCTCTTTTTCTTGCTTGCTAACCTACATCTGTGAGGTTTTTACATAGAGAAAGTTGGGGAAAATATTTGAAGGAAATATTGTTTAAAATTATAAAGATAACGTGGTGATTCATAAGGAAGATATATCACTACTTCTGTAGGGAAATGGGGTATCTGTGCATTTAGATGAATCATTTTGTGTGTTTAATGTAATAAATGGGTTCCATTTCAGCAAAATTGTGTTTGAAGAACTGCAAGAACAAATCTTTCACAGCATTTCAAATCGGTAGAATAAAACAAACATTATATTAAAAGTATACAAATCATTTGTATTTAATTATCCCCTAATTGCAACAGATTAATTGGAATGCATGAAAATTAAAATTAAATTACCCTAATTCAATTTTCTGCTCCATATTGCAGTCTGATATACTTCTAGGTTTTCAGTTAAGAAGTTGTAAGAACTGTATTTAGGAAAAAATATAGAGAGAGAAGAAATCAAATGTTTTCAGCCAGTGTGATAATTCTGAACAATTCTGCTTTAATTGACTCATTCTCCTCCCTGCCCCCCCCCCAATTTTTAAACTTTATCTTAATGGATGTAACTATGTTTCTTTCCTTGCATGTTAGTTAATATTTTTTCAGTTACCCCGAGAATTATGTTCAAGCAAGTAGTTCAATTATACAAGATGCTTTATGAGCAAGTGGGGAATCTCAGCAACCTGAACCATAGAATCATAGAGTTGCAAGGGACCTCGTGATTCAACACTATGAGGCTTTCCCAATAAATAAATACTTAAAATACAAATAACTGGGAGCAGCTTTCCAGTTGTGGTCCTTTACGTCAGGATTGTGATAACCATCCCATCCCTCATCCCTGGACCTAGCCTATTGCAATGACTACTACATTAATTGATTGGTTAATTTTGTCCTATTTATATCCCCATTCTATAACAGGATTATATGGTTTTAGTAGCTGCAATAGCCATACTTTTTTAAAGCATATTTGTGTATCGCTTTTGTTGCAAAGGCTGTTTAAACATAACAGCTATATCTTGATTTTTTATTAGAGGGAATGGTACAGATGACATGAATGCTTGGAAATAGCCCCACAGCATGTTTAATTTTAAATAAATTAGAATGTGGGAGATTGAAACTCTAGCAAAGGAAGAAGATGGCTCTAATTCTTTGCCTGTACCCTAAGACCAATTAAATACTTCATCATTATTAGCATTTCTTATTTGCAGTTGGAAGAATTGCATCCATGGGAGAAAGTTCCATCCATAGGAGCTTTCTTCCCATTGCGGTACAGGTAGTCCCTGACTTATGACCACATTTGGGACCAGAATTTCTATTGCTAAGCAAGGTGGTTGTTAAATGAATCATACTGGATTTTATGACTTTTTTTGCCACAGTTATTAAGTGAATCTTTGCAGTTGTTAAAGGAACGGTGTGATCATTAAGACAATTTGGCTTCACCCATTGCCTTTGCTTGTCAGATGCTGGCTGAGAAAATCACAGATGGTGAACATATATCCCTAAGATGCTGCAACTATCATAAATACATAAATACATACATTTTTATCCTGTGACCAAGGGGATGCTGTGATCGTTGTGTTAGGACCAATTGTAAGTCACTTTTTCCAGTGGCATTCTAACATTGAGTGGTTGCTAAAGAAATGGTGATAAATTGAGGATTACTTGTGCAAGAAGGAATATGACAATGAACATCATTAGTCGATGAGTCGATGCCCTCTTTCATCAGACCATGATCCTAATCTAGTGAAGGCTTTCTTATAGCAAACATTTCTCTTTGAAACAAATGTACAAAATGGCCTGAGCTTAAGAAATGTCTTCACGAGTCTTCCCCTACTCCTCTAGCTATCTTCCCTTCCTGGTTAGGAAGGGGCTCGTTCCTTAGGTAAATAATGATCTTTTCAGTTAAGTATTCTGTCAGACAAGAGTCCTAATATAATTTCTCCAAGAAGCACTGGGTATTGAAAGCTTTCAGAAACATTAGCCATGCAAGAGTGCCTTGCTTGAGGCTTCCCTGGCAATTGGCAATTAGAATGTCAGCACTATGCATTCAATTTAGCTTGGTTTAGTTGTTTAGTTTGATTCTAGTTATTCTGGCTGGCATCCTAATGGGTCAGTAATGTTTCCATAATGGGGGCTTAGGAAGTGATATAAGACCTCATTATAATGCTTAACAATATGATACCCTTTTTACTTAAATATATATTTTAGTGGAAGCTATGCGACGTTGGATGGGAAGGAATTGCTTCCAACTCGAGCCTACCAAGACTGGGTGGCTGTAGATGCAAACCCAGATCTGGGGATATTCCACTTTCGACCTTGATGGGGTACCACTCCAGGTTCGTATGCAATCTGAAGGTGCTCCCAGATTTGCAGCTCTTGTTTAAAGAGTGTTACCAAGCCTCCATCTGGTGCATTACCTATGCACTTTCCCATATTGGGACAAGAAAAAGGGCTTCGTACAATCAGTCATGCTCTAGTTATCTTGTGGCTTGACTACTGCAACATGGTCTATATGGGGTTTCCCTTGAAGCCCATCCAAAAAATTTTGTTGGTCCAGAATGCAGCAGTGCAAGCTGTGATGGGCATGTTAGGTATGCCCATGTATGATCTGTCCCCGTCCACACACACACACAAACACAGTCATCCGAGGGTTAAGAAAGTACTTGGCACGCACACAGGTCGTTATCTCAAACTTGGCAGCAATATAATCACCATCTGCCAAGAGCTTTTACTGCAACAGATAAAACAAAATTACATACGCATTGCAAATAGTCCAGCAAGACAATATTCCTTTCGGCAGCTTTCAGACGTTGTTCAAGTGACTAGCCAAAGTTCATTTTTGTTCGTCACGGAGTTTTACCAGCCACCACCCTCTCTTATATAGTCTCTGGGGTGTGGTCCAGTGACTCAGTTCTAATCCCTAGCACGCCTCCTTAACTGCTGCAACCGTTTATCACGCCTTCGTTGGCGTGCGTCCAGGAATGACGGCTCTCCTTCGCTCTCATCCGAGACACCTGGCTCCTGGCTAATCTCCTCTCCCTCGGCCGGCACCTGAAACAGTGCCAGAGGGGAGGGGCCTGGAGAGGGAGGCCTGGCTGACTCCTCTTCCTCATGTTCGGAGCTTTCTTCCTCCGATGAAATAGGCTCAGAGGGCGGGGCCACAACAATGTAATACCGCTGCTGCCCAAGCAGCATTGCTGCCAGTTTGCTTCCAGATGCAATTCAAGGTGCTGGTTATTATCTATAAAATTGTACATGGCATAAGGTCTGGTTACTTGAGGGATCACCTGTCACCTATAACATCAGCCTGATTGTTTTTATCTTGCAGGGATGGCATCCTCTGGTTTCCTTTGATGAAACAATGTCATCTATTGGGATTCTGAAGCATGCGTTCCAGAAGCATGAGTATTTAGTAGGTTCTGGAGAACCGGTAGCAGAAATTTTGAGTAGTTCGGAGAACCGGTAAATACCACCTCTGATTGGCCCTGCCTCCATCTATTCTCTGCCTCCCGAGTCCCAGCTGATCGGGAGGAAATGGGGATTTTGCAGTATCCTTCCTCTGGAGTGGGGTGAGAATGGAGATTTTACAGTATCCTTCCCCTGCCATGCCCACCAAGCCACGCCCACTAAACCATGCCCACCAAGCCACGGCAACAGAACCGGTAGTAAAAAAAAATTGAATCCCACCACTGATGCGTTCTCTGCAGCAGCACCTGCCCTTTGGAATAAGGGTTCCTCAAAATATAGATGACCCCAAAATCTAGATGTACCTTGGCAAGGTTCAGTGAGACTCTTCACTTCATTCCATCTGGCCTGTCATGCTTGTCATCTTTTATCTTTATCTTTTAGGTTTTATTTATTTCATTGTAATTTCTTTGTTTGATTGTTGTGAACTGCCCAGAATTGTTGAGAGCCAGGCAGCGTACAAGCATAATGTATTATTATAGTGATTGTTTGTATAGTCAGCCAGATGTTTAGACTGGATTTGCCATTTTTATCCACCTATCGAGTCCTTCCTATAATTTGGAATTATTTTTGTATATTGTCACTCTGCTGTTTGCATTACTGGTTTTATCAGGCAGTACATGTTCCCATGTCAACTCTTAGAGGAAACAACTACCTATTTCATTCCCTGGTTGAAGTACATTCGTATGCAACAAATCTATAACATTATTTAGGGCCAAGTAAGTATAACATGGGAATAATGTGAATGGATCTCATCACATTATATTTCTTCTCCTGAAAAGTAACTTGGGGCGAAAAGAATCTGGAGTGAGGAGATAATCATTTAATCCTTTCCTCAAATACTAGTCAGTTTCCAAATAAATTGCCCATACAGCTGCTATTTTCCACTGCTAATAGCAGCTAGCAGAAACACCAGAGGTAAGTGATTTAGCTTGAGGTCAGAGCCAACTGTGGATTAGTGATCCAATTATGTCTACTTTGGCTCTTTGCCTTAAAGTGTAGGCAAATCTCTCACCAATATATTTTTCTCAGAAAGTTATTGCAAAGGAAAAAGAGGCATTGCACATAAAACTTAAGGTATGATCTATAATTTATTTATTTATTTATTTATTTTTCATATTTGTATACCGCCCTACTCCCGAAGGACTCAGGGCGGTGAACAGCCATAATAAATACAAATACATATAGAAGTTAAAAACTATTAAGAAACAGATTAAGTAATTTAGGCTCAAAGATTAAAAAACATCCAAATTTATCTAAAGAGGTTTAAAACCCAATTTAAAAGACAGTTTAAAAGCCAATTAAAAAGGGAGAGTTAGG
The DNA here is from genome assembly GCF_029215685.1 of Pituophis catenifer annectens. Classification (NCBI taxonomy): domain Eukaryota; kingdom Metazoa; phylum Chordata; class Lepidosauria; order Squamata; family Colubridae; genus Pituophis; species Pituophis catenifer. The sequence goes on from NW_027256883.1 coordinate 72,065,708, forward strand.
CCAGACCAGCTTGTTGGAATAGAAATGTTTTCAGGGCTCGGCGGAAAATGCGTAAGTCTTGGATGTTTCGTAACTCCGGGGGAAGCCCGTTCCAGATGGTAGGTGCCCCCACAGAAAAGGCTCTCCCCCTGGGGGCCGTCAGTCGACATTGTTTGGCCGACGGCACCCTGAGGAGTCCCTCTCTATGGAAGCGAACTGGTCGGTGAGAGGCTATTGGTGGCAGGAGGCGGTCTCGTAAGTACCCTGGTCCTGAGCCATGGAGCGCTCTAAAGATAGTAACCAAAACCTTGAAGCGCACCCGGAAGACCACTGGGAGCCAGTGCAGCTCGCACAGGAGGGGGGTTACATGAGAGCGCCACATTGCTCCCATTAAGAATAATTAAGAAATGCTTATTCTTTTTCATGGAGACAGGAGAATAAAATCTCATTTTGTGGTTCCATGCAAAATGTATGGACCACTGTTACTTGGCAATGTGGCTGCAACTGTTATACATAAACATTTAAGTGTCAATGTCTCTGTTGGGACACAATTGCCTGGAACACCACACCCTCTAGAGCAAGCATTTCTAAAGCTGAATATAAAAGGAACATTGATTAGACATGTCACTTGGAGAGAAAGAGCTAAATGAATACCTGTAGGTAGGTCAGCAAATGATTAATTTACCTCCCTCTTTCTTTCTCTGCTCCTGGGATCTATGGAAATGGTCAGAATAAAGTAAATTTATGTTTGTCTCATAGCAACCCTAAGTAGTGGTTTTGGTTAGAGCAAAGCTATCCAACCTTGGCAGTTTTAAGACTTGCAGACTTCAACTCCAGAATTCCCCAGTCAGCCTCACATGCAAGCAAGAGTTCCAGGATGAAGGTACATAATTTAAGCTTTTAAAAGGTTTAACCCTACACCTTGATTATATGAGTCTCTGGGTTACTTTAGATGCATATTTCTTAACTTCCACTTTTGCCCTACTTCCTTCCCAAAAGTTATATTGCTAAAATAAAAAAAAATATGGAAGAATAAATCTGTCTGTAAAGATTTATGAGCTCCAGATTTGATATTCAAAAAAGAAAAACGTGTGAGATTCACAGTTCTGTAACTCTAAGGGCTCTTCTTCTTACACACGTTGGTAAATGATTTTATATAACATCAAGAATAACATCAATCAAGAAATTACATCTCTCTCCTCCAGGTCTACAATTGAGATGCCTTAAAGCCATCTTTAATCGTTTCAACTTGATAACGACTCCTAGAATTGAATGTAACCTTGATATACTCTTGTCCAGAGGTCCTATAATTCTCAATAAAATGAGATTTGAAAAGGAAACAATGAAGAGAACCACAAGGATAAAAAAAAAAAAATCTAGGAGTCATACATGAATTGAAATAGTATTTTGACCACTTCAATTTGTGTTAAGTTATAGGAAATATAGGATGGAGCGGACAAATTGCCAAGGGAATTGAATTGAAAAATCTCAGTATTAAAATTGATTATTACAGCTCACAAATATCACCACTTGGCCTTATTTTTCACTCAGATTTTGTGTACAGGATATCCCTGCTTCCCCTGTCCCTGGACAGATCTGAGACTAAACTTTCACTTTGGGTTAGATTTAATCACCACTGATTGAATCATGTCTAGTTGCAGCCCCGTTTGTTCAATTTCTTACCATTTTTTCCCCCTTTAATTTGCTCTACCGCAGTTTTTCAACCTCAGCCCCTTTGAGATGGGTGGACTTCAACTCCCAGAATTCCCCAGCCAGGACGCTCTAAGCCTAAAGTTTTCAAAGTACTCTGTTGCCCCCCCCCCAAACAGGTTTTTATTCCCAAACCGTCCCTTCTGCTCCTTGCACCTGAGTAAGGGCGCGGACGCTTCAGCCGTACGTTTTGGCTATGCGTTGAACACTTTAACATTTGCCCCGCCCTTGGGCGGGGCTCGCTGGCCCTCTTCTCCGCCTCCTTACGAAAGCGTGACGTAGAGATTCCCCCGCCTCAGTTCTGTCTGTCCAGCCCGGCTTCCGCAGCTGGGCTCGTGGGCGGGCGCGCGCGCGGGAGAAGGCGATGTTTGTGCCTCTGCGGTGGATCCGCGAATCTCCCCGCCACTTGCTGGTGTGCGAGAGGAGCCACGTGCGGCACGCGCGATCTCGACATGTGGCGCACGTGCGTGAGCACGCTTTCAATTGCGGGGTGAGTGCCTGGGGGAGGGGGGGAAAGGACCGGCCGGCTGAGGCTGTTCAGAAGGGAGGAGAAGCTAATTTTTATTTTTCCGAAGGGGCAAAAAGCGTTATGTCATCTCTGTTATCAGTGGCCATCCATCCCCGCTGCGGGTTCAGCGGGAAGCAAGATTGCGTGTTTCTTTTAAAGAGAGGCATCTCCGTTAGCCGGGATCAGAAAAACCCACATAGACCCATAGGAGGTTTTTCAAAGAGGCAACTGGACTTTCTGGTTTTTTTTCTTTTTCTTTGAAGACGTTTCGCTTCTGAGCTAAGGAAGCTTCTTGGATGAGAAGTGAAACGTCTTCAAAGAAAAAAAACAAACCCAGAAAGTCCAGTTGCCTCTTGAAAAAGCACCTTTGGGACAACCATGAGCTGGATGACTGAGAATCTCCATAGACAAAACCACTTAGATTTTTGGGGTGGTTGAAAGATTTAGCAAATGTGTGGTGGCCCATACTGGAGTAAAAGTTGTGCTTGATCATGAAACATGCAATAATGTGAATTAGGCATTTATTTGTGTGGGTCCAATCACACTTGGCCAATAAAAAAAATCCATTTATCAGTTCGTATAACTGCAGGCGGTTTATATACAGGGATTTAAAAAATGTGAAATGATGAGTAGATAAGAAGCACAAAAATCAACATAATACAGGTAGTCCTTGACTTACAACTGCAATTGAGCCCAAAGTTTCTGTTGCTAAGTGAAACATTTAAGTGAGTTTTTGTCCCATTTTACGATCTTTCTTGCCACATTTTTAAGTGAATCACTTCAGTTGTTAAGTTAGTAACACTGTTGTTAAATGAATGTGGCTTTCCTATTGACTTTGCTTGTCAGAAGGCCACATAAGGTGCATCCCATGACCCCAGAACATGGCAACTGTCATAAATATGAGTCAATTGCCAAGCATCTGAATTTTGATCGTGTGATCATGGGGGTGTTGCAATGGTCGTAACTGTAAAAAATGGTCATAAGTCACTTTTTCCAGTGCCATTGTAACTTCGAACGGTCACTAAATGAACTGTTGTAAGTCAAGGACTACCTGTATCCACTGAGTGTTGATGGATAATATGCCAGAAAAGTTATAACAAATGAAATAGAGGCAACTCAGAGTTATAGACTTTAAAGCACCAGGACAGTTCTTGTTTTAATATACCTGGAGTTCTCTTCCTTGTGGGGATAGTGAACAGTGGTTACCATTCGCACTTTTTTTGTACTTCCTGCAGAGACTGATTCCATTTTTATCTTTGAAGTTGAGAACTCTGGTTTATATTCCTCAAAAATAAGGCTTATTCTCAGTTAAAAGAAGGAAGAATTCCAGTATAAATCTCTGTTTTAAAATTCCACCAGAATCTTTTTAAATTGTTTTGTTTTATTATGTAGTCCCTAACTTACAGTCATTTATTTAATGATTGTTCGAAGTTACAACGGCACTGAAAAAGTGAGTTATGTCTATTTTCCACACTTAACTACCTTTGTAGCATCCCCATGGTCACATGATCAAAATTCAGATGCTTTATGATAGTTGCAGTGTCCCAGGCAGGGGTGAAATGTTCCCGGTTTGGACCGGATCACTTGATCTGGTAGCGATGGCGGCGGGTGGTTCGGAGAACCTGTAGAAAAAATCTCTCCCACCCCCCGCCCATGCCCAGCTGAGCCACGTGATCATCAGAGGCTTTTTTTTTCCTTTTAAAAGCATTTTTTTCTACAACCTTTTCGGCCGAAGAGTTTATAGAAAAAAATGCTTTTAAAAGGTAAAAAAAAGCCTCTGAAGATCACAGCTGAGCCGCACGATCATCAGAGGCTTTTTTTTCTTTTAAAAGCAGTGCTTTTAAAAGTAAAAAAAAGATTGCGTGCCACAGCTGATCACCCGCCCTCTCGCATGCTGTTCTACTTACTGCATGCCTCCTTTTGGCGTGCACTGCGCGCAGGCACCTCAGCAAACTGGTAGTAAACAGGTTCAGATTTCACCATTGGTCCCAAGTCATGTGATCACCTTTTGCACCCTTCTCACAAGCAAATCAATGAGAAGCCAGATTTACTTAGCAACTGTACTACTGACTGCAGTGACTTAACAACTGTGGCAAGAAAAGTTGTAAAATGTACTTGACTTGCTTAGCAACAGAAATTTTGGGCTCAATTGTGTTTTTAAGTTGAGAAATGCCTATATCCATCCAGCATAGTTCATGCTTCTATATCTCCTATAACAGTGATAGTCAACCTCAGGGTTGACTATCAAATCATCCGCAGGGGTGGGTTAGTTAGTTAGTTAGTTAGTTAGTTAGTTAGTTAGTTAGTTAGTTAGATAAATAAATACAATAAATAAATAAATACAATAAATACAATAAATACAATAAATAAACAAACAAACAAACCTTTTGGGCGCAAAAGTTTATCAAAAATTAGGAAAGAACTAACTTGACTCTGCTGCCTGTCACCAGATGCTTCCCCCCCAAACAACAGAGAAATAATTTTTTGCATAATCATTTATTTAAAAACAATACAGTCCAATCACGTGGTGCTATGTATTATATAAAGAAATGTTAAATTGTTTATTTATTACATGTATTTATATGCTGTCCTTCTCCCGAAGGACTCAGGGCGGCTAACACAAGAAACACGTACAATAAAATCCCATTTTAAACCAAATAACTAATTAATAATAAATAATAAAACCCGGAATCAGAGTCAGCCTGTTTGCTTGAACAGCCAAGTCTTCAGGTCTCAACAGAAGGAGCAGAGATCAGGAGCCGTCCGGAGCTCAGTAGGTAACTCATTCCAGAGGATGGGAGCACCCACAGAGAACACCCTACCCCTGGGCACCGCTAGACGACATTGGCTCGCCGTCAGAACCCTGAGGAGAGCGGCCCTATGTGAGCGAACAGGACGGTGAGAGGCAGGCAGGAGAAGGTCCTGCAAATAATTACAAAGATGAAACAGGAGTAGAACTAATTGGTTTGGTCTAGTCTAGTGGTTAAGGCACCAGACTAGAAAGCAGGAGACCGAGTTGAAGTGCTGCTTTAACCATGAAAACCAGCTGGGTGAATTTGGTCCAGTCAGTCTTTCCCAGCCCAACCCACCTCACAAGTTTGTTCTGAGGAAAATAGGGGAAAGGTGTGTTGGTTATGCTTGCTGCCTTGAATTATTAATAAAAATAATAAAGGCGGGATGCAAATGAATTTTTGGAGGATGCCCAAGAGCACACCTTAAACTTGTGGAACCTCCACACCAGGGGTGGGTTCTACTCACCTTTACTACCGGTTTGCAATGGGGCCGTGCGTGCATGTGTGCTCTTCTGCGGATGCGCAGAAGCATTCTGATAACGTCAGGGTCGGTGGGCGGAGCCTCCCTCTGGTCTTATTACCAGTTCTATAGAACCAGTCTGAACCAAGGGCAACCCACCACTGCTCCGCACCCTCCCAAAATTGCATGAGAACAAGGCATTCTTTCAAGAATAGTTGTGGGGTGTTGATGAACGCACATGTGATAGGTTCGCCATCACTGTCCAATGAGATACTTACATAGTGTGTCTTATTTATGCATCTCTGTTCCGCAATGCATCTAAATGTGTTTACAATAAAAACATTCTTAATAAAAATACATTTAAATAAAATAAAACACTGCTTATTAAAAAATAAAACATTCATTAAAAATGGTGATAGGCCACACTGACACTTTCCAATATTCATATCAGGAAGAACCAGTTTAATGAAGCCTTTGTTACTCTCTAAACCAAATAAAAGACAACAAAAAAATAAAATATTATAGTACCCTCTAGTAAAAATATTATTCAGTAATGCTACCAACAGGAACAAGTATCTTAAATTTTAATTGCCCCCTCTTTAATTTTATGGTGCTGCTTGTTGCAGCTATATTTTTTAACATGAGGTTCTTTGTGTATGTTGAAAGTACATGTCTACTTATGCATTGTGATTTATGTATATTTAAGTACGTGGGAGTATTGTATTATAACTAGCTGGAGTAGTATCTTAATATGCCACATTCAAGTAACGGTATGTTAGTTATTCATTATTTGGCTGGCTTTGGTGTTTAATATTGCATTGAGTTTTGAATAAAGAATCAAAACACTGCAGTGTAAGAAGCATCTCAAGAAATTTGAGACCATACAAGAACAATAAGGCATTTATGAATTAATTAAAACTACCTACCAAGAGATTTTTGTAGACCAGTCATTTGCTGAGTCATTATATTGCAATTACTTTAAAAAATAGATTCTTTTATTTTCAGTAAAGTACAGTAGTAACAGTCTAATTAAGCCATCTACTACAGTATATTTGGTATTCTGTCTTTCATCTCATATGTTTAAAATCTATTCAGGTCAATTTCATTTCTCAAAAGTTTACAGGCTCTGATTGTGATACTTTAAATATTCCCCCTTTTGCATAATTGTCAGAGAGCAAGATATGTAAATACTCTTGAATCTTTTATTCCCAAAATAGATGAGCAAGAAGGGGAGGTGTCTTGCTTCTCAAAATCTCATAACAATTGGTTGGATTCCATATTCTTTTATTATTTGTAGAATGAAATTAGATGTTAATAACTTGCCTATAGAACTCTTATCATCATGGATTCTGTATTTTTCATTTCATTTTCACCATTCCAACAATCTAGCTCTAGTTTCATGTAACAATTTGAGCATCTGATGAAATTAATTAAAAGTGTGTGCCTTAGGAAGGTATTGAGAGTGCTGAACACTTCATTTTGTAAGCAAGAGATTAATACAGTCATTGTTGTGGAAATCAATAAAACCAAGAGCAATGGAGCTATAAAACAGAAGTGAATTAATCTAGCCTCCTTAAAATGGCTAAAAGAGAAAAGGCATTATAGAAATTGTCCCAATATCCTCCTTTCTAACAAGATTATCAACATTTAGTAAAGGTCTGAGAAGGAGCCTGTTCAAAGGAGTGTTTGTTGAAAAAATTCTTCACATGCCAGGAGCCCAGTGACTGAAAAAAATGAAATTCCAGTCAGAAGATTAAGGCCGTTGGATAATTTAGACATTACAGAAGATCTAAGTTAGTCTTTGGTAGCCAGAAATTAGAAGTAGTCTGATAACACTGTTTCTCATTAACAGATTTTATTAAAAATCATAAACTTCTGTAAGCTATGCATCATTTCTATGTAAGTATACTTATTTTGTTTTATCATAAAAGATAAAATACAAAACAGAAAAGCAAACAAAACAAAACAAAAATGCATCCAGCACTAGCAACAACAAAAAAGAAAGAAGATCGGTGTACATAAAAGGAGAAAAGGTGACCCAAATATCAAATAAATTTAACATTAATAATCCTGCTGGATGCTGAAAATAAGAAAACTATAAATTCTCCTCCCCTTTTAAATATTACATTATGTAAAAAGAACAGTCAACAGGTTAAGCTAACCGTTCCACTGATCTTCAAATTCTTCTGTTAACTGTCTGTTATTGTATTTAACAATAAAATGGCTTCCAGTCTCTTATAAAACTGTCTAAATCCATTATCTCTGATCAAAGCAGTTAATTTCACCATCTCTGCTAATTCAGTCAATTTTAAAATCCATTTCTTCAACGGTTGGCTATGCATCATTTCATCAGAGATGTGGGGTAATTAAATTGATGTTGGATTTTCAAAGGAGATGCTGTGGAGGAGGGGAAGGTAGTTATAATTGTAATGTTTGTAAACTGCCTTGAGATTGCTTGATCTACAAGTAGCGTATAAACATTTAACGCAATAGTCAGTATGAGTGCCACAGTGAAGATGGGCATCTACCATACGCAGACAAAACCAATGCCAATAAGTGGGTCACCAAATGGGACCTGGATTCAAGAAATGGTGTGTTATACAGTGGACTAAACACTGATTTGCTATTCAGTATTACTATTTTGTGCAAGTTCTATGGCATTGTTTCATTTTGATATTTTGCAAGAGACTATGTAAAAATGTATGTTTTAGTCCATTTTATCAATGAATAGAAGATCTGATTTGTGTCCCAAATGTTCTTTTGATAGGTGTCCTTTTTGATACCTGATTGTGGAATAGTTCCACAAGCCCTAAAAAATGCGGTTGTTGATATTGGGGAATATTACCTTGTAAAGAATTTATTTCTTCATGAGCTAGTGACCCAAGAATTCATTAACACATTTGTGAAGAAAGGTAAGTGAGAATTGACTTAGATAACTGAGTATGCAAGTAGCTTTGTTCTCTCTCCTGAGCTCCCACCCCATGGAATACCCGCTATCAATCCTGCTCCTAGATCACAATTGGTAATAAATTATTTTGATCTCAGAATATGTTATAATCCTTAGGAGAGAATATATTTTACTTTCGTTTTACGATGGAGAATTCTGTAAATTTCCAAATTCAAATTTGCTGAAATTGACAATCCACAGCGAGGGACATAACTATATTAAACCCCATTTAATAATATCTTCATCCTTTTATTTTCAGCATTCCCTCATGTGCAGGTTAAGCAGCTAACCTGCTGCACTGCATGAAGATCTTAGGTTTCACATTTTCTTTGTCTTTCAGAAGCAGTAGCCTTTTGTGACATTACTAGAAGTAGCAATTGCATCCCCGTATTGCTTCTCAAGAATGAATCTAGAGGGAAGTATATTCCCTGGCCCAGCTATTGCTGCTGTAGTGTTGGAAGAGAAGATATAGCAGCAACTCATAAAACTGTTGCAATAATAGTCATCCAGGGAACCCTTTTGGTTAGAGATAAATAAGCTTCTTCCTCTTAATAGTGATTCTGTGCTATATTTCCAGTAGGGTGAGATTTTTTTAAAAAAAAAAACCATCCAAACCTTGTGTGTATTTTAGGTTCATGTTATGCTCTTACATACAATACAAGAATTGACCAAGACAATACTGCTGCTTTGCTACCAACAGGTATGAATTCAGATTCAAGTTATAAGAAATGTTATAATAGCTCCAGAATGCTAGTTATTTAACTCAATGGGATTAAGCAATAATTGCTAAAAATGAGGGAAGATCACAGCGTACATATGAATCACTTGGCCAATTATTGTGGTTACATAACTCAAAATTAAGCACGGACATGTACACCTCCCCTTTGAAGTGAAAGGATTGCAAAAATCAATTCTTACAAATATATATTTTATAAATTAATTTCACTTTGCACACCTCCTTTTGCATGCAATAAAACTTTCCAGGGGAGTAAACAACCCACCGCTGAAAATGCATATGGTCAACTCCTGCTTAGTTGCATTGTTCTTTATCACCCAGAAAAGAACTTTATATGAAATTTCTGAGCTGGCTTCCCTAACCTTTAAAGACTGGGGCAGAGGGAGAAAAGCAGTTTTATGCCTTTTGAGAAATTAAGCAATTTATTTTATTTTATTTTTCCTATTTTTTTTTAATTCTTTTTTTTTAATTGAAAAGGTTTTTCAAATACAAATTTTTCCCCCTTTCCCCCCCCTCCTCCCTAACCTCCCCTCGCCCTCCCCTCCCCCTGTGGCTTCTTCAGATTACAACCCAAATTCAGATTATATAATACTTTACCATCCCCTTGCTCCATCCCTCATATGCTGACCCTTTCTTTCTAATAATATTATTATATCCCCCTTATACTATACATTTCGAAATAACATTCTGCTATAACATTATATAATAACTCCTAATTTAGCATAGTAATATTATTATATCCCCCAATTTAACAATTTTTTCTCATGATCTACTCTTTTACTCCTCCCCCATATATATATCTCTTAAATCAAATCTTTTTTATATATTAATATGACATTTCAAAGCAACCTTCCACTATAAAACTATATAATAAATCCTAATTTAACATTTATTCAACTCATAGTCTTCCCATTTCCTCCACCCCCATAGATATATCTCTTAACTCAAATCTTTTACATATATTCATATCTAAACATAATAGATATATTAATATAACATAATATCCCTTTTCTTCAACTAAACCATCAATAAGCTAACCTATCTCCACCCACATTCCTACAGAACTACCATACATAATAGTTCTTGATGTCTTTATTCTTCTGCCCACACCACTAAGAAGTATTCCCTTATATAAATAAAATCCCATATAATATCTTCTGTAGTGTCTTTCAGCTGGATTGTTAACTCCATCACCCATATTAGGGTAACATCACATCCTAATTCCAACAGTATGTTCGGTATCTTCAATTACCATCTGCCCCATCAACAATAGATGTCTTGATATATAAAAAACAACCACCCGAGTGACTTTATATTTGTATTCCATATAGTGTCTATAGTAGTGTCTTTCATCTAAATTATTAATTCCAACCACCGTAATAGGGTAACAACCAGATCTTCTGCATGCCCCAATCCCATAACTTTCTTGCCTTGTAGCAAATTAAGCAATTTATTGTTTATAAATTAAGCAATTGTTCAGAGCAAGAAGTAAATTCAGCTATCTGAATTCTCTTGAAAAAACTGGAGTTTAATATCAACGGAGTTAAATGCAAATACAAAGAAGCAAAGGTTTAAAAATGAGGTCGTGAATTTGATCTAGAAGACATTTATAAGGACAAAATAACACAGTTAATGTTTTTACCCCTTTATGTAATTGTATATGGCGTGTTTTTAAGATGAGGTATGTTTCGTTGCTAATTTTTGGTGTTAAAACATATACAAATGAAATACCAGTAGGTTATAACTTATTCTGAATTATATGGGTTTTGCTTGTTATAGGCAAATTGATTTTATCAGTAGACAAGGATACTTATGAAGAGCTTGGACTGCAAGGCCATCCTTCTTTGTATTCTGGTAAAAAGCCAATGAGATACAGTAAGTATCTATCGTTCATAGATAATATCCATACCTTTCTGGTTCTTAAATACTTTTATGAAGATTTTTTTTGGGGGTGGGGGGACACCCACATTGAGACTTGGAAACTGGAATTCAGTTGAGTTCAGTTTGAAAAAATAATTTAGCCATCTGTACAAGAAAAGGTGGGTTGCCCTGATCCATTAATAGAGTATCCTTCACAGATTTTTTTCACAGAAAATGATTGGAATAGCTGGAGGTGTGGGATTTTTTTTAGAAGTGCAGGTATATGTTTCCATCTGAGGGATGTAGGTATTGGAAACAGCTGAATCGGGGTCAATATTAGCTGAGCTTGTCAATTGAAAGATCGGCAGTTCAGCGGTTCGAATCCCTAGTGCCGCGTAACGGGTTCAGCTCCCGTTACTTGTCCCAGCTTCTGCCAACCTAGCAGTTTGAAAGCACATAAAAAATGCAAGTAGAAAAATAGGGACCACCTTTGGTGGGAAGGTAACAGCGTTCCATGTGCCTTTGGCATTTAGTCATGCTGGCCACATGACCACGGAGACATCTTTGGACAGCGCTGGCTCTTTGGCTTTGAAACGGAGATGAGCACCGCCCCCTAGAGTCGGGAACAACTAGCACATATGTGTGAGGGGAACCTTTACCTTATTAGAGTCCAATTGAATTATAATGACTTGTACATATTTTTTATTATAACATTTAACGGGGTTTTTTTGTGCTCATATAAAGAAGGGGAGGGAGAGAAAGAAAAATAAGCTTTTTAATTATCCAAATAACATGTAAACTATTAACACTTGTTCTTTTTGTTCCTTTAATAGTTATTACAGTTGACTTGATGGATACAGCTTTCATTCCAGAAAATAAAAAATATAAGAGAATAATTTGGGCCCTGAAGGAAAAAAAGCCACTTGAGTTTGATTTCTTACTAACTTGGCAACCCACAGGTAATAGAATTACAAAAATTAATTATTCTTGCTTTTGATATTTTTATGTCTGTTTTTAGATGCCTATATGTATATGAGAAACATAAGATGTAATATGAGAATGAAAATTATATAATCTGGGAAGACTGCTTTTAGGTCTGAATGTAGGATTCTTTTGAATTAAGCTCAGCTCTAAGTATCTTAATGGATTCATGCAGATAATTTTTTTGGAAATAACACTGTGCCATTGTACCACTGAGGTGTTTTTTTCCCCCAACTTGCTGGTTTAGTCTATTTCTCTTGGGATTTCCTAGTGATCTCCTATTCTGTCCTTGTTAGTTTTTTGAGATCACCTAAGATCAGCTTATTGTGGAATTATTTCAAATAAAAAGGAATGTTTCTTAATGTTTAAAGTACAACAGTAGGTTTAAATATGAGATTAAATGCAACATAATAGTACATTAAAACCATAATTTAATGGACCATTTGATGGGAAAGGGTATTTGTTATTCCCAAATATTTGTTAATCTAAAATACCGTATTTTTCGGAGTATAAGACACACCGGAGTATAAGATGCACCTACCTTTTTTGGTGAGGAAAAGAAGAAAAAGAAATCTCCCTGTGCCTCTGCCTCTGCGCAATTTTGCCTCATTGTAGCAAACAGCAAACAGCCTGCTTTACTTTCATTTTCGTTTTCAGCATAGCTTAATTAGCACAAGGGGAAAAAAATCTGCTCCAGCAATTTACCTCTTTGCAGCAAGCAGCAGAGCCCTGCGCAAAACAGCTGAGAGCAAATCAGCTGAGAGTCTGGAGGCCGATCCAATCACCTTGTGCTAATTAGGCTGTGCTGAAGCTGAAAGGAGCTGTTTTTTCTTGCTGTTTGCTTGCAAGGAGGTAACTGCTGTGAGACAGAGGCCACAGGGTGGGGGCCAGTGGGTGGGCGGGGCTACATTCGGTGTATAAGACGCACCTAAATTTTCACCCCCTTTTAGGGGGGAAAAAGGTGCATCTTATACTCCGAAAAATATGGTGTGTAATTTGCAATAATTGTTAGTTATTTAAACTCAGGCAAAATGGCTTAGAGACATCATTCTCTGAGAACTGAATCTTTGGTTTCTCAAAGGAAAATGGAGCTTAGCAAGATGAGAGGAAAAAGTTGGAGGTCATAAGCTTTGGGCATTGCATAGATGTAGTTGCAAGGAGATTTCATTTTAATGCAGCTTTTCAGTAGATTAGATCTCTTTTTATGTACCATGACAGGAGCTGGAATACTTTAAATCAGGATCTTATTTTTGTGGCAGTGATTATCTATCTTTCAATGTGGGATGATGTTTGTTTTCTTAAGGATCAGAAGAAGCAAGTTTGATGTCCTATTTTTCTAAAAAGGAAATAGAGGCTCATCAGCCAAAAGTAACTTTTAGCACATTAAGAAATGTGCAGTGTCCAATTCTAAAGAGTGATAAATTGCACGGTGAGCCAGATGCAGCATGCAGCGCACAAGAATTGTTTGAGTGGCTTGGGGCCATTTTTACTCATGTTGGCTTGTAAGTATGTTTTCATTTATTTATAATTAGCAAATCAAAAATCAAATGATGAAACCTTAATCTTTCAGTCTAAAATAAATCTTTACCAAATTCTAAATTTGTGGGGGGGGGAAATGGATTTTAAAAAAACATGTAATCTCTAGGGAAGTCTTAGTGACTTTTGGAAGAGGTAAATTATCTAAGGATGTGTTTTACTCGTGGAACTTTGTCCTTCTCTTGGAGGCCAGCTGAGCATCAACTTCATCTGTTTCCAGTTTGAAGTCCTGACTATTTACTCTCCTGTTACAGGATGTATATAACCTGGCTGCCTTTTTGTCCCTTAAGCCCCTGTGTGATATTGTGTGTTTTAAATTTTACTTGTTTAGTTTATGGATTGTAACTTGCCACAGGTTCCTCTGGATAGTGAGAAAAGTCACAAATGTTTATGGATGAATGAATCCCAGTGGACTTTTATTAGCAAGAGGTTTTACTTATGCATTCATTTATTCAGTTTATGCGGGCAGGCATGCAATTTGTATCTCATCCACTCGTACATACTCTGGCTGGCTAAGTTCTATGCCCAAAAAAGTTGTGCAAGTATTACAAGATAAATTTCATACAACAAAGGGGTCCTTTTTGGGAAGGGGGAATGAGCTCTCTTCAGAACCAAACCCACCCTTCTGCAAGTAAGCAAAAGGACAGATTTCTGCAGCCACAAAATAATGAATGAATGCTCCAAACAGGTTTTATTTTTCCTTTTCTCGGTTAATTTAAAATACCATTGGTAGGGAAAAGAAGGATGTGTGATATAGCTGGTGAACAAAAGAATATTTAAAAATCCACAAGGGGCAGACATTCAGAAGAGTTCATCCTTGCCAAAGATCAAATAGCAATAGCACTTAGGCTTATATACCGCGTCATGGTGCTTTACAGCCCTCTCTAAGCGGTTTACAGAGTCAGCATATTGGCCCCCAACAATCTGGATCCTTATTTTACTGACCCTGGAAGGATAGAAGGCTGAGTCAACCTTGAGCCGGTGAGAATTGAACTGCCGAACTGCTGGCAGTCAGCAGAATTAGCATGCAATACTGCATTCTAACCACTGCACCACCATGGCTCAAATCAACATCCACTTAGCTTTAGAGAATGAGCACCCTAATGCAATCAGTTTAGCTATAATAATCACAAGAAAATTCATCAAATGAAGTAAAAAAAAGTCCATCACATCTAAAATCATTAGAAACACTATTACATCAAATTAAACTTTCATTACTGTATTTTTCGGAGAATAAGATGCACCGGAGTATAAAACGCAGCTTAGTTTTTTGGGGGGGAAATAGGGGCGGGGAATCTGCCTACCAGGTATTCATCTGGCTAGCATCCTTATCTGGTCAGCTTCAGCACATTAGTTTGCTGGTTTTGAGCACGCATGCACGCTTTTTATACCCAACTTGGGGATAAAAAACAGCTTCTAAAGCACAGCTGATCTTTGGAGAGAGAAGCAATGAGAAAAGCAAGCGTGGAAGATCGCTTCACTCGCTAGTGCCTCGTTAGGACTGAAAAAAAGCTCCTAAAGCACAGCTGAGCTTTGGAGGGAGCAGCACGGAAGATTGCTTTACTCGCACCTCGTTAGGGCTAAAAAAAGCTTCGAAAAAGCTACATTCGTAGTGCATCTTATACTCTGAAAAATACGGTAATTAAAAAGCGCAGTTGGAATACTTTTAAGAAATATAGCAATTTATTAATAAATGCAATATGGATGGAAGCATTGAATGTGCATATAGCACATTCAGAGAGACTTGGTAGCACAGTGGTTAGAATACAGTACTGCAGGCTACTTCTGCTGACTGCCAGCTGCCTGCAATTTGGTAGTTCAAATCACACCAGATTCAAGGTTGGCTCAGCCCTTCATCCTTCTGGGGTTGGTAAAATGAAGACCCAGATTGTTGGGGGCAATATGCTGACTCTGTAAACCGCTTAGAGAGGACTGCAAAGCACTGTGAAGCGGTATATAAGTCTAAGTACTATTGCAATATATAACTGAACATAATGAGAAAGGAAAAAAAGTACCAGAAGACTCAAGAATTTATATCAGAGTTGGATTTAGTTTCTTCCAAACTTCATTTCCTTTCAAAATGCAAATATGATTATTAATAAAAGTCTAGACAATCAATAGATGACATTAAATTGTACACGCAGGAGGCATTATTCAATTATATTTGCAAATATCAGTTTAAAATGCAGATTCTTCCAAGTCAACCATACAAACTTTGTTGCTCCATTTTAGCATTCTGCTATGTCAAATGTCACTTTGCATTAGTATTCTGTCTTTACATGATCAGATTTTTCATCTAACTTTTTATTTTTCTGATATTCATCAATGCTGCTTCTGTCCCTTCCTCACCAGTACAGTATACCACATTTCATTGCAACAATGCAATATTGCCTGTGTGTATTAGTTGCCTGTGTGCATTTCATTTTTTCTTTTATTAAAAAAAGATCACAACTAAATAAAATGACATTATAACGGATGATTGCAAAAAAAGTTAAGAAAAAGTTTAGAAAAATGTATAAAAACAGTAGCATAGAATAGCAGGAGCAATCAAAAAGAGGCAAGTAATACAGAAGTACTTAAATTGTGTATAAAAACGCTAACACCTCTTGGTTTTATTTGCTTGTTTGTTCATGGAGTGCCTGCCATATCTAGATAATTAGTGAAACTCTGCTACAAAGCTTCAAAATATGAAAAAAAGCAATTAGCCCTGAATGGATGTTAAGTGTCTCCTATAAGTTTTAAACAGAATATTTATTTACCATGTTCAAACGTTACATATGTTTCAGAACTGTTTATCTTATATATCTTCTATTTGCAGAGAAAACACATCCTCTAGTTTTTTATCAACCTGTGTATGTCCTCAGCCAAGCACATTGATAGAACAAGTTTTGATGTGTACAATAACTGGCTTTATACCGTCAGAAAAAATCATTCATTTATTGGAACAAATATGGTAAGCAGTGACTTGAATAATTAGCTCTAGAATTGTGCAAATTAAGGCCCCTGCAGAGCATAGCCATATTTTTGCCATAAGTTGTTTTTTTTTAAGTTTCTCTTGTTTCTGCAAGGCATGATTTCTATTCTACTTATTAATTTTTTATGAGGTGATAGTAACTTTTATTTCAGTTTACCGCAACCTTCCAAATATTATCATTTGAACATTTCATTTAAGGGCAGCAAGGAAGTTCTTTTCCTTGAAGAGCATTTGTGGCAGGTCAAGGACAGGAATTATATTTAATTTCATTCAGATGAATTGAAATTAAATACAGAAAATGGAATAATTAAAAACAGTGAGAAGTAATTTTTGCCACTTTAAAAAGTTGCATTTGGATATCACAAAGATGCTTTTTCAAGAGGCAGCTGGGACTCTCTTGCTTTTCTTTGAAGACGTGTCACTTATCCAAGAAGTTTCTTCAGCTCTGAGCTGAAAAAGCTTGGATGAGAAGCGAAACGTCTGCAAAGAAAAACCAGAAAGCCCACGTGCCTCTTGAAAAAGCACTTTGGGGACAACCATGACCTGGATGACTGAGAATCTCCATAGACACTTACATTTGGATAAATATCATGGAAGGCGGGGTTCATTTATACAAAATACTGTAGGTTAAAAAAAACATGGTCATATAAGTGTGTGTATATGCATATTTATATTAGATAATTATATATGGAATTGTAGCAGCATTATTTTTCGGTTGTATTTTTTCCCTTATTTTTAGGCACAATATTGCTTTTTGATAATGAAAGTATCTTTGTTTTGTTCCTTTCCTTTTTTATGTTATAATAAAATAAAAAATAAAAATAACATTTGAACAACAACATATATAACGTCTTGTGCAGCGGTGGGTTCTAATTTTTTTTACTATTGGTTCTGTGGGCGTGGCTTATTTTGTGGGTGTGGCTTGGAGGTCTTGTGACTAGGTGGGCATGGCTAGCTGGTCAGAATCATTTCTGGAAGGTCCTCGCACTTACGACCAGTCCTCGCACTTACGAGCCGACTCATTTGTTTGCTTTTAACACTGATCAGCTGTAGGACGGCCCTTTGAAGCCCCGCGGCAAGAGTTTAAACAGTTTTTTTCCCTCTAGTCATTAGCTGGGACTCAGGAGGCAGCAATAGATTGGGGGTGGGACCAAATAAAAGGTAAGAATAACATGGGAGGGTGGGAGGGCGGGGCGGGAGAACCGGTTCGGTGACATAATATCGTCACCGCTACCAGCTCTGCCGAACCGGACCGAACAGGGAGGAACCCACCACTGGTCTTGTAGTTTCCCAAGGCTTTGATGAGTACAGATTGTGCATTCCTGTGGCAGAATATCAGAAATAAGAAAGCTTATTTTCAAGTTTCCTTTATACCAAGAATGTTATTTCATACAGTAACTCTTGTATTGATCACTAAAAGTTTATTTAATGACTTTGGGGTTGAATAGGATTTTTTTTAATTTTATGAATAACTACCGTATTTTTTGGAGTATAAGATGCACCTTCCCCCCCCAAAAGGGGGTGAAAAGTTGGGTGTGTCTTATACACCGAATGTAGCCCCGCCCACTCACTGGGCCCCACCCTTTGGCCTCTGCCTCGCAGCAGTTACCTCCTTGCAAGCAAACAGCAAGAAAAAACAACTCCTTTCAGCTTCAGCACAGCCTAATTAGCAGAAGTTGATTGGATCGGCCTCCCGACTCTCAGCTGATTTCTCTCAGCTGTTTTGCGCAGGGCTCTGCTGCTTGCTGCAAAGAGGTAAATTGTTGGAGCAGATTTTTTTTTCATTGTGCTAGTCAAGCTATGCTGGAAACGAAAATGAAAGTAAAGCAGGCTGCTGTTTGCTGCAACGAGGCAAAATTGCTCAGAGGCAGAGGGAGATTTCTTTTTCTTCTTTTCCTCACCAAAAAAGGTAGGTGCATCTTATACTTCGGTGCATCTTATACGCCGAAAAATACGGTAGATACTCCCCTTTTTTTTTTCATTTGTATATTCAAAAAGTGTCATTGTCCATCCATGTTCATGGCAAACAAGTTTTTTACATTAGTACTCTTAAAATGTTTGATCCAGTTACCCACTTTCTTGCTTTTGAATAATGTCATTATTACCACAAAAACTCCCGACTCTACACTTTGAGACAAAATGTAAGATCCAAACTGGGTTGTCTACTTACAAGCAAACAATTACAAATTGCTCCATTACCTCTAAGGATATATCCCATTTAGCCCTGTGAGAACCATAAGAACCACTATTTCACATGTTGGTTTGCCTTCTGTGTTAAATAAATTAATGGTGCATGATTATAACAAAAATCCATTAGTCTTAAATAGAAGCAACTAATTTCTCACATTGTACCCCATGCCATATTTTTGACTGCAGTCTTATGCACCTTGATGCCATCATCCTGCAATCCCAGTACATGGGAAGAGAATTAGGTTCCTTTCTGAATAGTTATGATTTTTAATTTCATATACTTGATTCATGACATTATTCCATCTTTTCCAACAGTTGCTATTTTGAAGACCCAAAGCTGGCTCACTGGGTATCACTGACCGTACATGGCTTTGCTGACAGCCCTGTTTCCTGGAGAGAAAATGAACATGGCTTTCTAAAAGGAGGAGAGAATTTGTACAACTTCATGATTTTTAGGAATCTAAGCTACTGGCTTCAAATGGCAGTAGGAGCATATGACAACTGTCCATAAATAATTGCCTTGAGTACCTTCTAGGTAGTAACTGTAAATAAATATTTTAATGAAAATATTTACCCTTTAGAAGGGTGTGGGACATTTATTAGCTTCCTGACTTAAAAAGTGACTAAAACAGAGAGAAGTAATGTTGATCTTGAAGACTCTGCCTGAGTGTAAATAAGCATTATGACGATTATGCTTTTAATCAGTTTAGTTAAGCATGAATTCACGTTTCAAGTACTGTACACATTTTTCAAAATAAGATGATAAATTATTCTTGCCAGAACTTATAGCAGGTCTATATAGCTACATCTCTTAACCCAAAAGTGGAATAAAAATAATAAAAGTTTTATCGTTTTGAAGAAGCAAAGAAAATCCTAATTTTACCTGTGTACCTTTAATTATTAACTGACGTACTTCTTGCAGCTTTTAGTACTTTTTTCAAATTTGTGGAATGGGTTGACCTTTGAATTAATTTTCAGAGTTTCAGTAGTATTTAGGGTGGACAGCAGTACCCAGGAGAAGATGGAGGCAAATATCTTTGGAAGAAGACCCATTCTATCTGCATTCTTTCTTGAAAACTTCAACAATTGAGCCTTGCCACAATGTGCTCATTTTATAGGAATGCAACTTCAAGCACAGATTGTTTCAGAACTTTCGTAAGACATATCTCAGACACTGGAAGGAGTGTGTGCAAAACTGTTGTGACTTTCCCAGAATTGTTCCAATGTTGTTCTGAATATTTCAGAAGTGTTTTGAGTGTAAAAGAGCAGTTTAGAACCCAAAGTGTGATGTTTTGGACTTGGGCTGTGTCAAATTCAAAGTTTTTGCATGCCACTAAATGCGGAGTGTAACATTTGAAAGGGGCTAAGGTGAATGGTTACAAGAGGCACAATTTTTTAAAATGAAATAGTTTCTATTAAAACAACTTGGAATTATATTGATTAGATGTGTATTGCTTAGATTAAATATTTGTAGTTGTGGATCCTAGTATGTAGCAGCATATCACCCAAGCAAATACATCTTCACAGTTCTTTCGTTTTTATTTACTTGAGCCAGTCACAATTAAGAAAGGATTCTATGTAGCAATTGCCCTTTGCCTCAGTTGCTTCTGGCAGCTTAGTGGTCAGATATTTTACGGATAAATCGGTGAAATACTATTTGATCAAACCCTACCTCAAAGTCTTTTGGTCATCTGCTTTGTAGGCTGCCTTACTCCACATGAAAATTGCTTACCTTAGTCACAATTTGAAGAGTGAAAGGGTTCAATCCTACACATTGGAAGGACACTTGGTATCAAGAAAATATCTTGATATATCTAATTTACCTCATAAAACTTAAAGTGGTGCTCCAGTTAAAAATTCTAGGTCAGAGTTCATGTAATTATCAAAGGGAGTAATTTTGTTGTTCATCTATGCTGCGTATATCAAGAGAGAAACAAGAATTAGGTGACCTATATCTGATTGCAGGAGTATTTTGATGTGAAGCCCAATTAAATTGTGGCAGCAGGCATGTAATAAAGGTATGTGTGTTCCATCCACTGATTACATCGTCGTGTCTAAACCAGTTAACATGCCAACATGATTTCTTGGCATTTCGTTGCTGAGCATTTAGGCATTAATTTGAGTTTGATGCAATGTCAGTTTCTTAAGATCTCTACAGGAATAGCTGGCTTAAGTTGCCCCATGTCACATTTAAATTATTATTAAGATTTACAAATACAAGGTAATAATAGAACTGAGAGAGACAATATGTTTGGATATGTTTCTGGCAGTGCTTCAGAAAAGTCAATGCACTTATTGAAATTTGCTGCATTTTCTTTTATCTGTCATCTCTCTTGAACACACACATATACACACACCCCTGCAAAACCAAGAAGTTGAGATGTGCTTAATCACCATAACATGAAGGAAGAAGAAAATGGCACTGACACAACAGGTTCCTAAATGTATTGAAAAGTCAGGATTTTTAACAATTTTCAGTTGTTAATGCCAACATTTATTAGACCCAATTGATTAAAGATGAAACCAGCTACTTCCTATATACAAATATTAAATATTTAAATATTAAAACAACAAAAATATTAATTATCCTATATGCAACCTGTTCTGTCCCCCTTCCTCACACAGGCAAACGTAATAACAAGCACGCCTGCCAATATTTTATTAGGTAAACAGATTAGAATTCCTGGCAGACCAAGGTTTTGGCAGCAAACTGCCGAATGCCTGCCAAGACTGTTTTCACTCCCATAAAGCAGAAGAGGACTTATCTTCAGTCCGTTCCAGGAGCAACAAATTATCCACAAGACAAGAGTTTAGTCAATGTTCAGTCCCAAATATATCCAAGCCGAATTTCAGAGATCACGATGTGACTTTCAGGGTTTAACTTCGTCCATCACAAACCCTGAAGAGCAATCCCACCCACTTTTATTCCTGGTGGGGCGTGGCTCCGTGACTCAGCTCAATTTTTGGCCCTCCCACGCCTCTTCCGTTGCTGCGCACGCTTCTCCCTCCCACGCTGCCTGGGCTTAAGCCAGGATTCATCATCCTCGCTCCCTATCAATTAGTGCTCCGATATGCCTTCCTCCTGGCACATCCCAGGCTGTTCCTCCTGGCCTTCAGATGGAACCTGAGGCATTGCCATCACCTTCTGAGTCCTCTTCCTCTGTTAGGACAGACTCGGGAGTTGGGGTCACAACACTACCATTAGACTAATGTAACAAACCAATTTTGCTGGTTTATTTAAAATGGCAAGGAGACAAACTCAAACAACAGCATTAAAAGGCTGTTGAGTACCTAAACATGCAACACGGGGGTGGGTTCTACTTACCTTTTCTACCGGTTTGCAATGGGGTCGCGCGAGCAAAGTGCGCACATGCACTCTTCTGCGCATTTGCAGAAGCATTTTAATGACATCGGGGTCGAGAGGAGCCTCCCGCCGGTTTTACTACCGGTTCTATAGAACCAGTGCGAATCGGGAGCAACCCACCACTGATGCAACATCTGGATTTAAAGGTTTTTGCAGTAGGCAGGAAGAGGTAAATTATATAGACAGACGTTGTTCCATGTTTATTCTTATACTGAAACTACTCTGTGTGCACCAGAAGTAGCTTTGCTGCTTTTCTGAAAGAGTTTGCTAAGTATCCCCACCAGAGGCAAGTTTTTTTCAGAACTTTTCTATCCCTGCATTTTTTCCCCTATCATTTGTTATAATTTTGTTGCACAAAGTAAATCCCGGAAGACTCTTCTCAAGCAACAAGAGAACCCAACAGAAATGAAGGAGAACGTTGAATTAGACCGTACAATTGTCTGAATGCAAGAAGTGTCTCTAATAAAAAATTGGAACTGTATTGGAATTGTAGTTTTGGAATAAATTAAAATTTGAACTAAGCTAAAACAAAACATTGCCCTGTTGATTAAATCGAATATATCCCCTTAAACAGCTAGAAACTGTTATCTAACTTGTCAGTGGGGCATATTTTCAGTAGCACCTCTTGGTTTTTATAGCTGGCACGACCTTTAGAGCCAGAGTCACAACCTCAACCCCACATCCCCAGCTCTTTTCATCTTCCCCAATTTAGTGTTAGATTTAATATCTTAACAACCTGGACTCCCAATTTAAAAAATTACAGGTTTGATCAGAGCCATCCTAAAAAATTAATGCTATATTGCAAGGGATACTTAAATCTGGCCTGTGGGCCCAGCCTGGAAATAGCAAAGGACTAGCCCACAGTGCCACTGGTAGCCAAAATGGGGTGTTGGGGGGGCTCCTGCTCTCCCTGCACCCCGTTTTGGCCGGCAGGGTGCTGCAGAAGGCATCCATCCCATCTCCCCACACCCTCCCCCTCCGGCTGGCCCTCGAAAAAATCCAGTTAGACACCTCTGCTATATTGCAAGCAGTTCTGCATACAGCCCTTATAGGACAATTGCTATCTTATGCTCTAAGTTTTTCCAGACTCTGAGCTGGTTACTAAGGAAAATAAATGATTTGATTCACCATAGTACCACACTCTCAAGCTATTGATTAACAATTAAAATACAGTTTTCTAAAAATGTATTTGAAACACCTAAAAAAAAACCCAACTATTTTAAAAAATGGCCTAAATTCTTGGGGGGAATATCTGCTTCCAAATGGCTTCTAGCTTTCAAACCTGGACAGAGGAAATAGAAAATACTTGCCAACAGAATCCATGATGTAGGTTTTGCTCTCCCGGGCATTTAGCCAGGCAACCCTTAAAACCAGCAATTACTGCTGTTAGAGTGACATAGAAACCATTTTTCACTCTCTTTGCTTTGAAGAGGCTCTCTGTTTTCTTCCAGAAGGTCTGAAGACTTTTCCCTGTGTCAGAAAGAGATTGTGTGAAGTTACATTATAATACCAGGCATCGTTGACAGTAGCAATGCTACCTCCTTCCTAAACTCTTTGAATGGCCTCCAGTGAGTTTGAGAAGTCAAATGCATGCACAGTTGAATTAATAAAATCTACTCCTGTGACTTTCACAATAAAAGGGATACACAGGAAAGTGGACAGAGATCATCCTGCATGTAGCCTGGAGTTATAAAGAAGATGCCAAAAAGTAAAGCTTGGAATGGATTGAGGGTGGCAGAAAACTAAGAACAACAAAAAGCTTAGGAAGAGAAAAATAAGAGAGAAGAATCTGTATGCCAGTGTTTTAATGGAGATGACAGAATGCCAACGGGCAAGAAAGTAAAGGCAGAATTATTCCATTTGTGTTTCACCAGGCAATTGTGAAAAGAGAGAGAAATGAAATTTGAGATTGATGGAAACATGGTTAGGGAAAACCTAATTATATTCAGTTTAAATCTCAGACTAGCAATTAAAGGGATTTTCTGATGGTTTGGCCATAACTCTTATGTGTCACTTTGAGAAATCCTGGTAAGTTGATGTTTTATGAATTTGCTTACAGATAACTCCCTTTTTAAAGGCCCTGTGGTAGAGTCGGGGTAACTGGATGCAATAGCATTTACTGGCCTGATGCACTTCCTGATGCAATGCTTAGTTTGAAGCAGATATTTTTTTCTTTGCGCCCTAGGAGAGAAACATCTTCTGCTACCTAAGATTTAAATCTCAACCTTCTGAGTGGGAGGTGAGCATCTTTACTACTAGGCCATCATGCCATTGGCTTACAGATAAGGGATGGGATATGGGAGGAAGAGATATTGGTTTTTAACTCTATAGTGGATGAAGAGTTACTAAATTTGTCTATGTTTATTATGATAAAAGTTGGAAGCCTTTATATATAATATTTGCTTTCCTTTTTCCTGAAACTTTTTAATTGTTTCCCCTTCTCTTTCTGTCTTAAGTTTGTATTAATAAATTATTAATAAATATATATTAAAAACAAATTTCAAATTGATTTTTTATAGGTTAGATAAATCAGTAAACAATAGCCGAACAAACTAGGGTGAATTGAAAATTATGGGATTAAGAAACAGAAAAAAGAAGTGTGACTATAAAATAGGGGGTGCATCCTGGTGCCTGCATTTTTTTCCTAATTTTTGGGGGGGGGTATGAGTACAGCATGTGGGCTGGCAAGTAATTCGGAATGGATAGGCTACTGTGAGCAACACATAAAACAGCTTTGATGCTCCCCAGTGGTATGCGGACCATAGTATGTCCAAACAGATCTGTAGTCTCCTTACAGGAAATATTATACTGTATACGGCACAGGTGTGACTAAGACTGCTAGCTTAGTTTATCAACTTGTCTATCTTATTAAAAAGTATTATGTGAAATCCTCAGCCTTTGACAGTATCTAAGCCTCACTGGGTGATGACCATAGCAAAAAAGAAGATTGTGCTTGGAAAATAAGAGAAATTTGTGGCAGAGAAATCTAGCAATTATAGAAAGAAGTCTAAGTGGATAGTAATTGGCATAATCTTGTCTGTCTCCTTCCTGATATATTGGGAGAGTAATTGAATTGAGCCAATTTTTAGGGATTATCATCTTCTATAGCAGAAGGCAAAACATGGTATGAGTTATTTCATGTATTTTTGGATAAACGGGTAAAGAATCCTGGTGATAGTGTTAGAGGTTTATTGTTTGGGACATGTATGTTTGTATGTATGAATGTATGTATATTTTTGTATGCAGCTAATGCTATTTATTTTATGGAACGTGGCAAGAGAAACGAGAAGGTTAATAAAGTTGTGCTTGGTTGGAATAAATTTGCTCCTCAAGAAGAGAAAGAAGAGATAAAGAATGTCTATGGAGATTCTCCATCATCTAGGTCATAGTTGTCCCAAAGAGGCTGTTTCAAAAGGCAACTGGACTTTTTTTTTCTTTGAAGATGTTTCACTTCTCATCTAGGAAGCTTCTTCAGTTCTGAAGAATTGATGAGATAATGAACATTGGGTGATGCATTTAGTAATGCATAGGAACAGGAATAATTTGCAAGTTTAGAAAGGATATGGTGAGCTTTTATGAATTGTATCGGTGTAAATTTTAACTATGAATCCCTTTCTTATTCTCATTTCATCGCTTCAATGTCTCTGGCTCATTGTTATCTTGATTACAAATTGTATCAGCAGTCTAATGTGGCTAAAAAAATCGAAATGTCATTTTAGGGCACATTAACAGAGGTTTCTAAATATGGATAAAGTTTGCAGTAGCGTATCCAGTTCTGGCCACCAGACTTTTAGGCAGAACAAAATGAAACTGATTTAGAGAAACACAGTAAGGGTGATCAGAGGACAAGAAATGTATTAGATTAAAAAAACAGGAAAGGAATTTTAACCTTGAGCAGAAACACTGGTAGGGTAAGGAGTACGGTAACATTTAAAAAATATGTGAAAGGATGGAATCCTGAAGAAAGACAAATGCTCTTTATTGCCTCAGTGCACAAGTCACAAGTTTAAGTTATATGAAGGCAGATTCTGCTTTCTGCAAATGTTTGGGGGGGGGGGAAACCTTTGCTACTTGAAAGAACCGTTTGACAATTGCTCAGAGGGTTGATGCCCCCCCCCCCATGTTGAATGCATTTGGTGAAAATCTGAAGAGCCATCTTTTCAGGGATTCCTATAGTTTAGTAGTTTATTGATTGGTTGATTGGTCTTGCAACTGTATCAATAAAATAAAATAAAATATATAGTCTGTAAATAGTGCTTGAGTAGTAAATCTTACTCGGTGGCCAAAAGATTTTGTACCCCAATCCAAGAAGACACATACTGTATGCTCTGAACATCTTTAATTATAGCATATTTAAGCACTGGTTGAAGGAAGGCAACACAATGCAAATCTGATGGAAGAATATCTACCAAACAGGCATTTCACCAAAACATTACACTTGGGACGGGAGTCAAGTAGCCCAGCATTTGAAGATGTCAAAAAGCTAACCATGATCACAGCTGTTTCGTGCTTGACTAGCAGACAATCAAGAAAGAACTGAGCTACAAATTAGATGGGAAGATGGAGAAAAACATCTTGGAAGAAAGCAGTGGCCATTCAATAATATACTGTATACATTCATAAGTTCACCAAATCATCAGGATGGTCTATTTGGAAACAGGTCATTATGTTATGTAGATTAAATCTTTGATATGTTTTCCCAACTATATTTTTCCTAGTTTTTGCATGGCAAATACAGGATTCTGAATGAAAGCGTAGAGATGGACAACTTCTAGCCCTCTACATCTTGGTGGACTACAAATGTCATCATAGTTTCCTGGATATGATAACTGGTTTGTGTGTGTAAGTTTGTGCGTGTGTATGTGTCTATTTGTATTTGGCTTTGTCAATCAGTGCCCACAGCTGTTCCTGGGAAATGATTAAAGAATCAATGCAATGCACAAAATATGCCAAAAATATGTCTGGATCTGTTAGGTTTAATTATGCCTGAAACAGCCCAAACACATCAAAGCAAAAGTTGAGATGCACAAAATATTTCCACAAAATGCTTGCCAAGAAAAACAGAACTTTATCACAGCGCGTACAGGGCCAATTACAGATAAGGACCAGAATGAGGAAGCTTTCTCATTGTGAGATCAACTATTGAGTCATCTAGCTCATATTCTTGATAGTGACAATACTTTTCCAAGGTTCAGAGAGAATGACTTACAAAACTTGCCTGAAAGTATCATAACTTTTTCCATGAGATGACATAGTCCTTCCCCAATATTTACATTCAGTCTGTTTACATGTTAAATATTTTCTTATAATACTGATAAAACACACACACAAACAGAAGTTGGTCCTTGTTCAGTGACTGTTCAAACTTAATGACAGTGCTAAATAAGTGATAGTTATGACCCCACCTCCAAATTCTGAATATTGTAGCATCCCTGCAGCCACATGATCATGATCTGGATCCTTAGTACCTGACTCATGATTACAAAGTTCCAGCGAGCCAAGTCATGTGATTTGTGATTTCTGACATTCCCTGCTGGCTTCCCACAAAGTCAGTGGGGAAGCCATCAGGGAATCAGAATTTGCAGTCATGTGAATGTCACTGCGTTATTTTATTTACCAGCTGAGCTCATTATTTCTGGACTATCTGACTCTCCGTACCTTGCCAAGAATTGTTATCAGAAGCTACTACGCATGTCCATCCACCCACATTCCTTCATTTGCTTCACACACTTTTTTTCCTTTGTTCTCTTGCCAGAGGTCCGGCTCACATAGCCGGCAAGAATTACTTTCAAAAATGTAACAATTAACTTTTCTTAGTTAGTGAGGTGTTTTATTTTCTTTATAACAAATAAATGAGTTTTATTAGAAACCTTCCTCGCGTTTCTTTTCGGAATATTGCAACAAGGAATAAGCCTCGATTCATCTCCTCCTCTAAACCAGGGTAATTAGTCCCAGAGCCAAACATGGGATTAATAGATGCCCTGACAGTGAAGTCCTTGCTTAATGATACACAAAGACCAGGGGTGAAATCCAGCAGGTTCTGACAGGTTCTGGAGAACCGGTAGCGGAAATTTTGAGCAGTTTGGAGAACTGGTAGCTGAAATTTTGAGTAGTTTGGAGAACTCGCAAATACCACCTTTGGCTGGCCCCAGAGTGGGGTGGGAATGGAGATTTTGCAGTATCCTTCCCCTGCCATGCCCACCAAGCCAGTCCACGCCCACAGAACCGGTAGTAAAAAAATTTGGATTTCACCACTGACAAAGACTTCAGTCACAGCAACTGGGACTGCTGGACTTGCCATAGCTGAAGTGGTGTAATTTTGCACTTCAGGACTGTGTTGCTTAGCAACAGCAATTTCAGTCCCAATTGCTGTCATTAATTGGGGACTACCCACACTAATCCAAAACGTGAAAAATAACAGCACCTCACGTAATGGAAATAAAGGCATGCAATTGCATTATCATTTCAGATTTTGTTTCATTTGTTTTTGGGTATCAGGACAATTCCTCTTTTTGAGTGAGAATCCCAATCCTTTTCTGTTAATAATATAAAATCATACAGCAGTTGCAGTGAGACCTGATTTCTCCTTTTATGAATGTATCGTATTCTTACCTCTTTATTCAAAATTATGGAAGGAGAGGGGGAAGATATTGATTTGCATTTTTAAAGTGTCACAAATATATCAGTATTTTTATAAGGCTTCAAAATAAGTACAATATAACAATAATTGTACATATAATTTGTTTGCTTTTTAGACTTACATGTTGCTTTAATCAACAACTGACTCTAGGTGGCTTGTTTAATAAGAAAATTATAAAATACAGGTAGTCCTTGTTTAATGACCGCTTGTTCAGCAACATTCGAAGTCACCATAGCACTGAACAAATGGTACTTATGACCAGTCTCAAAGTTCCAGCTGTCCTGGCAAACCTGCAGTCATATGATCTGGGTTCATGCTTACAATTGCAGCATCCCATAGTCACATGATCACCTTTGCAACCGTCCCTGCTGGCTTCCCACAAGCAAATTCAATGGGGAACCCAGCAGGAAAGGTCACAAGATGGTCCAATATGTTGTTTGCACTCTCCCACACCCGGCAGCAGACAACATGGTCCCACTGCATTTGTGTTGCACTTCATGATCACTCATGCATCTTTCCCCACCTGGCAGTGGCCACCCCTGCTTCGCCATTGTGCCATGCCACTTAACTGCCTGCTACCTGGGACTCACATAACAATCTTCAATCCTCACTTAATGACAGCAATGGGGATGACTGGAATTGCCATCACTAAGTGATGTGGTCATGCGACATCACTATTGATGACCACATCACTTAGCAACAGAAAATGTGATTCCAATTACTGAAGTCAAGCAAGTACTACTTGTAAAAAACCCAAGAATGATACTCAAAAATAAAACTAAAAACTTAGCATTGAGAATTTCAGTTAACTAAGAAAAACTCTTGTGCAGGAGGGATCCATTGTATCCTTTAGACACCAAAGATTTAAGAAATGCAGAGAGTCATAAAATATTTTTCCCTTCTGGGTATGACCCTTCTTTTTCAAATCTAGTATAAAAATGCCAGATTTATAGTAGCTGGAGAATAAAACTCCAGAAACCCATTAGATGGTAGCACAAAATTACCTTCTGTACCTGTTTGCTGCCCTCCAGCGGTTCTGAACCTTTGCAGCTCATCCATAACAGGCCTAAATGGATTTGCACAATGGTGCTGCTATTGTTACACCTAGAAGTGTCCTTAATCAGAAATGCTGTATCATTTGTTTCAGATGTATTGCTGCATCATATGTGAAGTCTCAAGTGCAAGGCTACGTTAAAAAAATGTTTATTTTGGAAAAACATGCACAATCAAACAAGTGATTAGGTCCACTGAAATCTTTGTGGGAAGAGGCTTGGAATGTATTGCATCATAATGCACAATCTCAAGGAACATGCATTTGTATGCAAACATTTCTCTCTGATTGAATGGGCAAACACTTATAAAGCCAGTTCTAGCCAACATTTACTTCCCTTGATTATGGAGTACCAGCAGGCATTATTTATTTAAAAGTAACATTTCCCCCAAGTTAATAACAATTTGCAGTGTACCTGAACATATCAATGCTGGTTTCTTAGGAACAGTATGGAAATGACTGGCTACCGAAATGCAGTGATTTAATCCGGGAGTCTCAGGTTCAGCTCCATCCGGAGTCTTGGGAGCTCCCTGGGTGACTGACCCAGTCACTCTCTCAGTCCAACCTACAGTAGAACCTCTGGTCACGATCATAATTTGTTCCATAACTTTGGTCGCAACCTGATTTGGTCGTGACCTGAACCTAATTTTGGAAATTTGGCACTTCCAAAAAAAAAAAAAAAAAAAGGCACGGAAGGAGAAATCGGCCACAGGAAAAAAAAACATGTGAATTTTTTGGTCAGAACCCGATTTGATCCTAGTCAGAAGCGTTCATGACCAGAGGTTCTACTGCATTTTGCTGGATTGTAGTGGGGAAAAATTGGGGAAGGAGCATTAGGTCAATTGCCTTTCGATTCAGAAAAAGATGGGCTGTACCTCTTGTAAAAGAAATGAAGGTTTAAGTAGATGATTGCATTTTCTGGGATATTGTATTGTTTGACTCCTCAATGTAGTCTAAAGCTTTAGAAATCTCAAGAATCCCCACAAAATTCCTTCTTGTAGAGAACCTCTGGAGAGATGCCAAGCATCTGCGTAACACTGTAAATGCTGGGATTCTTGGAACAAGCAAATACTATTAGAAAAAGCCGTTGTTCATGGCTGCATTCATCACATAGAATACAATCGTGCAGGTGACAGAGGATGCAGCTACATTTTACACCTAAAAGTTTTTATTTATTTATTTATTTTATTTTATTAAATTTCTATACCGCCCTTCTCCTGAAGGACTCAGGGCGATGTACAGCCAGAAATAAAACCATGACAATATAAAAATTAAAAGCAATTTAAAACAATTAAATAAATTGGCCGAAAACTCTAATAAAACAACTCATTAAAATAGTAAAATATTATTATTATTTAGGCCAGCCCTGCTTGTTGGAATAATAATGTTTTTAGGGTGCGACGAAAGGTACGCAGGTCGGGAATCCTGCGAATCTTTGGGGGCAGCTCATTCCAGAGGGTAGAGGCCCCCACAGAGAATGCTTTCCCCCTGGGGGTCGTCAGCCAACATTGCCTAGCCGACGGCACCCGGAGGAGCCCCTCTCTGTGGGAGCGTACCGGTCGATGGGAGGCTATTGGTGGCAGAAGGCGGTCTCATAGATACCCAGGTCCCGAGCCATGGAGCGCTTTAAAGGTGGCAACCAGCACCTTGAATCGCACCCGGAAGACCACCAGGAGCCAGTGCAGCTTGCGCAGGAGCGGTGTTACATGGGAGCGTTGAGTCGCTCCCATAATTACCTGCGCGGCTGCATTCTGGACCAGTTGGAGCCTCTGGGTGCTCTTCAAGGGGAGCCCCATGTAGAGAGCGTTACAATAGTCCAGACGGGAAGTGATGAGGGCGTGACTGTGCGTAAGGAGTCCTGGTCCAGAAAGGGACGCAACTGGTAGATCAGGCGAACCTGATAAAAGCCCCCATGGCCACAGCTGTCAGATGGTCTTCTAAGGACAGCTGCGAATCCAGGAGGACGCCCAAGTTGCGAGCCCTCTCTGAGGGGGTCAAGATCTCACCCCCAATAGTCAGTGATGGAGTCAACTGACTATGACAGGACGCTGGAAACCACAGCCACTCGGTCTTGGAGGGGTTAAGTCTGAACTTGTTCCTCCACATCCATTTCATTCATTTTCATTTTATTAGATTTCTATACCGCCCCACTCCCGAAGGACTCAGGGCGGTGCACAGCCAAACAATAAAAACACATACAATACAAAATTTAAAAATAGAATAAAATCAAATTAAATAATTTTGGCCCCGACAAATTTAAAACCCCAAACTTTTAAAACCAATTTAAAATTGAATATATAAATACTAAAAGATATTTAAAAGTTTAAAAATCTTTTATAAAAGAGGGGGAAATTTAGGCCAGGCCGGCCTGGTGAAATAGTAAGGTCTTTAAGGCGCGGCGGAAGGTGCGCAGATCCGGGATCCTCCGTATCTCTGGGGGGAGCTCGTTCCAGATAGTAGGTGCCCCCACAGAGAAGGCTCTCCCCCTGGGGGCCGCCAGTCGGCATTGTTTGGCTGACGGCACCCGGAGGAGCCCCTCTCTATGGGAGCGTACCGGCCGGTGGGAGGCTATTGGTGGTAGTAGGCGGTCCCGCAAGTACCCGGGTCCTAAGCCATGGAGCGCTTTAAAGGTGGTAACCAAAACCTTGAAGCGCACCCGGAAGACCACCGGGAGCCAGTGCAGCTCGCGCAGGAGAGGTGTTACATGGGAACGCCATGTCGCTCCCATAACCACCCGCGCGGCCGCACTCTGCGCCAGTTGGAGCCTCCGGGTGCTCAAGGGGAGCCCCATGTAGAGAGCGTTGCAATAGTCCAGGCGGGAGGTGACAAGGGCATGAGTGACCGTGCGTAACGAGTCCCGATCCAGAAAGGGACGCAACTGGCGAATCAGGCGAACCTGATGAAAAATCCTCCCGGTCACGGCCGTCAAGTGCTCTTCTAAAGACAGCCGTGAATCCAGGAGGACGCCCAAGTTGCGAGCCCTCTCCGTGGGGGCCAATGATTCGCCCCCAATAGTCAGTGATGGCGTCAACTGACTATATCGGGACGTCGGAAACCACAGCCACTCAGTCTTGGATGGGTTGGGCCTGAGCCTGTTCCTCCCCATCCAGATCCGTACAGCCTCCAGGCACCGGGACATCACTTCAAGGGCATCGTTGGGGTGATCCGGGGTGGAGATGTATAGCTGGGTGTCGTCAGCGTACTGATGGTACTCCACCCCGAAACCACGGATGATCTCGCCCAGCGGCTTCATCCAGATCCATACGGCTTCCAGGCACTGGGTCATCATTTCAACGGCATCACTGGGGTGGCCCGGGGTGGAAATGTACAGCTGAGTATCATCAACGTACTGATGGAAATCCACCCTGAAGCCACGGATGATCTCACCCAGCGGCTTCACATAAATGTTGAACAGGAGGGGCGAGAGGACCGACCCCTGTGGCACCCCACAAACTAGGTGCCTTGGGGTCGACCTCTGCCCCCCTGCCAACACAGACTGTGTACAGCCGGAGAGGAAGGAGGCAAACCACTGTATAATGGTGCCCCCCACTCCTAACCCCTCCAGCCAGTGCAGCATGATACCATGGTCGATGGTATCAAAAGCCGCTGAGAGATCTAACAGGACCAGGACAGAGGAACAACCCCTGTCCTGAGCCCTCCAGAGATCATCAACCAATGCGACCAATGCCGTTTCCATGCTATACCCAGGCCTGAAACCCGACTGGAATGGATCCAGATAATACAGATAAGTTCTGTAAAGGTTCAGCTACTTATGTACCAAAAGGCGAGGTATCTGAGCTCCACTGTTCTTTTAAGATTATTCCAAACTTGGGGTGGTCTGGATTCCAAAGCAGAGTGCATTTATTATTATTGGCCATAAATATTTTTAGCTAATACATTATTGCATAAAGTTTGCTAAGAGCAAGGAAAAGACACAATAATTTGTGTTCTCTATTTTACACTCGAAAGGGGACTTCTATATCTTTGGTTAAGATACAGACAGTTAAGAAAAACAGTTTGTCTGTTTTTCTACTTAAAATGATTAAGAATATTGCTTGAAATACATAGAGTTTTTTAAGGTTTTTAATGTAGGAATGACGCATTGCTTTCCTCTGTTTTTATAAGAATGACCAGAGTAATCAAGCAGACCTTTATTATCATATGAAAATATGTCATTTTTCTCCCCCATCACAGAGTTTATTTATGGATTAGTTAGTAAATATGTACCAAATATATTCAAATTTTGAGGCACAGCAAGGAAATGAAGGCTGTTGTATGACTATCTTCACACCGCTGAACAGGCACACACATGGTTTGTACAACTTATTGTGAAAATAATAGGTTGACTATAGGTCAAAATGGAAAATTACACAAGGCAGCAAAAAGAAGGTGGCTGATTAAAGTAAATATGTAGGACACTGGTCTTAACCCAATTATTCTAAAAAAGCAACATACAGTAATAATCTGAGCCTTTTTCTGCAAACGCACTGCAGTTGTTCAGATGTGAAGAGATTAGTCATCTGGAAACTGAATCATATTATTCTATTTTTTTTTACCCTGGTTAGAGACAGTACAAGGTTACAGCAGAGACTGATGTCTTCACATAACACCAGGAGAAAGTGTTATTCTTTTGTACACTGGATTCCAGAATCCAAGAGGTAGTATAAACTTAAGAATTAATCCACTGAGTTTTCTACATGCCTTTTAAATGTTGCTTTTGCTGCAAAACAAGAAATTAAGACACAGAGTCTGGGGAAAATACTAAAATTTACAAGAATTACTACAGATCACAGTTCAAAAGGGACCTCAAAGCTATAAAAATGCATTTCCTGGGGAAAGATGAAAGAACACTGGATGGAGAATAAGGACAACACTTTGCAGCACTTTTAAGAGGTGTTAAGAAATATTAGTTTTATTTTAACAGGTTCACAGCTGAATATTTATTCTATAAAAACTTTACAGATTGTACAGTTTATATATAGTTCAAACTACCAGAACAACAAAAATTAGGTCCCACAGATGCAAAAATACTGTACCAACCCAAGGAAAAGCAGATTTATACACTGTACATCTTTCTGCTAGGATGAGGTGGTCAGGCTCCAAGTATAAAGTTCCAAACTGTACAAAAATAAGGTTTAATTTTTCCCCATTCTTCATACATTCAGTAAGATTGCAAGTATAGATATCTAAATCCTAGTAGATATCTGGAGTAGGAATCATCATACACTCCCAACAGGAATGTAAAATAGGTCTATTTACACAGGGCACTCTTGTATACCAGACTGTCTATTATGCACCCTGATCCAGAAAAGGCATGAAGGGAAAACAGAATTTCACTAGCCCATTGCCCTTCTGGATGCAGTCCCATGCGCACAAAAGGGCACTGTGTGTTTGATGGGAAGATGGAGGGGTTGCCTCCAACAATTGATGTAGGGTTGTGAGGCCACGGATAG
The DNA here is from genome assembly GCF_029215685.1 of Pituophis catenifer annectens. NCBI lineage: Eukaryota > Metazoa > Chordata > Lepidosauria > Squamata > Colubridae > Pituophis > Pituophis catenifer. Next base: position 72,100,889 of record NW_027256883.1, read on the forward strand.
TAATCCTGCATCAAATATAGGCTGCCAAAAATACATCTATGTACCCACTTCGATTAAAAGCACTACTCCTGTTTTCTGGAGGAGAATCTCACCCAATGCCTTGCAAAATGCCTACAGCCTGTTGCTGCACGGAGAGTTCTCTGGATCAGGGTCATAGTGTATAATTAAGATTAAAAGCATTGACAAAAAATAAAAAATAAACAACTAAGATAAGGTAGCATGAAAAAGGAATAATTAATAGTGTGCCACACAAATTTTAACTTATTAAATAAAATATATTCTACAGGAAGCTAAAGATGAACATAATATATATATTTTTGGTGTATTTCTTTAAACAAGCAAATAGAACAAAACAATGTATATAGTTTTTTCACCCAGAAATAGAAGCAATTATGTAGTAAAATAATTAAAAAACCCTAAATTTTTATAAAACCACTAAGACTAAACTATTATTTAACCCATAGTATATATGGTATTTCAGTGATTCACTAATACTGCAAAACAAAACTTTTTTTTTTAGGACAAAAAAACTGGCATCTTCATGCTATCTGGGTAAGAACGGGGCACGTTCCCCAAAACAAGAAGGACTGAGTGTTTGTATAGAATAAATCCTGAGCACACTTAGGGATTTAGGGGAGGAGGGGCATTTTCTATATAGGGTACTTTTTTCTTTAAAAATATTTGTCTTTTGTTTTTTTTTAAAGAATACATTATTTGAGGTATTTTTAAACCTTTCTCAAAATTCAAGGCAATGCCTCTTCTTAACTGACTTTTTGGGCAGTGAAAGTAAGGGCCGGCCAATACCCGTTTTAACTCTGGACTCTAGTGAAAAAATAGTCATTGCTTCAGGACTTTCCTGCCACATACAAAATAATGCAACATCTCATTTTATTCACCACTTTCTTCTGATACAGTACTAGCCAATGATAACAAAGTAGAAGACAAAAGTTTGGTAGTGCACTCCATTATATATTTTAGTTTGTGTATATAAAGAAATATAATATATATATATATATATTTATATATATATGTGGAAAAAGAAAAAAAATGTTCAATGCTTAACATACAGTACTTCTTTTAAAAACCCTTGACCATAAAACCATGTTCCTCTACCTTTTAGCCCACATTTTCTGAGCCTTAGGTATGTTTTATTTTAATTTCAGTTAGGGTATTGATGAAAAATCCAGATGTCCAAGTAAATACAATCCAGTGTCAATGCACATCTCTTCAAAATTCATCAATCTTCTTCTGTAAGTATTTTAACATTGAGTCCATCCCTTGAGCAGAACCCCAAATTTTCTTTAAAACTTCACACTCCTTATCATTGGCTTGTTCCAAGTCCACCTTCATAATACTACGAACTAAACCTTTGGATTCTTCAAGTACCTACATTAAATTTAAAAAAGCACAGGAATGGTATTATTTAATATTCAAGACATGTTTTAATCACAAATAGTGGACAGAGAGAAAGCACGTGAATGCAGACTGTTGTGGTAAGTGCATTGCATTACTAAGGATGTCTGGTAACTGAGAATCACAGTTAGAACATAGTTCTTTCTCTTTTAAAAATTAAGCCATTCACCTTTCCCAATAGGACTCAACGGCAGCTCTGTTATATAAGAAGGTATATAACAGAGTAGGCATTTCATATATGAATGAAAAATAAGTGTATTTCTATTTTGTCACAGTTTTTGTCTATCCTAACTCCATCAATGCTTGCTTTAAAAGGTCACAAAATATTTCAAATATTCCAAAACACTTATTTTAGTGACATAAATGTCTAAATGTATTTTTTTTAAATTAAATCCAAAGTATGGAATTCTAGAGTTATTTTGCCTTCAACATTGCATTTTATATTTTTTGTTTCTGCTGACCTAGGAACTGGATTGCAAATTCAGAGAAGTACCAAATTAAAAAATGAACAGCATATGCCAATCTATGGTTCCATCTGGGAAAAGACTCAAGCAAATAATTGAATCATAGACCTGAAAACTAGAATACTTCCCACATCTAAATACTTGTACATTTGAAATCTATCAATAGTTATTTATCTAAAAGAGTAAAATAAAAAAAAAACTATTAAAAGTAACAGATATTCAGTTTGGAATTAACTTTTTCTTGGGGGAAGGGGGATGTGGAATCCTGGCAACTTGGTAAGGTTTTTTTGGAAGAGGTTTGCCATTGCCTCCTTCCTAGACCTGAGAAAAAGTAACCAGCCCAAGTTATCCACCTGGCTTCGTGCTTAAATTGGGAGCAGAAGTCAGAGTCTCCCAGTTTTTAAGCTAGGGTCTAAGTTAAACTGGCTCCTTCTGCAATTAATTACCATTACAATTTTCTTTTCAAGATTCGTTTCCATTCCTGAGACAAGAATTTTTGTTTACTAAATTAATAATATTGCATTTGTTTCTGTAAAAAACTATTGCATTTCTTTCGGCCCATTCTGAATTTATCTTTGCCTTTTATGATATTAATTATCTTATTTGTATCATCTACAAAACTGATTACCATTCCCTTAATTTCTTTCTCCATGTTATTAATAAAAGTAATTGAATAACATGCATGTAGACATGGATGAGTTCTGGTGACCACAATTGTAGGGCTAGGAGAGGAATTCCTCATTTTCTGCTTGTGGTCCAGATTAGAGAATGAAGTCCTCTACATTCACCTGCTGAAACTCTGGAAAATCAGGGAAACTATTCTTTTGGAAAACACTTTGATAAACATAGAACACTTTTGAAAATATAGGCTGCCTGAACAGCCAAGAAAGAAAAAACAGATAAAAATAATGTATTGTGAGCCGCCCTGAGTCTTCGGAGAGGGGCGGCATATAAATTTAATTAATTAAATTAAATTAAATTTAAAAAAGGGGGAAAAAAGACTGGGACCATCAACTTTTAAGAAAATTTTGCCTTCCCTTCAGCAATCCTTTATTTTTCTGTGCTACACTTTTGAAGTTCTTCCTGGTCTCCATGAGTTTAATTTGCATACAACTAGTTTTGTATTAAAATTAGCAATAGCAGTGGTAGACTAACAAAACAACAACAACAACAAAAAAAACCCACCCAGCCTTATTTTGGAAGAAAAAATCTACATTATAAACGCTTTGCTTCATACAGTTGGCAACAATATGAATGCATAGTATGTACTGAATTGGGCAATTGAAATGGAAAGAATACTGGTCAAATAAAAAGTCAAAGTGATACTAACTGACAGGGTGACTATACTTCGAAATGACTTACGTTTATATGCACACAGCTTTTCAGGCATGCTAAAATTAGGATGTTAACTATTTTCAGGGACTTTCATTTTCAGGCAATTTCACAAATAAAACTTTTAAATAATGAAATGTTAAATCAATCCAATAATCTCAGATGCCATGTTTCCTCTAGTCTGCCCTTTACAAATAAAAAAGGGATTCCCCACTAGGAGGGAGGGAGGGAGGGAGGGAGGGAGGGAGGAAAGAAGGAAGGAAGGAAGGAAGGAAGGAAGGAAGGAAGGAAGGAAGGAAGGAAGGAAGGAAGGAAGGAAGGAAGGAAGGAAGGAAAGGCATGTAGAAGGAAGTCAGAAATTAAATGGCTCCTCTGACTCAACAGCCTTTCTGGCCCCTCGAAAGTCACCAAACTGGTAGTAGACTTGGAATTTGCACAAATCAAATCATTTTCTTTGGCTTCAAGGAAAGAGAATATAAATCCAAGGATTAAAAAAAAACACCAAGTGAAAAAGTCTGTTTCCTCTCTTCTACTTGTACAGGCAGATTTTTGGATGTATTGCAAGTTGTGATTTGCTGCATGAAATAGGATTTTCCTATTAGTCCCCTTTGCTCAATTTTTCTTCCTTTTTCAAATGTTTCAGTACAACTGATTTAGGCTAATGAAAAATGTACCGTATTTTCTGGCGTATAAGATGACTTTTGAACACATGAAAATCTTCTCAAAAGTCGAGGGTCGTCTTATACGCCGGGTGTCGTTCTCCTGTAACCAGGCAGAACAGTCCGAAAGGCTCTGACGAGCCAAGCTCTGACCATCCCAGCTGAGTTGCCTGCTAATCAGGCAACTCAGCTTGGATCGCCAGAGCCATGTAAAAGGAAAAAAGTTTTCCCCCTCCAGCTTGCTTACCTTAGCTGCTAGTCGCAACGCTTGCTTGCCTTGCTTTGCTTGCCTGAATCTATTCCATCAGCAAGCAACTCCCTGCCTGCAATCAAGCAAGCAGGGAGTTGTGGACTTCAACTCCCAGAATTCCTCAGCCAGCAAAGCAAAGAAGGCTGAGGAATTCTGGGAGTTGAAGTCTACAAGTTTTAAAGTTGCCAAGGTTGGAGACCCCTGTTCTATTGGGTAAGTTTTTTTCCCCTTTGGGAGCTTTAAAAAAAATAGTTAATTGGGTTTTTTTTAGTTGTTCTTTTTTAGACCTAGCCATTTAAAGTTTAGGAAGTTTTAAATTTAGCTTTCATATAAAAATAAAATAAAATAAAATAATATTTGTGCAGCTTTCTGAGATTTAGTGTGTTTCTGTAGTGTTTCACTCTAACTACACAAACACACAAAATCTCACAAAGCTGTATGTGGAATTTTGTGTGTGTAAAGTGTGAAAATTGGGTTTTGGGCTTTTTGTGGCTGTGTGAGGTTCCTGCTTGTTGCAGGGGCCATTTTGGGTCTAGCACAGCTGCTTTTACATTGTGGGTGAGCCAGTTGATGTTTTTTAATTTTTATTTGGTGTGCGTTGGAAGAGGGGTAGTCTTATACGGCGAGTATAGCCCAAATCCTATATTTTAACAGGAAAAGTTGGGGGTCATCTTATACGCCCAGTTGTCTTATACCCCGGAAAATACGGTATGTAATATACATCAAGAAAATGTGGAATAAATGTATGTAACACACATCAAGATAATGTGGAATAAATTTATTTTAGCTTTGTTTTACTAAATGCGAAAGAAATGTCAACAGATCTTCACTGATTTAGGGCAGCACAAAGTGTTCCAGAACATTATCTTATTCAACAATTTTCTGAAACAGCCATGTCTGCAAAAGGCATTCTTTTGACACTTGAATGGATCCTGAATGAATCCTGTCATCTGAATTCTGATGTAGAGTTGCACTGTTTGCACATCTGAAGTGCTATTTCAACATGTTGCTCTCCTTTGTGGTTTGATTGCATGTTCGTTCCCCATATCAGTGTTCTATTACACAACTCCTTTGATTACAGATAAGATGTGGAAAGGATTCTTAAGGATATAAATGAACAGGCATTTAATGTATAAGTAGTATATATTCAATTTAGAATACAAGCAACTTTTATAATTTCCTAAAATTAGCATTTTAAAACCACAAAGTCCAGACAGCAAAGTGCAAATATTAACTCAGAAAGATAAACTGCCTCAATCCCTCTAGCAGGCTGTGGTGGGACTGCAATTAACATAGATGCTGTGCTAAAAATGGGTATGTGCATGCATAGAAGACATGCAAATGGGTTTTAATTGCTGCAAGAAATCTTAGTCAAGAAACATTAACATTCCCAACTGTAATTAAGGCTGGGGTGACTACAAGACAGCTGCAATGTGGAAGCTAGTATCTTTCATCCTTCACTGAAGCTACCCAGCTGTCTCTGGTTTGGTTATATAAGCATCTTTTGCTAATAATAATAGGTACTAAATCAAGGCTAGATGCTAAAAAGGTTGAAGTAGCAATCCACACTCCATTGCAAATCTACCATATACTGTGGAACTATTCCAGAAAGGCCAACCAAATAGAGTAGTAGAATACAGTTGAAGGCACAGTTAAAGTACTTTTAATGGACTGCAAAATGTGTATTGGTCCCACTCAGGACCACTACTAGAATGCAGGTGTTATGAGCATATCATATCTAATGCAGTAGCAACAAATTATTTTGTAATAGTGGTTGGGGTTCAGGATATTATAAAACCTTACGTTCTGCATTAGTAGATAATTAAATGCAAACATGTTTTTATTTGGTAAGTAAGTATTATACAGTAAGAAATTCTAAATTAAACAGAGTAATGTGGTGGAACCAAGCTGTTCAGGTAAAAAAAGTCAAGAGAGAGTTTTCATGCTTTTTCCCTTCCATAGTTTTGGACCAGATATTTATACCAGTACAGCCAAAACAACAGTTTTTTTTAGAGTGCATTCTTATCATAAACACTTACAATTTGTTTCCTAGATTTGTGCATTACACAATAGCTGCATTACAGCTACTGATGATGTATTGTTGGAAATTGGGAACCTATTTGAAGAATTCATCCACAAGTCATTTCCTTCTCTCTGTGAAATATTACAATCTGCAGTTGAGTGCCTTTTTAAAAGAAGAGACAATAAAGTGGCAGCTTTTGGGTTCAAAGTTAATTGGGATGATTGGTAGAAACTCTATCTGCCCATTGTATGTTTTGAATAGTGAAAATCCTTCCCAGAATATTGCAGGGCCAGGCCAAATGGTTTTAAACTAAATTTACTGTGTGAACTGACACTTGATCATTATAACACTCTGAATATTAAACTTCCATTGAAAGAAGCAAGCAACTTACAACTGAATTACATGTGACAAGTTCCTTAATTCGAACCATAACTTCCTGTGTGAATGTTCCTGGCCAAAATACTTGAGACACCAGTCCTTTCGAACAAGCTTCTTGTGCTGTTAACTTCCTTCCACTAAATAACATTTCATTTGCCTGAGAAAGACAAAAATTATTGGTAAGTTATAATAAAGTATAACATTTTTCTAAATATAAACACTATGGATTTAAAAAATGCTCCTACTTGGAACAATTAACTAGAATACGTTACTTTTTGTTTGTGCGCTGAACTGAAAATAAAGCAAATATTGAAAGCAACACAATAATTCAATGTCAACTTATAGCCCTACATAAATTACGATAGTTTCATAGTGTTTATGTTGCAAGATTTTTTTTTTTTTTTAAATCTCTTTAATTGCCAAAATATAGAATTTAGATTAGGGGTGTCAAATACGGATATGTCATGTGCAGGCCACACCCACCCCAGCTCCGTGAAGGGAAAAAACATCGCAAAACTTCATGTGACAGCAACATGACGCCGTGAGCTTGACACTCGTGATCTAGATCCTTACATCTAGATCCTTTTCCTTGAAGGAAAAAAATCTAGTTAGTATTAAAAGAAAAGCAAAAACCAGAACAACCAATGCAAAGTATACCATTAGTTCTAAAGTCAACAACTTTAACTGCCTTAAATTGATTGCAGAAGCATCTAGCATGATAATATCTCAAAGGAAGTTGACAGGGTTTCCCATAGAGAAACTTTGTAAGGGAAACAGACTACAAAGTCAAGCTGTGGCAACCTGCAGACCATATGTAAGTTCTATCAGTCATTTTTGTGACCTTTGGGGTCATTCCCCCAACTTTGGACTGCCACCCAAAAATATCTCAAAAATATTAATAAAGCTCTTTACTATTTTTAGATGGAAAATAATAAAACAAAACAAAACAAAACAAAACAAAACAAAACAAAACAAAACAAAACAAAACAAAACAAAACAAAACAAAACAGTTGTGCAAGGCCTAAGGTCTACAATCCCTTTGTTTCAATGGGAGTTGAACACAAAGAATCTACAAAATAAATCAGAAAGCTGTAACACATGGTAGACTAAGTAGATTAGATTATTAGACTATCAGTCCACAAGACTTAATTCCAGCTTCACACAGTATATAATCATTTATACTATCTGAAACTCTAGGAAACCTTTCATACCAATGATATCTTTTTGCTTCAGCTTGTACAGATGCATTTGAGAAACCTACGATTTGCTTCTCATTGGATACCCAGCTGCCTTCCTGATTTTATTTCAACTGACTCCAGAAAAAGGCTTGACTGCTTTAATGTAGGTTTTTTATTTTTTGTAACTTTATGTTCCCCATGTCCTGAAGCAGCATCTTTTCTAAATTAAATCCAACATCTCTTTTTCGGCTCTATAAAAATAGTTCTTAACTTACTTTAGATACATAGAATATAATTATATAGAACTAAAAAGTTTTCCTGAATATGCAAATGCATCAACACAAAAGCACATAGCAATATTTTAGGAGCCAGAAACTGTTTTCCCCCCAAAAAACATTTTCCTTATACAGCAGGAGTCAAAATGGGATACTTTTGAGGGCTACGTGCCATAAACAAATATTTTGAGAAACAGTTATGTCAATTCAATTATACTGAAAACTATAGGCACATCAAATGTTATAAATATATATTTATTTTACAGATTACTTACAGATGCCAGACCCATTATTCTTGGGAATGTGAGAGATGAGCATCCATCAGGGCTCTGCCCAAATGTTGTATACGGAGTCTGAAACCAAGCCTTCTCATTAGCCCAGACTACGTCACATAGAGGTAATATAGATGCTCCGAGTCCAATAGCTGGGCCATTTACTGCAACAATTATGGGCTTTTTAAACTGAATAAAAGTATTTACAAAATTCCTGAAATAAAATAAGAACATGGTTACAAGCTCACATTTTATCAGCAATATTCTTCAGTGAAAAAATTTCAAAATTGTAACTATTCTAGTGATTATTGCTTATAAAGATTTTTTTGAAAACATAATAGGCACCATCACATTTTCCTCTGAAAGTATAAAACAAGAAATAGTAACATCTTTCTTTTATTGGAGGTGAAATGAAGGGAGGGCATCAAATTTAATGATCAATCTCTAACGGAGAAAGTGGAAGTAGCCACACAAGTTGTTTGTAGCCAGTGTGTGCCTTCAAGTAGTTGTTTTAAAAATTATTAAAACAACATTTTGTATTACAGATAGTTCTCAACTTACGACAGTTCATTTAAGTGACCATTCAAAGTTACAATGGCACTGAAAAAAGTGACTTATGGCCATTTTTTTACTCTTAGGACTGTTGAGCATCTTCATGGTCCTGTGTTCTAAATTCAAATGCTTGGCAATTGGTTCATACTTATGACGGTTCTTGTCCCAGGGTCACATAATCATCTTTTGTGACCTTCTGACAAGCAAAGTCAATGGGGAAGCCAGATTCTGTGTTATTAATTTAACAACTGCAGTGATTCACTTAACAACGGTGGCAAGAATGGTAGTAAAATGGGGCAAAACACATTTAACAAATGTCTCACTTAGCAACAAAAATTTGGAGTTTAATTGTAGTTGTAAGTCGAGGACTTACCTGTATTTTGTTAGGATGGTCAAAACAATTTGATAAATACATGTTAAAAATATTTTTGAAAAAAGAAAATGCTATAGCTCTAAAATGAATTTTTACTTCAAGAAGAAAATACACATTTTGCTAAAATATTTTTTTATATTGAGGATAAACAGTAAGAAATAAAGTAACTGACTTGCAGTTTTTCATATTACACGCTTGGAAAACAAAACATAAAAACGCTTGAAATAATATATTGTTTAAGGAACACAATCACATTTCATTTTGTTCATTTTTCAACACTGTTTTTTGTTTTAGATATTAAGATTTGGTTTTGATAGAGTCATTTCTTAACAAAGTTTCTCACATTTGGTATTAATAATAAATAGTGGCTTGTTACAAAGCATCCATCCAAATTTCCTTTTCAGTGAAAGAGGGAAGTTGGAAAAGCAGAACATTGGACTCTCATTCTGTGAGTAGGAAGTCCATACACACAAACACTCTCTCAACATATATTTTCCAAATATCCAATCTGAATAATCTTTCTAGATAATCTGGTTTCCTATATTATGAGACTTTTATGAAAGGTAAAAATTGTATCTATTCAATAAGATTCTTCCAAATATAAAAACTGTCTTGGAAACATGTTTAACCATGCTTAGCCTAATGGATGTGCAACTCTTCCTAGTTTTAAAGAAGACACCTTTACAATATCTCCAAAATAATAAATATTATGATTTATTATTATAAATATTCTGATTACTGACTGAGGAAAAAAAATCGAAGTATAATTGGAATAGCAGTTTTGGTTTCACAAATAGCTGTTTTAAGCTCATGATCTGTTAAGCACAATTTGAATAATTTTACCAACCTAATTGCATCTGCCATCTTAGTGCTTTCCCTTTTTCTATCATCTGTCAGACGTCGAATAAAATAAATGAAATCAAGGCCACAACAGAAAACACTGCCAACTGCACTAAGAAGTACAAGTTTACTGTCATCAACAGCTGCTGTGTTCAATGCACTCTGGACTTCTTTCATCACCTGGAATGAGATGCATGAAACACATGAAAAAAAAGGGATATATAATATTTGCTTCTGAAAAGCTTTTCATTTACCAAGTATTTCTGTAATGTGAACAGCAGATGGCATATGTAACCAATTCAGAGACATCTAAATTTAGGACAAAGTCTAAAACTTCATTATTATTATTTTTTTTCAAAAGAGACAGACAGACAACAATGGACAAATGTTTTTAAAATGTACGCATTACCAACATGAACTTGTGTTGTGTTAAATTTTACTGAGCTCAGCAGAATTTATTCTCAAAGAATAAGCCTGAAGTTTATGAATATCTAAATTCACTATAAAATTGGACAGAAAACCTTAATTCTTAATAAATATGGTAGTTTATAGATTACAAAAATACTGAAAAATAGTACACAGGCAAATCAATAAATCACTTAAGGTAAGCTGAAACTTCATATTTACATCCTTGTCAAACAGCTTTTAAATTCCATTAACCTGAATGCTTAAATATACAGAGCTTTAGGTTTGGAAACTAATATAATTGCTAGTATTATATCAGTATAATACTATGGCACAATTCATAACTTTTTTTTATCTTATAATTTCCCAATTTATGACCTGCAGTGTTGAAATGGACTGACAATGACCTATGAAGCTTCAGGCAGACTTGTTTCTTAAGGAGGGGTGGCGCAGTGGCTCAGCGGGTAAGACGCTAGGCTTGTTATCTGGAAAGCTGGCAGTCCACGTTTTAGACCCAAGCACCAAGTGACTGGTGAGCTCCCATCCATACCCCCAGCTCCTGCCAAGCTAGCAGTTCAAAAGCATCCAAATATGAGTAGATACATAGGTACCACTATGGTGGGAAGGTAACAGCATTCTGTGATGTCATGCTGTCCACATGACCGTGGAAATGTCTTTAGACAGTACTGGCTCAATGGCCTTAAAACAGAGATGAGCACTGCCCCTTATAGTCAGCGATAACTAGTGGAGGAAAATCCGCGGGGATTCCTTACCTTTTGTTTCTTAAAAGCCCTCTTTGGATTTTTTTTGAATTCAAAAAAATCCAGAGCCTGGACTTTCTTGTATGATACATGTTCTACCAATGAGCTCTCGCTATCATCATTCTAATTGTGCTGAAAAGGCCTCTGCATCCTTATCTCCAGCACTGAACTCCACACTTGCATTTACTAATTTACTAATGTTCTGCCATTGATGTACTGCTTAACTTTTAATTTCTACACTATTTATTTATCAATATATGGCCACCCATCTGACAAGAAGTGACTCTCGGTGGCATACACCAACCAAGTAAAACAATAAATATATAAAAGCAATGATTAAAATACGCAAACCACCAAACATAGGAGAGAATAAATATGAATCCCAATAACAGAGCCATCTTAGAATATCACTGATCCTCTAGAACCCCAGGCCTGAAGACATAACTAGATGTTGAGGGACTATTAACAGACGAAGAGTTAGATTCACTTTGGGGAGGAGAATGTTCCCTAAGGTAGATGCCACAGGAGAGAAGGCTCTCCTTCTGGGACCCACTTCTAGCAGATGGGACCCAAAGCCTCTTGTAAATGGGATCTGAAGTTTTTAGCAGATGGAACTTGAAGCATACCTTTTCTGGCAGATCTATTGGGCTGGGCATATGTAATTAAGGAGAGATGATCCCTCAGATAACCCATCCCGTGCCATGAAGGATTTTAAAGATTGAAACCAACACCTTGTATTGACCTGGAAGCAAACTGGCAATCAGTACAACCCACAGAGCAGAGGTCATGCTGTCCTAGTTGAAGCTTCCAAATACTCTTTCAAGGACAGCCCCATGTAGAGCACATTAAAGTAATCCAATCTGGAGCGACTAGAGCATGGGTGATTGTGAGTTTCTGGGAGAGCAGGAATTCCACCCTCCCAGTTAAAAAAATCAGAAATAATGAAACAACTCTAACCTCTGGATTTAATGAATTGTTCTCTGATGATTTGGTGGATAATAAAATATGCGTGAATCCATCTTGTTTCCTGACAACAATGTCTCTGTAACGGTAAGCACTTTCAGTTTGCCGCACACTGAATCGTAGCCTTTTATCAAAAGGCTGATCTCTCCTTTCATCAATAAATCTTCGTTTGTTGGCTGCTACTCCTGTTACTGATGTCTGAATATTGGTACCATTGGTTGCCAAGGCTTCTATAAAGGTAGATGTTCCTGTGAAAAGGGTTACAGTATTTTTAGACCTCAGCTTTATTCATGAAACACATCAAATTCTTATTATCATGGAAAACATACTATAGCAAAGCATAGCAAATACTAAATGTCTTAATGAAAGCTTATAAAAAAGCATTTCTGAAATATAACTGATTAAGGTTCTACAGAATATGTATGAGAGAAGGTGGGGATTATACCTACATGGATAATAGAGGGAATATTAAAAGTCAGATAACCAACGCTGAATTCTCAGAAGAATCTTTATTTTATTTCTGATACAACAAAATGTAAAAAAGTACAGATACACAGACAAAATATAAAAAAAGTACACAAGCACAAACATGTGTTGGCTCAGTGTATTTTTCAGTGTTGACTCTTAGCAATCACGTAAATCTTCTCCAGGGTGATCTGTCCCCAATTTAGCCCTTCAGATCTCCCAACAGTGCACCCATCTCGACTGTAATCAAGTCCATATACCTTACTACTGGTTGTCCTCTTCTTTTTTTTACTACATTCTTTCAGCATTATAGACAGCTCAAGGGAGTGGGGTCTTTATATAATGTGTCCAAAATATGATAATTTGAGTCTGGTCATTTCTGTCTCAAGCGGCAACCCTGGATTGATTTGTTTTATGATCCATGATATTCTCAAGAGTCTTTTCCAACTCTTCTTCAAAGTTCAAATTTCGCATTGATAGGTTCTTGATGTTTCTTTCTCTAATTTTAAGATTTATGTCTTTTTATAAATGTAAATGTTCTCTTTCCTAAATTCCACATCCAAAAAAGATTGAAAGTGATGTTATTAATCTGCAGACCTATACATATACAAATATGCCACTGAAACTGGAAATTTTGCCTTGCATTTATAAACTTTTCATATTTCATAGCCGACATATTTTTTAGTATTGCTATTTCATAATTGATTTTAAAAAATTATGTTAAAAGACACTTTACAGATTCAACAAAACAAAAGATTCAAAGTATAGCTCATGGTTCCATTGTGATTCAGGCTTCCAGGGAAAGATGGCCAATTGAAGACAGCTCCACAGACAAATGGAGCTGATGATTTGCAGCTTTGTACAAAGGAGCCGAAGGAGATCACCTCCCTCCTTTTGATCTTCTATGGATTAAACAGAATGACATGAGATTGCCCAAGCTTTTTCTCCTTATGGATGTTTCTTTTTCTCACAAAAAGGCCACAGGGCAGTAAATTAGGGGTGGGAAATTAGGAGATGGGGGAATTCACCATTTTTTGTTTGTATTAGGATAATGGGATTATTTTATACATGTGAAATGTTGATGTGCTTACATAGTGAAGATATAGAATATGCATTTGAAGATAAATTGTTATTTGAAATATCCTGTATTGTATTTTGTCTTTTATAAAGAGGAAACAGTCCCTTTTTATCATATTATACTTTTAGGGAATTGTTTATACCTGTCACAAAGTTGATGGGGACTTGTTTTCTAGAGACAGCTGTCCTTATATATTTGTTTTTCTTGCAATCCTTCTTTTTCTTTTTCTTTCTCAGTCTCTATTCAAACATTTAATAGAATTATTTGGAAAAATAGCTAGACTGTGATCCCACCTTCCCAAGTAATCATCCAAGTATTACAACATATTACATAATTATTTAGACTTGTTAATCTTGCCCTCTTCCACTTCTTCCTGCTGTTTTGGTCAAATATGCAATCTGCAGAATAACTGTTCCATCTCAGACTACACCGTGATGTGGAATCTAGTTAACAGCTCAAGAAAAAAGCAAATCAAAAAACTGGAAGAAGAGAAGTACAGGCTGGCAAGTTTAAACCAGCATTTGATTTGTTCACAAACTAGTTGTCACATATTTTGCAGTTCAGTCTTCGAAGAAGTTGTCAAAACAACCAAAGGACAGCAATTTTAGATCCAAATTATTCTATCAAATATTGAAAACCACGTATTGAAAAGTAGCTAGTTTCTAGAGACTTGGCTTAAATTTAGGCAAAAGATCCACATGGTGATTAATGGAATCATGACTTAGGCTTGTGAGGTAGGCCAGGTCAGGAATTGGGCCCAATAAGTACTATAGGAACTCGCTTCTAATAAGGTTTGATAACAGAATTTTGAAAGGCTGAAAGAATTTCTTGCTCCCTTCCCTTTAAATCAGAGAGATTTGGGGTGAGATTATTCTGAGTTACTTCCTTAGCCCTTTTTATTTTTCTAGACTAAGCTAATGTTTTCATAATGGTTGTTACACAACTACGTAGAGCTAAGGCTTTCCTTTTCTTGAAAGAAAATTCTACTCTGCCTACTCTAAGAATTTTATTATTTGATTCCCCTCCCCTCCTTATAATGGTGGAGGAACTAAGTATACACTTGTTTTTGTTGCCCTGAAATGAGAGGAAAGTACCATTATTATTTTTTTAACTGAAGCTGGGGAGGCATTAAGGGCTTCAAAAGAACTTTGGGGCAGTAGATTCACTGTTCCTGCTTTAGGATATGATTTAGGATAACTTGATTCAGAAAGATAAAAATGAAAATTTTCCAAAAAACTCTTCGCAGGAATTAATACTATTTATACTTCCCACATCAGGATATAGAGAAGGCAGAGAACCAACTGAGGAACAGAAATTTACTGTAAAAGTACAGTCAATTTCTTGGTAAAAGAAATTTATCTGTAATTCTGAAATTAAAAGTTAAGAAAAAAGCATGCAAGAATAATTCAGATTGTCAGAAAGATCATACCTGTATTTTACTTTTTATTTTTATAGTTCACAAAAGGAATTACTCAAATGTAATATATAGAATTAGCTTGAAGAATGATGTCTAGGCCTTCCCTATTTTAAGATTTTTTATGATATGATTATGATTTTAGATTGACAATTTTTCACTGAAAATGTGCCAATGCTAAAAATATGAAAAAAGTATCTTCTGAATAAAGATATAAAAATGGTACCTTATGGTAGCTTGAGAATAATAAATTTAAAAATTACTGGACTAACTTAAATTCTCAGCTCGACAGACAAAGAAAGAATTGCACTCAGGAAACCTGCATGATTAGTCATGAAATATAATAGGAATGATATCATCACATACTAAGCACTTTTGTATACATGAATTTTGATGAGTACACAGTTAGTCCTACTGGTTGAAATTGGATATTTTAACTATCCATAACACAATTGCAGGATATTTACTTCTATAATTTAATAGAAAATAAGTATATTGTTTGATTTCACAGAAAATAAAGAAGATTATACAAAAATATGCCTATTAATGTGCACGTTCCCATTTGAACTTTAAGAAAAGTAATCCTGCAGGATCAGACAGATAATCCATACATGCTTCTTTCAATAATGGTGACTTGTCACCATGAAATGTACATAGACCACAGCAGGACACTCTCAGGCATTTTATATTCTTAGTATTTGATCTTAATAAATATGACTTGCAGTTGGTGAAATGTGTATCCAGTATGAATTTATTTTGCTCTTTTAAATTGTCTGGTCTGTTTTCCTTTTGCATCATTGATCAAATACTTTGAAATGTTTTGAAGGAACATGGGAATAAATTAAGCTTTTAAAAAATTGACATTTAAGTAATTAGTTGACCAAAAAATAACACATCACTTTAAAGATATGGCCTTTGATATACTGTATTACATCGCCACTAAGCACCCAGTTTCTTTTGTAGAATATAAGCCACAGATGTAGAGGAGCTTGTAGGAACTTCTCTGAGTCCTACAATTTTTCCAGGCAGCATGCTTCCAACAAACCTCCCTTATTTCGTTGATACAGTTTTCACTGCCAAACAATTTTGGCCATGGTTACTACCAGCTGAAATCTGACTCTTCAGTGGCATTTTTTGGTCACATTTATCACTGTTCTGAAAAAGGTGGGAGTACAGCATTTAAGTAGCTGTTTTCAGTAAAGACACAAGTTCTCTATGCATCCATCTTCACAGAAAATAACAGAATGCCTTAACAGATTTTGAAATACACAAAATAAGCAAAATATAATATTTACTAAATTTGAAATATGTTCAAACAGTTAGATTTTACTTTAATATTCATATTCACCGTGCTTGCAGAAAGCATGTAATTACATATTTCCATTTCTAAAGTAGACACTAGTTCAAAACATATCCCCATAGATTCCATATTCTGCCAATGAGCCTGGAGACCTCAGAATGCCAAGTAGCTGGTCTGATTGTTGTCTCCAACAATCAGACCAGGGTGGGAAGTTATTGGTTTTTGTTCTCGGGTTTTATCCTTGCAATCATACCTACTCTGTAGCTCTCCATCCACTCCTCCCCAAAAGCTTGCAGGTACCCATGCATACAGAGGCATGTGCAGAATGATGTATGACTTACAAAAACTGTAGTGTATTCATATCAAGTGCCCTCACACAATTTTGCACAATGCTGAATATTAGTTGCCAGTGATTTACCAGATAAGAAACTTTGAATATATTTGTTAAAATAGGGATACTACACCATATCTGGAAATTATTTATCATCAACAACTTGAAAGTTGTGTTTGGATAGATAAATTTCCACACTTACTCTAGACCAAAATGTTTTAACTACACTTTAAGACAAACAAGGAATTAAGTTTTATCCTTTTCTATTCCAGTATAGCAGTCTTATAAAACTGCTGGCGATTACAACCATGCTCTTTTCCATCATCCTTCTACTTTTGCTAGCATTTGAACAGTGTTCTGTTTTACAACTTTTGTTTTGTTAACCTGTTTTCTTTTGTTTGTATTAATTTAGAATTAATTCTAACAGAGCAATGGAGGGTGCGTCTGATCACGAGCAGATCGAGTCAGAAAGCTGGGAGGCAGGAACAGGAGGAGGAGCTTCTTAGCTGTCTGACTCAATCGGCTAGATCTGGTCATTAACCCTCACATGACCACTGTCCCTTCACTTCCTTAGAACAGTACTATTCCTAAATGCATTATAACTGCATTAGACAGGTTCTAAAGTCATTTCTGTCTTCCTCTATAGCAGAAGTGGGGCTATACGCATGGCTGGCTGAGGAATTCTGGGAGTTGAAGTCCATAAATCATAAAAGGGTCATCGTTCCCCACCCCTGCTCCATAGGAACCTTTGCAAGTAAAAGACTCTTGAATATAGTTTTCTTTTTCATCTATAACATTTTGCATGAAGTACAGAACAGCCCACTGAAAACAGAAGGTATTTTCCACATACATACTATGTCTTCCACATAGGAAGACATTTCCTAATCAAGCCTTATGAGTATAGTTTAATTTAAGCACCTGCTGATTCCAAACCTACTCTGGATAGTGTAAAATAAAAAAAGAATTGTTGAGTAAGGAAAATACTCTTGGTAGAGACATGTAAGGCACTTTCTTTATGAAAGTGACAAGGGATAAAACATAATTTATGCCCACAACAGACAGATAACATTTGTAAGTGGTTCAGACAGAAGTCTTCTCTAATTCATAGACGTATATGGACTGAGGTGGAAATCAGATTTGCAAGACTGTCATTGTAGCCAGTCTCAATAATAATAATAATAATAATAATAATAATAATAATAATAATAATAATAATAATAATAGCTTTTCTATGGAATTGGTTTCTTGGTTGGAGCTACCTAGTGAGGCTGACAGAATAGGAAGTACAATTTAATAATTACAAGTTTTCCTTGAGTTCGATGGCAATTGGGCCTGGGCTTGTCATTGTTAAGGAATGCAGTTGTAAAGGGTGATGTCACAAGGCTGCATCATTTATCAGTGGTAATCGTGGAAGTCTCCGATGCCATCATAAATCTAGGACATGCAGTCCTTAAGTTGGAAGTTGCAGGAGTCCCAGATAAGGAGTGTGAAGGTGCACGTGTGGAAAGGGGTTTTTTTGGGGGAGAAAGCCAGGGGAGGAGGCATTGAGAAGCAGCAGCAAAGAAAACTGGTGCAGAGAGGAGTATATTCCTTCCCTCAGTATGAGGGGAAAGTTCTGTTTCTGTCAGACACAGCCAAGATTCAGAAAAAGCAAACAGTCAAAAAGCCCAACCAGGAACAAGTAAGGAGAAAAGATGAAGGAAAAGTACAGATTTTTGACACAACAGAAATAGAAAGCAGAACCTAAAATAGAAAATATTTAAAATAGACAAGAGCTTTATTATTAAGATTCGTTTCTACAATAGCTGTAGGCATTTATAATTTACAATTCCTTTTCTTTTACTTGTAAACTTTCCTTTTGTAAAAATAAAAATCTTTCCCCACAGGGAGATGCAAAACCCCAACTAATCATCCAAGTTTCCATTACTTGATGACTTTTGAGTCTGGTTGGTCGGGTTATTGGTCAAACAAGCAAAAAAAAAAAAAAAAACCTGTGTGTCATAACCACACCACAAACAATCTGACAGGGCCCCCAATCATCTCAACCCAAGGCCTGAGTAATTAACTAGGGCTTTAAGGCTTTCTGGAACATCATCCAGGTAAGACCCTCATGGAAATCAGGAGGAATCTCATTTCAGAATGAAGGTGCGAAGAGAGGAGGCATATTTTTTGGGTCCCAATAGATAAATTTAATTGAAGAAGAATCAGCAGTACATCAACTCTGTTGTATTAAACGTGGCTGATACAACAGGTGATAGGCAGATCCTCAAGTAGCCAGGCTCTATTTAATGCAGAACTTTGTAGGCCATAAGTAACAATCACGGTTTTGAAGCATAGTGGCAATACTATGACATCTTCCTATCACATCTTACCAAGCGCCTTGAGCAGTGTTCTAGCTGGAGTAAAAGGTATTTGCCAGCCTAGTATTTATCCCATATGCAAGTGGAAAACTGCAAACTGTTCCTTAAAAACTGTAGGCAAATTTGACATCTGAACAGTACATCTGAATGCATGTATCTAATGTACAAATATAACTTACAGTGCTGGACCTCTTTGTGTCTACAGAAAACATTTATTTTTCTTCCAGAATGAACACTAGCAAAATGAACACTTATGGTCAACTATATGAGCATTAAAAAATGGTGCATACTTCAACATAATAGTATTTACTAAACTCACATTTGTGTATTGTGAACATCAAAGACCCCCCCCCCCCAATACCTACTGGGTCATTAGACACATTTGGGATTTAAGAGAAGGGACTCACAAGGGATATTGTGGTAGATGTAACCAATCACAAAGTACCATTTTCTAGGTGAAAATTGGTGTGTTTCAGGGAGAACAAACTCCTAAGTATAAAAAGGGAGGCATGCAGGTGGGGGGACAGGGTTGGTCTCCAAATAACAATGTCAATAATGAGTAATATAATTCTTTTGCCACAAAGGAAAAAAATATACTGAGTTCACAGGAAACAAGCACAGCCACATGCAAACAAAAACAAGCAAAATAAATACATAACATTAGTCAGTTCATTCAAAAAACTGAAGCAAAATATGCCATGTAGCCAAAATAAGTAAATAAGTAATTTGCTTTCTCAAGACCTACCTATCTAGAAGAGATTTCAATTATTGAAGAAAAACAGAATAAATCACAAACATGACAATGCACTTAAATGGCCATAATGGGAGTAGATGGGAAGTGGAAAGCAACTAAGCTGTACTTTGATGATTGGAAGTGTAAGTAAATCATACTAAAACCGATAATTCTCACCAGTATATAAAAAAGGTCAAGTTAAATTTACAAAACAATTACAATATTTTTTTTCAAAATATCAAGAGCAAATTGAAAATGGTTCCACATGGCTAGACAGAATTAAATGAGAGGAAATGAGAGGAGTATTTTTTTTACTTAAAAGAATATAGGAAGTAATGAACCCTGGGAAGAATTTAGGGACATGTTAAAACAGATAAAGAAGTACACAATAAATTCAAAGCAAATCTTCTGAAACATACATAATTACAGATGCTAAAACAGCATTTACTGTGATATATGAGGAGGTTAAAAAAGAAGAGATTAAGGCCAAAATAGAGGAATGAAATAAAATATAATTTTGCAGAAAGTGAAATATTTTTGAGGAAAAGTTGGAATGTAATAATAATAAAAAAGAAATTAACAAAAGGTCAGCAATGTAACGCTGACTATACAGATCACTCATTATTTGTGCATTATTTTTAGATTTTTTCCCCCCGTCTTATTATTTCTATAAATAACTTAAGATGGCAAACATATCTAATATTCCTTCTTGCTCTTATTTTCCCCACAAAAATAACCCCGTGAAGTGAGTTGGGTTGAGAGAGAGTGATTTGCCCTAAGTCACCCAGCTGATTTTTTATGCCTAAATTGGTATCATTTTGTTGAGTGAAAAGACATATTCATAATTAACACATAATCAATTTATTTCAGATGGGCATTTAAAATGGGAATTAGTAAGGTAGCAGAATAATAAAATTTCTCCTCCACTACCACCACCTCCTTTCCTCCTCTTATATTCAGGTACAATTTGTATGCTAATATACAAATAATGATCAATCCTATTTCAGTCAACATTTCTTCTCCATAAAAATACTTTTCTGTGCACAAATTATGTACGGTGAGATATTTAGAAAAAGAGACACATATCATTGCACTATAGGAAAACCAGCTAATAAATTCTACACTCATACTGATAAATAAAAAAAAGAAAAATTGGGCATGTCATCCATCAAAGAACACAATTTTATTATTGTGTAACCAATCTGAGTCATGAAAGAGAATAAGCCATGGATAAAAAAAAATATAGAAATATGCAGAAAATAACATACACACATTATTAAAAATGTTAATAGTAGGTAAACCCTAACAATAGTAAAAATAGCCATGAATAATTATTAAAAACCACAAATAAGACAGTAGTGGGTTGACCCCAGTTTGGACCGGTTCACAAGAACCGGTAGTAAAAGCGGAGGGAGGCTCCGCCCACTGACCCAGATGTCATCAAAGTTGATCTGCACATGCACAGAAGCTTCTGCACATGTGAAGAAGAGTGTGGGCGTGATGTGAGCCAGTAGTAAAGGTAAGTAGAACCCACCCCTGAAATAAGATGCTTCAATTTCTAGCAAATCATACATAATTACTTTACCATTCAACAAAGCAAGGAACTTCTGAATTAGCTAAAGCAGTTTTTCTCAACCCTGGCAACTTGAAGATGTGTGGACTTTAACTCCCATATGCTGGCTGGGGAATTCTGGGAGTTGAAGTCCATACATCTTCAAGTTGCCAAGGTTGAGAAACCTTAGGCTAAAGTACCTTCCTCTCAACTTGGTATCACCTCTGGCTGAACTCTGTCTTTTTATCAGGCAGAATGTTACAGTTAGAAAGTTTACTTGTATGAATCTTGTTCAGCACAAATTATTTCAAAATGAATAGATTTCCTTAACTTTCTGTTCAAAGTTTTGTTTTATGAATGCTTTTGTTATATGAATGCTTCAACAATAAGACAGGTATGGTTAGTTCCAGATTTACAACTGGCCTTTTTCCCAGAGGTTGTTCAGTGAATGCCGTGGTCATTAAGGAAAGGCCTTCATTTGAATGGATGGGTTTTGTGATGCGCAAAAAACATTGCGCATCACAATCACATGTGAAGTCCAAGGAACTAAGAATGACAGGAGTTACTTCTGAGTAGTTTCTTTACTGTTGCTTGCCTGCAACAGACATCTTGCCAGACTGAAATACTTATCTGCATAATTACTAGATGTACCTTGTGAACTGCTAGAAGGGGTCAGCCTTCTCCATTTTTTTTTTTGCATACCAGATTCCAAGTTTCTTTGTCTCTTTGCTTCTGGAGAAAGAGCCCCTCCCTTCTGTGACTCTGGCCTACATTTCACCACAGTGACAGCAGAATGTCACAACCAGTCGTAAAGAGATAATTTACAATGGCCGGGGTGCTTGACGGCCTGTAAAAAGCACCCGTTACATGACTGTCATAAATTCAAATGGTAATAAAACAACCAGTTATTAAGTGAAGACAACCAAGAGAAATATATATTGCAGTATATCATTAAAAACAAAACTAATAGAATTTATTTTGGTTTTCATAATTTATTTTACAAATTGTGATTATTATTAATTATATATGGAAGAATTATATCAGCTAATAGTAGATAGTGGTAAAATTATTTCAACGGAGGAAGGGAGGGAGGAAGGAAGGCACCCTAACAGGTTTCCAGAAATGTAGTTGCT
The DNA here is from genome assembly GCF_029215685.1 of Pituophis catenifer annectens. Taxonomy (NCBI): domain Eukaryota; kingdom Metazoa; phylum Chordata; class Lepidosauria; order Squamata; family Colubridae; genus Pituophis; species Pituophis catenifer. The sequence goes on from NW_027256883.1 coordinate 72,123,393, forward strand.
ACTAGCAATTAGTAGTCATAAAGATAAATGCAAAAATTAATGGAAGCATTTCACATAATTTTCCACAATTTCATACTACAAAATGGACCCTTATTTATATATCAACATGTAAAATCTGCAATCCTCCATATTTTATTTCTTATAATTTCTGTGAGCAAGGATGCCAAGTACAATAATGTGTGCATGATTTCAGTAAAAATTGTATTAAATGAGGTTTAGTAGAATTTTCTGGAAATTATTTTCCAAGAGAAGGCTGAATGCACCAAGAGAGAACATACATCAGATTAGAGAAATTGGACTCACAGATTAGTCTATGGGGTCTGCAAATTATCTTGAAATTGGGAAAAAGCACTTCCTAACAGAATGCAATCAGAAAACTGCAGCAGATTACTTCAGGAGCAGATCCATAAGATCCATCAAAATGAACTCAATTGTGGTATGGATGAAAGCAGTAATAGAATCTGCTGATATCTATTTTTTTCTGGTCAAAAATACATATTAAAAAGTCACTTATGAGAGATGTACCAGAATGTGACTACATGTTTCTGAAAGCTGCACAAAAAAAGAATCTTTAACGGGTTTTTTTAAAAAAAGACTACTTCAGAGAGATTTTCATTTAAAAAGTTGTCACATAGTAATTTATATTACAAAGAATTATATTTTACATTTAAAATATAGAAGTTGAATAAATGGATTCTTGGGTAGAGCTAGATATCACAGCAGACACAGGGCTGCTGTTGTAAACAACCAACCCAGTTGTGTAGGCTCTTCTTTCACACAATAAGTAGCTTTGAAATAATATCATGATTTCATGAGGGGGGGGGGAGGGAGGGAGCGCGTGTGACAAAAAAGGCAAAGCAAATGAAAGAGGTATATTATTTGTCTCCCTGCTTCCAATTCTTCAACCAAGGTATTTATTTAGTACATGGTAGCCTATTACATGCTACCATTTTCAGCAACAACCCCTTTTCTCTCAGAGGATCAATGGATTATGTCAAACAAAACATAAGCAGATTTAGTTTACCCAAGGTAATTTACCCTTGCTCCTTTTTCTGTATTTCTGGTGGGAATCTCTCTTAATGTGCAAAGTTGAGTTGGAAAAGCAGCCCAAATAAAGGTAATCCATTACAATCACAATTTGGATCAGACTTGTGTTTGTAAGTCAGGTAGTTGTTAAGTAAATTGTGCCTGACTTTATGACCTTTTTTGCCATGGTTGTTAAGCGAATCACTGCAGTTGTTAAGTGATTAAGCGAATTCAGCTTCCCCTATTTTGGCTTTGCTTGTTGGAAGCTGGCTGGGAAGATTGCAAGTGATGACCACATGAATGTGGGACACTGCAATTATCATAAATACACACAAGTTGTCAAGTGTGTAAATTCTGATCACATGATCATGGGGATGCTACAACAATCATGTGGGGACCAATCATAAGTCATTTTTTTCAGTATTGTTTTAAATTTAAACAGTTGCTAAACAAATGGTTGTAAGTCAAAGCAAACCCATATTCAGCACAAAAATAATGTAATGTGGCCTCTTAATATTATAAACAGGTGTGCTTATAATACAGGTAGTCTTCAATTTACAATAGTTCATTTAGTGACTGTTCAAAGTTACAATGGCACTGAAAAAAGTGACTTATGACCATTTTTCAGAGTTACAACCTTTGCAGCATGCCCATGATCATGTGATCAAAATTCAGAGGCTTGGCAACTGGTTCATATTTATGATGGTTGCAGAGTCGTGGGGTCATGTGATCCCTTTGGCGACCTTCTGATGAGCAAAGTCAATGGGGGAGCCAGATTCACTTAACAACCGGGTTACTAACTTAAAAACTGACTGCAGTGATTTACTTAACAACGGAGGCATGAAAGGTTGTAAAATGGGGCAAAACTCACTTAACAAATGCCTCACTTAGCAATGGAAATTTTGGGCTCAATTGTGGTTGTAAGTCGAGGACTACCTGTGTTATAAAACATACCTAGGTTAATCCTGTTACTAAAAGCATAAAACTGTGAAACTGCTCTGAAGGGAATAAAAAAAAACCTCAAAGAAGTTCTGCAACCAGTATATAAAAATGAATGATGATAGATTTCTTATAGTTGATAAGAAAATAATACATAATACTTTTCTGTAGAGGGCAATTGATATCAATGCTGCACAGATTTTCTAACTTATATTTTGTTGCTGTGGCTTAAATGGAACTTAAAAGTTGATGACTGATAGGGTCCACCTCACTTCCCATACACTTCCAAAAGTTCCCTCTCAGCCTAAATAAAAATGTTGCATTCAGCACAACATTTATGATTTAAAAAGCTGCCTTGCTTTAAAATAATAAAAATTGTGAACAATAATAGGAGAAAGACATAGTTGAAATTCCAAAACCCTCTGTTAACATGCTGTTATTGTAATCAACTCACCATGACTTCAATCCCTAATCATCCCAAATATTAACCTTAATTGGTCCTGGATCAAATATCCAAGATTGTTTTTTCATACTATCTCTTATCAATTCCTGATTGATTGAATACAATACTGTAGGTCCAGTCTCCAGAGCCAATCTATCTTCCCCCAAAAGTCCAGATAAAATTGTTCCCCAATTAGATGCATTAAATCCCACGCTCCATCAAACCCCTTAAAGAAAAACAATCTGCTACTTGTGGACCCAGAGAGTTCTCTGCTATTATACTGCTTGCAACTTTAAATCAATACATGTGAAAGGGTTGAATGCAAAGATCATCTATGCTATATTATTTTCTTTAAAAACATGGACAATATAATTAGGGAGGTACTGATTGCAGACAGAGCACTATCAAAGAAGAACAATCAGAGGGAAAGAAAAGAAACTATACTTCATTCATGTATTATAATAAAAGATCTAAGACGAGGACGGTATTTTCATTTCAGCTCATCCCTAGTTGCCTGTGTACACACAATGCACAATTGGAAACTTGTAATAAAATAATAGCAGCAGACTTGTGCTATATGCTCTTCTCCTTTCAGATGCATGTGCTGCATCATGACACATCTACAAAAGGAACACAACTTGCATCATGGTGACGCTTTCGTTAGCCAGTTTTCATCACCCAAAGAAACATCTAATAACAAGAATGTACATACATATATACATGCATACCATTTGACTTTTGTTCATCTAATCTAATCTTAAATATCTATTGGTATTTATTTAATCTTCAGACTTAGCACCTATTTCATTGATCAAGTATTATTAAACATAAATAAAAATACTTCAAAATTTATTGAGGTTTTATGTTACTACCTTATTCTACTGCACTCAAGGAAAACAGAGGTCAATGCTTTTCTTTTTCTTTTCCCCTTTATCTTACACTATTTTTCTCTTCTCCTTTTCCTCTTATTTCCCTATTATCTTCATTTTTCTTTGTATTTCTGTATTTTATATTTTGATAAACTAATAAAATATTTGAAGTCCAAAAAGCTTAATTAAGCAAGAAAAATGTTTTGGGGTCATCTTTTATATTTTACATAAAGCATTCCAAGACATTGTTTTAATATCTAAGTTAAATTTAAGTAAAACAGATTTCCTTAAACCTACTCATTCAGTTACTTTTTGTGCAGTAACAAACTTTTAAAAACCTTTTGTCAACTTTGCTTTTAATTCTTACAGAAGCAAAGATAAAATTCTACAATTGGCTGCACAATCCAAGGCCCATGGGCCAGACACAATCCCCAAAGTTTCCTATTTCCTATCAACTAAAAAAGGACTTTTTTAGTTTCTTTTGTCCCTGAACCACTGCTGTTTACCATTTTTGTGTACTTGGTAATAGGATGGTACAGAACATAGCAATTGTCTATTGTGAAGTACCTAGGTCTCAACCCAGCCTGTTCTTCTACTAATATATTCAATCATCCAATCTTCTATTTTCCTTAAAATATCTTTTGCATACATCTATGCAGTTATATCAATAAGGCTTATAGGACTGTAATTGGGGGAGGGGTGTCTTCTTGTCTCCTTTTTTCCATATCGGAACTTTTCTAATTATGGAATACTAGGGAAACTACTCTATAATAAGAAAAGCACATAAAATGAACCCTGAATGCATCGTGTTTCCCCGAAAATACGACATGTCCTGAAAATAAGGCCAGCCTGATTTTTGGGGTGGGCATAAATTCCCCCGAAAATAAGCCCTAGTGAAGAGGTGGGTGTGACCAGCACAGGAGGCAGCTCTTCCCTTCCCTGGTCACTTTATTGAAGCTTGGCACCTTTTGCGGCCCACGGATCAGCTGAGCCAGCAAGGGCTGGGAGCTGCCTCTCTGCGGAGGCCTCCTAGTGCAATGCTCTGCCACAGCTTCGGAGCAAACCTCCTTCCCTGCGCAGGATTGCAAGGCTGAAGGCTTCGGAAGGAGCATTTTTGGGATGTGTGTCTGTGCAGAGTTCCCCAAGGATAGAACAATCGATAGGGAAATGGAGGGGGGATTTTCCTGCTGATTGGAGCAAGGCGAAGCCTCCAGCCTTGCACCGCAGTGAAGGCAGGGGTTTGCTCCAAAGCTGTGGCAGAGCATTGCACTGGGAGGCCTCCGCAGAGAGACAGAATGAGAGGCAGCTCCTGTTCTGTCCCCGTCTCACACACGCACCCCCACAGACAGTCAATAGTGAAATAAACCAGCCGACAAAGGTTTCTCTAAGAGCAGAATTGGCAGCAACCCAGTGGCTGGCTGCCAAGAGTCTTTTACTTATGAAGGGAGTGTTTTTCAAAGCCAACACACAACAGATAAAAGAATATTCAAAAAGTCCAGCAATGCAGAGAGGTTTGTTCAATATCAGTTTTTGCTCGTCACAGAGCTTGAACGGCCACCACACCCCCTTTTATACCCTGTGGGGTGTGGTCCAGTGACTCAGCCTAATCCCTGGCATGCCTCTTCCTCTGCTGCACGCGCTTATGTCTGCGATGCTGTCGAGGGTCCAGCCAAGACTCATCATCATCATCATTACTGTCCACCTGCAGCTGCATGGAAGTGCTTGGCCCCGGGCCTATCTCTTGGCCTTCGGAGGACACCGGAGGCATTGCCAGAGAGGAGGGTCATGGAGAGGGAAGCCTTGCCAACTCCTCTCCTTCACTCTCGGAGTCCTCTCCTGCTGATAACACAGGCTCGGTGATCGGAGCCACAACAGTTCCTGGCCCGTGCTGGCTCAGCTGATGGAGGCTCCCTCATTGGGTGCGATCGAACTTCCAACCCCAACGGACCCGGTGGGTGCGAGCTACCCCAATCCAAAAAGGAGAAGGAGCTGATGGGGAGCTGTGGAAAGTTCTGGGAGTTGAAATCTACAAGTCTTTAAATGGCCGAGGTGCTGCCCATGCTGCTGCTGGCCTCTTCACCCTCCTGGCAGCGCTGTGCTTGGCAGCGCTGCGGGACTGCTCCTGTCTGGCTGGGTTGAATCATCCCAGATTGAAAACCTCCAAAAACATCCTGAGTGCCACCAGCCTGCCGAGGCCCCTTCGGGAACAGCTGCCTATGTTGCCTTGCCCGCCGCTGCTTTTGGGTTGCTAAGCGCCAGCCTGCACGCCTATTTGGTGCTGCAGACACCGGGCTAACCCTAACCCGACGGTCTTCGGACCTTGGCGGGCGCTGCAGCTCTCTTACCAGCTGTGCGAGGTGGCACAGGCAGCACGGCTCCACCCGTTACGCCAGCAGCATGGGGCCTGCCGCAGCCGAGAAGTGTCCCAGCAGCTGCTGGGCCAGCAGGCAGGGTGGGTAGGAAACTTCCCGCCGGCCAGGCACTGAAGCTCCGCCACTGCCACTGGGGGGGAGGGGGAGAGAGAGGGATCTCCTTTCTGGTGTAGTGAAGCCAAAGAATCTAATGAAGGCCAGGGGTAGGGGGAGGGTGGTGAGGGAGGAGCGAGAGTGAAGGCGAGGAGCTGCACGTTAACCTGGCAGGAGGTGGGCTTCTGGTTGGCTCCGTAAGCTTTGAAGATGCTCTTTTACGAGCGCCCGATCCCGGGTTCCGTAAAAGCCCCAGAACAGCCGAAAAACAGCTGTCTGGAGGCTTGGAACCCTCTCCCCAGGCAAAGGGGAGAGAGAAGAGTCGACAGGCGGAGGTAGAGCCCCCCAAGTGCGCTAGGAGAAATCCTGGGGCTCAAAGGGTGTGGGCTCCCTATTGAAGCCTGTCAAGCTGCTCCGGACCAGGGACGACTCTGCCAAAGTGGAGCTAGAAGCTGCGACCAAAATCTGCTGAAAATCAACAGGGGGACTTTTAACATCTTTACTTTGATCGCAGACAGAGCAAATCAGGAGAAAACAAAAAGGAAAACTTGCAAGTAACACTTTAACTCCGTTTTAAAATGCAGAAAATGGCGCCTGAGGGCGGGAGGAGGAAACTACTAGGGAAAGTGCTTGTTAAGGCTTGTTAACATTTGCAACAGTGATACAGCTACTGGATTACACTTTAAGAGAAAGTTTTAAGTGGAAGCGGCCAGGGAAAGAATTTGGTATTGAGGGAAAGAATTTGGTACTGATTTTAACTAAAATCTTGTTTTTATACTGTGTGGAAAAGAGTTGAATTATTGTCCTGATAGCTGGATGAATACAAAGTGGCTGAAATATGGCTGACAACAGGGCTGGTGAATCAGCAAATTCTCAAGCTGTGACTGTTCAGGCTTTTCAAGAACTTCTAGACTCTTTTACTTCTGCCCTGTTGGATACAATTGAAAGGGCTTTTTCAAAAAACAGCTTGGGAAAATATATATTAGAGGGACAGCAGGAAATTAGTCAGAGGAATTTGTTTTTGGAAGATCAAGAGATGGTCAGGATTAAAAGGCAGGCTGGCACAGTTGAAACAAAGGTTTTGGTGGACGTTTCCATTCAATTGACAGAAAAGCAACAAATAGTTTCTTTATTGCAAGCTGACAATCTTTATGGCAACAAGTTTTGGCTATATGGACAAAGAAATGGACTGAATGATTATAGAACCAAGAAGAGACAAAATACGGATTTCAAGTTAGAAAACGCGACCTCAAGAAGAGAGCGAGTATTTCAGAAACATCAACCTCAAATCACCATTTTAAAAGTTTCAAAAATAAATTTGGGGGGACTGTTGAAAGAATTTATAAAAAAAAAAAGGATTGGAAAAAATATAGAAAGAAGAGAAGAACAGAAGATTAAGAAAGATATCTTCCTGTGGATTTTGAAATTGGCATCGGGCAAGTATGTGTTTTAATGGTATTAAGAGATTTTTAAAATGTTTAACGTAAGATTATATTATTTTAAAAGATATATGAGATAAATTGTATAAGCTTTTAAGATGCCTAACCCTTTGAAGCGAAGAGGATTAATGTTAAATTCAGAATTTTATTGCAAAATGATAATTAGTTTTGGATAGTAAAAGGGCTGCTCTCTAAAAAGTTAGAGGTATTAAGACGGTTAATTGAAAATTTGAAAGACATCCTCCGGTAGATTTTGAAATTTATATTTGGTAAATAAGTGTTTTAAAGGTATTAAGAGATTTTTAAAATGTTTAACATAAGACTATATTATTTTAAAAGATATATGAGATAAATATGAGATATATGAGATAAAATGTGTAAGATTTTAAGATGAAAAATTTTTCTTTTTTTTTTCTTTGAAGGAAAGAGGATTAATGTTTAACTCAGAATTTCACTAGGGAGTAATGTTCAAAAAGAATGATATTCGAGGGTATAGAAATGGAATTTATTTTTTTTTACTGTTTGTAAGACTGCTAAAGTATCGGATTATACATCAAGAAAAAGAATTTTTTATAAGTAGGAAGAATGAATTTAATTTAATTGGTTTTGAGAATTTATAAAAGGGAGGTTGATGAATTGGAGCAAAGGGAGTTAAAGAACATGTGGGAGTTTTGAACTTTATAATTAGTTAGTTTATTTTAGCATATGTTTGTTAGATGCTATACCCTGTTTTTGCTCTGGGAAGTCAGGGAGGGGTGGGGAGGGTGGGATAAGGGATTGGGGGGAAGTGGTGAATAGAGAAATGTTTTAGCAGAAGAAAGTATCTACGAGTAGAATACAGGAGTTGCTCAGACACTAAAGTAAGGTGACCAGACGTCCCGCTTTTGGCGGGACAGTCCCGCTTTTGAGCAATTTGTCCCGCGTCCCGCGGCGTTTCAAAAAAGTCCCGATTTTTCTTGAGCCCCAGCTGATGGCTAGAAGAAAAAAAAACTGTTTAAACTCTTGCCCGGGGCTTCAAAGGGCCGCCCTACAGGCAATCAGTGTAAAGCAGTTTTTTTTCCCCCTAGCTAAGCTTCAGAAACGAAAACGAAACCAGGGTCTTTGGTGCAACGTGACAAAATGAGGCAGAGAGAGATTTATTTTTATTTTTATTTTTCCTCCCCAAAAAAGGTAGGTGAAAAACTGCAAACAATGGGAAATTTAGGAGGAGAGTTCAAGATTTTAAAACACAAAGGAAAAAAAGCTGTATTTAACTAGGGAATTGTAATAATTGAGATACTATTAATTGTATATTGTGTTGAAAGCAGAAATGGTTAAGTTGTGGTTCGGAGGAATATATGGGAGAAATTATTTGGTTTATTATTATTGGTAAATATAATTAATTGATTTGTAAGAAATTGGATTGCATGGAAATAATTGGAATATTCATGTTCATATTGATTAATATACAAAAAAGATAGTTTTATAACTAATTGATTTATATTAAAATGTTGAATTTGTATTAAACAACTGTATTACATAATTACATAATTAAACAATGTGAGGATGGATATAAAAATAGATGACAATGGGAAGGGGTATAATATAGAATAGAAGGGAAAAATTGAATTTGATTAAGATTAGAGATGAGGATGAAGGGTAATATTGGTTTTTTAAAAAAATAGATGAGGAATAAATATGGCAAAAAGGAAATATAGAAATTGTAAATTTAATTGAAATGACTAAACGCTGTTTAAATTTGTGAACCAGCCAAATATTCTGTTCAAAGAAAATACATTGTATGTTTGTATGTGTGTTTCTAATTATTGCTATTTATTCATATTTGTTCTCTTTTATTCTTTAAAGTTTAACAATTCATTCTTTATCTTAATATCTTTATATTTGCTTGGGGTTGGCTTTCTTCCCTTTCATCTTTTTTATTGTACAGCAATCTTTCTCCTCAAACCTACCACCTCTCTCTTTTCTTTCCTTCTTACTTTCTCTTCCCCCCACCCTCTTTTTCTCCTCCCTACTTCCTCTTTCTTTCTCCTTCTCCTCCTCTCTTCCTCCCTCTCTTACCCTCACTCCTACTCTAATTTCCATTCCTTCATCCCTCTCTATTGCTGTAATCCTTTAATGTATATGGACTACTCAGAGGGCTGAAAAAGTTATTTTTGACTGGTCCTCACACTTTTGACCAGTCCTCGAACTTATGACTGTCCTCACATTTTACATTTTTGCCCTATCTTGTCATCATGGTGAAGAGAAGCAGTTGTGAAATGAGTGACATGGTTGTTAAGAATGCTGCACGGGCATAAATGTGAGGATGGTCATAAGTGTGAGGACCAGTCAAAAGTGTGAGGACCTGTCAGAAATGACTTTTCAGCCCTCTGAGTAGTCCCTATACACATAGCCATGGCCACCCGGTCACATGACCAGGTAGCCACGCCCACCCAGTCACATGGCCTCCAAGCCACGCCCACACAATAAGCCACGCCCACAATGGTGTCCTTCTTACCAATGTTAAAATCTGTTCACCTTACCCTATAGACATAGCCATGGCCACCCGGTCACATGACCAGCTAGCCACGCCCACCCAGTCACATGACCAGCTAGCCACGCCCACAAAATAAGCCACGCCCACAATGTCCCTCTTTACCAATGTTAAAATCTGGTCACCTTACACTAAAGGAGGAAAATATTTCACAGCAAAGAAGTTAGAAAGGAGAGAGGAGGAGGGGGTAGGAAGAGGAGAGGGAGGGTGAGGAATGGAAGAAAGGAGAGGAGGAAGGGAAGGGAAGGGGACAGGAGTAGGAGTAAAGGTGAGAAGGGGGAAAAGAAGAGAGAAGTGGGGGAAAGGAAAAGAAAGTAGGATGAGGTGGGAGAGGAGGCAGCAGAAAGTAGGAGAGAAGAGGAGGGAGGGAAGGGAAAGAAAGGAGAAGAAGAAGGTTTGTTGTGGAATGAGGGAAAAAGAGAAGAAGAGCAACTCCGAATGTAATTAAAATGTCTTATTTTAATGCTTTCTTTAAGGGAAACATGTATATGCAGGATTTCTTATGTATAAGAAAATGTACAATTTCTAATGTATAAGAAAATGTACAATTTCTATTATGTGGGGAAGGGGAAAGGGTGGGGGGGAGAAAATTGTTTGTATTTCTTATAAAACTTTTCAATAAAAAAAAAACTGGCAGGAGGTGGGAAAGTTTCTGCGGGCGCAGCACATGGCTCTGCCCTCCGTCTTCCTGACCAAGCTCCACAGCTGAGGGTAGATGGAGCAAACTGTGCAAAGATTTTTGCCCGTCTCTTTCTGGGTGCGGCGCTTGTGCTTGTTGGGCCGCTTCCCAAAGCTGGTAATTCCACGGCCAGCCACTTTGCTTTTTCCCCATGGGGCACTCGCAGGAGGCATGGCAGCAGGTGGAGGCAGAAGCAATCCCAACCCGTTGCCCACTCCATCCCTCTGTCTCTCGGCTTGCCTGCAGCCACGCTGAACAAGCAATACCACAGAGTGTCTGGACTACCTGCCTCACCCATGCCTCTGCCTCCATCTGCTGAAGGTGCGACCGCGCAAGCCTCCTGCAAGGCAGCTGGGATCGCTTCTTTCACTCCCCCCATCTCTTTCCCTTCCATTGCTGCTTCTGGGGAGCAGACAGCATGATGGAGAGAGCGGGAGATCTCACTTAAAAAAGTGGGATCTCACTGAAAATAAGTGCTTATTTTGAAGCCCAAAAGAAAATAAGACCAGGGGTGAAATGCTCCTGGTTCGGACCGGCTCGGTTGAGTAGGTAGTGATGGCGGCGGGCATCATACCGGAGAACCGGTAGCAAAAATCCCTGCCCCCACCCCCCCGTGCCCCTCCGTATCTCCCCCTGGAGATACGGAGGATCCCGGATCTGCACACTTTCCGCCATGCTTTGAAGACACTCCTATTCCAGCAGACCGGCCTGGCCTAATTTTCTCCCCTTTTTAAAATTTTTAAGCTGAAATTTTAATTTGTTTTAAATTATTGGGAGTTTTAAATTGTCTTGGGCAAAAATTATTTAATTGGGTTTTAATCATGTCTTAACTTTTGTATTTATGTGTTTTATTTTGTGCCTGTTCACCGCCCTGAGTCCTTCGGGAGTAGGGAGGTATACAAATTTAATAAAATGAAAAAATGAAAATGTCCACCTGAGCCGCGCGGTCATGAGACTTTTTTTCCTTTTAAATGGCTCTGACGAGCCAAGCTCTGACGTTCCCAGCTGTGTTGCCTGCTAACCAGGCAACTCAGCTGGGATCGTCAGAGCCATTTAAAAGAAAAAAAGTTTTTTCTTTTAAATGGCTCTGACGAGCCAAGCTCTTACGATCCCAGCTGAGTTGCCTGCTAATCAGTAGCAAAAATCCCTCCCCCTCCCCCCCTCAGCTTGCTTACCTTAGCTGCTGGTCGCAACGCCTTGCTGTAATCCCTGCAATCCATTGCATCAGCAAGCAACTGAATCTCCCTGCCTGCAATCAAGCAGGCAGGGAGTTGTGGACTTCAACTCCCAGAATTCCTCAGCCAGCAAAGCAAAGCTGGCTGAGGAATTCTGGGAGTTGAAGTCTACAAGTCTTAAAGTTGCCAAGGTTGTAGACCCCTGTTCTATTGGGTAAGTTTTTTTCCCCTTTGGGAGATTTAAAAAAATAGTTAATTGGGGTTTTTTTTAGTTGTTCTTTTTTTAGACCTAGCCATTTAAAGTTTAGGAAATTTTAAATTTAGCTGCTTTTACATAAAAATAAAAATAAAATGAAATAAAATAATATTTGTGCAGCTTTCTGAGATTTAGTGTGTTTCTGTAGTGTTTCACTCTAACTACACAAACACACAAAATCTCACAAAGCTGTATGTGGAATTTTGTGTGTGTAAAGTGTGAAAGTTGTTTTTTTTGGGGGGGCTTTTTGTGGCTGTGTGAGGTTCCTGCTTGTTGCAGGGGCCATTTTGGGTCTAGCACAGCTGCTTTTACATTGTGGGTGAGCCAGTTGTGTTGTGTTGTGTTTTGTAGGTTAAAAAAGGGCAAAGAAGTGACATTGACTTGGCCATGCCCACCTGACCAACAAGCCACGCCCTCCTAGTCACCTTACCACCCCTGAATAAGACCCTGTCTTCTTTTCGGGGAAACACCATATTAAATGTTCTAATTATACAATAGTTAACCGAAGTCATAGAAATAATATATCTCATGTTGAAATTTATAAAAATGGCAATAAAAGCTAAGACATAAAGTATATGCCAAACAATGCAAATATAACCTGTTTACTATGCTTATGAGCAGGGTGGATTTGAATTAAATCAAGTCGATTTAAATCACGATTTAAATCACTTAAATCAATTTAAGTCATAATTTTTAAAAGCAACTGTCATTTCTGTCCTGCAGCGGCTCCTCTTCTGACCCACTGTTGACTCACCAACAGTCCCAATATTGCAGAATATACAGCCTCATGCTACATAACTAAGCTCCATTTCATCTGAATAAAGTAAATTATGAATGTATCTTAAATAGAAAACTATCTTTAGACAGATTTTTACTCCAAAAGCATTTTATTAAAATAAATTTGATAAAAATGAAAAAATTAGATTTAAATAAAAAATAAATTTAAATAAAAAAATGTTTTTTAAAACTTTTAAAAAATAATATTTATTAAATTTCCAAACATTAAAATACACAGTACAACCGTAGCACATAAAGAAAACAAACAAAAACAAACACATCAAAACTTAAACACTAGTAACAGCTTTTTTACATTGGTATCTCTATCCTAATTAACCTCTTTAAACAAATTCTACTTCTATGTATCTCTATTTTAACTTACATCCTTATCTAAATTATATTGACTTCTATTCACAATTCGATTTCATAACAAAATATCCCTTAAATTTTAAATTTACTCTCAAGCCAGGAATACCATCTGTTCCAAATTAAATAGTATTCGGTGTCTTCCCTCTCCTTCATTTCCATAGATAGTCTGTCCATTTCTGTGCATTCATATATTTTTTTTAATTATAATTTGGTCTGGGGGGGATATCTGGTTGTTTCCAATTTTGTGCTATAACAATTCTACTCGCAGTTAGTATATGTAATATGATATATTGTAGATTTTTTCCCATTTTCCCTTCCAGAATACCCAAGAGGAATAGTTCCAGCTTCCTTTCTATCTTCTGTCCAGTTATCTCTTCCAGCCATTTTTTAATCTTACACCAAAATTTCCTAATCTTAGGGCAGGTCCACCACGTGGTAGAACATCCCTTGTTTATGGCCGCACCCCCAACATTCTGGGGACCTGTCCAAGAACATCCTGGACAATCTCGCTGGTGGCAAATGCCGTTGATAAAACATATTGTAAAGATTCTCCTTGTAAGCAGCTGACATTGTTAATTTGTAGTTTCTCTCCCATAATTTATCCCATTGATCCAAATGAATGTTGTGTCCAAAATTTCTTGCCCAACTAATCATTGTTTCTTTCATGGTTTCTTCTTCCCCCATCGATTTTTATCCACCCTGCTTATGAGTCTCAGATGGAGGAATGAGGGAGAACAATTTGGCATCTCAACCAAACAGTATTCAAAAACAGGAAATAAAATAAGGAAAGAACAATTAGAAGCAATGGGACATTGGCAATCCCTTCCATTTTCATTGTTGCAGTTTCCCTGTTTCAAGATAGTTGAATTAAAATCATTAGTACCCTGATACTAAACCCCAACAGCAAAAATCAAAGCCATTGGCAAGACTCCTATGTTCTCTTCCAGAATTTGACACTGCTGTGAACTCTGCCATCATATTGCACTCTATCACAAACTATTGATAATCTGTCCAGATTTAATTCTGGAGATTAAAAACGTTGGTAGTGCATGCCTTGTTCGCTCTCCAAGATGCATAAAGGATTCTTATGTACCCATTCTATTTATCTGGCAATATACTCAGCAATAGTCATGCTGGTTGAGGCATTCTGGAAGTTGAATTCTACACTCTTGGAGGGTATTTGAACTTGGAAAGATTGGTATTAATCCTAGTATATTTAGGTCCAAGATGAAGGTAAAATGAAAAATATAAAGACATCCATCACAATCAACAGATTTTTAAAAAGATCAATGACAAATGCCTTTTCTTTTCTACACTTTTCCCTTCCCTTTTCCCTCTCCTATTTTTCCTATTATTGGTTTTTGTATTTTTGTACTTTATACTTTAAACTAATAAAAAGGGAAGAATGTGGCACATCCAGAGGGGAAAAAATAAAAAAAGATCACTGCGGCTTCAGAAAAATCTCTAACTTTTTTTTCTCTGAAGTGACATCCAGCAAAATTATTATTGATAATGAAAGTTGTATGAAGCAAAGACTGCATCTGTGCAAAAACTAAAAATGTTTAATATGTTGTTTTAATAAATAAACCAATGATCCAGTATTTGTACTGGTTTCCTAATACTTTCTCAGCAGGTTTTAAAATGTCTTCACTATTAAATTTAAGCACTTAAGCATCCTGGACTCTTAATGTCAAAAGTCTGCATCTTATATTTAACATGGAACTTCTTGATAGCACTAATTTCAAAGCACATTAAGAAGTTCTCAGTGACTGTCCAATGAGTATGGAAACACTTTTTCATATAAAATATATGCTATATAAATGTAAATGTTTCCTAGACTCAAGCATCAAAAAAACTTTATTTACTTTGTTTCCTGTTTAAATTTTAACACTGAACAAAGCAATGAGTGGAATAATTTTAATTTCTCTAAATTATACCATAAGTATTTTATAGCTACACTTGCCCCATTATCTGCTAAAAACTGCCTTGAGTTCGTTTCAAAAATGACTTTGAACAGATTTAAACAAATCATCATGGAGTATAGTGTTAAGATACTGGACTACCTGTTTAGCATCTGTACTTTTATGATTTCTTAAAGACTTATGGTATTGGACTACTTAAGATGCTTTATCAACCAACCAACCTACCGTAGTACTTACAATTCCCTTGTATATCATATATCCAGGATTTTAAAAGTATTGTTTGTACATAGTTCTCAGGCTGGAGTAGTTCGCACTTTTATTTTCAGCTAAGGAAGGAAGACAATGTGCAAACCTTGCAAAACTCAGATACAAGAGCAAGAAGCTGCTATGACCTCTTTATAAAAATACATTTTCTGGCATCCCAACATCCATTGTTTGCTTAAGGAGTAATACTCCTTACTTAAAAATGATAAAGTTCTCACTTTTTTAAAAAAAAAGTTAAAAAGTGCTAAATTGAATATGTCAGAAATTCTACTATTAATTAGCTGAAATGTTTTATCGTAGTAATCTAGTTCAGTTATTTAATACACAGTCACGATTTCCAGCTGGCACACTTCTTTGCTTTCTTTTGCCTCTCTCGTGTTCCACATGACCTCCTTATCATGCTTCTGGAGTGAGTTTTACTTTTTGCCATCTCCACCTCCTCATTATTTCAAGCTCACAATCCCTACTTCTGTTTTTGTCTTTCCTATTATACAATGGGGCAAAAAAGTATTTAGTCAACCACCAATTGTGCAGGTTCTCCCACTTAAAAAGATGAGAGAGGCCTGTAATTGACATCATAGGTAGACTTCAACTATGAGAGACAAAATGAGAAAACAAATCCAGACAATCACATTGTCTGATTTGGAAAGAATTGCAAATTATGGTGGAAAATAAGTATTTTGTCAATATCAAAAGTTCACCTCAATACTTTTTTATATATCCTTTGTTGGCAATGACAGAGGTCAAACGTTTTCTATAAGTCTTCACAAGGTTGGCACACACTGTTGCTGGTATGTTGGCCCATTCCTCCATGCAGATCTCCTCTAGAGCAGTGATGTTTTGGGGCTGTCGCTGGGCAACACGGACTTTCAACTCCTTCCAAAGGTTTTCTATGGGGTTGAGATTTGGAGACAGGCTAGGCCACTCCAAGACTTTGAAATGCTTCTTACGAAGCCACTCCTTCGTCGCCCGGGCAGTGTGTTTGGGATCATTGTCATGCTGACAATGCTGACGTTTCATCTTCAATGCCCTTGCTGATGGAAGGAGGTTTGCACTCAAAATCTCAGGATACATGGCCCCATTCATTCTTTCCTGTACACGGATCAGTCGTCGTGGTCCCTTTGCAGAGAAACAGCCCCAAAGCATGATGTTGCCACCCCCATGCTTCACAGTAGGTATGGTGTTCTTTGGATGCAACTCAGCATTCTCTCTCCTCCAAACACGACGAGTTGTTTCTACCAAACAGTTCTACTTTGGTTTCATCTGACCATATGACATTCTCCCAATCCTCTTCTGGATCATCCAAATGCTCTCTAGCAAACTTCAGACGGGCCCGGACATGTACTGGCTTAAGCAGGGGAACACGTCTGGCACTACAGGATCTGAGTCCCTGGCGGCATAGTGTGTTACTGATGGTAGCCTTTGTTATGTTGGTCCCAGCTCTCTGCAGGTCATTCACTAGGTCCCCCTGTGTGGTTCTGGGATTTTTGCTCACCGTTCTTGTGATCATTTTGACCCCATGGGTCAAAATGATCACAAGAACGGTGAGCAAAAATCCCAGAACCATGGGGTGAGATCTTGGGTGGAGCCCCAGATCGAGGGAGATTAACAGTGGTCTTGTATGTCTTCCATTTTCTAATTATTGCTCCCACAGTTGATTTCTTCACACCAAGCTGCTTGTCTATTGCAGATTCAGTCTTCCCAGCCTGGTGCAGGTCTACAATTTTGTTTCTGGTGTCCTTCGACAGCTCTTTGGTCTTCACCATAATGGAGTTTGGAGTGTGACTGTTTGAAGTTGTGGACAGGTGTCTTTTATACTGATAACAAGTTCAAACAGGTGCCATTAATACAGGTAATGAGTGGAGGACAGAGGAGCCTCTTAAAGAAGTTGTTACAGGTCTGTGAGAGCCAGAAATCTTGCTTGTTTGTAGGTGACCAAATACTTATTTTCCACCATAATTTGCAAATAAATTCTTTCCAAATCAGACAATGTGATTGTCTGGATTTGTTTTCTCATTTTGTCTCTCATAGTTGAGGTCTACCTATGATGTCAATTACAGGCCTCTCTCATCTTTTTAAGTGGGAGAACTTGCACAATTGGTGGCTGACTAAATACTTTTTTGCCCCACTGTATGTACAGTAGAGTTGTCTAAGTATGTAGCATTTTGAAGGCACACAAATGCAAAAAAGATAACTTACTAAAATATTGCTTGGCTCCATTACTCTGAGTGCAAAAGTCTTAATATGTTTTGACTGAACTGAACTGAACAGTTTTTGAAATAATATGACATTATTTTAACCAATATGAATGGTTACAAAGATAAATGGTGCTGGAAATATAGGTCAGGTAGAAAATTTTAACCAGCTTTCATGGCTTAGGTGGGACTAGAACTTACAGTGACCTGATTTCTAGCCTGATACCTTAATCACTAGACCAAACTGTCTCTTTTTGTATCTAGATTAAGCCTACGTATACCAGTTTATATTCTAATGAAGGAAAGAAATGAAAAGAATGTGTACAGTATATTGAAAAGGAAAACAAGTCCTTTTTTGTTCACTTTGATACATTAAATGCCCTGAAAGAAAGGTATAAAATGTGCTGCCAAATAGCCAAGTCCTCCTCTGCCTTAGTAACAAAACCAGCTAGTGGTTCTGTCCTACAGTTTCAATTCCTATGGTATTTGGTGGGATAAGCAGAAACAACTGGACACTGGAGGACTCACAGGTAATCTGATTCTCTGCCAGGTAGAACTTTCTGAATGACAACAACACCTTAAATTGCACAGAAACCTTAATGCAACGCAATATATTTTGTCAAAAAGTGGCATTTCATGGTCCTATCTTGATGTGTTCCAAAGCGCATGCACTGATACATTCTGGATCAGTTGCAGCTTCCAAATCCTTTTCAGAATAGTTCCATGAAGCATGCATTACAATAGCCCAAACAGGAGGTGACTAATACATGATACTATTCTTGATTCAGATTTGGGTGCAATGGGCAAACAAGAAGAATTTGTGGAAAGGCCCGCCTAGTCACAACTGTCACATACTCCTTAAGCAGGAGCTGTAAGTCCAGGGGAAGTCCTAAAATTGTGCACACTAATTCTGACTGGAGGAGTGGTGTTTCCTTCAGAGTTAAAGATGGAATGTATCTGGATCCAGGAGGCTTCAGAATCTAGAGCCACTCAGCAGAGGTGGTATTCAACCGATTCGTGTGAAGCGTTGGTGGAAATTTGGCCAAGGTTGAACCGGGTAGCGATGGCTGGCTGGCCATGCGCCCAAACCGCCCCTCCAGTCACCGCTTGCTTGCCCACCCACCATGTTCATCGCCATGTTCTTCATGCACGCGCATACCACTGCCTTGCAAGTCCAATGGGATACGCATGCGCGAAGAACATGGCGGTGATGGCAGCAGCTTTTTCCACGACCTCCAGTACTTTTCAGTGGCCTGCCTGGGAGGCTTCTTTGCCAGCTGCTTTTCAGCAGCAGCAGCTGGATGGGGGCCGCCGAAAACTCCAGTCAGCTTGCCTTCCGGACTCTGGACCAGAGGTAAGCAGGTAAGCAGCCTGAATAAAGAGGCGGTGGTGGGGGAGGAAGCGGGGCTAGGGCTGGGGCTGCTACAGGAGGCGAAACGGGGGCGACTGGTGAAGGGAGGGCAGGGGTAGATAGGTGGAAATTCCCAAAATTTTCCTACCTTTTCCTGTGGTCATGGCTAGGTGGGGGGGTGTCATGTGACTGAGTGGGTGTGGGTGACGTCAAGTTGGCCATGCCCACTCAGTCACGTGCCCACCTAGCCATGCCCACCGAACCGGTAGCGAAAATTTTTGAAACTCACCACTTCAGCCTTGTCAGGGTTGAACTGCTCTTCTCCATCCAGACTCCTACAATCTCCAAACAATGGGAAAGAATCTTGATGGCATCACAAGGTGATTTGATGCAGAAATGTACATATCAACATCAATGCTGGTTAGTGATACTTCAAACCATGCCAATGGATGAACTCATCCAGCAGCTTTATTTAGATGTTAAATAAGAGACTGAGGAGAGAACAGAGTCCTGTGAGACCTTATGAAGCAGCAGTCTAGAGCTAGATCTTTTCCCGTATCTAATTTGACTGGCTCTAGAGAAAGAAAAACCAGTGTGCCTCCTAGCCTAATCTCCTAAATTGGTCCAAAAGAATAGCATGATTGATTTTACTGAAAGCCACTGATAGATCAAGGAGGGCAAAGAGGGATACATTACCACCATTCCGATCCCACCCAAGGACATCAATAAACCTGATCCAGTGTTTTTTGGCTAATACCCATCTTTGTTCCAGTGTTGGCGCCACATGCATAATCTGGCTCAACGCATATCTAAGAGTTTTTTCTTTCTTCTCATTGAACAATTTTTGCCAGACACAAACTCCATTATAAGGTGAGCAATAATGCATGTCATGGACTGGGATCTGTATAATTTCTAATGGCCATTTCAGGCTGCTACAAGGATGTCCCCAACAATTACAGGCTACTGCCCTCTATGGCTATTTTAGCTTGTGTGACTGGACAACCCATCCCCTGGCTCCTGCAGATTATCTGCCTGACATTATGCTTAGCCTATACTTTTCAAAATGCTTGTCAGGTTTTATATAGGCTTCTCATATACATGAGTTTAGTGCTCTTTTGAAGAGTGTTAGTCCAGTACTGTACAGTAACTTTATATAAGAGAGAGAGAGCTATATTGGTTAAGTTTTATTGGTTTTGTTGACAGTAAGTGCATTATAGGTTTCCTATTGCTTCTGCTGACAATGATTTTTGTGTAGATGTACCTCATACTGTTTCTATTACTGGGAGTGGGAAGAGAACATCATTTTGTCTACACCACAAGCTACTTTGTGTTGCCAGTCATGGCCACTCACTGCCAGCACTGCATTCATTCCCTTTTGAAAGAATGCTGAGCCAGTGTCCAAAAATAGCTGAGCTGACAGATTGCAGGAGCAGAGGAAGAATACAGAGTGAAAGTGGAAGGACGTCTCCAGATACTTGGTCTCTGCAACCTATTAGGAGGCAACAAAATACTGTAGGTGGCTAAATCCATCATTCAAAGCACATGCTAATGTCTGCTCAGCCATATCCCATCCACATGAATGAGAACAAGTGTTGTTTCTCCCACAGCTAAGTAGAGGGGAAACAAAGGAAGGGGAATCCAAATTTGACTCTCTTAATTTGTCCTGCTTTGAAACTGTAGGGACAGAACCCTTAGCTGGCTTCATTACGAAGGCAGAATAGGCAGTGGTGGGATTCAAGTAATTTAACAACCGGTTCTCTGCCCTAATGACTTCTTCCAACAACCAGTTTGCCAAACTGCTCAGAAAGTTAACAACTGGTTCTCCCAAAGTGGTGCAAACTGGCTGAATCCCACCACTGAGAATAGGGCTTGGCTACTTGGCAGGACAGTTTACACCAGCATATTTTTCTGCTAGCTCATGGACTAGTACATTGCATTTCAATGTGGCTGTCTTTAGTTTCTCTTTAATTTCCACATGCTATTGTATAGCCAAGTAACCATTTATATTTTTTGTTTGTTCTTATTATCAGTCAGTAATTACTCAATGAAGGATAACTCAAAAATCAGAAATTGATTTCTCTGTAGGATTCATTCCTTGTTATTAAGAACTCGCTGAATAGCAGAGAGGGGGAAGAACATAAAATAACTCTCTAGAGAGACCAGCAATTTTCTTTAAATTAGGTTACTATGCATCCAGTTGACCTCTAGAAACCCTGGCTGGCTCCTAGATTTATAAATGTTTTGCAACCCAGATCAACCTACTATATATTCCTGGGAGCACCATAAATAAACAAGAGTGTTTTCCAGTAAAAATTAAATCCAAGGGACCAAAAGCAAACCCTTGTTTTTCCACTTTTAAAAGTGCATAGGGTATAGTTTTAAATTCCTATTCTATTTTCAATCTTCTTCACAGACTTAATAGAAGCTATATCTAAGTACATTTTCATATATTTTTTTTGGGGGGGGGGGTAGGATACTGTGAATAAAGCTAAAATTCATTTTTATTAGAGCCAACTGAGATTCACAGTCATAAGCTTTGAGTTTCTCAGAGTGGAAGTTAAACAAAAAGAAAGGAGAAGTAAATAAAATGCTAGTAAAGTTCATGCTGAGGAGAAATGAAGCAACATTTTCTCAGGAGATATGATGGAGGCAGTGGACCTTCTCTTTTGGGAATGCTATGCTTTATCTTTATTAAATACTAAATATTATTAGATACAGTATTAGAAAAATACTAATAATCACCAACTGAAGGTCTTAAAAGAAAATCAATGCATCACATTGATACTTACAACATTGCTAGGGTTGCCAGGTCTGCTTCCAAAAAATAGCGGACAAGCGGGGGGGGGGGGTAGTAAAAAAATTAAAAAAATATTACAATTAAATTATATATTTTCTTACAAACATTTTAACACGTATTAAAATAATCACTTCAAAACTTTACTTAAAATTCAAAACATCAAATAAATTATAATAATATGTAAAATATTAAATTACATTTTACTTTGCTGTCGTGTGTATTTTTTATTTGACTGCGCAACTTTGATCAATTCTTTGTGTTTAAGGAATAATTCTTTAATTTCAGTACAACGTTGAGAAATATTAAAAAATATACAAAGTTCACTTCGAACTGATACAAGCAGTCGGTTACGTTCGTCAGTCCACAAATTTCCCATGACGCTGAAAATTCGTTCAATGTTTGCATTTGATACCAGAAGTGATGCACAATACTGGAACAGTTTCAGTAAACTCGGAGCTGGCTCTTTCTTGAAAAAGTATGTCCACTTATCAAGGGATGAATTGCCCTGCAGATGAACATAAACTTCTTCTAAGGCAGAAATTTCATCGAAGAGAGTGTTGGGTGGAAGTTCTTCTCGCCATGGTGATAATAACCAGATGTTCGTCATTTCTTCTAAAGTTGGAGGATTATTGCGATCAATTAGATTGAAACAACTTAGCGTCTCATATACTGAATCGGTGAAATTATACCACTTTTCTAGGTATGCAATGGCTCTTTGATACACGTTGATGGCTTCTTTCTTGAACTTTTGCACGGCATTCTCAGGCAAATGTTTTTTACGTAAGGCAAATAAAACTTTCATTCCAAAAAACTGCTCATCGTATTTTTTTTGCAAAGAATCACGCAGCTTACACATGATAATGTGAAGATCACATGCAAGAATTTTCTTGCTTTCCAGCTTCAGTAGGGTGTCTTGCATTATTGACATGAAGAAGTGCATGAAATATAAATACAATTCTGAAATTGTTGGTTCATCGTCCTTTGCGAGTTCATTTTCCTGATCCGAAATAAGGTTCCAGATAACCTTATGGCACTCATCAGATACAAGAGAAATAAAATACGATTTTAGAGGTATCCAGTTTAAAAGAAGTCTTTCGACCGCTTTAAACAAACTTAACCAACGTGTTGGAACATGGCGCTAAACTTCATGGAATTCTGACTCGCAAAACTCAAAAAATGATTTCAACTCTTCTCGTTTCTTCGCAAAATTCGGCAAAAACCTTCAGCACTACATTTTCGATATCAAAAGATAACTGCTTTAATGCATTTTTTGCGCTCTTGTGTAAAATGTGATTATTGCAATGAGCATTCGATCTTTGTCTCATTCTAACTTATGAAAAAAAAGACAAAACGGGATTCTCCTATCTTTATTCTCTTAGACTGTACAGCTTTAGATTTCATCATAAAGCTTTTGAATAAAAAAAATGTCCACTATTTTGTGAAAAAAAAAATAGTGAACATAATGTGAAAAAAGGGGACTGTCCCCTCAAATAGTGGACACCTGGCAACCTTAAACACTGCAAACTGGGGAATCTGCAACAAATGACCTAAATTTACTATTCAATCTAATCAGATTGTCCATTGTATGGGGTCATATGTAAAATAATAATTGGGTAATGTTCATACTTACAAAAATGAATTAGTTTTAGATTACATGTTAGGTAAAAATCAATGAAATAACTATAATGATTTAGGGAAAAGAGGTCTTTATTTTATTAGTTATTACGCTTTGTCCACAGGATTCCTAGCTGGATACTTAACTTTTGGGATTTTTAACTAAACAGGACATTGATTTTTTTCAAAGAGGTCAAAAATATAGGTAGCTGGGTGGGTTCTGGCATAACACATAATGTTTAGGCCATTATGAAAAAAATAAATCCATGTTAAAAAATACGTTTTTAAAACACAGACACATACTTTAGCTTTTTATTTGGTGTTTTAACTTTCTAAATAATAGCAATCTGGTAGTTTGTTTAACTTTTAAAAGACAGAATGATTGCTTCAGGAATCAGATTTGTTCAGTGGTGAAATCTAAAATTTGCTACTACTGGTTCTGTGGGCGTGGCTTGGTGGAGGGGGGTTAATGTGACTGGGTGAGCGTGGCCAATTTTTTTTTTTTACTTTTAAAACCATTTTTTCTACAACCTCTTCAGCGAAGAGGTTGTAAAAAAAATGCTTTCAAAAGGCTCTGATAATCCCAGCTGAGTTGCCTGATTGGCAGAGACTTTTTTTCTTTTAAATGCCTCTGACGATCCAAGCTGAGTTGCCTGATCGTCAGAGGCATTTAAAAGAAAAAAAGTCTCTGATCAGGCAACTCAGCTTGGATCGTCAGAGGCCTTTAAAAGAAAGAAAGGGTTTTTTTCTTTTAAAAGCCTTTGACAATCCCAGCTGAGCCGCGCGATCATCAGAGGCTTTTTTTTTTTTTTTTTGCTACTTTTAAAAGCATTTTTTTGGCCGAAGAGGTTGTAGAAAAAAATGCTTTTAATAATAATAATAATAATAAAAAAGCTTCTGATGATTGCGTGGCTCATCTGGGCATGGCCGGGGGGGGGGAGGGATTTTTGCTACTGGTTCTCCAAACCACCCGCCTCCATCGCTACTGGATCGGGTGATCCGGTCCGAACCGGGAGCATTTCACCCCTGGATTTGTTTGACTAGAGGTTTTTTGTGTTTTTTTAATACAAAGTATTTACTATACATAATTTAGTAGTGAAGCAAATAAGCTGTGCTGTAAGGATTTAAAACAGTGGTTCCTAACTATTTGTTTTGGGTATCACTAGTCACTCCATCAAACTCCCTAGGGCCCATCAACATAAAAAAACAAACCCTATATTTTATATGCAGTTTATTATATTCATTGTTTATAATATATTTCTCATATAAAATTTCAAAAACATTGAAATAATGTTTCAATATTCTAACTTTAAAATACAAAAGAAATAATTTTAAATACTTAATAGTAATCCAAATTATTGGTGAAAAATCACTGGTGACATTCAAAAAGAGCCCTTTTGATAAAACTCACCTTAGAGCGAAGTAACACAATGCAATGTGTTTGTCTCAGTTGTTTAAAAAAAAAATCTATGCAATCTTAATTCAACAGCTGCCCAAACTGTGGGTTGCATGCTTGATCTGAATTACTTTAAGATACATGCTTTCTTGCCACTTCACATCTTACTAATATACTTTTAGTTGAGACAAAAGAAAACATAACTTTATTCAAATGAATTATCTATAACTAAATGGACATTAGCTACCTTCTAAAGCCTAGAGAGAAGATGCAGTGGTCTATAGGAAATATTCTAGCTGTTCTTTAAAACAAGAATACAAAGCTGCCAGACAGTTTAAGGTTAGAATTCTGGAGTTCTAAATCCATAGGCACAAGCAAAGTAGAAATAGAAGCAGCTAAGGACATAGAAACTGCTTCCCAAAAAACTTAGCAACCTGATACTTGTCTAAGAAAATGTAACCACTAAAGTGCCAAGCCAATCTTTACAATTTACGTTATACAATTCTAACAAAGTAGGTTGTAGTACCGCATCTGTTGCATAACTTTTCTAGTCACAAAACAGTATTGTTCGTGCCAATTTTTGGAATTATTTAAAAAAAAAAAAGCATTTTAAGATGACTAGTTAGATAATGTAATTCAAAATGTAAATGTATGTAATACAATTCTTTCTGATCAGAAGCTATAACATTTATTTATCTTTGTAAAATGGTTATTTAAAAAATCAGAAACATATTTTTTCCATCTTCATCAATAGGCTCAGAATTTAAAAATAATTAATGAACATGTTAGTTCGGTTCATCATATGATTCTGTGCTCATTTAATAAATTATTTCATTGTTTACATTTATCACATACCCTCAAACAGTAAATATTTTCTAGCACTGTCTGGAAAGAAAAACCTTCCATAGTTTTACTGGAGTGACATGAATTGTATAACACAATACTGTAGTTATGCTGAACGCTTAAGAATTAAATCCTAAAGAAAACTTCTAAGATCAGAGATTGTACAGTTATTTTTGTTTGCGATCAATAGCAAATTGAAATACTGCACTCTGAAATATAATTCTGCTGAGAATTTGTAGAACTGCTGCCATTTGGAGTTGATGATCATTAAGATAAATCTTTTATCTCAGTTAAGAGATTATCTCTGTAAGCATACATATAAGAATGTAAAAAATGAATAAAAAGAGCAGAAAACACCATAATATCCTCACTTTTTCTAGATCTTGAAATCCAGGATGTGGATAATCTTAGATGCTTCTTCTGTCCTGGTTTGCCCTGTTACTGCCAATGGGGAGAGGGGACGACAGGGATGGGAGAGAAGTCACAAGATTCTATCTATCTATCATCTATTTATCCATCTACCCATCCACCCACCCATCATCTATCACAGCAGCCCATCTTGCAGTAGTCCAGTCCTTGGTTCCAGGCTGCATTCAGCTGGCTAGGTACAGTCATCTCTGCGCCAGAGCTCGACACTCCTATGGCTTCTTTCCAAGTGAATTTATTTGGGGAACTCACCACAAAGAGGTTTCCATAGAGTCTTTCAGTGTAGCATTAGTCATCGTACATGTCATTTGCAATGATTACACTATAACTGTGGACATCTGGAAAGCCAGTCATGTGCCTATAGTAGGCTTTATGACTTCATGAGAGGTCTGAATGGAATACCTGACTGTCTGGTTTGCAATTCAGCTGGTGTCATATTGCTTATGGCTGTGAAGTAAGCAGCATGGAGCTGGTTGGGGGTTACAATTACTGCATTACTTCTGGACATAGGCAGTTGGGCCTGAAAAGAGGGGTAAGCATAGCAGAAAAAGACTCTGCAGTAATGAAGCAGAATCCTGGAAGGGAAGTAGAGGCTGCCTTGAGGATTTGGTAGGGCTGGTCAAGAGCCAAAGGCTTGATGCTCTCTGCTCTGGGTGGAATCCCAAGGGGTAGCTAAAGTCTAACAAGGCTGTGGACTTCACAGCCCCTGCTGGCAACATCTGCTTCTCCCCAGTAGGAGTAGAAAGGGGAGATTTGCCCCTCACTTCTCTGGTTTAGCATCATACAATGGGTGGCATCCCCACTCAAACACTCAGGGAAGCAAGAGTGGCCAGATCTTAGAATGACGCAGAGCAGCCCATATACCAGATAAGATCACATGGCTTTCTTGCTATCTCTTCCGCGGGAGAACAGATTTAGAGTCGTGACAGGTCAAGGTGGTAGGGAGCAGCCTTGGTGGGAAAGGTGAATTCAGCCCCTGAGACCTTTGTGGCTTTTTCTGTTGTCCTCAGGGGCTCCAGGGCTGGTTCAGAGCCTCACTATCTGCTAGTAAAATGTCCATCAATTATCAGGGATTCATTAACATCAAGACCGTTCATAGCACACTACTAAATACAACTGGAAATAGATTTCAGCTTATCACATCATCTAAAATGCCACTAAGGATATGATATTACATGTTTTGTACTGTACTTAGACAATGGACTAAAATTTGTTATAAATCTTCTATAAAACTAAGATAGCTGCTGTGAGGTTGCTAAATTGCTTTTCTAAAGACAATTATAGTATCATTTATTGTAGCAGCTGATGCATGGATTGCTTGCCCCTTATCTCTTTAGTAATCAGGATATACATAACAACATAGCAAAGCTTTTTAAAAAAGTCATCTGCAAGCAGCTCCAAAACAAAACTTGAAACATAAATAGTAACAGAAGGTCACAAACAAGGATCATTTATGTAAAAAACTGAAAAGGATGGAATTGATGCTTGGCCCTATTTTTCAGACATTCCTTTAAAATTACATTTAGTTTTTTAGTTTCTTATTTTCTTTTTTACTGAATCAACAGCAATGTAAACAGAAAATTAGGATTAAAAAGAAAAATAAATCTTGGAGAAAAACAAAAGTGAAAAAAGAAGAATATTTGTAAAACAAAAACCCATGCAGTTCACAAGTATTTATTTTTTTATATGGCACCACCAAAGATTTCATCAACAATGAAGTTGAATTCCATATAAACTTTTTACCCATTCTTTGTATTTAACAAATTTATCTACTTAAAAAATGAGGATGACAGAGGGAGGGAGGGGAAGAGGGAGAGAGATGGGGGGTGTCAAGAAAGGGGGGTTGGTCCTACCTGATATGCTCCTTCTCGTTGAGTGGAGACAGCATCCAGGAATGGGTAGTCCTCATCTGCTAGCCAATAGGACTGAGTCTGTCAAAACTGCGAGGACACACCTACACCAATGGTCCCCAGCTTTTGGCAAAGGCGTAGAGACAGACCCAATGTGTCTTGTTCAGAAGTGTTCCCCTCCCAATGGATCGAGGACCAGCCGGTCACTAGGGTGAGGCTGGATGCTGTTTCCATTCAACGAGAAAGAGTGTATCAGATAGGACCAATGCCACTTTTCCATTGTAGTGGAGACAGCATCCAGGAATGGGACATACCAAAGCGGTCGTGTCCTTACGGGTGGGTCACAGCCTGGTCCGAGGTCCCCTCATCTGCATGCACCCTCTGGAGGACCCGCCTACTAAAGCCCGCCTCAGCCGAGGCATAGCTGTCCAGTTTATATTGCTTGATGAAAGTGGACAGGGAGGACCATGAAGCCACATGGCAAACCTTTTCCAGAGAGGCTTGTGTTGCCCACGCCGCATTTGTGGCCGAACTCCTTGTGGAGTGTGCCATGATACTGTTGGGCAATGGAAGAGCCTGTATTTCAAATGATTTGGCAATACACGCCCTAATCTAGCGGCCCAGGGTTGATGGGATGACCTGGCTCCTAACATAACACTTTTTGTAATGCAAATAAACCAGGTAGATGGTTAGCCTACTTGTTAAGGAAAAAACAAAAGCTATGTACTATAGAAAAAATAGAATACAAAGGTAAAGAGGTATATCAACAAAATATGATTAAAAAAGCCTTTTTAGAATTCTATACAAAGTTATATGCTAGGGATACAATTCAAGGCAAAGATATAGACAGATATTTACAGGAGGAGAATATCCCTGTAATTACACCAGAGCAAAGGGAAGGACTGAACCAACTAATAACTTTGGAAGAAATTATTTTAGCAATTAACCAGTTAAAGGGGGTAAAGCTCCAGGCACAGATGGACTGACAGCTGTTTATTATAAAAATTTGCAGTTAGAAATGGTAGAACCGCTTAAGGAACTATTTTGCAAGATTTAAGCCGGAGGAGATGTACCCCCTTCATGGAGAACAGCTTTTATTTCATTGATTCCAAAGGAGGATCAAGACCGTACTCAACGTAAGAATTATAGGCCAATATCGCTTTTAAATACTGATTACAAGATTTTTGCTAAAATATTAGCAAATAGGTTAATGGTAATCATGCAACAAATGATTCATAATGACCAGTCTGGATTTATAAGTGGGAGACAAATGAAAGGTAATGTAAGACAAATTGTATACTTATTGGAATACTTGGAAAAGAACAACCAAGTCCCTGCAGCGCTTATCTTTTTGGATGCGGAGAAGGCATTTGATCGATTGAATTGGCAATTTTTATTGAAAATAATAGAAAAGATACAGTTTGGAGAATACTTTACACAATCTATTAGAGCAATATATCAGAGACAAACAGCACAAATAATAATTAATGGTGGTTTAACAGAAATTTTTAAAATTGAAAAAGGAACAAGACAGGAATGCCCTTTATCACCATTATTGTTTATTTTAACTTTGGAACCTTTATTGAATAAAATACGAGGGTCAAATAAAATAAAGGGAATTAAAATTAGACATCATGATTATAGATTAAGAGCATTTGCAGATGACTTGGTTGTTATTTTGACTCAACCAGTACAATCAGCTACAGGTTTAATGGATATAATTAGCCAATATGGACAAATGTCTGGATTTAAAATAAATAAACAAAAAACAAAGATAATAACTAAAAACATGATGGCAAAGCAAAAAGAAGAACTAGAAAGACTAACAGGATTTGAAATAGTAAAAAAGGTTAAATATCTAGGGGTATATATCACAGCCTCAAATGTAAAATTATATAAAAATAATTATGAAATGTTATGGCAAAAAATACAGAAAGAGATGGAGAATTGGGGAAAACTACAATTATCTCTGTTGGGAAGAATAGCAGCAATAAAAATGAATGTTCTACCTAGGTTTCTATTTTTGTTCCAAATGATACCAATACTCAAGAAAGATGAAAATCTGAGGGAATGGCAGAAGGTTATTAATAATTTTGTTTGGGCAGGGAAAAGACCGAGAATAAAGTTAAAAATAATGCAAGATATACGTGAAAGAGGAGGTCTTAAAATGCCTAACTTAAGATTATACTATGAAGCAGCTGTCCTAACAATAATTAGTGATTGGATTAAGTCAACAGAAGAAAGAATATTGAACATTGAAGGATATGATTTGTTATATAGCTGGCATGCTTATTTATTATATGATAAAAAGGTGGATAAGACTTTTAAAAGCCATATATTAAGGAATGCCTTGTTACGAGTTTGGAAAAAGTATCAATATAAATTAAATTATAAGATACCTATATGGGCAATACCCAGACATGTGATAGAGAATATAAGTGTAGAACAAAAGCAAGAGGTGATTACTTATAAAGAGCTTCTTAAAATGGAAGGGGGGGGGGTATTGCAGTTAAAATCTTTAAATGCATTAAAAGAAGAAAGAATAATTCAAACTTGGTTTCAGTATGGTCAGTTGCAAGCTAGATGGAAAGAAGATCAGAGAATTGGTATCATGCAGAACGAGGAAAATTTGGTAAAACAAATTAGAGACCAAGGTCAAATGCATATAAAAAGATTATACAATGTATTGATAGAAATAGATTCAGAAACGGAATTAGTTAAGGATTGTATGATAAAATGGGCACAAAATATTCAGGAACCAATAACGATGGAAACTTGGGAAAAAATATAGGTTAGAAATGTAAAATTTACGCAAGCACAAAATTTAAGAGAAATTTTTTAGAAAATGTTCTATAGATGGCATTTAGATCCTAAAAAGTTGGCTTGTATGTATCCGAATTTACATACTAAGTGTTGGAGATGTGATTGTGATGATGCCACTTATTATCATATATGGTGGACTTGTAAAAAAGTTAAAGCATTTTGGATTAAAATATGGTGGATTATCCAAAATATTCTTAAAAAGAAGATAAAGTTTACTCCACAATTGTTTTTGTTGGGTATAATTACAGATTGTACGGTTATAGAGACTAAATTGATTTTAAATTTAATAACTGCAGCTAGACTTTTGGTGGCGCAATATTGGAAGAAGGAAGATTTGCCTACTATTGAAGAATGGACATTAAAAGTAGCGAATCTGGCAGAAATGGCGAAGATTTCAGCATATTTGAAAGATCACTCACAAGAAAGATATATATCGGAATGGAGAAGATGGACTGATTATATTCAAAACAAATATCGGACTAAAAAGTATCAAATAGCTTATGAATGAATAGAAAAATTAAGAGTATTTATGTTTAGTTAGTAAAAGGGGAGTTACGGTGTGAAGGGAGGGATAGGAATCCTTAGTTTATTAGCCTAGTTTAGCATATGATTGTTAATTGTTATACCCTGTATTTTGTTCTGGGAAGTTCAGGGAGGGTGGGGGGGCAAGGAAGGGAGGGGGGGATGGGGAAATACTTGTAAAAAAAAATTTTTTTTTCCTTCTTTAAAACTCTAATAATAATAATAATAATAAAAAGAATCACCTCCTGGTGATCTGACCTGCCGCCGAGTGGCCCTCAGCAAGCTCGAGCTAAAAGCTCTTCAAGCTGGCATTCGATGGTGATCGAAGTTGTCAAGTTGGCAGTATAGTATTCAAGTTTTCAGTATAGCTGTCTAGAAGCAATCCAGCAATTAGTAGACCTATGCAAAAAACACGTCTGTCTTTAGCTAGGACTGAGGCAAAAGCTGGGGACCCTTGGTGTAGGCATGTCCTCGCAGCTTTGACAGACTCAGATCTATTGACTAGCAGACGAGGACTACCCATTCCTGGATGCTGTCTCCACTACAATGGAGAACAAATAATATTTCTACTTTTTCCAAATTCCTGATAGAATTGTTTAATGTTAGGAAGGAAAAGTATCTATCTGACCAGCAGGAATTCTAACCCTAGTTCATTAGATTTACCATTATTTGAAATCCTAGTCTTAACAACTATTAACTTTGTTGCAAGGTATCAGAATAACATTTCAAATCTGATATGCCAAAACCTCCATCGTATTCGTTTGTAACATTTGCCTAAACCTTTTTTAAAAAATAATTATGGAAACAGAAAAAAAAAATTGGCAACAGAAGAGTTTTTTAAAAATCAAATGTTATTTCTTTGTTCCTATTGTAGTATAATTTAAAATGCATAATTATAGGTTGGCCCTACATTAAAATTATATAAACTAGTTGTTCAATTAATTACTATCGACATAAATTTTTCCATTGCTAAAAATGTATTAGCAAGTCAATAAAAAGCATACAAATTAGTGGCACTATTTTACAATAACTTAATTTAAATCAACTATATTTCTTATATGGGGAGCCAAGTATAAATCTATACTATTCATTCTAAAAGCTGGATATTAATCAGTGTCTGGCAAATAGGTAGAAATAGAATTCAAAGGCAAGCAAATTCTTTATATCCCCGGGAATATGCTAGTGATACAGACATTGGGGTGTAACAAAGAAATATAATGGAGGAGAGGTTATACTCTAGATTCACAATTGAATTATGCACTGAAATACTCTGTAACTAAATACTGCCATGGAGGCAAAAATATCAACCTATATATTGCTGAATGAGAATGAATAAGGGAAGTTATAGTTTGCTGCTCAGCACATCTTTTTAGGAGAACATCTATGATTAATTGCCGAAGGGATTATTTTATGAAAGGAATAGGATGACACTACTAGAAGGTGGCAGTTTCCCTAGAGTCCCATAAACTAATAACGTTCTCCATCTTACTAAATAAGAGGGAAGTCTCAATGAGATCTAAGTAGATGCCAGCACTTGATCAAATTATCAGGGAATGAAAGCTAATCAGGAATTTAGATTAAGGCTACCAGGGAATTTCAGGGCTGAAGGTTGGACTGGAATGTTGAAAAAACATGGAACAAGGGAAAAACAAACCACTGCTAAAACAAACCACTGCTCCTTCAGAGCTGAAGAAGCTTCTTTGGATGAGAAGCGAAATGTCTACAAAGAAAAACCAGGAAGTCCACATGGATATACAGTAGTGACCCAAATTATGGAAACCTTGTGTGTATTTTTGAGGTTTGATGACTAATAACACCACTTTTTTTGGGGGGGGGGTGTTTCAAGATAATTAAATTCCACTGCTGGAATGGCCTGGGAATAGTCCAAACCCATGATAGTGAACCTATGGCACATGTGAAAGCCTCTGGAGCCTGGGGAGGGCGAAAAACGGGCCTTGGGCCTTCTGAGCCCACCGGAAGCTGGGAAATGGGCCATTTCCGGCCTCCGGAGGCTTCAGGGAGGCATACTAGGCCCAAAACGGGGTGCAGGAGTCGTGCGTGCATGTGCAGGGGCACTGGATTGAGTGTGGGCATGAGCATGCATGACCCCCTGCGCTCCCCCCCCCCGTTTTGGCATGCGACGGCAAAAAGGTTAGCCATCACTAGCCCAGACCTTAACCCAGAGGTGGTATTCAGCCGGTTCAGATGAACCGGTAGCGGAAATTTTAACTGGTTCACCAAACTGGCAAATACCACCTCTCACTGGCCTTGTCCCTGCCCGCCTGCCCGCTCACCCCCACCCCACCCTATATATGTTGCCTTCACCACGCGGCCCAGCTAATCGCCTCTCCACACCTCCACCTCCTAAAACACAACTTTCCAATAATGGAAAAATCTAAGTTTTTTCTTTCAGGAAAAGCCCAAAAGGAATGAGATCAATTCTGAGGTATTTACAATGCCACTGAAATGGCAAACAGCCTGCTCCAACATTTTTGTGAATGCAAATTTTTGTGAATGCAGTACATAATTAACCCAGTCTTTCAGGTGAGTCTCCTTCAATTAAAAATGTTCCTGCTCCTTCTGAACCTCTGCACAATGTACAAAATAATCTCTCTGCCAATATTAAATTTAAATATTATTATTAAAACAGCAAAACAAACCAAGCAAAGAACTATTAAAAACAGAGACAATATAAAAACCAAGGGCAAAAATTCCTTCTACAGTTAAAAGAATTCACATGCTCGCTAAAAGATTATGATCTTCTGTAATCAAAGAAAGCTTCATCAGCCAGGTGGATATTCCAAATACTGCTACAGAAATGCACCTACTTGAAATAATATCCTAGTGTCAGATGATGAGGAAGCGGTGAACAGAATTCTGAGTAAAAAAAGCTTCAGTTGACAAGAACATACAGTATACTGTGCCTTGGTTTATATACCATTAATCAGTTCAGTTATTATTTTGAAGCTTAATTTATCTTTAAGGTGCCTGTCTGTCTAGCTAGCTATTTAGTTACCTACCTATTTAATTTACTCGGGTTAAAATAGTAAGTTATTTAGTCTCATACATTTTAAGAATATACACGATACATGAGAATATGTACATTCTGGACTCTAAATTATAACACCTATGAATCAAAAACCCAAAAGTAGCTTTTGAGGTACTTTGAATAGGAATTCTTTTTGTAATGTGAATTTATTAACAAAACCGAAACAGGAACCTTCTCTGTGAAATGTACATAAATTTAATTCACTGTGTATTCCTTGGAGCTCTCTGAGGTTGCTTGCATACTTGCTTGCAGATGTTTCAATACCTGATTAGGTAACACCAGTAGTGGTAGTATGGGTGGGCTTTGTTCCCTGTTCATATATAGTAGCTGCTAATGTTGGAGGAGGTATGGTTTCTTTTTCTTTTTCTTTTTTTTTGTTTCCATAGTGTCTTGATTAGGGTATTGTTTTCTGCTTGATTGTTTGTTAGTTAAACCCTGCTTATCTAGGTGTTGGCTGCTGTAAAAGATATGTTCTGGTCTTTTTGTTTCCTTTCTAGCTTTTTTTATTGTCTCTTTTGAATGTAAATAGGGTTTATCTCTATGTTTAACTAATTTGATGACTGATTGATGGCCAATCTGTCTGAATGCCAAGCTTCCAGGAATTCCCTAGCATTTTGGGATTTAGTTTGATTTAAATGCTGTTTTCCAATTGAAACTATGGTTGAGTCTGTCCATATGTCCGAGATTTAGTTTTCATTATGTCTTCTGACTATTACCTGGTGTTCATGGATGTGCTCTGCAAGTCTTCTACTCCTCTGCCTTACATAGTGGCTGTTATAGTCCTTAAACTGTATGTTGTGAATGACTAATG
Source organism: Pituophis catenifer annectens (assembly GCF_029215685.1). Lineage (NCBI taxonomy): Eukaryota > Metazoa > Chordata > Lepidosauria > Squamata > Colubridae > Pituophis > Pituophis catenifer. The sequence continues at coordinate 72,158,225 of NW_027256883.1, forward strand.
CCTTTTCTTCTTGGGCTACCTGGCCCATCCTGAGCTACATATATTCTCCTCTACTGAAATTCAAATCAGTTTAACTAAACAAAGGAAGGCCTAAAGTATCAATAATGAAAGTACTGGAAGTTAGACCATAGGATTACATAATACAATAATAGTATTTTTACTCTCTTTAAAATATTTATATATCACTTCATATTAAAAATCTTCAAACATATACAGTAAAACTCAAAATAATACGCTAAAAATTGTTACTTTTATTAATTAAAAGACATCTATGAATCTCCCTTTAAAGGAAACCTTTAAGTAGTTTACAGTTACAATTAAAACTATAATTAATAATAAGTTAAAATAATGAAAAGATATACTTTAAGATATACTTCATTAAAAAATAGAGATCAAATAAAACCAGCCAGATAAACATTAAAACAGTAACAGAAAGTACAAAAAAACTCACAGCAGCAATAATTATTATTTACTAATCATTTATTTATATTATTATTAAATTAAATTATTAAAAAGCTAGAGAACAAAAATATTTTGCTGGTATCAGGAACACAGTGGTCTTACTAGAATCTTCTTAATGATGCAGGGATTACTCCCCAAAAATTTATATCCTTCTGAACTCAGGTGAAACTGTCCCACCCCCACCCCCCACCCCGATAAGGCATGAAAGACGTAGTTGAAGAAACATGTATGTGACTGAACTCAAATCAACGTTTTGTTTACATTATCGAGACTTTAAAATCAAAACTGCAGACAGGGTGTTACAAACAGACTGAATTATTGAAACTGGATATTTTAAGTAATTTGTCTGATTTTGCCTCAAAATGTCTACCAAGCATGTAATAATATTAACATTTTTATATGATCTGTAGCAGGGTCGGCTCCTGAAAAGCCTGGTATCCTTGAAAAAACATACATAACAAGTTATATACCTATATTAAATAAAATAAGGATTAGATAATAAAAGCAGAGACAAAATAAATTTAAAAACACCACCTGGGAGAATAGAACTGTCATCATCAGGCAACTAAAAGATAATAAAGATATAGCCCAGTTGTCGCTCAAGGGACAGCATTCAAAGTCAGAAGACTACCACTAAAAACCCTGCCCTGGATTAGTTATTCACCATACTTGAGTATTGGAGAGCACCCAGAGTAAGCAAGCTCTCTGAAGATGACTTCAGGAAGAGAAAGAGTATTTCCTTTTAGATACTGAAAAAAGCTTTATAGATTAATAACAGCATCCTGAATTGGGGCTGGAATTGGGAGCTAGTAAAGATAATAAAGAACTGCTGAGATGTATGAAATCTGTTGTAAACACTTGTTATCTATATCTTTAAAAAGCTTTACTTGTCAGCTATTTTAGACAGGTATGAATTATTACTTTTAGTTCTGCAACTATTTTTGCAGATCAAAAGAAAGAAAATATATTCCACCTTTCATTTTTTCCTTTCCTCAAAGTCTCAAGTAAATCGTATCTTCATTACTTCTGGGTGATATTCAGTTCAATTTGCAATTTGAGCTAAGAAAATCCAAAAGATTATCCCATTACTTTTAAAATTGATTTTATTTCACTACCTTTATTCAGTTAAGATTCAAATCAAGTATCTTTATTACAGTCTCTGATCAGCCAATACAGTAAGAGAGAACGATAATTTCATACAACAATTTGTTGTCGGGAGGAAAAGACAATGAGACAATAAAACAATATATCTAATTTAAAGTGTTGTGCAACTGTGTGACTCGGTGAAAGGATTTGGCCACCGGGTATGTGAATGTAGGGTTAGAATCTTTTAAAAAATAATAAACATACATTTTATCAGTATGGCTCTCAAATTTAGAGATAATTGGGAAGATCAGAGATATCTTGAGGCATCATAAAAAGATCATATGTGGACATGAGCAAGATTTCCTACCTCCGTGGATGCACAAGGGCAAAACTTTTGTAAATATGGAGTCTCACGAAATCTTCCTGCCAACAGTGCTAACGCAAGGACCTCAAAGGGGGCTAAGATTAGAATCCGGACTAAGCCTGGGCCTTAATACTTGGCATACAAGTCTCAAAATTGCATTAGGGATGCATTATGGGGTTCAGTTTAAGTTCATTTCTAAGAATAAGGATCATAGCTATGTTTTTAATATGTAAACTCTGTTGGAAGATATCTCAGACATAACTGACATCTATTGGAAATACTGATTCTCATCACTGGAATACAGCAGTTGAAGAATACAGGTATCCCTTGCCTAACAACTATAACTGAACCCAGAATTTCAGCCGTAAGTCATATGCAAGATACCCACGTATAGTATAGCCTTTATTGTCATTGTATATCATGTATACAACGAAATTGGTTACGTGACTGCTTTGTCCAATGACAGCAATGCTACCTCTCCCACTTGCGGTCATTAAGTGGAGGAAATGTCAAGAACTGCCTACCTAAGGAAGGAAGGCAGCTCTTTCCCTCCATTTGCAGAAGGAAACCACTTCCCATGGTAGTTCAATGGCACTTGAATCTCTGGGTCTAAGCTGACTCAGTGGAGGAGCTCCCTCCCACACACACACTCTGTGCACAGAGGGACATTTTCAGCCAGCCTCTTTGAAAGCAAAAGAGATTGATTTGGCCATGCACAGGGCAGAGTGTTAAGCAGCTCTTTTGCTTTCAAAGAGGCCATTTGAAAAAGGTTTGACCACAAATCCAAACACAAACCCAAGCTTGGAACAAACTTTTTTCAGCCAGTCTCCAGGAACCAGTCAGTTGGCAGTGGCTTGCAACTTTCCCTGTTGGCTTCCTCATTAACTTTCTGAGGAAAATGGCAGGGAAGATTACAAATGGCAATCACAGAATTGCATGGCACTTGGTAACCTGTTTTAAGTGTGAATGGGTTGTCAAGTTTCCCGATCGCTATCACAGGATTCCACAGTCACTGTTATAAATTTGGGCACGGGTCGTAAATTCCTTTCTTCAGCACTGTCATAATTTCAAAAAGTTGCTTAATGAATGGTGATTAAAAGCTACCTGTGCAGCTTATTCAAAAGAAACTGAAGCAATAGAATACAATTCAGAACTGCCCAGAAATCCAAAAGAAAAAGCTTGGTAGTATTAGTCTGAGTAGCTGGTTAATATAAGAGGAAGATAAAATAAATACCATATTGTTGCTTATATCTACTGCTAGCCATATAACCCAAAAGTTGTGTATGATGTTTTCCAAAAGCAAATGGTGCCTGGACTTCTGGGTGAACTAGGATGTCTCTGAAGGAGCAGAGATGATAGTGTGGCCAAGACCGATGGACAGCATTAAAACTGGTTCAATAGAGGATTATCTGAAGAAGATGAAAGATCACTTACTTGTGTTCTGGGTGGGTGCTATTTGTGAGGAGACTGCAGAATAGCAGTCAATTCCTGGGTTTGGGGGCCAGGAGATGAGGGAAGCCATCAAGCTCTCAACCACAGTGAACCCTTATATGGACACTAGATTTATTAATCCTCCCTTTCTAAACCTTTTTGCAATATAAGTATTTTAATGCTAAGAGAGATTTCTGAGTAGCAGTTCAGAAAAACTATCCGATGAATGGTCCTTCATTAAAGAAAAGAAAAAGAACTAATTAACAATTTAAAAAGTTTAAAGAATATAAGTTAACAGTAAAAAGTTGGATAAGAATTTAATTTAACAAAGTTTCAAACAAGCTAAGGGATCAGACATTTGGAATATTAAGATTTTTGCTATAATACTTTTGAAATAAGTGGTTGATTTATCAAAACAAGGAAGAAATTTGAGACAGATCATGGGATCATAAAAATATGAAACACTAGAGAGAAATAGGAAAAAGAAAAAAAAGAGGAAGAGAGGCCTTTTATTTTAGCACTTGATGAAAGACAGTGAAACTTACAGAAATGACAGATAAAGGTACCACAGTCAAGACATTTCAAAAGATTTTTAAAGAAAAATGGACACAAAAGCTTGTAGCTACAATGACAGCAACAATATCTGCTTTTACGAATGCATTATTCAAAGATCCTAAAGATGAAATGAAAGATGCGCAAGAGAAAAACTGGAAAGAATATATAGAACAGTGATGGGCACACAAACCGCCGCCTCAGCTCAGCTTTGCTGCGCATGCACCTCCCGCCAGCCAGTTGATCTTTGGGTCTCTGCCTTGCATGCGTGGGGCACAATTGGGGGGCCATGCACACATGCAGGGCCAGGTGCACGTGGCATGCAGTGCGCACATGTGGGGGTGCAGCGCGCACATGCATGGGGTGCATATGGGGGGCTGCACTTGCATGTGTGGGGGAGGGCACATGTACGGGGCCATGCGCGTATTCCATTTTGGGGGTTCATGTGTATGCGCACGCATTTGCGTGTGTACACGCTTTGGGCACTCGGTCCGGAAAAGGTTAGCCATCACTGCTATAGGACAACAGAATGAAGAAATAAAACAAGCTATACTGTGCAGAAATGCTGGAAAATAAAAAAAATGTGGATTATAAAGAGATAAAAACTAAGAGTGGAAATATAAATATTAAGTCAAGATGAAAAATGACCTGAGAAATGACCTATTACTGGACTTACAAAAGGTGGTGGCTAATTAAATTTCTGCTCATTCTCAAACCTCCAAAGCAGAACACAGAATGGACTTATGCTACAGGGTGGCTGATACCAACAGAAAACTTTCACAATCCTAATAGTAAGAAAAAAATGGAAAAGAGAATTCCCCTTAACTTGAGAAGTTCAAGTAGAAAGTGGATGGAGATTTTGTGGAGATGCTTTAACTTGGATGCTTACCATGACCTGCAGAATTTGACCTAAGGAAATGGGCATTGTACTTACCTGATACGCCCCTTCTCTGTTCCGCTGTCACGGCAGTCAGGCATGGGTGAGACATCGGTTGCTGATTCGTAGGACCGAGTCTACTGGAAGCTTAAGGACCGCCTTTTCCTGCTTGGCTCCAGTTTTGAGGCGAAGGTTTTCAGTAGACTGGTGTGTCTATAGAGAGAAAAAGAAGAAGTGAAAATACCTCCCGCCCCCAGAACTCCCCCGGTACCGACCAGGGTGGGTCTGACTGCCATGACAATGGAACAGAGAAGGGGTATATCAGGTAAGTACAACGCCCATTCTCCTATTGGATGTCATGGCAGTCAGGCATGGGACATACCAAAGCTCTTGTCCTATAGGGTGGGCTCTGGTTGGACCCGTTGTAGTACTCTCCTGCCGAAAGCGGCATCAGCGGATGCGTAAGTGTCCAGGCAGTAATGCCGGATAAACGGTGTGACCGAAGTCCACGTAGCCGCCCGACAGACTTCCTCCAGCGGAGCCTGGATAGCCCACGCCGCGGATGTGGCGGCACTTCTGGTGGAGTGCGCCGTGATACGCCGTGGAACAGGTAAGGACTGTGACTCATATGCTGTAGTGATGGTAGCCCGTAACCAACAGCCTACTGTGGAAGCCGAGATACGAACACTCATGGTCGACGGCTGGAAGGAGATGAAGAGGGCTTCGGTCCTCCGGAAGGAAGAAGTACGGGATAAGTATACTTTCAGAGCCCTGCACACATCCAGGGTGTGCCAGACTTTTTCCAAATGGTGACTGGGTTGAGGACAAAAATTTGGCAGGATGAGTTCCTGAGACCTATGAAAGGTGGAATTAACCTTCGGGATGAAGGCTGGATCCAAGCGGAGCACTACCCTGTCCTTATGGAAGATGCAGAGGTCAGAGCGAACTGAAAGGGATGCCAACTCCTGAAAGGCGTGCGGAGGTGATAGCCACCAAAAAGGAAACCTTGAAGGATAGAAATTTCAGATTGACCTCCCGGAGAGGCTCGAAGAGAGGTTTTGTGAGGGCAGTGAGAACCTTGTTCAGATCCCAGGTAGGGAACCTGTGGATTACCGGAGGGCGTAGATTAGTGGCGCCTCGTAGAAATGCCCGGATGAGAGGTTCCTTGGAGAGAGGGACTTCAGGTCCGAAGGACAGGACAGATGACAAGGCTGCCACCTGGCGGCGCAGAGTGTTGGGCGAGAGGCCCGAGGCAAAACCTTCCTGCAGGAAATCCACCAGTTGAGCCACAAAAACTGATGACGGATCTAGATGACGTCTAGCACTCCAACGAAGGAAGAATTTCCACGTGGAGTCATAAATACGAGTGGTTGAAGGTCTGCAAGCTGCCAGGATGATAGGAATGGCGGCGGGGGAGACATTGGCATTGATTAAACATTGCCGTTCAACCTCCAGGCAGTCAGATGATAGACCTGGGGATCCGGGTGGACGAGATCGCCTTGTTGTAACAAGATCTGATTGTCCGGAATCTGCCATGGGGGCGCCACGGAAAGGGACACAAGATCCGCAAACTATGGTCTGCGGGGCCAGTGAGGGGCTAGGAGAATGAGCTCCGCCCGTTCTTGGAACAGTTTGCGAACCACCTTGGCCACTAGAGGAAAGGGAGGGAACGCATAAAGCAGCAGACCCTGAGCCAAGGACTGCGAAGAGTGTTTATTGCCTCTGCTCCCGCCAAGGGGAAACGGGAGTAGAAACGAGGCAGGAGGTGGTTGCTGCTGGAGGCAAATAGGTCCACCTGAGGCATGCCGAACCGACGAGATAGGAGCTCGAAGAGATGAGGGATGCTTCATTCTGTGTGATCCATCCGATAGCGGCTGAGGGTGTCGGCCTGGATGTTGTCTTTCCTGGCAATGTAATCCGCCCGAAGAGAGCTCAGGTGAGCTTCGGCCCACAGTCCCAATCGAAGGGCCTCCTTCATCAGTGTCTTTGAGTGAGTTCCGCCCAGTCTGTTTACATGAGCCTTGGCCGAGATGTTGTCCGTGAGGACCAACACATCTCGGCCTCGGACATAAGGCAGGAACCTCCGGAGGGCTAGATAGACTGCTCGCAGCTTGAGAACGTTGATGGAGAGGGAGCGTTCGCTCGGAGACCACAGACCCTGCGTCAAATGAGCCTCGAGATGGGCTCCCCAGCCGAGGAGACTTGCGTCGGTCGTTAAGACCATCCTCCGAGGCTCATGGAATCTGCAGCTCTTAGATATCGCCGGCGAGGTCCACCAACGGAGGGAGGTGACCACCGGAGGAGGGAGTTTTAACGTCCGCAAGGGTAGCGTGGGAGAACTCCGTTGGAAGGGGAGCAATAGCCACTGAAGCTCCCTGCTGTGGAGGCGAGACCAAGGGACGATCCCATAAGCCGACACCATTTTCCCCAGCAAGGTGGAAAGATCCGCCAAGGAGGCTGACCTTCGGCGTCGGATACGGTTCGCCAGGGAGGACAGACTGCGTTGCCGGTCTTGGGACAAAAATACCTCCACTTTGGCTGTGTCTATGATCGCCCCCAAGTGTTGAATGCGGGTAGCGGGCGCTAAATGGCTCTTAGCCCAATTTATAGAAAAACCATGGGACTGTAATATGTGGACAGTACTGTTGACATCTAAAAGAGCCTGATCAGAGGAGCGGGAAAGGATGATGATATCATCCAAGTAGAACATGGCCCTGATAGGGATGGAACAAATATGTGCCATAAGGGCAGCCATCACCTTAGTGAACACCCTAGGGGCGGAGGACAAGCCAAAGGGTAGAGCCGTGTATACAAATCAAATAAATAAAATAAAAAAATAAATAAATAAAATGGCATCCATTATGACAAAACCGGAGGAATTTGCGGTGGGCCGGCCTAATTGGGATGTGGAGGTAGGCCTCCGTTAAGTCTATCGATGCCATGTAATCACCGAATCTAATCCCCAGCAAAATAGTCTGAAGTGACTGCATCTTAAACCGGTGATAAACTATGTGCCGGTTTAAGGATTTTAAGTCAAGTATGGCCCTCCAACCCCCCGAGGATTTGGGAACTAGAAACAGGCGGGAATAGAACCCTTGTGACCGCTCCGCAGGGGGAACAGGCTCAATGGCCTTAATATTTAAGAGGTGTTGGATAGCCGAATTGATGCGAGCGATCTTGACGTGATCCCGAGAGGAAGGACATCGCAAGAATAATTTTGGGGGGGTAGATCGGAACTCCAAGGAGAGCCCGAAACGAATGGTGGACCTGACCCAGACGTCTGTGACAGTGGTGTCCCATTTATCAGCAAATCTGGAAAGTTGGCCCCCTATTGAGAGATCTAGGGAAGACCTATCGGGTCCTGTGGAAGGATCGACCCCTACCCCCTCGAAAGGGTCGCTTAAACCCAAATCTGGTCCCTTGTTGGGAACCAAAAAGCTTCTCGCCAGAAAACGGGGAAGATGCCAAGTGCCACTTGCTTCTGTTGTCAGCTTGCCAGTTACGGAGCCATAAAAGGCGACGTGAGGTGACCGGAGATCCTATGGCCTTGGCAGAGAAGCGGGCCGCGCTGAGGGTGGCATCGGCAGAAAATTCCACGGCAGCTAAGATCTTATTCAGATCCTGGTGAGAAAGATTATCTGAAGCCGGTAAACGAGCCTGCAGTTGCCTCAGCCAGAGAATAGTCGCTCTATTAAAAAACAACGCTGCAGAAGAGGCCTGCACCGACCAGGCCGAGGCCTGATGGCCTTTAATCAAGGTTCGCTCAGCCTTCTTTTCCTCCGGGCGCAAACACTCTTCAGGGGGCCCTGTGAAAGAGGAAGGAGAAGACAGCGCCAAAACAGGAGTATCAACTGAAGGAATCTGCAATAGATGGGTGAAGTCGGGAGCCATGTTAAAAAGGCGTTTGTCCAGATTATTTGGAACCGGTCCAGAACCTGGAAAGGACCACTGTCTGAGAACAACATCTGAAAACAATTTCGGAGCAGGCACCACTTCCTTCTGAACCGAAGGTTCCTGGAATAGTGAATTGGCTGCGTCCATGGAAGCAGAAATAGCAGCATCTGCAGAAGAAACCGAAGAGGAGGAAGCCACCCCAAGACCAGTGACATTTTGGTCCTTGTGAAGTAACGAGCGAAACATTTGCAGCCGGAATAGGCCAATGAATGCGGGTTGGTCAGGTTCCAGGCCCTCATCATCTGAGAGATCCTGATCAGCCACAATTTCGCCCTCTGAAAGGGAAACTTGGCTAACTGAATCCTCAACATCACAGGCCTCAGTGACACCCTCAACTTCATCCTGGCCGGAAAGACCGCCGGAGTGGTGATGCTGTCTGGAATGAACTGAAGCTTCAGAAGGTGTGGCACATTTTTGTTGGAGACCTTGAGAAATGCCCTGACGAATGGCCTCTGAGATTACTGCAGCTAATGCAGGAGGTATGTCAGACAAGGCTTGAGGGACCTGATTAGGGGCCTGAACAGGAGGACTCTGTGAAGCCTGGATCTTAGGCCCTGGGGAAGGAGAGGCCTCATGGGTCACAGGGAAAACTGAAGCTGCTTCTGTGTCGCAGGCGGTGTCCCCAACAACTGATCTGTCTGGGGATAGGGCTGGAGTGGGCCTCTGCAGAGGTAGGTTGGAAGAGGCCTTGGCTGAGTGTGGAGTGCTGGTAGAGGCCTCAGCCTGGTTAGATGTATTCTGTAGGCCAGAAGCTGCTTGGGCTTTGTGGAAGGCCTTTTTGATGGCCTTATGGCGTCTCTCCTCCTCCCGCGACGGCTTGGAAGAGCTGGGCCGGGAAGAAGTCCCTGCGCTTATGGCCCTGGACTTGCTGGGGCATCCCTTGGAAGTCCCCTCTTCAGGATCCTCCACCCAGGGCCGTTTTCCCTTATCGCAGGTCTGGCGGGAATAACGCGATTTAGAGATGTCCGCCATCCTGGATACTAGCCACGCGGTTCAAAGGGCCTGCTTAGACAGTTAGAGAGCGAGAAAACCCCGGGTACTTGCTGTTGAGATTGGAAACCGATCCACGAAGGAGAGTCCTTGTAGAAGTCGCTAGCCCAAAGGCTACAAATGCAACCTGTGCTCGAGGAGGGCGATCACTGAAAAACCGCTCAAGGCACGGAGTAGGACTTGTGCTAAAGTAGCTGCAGAGCTGAAGGCTCGATCGCAGCACGCCGCCGCCGATAGCTGAAAGGCGGATTAGCCCGGAACAGACCCCAATTAGAATTTTGAATGGAGCTGTAATAAGTACCTCCGCAATCAAGGGACCTTGCGGGAAAGCCGGGAAGCGCGGCAGAGCGAACCTGTGCTCGCGCCCAATCTAGCTGCCAGAACTCAGCGCAGCTATATAACTATTAAACTAAGCCAAAGGAGCAAGAAGAGAGTAACCAGTCCGTTCTGAAGTTGAATAACCGATAATTCTTTGTAAAAGAGGCAGAGAACTCTATAGACACGACTAGTCCTGACAGACCGAGTCGAAAAACTGGAGCCAAGCAGGAATAGGCGGTCCTTAAGCTTCCAGTAGACTCGGTCCTACAAATCAGCAACCAAAGTCTCACCCATGCCTGACTGCCGTGACAGCCAATAGGAGAATAAATGGTTCTTTCATCTCCAGTTAAAAAAGTTGCAAGTGATTTAGAAGATGCTAAAGAGGCTTGCCAATTGGGTCAGATAAATGAGAAGCTTGATCTTATGTAGGTAATATCATATCCTAACCTAATCTCAAGTAAAGACCAATAATGAGCATTAAGCTACTCTTAATTATAACTTTCTTTTCAAAGGTCTCTCTGTTGTAATAGTGTGAGTTGGTGTCTCCCATCTTCTGACAATAAATTAAGCAGTGTTACCACGCTAATAGAATCGGTAGCTATACCAGTATGTACAGTCAGGTCCAGAAATATTGGGACATCGACACAATTCTAACATCTTTGGCTCTATACACCACCACAATGGAGTTGGAATGAAACAAACACAATGTGCGTTAAATGCAGACTGTCAGCTTTAATTTGAGGGTATGTACATCCAACTCAGGTGAACGGTGTAGGACTTACAGCAGTTTGTATATATGCCTCCCACTTGTTAAGGGACCAAAAGTAATGGGACAATTGGCTTCTCAGCTGTTCCATGGCCTGGTGTGTGATATTCCCTCATTACCCCAATTACAATGTGCAGATAAAAGGCCCAGAGTTCATTTCAAGTGTGCTATTTGCATTTGGAATCTGTTGCTGTCAACTCTCAAGATGAAATCCAAAGAGCTGTCACTATCAGTGAAGCAAGCCATCATTAGGCTGAAGAAACAAAACAAACCCATCAGAGAGATAGCAAGAACATTAGGCATGGCCAAAACAACTGTTTGAAACATTCTCAAAAAGAAGGAATGCACCGGTGAGCTCAGCAACACCAAAAGACCTGGGAGACCATGGAAAACAAGTGTGGTGGATGACCGAAGAATTCTTTCCCTGGTGAAGAAAACACCCTTCACAACAGTTGGCCAGATCAAGAACACTCTCAGGAGGTAGGTGTATGTGTGTCAAAGTCAACAATCAAGAGAAGACTTCACCAGAGTAAATACAAAGGGTTCACCACAAGATGTAAACCATTGGTGAGCTTCAAAAACAGGAAAGCCAGATTAGAGTTTGCCAAACAACATCTAACAAAGCCTTCACAGTTCTGGAACAAGATCCTATGGACAGATGAGACCAAGATCAACTTGTACCAGAGTGATGGGAAGAGAAGAGTATGGAGAAGGAAAGGAATTGCTCATGATTCTAAGCATACCACCTCATCAGTGAAGCATGGTGGTGGTAGTGTCATGGCGTGGGCATGTATGGCTGCCAACGGAACTAGTTCTCTTGTATTTATTGATGATGTGACTGCTGACAAAAGCAGCAGGATGAATTCTGAAGTGTTTTGGGCAATATTATCTGCTCACATTCAGCCAAATGCTGCAGAACTCATTGGACGGAACTTCACAGTGCAGATGGACAATGACCCAAAGCATACAGCAAAAGCAACCAAAGAGTTTTTGAAGGGACAGAAGTGGAATGTTATGCAATGGCCAAGTCAATCACCTGACCTGAATCCCATTGACCATGCATTTCACTTGCTGAAGACAAAACTGAAGGGAAAATGCCCCAAGAACAAGCAGGAACTGAAGACAGTTGCAGTAGAGGCCTGGCAGAGCATCACCAGGGATGAAACCCAGCGTCTGGTGATGTCTATGCGTTCCAGACTTCAGGCTGTGATTGACTGCAAAGGATTTGCAACCAAGTATTAAGAAGGGAAAGTGTCGAGTCCTGCCGGAGCTCGCCATTGATGGGGGGTGTGGGAGACGAAGGAGTGGAGATAAGCAGCCGCAGAGAACACACAAACAGTTCCTGGATAGCAGCATTCAGGGCAATGATTGATGACGTTGCTGGGCCTCTCCGATTCTGCTGTCCTCGCTGCTCGCAGCTGTTACTGTTAAGGGAGTGGGGGGTGCTTGATTGATAATCACCGGATGTATGTTTAAGGGGCTGAGTTTTTGTTAAATAGCGCTGTGGTGTGATTACACCCAGCGCTGACTTTGAACCAAAACACCGACTTGTACTTTACTTTTGACTGCAAGCTTATCATTGCCAAAGTAAACCCTGATTCTCTGTGTGTTACTGGTGATTATTTCCTATCGCAGTTCTGAACGAACGACAAGCCGAGAGAAAGTCAGCGCTTGGTTCCTTTTCGCAAGAGGTGAGGAGTCCCTGTGGCTTTGCAGCAAAGGGGGATATGGCAGAAGGGACGGCCTTGGAAGAGCAGGAGTGTGGTGGAGATGTGGAGGGGGAGGAACCACTGATAGAGGAGGTGAAGGAGAGTGTGGAACAGTTGGCAGTGAAACCAAAAGTCAAGCAACCCAAGAGCGCCCCGCCCCGACCGGAGGAGGAGAGTTTTCCAGGACAACGGGCTCGGACGGGGGATTGGTGGCACAGCTCTGTTCTCCTCGGGCCACGGATGCCAACACCCCCTCGCTTGGGAGCATCTTTCCAGGGCTGGAGGGAAAGACGATGGACTGAGGAGGATGAAGGGGATTGGGGGTATCCTGCCTCATCCGGTCCCAGCACCATGGATACGCTACGTGAGCGTTTTGGGGAATCTGGATTTCGTGACGCCCCATCCTGGCAGCCCTGGGTTGCAGGGCTGGAGCCTCCAGGTTCTTCTTGGCAGGATACAGGGGTGACCGCTTCGGAGACCCAATTCCGGCTCACAAGTCCTAAATTGAGGATGGAGCGGACCTCTAGACGATCCATGGACCAACCCCCTCCAGAACAAGACCAAGGTGCCTCGTCGGGAGACCTTGGAGCCGGTCCTGAGCCCCAACCAACGCAATTGGCAGGGGGCTTACCTGTTGGGGGTCGCGGGGCGACGAGGGACCGACCTAGGCAGGACAGGAGAGCGACTGGAGCAGCGAGGACCCCAGGCCCCATGCCTTGGCCTCCGGGGCCCCCGCCGGGGCTGTGGGTCCCGCAGGCCGTTTGGGGACCACCTGCCCTGCAGACTTCCTTTGACGGAAACCCTGTAACACAGGCCTCGTGGGTGGCAGCACCCGATGTTCACGCTGCCCGATTGATACAACGGTTCCATCGGAAATACCCAGACAAACCTAATGCAGGATCGTAACAGTGACTAACATCTGTATGCTTTCTATTTATAGGTGAGCTCCTGGTAGGGGGGGCCGCCTGTCGAGTCCTGCCGGAGCTCGCCATTGATGGGGGGTGTGGGAGACGAAGGAGTGGAGATAAGCAGCCGCAGAGAACACACAAACAGTTCCTGGATAGCAGCATTCAGGGCAATGATTGATGACGTTGCTGGGCCTCTCCGATTCTGCTGTCCTCGCTGCTCGCAGCTGTTACTGTTAAGGGAGTGGGGGGTGCTTGATTGATAATCACCGGATGTATGTTTAAGGGGCTGAGTTTTTGTTAAATAGCGCTGTGGTGTGATTACACCCAGCGCTGACTTTGAACCAAAACACCGACTTGTACTTTACTTTTGACTGCAAGCTTATCATTGCCAAAGTAAACCCTGATTCTCTGTGTGTTACTGGTGATTATTTCCTATCGCAGTTCTGAACGAACGACAAGCCGAGAGAAAGTTTGATTTATGATTATTATTCTGTCCCATTACTTTTGGTCCCTTAACAAGTGGAAGGCACATATACAAACTGCTGTAAGTCCTACACCGTTCACCTGAGTTGGATGTACATACCCTCAAATTAAAGCTGACAGTCTGCAGTTAACGCACATTGTGTTTGTTTCATTCCAACTCCATTGTGGTGGTGTATAGAGCCAAAGATGTTAGAATTGTGTCGATGTCCCAATATTTCTGGACCTGACTGTATGAATCAGAGTTCTGAGCAAAAGAGTTAAGCCTAGTGATGACTGAGTCTTGCTTAGGTCCTCTCCTAAGGCCTGAGCCATCTTGTACAGATGAGTTAATTTGACTGTTCTTCCTCATCTGAAAATTCTTTTTTACATAAGGTTGTAACAGCAGATTCCTGTAAAAAAAATTAAATCGGCGTTGGCAAAGCACATATATGGTTGACCACCATTATTTATATTTCAATGGCTCCTGTTTTCCAAAGAAGACAGTACACTAACATTGGCTTTTATTGTCTCAATATATTAATCTGCAATTGTTTGTTAGAATTGCCAAAGTCTATTACACTTTATCATGACAGTAAATTTAATGATGCATTATTCTGTCAAAACTAGACAAATACCTGTCATGCCCTGGAGATGGTATATTCAGTAGAATTTGACTTTCTTTGGAACAATAAACTATCCTAATTTGTTTTTGCAATTTAACTTCAAAAATCATTTGTTATGTAGCATAAGACCAACATTTTGAAATAAATCTAAAGTCCTTTACAAAACACATAATTAGTTCATTATATCTACATTATTTGTGATACTGAAAACAAATGCACTTCTAACTAAAAAACAAAAACACGGGCATTTTACATGAATGTCTACATTATTTAAAACTACTTCGTTGAATACTATTGGTAATAATAATGAACTTGAATCTTGAGTAAGAATTAGTATTTGAAATTTAGTCACCACAGGTGTCAGCTCATATTTAAAGTTGAGCTTTATTTGCCATTCTATTGCTTGTTTTTTCTCAGCGCTAATCTATCCTACTGGGATTTCTTTTCACAGTGTACTGAAGCTTTAACCATCATAAATAATGTTGTTTCATCTACAGATTCTTCTATTTCCCTGTTCACTCCTTTTTCTGGGTCATTAATGTATGTATTAGGTAGCTTAGGAATTCAGCTACTTTCCTCCACTGAATTGCAATAACATAAATATGAAGCATACAAGCTCATTAGTTTTATTGCAAAATTCAAAAAGTTAAGTATTCCCTAAATTCTGATTCTGATCTCATTCATCCAATAGAAATTAATTTAAAAAGAGCTTCAGCTACATGGAGGATAGAAAATTAATAGTGTCATTCATTATTTCCCTTAAAACAGAATTTTAAAACAACTGTCTTTTATAATCAAATTATTCAATTGCTGAACATCTGGAATTAGAAATCTTTCTAGAATATTGACAACAATAACGATAGTAAAAATTGCCCAGAAGGCAGAAGAATGCAGTTGGTTGGATACAGAAACTTGTAAGCATCATTCAAGATCTACAACTCACTTACACAGCAAAAATCCATAGACAGCTCACCAAAATAGATACCTGTGTGGCAATAGCTTCACAAAATGGAGCCTACAGATAAAGGTTATTGAAATATTTCATTGTTATATACTCCTGTGTGCCTATAGATTATATTCAAACCCTTCTCCCTGAAACATATGCTTTCCACTTCTTATCCTGCCAACTCACTAGGTCTAGGCTATCTTGGTCCAATGTGAGAACCAGACAGGTCTATTCTGAATATAGCAGCTGTCCAGAAAATTTAAAAAAATCAGAAGCATGCTCATATTTTTCCTTGATTGTAAAATTCTATCCTCTTTAAAATAGACCTGTTTTAGAATAACACATTTACCACAGTTTTCTTCAATTCTCCCAAACTCTTGTAATTCAGAACTCTTTACCAAACAAGTCTCCAGTTTATTTAAGATAGGAAATCATGACTTTTAAACAGTAAGACTGGATTACATTTTTACTGCAGATGTTGCAAATAAAAAAGAGCAGGGATAATATAGCAGTAGGCAAAACTGCACTTGCCCTTACAAACAAGATGACCTATTTACTATGGAGAATGAATGGCTGCAAACAGGAAAATAGCATATATGAGCAGAGACCATGGGAGTTCTATTTTTGCTATTATTACCTCCCTGGTCAATCTCAATTTATAACAGGTTGCTTAATGACTGTTAAAAGTTATGGACTTTACAAATTATCCCATCCCCAGTCACATGACTGCATTTTGGCTACTTGGCAACCAGCCTGCATTTGCAACCAGTTGCAGTGTTCCATGTTCATGATTTACAATGTTTTTTGCTGGTTTCTGCTGTATTTTTGCCAGCAAAAAACGCCCATCCAAAAGAATCGATTCAATTAATGACTGTCTGAATAGCTTAAGGACCATGTGATTTGCTTTACAATCATGTTGACTTGCTTTGTGACCACTATAAAAAGAGATGTAAAATCAAGCTCAGTCATCTGGTATCTTGACTTTCAACCAGGGTGGATTTGATTTAAATTGAGTTGATTTAAATCACAATTTAAATCATGATTTAAATCACTAGTAAAAAGGCTTGATTTAAATCAACTCGATTTAAATCATAATTTTTAAAGAGCAACTGTCATCTCTGCTACTCCTTTGACCCACTGTTGACTCACCGATAGTCCCAGTGTTGCAGAATATACAGCCTCATGCTACATAACTAAGCTCCATTTCATGCTGAACAAACTAAATTATTTATGTATCTTAAATAGAAAACTATCTTACGATAGATTTTTACCCCAAAGTTTTTTTATTAAAATAAATTCGATAAAAATAAAAAAAAACCTGATTTAAATAAAAAAAATCTGTTTTTTTTGATTTTTTTAAAAAAATCATTGATTTTTATCCACCCTGCTTACAACTATGACTTATGACTGAAATTCCTGGCTCTATCGTGGCTGTAAGTAGAAAAACTACCTGTATACATTTCAGCTACTTTTAAAAGATTCAACATGAGAAGGCGTATGGTAATATACAAGCTATACAAATCTAAGTGGGAAAGCAAATGCAAATGCAAAAAAAAAAAAAAATCTCATATTGAGGTACTAAAGAAAAAACTTTTTCAACATGCCAATATGGTATGATCTTTAACTGGAATCACAAGAAGAAACTAAAAAAATACCTCTTTTAATCCAAAGATACTTATCTCTCATGTTTACAAAATTTTTAGGAAACGATCACAGAATGTGATCCTTCTTTGGTTAGGAACAATTTACAAAGGTATGATTGTTCATTTACCATCTTCCTTTATAATTTAGAAATTTTTAAAGAAACACTATTGTCTGAGTACAATATACCTTCATTTTGAAAAATGACTGATATTAGTTTATAACTACTACCCAAGATTTAATTAACTAAAACCAATCATACAACTACTTCTTCTATTTTAATTTGGTTCTAAGGCAAGAAACCACACCTATCTTCATGAAAACAACTTCATTAAAAAAAAAAGAAAAATGCAGAAGCCAATAAAGGAGAATATTTGTTTCTCAGGGTTGAAATGAGGGGTCCTTGGTGCTCTCTTAACTCATGATGTTACCTCGTTTGGGTAATGACACATCTGCAAGAAGATAACCAAACTCGGAGAGTACCAAGAACCGCTCAAAAATACAGAAGATATGTGAAGTAGAGTACAACTCAGAAGAACAATATTCCATTTCAAAAATCAAATTACTTCATGAAATGTAGCCCAGTATTTATGAAAACCATTATTTTATGGTTTTATGAAAACCATTATTTAAAGGCTGAAAACTATCATGGCAATGGCCTCAATCGCAGAAAAAATAATGGTCAGATAAGGAGGCAACAAGTTGGACTGGATATAAAGAAACTGTTAATGTGCAACTCACCTTGCAACACAAACCATGTCAGATAGGCAATTAGTACACATTTAACAAAAGCACAGCAATGAAGCAAAAAATAAGAATTTTAATTATATACTTATATGGGATCTGCAAAGTTTTTGATCATTCACCTTTAAGAATAACAGCAAACATTTCTAATTAATTTTACTTGCACCTATGTATGTTCTAATAAAAATGATTTTCATTACAAGACAAAGTTATCCTCTTCTGTGTATTAAAAAATTCTTTTTAAAGAAAAATAGCAATTATTAATTGTGCCAGCAATAACAATGACAAAAAATGTTCAAAACTGTAGTATTTTATAAAGAAACATATATATTATTGTAAACTGTGTAGTCTACTTCATTCAAGCTTAATTAGGACACATCATAAATAGACATTCTTTTAAATATCCTTTTGAAAAACAATAAAAATAAGCATGCATATTTTATTTCCATCATGTAAGTCTGCTAAAATAAGTGCTTAAATAAGGTATTTTAATATAATACAAATGAAACAGATGCAGATCGGACGTTGTGGTCCTGAACGTCCATTTTCGGGGCGCTGCGACTCCAATCCATGGACGGGGTAGTATCTCCTAGTTGCTGGGCAGAAACTGAGTGCTAATCACTTCCCATTGCTAGGCCACGCCCACCTCAACCAATCAGCTTCAGTCTTTTCTCACGAAGGCGCAGGAACAAGGCCAACTATGATAACTCTAACAAGATGAATAAGACAATAACACAACAGGAAGCCGAATGGGTGGGTATGGATTGGAGTTGCAGCACCCTGAAAATGGACGTTCAGGACCACAACGTCCGTTTTCCATTGCGCTGCTCCTCCAATCCATGGACGGGATGTACCCAAGTTCAAGTGCCGAGGGCGGGAGGCTGACTGGAACCCGCAGTCTGGGACGTGGCCACTTGTTGCAAAACTCTACGTCCAAAGGATGCATCCGACGAGGCATACTGGTCAATTTTGTAGTGTCGGATAAAGGATGAGTCAGACGCCCAAGAGGCTGCTCTACAGATTTCAGACACTGAAGCATTCGTAGACCAAGCTGCCGACGGAGCCGCACATCGAGTTGTATGAGCATAAATTTTAGTCGGACGAGGACGTGCTCTTGCATCGTAGGCCATCGTGATGCAAGCCTTAATCCACCTGGCAATAGTAGTAGACGACACCTTCCTCCCCATTGAAGAAGGAGTGAAAGACACAAGTAAGGATTCAGTTTGTCGAAAAGACTCAGTGCGTTTGATATAATGCCTGAGGGCACGCCTAACGTCCAAAGTGTGCCATAAGGATTCAGACTGGTGGCGAGGATTCGGACAAAAGTTAGGCAGGACTAATTCTTGGGCGCGGTGGAATCTTGAGTTTATTTTTGGTAGGAAAGATGGGTCCAGGCGCAGAACCACTCTGTCGCTATGAAAAATACAAAGATCCTTGTGAACCGACAGAGCAGTGAGTTCAGAGACACGTCTAGCCGACGTAATAGCCAGCAGAAAGGTGACCTTAAGTGTCAGAAATTTCAGAGACACTGAGGCCAAGGGTTCAAATGGCGAAGTGGTAAGCGCTTGAAGCACTAAGGGAAGATCCCAAGATGGGTATCTGTGTATCACAGGCGGTGAGATGTTGGAGGCTCCATGTAAGAAACTCCTAATCGTAGGATTGTGCGAAAGAGTCCGGTGTTTCTCGCATGAAATGACGGTGGATAAGGCTGCCACCTGTCGACGAAGCTTGGCGGGAGCCAACCCTCTGGCTAAACCATCATGCAGAAAACTGAGTACATCAGGGACATCCGCAGAGGTTGGGTCCACGTGATGGGAAGCACACCAGGAAGAAAAGGAGCGCCAAGAAGCTTCATAAATTCTAGTGGTGGAAGGGCGTCTGGCCGCTTGAATCACCTTAATGACATCAGATGACAATCTGTCCTTTTGTAGCTGGAGCCGCTCAAGCGCCAGGCGGCCAATTGGAGCCACCTTGGATCGGGGTGGAAGATGACCCCCTGGCTGAGCATATCCTGTTCCAGTGGTAGCGTCCATGGTGGAGCTGCAGACAGGCCCACTAGGTCTGCATACCAGGGCCGACGAGGCCACTGAGACGCAATCAGAAGCAACTCGGCTCCCTCCAACAACATCTTCCGAATCAGTCTTGGAATCAACGGTAGAGGAGGGAAGGCGTAGAGAAGTCCGGAAGGCCACTGACCGCGCAGGGCGTCGTAACCTTCCGCTCCCTTGGTCAGGTAACGCGTGTAGAACCTCGGTAGCTGGGCGTTCAGGGGCGTAGTGAAGAGGTCCACTTGAGGACGACCAAAACGGCTCGCAATCTGCTCGAAGAGGGCAGGTTTGAGAGACCACTCCGCAGGGTCTATGTGCTCCCTGCTGAGCCAGTCCGCCATGATGTTGTCCTGCCCCGAGATGTGGTCCACCACCAGAGATGCAGTGTGCCGTTCCGCCCAAGCCAACAAACTTTCCGACTCCATCATCAAGGCCTTGGAGCGTGTGTCTCCCTCCCGATTTATGTATGCCTTGGTGGTGACATTGTCCATCCGGACTAACACGTGTCGCCCCTCCAAGGCCTGAACAAAATGGCGTAAGGCGAGATGAACAGCCCTCAACTCCAGCCAATTGATGCTGTTCGCCCGTTCCGTCGGAGACCACTGACCTTGAATCACTGAATTCTGCAGATGTGCTCCCCAGCCCGAGAGGCTGGCATCGGTAATCAGGACCACTCAGTCCGTCTCGAGAAAAACGCATCCCCTTTGTAGCGCAGGAGACCTCCACCATGTGAGCGACAGTCGAATCTGAGGAGGTAAAATAATTTGATGAGTCGATGTGCTGCGGTGCGCTCTCTGGAAGGGAAGCAACAGCCACTGAAGAGGACGGGAATGTCTGCGTGCCCACGGAACGACGTGGATGCAGGATATTAACTTCCCCAACAATTGAGTTAACTGGAGCAGGGAGACCTTCCTCTGAGATTGAATTTCCTGCACCATAGATCTGATGTCGTGAATGCGATCTGGAGACAGAAACACCTGACCCCAGCTGGGAGTCGATCACTGCACCCAGGTGTTGGAGCCGTGTCGTAGGTGTCAAATGGCTCTTCTGCCAGTTGATGGAGAACCCGTGGTTCTGGAATGCTTGGAGGACCACCTCCATGTCCCTGCGTGCTTGCGATGGTGACGTTGACATCACTAGCAGATCGTCTAAGTAACAGCTGAGACGTACTGAACGAGACCTGACGGAAACCGCTACCACTGTCACCAGTTTTGTGAAGGTCCTTGGGGCCGAGGACAGTCCGAAAGGCATCGCCCGATACTGAAAATGCATGTTGTTGTATTCGAAACGGAGATAGCGACGATGCAACGGGTGGATAGGCACATGCAGGTATGCTTCTCGCATAAGGTGACCAGACGTCCCGCTTTTGGCGGGACAGTCCCGCTTCTGAGCAATTTGTCCCGCGTCCCGCGGCGTTTTAAAAAAGTCCCGATTTTTCATTCTGCTTCCTGAGTCCCGGCTGCCTCCTGAGTCCCAGCTGATGGCTAGAGGGAAAAAACCTGTTTAAACTCTTGCCGTGGGGCTTCAAAGGGCCGCCCTACGTTGATTAGCTCGGCTACCCCCTCTCAGCTGATTTGCGCAGGGCTCTGCTCTTGCTAAATTGCTCAGCAGTTTTTTTTTTCTCTTTGTGCAAACCAAGCTCAAAACGAAACTGAAAGTAAAACAGGCTGTTGGCTTTGCTGTTTGCTTGCAACGTTGGAAAATTAGGCAGCAGATTTATTTTCCTTTTCCTCACCAAAAAAGGTAGGTGCAAACAATGGGAAATTATTTAAGGCAAAAGAGATTTTAAAACACAAAAGAAAAAAAAGCTCTTTTTAACTAGGGAATTGTAATAATTGAGATACTATTAATTGTATACTGTGTTGAAAGCAGAAATGGTTAAGTTGTGGTTTGGAGGAATATATGGGGGAAATTATTTGGTTTATTATTATTGGTAAGTATAATTAATTGATTTGTAAGAAATTGGATTGCATGGAAATAATTGGAATATTCATGTTCATATTGATTAATATACAAAAAAGATAGTTATATAACTAATTGATTTATATTAAAATGTTGAATTTGTATTAAACAACTGTATTACATAATTACATAATTAACCAATGTGAGGATGGATATAAAAATAGATGACAATGGGAAGGGGTATAATATAGAATAGAAGGGAAAAATTGAATTTGATTAAGAGTAGAGATGAGGATGAAGGGTAATATTGTTTTTTTACAAAAATAGATGAGGAATAAATATGGCAAAAAGGAAATATAGAAATTGTAAATTTAATTGAAATGACTAAACACTGTTTAAATTTGTGAACCAGCCAAATATTCTGTTCAAAGAAAATACATTGTATGTTTGTATGTGTGTTTCTAATTATTGCTATTTATTCATATTTGTTCTCTTTTATTCTTTAAAGTTTAACAATTCATTCTTTATCTTAATATCTTTATATTTGTTTGGGGTTGGCTTTCTTCCCTTTCATCTTTTTTATTGTATAGCAATCTTTCTCCTCAAACCTACCACCTCTCTTTTCTTTCCTTCTTACTTTCTCTTCTCCCCACCCTCTTCTTTTCCTCCCTATTTCCTCTTCCTTTCTCCTTCTCCTCTCTTCCTCCCTCTCTTACCGTCACTCCTACTCTAATTTCCCTTCCCTTCCTTCATCCCTCTCTATTGCTGTATCCTTTTATGCATATGGACTACTCAGAGGGCTGAAAAAGTTATTTTTGACTGGTCCTCACACTTTTGACCAGTCCTCGAACTTACGACTGTCCTCACATTTTACATTTTTGCCCTATCTTGTCATCATGGTGAAGAGAAGCAGTTGTGAAATGAGTGACATGGTTGTTAAGAATGCTGCACGGGCATAAATGTGAGGATGGTCATAAGTGTGAGGACCAGTCAAAAGTGTGAGGACCTGTCAGAAATGACTTTCCAGCCCTCTGAGTAGTCCCTATACACATAGCCATGGCCACCCGGTCACATGACCAGCTAGCCACGCTCACCCAGTCATATGGCCTCCAAGCCACGCCCACAAAATAAGCCACGCCCACAATGTCCCTCTTTACCAATGTTAAAATCTGGTCACCTTATTCTCGCAGGTCTACAGATTGAAGGTAGTCCCCTTGCCTGATGGACGCCAGAATTGAACTGAGGGAGTGCATCTTGAACCTGCGATACAGTATGTACTGGTTGAGACGTTTCAGGTTCAAGATGCCCCCGATGACTTGGGCACCAGAAATAAGGTAGCGTAGAATCCAGTTCTCTCCTGGCCCTTGGGGACTGGCTCCACGGCGTTGATGGAGAGTAGGTGTGAGATCTCTGCTTCCATGAGCTCCCTCTGGGCCTTGCACTGAGGGATGGGGCAGCGGCGAAAATTGGTGGGTGGTAGTGTGTGGAATTCCAGACGCAGACCCTGTTGAATGGTCACACGGATCTAAGCATCGGTTGTCGAGAGGCCCCACTGGGGCCTCCAATGGGACCCGGGAGCGACGAGTCATTTCCCTCTGCGGGGAGGTCGGTAAGAGGAACCTCTGAAAGGACGCTTCGCTTGGGCTTGGCCCCTGACTCTATCTCGAAATGGCTGTCTCTCTGATGCCCGGTCAGACCCCTGGGAATAAGGGCACTGGTAGTATGGGCCCCCCGAACCCGAAGATCGAAAGGACTGACGCGGGGCATAAGGCGCATATCTCCGTTCAGACCGGCGAAAAGAGGACGGCAACACTTTGCGTTTGTCTTTATCTTCTATCAAAATTGGCTCCAGACAAGGGCCGAAGAGTGACGGGGCAGTAAAAGGCGCTGATGTTAATTTCCATTTGGCTTTGTTATCCGCACGCCAATTGCGAAGCCAGAAGAGGCGTCTGTTGGTTACTGTTGCTGCCATCGCTCGAGAAGCAAATTTTGTCGCCGTCAAAGAGGCATCCGTGGAGTATTCCGTTGCTGCCACAAGTTTATTAATGTCTTGGTGCAGCCTGGTATCAGTGGGGGGTAACCTCTCTTGCAGCTGGCAGAGCCAGATCAGCGAGGCCCTATTGAAAAATGACGTAGCCGTGGCCGCCTTTATAGCCCAAGCCACCGCTTGGTGCGCCTTACGGAATCTTGCGGTCCTCTGCCTTGAGACCATCCACAACGTCAGAAGTCAGCATCGAAGAAGCAGATAAAGCAGCGACCAGAGTGTCAACAGAAGGCACAGCAAGAAGCTCCTCCAGTTGCGACTCAGCAGAATAAAGGCGTTTGTCCAGGCCACTCGGAGCTGTCAGGGAACCGGGTTGGCCAAAAGCAGATTTAATGACATTGGAAAATAAGGGAGGACACGGAATCACGTCCTGGTCTTGGTGAGACACTTGGAAAAGAGTATCGTGCGGGTGCTGAGAATCAGAGGTTTTGTCAGTAGATCCTTCTGCAATACCAAATTTTGTAGCAATCTTGGCTTTATGTAGTAAAGATTTGAAGACAGAAGGCCGGAACAAATTAGTGAAAGTGGGCTTCTCGGGGGGAAGATCCTCATCCTCTGAGAATTCGACATGAGGAGACTCATTTTTTAAAAAAACACCAATCTGAGCTAAAATAGTTGAGCTATAGTCAATGAGACAGTATACAGCACATGCATAGTATTTAGGCAGGCCCTCAATTCAATTCCCAGCATCTACGAGTAGACTTGAGAATGGTAAGAATGGCAGCTTAAAACAATGAAATTGTATGCTAATTATTAAAATATTAGTAAAAATAAATTAATATGGAGCAAGTGTTTCACTATTGTGTAATAAATTTTTTAGCCAGCCTTAATGCATCAGAAATTCATCATTCTTAATATCCTGACAAAATTCAAATTTATAGTAATTTGCTTTATTTTAATCCCTTTTCTGAAGCTGACTCTAATCATTGATTAATCTCCAAATATAATTATGGACATGAGGTACAGCTATATTTTTCCTTCATTTGTAATCATGACTGGGAATAAAGATATGCCTGCCAAAAGGACTGTGCAGATGATATTTTTAAATTGGCGGATAAGACATCCTTTACTATGAATACCATATAACATTAAAGAAAGTATTGTGCGTATGAGTAGAGGAAAAAAGGAGCTGAGGCATTACACTGGCAGAACATCTGTCAGCAGAAAAGATTTTTGTTTCTCTACCATTTACCTTACTAAACATTATGATGGGCTGACTTCTTCATTGTTCAGCCACCAATTTTCTTTGGATAACAGCAACTGTGAGGTGAGAGGCACTTATACAAAGCTGTTTATGATTTTTGCCTATAAGAATCCCCAGTATACAAAGGAAATATGACAGAAGAAGGATTAGAGAATCATCACAATAAGCAACAACCTTAAGGTTTTATATGCTATTGAAACTGTTGGACTAGAACAGGGGTCTGCAATCTTAAAAACAAAAAACCATTTGGATCCGTTTCCCACAGAAAACACTGGGAGTCACAAAACCTGGGTGGCCGTGGCCAACTCAATGACACTCCCACCCAGTCACATGACCTCCCCACCCCCAGCCATGCCTACCTGGGTTTTGTGGTTCTGGGTGTTTTCTGTGAAGAAATGGGTCTCTCTCTCTCTCCCTCCTCTCTCATTTTTCTCTTTTTCCTCTCCCTCCCTCCCTCTTTCTTTCTCTCCCAT
Organism: Pituophis catenifer annectens; assembly: GCF_029215685.1. Taxonomy (NCBI): domain Eukaryota; kingdom Metazoa; phylum Chordata; class Lepidosauria; order Squamata; family Colubridae; genus Pituophis; species Pituophis catenifer. The sequence goes on from NW_027256883.1 coordinate 72,183,729, forward strand.
TCACTCACTCGTTTCCCTCTTTTCCCGCTTGTTCTCTCCCTCCAGCTCTCTCATTTCTGTGTCCCTCTACCTCCCTCTCTACTCCTTCTCTCTCCCATTTGTTTCTTTTTCCTCTCTCATTCTCTCCCTCCATCATTTTCTCATTTCTCTTTCTTTCTCTCATCTCTCTCTTTCCCTCCCTCTCTATCTGCCCCCCTCCTTCCCTCCCTCTCATGTATGTGTGTTCCCTCTTGAACCAGTTCCAAAAACAGGTGAGGGTTGGAACTGTTGTTTTTTTTTTGCTGATGTTCTTTCTTCTTCGGTGCTTTTACCATATGATTTAAATCAAGCATCATTTCAGGTTTCCAGATAAATGAAGCTCTTTCATCCCCCTGCTGTGGCTCCCTGTCAGCTGGCTGGCCCCACCCCTCACCTTCCCAGTCACTCTTCACATGGCCTGAGAAGGGCAACGATGGGGATGGAGACTCGCTCCATATTCCAGAGCGGGAGGGAAGCGCCCCTGTACTTGCCTCTCATCTCACGGGCGCTTCTTCATGCTGAGTGTGGTGCTGCAAGAGCAGCGAGCAGGCCATGAAAGTGGTGAAAGCAAGTTGCAAGTATAGAGCACTGGCCTGGGCCAGCTGAGGCTGATGCTGCTGCTCTCACCGCCACTGCTCTCGCCGCCGCTGCTCTCGCCACCTCCATGGCCTGCTAGCTGCTCTTGCAGCGCCTTGCACACACACTTAAATTTAGCGCGTTTCACAGTGGGGGAGACGGCATCCTCTGCTCCTCCTGGAGCCCATTACCATGAGGATCATCAGCTGCAGCCAGGCCGGGCCACTGTGTTGTGGCCCGGCCCTCTGAGCCTGTCCCATCGGAGGAAGAAAGCTCCGAGCATGAGGAAGAGGAGTCAGCCAGGCCTCCCTCTCCAGGCCCCTCCCCTCTGGCATTGTCTCAAGTGCCGGTCAAGGGAGAGGAGACAGCTGATTCGAATCAAAGTGATAATGAAACATCATTCCTGGACGCACGCCTCCGAAGGTGTGATAAACGTTTGCAGCAGCTTAGGAGGCGTGCTAGGGATTAGAACTGAGTCACTGGACCACACCCCAGAGACTATATAATAGAGGGTAGTGGTCAAAGGATCCTTGTGACGAACAAAGTAAACCTTGGACAGTCACTAAAGCCTCGTCCGGAACTGCTGGGAGGAATATTATTTCTGTTTGGACTTTCTTGAACGTTCGTATCTTATCTGTCTGTTTGTGAAAATAAAGTCCCTTGGCAGACGGTGTGTCTATCGCTGCCAAGAGGGAGATAAGAACTGGGTGTGTTCCAAAGTGTTTCCTTAACCCTCGGCTGGCTGTGTTGTGTGTGTGTGGGGACGGGGACAGATCACACTGTCTTGTGGCGGAGAGAGAGAGTCATGCGTCTCCCCAAGTGACCGAGGCATGCGCAGCACCAAGAAGCGCCAGAAGAAGCGCCTGTGAGATGAGAGGCAAGTACAGGGGCGCTTCCCTTCCACTCTGGAATATGGAGCGAGTCTCTATCCCTGTCGTCACCCTTACCTTCTCAGGCCATGCGAGTGACTGGGAGGGGAGGGTGACGGGCGGAGCCAGCCAGCTGGCAGGGAGCCACAGCAGGGGGATGAAAGAGCCACATGCGGCTCGGGAGCCGCACGTTGCCGACACCCGGACTAGAATGATCTAGTTGGCTTTCAAAACAGAAGTTGGGATAATAATTACATATATCTAGTGATATTATAAAAGATTTCAAAAGCATCATTCAACAAATAATTTAAAAGCAGTAAAAAATGCTAAAATATTCCAGATCTAATGAAATATTAGATGGCAGATGTTGTCAATTTTTAATAATCCCTTTTAATTTACATGCTAGCAATTTTTTATCAGAACATTTATTAAAATTTTTAAAAAATATTATTGCATCTGAATATGTAAAACGTGTGTTACAATTAGATCAACAAAGTTCACAAAGTGAGTTTATATAGACAAGGTTTAAAATAACACAATTCAATTTCAAGTTCTTCAACTTGGAAGTATTACAATTAATGCAGCTAGTCCTCCACTTATGATCACAATTGGGCCGGGTATCTCAGTCATGAGCAAAGCAGTTATTAAGTGAGATACTACATGACCGCTTCACTCAACAACCACAATCCTAGCTCTCTCATTTGTGGAGGAGAAAATTCTTTATATTTGGAAGTTAAACTGAACTGAACCCATCTGAGCTTTAAATCTCCATCTGCTATGTGTATTACTAGAGAAGTGATTTAAAAATTCAATATTTCAATGCAAAAGTTAAAAAGTGCATATCAGTTACTAAATCAGAAAGCAATAGACAATTAACAAATATAGACATATGCCTAGAAGAACAGCATTTAGTATTTGAAGAATCTTGGCCTCTCTGTATATTGGACTTATTCTCATTAGTCCCAGACATTATGACTAATTTTAATGTACACTGGAGTTGTAATCTAAAATAACTGGAGAGCATAAAGTTTCTTTATCTGGCCTGCCATAACTTTAAAAAAAATGTATATAGAATACTGCTGACTTTTAGGTCAGAGACAATTTTTATTTGGATTTAGTAACTAATTAGTGGTTGTAACTAGAAATAGGCTCTTTTGTAACTTGGTTCTAGAACTTAATTGACCTGCAGAGATGTAATAAGCCTGACCAGACTAGTGATTATGAGACAAGATGTTTCCCTTGCAATTAAAGAACTCTCCTGAACTTGAAAGCTTTGAGTGCCTGCTTTGAGAACACATGTATGCCCAGAAAACATTTCATGAGCAAACTGTCCCTCTGGATCCAGCCATTGGACACATAAAGCAACTGCAGTCATTTCAGTGCTTGGTGTGGCAGCTTTGGGGCTTTCTGGATGTTATCTCTTGATCAATGCCACTGTCTTATCTAATATTTTTACAGCATTGCCTTTCTGCCAGTCAGCAGAGACCACAATGGCAAACTAGAAATGCAAGTCTACAGAAAAACCACCCATACTAACCAAGTGCTCCACTACCAAAAGCAGCAACTCAACCTCCCACAAGAGAAGCTGTGTAAGGACTTTATTTAAATGATCCCAAACACACTGCAGCAACCCAGAGTAGCAGAAAAAGAAATGGAACATCTATACAACACATTCTAACAAAATGGATACTTTATCAAAATGTTCCTGACTACTCAACCCAATACAGCACAACAAACACAAACCCTAAAAAGAATTACACTGCCATACATCAAGAATATCTCAGAAACCACCAAGACTTCTACAACCACATGGAATCAGCAAAGCACACAAGCCAACTAAAGTCCTCCAAAACATGTTAAGCAAACCAAATGAACCAGCAACCCCAGAAGAAAGAACCCCAGAAGAAAGATGTAGAGTCATCTACAGCATACAACGTAAGAACTGCAAGAACTGCAACAACAGCTATGTAGGACAAACAGGCAGAAGAGTGGCAGAATGCATCCATGAACACCAAGTAGCAGTCAGAAGACATGATGAAAATTCTTTAATTTCACAACATATAGACAGATTTAACCATAGTTTCAATTGAGAAAATGTGACAATCCTAGACCAGGCCAAGTCCAAAAATGCCAGGGTATTTCCAGAAGTCTGGCACTCTGACAAATCAGCCATCAGTAGACTTATAGGCATTAAAAACGTCTATAGACTATGCAAAAGAGACAATCAATCAGCCCCAAAGAGTAAAAGACTACAGCACCTCTCCACCATTAATTAGATCACTTAGATCAGCATAGATTAACTCCAAGATTAACTTCACACCAAAAAATAAACAATACCTCAATCAAGAAGCAGTCAAAGAGCCATCAGTAAACAGCCCAACCAAAGAATCTCTAAGACCGCCCCCCACCCACACAGACAGACAAGTCACCAGAATATAAAATGACAGCAAACAGCACCCTGTATTAGCATTGATGGCGTTACCTAGTTAAGGGTAATGAAACATCTACAAGAAAACAAGCACACTCAGAGAGCACCAAGGACCCCTCAAATGGTGTTCTCTTTCTTTATAAGATAAAGAAATTAAATTACTGAAATATCACAGCTCAACTATAAAATGTATTGCTTTATCTGAGTTTTATTTTATCTAAATATTCATCATACAATTCCAATAGGATGCCTTTCCCAATCTACTTTTTCAGGGTTTTCATGTTCATTATAAAAACATAGTTTACATTGGGAAAAAAACCCAGTCAGATCAGAAAGCAAAATCATTCATGCTGAATTTAAAAAATAAAATAAAACTAGTAATCTAGAGAACAACTAATTCAACACAAGGTACTAACCACTTCATTTAGAAGTGAGTTTTAGTCTCCTCATTGGGGCTTATTCCTTTATAAATAAACATATGAGGGTAACCTTAAATTCCATTCAGGCCTTCATGAGAAAGCTAGGGCTAAGCAGAATAATGGAGGAGCAAAGTAGTACAGTTATCAAAAGCTTTGTAACACATAGAAACCTCCCATATAAATTAGGGACTTTATATACAATTCCGGTTTTTAACATCTATACCACAGACGTTAAACTTGCGGCATCACATTGCCATCAAGTGATGTAGATGTATCATGTTTTCCTCTTCGTGGAGCTGGGATGGGCATGGCCTACATGAGACACATCCTGCCTGCAGGCCGCCAGTTTGACACCCCCCTGATCTATATTGTAATATTTCAAATGCTTTATAAAAAGACAGGAAAAAGAAAGAAATCAGTATGTTCAATAGAATTATAAAATATAGGTAAGAAAATGGAGGGAAGACCTAATAATGAATTATAACAAATTGAAAACATATTTTGTGCAGATGACCACATCCAATGTCAGATAATTTTACTTCCTTCTTTTCCTATAAAACTTCTCATATTCCCTCAAAGATTATTTTCTACCTAGAATACTGTAACTGAATATACAGAATATGTCATAAAGAGAAACAGCAATATACCAACAATTCACAAAGTAAATAAATTCACTTGTCTAAAAATGAAAACGGCAGAATATACTGGTTCCCTATCAACATCTTAATGAACTTCACCATTTAGTTCTAAAATCTATGAAACAAATAGCAATTAATGGTTGGTAAATTCAAGACCCTGATAAAACCTGTCTTAAAAAAAAATCAATCACAATATGCTTCTCAGAAAAGTGTAAACTAACACAATTTTGTTGTGAGTTTTATTGTAAGATTGGCTTCCACTCTATCTTTTCCAAGGCCCTGAAAATGTGATTCTGCTAATGGGGGCCCCAGTGATAAGGAACCCATCAAGTGGAAGTAGTGTGTTATTGGTTTTTCTACTGCAGTTTTATCCTTGTAATCCGCCCGGAGTCAACAAGAGTGATCTGGGTGACCATATAAATTTTCTTAATAAATAAATAAAAATTGAGAACCAGTTGAAGACTGAGAGAAATAACTGAGGTGACACAGAACCAGGAAGGAGTGGCCAGAAGAAAAATTTAAAGGCACAGTACTCCCTCAGTCCCTATAACTGAAGAATGATGGAATCCCACAGATGAATTGCATAGCATCGCCATGGAAAATACATATTGCATGTTTGTTCCTGGAATAAATTAGACAAGACAATATCCAAAACATTAAAAAGTTACTCATGTGAATATCTATAAAATTTGTTGGAAAACCTATCCATCCATACTTCTTACCTTTTCCATTTATTGTTAATGCAGATGCAATGGTAGCTGTTACTGGCACTGGCAATTGTGGCACTAATGAATGTATTCTTGGCCTGCTCCCCATTCTAGCACGTTCTTCTCCAGGACCTAATAAAGCTCCAACTGGTTTTTCTGCTGCCACCTCTGGGGCTACAGAATCTTCATGATCCTGCTCAATGCGATCCAGCTTATCAGGACTTTCATTCTGAAAGCCATCTACTGCTGTCCGACTCTTGATAGGACTTTTGGGCACAAGAATTTTGATACCTGATTTTGAAAGGTCCATGTTTTTTCTACCAGAGAGAGGAGTGTTGTTTTTCCGAAACTTCTGAGCAGCAAACAGTTGATTTTTTGATTCATGGTCTTTTCCAATAACTAAGGATTTAGACGTTTTTGAAAAAGAACTATTAGTAGATCGAGAAATTTGTTTTCTTGCATTATTTGGAGATGTCCTGTTTGTCCTTGTTAATGTGCTTTCTTTTTGTTTTTCATTGTGATGTCTATTAAATTCATGTATATATTCTTCACAATTCACAAGGTGCTGTTCAGGTTCCCATGTGTCATCTTCACTCTCATAGCCTTTCCATCGCACTAAGTATTCCGTTTTTCCTTTCTTGTTTTTTCTTTTATCAACAATTCTCTCTACCTGTTGAAAGAATTAGAGATGGCGATGAAGATGTATTTGTGAATGTTTAAACATGAGTGTACAATGAAGCAATTTGAAATACAGAATCTAGAAACAATTATATTTTGTTTCAATAATACAAATTAATTTTGGCAATCAGTGTAAATAATTGTATGCTCTTTATTAGTAAGCTCAAGCAACCTTAAATGTTGACAAATGCATGAAAGTATACAATAAATTACATGATGATGACTAAAAAGAAAAATGGTACTAATGTCATACATATTTTTAATGTTGTACGCTGCCTGGAGTCATAATGTATGAGTTGGATGGCCATATAAATTTATTTAATATATAAATAATACATATTTGACATTCCTTGATGGGAAGAAGTCTGCACTTCAGTTATATAACAAGTATTAATATATTTATTGCCATCATAACTAGGATGCCTTACTCTCAGTGACATAATCCTAAACTTCTACAAAGGGAAAACAAGATTATAATCATTGGTGAACATCTATCTTTGGATGTTGGGCAACCTATCTTGGGCAACTCATGAATTTATTATCTTTAAAATGTTAGAGATGGGGAAATGGCTCTTTAATGGGCAAATTAAGAATGCAAAATGCTTTTAAATTCATTATTAATGTCATCTTTCAATATTACTGCCAAATCATTAAAGACATAGAACATAAAATAAAATAAAAATTCTTAAGGTGACAGTAATGTAAACCATAGTAGTGTATTAGTGGAAATCAGTTCTTGGGAAATCATAAGCAACTATAGATAGAAATAATTTGATCTATTAGTGTTATTCACATATTCATCATATTGGAGATAACAAAAATAATACATCACATTTCCTCTTGATGTCCTATTTGAATTCTCAGTGTATTATCTCCCTCTCCTTATGCTTACCATGCATAATGTGTACACAATACTTGGCTTTCTATTTTTCTAAAGTAGGACTCTGTTAATATTTTTGCAACAGACCACTCAAAAATGAAACTAATCTATAAAGTGGCTACAAAGAGAAGATGACAATAAAGAAACACTAAAATCTGGGATGCCTTAAAATCGGATGGAAATTTAGTTTTAAATTTTCAAACGAAGTGTTTCAATGATTGTAATGATCACATTATTTTTAATATGCTTAAAATATATTTATTTGTTCCAAATTTAGTTATTTAAAATATTTGTTCTTGGTGTGTCTTTATAACAAATATTTCTACACTGAATACATGACACTGCCATAAATAACCTGTTTGCCTGCTCCCATAAAACAGAATGCCATAATGGAGAGGTTGTTGATAGTACATAATTCTTTGCCTTAAAATATATATTCTCCAGATTTAACAGATTATACCATTTTACTAAGTAGCAGGAATTGAATACATGAGTATTTCATACAAGAGCATATTGTTGCTACATAACTCCCATCTATTTTTTTCATCATTTGAGGATCTACATCTTGCAAAAATCATATTCAGTGTTATCCCAGTCAGAAATATTGGCTCATGAAATGCGTATAGTATAGCAAAAGTGATTCCTTTCTACAAATTTAGCATTCCTACGTAGTGTAAGTTTTTCAGTGTATTATATAAATCACATCTATCAAAATATAAAGTTATCCTACAAATCCATGGAAATGAATCTGCTGAGATAAGCATAAATGTATCATATATGCAAATAATTTACAAAATTTGCTTTGATTAGTTTATTCTTGTAAAGGAATGATAAATTTAAAACCTAAAATCCAACAATAGCAGTTATTCATATACTGGTGAAATGTTTTAATCAATTTGGTAATTTGATGAGAAACAAATTAAAGAGACAGACAGACAGACCGACCGACCAACTGATCTAGTCAGAAATGGAAATTGCTGAAAACCTGTCTTTATGCACATTATTGTTAAACAATTTTCATTTTAAGTAGCTGATATCTCATTCTATATATGTATACCAAATGTTTTCATGAGATATATAACCGTGTGTGTGTATACCTTTATTAAATTTCAAAATAAAATAAAATAAAATACAAACTAATATACTTCACTTACAAACTAAGTGAAAAGGGGAAGGGAATAAAAGGGAAAAAGTTAAGTGACAAATACACACACACAAAAAAAAGTGACTTCCAACTTTTTTCAGTAGAGACAATCATAAAATATAAAATACCTCTCTAAGTTTAAATAAATAATTTCTTTTTGAAGGAGATGGGCAGTTCAGAAATATGAAAAATATATAAATAAATAAATAATTAAATAAATACCTAAATACCTTAGTTTAACTTTAATCTAACATATAAAAATTTACTAACTGTAAATCAATATATTTAACAAGCTACAATATTTTCCTAGTCAAATAAAATCTAATCCCCAAATACCATACTATTTATCCTGAGAAAATAAGAAATTTAGCGCATGCAATAGATTTTTAAAAAATTTATTTATTTTCATTTGCGCACCTCCGGGCCTCCTTTCTCATCAGCAAAGCGTTTGAGGATTGCGTCCCTGTAGCCTTCGGCAGCCCTTTGCAAAAAGCCTTTGCCAGCAGGAACAGAGTTTTGGAGGAAGGGTTGGGTCCACCTTTCCCAAGCTTTGCTGATGCTGACAAAGGCTTTTTGCAAAGGGCTGCTAAAGCGTACAGGGCCGCAGTCTCCCTACAGACTTCGGCAAGGAAACAGCAAATGGAGGGAAGGCCTGAAGCCTTCTCTCCATTTGCAAACGTCCAGGCCTCAATTCTCAGAGAGCAGAGGCCTAAAGTGCGAGATCATGCGAGATCAGTAGTACGAGATCTCGCGCTACTGATCTCACATGATCTCGCGGTACGTTAGGTCTCTGTTCTCTGTGAATGCACCAAAAGCCTGAAGCAACAAAGTAGGCAAAGAAACCACGACAGAGAGGAGATCTTCGCAAGGTAAGTGAGTCTCCACAGGCAAAGTGTCTGTGAAGACCCGACCCAGGGTGTGTGTGTGAACAGACAGGGCAAACATTGCAGAGCCTCTGTGGTCGTTCGTAAGGGTGAACAACTGTCGTGGTGCTGCAACATTCATAATTTCGGGACTTGTTCATAAACGCTAGGGAGTGCTTATCACATAACTTCGAACGTTTGCTAAGGGAACGCTCGTAACCTGAGGATTACCTGTACAACATAAATTTCATTATATTTAGTTTTGTTATGTGAATTTGCAACTTCGTTGTCAATTAATTCTAAAATATAATTTGTAAAAACTCTTCTATACTGTGGAACTGGTTCTAGTCTATTAGTGAAATTCAGTATAGACCGACCTCATTTAGGTAGTCTTGTACAGAGATCATTCAGTGTTAAAACGGTGATGAAAAAGTAACTTTGCCACCTATCTTTGCATTTAAGACTTTTGCAGGTCTGTAAAGCAAGGGAAAACTGAAGTAAGATCATTAACACAGTTGCACTTTCATGTAGGGACTGCTTCACTTAACCAAGTTGTTGGTCTCAATTGTGATTGCTAAACAAGGACTTACCTGTATTTTATACTCCTATCCAGTGGTGAAATCCTCCTTGGATTGCCACTTGTTCACTATTTGTGCATGCACGGCATGTGCCAATACGTGCATGCGTGATGCGTGCCAAAAACACGCTGTGCGCGCATGCAGAGTGCACACCAAATGCGCACTTTGCACAGAAAAAGACGACTACACTAGGTAAGTAGAACAGCGGCGGGGGGAACAGCTGTGTTGCGTGATTTAGCTTTGCTAGAAAGCAGGATTTCCTGCTTTCTAGCGAAGTTAAACTGTGCAGCACAGCTGATCATAGGAAATACCAGTTCCACTGAACCGGTAGCTTTTTTTTTACTATTGGTTCACCCGAACTAGTAGTTTTTATCACTACCGGTGTGCCCGAACTGGAGTGAACCAGTAGCATTTCACCCCTGTTCCTATCCTTAAAAATCCAGCACGCATAACAGAATGAATCTAAAAGAACTATTTTCCACTCTCCAGTTCTGGATCCTGACGCTAAATAGCCTCTAAGTCTGTTAGAAAATATAATATTCTCTGATTTTTGTTTTGTCTATTTCAGTTTATTTGACTATGGGACAGGAGAGTAGAGCCAATAGGACTTTAAAGTATTTTCATATTTAATTTTATAGCAAATTACACTGCTTAGCATCTGGAATGATTTAAGAGAATCACAAATCACTATTGCTAATATGCCAACTTATTTACTGTATTTAATTTAAATATATGTATATACCCTCCCCTCATCTCAAACCAGAACTCTTGGCATCTCACAATTTAAAAACAACACTATGCAATAATTAAGCAGAAAAAAATAAAAAACAGAAACAACAAAAACCTGGCACCATACTCAAACTCTCTTGATGCAACCCATAATAATCCCTTCTAACTGTAGCTTCAACCTATCCCAATGCTTTGAGGGAAAGCCAATTCTTCAGTTTTTAGAAGGTTCAATGGGTGGGTGGGAGGGCGAGCTGCCCCAGAAAACATATTAAAACTTTATTAGCTCAAACAAACCAAGTCATGCATGATTAAAATTAATTTTTGGATTCAATATAGTTTAATGAAATTCATTCTGAATATAACTTAAAGGCATCTTCATTGTTGGCTTCAAAATGATAATTCAGTACTATCTTTAAAATAGTATTTTCCCTTGAAAATTGGTCACCATCACCTTTACATCTGCTAGATTACTCCCAGTGGTGGGATCCAGCTGGTTCACACAGGTTCGGCCAAACCTATTAGTTTTTTTGCATAGTTTGGTGAACTGGTGGTTCCCACCACTGGCTGGCCCCACACTGACCACCAAGGTTGCCATTCTGGGTGGGGAAGTTGCAGGGGCATGACTGGGGGCTGCACTGATCAGCTGGGAGGCGGCAATTGACTGGCTGCCCCGATCAGCTGGGAGGCTGATCAGTCAGTTCAGTCAGACCTTCCAACTTCACGAGATCTTTTTTCCCCAAGAAGTTAGAAGGTCTGACTGAAAACCTTTTTTTAATTGGTAGTCACATGGTCTTTTGTTGCCCTGTATGCAGGAGAACGGAGCTGGAAAGCAGGCTAGTGAGTGAATGGTGGTTGTTCTGGAATGGGGTGGAAGTGAGGATTTTGCATCATCTTTGCTCTTGGATGAGGTGAAAGTGAGGATTTTGCATTATCTATGCTTTGGGATGGGGTGGAAGTGAGGATTTTGCATTATGATTGCTTATAAGTAAGAAAGAACCAGTAAAAGAGGAATGGAAAAATCTCTATCTGTATATCAGTGCTTTTCAGTCTTGGCAAGTTTAAGATGGGCGAACTTCATGCTGCCTTGGGAATTCTGGGAATCGAATGCACTTTAAAGTTGTCAAAGTTGAGAAGCATGGGTCTACACTAGAGTTTAGGATTTTACATTCCTTTTTTATTTAGAGTTTGGTGCAATTAAATAAATCAGTAGTTTCCTTAACAAACAGTGATTAAAGCAATATGAACCATTACTGCACTTTTTGTGAGAAACAAATTAAAAGTTAATATGGGCTTTGATGATTAGATATGAGATTATATGGAAATAAGGTAGACAAATATTCATTTTAGAGTAAGAATTTAATATATTTTTTACTTATATCTGTACCAAAGAAAGTGGGAAGTCATTCTTTTTTGGTTTTCCTTCTTTTCCTTTCTCTTACATTTTCACTCTTTTTCTTTCCTGAGCCTTTTCTCTTTTCAAATCTGTTTTTTGTTTATCCCTTAGCTTTTTTTTTTTTTTTTGATGTATGAAAGATCAAATACTCAGCCATTATAATTCTACATTCCTTATTTACAGAAATCATATCAAAATTTAGAATGAAATCCACTAGGAGCCATCTCATATAAGGCAGGCTCTGAGTCCCTCTAACCAAAAAGTGTTTATCGATAGAAGAGAATATTTGTAGCTCAGGGTTGAACTGTGGGGTCCTTGGTGCTCTCTGAGCTTGATGGTTTTCTTGCAGATGTTTCATTACCAAACTAGGTGATATCATCAGTACTAGAGAAAGGGCGTATCAGGTAAGACCAACCCCATTCTCCTAAACAGTGGGAACACCAGTCAGGCATGGGACATACCAAAGTTCATTGTCCTATAGGGAGGGAGTAGGCCAGACCCGCAAATCATTGTCCAAATGGACTTCCTGCAGAACTCTCCTACCAAAAGAAGCATCTGCCGACGCGTAGGAGTCCAACCGATAATGTCAGATGAAAGGAGTCGGGGAGGCCCAGGTGGCCGCTCGGCATACTTCCTCCAAGGAGGCCTGCGTGGACCAGGCAGCGGAGGTGGCAGCGCTCCTGGTGGAGTGAGCCATGATGTTGTGAGGAACTGGTAAGGCATGAGCCTCATAGGCCATGAAAATGGTGGCTCTGATCGACTGCCCTAAGGCGGTAGCAGTCAGTTTTGAACCCATGGAAGCAGGTTGGAAAGAGATGAAGAGTGCTTCTGTTCGCTGGAAAGAGGACATACGGGAAATATAGATCCTGAGGGCCCTGCGAATGTCCAATGTATGCCAGACCTTCTCTAGCCGATAGCGAGGAGAGAGACAGAAATTGGGGAGCACAAGCTCCTGTGACCTGTGAAAAATGGAGTTGACCTTCGGGATGAAGGTAAGATCCAACCATAATACGACTCTATCGGTGTGGAAGATGCAGAGATCCTGACGGATAGACAAGGAGGCCAGTTCCGATATACGGTGGGCTGAAGTGATGGCGATGAGGAAGGCCACCTTGAAGGAGAGAAACTTTAGGCTGACTTCACGTAATGGCTCAAAGGGAACCTTGGTTAGAACTGATAAGACTTTGTTAAGGTCCCACGTAGGAAAACGGTGGATGACAGAGGGGCGAAGGTTAGTAGTGCCCCCCCAAAAAATTCCGAATGAGTGGATCCTTGGAAATGGTGTCCGATGAACCACACATCAAAATGGAAGAAATGGCAGCTACTTGCCGTCGAAGAGTGTTGGGGGCGAGACCTGACCTGACAGGAAGCCGTCCTGCATTATGTAGGATTATGTATTATGGAGACAGATGTAGCTACAATCTTGTGCCTCTTGCACCAGATGGAGAAGGCCTTCCACGTTGTGTCATAGATGCGGTTGGTGGAGGCCCTGCGGGAAACCTGAATGGTATTAATGACCCCGAGGGAGATGTGGGCTCCCGTCAGGAGGAGCCGCTCAATCTCCAGGCGGTTAATTGGTACCACTGGGGTTCTGGGTGTACCAGAGACCCTTGGAGCAGGGAGATCCGATCGTCAGGAATTCTTCAGCACTGTGCCACCGAAAGAGACATCAAGTCCGCAAACCATGGGCACTGAGGCCAGTGTGGGGCTAGAAGAATCAACTCTGTCTGCTTCTCCAGGAGCTTTCTGCTGACTCTGGGTTTAGTGGAAGTGGAGGAAAGGCATAAAGTAGAAGACCAGGAGGCCATGGGCTGCGTAAGGCGTCCACAGCCTCTGCTCCCGGAGTGGGAAATCGGGTGAAGAACCTAGGAAGCTGATGATTGTCCCCGGATGCGAAGAGGTCCACCGAGGGAGTGCCGAAACGGGACGTCAACTCCCTGAATAGGAGAGATGAAGGCTCCACTCCGCTTGGTCTATCGGAGTGCGGCTGAGTCGGCCCGGACATTTGCTGCTCCCGATATGTGTGCCACTCGAAGGGAGGCCAGATGAGCTTTCGCTCAAAGCCCCAAATGGAGGGCCTCCTGCATGAGGGCCTTCGAGCGGGTCCCTCCCAGCCTGTTCACATAAGCCTTGGCAGAGACGTTGTCCGTCAATACTAGTACGACCCGACCTAGAACCTGGTCTTTGAAACTCAGAAGGGCAAGGTAGACGGCCCGCAGTTCCGACACATTGGTATTGTGGCTCAGATCCAGCTGAGACCACCGACCCTGAGCCATGTGAGGACTGAGATGGGCCCCCCAGCCGAACAGGCAGGTGTCTGTCGTGAGAACTAGCCGGGGCGGTTCCTGGAACTGTTCTTGGCTACGGCATTGGAAGTCCACCAGTCCATGGATTTGAGGACAACTGGAGGAATAGGAATCCTTGACAAAGAAGTGCTTCTGCGCGCACGTTGGAACAGAAGTAGTAACCACTGCAGCTCCCTGCTGTGAAGACGAGACCAAGGTATAATGTCAAAAGAAGAGACCATTTTTCTGAGTAGGCAAGACAAACCTAGTAGGGAGGCCGAACGCTATCTCAGGAAACGACCTGCCAGGTCGATGAGGCTGGATTGGTGGTCCTGCGTCAGAAAAATCTCCAACCTGACCGTATCTATCACAGCTCCAAGGTGCTGGAGTCGGGTGGAGGGAGTTAAATGACTCTTAGACCAATTAATTAAAAAGCCATGATCCTGCAATATCTGAATAGAGGTGCATAGGTCTTATTGGGCCAGGGCTTCTGACTGAGACAGGATAAGGATGTCATCCAAATAAAAAAGAATTCTAATGGGAAGGGAATGGATGTGGCCAATCAGGGCCGCCATAATCTTAGTAAACACGCTGGGGGCTGAATAGAGCCCAAAGGGCAAGGCCCTGTATTGATAATGCTTTCCATTATAGTAAAAGTGGAGGAATTTGCGATGGGCAGGGAGAATGGGGACATGGAGATAAGCCTCAGTCAGATCTACTGACGAAAGAAAATCTCCCTTCCTAATGCAGAGCAAAATTGTTTGAAGGGACTGCATTTTGAACCGGCGATAGATGATATATCGGTTCAAAGACTTAAGATCATGAATAGTCCTCCAGCCCCCCGAAGCCTTCTATACCAGAAATAAGCGGGAGTAAAACCCTTGCCCGTGTTGGTCCTGTGGAACAGGTTGTATGGTCTTGATAGCCAAAAGGTGTTGGATAGCTGATTCAACCTGGACCTGTTTGGTCCTGTTCTGAGATATAGGGCAGCGCAGAAACAGCTTCGGGGGAGTGGAGTGAAATTCAAAAGAGAGGCCAAATCTGATAGTGTCCCTGACCCAGGTATCCGTGATGGTTGAGTCCCACTGACTGGTGAAGAATGCCAGATGCCTCCCAATTAAGGAGTCGGGGGGTTGTCTACTGAGACCTCTGGAAGGGACGGCCTCTCCCACCCCGAAAGGGTCTCTTGGAAGGGAATCGCAAACCCTGTCTAACCTGGCCATCCTGATATTGACCACTTCTGGCCTGAAAGGAACATTGAGAGCATTGCTGGTAATACTCACTGTCTGAGCCTCGAAAGGATTGGGAGTGAAAATAGCCCTATTGCCGAGATTCTGATAGTCTAGAAAGGGATGGTAAAATTTTGTGTCGATCCTTAGTTTCAATTAGAAGCGGATCAAGGGGAGCCCCAAAGAATTTGTCTCCTGAGTAGGGGGAGGAAGCAAGGTGCCATTTATTCCTGGCGTCAGCTTGCCAATGTCTGAGCCAGAGAAGACGTCGTGAAGTAACTGATGTACCGATGGATTTGGCTGCGAACCTGGCAGCATTGAGAGTGGCATCCGCCGAGAATTCCACCGCTGCCAGGATCTTACTGATGTCCTGATGAGATCTCAGATCTGTGGAGGGAATTCTCTCCTGTAACTGCTTTAGCCAGAGAATGGATGCTCTTTTGAAAAATGAAGCGGCAGAAGCAGCCCAAACCAACCAAGCGGAGGCCTGGTGTCCTTTAATTAGAGTTCTCTCAGTTTTCTTGTCCTCCGGGCGTAAGAACTCCTCCAGAGGACCCATCAGATGAGAGGAAGAAGATAGTGCGTCTACTGTAGGAACTTGCAACAGATGAGAAAAATCCAAAGCCATGTTGTAGAAACATTTGTCTAGACCATTAGGGATAGGACCGGAGCTGGGAAAGGCCCACTGCCTCTGAACTACATCTGAGAATAATTTGGGAGCTGGAACGATCTCCATTTGAATAGTAGGTTCTTCGAACAAAGATGTAGTGGGATCAACTGCTGCCGGGGCAGAATCTGCCCTTGAGGAAGTGCCCCCCAAGCGAGTGGTGGTTTGTGCCTTGAATAACAAGGAACAGAACATCTGAGGTTTAAACAGCCCGACAAAAGAAGGTTGGTCGGGTTCTAGACCCTCATCATCGGAAAGATCCTGATCTAAGGGAGTCTCCTCTTCTGAAAGAGAAGCCTGACTGGCAGAAGCTGGAGAAACAGTGATCCTGCGATCCCCTGTAGATCCCTCTATTGGGTGAGATCTCTGCGACTGGTTGTGACGACTGACATACTCTGAAACCTCTGAAGATGCCCACTGTTGGAGGCCCTGGGAAATGTCCTGCCTGATGGCCTCCGATATCAAAATTGCCATGGCGGGTGGGATCTCTGGGGTCTGTTGCTCAATCTGCCTGAGTCCAGATGCCGTGGGGGTAAAAGTTTCCGCAGGTCTGCTGTGAACGGGCGAGTGACTAGTAGAGGAAGGAGGAGGTCGCTCAGTGGGAATAGAAGGAAACACTGAGGCAGCATCTGCAGACTGAGAGGCCTCTCCCTGAACAGACACATCAGGGGACAATGATGGTGTGGAAGGTCCCTGAATGGCAGAAGCAGATGTACACACTGCAGTAGTGGGTGAAGGAGAGGAAGGTATTGCTCGTGAAAGAGGCCTAGCCTCCTTGTCCACAATCTGTTGAGCCTTTTGAAAGGCCCGTTCCATGGCCTTATGGTGCCTCTCCTCGTCTTTGGAGGTCTTAGAGGCTCTGGTACGGGATGGGACTGAAGGCTCCAGAACCCTAGCTTTATTGCTGCGGTAATGAGTACCTGAGGTGCCCTCTCCAGGGTCATTCTCAGGGCGCCTCTTCCCCTTGGTGCTTGCCACGCGGGATGACTTGGACAAACTGGCGTCTGCCATTTTAAATGAGTTGTACGCTACTGTGTAGGCCGAAATTCCACTCCCCAAAGGGCTTCTGCGGGTGGATTCCCAACCCGCTACTCACTGTGCCGCTTTGGAGTTGCCCGGGAGTCCCAACCACCTCTAAGCGCCTGCACGCGCAAGGCCAAAAATTTCAGCCGCTGTAGAAGCCTGAAACTGCTAGCAGTCTGGCTTGAGCGCAATTGATTCAAGTGCGGAATGAAGCATTGTGCCAAACTCGCTGCTGAGCTACGGCTCTAAAATGCAGCAATCCACACCCGCTGCCGATGTAACGCAAGCAGGGTTCCTCTGCTAGCACAGCGGAGCAAGCTCGTGTGCGCCGCCCTACGGAGCTGCCGGCCAGCAGTCCGATGCTGCCATGTGGCCCTCAGCAGAATCAGGCAATGCCTTTCACGCTGGTACGATAGCTTAGGTCGATGTTAAATAGCTCAGTGAGAATCCTGAAAAACAAACTCAGAAGATTTTCTAAGAGAAAACAGACACGTCTGTCCAGGACCAGACCGAATAAAAAAACTGGAGAGCTACAGGAAGAGGCGGGGCTTAAGAAATCATCAGACTCAGTCCTAATGTTTAGCCCATGCCTGACTGCCGTTCCTGCCGTTTAGAAGGGCTATTCTGCACCACTCCCTCAAATGTTCTTTAAACTACAGAGTTTCCCAGCATTCCTTTAGGAACCTCCAACATGCAAACTATGGTTACTCACCCTAAAATGAATCCTCTTTACCTGAAGCTTCAAAATTTTCTGTTTGCTGGGAAGATGTGTAGCTAAAAGTCTACATTTAGTGTACATCTGACTTTGAGGATATTTCTCATAACCAAACAAAAGTGTATTTTCTGTGCAGTTCACACCCCTTGCTCACTGGATCTGGATGTCACAAAGCAAAGCCATTTTGTAATTAACCCCCGCGCCCCATTTTGACTGGCAGAGTGCTGCAGGAGGCTGAGTGCTGTCATGCCCCTTGGCCATGCTCATCCAGCCGGTCATTAGGGCAGAGAACCGGTTGTTAAATTATTTTAATCCCACCACTGATTACTCCAAACTATCTCTCTGTTGATTCTTGGTAATACCAGAAGAATCATGTATCGTGCTTTGTAATCGTGCTTTGTGTGATGATACTATTCTATTTCAACTTGCTTTAAAACCTTGAAACATATTGAAGATTTATTTATTTATGTAAAAGATTTGTATAGCCATCCATTTTAACAACAACTTTGGGGGGCTCACAATAATAAAATAGGTTTCCTTATAAATGATAAACAAATTATAATGCAATAATTATAAAATCTAAAACCATAAAATAAGAAAAAAAAACCCCAGCATTTCAATCATCCCCTTGGGATGCCCCACAACTACTTCCAGATAACCTCATTCTGTTCCACCCCCAGGATAAAAAGCCAGGTCTTGATAGCCTTCCAAAAGCCTTTTTAAAAAAAAGTGTGTGTGTGTGGGGGGGAGAGGTTGTAAAATCATCAGGAATAGGGTGTTCAATAATGTAGGGGCAGCCATGGAAAAGACACTCTGCTGTATGGTAAGAATTCAGGAAAGGGGCTTGAAGTTTGCACATCCTAATCTGGTAGGATGTGTAGATACTCTCAGATTCAGGAGGTCCAGTAAATAAATTGGTCCCTTGCTATGTAAGGCTTTAAAGGTGAAAAACAGTACCTTGAATTGCACCTAGAAGAAACTGGAAACCAGTGAAGCAGAGGTGGGTTTCAGCAGGTTCTGACCAGTTCTGGAGAACTGGTAGCGTAAATTTTGCGTAGTTCAGAGAACCGGTAGTAAAAATTCTGACTGGCCCCGCCCCCATCTATTCTCTGTCTTCCAAGTCCCAGCTGATTGGGAGGAAATGGGGATTTTGCAGTAACCTTCCCCTAGATTGGGGAGCGAATGGAGATTTTACAGTATCCTTCCCCTGGAGTGGGGTTGGGAATGGAGATTTTACAGTATCCTTCCCCTGCCACGCCCACCAAGCCATGCCACACCCACAGAACCGGTAGTAAAAAAAAATTGAAACCCACCACTACAGTGAAGCTCACAGAACAGGGGTAACATGGGAAAACCTAGGAACTCTCAGTACTGCACATGCCGCTGTGTTCTGGACCATTTGTAGTTTCCAATTGAGCAGCCATATGTAAAATTCTCTGCAAATATTCCAAACTGGAAGTGACTAAAGAATGAGTGACCATGAGCAATGCCTCCTGACCCAGGACAAATCTGTACAAAAGCCCTCACAAGCCATGGCAGCCACCAGCATCTTAAGAAGCAGTGGAATCAAGGAGGGCCTCAAACTGTGTATGAACTCAATGTGTTATACATACAAACACACACACACACACACACACACACACACACACACACACACACGTTTGAAATTCATTCTTTAAAAAAGGTATTCTGATCACTTCTGGAATGACGATCCTGACAGAGTTCAAACAAAATACTGTTGAACTTCGGAAGAAAAGAGGTTTTCTGTGCATATTCTGTGATTTTGCTAGTGGGCAAGGCAGCGCCATCTGAAGCAGACTTTTCCTTAAGAATAAACAAAAATCAGATGTCTTGAAAATCATTGTTTAATACTACCAACCACATGTTAAAAAATAATAGAGCTAGTACTGTATTCTGAATATTCTTGTTCAAACAGTAGCATGGCAAGATCTGTCACATGAAATAAACCTAATACAACACTAAAAATAAGTTCTACTCAGGCATTTAAAATTAAGCAATAAAATATTGTGTCTTCTTCTTGCAGCTGAAATGGCAGCTAAGAATTTATTAAATGTAATTGTAGAAATAAAAGTCACATGCCATAACAATAGATAATAGAAGCAAGTGATCTGACAGGGATCAGTTGGCATGATAATAATTTAAAAACCTTTATTAGATGATATCTGCAGAGAAGAGATGAGGCTAACTGAAGATAACATTCATGATTTGTTTTATGATTATTTTAATACAATACACACTTTTAGACAATTATACCTATATTTTAGCTATTTACTTTTCGAAAACAAATTGCAAAATGTATGTTCATGTGTATTGAAAAGTTATTTTTTTTTATTTCCGTAGTTAAATTGTGCAGATACTTCTGACTATAATCCTCAACTTCTGAGAAACTCAATTTTCAAAGCAATCCAGTAAACAGTGAATATGATTGATACAATTAATATTGGTTTTCTTTGGGGGTGGGAGGCTCATTCTTTATGCAAAAATCTAGTTCATTTTGAATACTTAGTTTTCTTCAATGCAGACAAAATCATTTATTGTGTCTTTATACATGAAAGCCACTATGACCTGGAGGCTAAAAAACAAAAGCTTATATAGTTATGTATTTTTATATATTTCTGTATTTTTTAGGTGGTGGGTAAATCTTTATCACAATCTTTGACTAAAATGTGTACATAGATAAATGATGAAGATGGATGGATAGATATAAAATATACATTAAAATAAAAAAAAAAGTGAGTTGAAGAGGAAAGGAAGAAGAGGAGAAGCTAGTTAGGTACACATCAATATATTGCCAAAGCTATCAAACTGCATTGGATTATATGTATACAAACTTTGTGTACTAGCAGAGTTATCTCATGTGAGAAAAAGTTCAGAGATTCTTCCCATCCTGCTTACAATCTTTTTGGACTGTTGCCTTCTGGCAGAAGATACAGAACAATTAAAACTCAGACCACATATTTTCTGAATAGTTTTTATGCCAGAGCTATAATTGCACACAAAAATGAACTAAAGGGCCACCATCGGTAAGCTGTTAGACAGCATTACTTGGTCTGTTGTGTGGATGTTTAGGTAGTTTAGGGGTGGCGAATTGTGGTGAGTAGGAGTGTGTTTGGGAATTGTTATGTGTGTTGGACCTGGTCTTTGGGTGTTAAGTGAATTTCGTTGTATGGGTATTCTGTGTATACACGTACAATGACAATAAAGTTATTATTAACTCCACATACCGTATTTTTCAGAGTATAAGACGCACCTTTTTCCTCTCCTAAATGGTGAAAATTTAGGTGCATCTTATACACCGAATGTAGCCCCGCCCACCCACTGGCCTCTACCCTTTGGCTTCTGCCTCGCAGCAGTTACCTCCTTGCAAGCAAACAGCAAGAAAAAGCAGCTCCTTTCAGCTTCAGCACAGCCTAATTAGCACAAGTTGATTGGATAGGCCTCCCGACTCTCAGCTGATTTGCTCTCAGCTGTTTTGCGCAGGGCTCTGCTGCTTGCTGCAAAGAGGTAAATTGCTGGAGCAGATTTTTTTCTTTGTGCTAATCAAGCTATGCTGAAAACGAAAATGAAAGTAAAGCAGTCTGTTTGCTGTTTGCTGCAACGAGGCAAAATTGCTAAGAGGCAGAGGCAGAGGCAGAGGCAGAAGGAGATTTCTTTTTCTTCTTTTCCTCACCAAAAAAGGTAGGTGCGTCTTATACTCCGGTGCGTCTTATACTCCGAAAAATACGGTAGTTTTATTATGATCAATGATCAAAACTGAATACAATTTTAGAACAATTACAGTAAAAAAAAATACAGACCATTATAAAATAAGATAAAATGTGATATTTTTAAAAAGTCTTAAAATATTATCAACACTTAAACATATTTATCAATTATGAAAAACAAATGGAATAACTTATTTACATTTTAATTCAATAATGAGTAATTTTTAGGCTACAGTGTTAAATCTAGTAAAACGGCGTGACTTTGTATCCAGTACTGTTCTGCTCCAGCTCCAGATTCCCGAGGATATTGACACACACCAACGGTCCTTATCAAATTTATTAAGTAGCAAGAATAAACCAAAGTCCGGCAAAGGTTGGCAGCCAGCCCAGAAAACAAGATACGATAAGACTTTTCCAAAAATGCTCTGATGATAATTACAAGTTGTTTCCAGCAAGAAACTTACTAATGGCGTGTGATTTAAATAGGCTAAGGGAGTGGCCAATTATCCTCAAGTCTTACTCTCGAGGAGACTTCCTCCTCCTGAGTAGCCACTCCTGCCTTTTGGCAGCCCTGCGTGCTCGAGCATTGAGAAGAGGCTCCTCCACTTCACTCTCTCTACTTGAAGGAGCCTCTGGAGGTTCTGAAGGTCCTGGCTGAGCCTCTGCCTCCACATCCTCTTCAGCCTCCTCGCTGTCCGACATGAGCGCCGGCTGCGCAGGCTGCTGGCGCGACACCACACCAGCCTCCTTGTCATCGGGATCAGCCACGATCCACGAAGGCCGCTGGCGGGCCACAACAAGTACTGGTGCTAGAGAACCAGAATGGTGTGTTGGTTAATATACCAGGGGAGAAACTAGGAGACTGTGACTTCTAGTCCTGCCTTTGGCATGAAGCCAGTGGAGTCAGTCACTCCCTCTCTGCCCTAGAAAAAAGGTAATGGTAAACCATTTCCAAAAATCTTGCTCAGAAAGCTTTAGAGAAGTAGCCCAGTCAGTTGCCAAGAGTCCCAATGACTCAAAGGCATCCCTCTCCCCCAGACATCCTCCCCCCCCCAAAGCTACCATTGAGTGGTACTTAACTTTGTAAAATCATACGGTAACCGTTTTCAAATTCTATCTAGAGTTATCCTAACATTCTAAACTGAGGAAGCTAAACTATCTTATGATGAATATAAGTAATCCTTGACTTATGACTATAACTGAGTTTCGAATTATGGTGGTAAATTGTGTCAGCTGTTAAGAGGACAACCACATGACCACGCCCAATTTTATTACCTTTTTTGCAGCAGTTGTTAAGCGAATGTAGAAGTCAATAAAGCAAATACCATGACTGTTAAGAAAATCTATTGTTCTCCATGGGTGCTTTTTGCTGGAAACTGAGTCACTGTAAATAGCTATAAAATGCAGGCTAATTGCCAAGTGCCCAAAATGTGATCATGTCACCATGAGAACTCACTGTAGCTATTGGAATTTTGAGTCTCGGTAATATGTAGTCCTGAGGAGATTGTTGCAATTTATGCAATTCAACCTGTATTAATATAGGTTGAATTGCCCATTTTATGACTTCCAAAGGAAATCCTAATCTGTTTAATATGGCAAACATGTCCTGTTTATATATTTTATCAGAGGCATTTTCAGAATCACATAGTAAAATTGTAAATTGATCTTTGTTTTTATTAAAGTTTATACTAACCTAATATTGTCTCTTGCTTGCCTAATTTTTATAAATTTGATCATTCTTAGTAACAAACAATATCACTTGCTGTAATGTATTTAGTAACACTGTTAAAACCTTTTTATAAACATTAATAAATGGGCTGAATGATAATTAGCATACTGAATGTGATCAATAACTGCTTATATTAATATAATGCTATTTAAATGCTGCTGATAAAATGCCCTTATCAAATATCTCATCATTCAATTGACAAAGTTTTAGCACCAAAAGATTTATAAACATTTTATATCACCTAATAGGGAATCCATCCAATCTGGTATTTCACTTGCCATTTTAAAATCATTTGTTTAATCTCTCATTCAGTAGAGCAAATAAAAGGTTTTTTTTCTGTATCATCTAAATATGGTAGGTTAATTCTATTTTTAAAAGCCTCTATATCTTCATTCTATACATTCTCTGGTTTGCTATATAATTCTGAATGGAATTTTTAAATTGACAATTTATACCCATTGAAGTTTTATATATTTTATCTCTCTCACCTCTAATAGTTGGAATCACTACCCTACATTTCTTTTGCTTTAGGCAATTAGCCAAAATGTTGCTGTGTCTTAATCAGTCTCCCAGTTAATCATATTATAAACATGTGAGCATGAATTCTGTCTGTTATAGATAGCATTTCATTCATATTTGTTCTTCTGTATTTGTAATACTTGCCCATAGATATTTCAATTCATCTTTCAAATTATTTTCTCTTTTATTTTTAATCTTGCTTTATATGATGCATAAGCTGTGATTCAACAGATATCTTTATACTTCCCTTTAAAAAATTTGCACACTTAATATTTATGAATTCATATCAAAGAATTGTAAGGCTTCTAAATGAACAAATTCTTTATCCTTCAAAAGTGAAACATTGAAATATTTTTTTTATTACCTTAACTGTTTTTTTGAAACACATTTCAAGATAGTTACCTTATGGTCTGATACATGACAAAAAATGTGAATTCTCCTTTATTTGGATAAATGAATTCTATTAAATTCATTTATTCTACATAAGTATTATTTGTTTCTCTCACTAAGTATTGATTTTTTTTTACCAGTGTATTTCTACCAGGCTTAGGAGTCAATATTTTATTGAAATCTTCTCCATTACCACTTTGTTACAAACACATTCACTCAAGTGTTGAAAATATTCATAAAACATAATATAAACATAAAACAGAATAGAGAATATAGATTATGTTCATAAACATTAACCATAGCTATTGAAATCCCTGTTCCTTTAGGACATAAAATTAAATAATGCTCATTTACATCACTGACAACCCATTGTACGTGGGTTGAACCCTTTTCACATCAAAATAGCCACACCTTTAGACTTCATCAAAGTATCTGTAAGATAAACCAGCCCACACAAACCTTCATTAATAGAGATGCAGCCTGCTCCATTAAATAAATCTTCTGTAGATAAACAATATCTGAAGTAACACATTTTAAATATGGTAAGATTACATTTTGTTTTTTAGATTCTTACAACCCTTCTACAGGGCCTCTATTTGACACCATCTTCATCCATTAATTTATTTTGGCCCACTTATCAATAGTCCCCTTAAATCCTTCATTTTAGGACCTATAACAAATATCTAGTAATGACCTGTTATGTTTGAATTGATCATGTTTTCTCACAGATGTGAAGTCTGCATAGCAACTCAAATTTGCATTCAAATATCATACCAAGATGATATGCAGATGTAAGAAATGAATGGAATAAAGAATTAGCGGTTGCCTAGACAATGGGAGAATGTTTTAACTTCTATAGCAAGAGTGTCAATGGACTTCAAAATATGACTTCATTTGACAACAAAAAGTAATATTTAGAACGTAACGGATTCCATTATATTTCTTCAAAAAGGACGGTCTAATGCTAAGCATTTTGCTATAAGTGTAATAAAATAATGCTTTTTTCACACACATGCTTTAATGTCTTATATTTAACATGTTTTGGGAAGAAATAGTGGTCTATATAAACATGGCTGTGTGACAAAATCTAGTATTTTCAAGAATAATATTCTCTTAAACTATATACGTATTGGAATCTAATAACTAAGAAATAAATGGATTCAACTTACTATGGATAAAAAACTGATACTGCAACACTGAAAAGATAAATGTATGCCCCATTCACTCAATGGATTAAAGACTTGATTACACTTATGAGTAGAATGCCCACAGATATAGATTTTGCATGGATGAGTATAATGAATAGCAATAGCATTTAAATTTACTGTGTTTCCCCGAAAATAAGACCGTCTTATATTTTTTTGAACACTGAAATAAGCGCTTGGCCTTATTGCCATGTGCTCAAAAGCCCAATTGGGCTTATTATTAGGGGATGTCTTATTTTGGGGGAAACGGTACAATACTGCCCACTACAGTACTATACAGCACTCTCTGGTTTACAATGTCCGCATATTGCCCCCAACAATGCCCCCAACAATTGCCCCATTTTACTAACCTCGGAAGGATGGAAGGCTGAGTTAACCTTGAGCCCGTCAGAATCGAACTGCAGACTCTGAGAAGAATTAGCCTACAATACTGCCTTCTAACTGCTGTGCCACCAGGGTATAATGAAATATGGAACTCTTCTTGGACCCACTTTTGTATTTTTTTCCAGAATTTCCTCGCTTCCGGACACGTCCACCACATATTAATTTTATATATTAATATTAATATTAATTAATTAATATTAATTTTCTACCTGAAATCTATCTCCTGGGAGTGCTAAAACGGAAATTTGTTAAGGAAAAGAAATATTTGATTATCCATATTGTCACAGCTGCTAGACTCTCCTATGCCAGTTGCTGGAAAGAGAAAGGATGTCCGACTGAGGAACAGAGAGTCAATAAAGTATTGGACTGTGCAGAAATGTGCAGATTAACGTATGTTTTAAATGGAAAGGAAGACTCAGAATTCTATACGATCTGGGATCTGTGGTATAGGTGGTTGAAAAATAAATGCAAAAGTTAACTCTCATTAGGACAATGTATAATTATTAATTAATCTATATATTATTGTTGTATTATGTGTTCAATCTTACAAGGCTTATGTATAAACTGTATAATACCTAGATAATTGATTAGATTCCATATATGTAAATACACAAGATGACTACACGTTACCGAACCGTAGAGTTTGAAATGGGCTTTGACTTACCTGAAAGCCCTTTCTGATTGTGGTGGGTCCGGGTGGTCATCTCTGATGGGTAATGCTCTACCGATGATGACGGATCGGGTCTGCTAGCTGAGAAGCTCCTCCCCTTCCTCTTGCTTCCCAGCTTTCAGACTCGATCCGATTTGGATCAAGTCACGGTTTGAGCTGCTCCTTAGTACTAGATTCCTTGCAGTAAATTTCTCATTTGGCTAATTGAATATTCTAAATTTCTCTTTAAATTATTCCTGCCTGTTTGCTCCCTGAAGATATTCTTTACTCAATAAAATTTCATAAAAAAAAAAAAAAGAAATATGGAACTCTTTATACAAAATACAATGGATTAAAATTGATACATAAATGTAATAGAAATTAATATATGTCTGACTAATGTAAAGGCTCTTCTGCATGTTCGATACAAAACATTGGTATACTATTTAGCAGTTGTAAATGGATTCTCAGCAGTTCTAAGTTATAGATTTTTGAAGTAAAACTTATATCCTTTTATAAGCGTTTGAGAAATTATTATCCTATCAGCTTTGAAATATACTATATAGTCCTTGCTTAACAACTTTAATTGGGACTGGAAACTCCATCACAAAGTGAAGCAATTTCCTATGTGAGAAATTATCTGGCTGTGACTGTACTTTCTGACTTCAAAGAGATAAGACTCAACTTCACACCTTCAGCTTCTGTTTGCCTCCTAATCACTTCCCTGTCCTTTTTGACGTTCAAGTGCCTAGCTTATGGTCTTGCACATATCAAAAGCAATGATATCACACCGGCAGTTCAGGACTGGAGCTATGGGCATGCTGCTCAAACTTGTTACTCTCTTGAAATCCCTTTCTCCCCAGTCTCCCATCTCTGGGGTGGTGGTCTGGGAGGAACAGTCAAGATAAGTAAAACTATTGGGAGCTTGAATTAATATTATGTAGTAATATTTTTGCAAGTGACAATCACAGATAAATGTGACATAATGGTTGGTTTAGCATTAATTATACTTTTTTACTGTGAAATTATAGTGGTAAGACATTCATAGCAATTATAAGAGATACACTCATATCTACATGTTTTCTTGCTACAAAATAGGATGCTTACTTAAATTCTTTAGATGCTTAATAAGTATGTTTTATTTCTGTTAAGAATAGTTTTATTCATTGAGTTAAAATGTTTTTAAAACTGAAATCACGGAATAAATTAGTGCAATTCCCACAATACATCCCATGGCTTCATTCTAATCTCTACTTTTTCAATAAACCATAGGCATTAATTATACAAAATATTTTAAAATTGGTCAACTTCACTGCTCTATTGGCAGAATACAAGATATAAATTTTAATAATAAGTTTACAATGAAATATGACACATTTTTATTTATCATCAGTTTATGGCACCCATTTACACTGAAAGAATGTAAGAGGAGAATTTGTGTCGGACGAAGTTCTTTGAAAGTACTCCTGGAATTCTGGTTATTTAAACCTTTGTTAAAATAACTAATACTGAAATGAGGAATTTGTTCCTCACATTGATAGTTTTCAGTCCTGACTATTAGAGAAGTCTTATATTAAATTATTTTTTTAAACTCTTTTTTTTCTTTTGCTAGGGAGACAATCTTGTTTGATTACTTTGACCCAATGACAACAGCTCACTTTGCTAAGTAACTGACTGTTGAATGGGTCACCAATGTTTTTCTGCAATTGATGAATCTAGTGGGCTTGCACCAGAACGAGAGATGCTCAGATTATTTGACTCCAACAATTACCCAGATGATACAGTACTACTTCACTTTCCTGATTTCTTGCCAATTAATTTGAAGGACTAAAAAGAAGTTCAAAGCTTTCTTCTAATAATTCTAAATAAGAATTATTTATATTCTCATTAAGATCAACTAAATTTTCCAGATAGGATTTATACCTGGACTTCGACAGATGAAGCTTCAAAATGGGCAATTTCAATCACAGAAAATATTAACCATAGACAATTATGCTGATTTTATGCTTACACTGGTATCTTCCTCTGAAGACCATAATAATCAAACAGCTCAAATTTGTAAATTGTGCCAAGGTGAGCACAGGCAAATGGAGCCGACTTTTAACATTATTCTAGAAATTGTGCACTGGAGAAGGGTGACTTTAATCGGCCAGTTTAAAGAAACCTATTTAATGAAGTGTAGGATGAGCTGGTTCAACAAGAAATACAGGATACATTAGATTGAGGGCACATGCTTGGTCTCTATTTATATTGTAGTATTTCTGAACATTTTGCATTTATCTACCCTGAAAAAAATTCCTGTAATGCTTGTGGAACTAAGTGCCATTTTGCAAGCAAGTGCCCTGATTATCCCAAACCGGCCTTCTCAGGAATCTCAGAATCCTACTTTAGGAGCTCAGAATTTGGGTTATCCAACAATTAAGAAGACTTCTGATATACAGTTCAAAACACTGGCTATATTTGATTTACTTCAGATAAATTCTTCTACCCTAATGGATTCTGGATTCACAGGCAAACTATTAATGTACTGATTTATGAGATGAGAATAACTTTGGGAGACATAAGGAAAGGCCACAGCCTAGGCAATAGTCTCATAAGACAAATTATACAGAAAAATCTGAGTCCAAAGAAGGAATAGGAGTGGAGAAAGCATCTCAGAATTATTATAGCCCATTACATCTGGCCATTGTTTGCAAACTCAGACAATAGACCCAATTATGCAAGCAGAAGCCACTCTTGAAAAAAAGTAAGTTCCTGTGCTTGTATACTATAAACATGGTTCCAGAAGCCCAGGACCTTACATCTGCACAAGTTGGCTTCTTCAAAGGTACTTAGTGATAACAATTTCACACTACATCTCCAGCCTCAAGGGAAATTTTTTGTCATGTAGAAGGATGAGAGTGGTTCATGAATTCAGACTTTTGAACTCTATAACAATATTGGATTGATTCTCTTTCCCGATGATCTTTGAACTTTTGGAACAGTTACAAAAGATAACTTAGTAAACATGATCAAACAGATATTACAATGAAAAAGGAACATAAATAATTGATTGCTTTTGATATATGGTGTGAAAGATTGAATATATAATTAGACAACCCATGATCCATTGGGTCATCATTTCAGAAATATTTCCTTACTTGATTCCTCGATGCCTTCATGGCAGAGCTTCTAGTATACTGCCTTCGCTGGAAAAGTTCTTAAAAATTCAGGTAGATATGTGAAAATAGCTTATTTTGAGCTGAGGTTATGGACAAATTATTGCATTTTTGTTATGAAAATTAGTGTGTCCTGGGAGATTGGAATGAAATGGCTTTCCCACAAAAGATAGAATTTCTGAGAAAAATATTTAAAATACACGAGGTAAACTACCAAATTGTTGTTGTTGTTGAACAAATAATTTGGAGTTTGTTGATGCATGGGGGTATAAAAATGGTGACTCCAAAGAATATTTTTCTGCAAGACATAAAATTTCTTCAAAAATAGATATGATTTGGATTTTTAAGACTTTGGCTATTAATTTTTATGAAGTCGAGACATTATCAAATACTTTTTTACACAACAAAGGTAACTTTTAAAAGGTAAAATTGACCTTTTAAGTGGAGATTGAATTTCTTATAAAAGGAAATGATAGAGGACTGACAAAAGCAGTTAAAAGGAATTTTTTGAGAAACAAACAGAGGTAAAGATGATTTAGTACACAAATAAAATAAGAGGATATTTTTTACAACAAGAATAGTGAACTTAAAAAGAAAAGGCAAGAGAAAATACAAACGATTTTGATTAAGATTAAAAAAAGAATTTAAAAAAGCTCCAGGAATGACTACTATTACCAAATTAAGCTTTTACAGAGGCAATTATCTATGTTAACTGTGTGAGAGATGGAAATAAAGATCAACCATATCAAACAAAACAAAATAAAATGGAATTTGCAAATAAACCAGGGAAATTGTTAGCATAAAAGCTGCAAAAAGAGTGACATTAATGTTACAAGAATGAAATATTGTAATAATAGATAATGCAAATATGCAAAAAGAACAATTTCATCAGTATACTACGTTATGGAAAGATCAAGAAATTTCCTCAAAAAAGTGGATGAATATTTCTAAAATCAGAATTTACCAAAGATTACTGAGAATAACAGAAAAACTGAGTTGGAAGGGACCTTGGAGGTCTTCTAGTCTAACCCCCTGCTCAAGCAGGAAACTCTATACTTTCAAACAAATGGTTGGCCAATTGAGACAAATTTTGAATGGATCTATAACAGTAACTAAAGCTATTAAACAGACTAAAAGAAGAAAGTGACCTGGTTCAGATGGGCTGCCAGCTTCTTAATATAAATATTTTGAGCATGTGTCTTTACAATCTTTACAACAAACAATAACTGTAAAGGATAACTGTTCATATTTTTTTTTCATTTTACATTAGTTTTTGTTATTTTATTTTTTTTTGGCTTTTTCTTCAGGATTTTTTCTATTTTTTTCCCCTCTTTTTGATTGATAGTACTTTTGGGCATTCCTTTTTTGGGGGCTGATTTGATTTTTCTTTTTCTTTTTTCTATTGTTTTTTCTTTTTTCTAGTTCATCCAATGAGGTGGATTAGATACTTGGATTATAAATAGAAACCATAAGTGGATTATAAATTGGGTGCATTCAACTTTAAGAGATGAAGAAATTTACAGCACATCTGCACTCAGCAGCAAGTCCCTCCACGACAGAAACACAAAAAACATCAGAAATGATGGATTTAAAAAATCTCATACAGACGTTCACGATGATTTGAAAGAGGATTTAAAAGAAGTAAAGGAGATGATTGGGAAAAATGAAGAAAGAATTCAAAAAGTAGAAGAAAAAGTGGATTTGACAGAAAAGAAAGTGGAAAATTGACATTAGTGAATAAAAATCAAGAGAGAACAATTATTTCCCCAGTGATGGATCGTTCTGATTATTATCTAAGATTTCAAAATATAGAGGAAGAGAAAGGGGAAAATTTGCCAGATGTGATGGCAGAGATGTTGGCAGAAGTGATGGGAGAACCCAAGGAGAAGATATTGTGACTGTGAACAGTTGTTTTAAAAAATGGTCATAAGTTGAAAACTACCTATAAAATTATCCTTCTATCCCAGGGGTCTGCAACCTTAAACACTCAAAAGAGCCATCTGGACTTGTTTCCCACAGAAAACAAAACACAGGGAGCCACAAAACCTGGGTGGGCGTGACCAACTCTACATCACTCACTTCCACCAGTCCCCCTCCCCAGCCACACCTACCCAGGTTTCGTGGCTCCCATTTTCTTTTCTATGGGAAACAGCTCTCTTTCTCTCCCTTTCTATCTCTCTCCCTCCCTCTCCCATCTCTCTCTCTTTCTCCCTCTCCCTCCCTCCCATATCTTTCTCCCTCTCCCTCCCTCTCTCATCTTTCTCTCTCCATCTCACCCATTCTTCGTCATCTCTCTCTCTCTCTTTCTCTTGATATTGACAGTTTCTGCCAGGCCAGCTGTCCCCCCTCCCGCTGGGCTTTTGTGTTCGCTGCTTGTCCGGGGGAGGGGAGTGCTTCCCCACGCTTCCACCTTCTTTCTCTTGGCTCCGCCAACAAGGGAGGAGGAAGGGCAGGCTTGGGGGATGGCAAGATCTGCCCCCGCCATTCTCTCCCAGCCCTCTTTGCTGGCAGCAACAGCAAATTCCACGGTGAAAGCAGATTCCTTCTGCCACGCAAAGGCAAGTATAGGGGCGTTTCGCTCCCACACTAAGGCTCCGCCCACTGCCATCGCCATGACAGGGTGACAGCCCTTTTATCCCTCTGCTGAGATAGGGCCAAAGGGAGCCACAGCAGAGGTGAAAAAGCCGCATGTGGCTCCAGAGCCGCGGGTTGCCGACACCCGTTCTATCCTTTCGCAAGGCTCTAAAGACCTGGCTCTGCCAATTGCCACTGCCAGCACAGTGGAGGTGGTTGATTAACATCAGATTCCATCTCCCCCCACTCTACCCCAGCATTCCCCATGTGTTCTTAGGTTTTAATGTTTGATTTCATTTATTTGTGTTTTCATTGCATATGTATAGATATATTTTTATAACTGAGCCGCCCAGGATTAGCTACCCTATGGTAAAATGGGCAGCCAATACATTAAATAAATAAACAATAAAGCTTTTTAATTTATCATATTTCAAAATAGAGTATTGTATTTTATTATACCTTACTGCTATATGTTTTTGATTGATAAACCAGTAATTAATTGATTAATTTAATATTTGACTATTTTGTTTTCCCTTGGTTTGTTGTTTTTATATCTTTATATTTTCTGATTGCTATTTTTCTTTAGTTTAAGAACTGTACCAGTTAATTGTTTTCCAGTTTATTTTGATATTTTGTCTACATTTTGTATTTTTTCTAAATTTAAATTTTAAAAAAAATGAGTTCAAGTTTCAACAGCCAAAAATGTATGTTCTTTTCCACCAATTTTTAAAAAGCTTTGTTTCCTAGTTTATAAAATTTACACAATAAAAGTGTTCATAATTATTTTTCATTTCTTTTTATTTACATAATCTGTTTCTGTAATTATTGGAAATATTTTGCAATAAAATGTTTAACTTAAATATACTGCTTTATAAAGCTTGAAATATTTAACCCTGCTATATATAAAATCACATAGGAAACATTAAAACTATGGCTTCAAACCATTTGATTTTGCAGTTACATAAAAAGTTACACTTAATGGGGATTTCACTACTTCTCCTTTCCACTGCAATCTCCTGGGTTTCCTGAACAATCTGTCCACAGAGGATTTTCAGAACAAATTCAAGATGCTGAATGATGAATTGTATAGATTTGGAGAAAATTGACAGAAGCTGCTTTTACAAAGAAAATGTTATAGATGATAAGACACTTTAGAGAGAGACTTTATTGCAAGTAGAGCTGTAACACATTTTATGTACCATCTATCAAATTGTTTAATTTTTCCGCTGACATCAATTGAGAGATCTCTTCTCCAACCCTGGCAGTATTCACAACATTTTTTTTTCAATGTGATAGCTAGCTAGCTAACTAGCTGGCCAAATTACTTTCCTGTTCCAACTAGTTTCCAGGGCTATTTACCCCCGTTCCCAGTTTCCCAGCAGTCTATGTCAATGTTATTATAACATAATTATTATGATTTGAGAGGGAATACTCTACAGAGATTTTACCTAAAGAATTTTCATCCTCCTGTATATCTTATGCTAACTAGAGTCTACTGACATTTCCTTCAGATTCATGACTAGGAGCAATTTTGCCTTCAATGTCACAAGAATAGGAAGATTCAAGTCAGCATAACTATATACAAGAGGAGTCTGCAATAATTTCTGTTCCGAATTTTTAGCTACACCAAACCCAACTACAATAAATAATTAATCTTACTATGGATGTCTATGGGTAGCTCTCGCTGCTATTACTAGGAATATTTTTAAAATAGTCTCTAAATGTGAAGAAGAAATAATTTTGTCTGTTCTTTTAATTTCTTGTCTTTTATTTTCCTGCCTCCTCATTCAATCACTCTACTCTTCTTCTTATGCAGACACCTGAATAAGGGGAAAAAATCTGACTAAATCTTTAACTGATTACTGGTCCCTTGCATCACAATGTAGTGCTCCAGGGCATCAAAGCCTCAAGCAATAGAATTCCCAGGCAACATCACAGAACATAAGGAAATAATTGAAGCTTTCTAAACCTTAGTGGCAAAGAAAAGGCCACCATGAGATGCTTAGGAAGTGATATCAAACTGAAATTCATAGTCAGTATACCAACAACCCAGAGGTCAAAGCAAAAAAAAAAAAAATCTAGACATGGGGGGGGGTCTTTTAAGACAGTGGTCTCCAACCTTGGCAACTTGTGGATTTCAACTCCCAGCCAGCAAAACTGGCTGGGGAACTCTGGGAGTTGAAGTCCGAGTCTTAAAGTTGCCAAGCTTGGAGACTTCTGTTTTAAGATGCAGGTCAGAATGACTACATATACCGTATTTTTTGGAATATAAGACGCACCTTTTTCCCCCCTAAAAGGGGGTGAAAATTTAGGTGCGTCTTATACACCGAATGTAGCCCCACCCACCCATTGGCCTCTACCCTTTGGCCTCTACCTTGCAGCAGTTACCTCCTTGCAAGCAAACAGCAAGAAAAAACAGTTCCTTTCAGCTTCAGCACAGCCTAATTAGCACAAATTGATTGGATTGGCCTCCCAATTCTCAGCTGATTTGCTCTCAGCTGTTTTGCTGCTGCTTGCTGCAAAGAGGTAAATTGCTAGAGCAGATTTTTTTTCCTTGTGCTAATAAAGCTATGCTGAAAACGAAAACGAAAACGAAAGTAAAGCAGACTGTTTTCTGCAACAAGGCAAAATTGCTCAGAGGCAGAGGCAGAGGAAGATTTCTTTTTCTTCTTTTCCTCACCAAAAAAGGTAGGTGCATTTTATACCAAGTGTGTCTTATAGTCCAAAAAATATGGTACTTGTTCCAATGCCAAAACAATACAAGTACACTCACATATTCCTACCTGCAAGTTTTCTTCATGGCTCAATTATAAGCCATTATGGCTCTGAAAACTTAAGAGGGTTTTCGTGAGTAAAGGTATTCCCATTTGGAAGCAATGTTCTTATGGATAATTTATCTGTAGATGAACACTCTTATTTATAACCTTTCTGTCTGGGAATCCTCATGGCATCCTCATCCTTCATGAATTGTCCCCTTGTACATCAGAATCCAGTTTTCAAGGGAAGATACTCTAATGCCTCTTTGCTTGAGAATGAACATTGGAGCTTACCTGAATGTTCGATCTATGTGCGCTGCAGGAGAGTCCAAGCAATGGGTTCAAGTTTAGCCTGGTTGGCCAGAGACTGAGTTGAATTTGCCTAGCCACGCCTCTTTCTCCCATGAGCCTTCAGTGTTTCGACGAAGAGGTCTGTAGAAGACGTAGCAAGATGATAGAAGAATGTCCACTATAAGTAAGTGTTGGATGCTGGACCGCTACAGTAGGGTGGGGTTGGACTCTCCTGCAGCTCACATAGATCAAACATTCAGGTAAGCTCCAATGTTCAATCTCCTGTGCACTGCTTGGAGAGTCCAAGCAATGGGATATACCCAAGCTAAGTATCCCTAGGGTGGGAGTCCGAGCGGTCCAGGTGTCGTTCTCCTGGTAGAACCTGCTGCAGGACTCTTCTGCCAAATGAAGCCTCAGCTGAGGCAAAAACGTCCAACTTGTAATTTCTGATAAAGGTAGTGGGAGAAGCCCAAGTTGCAGCCCTGCAGATCTCCAATATGGAAGCCTGAGTAGTCCAGGCTGCCGTGGTGGCAGCGCTACGAGTAGAATGTGCAGTGATGTTTCTAGGCACTGGAGTAGATTGGTGTTCGTAAGCCATTGCGATGCAAGCTTTGATCCATCTCGCAATTGTAGATGGGGTAACTTTCTTCCCCATGGCAGTAGGCTGGAATGATACAAATAGTGATTCAGACTGCCTGAATGATGCAGTCCTGTCAATATATTTGCGGAGTGCCCTAC
The DNA here is from genome assembly GCF_029215685.1 of Pituophis catenifer annectens. Classification (NCBI taxonomy): domain Eukaryota; kingdom Metazoa; phylum Chordata; class Lepidosauria; order Squamata; family Colubridae; genus Pituophis; species Pituophis catenifer. The sequence goes on from NW_027256883.1 coordinate 72,219,686, forward strand.
AAACGTCGAGCGTGTGCCAACGTCGTTCTCTAGGATGTGCTGGGTCAGGGCAAAAGTTAGGTAAAACCACCTCCTGTGCCCTGTGAAACCAAGAGTTGACTTTTGGTACGAAAGTCGGGTCCAACCTGAGGACCACCCTGTCGGAGTAAAAGATGCATAGATCTCCACGTACTGACAGTGCCGCCAGTTCGGAGATCCTTCTTGCAGATGTGATTGCTATCAAGAAGGCGACCTTGAAGGTAAGTATTCTGAGGCTGGCGGATCCTAAGGACTCGAACGGAGCAAACGTAAGTGCTTGCAGAACAAGAGGCAAGTCCCAGGAAGAATACCTATGGACTGGAGGAGGCCGTAAGTTAGCAACTCCCCGAAGAAAACTCCCCACCTTGGGGTGTTGAGAGAGAGAGAGATAGGACCCTCTCCCTGTAGAATAGTCGCTAAGGCGGCCACCTGTCTGCGGAGCATGTTGGCAGTAAGTCCCCGTTTGAATCCTGAGTGTAGGAAATTCAAGACGTCCGGAAGAGAAGCTGCCCTGGGAGGAATGTGCGATTTTCGGCACCAGCTAGAGAAGGTTGACCAAGTGGTGTCGTAAATTCTGGTGGTAGACGGTCGACGAGACGCCTGGATGACGGAAACGACCTCTCTTGAGAATCTGGAATCCCTCAGGATTTCCCGCTCAATCGCCAGACGGCCAGTTGGAGCCACTGGGGCTCGGGATGTTGAACTGCTCCCTGGTTTAGGACAATCCTGTCTGGCGGAATCCTCCACGGGCGGGACACTGACAGTGACACCAGGTCCGCAAACCAAACCCTTTTGGGCCAGTGTGGAGCCACCAACAGAATTTCTGCCTGCTCGTCCAGAAGTTCCGGATGACCCTTGGTAGTAGAGGTGTCGAAGGAAATGCATATAGAAGGCCTCGAGGCCAGGGCGCCCGAAGGGCGTCTGTTGCTTCTGCCCCCGGCGTCGGAAATCTGGAAAAGAACCGTGGTAGGTGAGTGTTCTTTGGTGTTGCAAACAGATCCACGCGTGGTTGGCCAAACCTGGTCGTCAGTTGGTGAAACAGGTCTGGATGGAGACGCCATTCGGAGTGGTTGACGGTTGTTCGACTCAACCAGTCCGCCTGTTCGTTGTGTGCGCCTGAAATATGTTCCGCTTGGAGGGAGAGCAGGTGTGATTCCGCTCAGAGGCCGAGGCTTTGGACATCAGGTCCTTGGACCGGGTGCCTCCCTGCCTGCCATTGGCGGCCTCCAATGGGAACGTGTGACTGGGAGTCATTTGGACCTGCGGTAAGGTCTACCGCCGGCCCCTCGAAAGGGTCTCCTAGACTGGGGTTGTCTAGACCTGTCCCTGAACTGAGCCCTATCCTGGGATCGGTCTGAAGTTGGAGGGCAAGTCCTCTGATAGGTTGGGGCGGAGTAACCACCCTCCGCCCCACGAAAGGACTGCCTGCGATAATATGGAGAGTATCTCCTGTCTGTCCTCCTGTGGGACAGGGGAAATACCTTCCTTTTTTCCTTGGTCTCTACCAAAATGGGATCTAAAACATCACCAAAAAGATTATTGCCCTGAAAAGGAGCAGACGCCAATTTCCATTTGGATTTCATATCGGCTTGCCAATGGCGAAGCCATAATAATCATCTGGAAGTCACATTAGAGGCCAGGGCCCTGGAAGCGAACTTAGCCGCATTAAGGGTTGCATCAGCAGAGTATTCTGCTGCAGCAATTAACTTGTTGATGTCCTGGTGTAACCTGACATCTCCGTGAGGACCTCTTGCCTGCATTTGGCGCAGCCACAGGAAGGAGGTTCTATTAAAGAAGGAAGCTGCTGTGGCTGATCTGATCGCCCAGGCAGCTGCTTGATGTGTCTTACAAACTGACATCTCAGCTTTCCTATCCTCTGTCTTCAGCCCTTCTGTAGAGTCTGAGGGGAGAATATTGGAAGATGCTAGATTGGCAAAGGGAGTATCTATTGTAGGCAACTTAAGCAAGTCCTCTACCTCCTGTTCTACAGTGTACATCTTTTTGTCTAATCCGCTGGGATTAGACAAGGACCCAGGTTGAAGCCATTGCTTCTTAATAATGTCTATGAATAATCTGGGAGAAGGAACAGCATCCTGGGTAGTGACCGGTTCTGTAAATAATCGAGCATGGGGATCCTGCTCAGCCGAGCGGTCAGATGCCCCAGCCACAACCCCTAGATTGGCCGTGGTTTTGTATAACAAGGTCTTGAACATGCTAGGGTTGAAAAGGCCAGTGAAGGCTGGTTTGTCTGGAGATCTGCCTTCATCTTCAGAAAGATCATGATCTGCGAATTCTTCCTCCTCCCCAGTATAAGACCATTCACTGCCCTGAGAATCATGAGGCAAGTGAGGGGCCCGGAAATAAACCCTATTCTGGTGGGTCTGGTGTACATTGGGAGTGGTACCAGCTGAGTCGGGAGCAGGAAAGCCCCTTCTAAGCAGGGCAGAGTCAATGCCCTGGGCAATGGTCTGAGCTAACATCTGGCAGAGTTCCTGGGAAAGAACAGGGGCCTGGTTTACCTCAGGGCGGAGCCCTGCCGCTGTAGGGGTGAAAGTAGCTAAGGGAGCTGACCTCCTAGCTACTGGAATGACTCCCTGATCAGATGAGTCCTGTTCTGATATGGGAATAACCTCCACAGTACTCTCAATTAATTCAGTTGGAGGATCTGTGGTAATATCTGGAGACCAATTCAATCTATCTTCGTTTGAAGCAGAAGGAGGTGTATCCTGAATTGGAGGGATACTAGGCTCTGGGTGAACAATGACAAGGCCTAGGCCTGAGGAGGCTTCTGCCTGCTTTTTTGCCTTTGCAAATTGTTTCTCTAAGGCTTTTTTGCCTTCTTTCTGCATCCTTATCAACAGCTGTGGAAGAAGGGGCCTTGGATCTGGTGGAAGGCCCAGGCTGAGCCCCAATTGCCTTACTGTGATCTGAAGACTTAGCTTTCTTAGAAGCAGAGAAATGGGATGCAGTACTTTTGGAGTGAGAGGAGCTGCGATCCGCCATCTTGGAATGACAAGCAAAAAAGGCAATTCAATCAGAGGATCTTACTAGGACAATGATTATAATAATGATATTATTCCTCACTCCAGTAGTTGTAAATATGGTGCCAATTTTCCACTGCTGTTAGGTATTAAGCGTGAGACTGATCAATGACCAGCTGTAATAACGCTATGAGAGAAAGGCAGCAGTAATCAATGGTGTGGGAGAGACACAACAATCTCCAAACCATAAAGGCAATAGCAGTAAATCAGCCAGCAATGCTAGGCCCGATCGCCAAAACTCACGTGGCTCCTTGGTGTGTTTCCGATAAACCAGGACTGCTAATTAAGATCCCTTGAAGGTTTCTGAAAAGTTTGAGGCTTTTGCTCCGTTTCTGAGCTGGTAGAAGTCAAATTTGCCTTTAAAAGCTGCTAGGAGTCAATTCTGCCTTTAAGAGGATTGCCTCCGCTGTGCTGTTAATGGCGGCAATTAGGAGAGGCCCCTGAGGCAAGAGATTAGCTCCGGAGCTAATTAGCTCCACGGAGCTCCCGGCTGCAGCTGGAAAACACCTCAGGCTGTTGGTGGTAATTTTAAAGAGAAAAGGGAGAAAGAGTCTTCTTTCTGTGGCTGGCAGTATTTTAAATAATTTTTCTAAGACAGAGAAATTTAAACCAAGTCTCTTTAGGCAGACTGAGTTGAAACACTGGAGGCTCATGGGAGAAAGAGGCGTGGCTAGGCAAATTCAACTCAGTCTCTGGCCAACCAGGCTAAACTTGAACCCATTGCTTGGACTCTCCAAGCAGCGCACAGGAGATTCCTGAGTTTTGGGGCTGAACAACTCATCTCTTCCTCTGAGATATGTCTCCAAATGATTATCTGGCATTTGTGGCACATTTCCACCTATCTGAATTTAAAACAGCATAAATCAATATTAGAAGAACATATGTATATTATTCATTGAAGTGTTTCTTTTCAGGGAAACCAAGAGTCTTGCAAACTGCAGAAAAGAAGGAAGAAACAGCAAACTGAAAAACCTGAAGGTATAAGAGAAAAAATGAAATACAACTGAATTTGATTTATACCAACACCATCCACTTTGTCTCACATTTACTAGGCACTTTGTTAAGTAATCCACGCTACATTAACTTTCTGTTTATTCTGACAAGCCAAACTCAACATTTCCAGATCATATGCTAGGCAGGAGAATATTCTTTCATACAGATTTTTTTCATGTTTTTCAGGAAATATTCTATTAAGTAACTAATTTGTCTGCTCATTCTAGTTTTTTTCATACACGAACAATGCAAACTTTCAATTTTCTCTGTTAAAATTAAATGCTGTTTCTTAATTTTGAGATCCATATCTCGCATTCCATTATATGAACTAAGATACACTGCACACAAACATACATGCAAATTCATGTCCCCAACCCAAACTACTCTAATTTTATCATCAACATTCCTTATCCATTTATCTATAAATACATTAAACAATCAGGGGACATCATACATCCTTGATCTAATTACCACTCAATACTGAATCATTCATTACATATGCCTCTTATATTCACACATCATGTTCAAATTATATTCACATTCAGCAACCAACTTTCAGTTCCATATTTACATCCTCCCCCATAATTCAAGTTCATTTTCTTTGTCAAGGGTTTTCTCTTTCTTATTTACCTTATTGCATTTATGCAGTTTTCAATTAAAAACTGGCTCGCACATCCACTGCACAGCATAAAGTTGCAGTGTATCTTTAAATTTTGTTCATTTTTATGTTTTGTATCCTTTCAGTCAGAATGATTCCAAAACACCTTTCCAGAGATATTTAACAAACTAATCACCTAGTAGTTTTTGCACTCCCTCTTGCTAACTTTATCTCTCAATCTTTATATATATATTCACATGCATGCTGTATATACTGATAGTCCTTGTTTTATGAACAGTCGTTTACTGATCGTTCGAAATTACAGTTGCTATGCCCAGGATTACTTACAATCTGGATTGAAAGTTCCAACGCCCTTCCCAACAGTCACATAATTACATTTTGGGTGTTCAGCAATTAGACTGTATATACAGCGGTTTGCAGCATCCCCAGTCAGATGCCTAGAAACCAGTATTTGCCTAATTTCTGGCAAAAAAACAGCCATGGCTGTTATTCTATTTCTTTAATAACTGCCATGTTCATGTGTTCATAATCATGTGAATTACTTAAGGTCTGCTACAAAAAAGGTTGTAAAATTGGGCACAATCATGTGGTGACCCACTTAATGAAGGACATATTTCTTTCCAAGTTCTTTTTTGTATTACTTTATAATATAAAATACAAAAGTACAAATGCAAATAATAGGAAAAATAGGGGAGGAAAAGGGGAAAGGAAACACGTAGAAAAGAACGGAAAAGAAAGAAAAGATATTGACTTCCCATTCCCTTTGGTGTTGTAGAATAAGATAATAACATCAAGCCTCAAACTTTTTACTTTTACATAATAGTATAAAGTAACCATTTCTATAACAACAAATCTATCTAATCAGATAGATAAAACCCAAAATTAAAGCTTCATTTTTTCCCCACCTAAAGCACAAAGTCTCGAAACAGTTTCCAAGTAGAAACAAAAGTAGTTGTGTTTTTTTTTTCTTTAATCAAAGCAGTCAATTTAGCCATCTGTGCAAACTCCAACTTTTGCAGCCATTGGTCCATTGTGGGAATTAAAATGTCCTTCCATTTTTGTGCATAAACATAATCTTGCTGCCGTCAGCATATATAACATCAAAGCGCTCCAAGCGCTCCATGGCATAGGGCCTACCTATCTTCGAGACCGCCTGCTGCCACCGACGACCTCCCATCGACCCGTGCGCTCCCACAGAGAGGGCCTCCTCGGGGTGCCATCAGCCAAACAGTGCAGGTTGGTGACCCCCAGGGGGAGGGCCTTCTCTGTGGGGGCACCTACCCTCTGTAATCAATTGCCCCCAGAGATAAGGAGAATCCAAGACCTCAGTGCCTTCCGCCGTGCCCTTAAAACCTTCCTTTTCCAGCAAGCCGGGCTGGCCTAATTTTTTTTAAGTGTTTTTAATTGTTTTGTTTATCGTTCTTAATTAATGGGGCCAAATTTATATATATTTTTAATTGTATTTTAATATTTGTACTTGATGTTTTTACTTGGCTGTTCACCGCCCTGAGTCCTCAGGGAGAAGGGCGGTATACAAATTCAAAATAAAATAAAATAAATAAATAAAATAAATAAAAAGTTCCAATTTTTTTCCCAAGTCTTTTTTTATTAAACCCAAAGAAAAGTTTCTGGTTTTATCTTTATATTCACTGTGAGAATCTTCTGTATTAGGATATGAATCATACTCCAATATTTCTTTGCTTTATAAATGTCCACCATAAATGATAAAAGGTCTAGGTTCAATTACAGTTGTAAGTCAAGGACTATCTATAGTGAAAATAGGGCTATAAGTATAGGGTTATGCTTAAATTTGCCAACAAACAAGCTTGCCTTAGGCACTAAAATGTTCTTAATCAATTGTCGGGTGCAAGTAATCAGAACAGGAGTTGAGTTCAAAGCACTAAAAGTTTATTACATGCTACCTATACACAAGAATCTTGTCTATTGAAGGTCAAACCAAATTCGAGCTAGATAAGGGTGTGGGGGGGCAGGGGCTGGACTTGGGTCCCTTGTGAAAGCATAGTGACTGCAAACTGATGATATGTTTGACTCCGCCCTCGGGCTCAGCCTGCTCATCTCCTACCTACATCCATGCTGTTATCTGAATTGTATGACAAATTGCAGCTTGTAAAGACATTTTAAGTCAAACATTTCAGCACTCTTAAACAGTCTTTATTAAATCAGTTGTTCAAAGTAAATTATTGTTTATTTCACAACTGTTGATTTTTATTGGTTGATTTTAACTTTCTACTTGAGTCAAGTTCTATCACATTCAAAACGATTGGACCAATTGACTTTACCCACTTCAAACTAAAATATTGGGTAATTCTTCAATTCACAGAGAAAAAGGCCACCTATGCATAATTTTTTTTTTTAGGTAAAGGTTTTCCCTAGACAGGGGGCAGTGCTCATCACCAATTCACAGCCAAAGAACCAGTGCTGTCCAAAGATGCTTCCATGGTCATGTGGCAAAGGCGCATGGAACACTGTTACCTTCCCACTGAAGTGATACTTATTTATCTACTTTGCATTTACATGCTTTGAACTGCTAGATTGGCAGGAGCTGGGGCAAGTAAGGGAAGCTCATTCTGTCACATGGTCTTGAACTGCCAACCTTCCAGTTGACAAGCTCAGTTTCTTAACTGCTCAGCCATTGCACCCTCTATAAAATATTTGACTTCCTTTATATAGATTATGCATATTTTTCTCCTTAAATAATAAAATTCCATTCACTAGATTTATAAAGGTATAATCTATTTAATAATGCAATAAAGGAGGGAGTCTGTTTAAAAAACAAATTAGCCTTTTATATTGCCTGATGTGCCATGGCATTATAGATAATTCAATACTGATTCTTTTATTGTTAGAAAATAATTTTAAATTAAATCTTCAGCTTACTTTTTACATGCTTGTGAAATATGCTACAGTTAATAGTTTTTGATCATAGTTCAATTGGTATATACTTTGACTTCAGTATTTTGTGCTGCTAATATCAAGGTGAGAAAAAAATGTCCCATATTCTATCTTCCCAAAATATCTAGCTCTCAAACCTCCATGATTAAATAAGCATTTCATATTTCTATCAGGTGGCATCACATTTCTAGACATCTAGATGAACTGTCTGGGATACATTATTTTTGTCCTAGCCAGTATTTTTTACATTAGCTTTGACTATAGTTCTCACTACCAAGACAGGCGTACTCTAAATTAACTCTCAACATAATGGGACTTGCTTCCATGAAATTGTGCTTAATACTGCAGCTTTCATATAATTTACGAGACAGTTTCTAGTATAATTAGACAGCTTTTCAGTAGGTTTAGCCTGAATCATACCTCTGAAACAGAAAAACTTCTTTAATATGATTTTAGCTCTAAAATTGGACCTACCAAGTCTAAAGATCATTACGTATATGGGGATTTCTAACTGGTTATTTCAAAAGAAGAATCAAATTGTGACCCAAGCTATTACAACTTCATTCACCTTCTTTATATTTGTGGATAGAACAGGATTAGCTTCAGTCAACTTGGACAGATCAGCCTTTCCTCCTTAATTAAGTATTACCATAGATTTCAAATTCTCCAAAATCAGACTGGATCAGGGAAGAGGAATTTGAGGAACAGAATATAAGACTATCATCAGACATGTCTACTGGATACTGTACACAACCGGAATCTGTTTTCACTATTACAAGCAAATGTGGAAAACTGAAAAGCCATTGTGTGATACTAAAGCAATCAGATTAGATTACAGGAGTAGAAAGTAGCCATTTAGTTCAATCTCTTGCAGGAATCCAAGCAAAAGCACCCAATATGTTCTGCTTAAAAACAATCAGTGAAGAATAGTATTATTCTTGAAACTGGTCCTACTCAACAGTGCCTATAGCAAGTTATAAAATATCAAAATATATGTATCATATCATTGTGCAAAGGACAACTTAGTTGTTGCATCACAACACGTGACTTAATTTGCTTGCTTTGTTCCATGTTGTAATGGTTCATGTCATTTGCCTCCCAGTTCTGTTCTTTCTCTATAGATATCTATAGATGATTTTAGGGAAAGAGAGAAGAGATGCTGCCTAGGAAACAATCAGAAAAGAATGTATATGGAGACTCTCAATCATCCGGGTCATGAATGTCCCAAAAGTGCTTTTCAAAAGGCAGCTGGACTTTTTTAGTTTTTTTTCCTTGAAAATATTTTGCTTCTTATCCAAGAAGCTTCTTCACTTCTGACTGAATGCTGGAGAATGGGGAACGGACAGAGAAAACCAACAATTTGAAAGAGGGATAAAAGAGGCTGTCTATGTTAAAACTGAACAGCCCTCTCTCAACAGAGGAGGAGGTATACAACACCACCTATCTCCTATCTACAACACAGTCCTTTCAGCAGTTCCGAAAAGGTTCCACATCCATTTGCACTCTGATTTAGGTGACCCAGAGGATATAAATAAATGCCCAAGTGGCTTCAATGACTCTCAGAGAACTAATTACCAACCTTCAGAATGCTAACGACCATATGACTGGAAGGAATACAAATGGGGTGTGTTGATCTTACCTGATACGCTCCTTCTCTGTGGGTTGCGGGAGAGTCCAAGAATGGATTGACATCTGTCCTTTCTGCCCAGAGACTGAGTCATCAGACTTGTAGCCATGCCCCCTTGCCTCTCTCTCTGGCCCAGTTTTCGATGAAGGCGTAGCTGTGAATAAAATCTCTGCAGTGTAAAATGATCGCTCCTCGACTCAGGACCATATGGTCGCCAGGGTGGCCTCTCCTGCAACCCACAGAGGAGCGTATCAGGTAAGACCAATGCCCCTTTTCCAGTGTGGTTGCGGAAGAGTCCAAAAATGGGACATACCAAAGCCGGCTGTCCTATGGGTGGGGAGCCGGTTGGTCTGGAGTCCCCACTGCTGTATGAACCTTTTTGTAGGGTTCCTAAGGACACTTCCGAAGGATGCTTCCGCTGACACAAAGGTGTCCAGTTTGTAGTGTTTCATAAAGGGCGATGGTGAGGACCATGTTGCCACCCTACAAATGTCTTCGATGGAGGCTGAGTTGCCAATGCCACCATCGTGGCTGCACTCCTAGATGAATGAGCCGTTACCCATCCGGGTAGTGGCAAGGCCTGAGTCTCGTAGGCCTTTGCTATGCACGCTCTTAACCATCGGCCTATGGTTGATGGTGTTATTCTTGTGCCCATTGAAAATGGTTGAAAAGATACGAATAGTGACTCTGTTTTTGACTCTGTGGTATGGGATGTCCTTTTGATATAAATCCGGAGGGCCCTCCTTACATCCAAGGTGTGCCATTTCTTCTCCATGGCATGGGATGGTCCTGGACAGAAGTCTGGCAATATGATTTCCTGGGCCTATAGGGCCTATACACCTTGGGGATGAAGGACGGGTCCAGTTTGAGGACCACCCTGTTCGTGTGAAAGATACAAAGGTCCTCCCTGATGGATAGGGCTGCCAACTCTGAGATACGCCTGGCCAAAGTGATGGCCAGGAGGAATGCGACCTTGAAGGTCAGAAAGCGCAGACTGACTGTTCTTAGCATCTCGAAGGGTGCAGAGGTGAGGGCTTGCAGTACCTTAGATAAGTCCCAAGGGGGATACCTGTGTATTACAGGAGGGTTCAGGTTAGCTGCACCTCTGATAAATCTTCGGATAACCGGGTGTTGAGCAAGGGATTCCCGCTTCCCGCATGTCAACACTGTGGAGAGAACTGTCACTTGTCTGCGAATGGCATTATGAGAGGGTCCTCTATTCAGTCCTTCCTGGAGAAATTCCAGGACTTGTGGGGTCAATTTGACCCTTGGAACACCATTTGGCAAATGTTGTCCAGGTGGCAACGGTTGTCTGGAGGCCTGAATCGTCTGTATCATCCTGGAGGAGTACTTGCCCCTCCTCAGGAGACTCCTCTCAAATGCCAGACGATCAGTTGGAGCCATTGTGGCTCCGGATGGACCAAGACCCCCTGGCTGAGGGAGATTCTTTCCTGAGGGATCCTCCAGGATCTAGATACTGAGAGGCTGACCAGATCCACATACAATGAGCCAGTGGGGAGCGAGGAGTAAGATCTCCACCCTGTCAATACTCTCCTCCGGAATGAGGGGGAGAGGAGGAAAGGCGTACAGCAGCCTGCTGGGCCATGGGCTCCCGGTGCCGCAAATCTGGAGAAGAATCTTGGCAACTGGATATTTGTCAGGGAGGCGAACAGTTCCACCACCGGATGGCTGAACCTCTCAGACAGCTCTCTGAAGAGGTCCGGATGTAGCTGCAACTCAGCGTGGCCTATCATGGCCCTGCTGAGCCAGTCCGCCTGCACGTTGGTTGACCTCGCTCAGATGGAAGTGAGATGCCTCTCCGCCCAAAGCCCTAGTGGTTCTGCTTCGTGCATGAGGGACCTGGAGTGGGTACCCCCTTGTTAATTGATGTGGGCCTTGGTGGCCACATTGTCTGTCAGAAGCAGGACATATTGTTCGTGAACGATGTCTTGGAAATGTTGAAGGGCCAAGTGTGCTGCCCTCAGTTCCAGCCAATTTATATTGTTCTTTAGATCCATCTGGGTCCAACGCCCTTGGGCCATTTGAGCCTGTAGATGAGTGCTCCAGCCAAAGAGGCTGCCATCCGAAGCAATTGTGAGGCAGCTGAGCTCCTTGAAGACACAGCTCTTGGTCAGCGCTGGAAATGTCCACCATCGGAAAGATTGTAGTACTGATGGGGAGACCCGGACCCTGGCATTGGAGCTACTGCTGATGGACTGCTGGTATGGGAGAAGGAATCACTGCAGGGTTCTGTTGTGCAGTCGTGCCCAGGGAACAATCGATATGCATGACACCATTTTTCCCAGGAGCCGTGATATGGGTACCCTGCGCTCCTCTTGGATTCAAGTCACAAGGGCCACTAACCTGTCCCGACATTCCTAGGACAGGTACACATCACCCAACCTGGTGTAATAGATGAGTGGTGGGAACCAGGTGGCTCTTCTTGAAGTTCACCGAGAAGCCATGGTTCTGCAGGGACTGGATTGTAGTCTGTAGCTCCTCTTTCGCCCGCACGGGGGAGAGAGCCTGTATGAGAATGTCACTGAGGTAACACTAGAGCCGCACAGGTATGGACCTGAGGTGAGCTGCCAGAGCCACCAGTACTTTGGTAAAGGATCTGGGCGCTGAAGCCAGCCTGAATAGCAGCACCCTGTATTGGTAGTGGTGTCATGGGGAATAAAATTGCAGAAACCGATGATGGGCTGGTAGTATCGGGACATGGAGATATGCCTACGTCAAATAGATGGAGGTGAGGAAGTCGCCCTCCCAGGTGCCCTGGAAGTGGCTCATCTTGAATCTTTTCTAGACCAAAAGGATGATCAATTTTTTGAGATTGAGAACTGCTCTGCACCACCCCTGAATTCTTCAGAACAATGAATAGGATTGAATAAAATCCCTGTCCTTTGTGGTCCTCTGGGACTGCCTCGATGACTTGAATATCCAACAGATGTTGGATGGCGGTCTCCATAAGGCCTCTTTTCACATTGTTCTTGGGGACAGGGCAACAAATGAAGTGAGTCGGGGGTGTGGAGAGAAATTCTAGTGAAGCCTAGCCTCACCGTGTTGAGGACCCAAGTGTCCATCATGATCGCCTCCCATCGATCTGCAAAGAGAGCTAAGCGACTGCCAATGGGAGGATCCGTCAAGCAGTCACTCTGACCTACGAAAAAGGCGACTTCCTGACCTACAAAAGGGCCGCTTGGCCTGAAACTGTTGCCTGGGTCTGTCGTGTGAACCGGATCTGTCCAGCTAGCGGTCAGGTCTTTATGAGAAATACCTCTGCTGTTGAGGGAGCTCAAATTCAGTAGACCGTAATGTAGGCCTGCGACAGTAAGGTGAAGGCCGACAGTCCATTTGCCTGAACATGCAAGGCAAAACCTTCCTTCTCTCCTTGTTTTCTACAAGGATTGACTCCAGGGCTCCCCAAATAGCATGCCACCTGTGCAGAAGCTAGCCTCCATTTTGACCTCACGTCAGCCTGCCAATGACGGATCCACAACGTTCTCCTAGATGTTACTGAGGATGAGAGGGCTCTTTAAATACTTAGCAGCATTTAAAGTGGCATCTGCCGAGAATTGGGTGGCAGCCACCAATTTGTTTATATCCTGATGGAGCCGAGCCTCCTGCAGTGGCACCTTCACTTGCATCTGGTGAAGTCAGAGCAAGGAGGTACGATTTAAAAAGGAGGTAGCAGTAGCTACCTTGACTGCTCAGGCTGCTGCTTGATACATTTGACCAGTTCTGCCTTCTTGTCCTCAACCTTCAAACTATCCACTATGTCACCAGACAGGATGGAAGAGGAAGAGGCGAAGCTCGCCACCGGGCCATCAACCATTGTCAGCTGAATTGCTTCAGCAAGGTCAGGGCCCACATTGTAAAAACGTTTATCATTCCCACTTGGAATGGGGTATAACCCAGGATGAGCCCATTATTTCTGGATTACATCCAGGAACAACTTTGGAGTAGGAATCTCCTCCTGTTTCGCAGTTGGTTTGGCAAAGAGACCTTCACTCGGGTCCTGAGGGCCCAAGAGTGTCTCTAATGAAGTAGCCTGCACTCCCAAATGAGTTGTAGTTCTTGCTTTATGCAAGAGAGACTTAAATAGAGCTGGAGGGAAGAGACCTGTAAAAGTTGGAGGATCCAGAATTAGGCCCTCATCCTCAGAGAGATCAAACTCCCTCTGGCCCTCATCACCCTAAGAGTGAGTCTCCATTCCCTAAAGAGGGACTGTGGGATCGAGGTCCCTGAAAGACTGACCGGTCAGCAGGGAGCTGAGGCTGCTGATGTGAATACGCTGAAGGCTCTGATACCAGAGATGCAGGATGGCGTCTTTGCTGCAGACCTGCAGCAATTCCCTGTGATATGACTTGGGAAATGATAATTCGAGTATCCTCAGGTATTTCAGGCCTCTGATTGGCCCCTGGGTGGAGCCCCGCTGCTGTGGAAGTAAACGTTGCCTCAGGAGTAGAGCTTCTGCTGATAGAGGCTTCCTGCCAGTTGCTATGGGATCACAATATTTCTCCTTGCTGCCTTGTGAAGGCAATGGAGACAGCTCTCCTGCGCCCTCTGGTGGCCAGGTCTGCTGAACTGCATCATTGGGGTGACACTAAAGGGCGGGAAATGACAGAGAGGAATTGGAAAGCCTCCCCGCTCTGCTTGTTTTTTCTCAGCTCTGGAGATCTGCTTCTCCAGAGCTTTTTGTCTTCTGGCATCTTTCTCCTCCACTTTTGAGTACCGTTTCACATAAGGGTTGTTTCCCCCTTTTTTTGGCTGCTGTCATGCAAGCTGATTTTGTGTGAGTCACCATTTTGGAGGTGCAGCCCTCTGACAGGCAGATGTGATTTCTAAGTAAACACTGCTGCTGCAGTTCAAATCAAGCTTGCTACAGCGGGTTATGCCTAGCAGACACGAGACAGTGACCCCGAACCGCTCCGATAGGCAATAAGGCTGTTGAGGGCTGATGGTGGCGGTGGCCGCGCTAGATGGACCGGGTGAGCCAGCACACTCATGGGCGGCTTCAGGAAGAAGATTGCAAGCTCCGGTGGCTATTCCAGGATGGACCCAGGGGAGCCAGCCAAAGCGCAGATGCCTGGAGCCTAAATTGTCGGCGGCTGTTCCAGACGGACTGGATTAGCCAGCACGACCTGTCAAGTTCAAACCAGCAATCCTGCAGGCAAGAAACGCGTGGCAGCAAACCCCTACTTCTTCCACGATTGCCAACCAAAATGCACTTTTTAAAACCTGTCTGATGTGGAGAGTCCAAGAATTGAGGTTGTCCACTCTGATGTTTTGAAACGTCTCTCTCCAGCGAGACTGAGTCGTAAACTGGACCAGAGAGAGAGGCAAAAGGGTTTGGCTACAAGTCTGATGACTCAGTCTCTGGGCAGGAAGGACAGATTTCAACCCATTCTTGGACTTTCCCGCAACCACACTGGAGAACCTTCCATTTCCTACCATTCAGTCAGAACTGAAGAAGCAAATGTTTTCAAGGAAAAAACAAAGAAAGTCCAGTTGCCTTTTAAAAAGCACCTATGGGACAATCAGATAAGAAAGACAAGAGCCCCCAGATGCTTAACAATCAGAGAAAGAAACTTTAAAAAGATCTGCCCTAATGGATCTAAATGTGTGTGTGTGCGGAGCTTCTGCCTTGACTTGAAAGATTATGTTAATATAACCTTACAATATAATAGAATTAGTTCATCTACTCATGTTTCCCATTTGGTTCAGCTGGTAGGGCAGATAGATCCACTAACAAAATGGTTTTATTCTTAGGGGAAGTTTATTTCTAACATTCAGCTGGAATCAACCTTTTTTGTGACTTAAACCCATTATTCAATATCCAGCAGGCTGAAATAACAGACAACAGAGCTTTAGCTTCTTCCATTTGACAATCTTTCAAGTGCTTGAGAGGCTATCATATACCTCCTCAGTCATTTTTTCTCAAGGCTTCATTCTTCTTAGGAGTTAGTTTCCAGTTGCTTGATCATCCTCACTACTTTTCTCTGAACCTGCTCCAATTTCTCTGATTCCTTAAAATATCGTTCCCTGAACTGAATACTGAATTTAAAACATGTTTTGACCAAAGGAGGGTAAAGTGGAATGACTGTTTCCAATGATTTTGAGTATATATTCTGTTGATGCAATCTTAAAAGTATTTTAATAAATATGGATTCTTTTGTAGGTATATGCATACTAAATGTATCTACTTTATAAAAAGATTAAGGATGCTCCGTACCAACTTTATTTATTTCTATATACTGTTGATTGCATGACTAAAATATTATTGGGTCAAAATGTTTAAGAAGTTGAATTCTTAATCTTAAAATTGCATTTTTAAGGTTTAATATTTTATTTTTAGAACTTAATATCCATCAGAACACACAGTATTTCCAGCCTAATTTCTACAGAATGTGGAAGCACAATATCCATAGAAATTAGAAATGTATCATACAACTCTCTTGCCTAATGTATAAAGAATAATCCTAATAAAACATTAAAAAAATACACAAGTTCTAGACAACAAAAAGGGAAATGAATAAACTTAAGAATGTAGCATATGTTGAATTCTTAAGGATAATGACTTTTAGACATGTTCTCGGGTCAATCTAAATGTAGAACCAAGTGATCATAATAGTTGTCTTGCTGTACATAAAGCAAAATATGCTCTTGGGAATACAATATGTATGAAAAAAGAGATGATGTGCTCCTGTGCAGGAAGGATGTTGATTTCTGGGATCCCCAATGCATTTTCATTGCCTAGTTCTCTTCAAATTTGACAGAGTTCTTGATACAATACACAGTGTATATTTAGCATACACCATGACTACTCATCTCATTTAGTTGGGTTTCTTTCACCATAACATTACTAATAGCCATTTTCTTGCTCTTAATATGCATGAAGTATCTTGACTAATCTCAGTGATATATGAAAGTCTTTGATTTTATTAGCTTCATAGGAAATTGGAATTAAAATCATATTTATAAAAACTTTTGGAGGGAAAATAATTATGACGAAAAAAGAATTTAAATATTTAAAAAGCCATATGTATAAGCACAAATGGAGAGGGAAAAAAGAATATATGGGCCAAAACCGATAGTGACAAAGTAGAGAAATTAGAATTGGAATTATTATTTCTTTGTGGAAGTTAGTTGGAATTTTTAAAGAGAAAAAAAGCTATTTTCCGGTAGTTGGGTAAAGTGATTCACTCCATTTCTTAGAACCAAAAAATAATGAACGAATTAGAAATGGAAAATGGAAGAGTTTCCATTTTGAAAAGAAAACCCCTTACTTCTAATAGCATCCTTCATGTTGCCAATCTTGTTGACATCCTCTCACACTCCTGTCCTGCGGGAGTAGACTTTAGTTAAATATCATTTGGGGACATATTTAATTCTTATAGCATTATTTTAATTTTCTTTATGTCTCTTCCTTTGGCTGGTGGGTGTTTGTTCATTTTTTATAAATTTCTTCTTTTAAGCTGAAAACTAATTTGGTTAGCAAGTTTTACACTAAAATATATATTTTATAGAAGTGTTAGAAGTGTTTATTAGAAGTGGTTCAGTACTACATCTTTCAATGTTCCTTAGCATCAAGATTGAGCTGCATTTAGTATATGCAATGATTTCATCATTTATCCAATCTATGTGAGGCTAACTGTAATTATTAATTACATAACATTTTCTCCTTTGGATGAAACCTTGACATCATTCACACCAGACATCCCAAGAATATTGCTACACTGAAACAGTTTTGTGAAGAGGAGTGGTCCAAAATTACTCCAGATCATTGTGCAGGTCTGATCTGCAACTACAGGAAACGTTTGGTTGAGGTTATTGCTGCCAAAGGAGGGTCAACCAGTTATTAAGTCCAAAGGTTCACATACTTTTTCCTCCCTGCACTGTGAATGTTTACATGTTATGTTCAATTAAACCATGGCAACATCTAATGTTTGTGTAGTATTATTTTAAGCAGACTGTGTGTTTCTATTGTTGTGACTTAGATGAAGTTCAGAGCACATTTTATGACCAATTCATGCAAAACTCCACGTAATCCCAAGGGGTTCACATACTTTTTCTTGCAACTGTATGTTCTTAACACACATTGATTTGTATCCATTTCAGTATGATATCACCAAAGCCCAATCTGACTTTAAACTCTGAGAACATTAACATTTTGTCTAAATTAAATATTAAGAGGACTATTTACTGAGCACACGACAGAATAATAATGAGAACTCATATTCAGAAAGTACAGGAACAGATCTTAAAGTACAGGAACATAACTTCACTTTTAAAGAAGTTACAAAATTAATGCTGTCCAATTAACATGATTTTCAGTAAAACATAAATATCAAACTGCTCAGTTGACACAAAAAAATGGTCTACCTACTTCAGTATTTACAATCAAGTTCTAAAGCACT
Organism: Pituophis catenifer annectens; assembly: GCF_029215685.1. Classification (NCBI taxonomy): domain Eukaryota; kingdom Metazoa; phylum Chordata; class Lepidosauria; order Squamata; family Colubridae; genus Pituophis; species Pituophis catenifer. The sequence continues at coordinate 72,237,317 of NW_027256883.1, forward strand.
GCTGAGTCACTCTTGAGTTGAGTCACTCAACTGATAATTCAACAGTAACTACCTTTAAACAGAGGTAATATGTTTAGCAATATTTCACACAGCCACAAATGAACAACAGACAAGTAAAATAACATCTTTTCCAAGCCTCTGGAAAAAAAATGTTTGTATTCCTATTAAACTTCTATAATCTGATCATCTAAATATTAATTCTCACTAGGGTGGATTCAATTTCAAATCAATTTAAATCATTATTTAAATCATGATTTTTAAGAGCAACTGTCATCTGTGTCCCACAGCGGCTCCTCCTCTGACCCAGTGCTGATTCACCGACAGTCCCATTCGCTTTAATGGGGTGGCTGGTGATGCATCAGTGACACAAGGTGAGGGACATGGCAGGCAGCAGGTGAGTGGATGCCCGCTAACAGGCACTGCCATGATAGATCTGAAATGACAGATGCTCTTTAAATGTAAGGACTCATTCTTGCTGGTAGTTAGAATCTTTAATATTATTATTTGCAAACAAAATGAAGGTTTCTATTTAGCTTGCAGAGTTTGGATTCACTGAATGAGTTTACAAAAAATGTAAATATTGCAGAATATACAGCTTCATGCTACATAACTAAGCTCAATTTCATGCTGAATAAACTAAATTATTAATGTATCTTAAATAGAAAACTATCTTTAGATAGATTTTTACTCCAAAAGCATTTTGTTAAAATAAATTTGATAAAAATAAAAAAGTCCCATTTAAATCAAAAAAATCCAGTGTTTTTTTTTTTTTAATCATTGATTTTTATCCACCTGTCATGGTTGAGGACTATGTGTTATTCCAAACATCATAGTTCTTAACATTGTTTTTAAGAAGCATCTTACAGATTTGCCTGTACAGTTCTTGAAACTAATTCTATTCCAGTTAGAATATTAATAACTAAAAACACACATGTAAAAGTACTAAAGCATCTAAGAGATTCTGTCAACTTCTAGTGAAATTAATCATTTTAAATATGACAAATTATAAATCAAACTTGTAGTGTTAATTTTTAAAGAAAAAGACAGAAAGGAAAAAAATCTTAAAGTAATTAACTACTTAGAGTTCTATCATTTCTTTATGATAGGTAAAAGCATATGTGTATGTAAGTATGTATATGTATATATCCAAAATTTTCAAAATTTCATAATAGGTTTAATAGTACCCCATGGTTTTACAACCTCATTTTGTAGTTTTCTTTTAAAAAGCATTTTGTAACCTCCCAATACAGACATCACCACTCATGCAGCACAAAACATATTAACTTGGTTTGAATCATTTTGCTTGTAACACAATTCTCCCCCTATGTGTCATATTATAATTAACCAAATTAAATAATTCAGACTAGGTCACAACTCTACACTGCTAAACATTTATAATGTTCAAATATATGAAGATAAAAGGTCACATCATGTCAGCTCAAAATTTAAGAAAAAGAATAATGAATTCAATCACATATATGTGACTAAATATAATCTTAATTTTTTAATTGATGTATTCCTAGCTAGGGTAACTAAGAAAAATCTGACTATATAGTCCATTGTATTTTTTTAAAAAATCACCATTTCTAACCTATAAATCCAGATGTATGCTCATTACAAAGAGTGAATAATTATGCTAGTGTCAGAGAAATATGATTTTCTTTCCTTTAATGTATAAGAATGCAGAAATTACGAAATCAAGCTTGAGACAATTTATGATTATAAAATTGGCATAGGCACCTGTGACTAGATGGTCTTCACATACGCTTCCTAATACTGTTTATTATTTATTACAGTTGTACATTAGCTCATAATAAATAGTTCTTAAGGATTAGAAAAAGCAAATGTTGCCCATTTCCCCTAATAAACTAGACAATAGACAATGACTATTTAAATGTTTATATTTTTTGAAAGTTGGACAAGTCATGACAGGCTGTGAATACAGTGGTACCTTAGTATTAATTGCTTTGAAACTCATTGAATTTGGTACTCAACGCATTCTGATACGAAAATGTTGTCCCAGTACTCATTGTTGGTACACAACGCACAAACTAGAACTTGTCAGTTTCGGCTGCCTTGTGACTCACTATGTTATTCCTCATGGGAAAAATCTGTTTGGTACTTATAACGTTGAGTACTGAAGTACCACTGTATCTCCAAAGATATGGGTCAATATTCCACTTAAATTTTAGAAGTGATTAATTTGTCTGAGTTTCAGATTGTGTCAAAATCATAGTTTGCTATTGCTAGTACCAAAAAATGAGTCAGTAGAAATGAAAATAAATTTTGTAACACTTACCGGTATATGTTTTATGTAACTGTTCTATTCCATATGAATAATTTGAATGTGTTTTAGTTCTAAGATCTATGAGAATATAGATATTGATCATTCATAATGTATGATTTTCATTCCTATAATTACCGTATTTTTTGGAGTATAAGACGCACTTTTTCCCCCCTAAAAGAGGGAGAAAATTTGGGTGCGTTTTATACTCTGAATGTAGCCCCACCCACCCACCGGCCCCCACCCTTTGGCCTCTGCCTCCCAGCAATTTATCTCCTTGCAGCAAGCAACAAACAGCAAAACAGCCTATTTCAGCTTCAGCACAGCCTGATTAGCATAAGCAGCCTCCTGAACCTCAGCCGTTTCAGGCTGCAAGGATTGCCATTACCTATTGCCATGCAGGCCTCTGCTGCTTGCTGCAAGCAGGAAAATTGCTGGGAAGCAGATTTTTTTTCTCCTTGTGCTGAAAATGAAAATGAAACTAAAGGAACATTGGACTTACCTGAAGGTTCTTTCTCCTTGCGCTGCATAAGAGTCCATCGAATGGGTTAATCCTCTTCTGATAGGCCAGAGACTGAGTAAGAATTTGCATAAACACACCTTCTCTTCCTGTTTAGTCCCGTTCTGAAACAAAGTCTGGATCTGAAAAAACAAAAACTTGAACGGAAAAGGAGTTAAAAGAAGTCCGGGATCCCCAACAAGGGAGGGTATGGACTCTCACGCAGCGCAAGGAGAAAGAACCTTCAGGTAAGTCCAATGTTCCTTCTCCCTTGCGCTGCTTAGAGAGTCCATCGAATGGGATATACCCAAGCTAAATATCCCTGGGTGGGCAGAAGAAGAGGAGGCAGGAAGACCCTCCAGAGGAAGGACCTGTTGGAGCACTCTGCGACCAAAGGCAGCTTCAGCCGATGTAAACTTGTCCAATTTGTAATTGCGAATGAAAGGCGTTGGTGACATCCAAGTGGCCACCCTGCAGATCTCAAGAAGAGGAGCCTGGGTGGCCCAGACCGAGGTGATAGCTGCGCTACGCATTGAGTGGACCATAATGTGGTCAGGAAGGGGCTTGTTCTTTCGTTCATAGGCCAGGGAAATGTAGGCCTTGAGCCAGCGTGCGATAGTGGGAGAAGACACCTTTGAGCCAAGGAAACTTGGTTGAAATGAAATGAATAATGATTCAGATTTACGGAAAGGAGCTGTCCTGGCAATATATATTTTTTAAGGCCCGACGAACATCCAAAGAGTGGCAGCATTGTTCACTGGGATGAGCGGGCCTGGGGCAGAAGTCAGGTAACACAACTACTTGGGCTCTGTGAAACCAGGTGTTGATTTTAGGGGGGAAGGTGGGATCCATCCGCAAAACGCCCCGATCTGAATGAAATATGCACAAGTCCTTGCGTATAGAAAGAGCCGCCAGTTTGGACACCCTGCGAGCGGAAGTGACAGCAACCAGGAAGGCAACCTTGAAGGTCAGAAACTTGAGGCTGGTGGAGGACAGTGGTTCAAAAGGTGAGGCTGTTAAGACTTGAAGGAGAAGACAAAGATCCCAGGAGGGATACCTGTGAACAGGGGAAGGGTGAAGGTTGGAAGCTCCCCGTAATAAAAAAACAAATATGTGGATGCTGAGGCAGCGTACCGTAATCCTTACAGGTAAGAACAGTTGCCAAGGCCGCAACCTGTCGTCTCAGGGTATTGACTGCCAATCCAGCGTTGAGACCTGCTTGAAGGAAGTCCAGCACTTGTGGAGTGGACGCTCTTGTGGGGTCAATCCCCGAAGAGACACACCAACGACCAAACGAAGACCAAGTTGCGTCGTAAATACGAGTGGTGAACCCTCTGTGGGAAGCAAGGAGGGTGGATATTACCCCAGCAGAGAAGTGGCCCTGTCTCAGGATCTCCCTTTCAAGTGCCAGACGGCTAACTGGAACCACTGGGGTTCTGGATGGTACACAGCCCCCTGTTGAAGAGAGATCTGATCCGGCGGGATCCTACATGGGTGGGTGATTGATGACTCCCTGAGGTTCGCAAACCAAGGACATCGAGGCTAATATGGGGCAATAAGAATGACCTCTGCACTCTCCTCCAAGGTCTTCCGCACAACCCTTGCTATCAGGGGTATCAGGGGAAAGGCGTAAAGGAGACCCAGATGCCACTTGCAGCGGAGTGCGTTGATCCCCTTGGCCCCTGGAATCCAGTACCTGGAGAGGAAGTGAGGAACCTGAGCGTTACTTGGACTGGCGAACAGATCAATTTGAGACTGGGCAAAGCGGGACACAATTTGATGGAAAAGAGCGGGATGCAGTTGCTACTCCACCTGGTCGATGGTAGTCCTGCTCAGCCAGTCCGCTCAGGAGTTGGGAGATTCCTGCTATGTGTTCTGCTTGCAGAGAAAGTAGGTGTCTCTCCGCCCATAGCCCCAGTTGCGTGGCTTTGCTCATTAGGATCCTGGAGCGCATCCCGCCTTGTCGGTTCACATGGGCCTTTGTCGTGACGTTGTCTGTCCTGAGAAGGATGTGGTGCCCGGACAGGTGGCATTGGAAGTGGTGGAAGGCCAGATGGGCGGCACGCAACTCCAGCCAGTTGACGTCATTGAGGAGGTCCTTGGACGTCCAATGCCCCTGAGTGACCTGGGTGTTGAGGTGTGCGCCGAAGAGGCTGGCATTTGTGGTAAGAATCAGGCATTAAGGCTCGTGGAAGAGGGACCCTTTTGCCAGAGCTGCAGATGTCCACGAGTTGAAGGATTTGAGTACCTTTGGTGCGACCCTGATCCGGGAATTGGAGTTGCTGATACCCGCCTTTTGGCTTGGTAATAGAAGCCACTGAAGAGGTCGTGAGTGCAATCTCGCCCAAGGGACGATTGCCAAGCATGAGATCATTTGACCCAACAATTGAGAGAGCAGGAGGAGAGGTGCTCTGCGTAGAGACTTCACCTATTGCACCGTGGCCTGGATGTTGCATCACCATTCCTGCGACAGGAATACTAGACCTGCCACTGTGTCGATGTGGGCCCCGAGGTGGACCAAGTCGGTGGAGGGAGTTAGTTGACTTTTCTCCCAATTTACGGTGAAACCATGTTGTTGGAGGGCCGTGATAGTCACCTGGAGATCGTTCTGTGCCTGTTGGAATGATGAAGATTGAATTAAAATGTCATCCAGGTAGCATTGCAATCTGACCGGTGACGCCCTTAAATGAGCCACCACTACATGTAGGAGTTTAAGTGAAAATACGAAGGGCGGAGGAAAGTCCAAAGGGCATGGCTCTGTATTGAAAATGAGCGCCCCCCCCCCGGTAGCAGAATCTGAGGAATCTCCTGTGGGATGGTCTGATTGGAACATGGAGATAAACCTCCCAGAGATCTACAGATGACAAAAAAATCTCCGTATCTGATTCCGCCCAGAATAGTATGCAGTGTGTGCATCTTGAAACACCTATACCATATATGAACGTTCAGGTGTTTCAGATCCAGAATGGCTCTGCTACCCCCCGACTTCTTCTGCACCAAGAAAAGAATCGAATAAAAGCCGGCACCCTGATGTTCCGGAGGGACTGGTTCAATGGCCCAAATGGTTAGTAGGTGCTGAATCCTGGCTTCCATTAGAGCTCTCTTGGAAGGGTCAGTGGATACAGAACAATTGAGGAAACACCATGGGGGTTCAGAAATGAAATCCAATGTGACTCCTAGGGAGACTGTCTGAATGGCCCAAGCATCGGTGGTCATAGCACACTACATGTTAGAGAAATCGGCGAGATGACCTCCAATGGGTCCCTGAAGAGAGGGATCGTTATTTCCTACGATAGGGACGAAAGTTGGAGCCCCAAAAGGGTAATCTGGACTGAGACTGACGAATGTGCTCTCTGAAGGGCTGCCTGTCGTGGGACCTGTCGGTCGAGTGACTAAACGGTCATGGAGGGGCTGGAGCTTGGAACCCGGGGTCTGAAGATCGAAAGGACTGTCTGCGATAGGGAAAAGCAGACCGTCTATTGGAGCGTCTGGAGGCGAATGGGAGGACCTTCCTTTTGTCCCTACCTTCAACTAAGACTGGGTCCAAGGCCTCTCCAAAGAGGGACCCACCCTTGAAGGGGGCCGCAGCGAGATGCCATTTGGTCCTCATGCCCGCCTGCCATTGATGTAACCAGAGAAGATGGCGAGATGTAATGTTGGAAGTCAGAGCGCGCGAAGCGAATTTGGCTGAGTTGAGAGTCGCATCCGCAGCATACTCCGTAGCGGCGATCATCTTATTGATGTCCTGGTGTAGACAAACATCCTCAGAGAACGCTCTAGCCTGCATCTGACGGAACCAAATGAGGGACGTCCTGGAGAAGGAGGCTGCTGTAGCTGATTTGATAGCCCACGCAGCAGCCTGGTGGGTCTTACAGGTAGAGATTTTGGCCCGTCTATCCTCTGTACGAAGACCCTCGGCTGCATCGGATGGTAGGATCCTGGGAGAGGTCAGGCTGGCCACGGGAACATCAACTGTGGGGAGTTTGAGGAGGTCCTCGAGCTCCTACTCCACCATGTACAGCTTTATGTCCAGCCCACTTGGTGTTGATATGGAACCGGGCTGGGCCCATTGGCATTGGACAGTATCAATGAAGAGCTTTGGGGATGGTACAACCTCCTGTTCAGTTACAGCCTCTGTAAAAAGTAGCTTGTTGGAGTCACAGGGATCTGACGAATGCGTGCCTGGGAAACTCCCATATTGGCAGTGACTTTGGCCTTATGTAATAAGGTCTTAAACAGCTCATGTCGGAAGAGATCTGTGGAACGGGGCCTCATCGATGGGGTTTCCTCCTCGTCACCAGAGAGGCTGTAATCAAAGGCCTCCTCTTCGTCGAGGAGCGATTGGTCACTATGGTGAGAGGGTGAAGGGGAATGGATGGCTGAAGAAAAATCACTGTCCAGATGAGATGAAGCCCTGGAGGACCATTGTATTGGAACAGGAGCAGATGATGGGGCCAGAATTCCCCTTTTGGTGAGGGCCGTGTCAATGCCTCCAGCCACTGTTTGTGCAATGAGGTCGCACATTTCCTGAGGGATGGTAGAGGTATGGCCCTCTTCCAGGCGGAGCCTTGCCGCCGTAGGAGTGAAGGTGGCAGATGGTTTAAAGGCACGTGGTTGCCTAGCAATAGTTGAGGTGAAATCAGATCCCTGAGCAAAGACCTCTCTTAGAATGGTCTTGTCCTCTTGAGCCTCAGTAGAAATGTTTGGAGACCAGAAAGAAGTATCCTGGTGAGTCTGAATGGAGGTGTCCTGCCCCGGGGCTGGGGTGGATGGAGCTGCCATTGTGGGAGGTGAAGGTTGGATGATGGCCTCTGCCTGCTTCTTTGCCTTGTCGAATTGTTTAACGCCAGATGCCTTCTCTTAGCATCCTTTTCTGCTGCAGCAGAAGTAGAAGGTGCAGTTTGAGATGTTTTAGCTTTGGAGGAATGCTTGTTTTTGGATCTGCCCTTGTGATGCGAGGGAGATTTAGATCTCCTGGATGGGGAGCGACTGCGATCGGCCATCTTTGAAGAAATAATGGCTGAAATAATACTTGAATATACAGGAGTACAGGCAACGAAAACTCCTGAACTAAACAAATAGTGGCAGGGCCAGCAGGGATAGGCAGACAAGTCAAAGAAATGCTGCAGATCCCCTCTCAAAAGAAAGTCCAATTGGGTCAATATGTTGTGAGGCTCGCAAAAACAGCCCCGTTATAGAAAAAGCCTCACACGGTGCCAGACAAAATGGTGCCGGGCCGACAACACAGTCCACAGGTGTCACAAAATGGCGGCCAAATGACTGGGAGCAGGCCACATAGCTCCGTGAATGTTAGAAAGGCCCTGTGGGATGGCGCGGAGCCAACAACACAGCTCCTGAAGCGCCCAAAGTCTCATACAATCAAATGGCGCCGGGTAGACAACACCGCCCCTTTGGCGCCTGAATCGAGCCTGCAGAGAACCGGAACCGACAGAACGGCCCCTGGAGTAATGGCGACACGGGCAAAGCGAGGGAGAGCTGAGCTCTGACAACATGGAGCTTTCCTCAATCCCCGTGGTGCGAGGTCGACAACACAGCCTCCCACGCGCTCCTCCGGCAACTCATGGACAGCCGATTAGGTTGAAATCGCAGTCAAAGAGGTCCTGGTGTCAATGGTGGCAAAAAAAGCAAAGCCACAGCTCAGCTGAGCGGCGCTCCATTGATTGGGACCTCCCAAACTGTTGGCAGATAAGTGGGCTCTTAGCCAGATGAAATATAAAGAAATTGTTGAAATTCTCCTAGTTTAGAGAGTCCAGTGAATGGAGCTAAAAGAAACAAATCTCTAAAGGCCGGACTGAGTAAGGAACTGGGGCTAAACAAGAAGAAGAGGTGTGTTTATGCAAATTCTTACGCAGTCTCTGGCCTATCAGATGAGGATTAACCCATTCGATGGACTCTCTAAGCAGCGCAAGGGAGAAGCAGGCTGTTTGCTGCAACGAGGCAAACTGGGAGGCAGAGGCAGAGTGAGTGTTTTATGGTCTTATTTTCTTCTTTGTGTCCTTTTGTTGTAAAATTTCTGTCTAGAATCAACAATTAGCTGGAATTTAAAAAGCATTTCAGTAACTTAATTAAAATGTTACCTGAAGGAAAATAAGGGGGGGGGGAAGCTTTACATCTAACAGATTGTGTGCTGAATAACTTACTTATTCTGATTACAATACCAATCTATGCAAAGAAAAAACCTTAAAAGAGTTCCAAACTGGTAAAAATTCATATTATTTCCCATATCCATGCACTAGTGTATATCTTGTTTTCCTCCCCAAAAAAGGTAGGTGTGTCTTATAGTCCAAAGCGTCTTATACTCCAAAAAATATGGTATATTGATAACACAATATTTTGCTTCAAAGTAACTATAAGGTAATTACAACAAAACGCATATAAGCAGCAAATTAACCCACTGTAAATGTTTACCCAAGGTATATTTAACATACAATGTTATTTCACTAAAATCAAGGATTTTATATATCTTTGTTAGAGTTTGCAACAATCCAACCAGCACACAAGTAAATAATTCAGCATGATTCATGTATAAAAGAAATTTCTTTATATACAGTAATATAAAGCATGATGCATGTATACAATACCCATGCAGCAGAAGCCAGAACCACAGAATCTATATAATCACAGAAGCAATAATTCAAGGACAAACTAACTCTTATATACAGACCAGAAAAGCTAAGCCACGCCCAGGCTCCAAACTGTCTGAGTCACCAAACAGTCCCCGTTGGCTGACCTCTTGCCATGTCTATTCCAATTCACGAACTCTTATACACTAACACTCCTCCCTTCATGACTGGAATAGACATAAAACCAAATAACTTAATAGTCTTCCCATGCTGCACTCCACACAATGGCTTGATCATTATATCTGCCAGATTGTCCTCTGAAGAACAGTGAAGCAAGCTAATCAATTTACATTTGATGGCTTCTCTTACATTACAATATTTAATATCCACATGCTTGCTTTTATTTTTTATTCTGTCACCTGTTGCCATTTTTATGCAAGCAGCATTATCCTCAAACACCATTACAGCACAAGCTATGTCTGGTCTGGACCACTGTGACAGATATAACAAGGTCCCTATTGCAGACTGATATATCTTTTGATCACAGGCTTCACTTTTGTCCTCACCCAAATTGTTGTGAAAATCTGTGCTCATAGGTGTTGGAGCAGAATTACAATCCTTCATGTTGCATCTCTCCAACAGCTGTTCAATTTTCCTTCTTTGACTGAGAACATAATCACCTTTTTCAGTTTTTTGTATCTCTACACCAAGTTTTTTATTTCACCCAAATCTTTTAATTCAAATTTTTCCTCTAATTGATTAGCAAATTCCTTTACCTGTGACAAATCTTTTGCGATAAAACAAGAGCTCATACACAAATGCTAATAATTGACAATCACCACCTTTTATCTTTCCAGTATATATGCAATCATCAGCCTTGCAATTCTTGAACCCAAGACCCTTCAATGCCATGTCTAAACAAATATTCCAATTCCTGGCTGACTGCTTCAGCCCATAAATGGCCTTGTTAGGCTTTTTGCTTTCATACCCTGGTGCTTGAACCACGTAAATTTCTTCCTCTAATTCTGCATTGAGGAATGCTGTGGTTATATCAAAATGCCAAATTTTATGGCCACGTGCCACTGCCAATGCTACTGTCAACTTTATGCTTTCACTCTTCACTGTTGGTGCAAATACCTCATCATAGTGCATGTTTTTCTTTTGTGAAAAACCTTGCGCCACTAATCTTGCTTTATATTGTACCTCATTGTTGGATAATACTTTCTTTTTGTACACCCACTTACATCCTATGGCTTTACAAGCTTGTGGCAAACTCATAGATGTGAACACTTTATGTCCAGCCATGGATTTCATTTCTTTTTCCATGGCTTCTTTCTACTTTACTTGTTCAATTGTGGGTAATGCCAATATTTCCTGATAGTTTCTTGGTTCATACCACACATTACACACCTTAACCTCACCAGCAGAATACCTGTCAGGTGGAATCCCCTTGTTCCATCGCTCTGACCTGTGTGACATTGATTGCCCTTGTGTTTCAATCCTCTCTTGCTTCATATCTGAGTCATCATCTTCTCCTGACTCTTTTTATTCTTTTTCAGTTTCTCCTCCCTGAACGCTGACACTGTCACTAAGTGAGTTACTGTCATAAGCGGGTCACCGTCACTAAGTGGATTATTCCAAAAATTGGCATAAATTCTTTTCCAATTTTGTTCTGCAAAGCTAGCAGAACGGGAAATTACTATTCTTTTGCTCCCATCGCTAAAGCAATAGCTCTTTGAGCCAGGCTCACAGCCCATAAACCTGAGCTTTCTAGCCTTTGGTTGATCTTTTCTCCTGATTGCTTTTGGAATATGCACTCATGAATTACTTCCAAACACCCTTAAATATGCCAGAAATGGCTTTCTCCCATGTAGCACAGCATATGGAGTATCATTAATTGAGGAACTCCACAACCTATTGATTAAATAATTAGCAGTCAACATGGCTTCATCCCAATATGACCTACTCAGACCAGAATCCTCCAGCAGTGAGTCCTTCATGGTTTGTAACACACCATTTCGTCTCTCAACCACGCCATTCTCAGCTGCTGTATACGGATTTGTGCGTCTGTGTTTTATTCCTAACTGTCCCAACCACAGTTGAAAACTTGTTGACATGAATTCTGAACCTTTGTCAGTTTTCAGCTGACATACCTGTTGTTTATATCTTCTTTCTACGAAGCTTACCCATTGCTTAAATTTCTGTATCACCTCTCTTTTACTCTTTAGTAAATAGCAGAACCCAAATCTGCTGTAATCATCTACAATGACCAGTGTATACTTTGCTCCTCCCAAACTGGCTTGCATTGGCTCCCCCCAAATCTGCATGTACCAGCTCTAGAGTTCTTGTTGTCTGCCTTGTGCTACTCTTGCTTACAGGAAATACCTAAGACTTTGATGATTTACATACTGCAGAGTCCATATATGCCTTACACCCTTTTAAGTTTAACCCTTCTCCAGTTACATCTTTTGCAAAACTGAAGCTGGCATGGCCAAGCTTTCTGTGCAAGAGATGAACACATGAATCATGTTGTGCCACATTTCCAAATGTTTGGGCACATTGAACCTTTTGTCCCTACAACACATAAAGATTATCCTGTTTTATGCCCTGTCCACATACATTCCCATTTCTCTTTATGAGAACTTCCCATTTACAAATGTGGTCTCAAAACCTTGTTTGTCTAGACTAGAGACACTCAGTAAATTATGCTCCATTTCAGGTGCACATAATATGTTACTAAACTTTTCTTCCAGACATGGAATCAGCACACTGCCTTTTCTTGAGACTTTAGCCTTCTGGCCATAAGGCTACTGCATCACCTCCAGCTGGATCCATTCTGAAAAACAATTTTGAATTATTATTGACTTGCCCCACTGTCTATTAAACATTTGTCTTTGCTATTACAATAGCTAACTTTTGCAACAGCAGCTTGTCCATCTGTTGTCTTTCTTCCTTGCAAATAGTCTTTCTTTAAATGAGTCTTATCACCACATATGAAACACCTCTGATGTTGCTGTCCTGTTTCTTCCTTTTTAGAAAATCTTTGCTGGGCTGTAATCCGATCTCTGCAGACATCCTGTCTATTGCTTTTCTCTCTCTGCTCCTTAGGCCCCCACCTCAGGAATTCCCTCTCGTGGCTTTTTCTAAAATGGTGTTTGTTTTCTTCAGAAAGTAAACAGGCTTTAGTGGCTTCCATTCATAAGTCCTGTTCTGGTTTGCACTCAAAAATGGCTGAACAATGTCCCACGTTTCATCAAGACTATTTAACACCAATAGTACCTTCTGAGACTCAGGAATCTTCATTCCACGCTGTTCCAATTCAATAAATAAAGTTTGCATTCGCAGAAAATGCTTCTCCACATTCTCTTGTGGTTGCAACCGGGCTCTATATAATTGTCTCAATGACTGCACAATATTGCATGCTAATGCACTCACGTGCACACTTCTCAATTTCAGCCAAACCTCCTTTGTGGTTTTTAAATCAGCTACATTCAAGAATTGTTCATCTTCTAAATTTAAGATGATATAGGCCAGTGCCTTATCATGCTGCCTTTGATCTGCTGCTGCTAATGGTGTCTGGGGTGGATTAATAACAATATCCCAGAGCTCCTTAGTCTTCAGCAAGCATTCCAATTTTACAGCTCAAATAATATAATTCTTCTGTCCCAATCGAGGCAGAGAGCTCTCCTTGAACTCAACAGCCATCCTGCAAGCCTTCTCTGCCTTGTTCGCTTTTCCTTATAACACAGGCTGTCCTTCAGCTTAATTACAGTTCAGTTTTACTGTGTCTGGTGTGCTCTGGGCCCATAACCTGTTAGAGTTTGCAGCAATCCAACCAGCACACAAGTAAATAATTCAGCATGATTCATGTATAAAAGAAGCTTTTTTATATACAGTATAAATATAAAGCATTGCATATATACAATAGCCATGCAGCAGAAGCCAGAACCAGAACTCAGAATTCAGAAGCACAGAAGCTATATAATCACAGAAGCAATAATTCAAGGACAAACTAACTTTTATATATAGACCAAATAAGCTAAGCCGTGCCAAGACTCCAAACTGTCTGAGTCACCAAACAGTCCCCATTGGCTGACCTCTTGCCATGTCTATTCCAATTCATGAACTCTTATACACTGACAATCTTTATATATCTTTATAATAGCAAGATTTTGATTTAAAGTCACATTTAAAAGCTAGAACTCATATTCCCCTGAAAGTATAGTATTTTTAAAACTGCTCCAATAATGTTATCTAATATTATCTGATGTTATCTAAAATATTTGAGCATTTTAAGTTAAATATACAATATTACATCTATTTTTCATTCAGAAATGTGATTTAAGAAAATTAATTATTACTCCAATCCTCTCATCAACAATCTCTCCATTTATCATAAACATTTATACAACATAATTATAGAAACAATACTTGACTCTTAGCACAAGCTGTCTCAACCTGGATTTTAACTCCATCTGTTCTCTTGTCCTCTATGCCTATTTTCCATTTCCACTTACTTACATATACTGTCATAAGCAAAAATGACATATATCTATGTTTATGTCGTCTAGAAATCACAGACATATAGAGAAGCAGACACATGGCCACTGCCACTACATATATATGTTGATATATGCAATTTCTCAAATTATTACTGCATTCTTTCACTTAAGACATATTTTCAAGAAGGAAATTGCAACACATTTAAGCAATGGAAAGAAAGGGCTATCCTTGAAAGTTACTCTTAAGCTGTTTAGGACTTAAATATCATCATTAACACCTTAAATTAACATTTCTTAATCTTGGCAACTTGAAGATATGTGGACTGCAACCCTCAAAACTCCCCAGCCAGCAATTGTCCATATATCTTCAAGATGCCAAAGTTGAGAAACACGGCCTTAAACAGAAAGTGATCAGCAACTGATATGTGATCCAGTGATGGGTTGCCCCCGGTTCGCACAGGTTCTGTATAACTGGTAGTAAAATCGGTGGGAGGCTCTGCCCACCAACCCCAACGTCATCAAAATGCTTCTGCGCATGCACAGAAGAGTGTGCATGTGCACAAGTGAAGCAAGTGCGCGTGCGCAGCCCCACTGCAAACTGGTAGTAAAGGTAAGTAGAACCCACCCCTGATGTGATCCCTGTCTAGGTATGCAGATATTATCTTCACTATAGTTGGCATCTGTAAATCTAGTGATAGTAAATTCAAGAAGTACATTCAAGGTGCGACCTTGTCCTTTGTGGAGGACTGCAATCCCATCAAAAACAGTGTTACCTCAATTCTCAAGTACAGTTACTGTCTTATATGGGTTTAACTATATAGTTTAGTTTCACTCATCCATCCAATATGAAGATTAAGCAACATTAAAAGATGACTTAGATGGTAAGAAGCAAGAACACTGTGAGTTATCAGGATAGAGATAGAACCTCAAGCCAATGTAAGTATGTAAATCTAATAATGTGATCAGAGGAAGAGATCTATGGCAGAGGTTGAAATATACTGGACTGGGTCAACAGAGGAGCTAGATGAAGAATCTCTCTTCCATAAACAATATAGTAAGATATAATTTACAGAAACCCATACCAGATTGGTCATTACCCAGGCTAACAAGGACTGTGTTGGGTATTGGAGTTCCTGGACAATGAGCTACACAACTCAAGACTGTTGGTGAGCAACTGGGGCCAGAAACTGCAGGACTAAAAAGTTGTTTACCTGTTGCAAACATATGGAGATTGAAAACAAAGAAATAATGATCTGTTATTACAAATCAAGTTCAACAAGAGGATATTTAAAAAAAATGCACCAGTTCTGCAAATAACAACACCCAGAATCAGAAGTAACGGAACAGGGCTAGCAAAATCAAAATCAATTTATAATTTCTTTTTAAAAAATGAAGTATTCAGAGAAGCAGAATTGGAAGAACTGCAACGGTCTACCCAGGGCAAAGAAATCAAAGCCCTGCCAGAACTGTAGAGTTCTGAACTGTAGAACTCGGCTGCTGAGGCAAACCAGGAGGAATCAGCCAGCACAGATATTGTTTTCATTTACAAACCAGAAATTGGATAAGAATAAAAAAAGAAGGTAAAATAAATGAAATTGTAATAACAGAAGAAATGGCGGAAAAAAACCATGGAAGATCAAGATTTGGTCAGCAGCAGCAGCAGAAGAACTGCATGGTTTTTGGTTGAAACATCTGATTGGTCTCCACCCAGTCATTGCCAAGCAATTTAACAACATACTGCAAAATGGTGAAGTTGGAGATTGATTAATGACTGGCCAATCCTATCTGATAATGAAAGATCTAAGAAAAGGGGCTGCACCAGGAAACTATAGACTAATTACCTGCTAACCCACAACAAGCGACGGGGCGCTCCCATGTGACTCCTCTCCTGTGCGAGCTGCATTGGCTTCCAGTGGACTTCCGGGTGCGCTTCAAGGTGTTGGTGATCATCTTTAAAGCGCTCCATGGCTTAGGGCCCGGGTACTTACGGGACCGCCTTCTGCCACCAATAGCCTCCCACCGGCTGGTTCGCTCCCACAGAGAGGGCCTCCTCAGGGTGCCGTCGGCCAGACAATGCCGGCTGGCGACCCCCAGGAGAAGAGCCTTCTCTGTGGTGGCACCTACCCTTTGGAACAATCTACCCCCAGAGATACGAGTGATCTCCGACCTCCGGACTTTTCGTCGGGCCCTAAAAACTTACTTTTTTCAGTTAGCCGGTCTGTCTTGATTTTAGGGTTGGTTTTAAAATTTTGATACTGATTTTAAATTGACAAGTTTTAAATTATGAGCCAAATTTATTAATTATTTTAAATCTATTTCTAATTGCAATGTTATGTATAAATGTTTTTATTTTGGCTGTTCACCGCCCTGAGTCCGAAAGGAGAAGGGCGGTATAGAAGTTTGAATAATAAATAAATAAATAAATAAATAAATAAATAAATAAATAAATAAATAAGCAAACAAACTTTCAAACTGCTAACTTATCTGTTAGCGGATGCAGTCAACAGCATCTAGTTGAAAACAAGTTCTTTCCACCTGAACAGAAAGGAAACTGCCCAAACAGCAGAAGAACAAAAAATTGCAAGAGAAGGAAGACCAACACTAATGTAGCTTATATTGATTACCAGAAGACATTCAACTGCCTGCCAAATGATTGCATAATCAAGTAGAAATAACAGGACTTAGTTGAAACATTAGAAACTTTGTGCAAATATCAATAGCA
Source organism: Pituophis catenifer annectens (assembly GCF_029215685.1). Lineage (NCBI taxonomy): Eukaryota > Metazoa > Chordata > Lepidosauria > Squamata > Colubridae > Pituophis > Pituophis catenifer. The sequence goes on from NW_027256883.1 coordinate 72,253,908, forward strand.
TAATGGAAGATGTAATTGCTGGTCAATGGTGATAGAGTGAGAGAGGATAATATAAAGAGAAGAATTCTTCAAGGAGACTATAACCACTACTGTTTGTTATTATAACGTTGTACATATATATATAGCCAAGAAACTGAAATGGAATTTGGACTGGACAAATGTACCACACTTACCATCAAACAGGGAAAACTAGGGAAAACTGAAAGAATCAAGATGCCCTATGGAAATAATATCAAGAGTTTGGATGAAGAAGTTTGCTACAAATACCTGGGCATTCTTCAAGCTGACAAGAATGCTCAAGTTGAGCATGCTCAAGTCAAGAAGGTTAGAAGTAAATACATCATTAGAGTGCAGAATATATTAAAATCCAAACCTAGTGGAGAAAATAACATCAATGCGATTAATATCTGGAATTCCAATGTCATTAGATACACAGCTGGAATAGTCAACTGGGTTCAAGCAGAACTAAAAACCTTGGATAGGAAGACAAGAAAAATAGTAACAATGAATCATGCCCTTATCTATGTAATGATGCTGACAGACTTTACTTACCAAGGAAAATAGGTGGTTATGAACGTTGCAAGTACAGATAGTTGAAGAAGAAAAAAGGATATTGGAAGAATATCTGAAGGAGAGTGAAGAAGATTCACTAAAGGTAGTATACCATGAAGGCTTATTGAATATTGGAGACACCAAACTGGTTAACCAGAAAGACCAAATGAAGAACAGAAAAAAGACATGGCAACACAAAGTAATTACATGACCAATACATTTAAAAAAAAAAAAACCAGACCAAGCAAATAACAACAAGACTTGACAGAGGCCAAGGGCAGAAAAATTGAAGAAGGAGATAGAGGGGCTATGGTAATTCTGGCTGCATGAGACCAAGCCTTAAGAACAAAAGCAGACTAATTGAGAAGATAGCAACAGACAGCAAATGCAAAGAAGCTGACAAAGCAGTGGACGACCTAGTTAGCTGCTGCAAGAAGATCACATAGAGTGACTACAAGCAACGGCATGACAAATTAGCAACAATGACACATTGGAATATCTGCAAGAAATACTGTTTGCCTTTATGGAGGAATTGGTGGCACCACAAAATAGGCAAAGTGATAGAAAATATAAAGAGAAGTAGAATGGCTATGGCAAAAGAAAGCAAAGGTAGTACCAATAGTGATAGCTGCCATGGGTGCAATCCCAAAACGATTGGACCACCATTGGAATACCATCAGCACTGACAAAAATCACCATCAGTCAATTACAAAAGGCAGCCTTACTTGGAACAGTTTACATCCTGCAACAATATCTTTAACACCAACAAATATCTATGTATCCCAAGTACTCGGAAGGACTCAAATAGATGAATAAAATGCCAAATCCAGTCTAAATATCTGGCTGACTGAACAACAAACCATAACAATAATAACAAACACATATCTATTATTTTAAAGAAGAGAGAAAAGTTAAAAGGAGGAATGTGAAATAAAGAGGTGACACACTTTGAGAAATGTTTAAATAATTTTAACACATTTTTTTATTAGATTAACCTCATCTCAAATGGTATCTCCTTCAGATCTCATCAAAGTTGCAATTAATTAACTAGTTGTAAAATTATGTTTTATGTACTTAAAACTAGGGAGCCAGAATGGCTTGCAGCTTCTAGCATGTGCATATTACATTTCTAAGAGTATTTAGCATTCATGATCTATATCTTAATATATTTTGTTACAATTTATGTTTTATATATTTTACTCCTTTATTTTTTCACTCTTATGATTGATAAAAACTAAACATTCACTATTCAACTGATTATTAGTACAGCTGCCCACCTTAACGTTTTGTGATGGGAAGAATTTTTATAATCCAAAAGTTACACACTGGTTTTATGTAATAGTATGTGAGAACCTGGGGGAGAGGAGGGGAGACGCTGCCTAGGAAAAAAATCAGATGATAAGGGGGAGCCCTGCATAATAGGCAGAGAAAGAAACTCAGAAAGGAACCGCCCTTGCTTATCAAGCTGTAAAAAGGGACTGAAGGAGATTTGCACTTTCAAACTTGCAAGATTCTGTTACTGTAGACTTACAATAAAGTAGAACTAGCACAGCTTGTTGTGTTTCCTGTCTGGCCTACCTAGGAAGGCTGACATTTAATAATAAATAAAAACCTAATAGTACAGCTACCATGAAAAATAAAATCAGACTAAGGATTATATGGGTACTACCAACACAATATTTGATATGACTTGGACCCTACATACATAAGAGTGCTTTCTTCCTCTTCCATCTCATCACATTTATCCTGATTATGTAATACTTAGTTAAATCAAAACCATAGAGGCTAGCCTTCTTTTCCTTGAACAAAAGTGGAAAAACTCTGGTTCTTTAAATCAGTGGTTCTCAACCACTGGGGTCCGCAAAGGCTTGAAGAAATGTTGTGATTTAAATCTTAAGTTAACTCTTGGGGGTCCGTGGCCACAAAAGATATTTAAAGGGGTTCCATGCTGAAGAAAAGATTGAGAACCACTGTTCTAAATGCTACTTTTATTACTATAACTTTCAACATCCTTCACTACTGATGTAATGGTCAGGCTCTTACAGATGTTGAATTATAGGTTCCTGATTCCTGACCTAAAGAATCACATAATTGAAAGCGTGCTACAGGTTTCAAGCCATATTTGATCTGTTCTGCTATACAATTTTCAAACAATAAAATGACCAATGTAGAATATAGAGAGAAGTTGCCAGGCATTGTGAATTATTATAATTCTAAATTCTTTAACTAATTAGATTGCAGGAACTATTACTAGTCTACTTTTCAATTTTACAAGTATTTCACTTTTATTTTTCAAATTCACTAAAAGATCCCAAGAATAATTTTTGAATAGATATAACTTATGTTATTTTAAAGTAATTTATATTATCATATAATACATATAGTCGTCGACTTATGACCACAATTGAGCCCAAAGTTTATGTTAGGTGACAATTTTTTAAAGTGAGTTTTGCCCCATTTACATCATTTCTTGCCACAGTAGTTAAATGAATCACTGCAGTTGATAAATTAGTAATCTGGTTGTTAAGTGAATTAGACTTCCCCATTGACTTTGCTTGTCAGAAGATTGCAAAAAGTGATCACATGACCCCAGGACGCTGCAATGATCATAAGTATGAACCAGTTGCCACGCATCTGAATTTTGATCACATGATCACAGGGATGGTGCAAAGATTGTAACTGTAAAAACCATTAAGTCACTTTTTTCAGTGCCTTTAGAAATTTGAACGGTCACTAAATGAGCTGTTGTTAGTCAAGGACTACCTGTATTATTATTAAAGCTACCTAAATAAGAAAAAAATACAAAATTGTCATTCATTCATTAGAAGGGCAAAGCATCTAAAAATTAAGAACACAAATAAACACATCTTCCCAATTGTTTATTTTATTATCTATTAATTTCTAATCCATATAAAAGTCTCTAAGAAATAGTTCCATTGCAAGGACATCATAAGAAAATGCTGTATTCCCAGCTGCCAAGGAAATTACTTGTGAAACTGCACCTGAGAAATTATTTTAAGACAGTTTGGGAAGGGATCATCCCTTAATGATTCTCAGTGTCCTTCCAATTCTATTTCAGTTTTGCTGAATTCTTCTTAAAGTGTGGTGACCAAAACTAGACACAGTATCTGAGGTGAGATCTGGTCAAAACAAAATAAAGTGGAATTATATCCCATGATTTGGAAGCTATGTTAATGTAAATTGTCACTGTATTCGCCTTTATAGAACTCATATTCAGATTTCAGTTATCTAACCCCTCAAAAAATTCATAGGTATTTCATTAAAACAGATTAAGGTTTTTCTATAAAACCTCTATAAAGTCAAAAACTATATAGTATACTTAATGTACTTGGAATCACAACTCCATATAACTTACTGATTCTAAATTTCTTAAAGAGAAGTCATTCATAAAGGTAATATGTGCTTGCTCTTGACTTGGGTCATTCGGTAATGCAAGTAATTTACCAATTATTTTCTAAAGTTTTTGAAGATAAATGGAAGAAATTTCATCAAGTTTTTTTAAAAATGCATAGAATTTCTTATAATAAAGCATGCCCATATCATAAATGGGTGGCTAGGTAGGTGGGTGGAAAGAAGGAAGATTAATGTTGCTCATGGTTTATCCAACATCTTGAATAAATTTTATTTAATTCCATTTGAAGTTCATATTATCCTTTCAACTCTTTTATAAACCAAAGGATGATTAAATCCAGTACAAATAAATTTAATCCACAACTTCTCCAAGCAATTTCTTCTTTTATAAGAAAGCAAGGGTTGGTAAAGTTGTTTTGCATAAGCTGCAGTGCTGTCTCTTTTCTACAATCCTCTGTACGCAGTCGCACACATATACACAAAATCAAATAATTTATTAATCAATGTTTTTCCAATTAAAATGTTTTGGAAATCTTATCAACGCCATTTCCTAATTGGATTATCACATATATTACTATAAAGTTTATATTTCATTTTGAGAGTTTTCTACAATTTCAAAAAAAATAGGTATATCTTGTTTTAATTAATTCAGATTGTTATTGCCTCCAAATGCAATAATTCCAAACCAAAAACTGAAAAATTAGAGAATCCCAGTATCATAACTTATCTGAACACGACATACATCTCAGCTGAAAACAGTGTGATTATCTTTTACAAATATAATGAGATTCAGTTCTCTTCCATCTGAAATGTGATATGAATGATTATCAAGAAACTGATTATTTTTAATTCTCTTACTAAATTTTTCAATAGTAAAGCATACTCTATGATAACTTTTTTTAAAAGTCCAAGAATATTTGTAAAGACAGTTTCTATACCTAACCCATCTTCAGTAATAGCCTTAGTTAATTCTTCCATTCCAATTAAGGTCCAAATGGTGTACTTATATAAAGCACCTGCCATAGTCTTTAATATCTTAATTTGCTTTCTCAAACATTCTTCCAAGTTCTTTAATTCATAGGGTTAGCTTTCTATAGCCCAATTAACATGACTGAGTGATAAAGTAAACACAATGCAGCTTGGAGGGGGGCATTCTGTGCAGTCAACAGAATGGGTTACTACAGTCATAAGCAACTTGTAAGTTCCATTTCTGGACAACAGATTCAAGAATCCCCAACATCAGAAATAAAGAACTGGATTAAATTGTCCAATGACCTTCCTAGAAAAAAACAATTCAGAAAATATATGCACTTATGAAATATAGGTTCAAAAATCCCAACGGATTGAACCTGCTGCTAAATTATTATATTACTGACAATTCCCTCAAATAATTTGTTTGTACTCCCCTCTAAAAATCCCTCAAATCTTTGCCGTCTTTAGCCATAATTTACTTTTATGATAAATTTATAATCAACTGAGGTTGCAGATTATTGGATCAAAGAACAAATCAATTCAGAATTCTCATTCAAGACACAAATGTCCAAGCTCCAATGATATAATGTCCAATGATATTTGGAACATATTATGCAAAGATTTAGCTCTTTTGAGAAGACTATAATACTGGAAAAGGTGGAAGGAAAGAGATGATCAACCACAAGATGGATGGGCTCCATTAGAGCAGTGATGTACACTACTGGAAGATCTAAAGGACCAGACTGGGAATAGATAATCCTAGATGAAATCTATATGGTCTCTTAAGAGTTAACACTTAGTGGCACATAATCATCTATCAAATTAGTTCAAAAACTTCATTTGTTCAAAAACTGAACTCTACTAACTCATAGACATGGAGTACTCTCCACTGATCAGCTGAACTGGAAATATTTTCAGTTCCTAAATTCTTCCTACTGCATCATTTAAGAGTTCAACATTAGGTACAACACTATTTTACAATAAATAAAGTTATAAAGTCAGGCAACACAATCCCTAGTAAATGTGTTAAAAGAGTTGTACCCTATGTTCTGTACTACTTTTGAATATATTTTAGTAATTCTAAGGTTCCAGACTCACATGGCTGCTAGTAAATTAAACACACAAATATATCAAACCTATCTACATAAGTATTTGTCCATGGTAGAAGAAAACTAGCACAGGCTCTTCAATGAGTTTTACCTATCAAATGAATGAGAATGGTTTCAAAAATTTAATGCAAGCATTAACCTATACAAAATACTCCATAAAATATTAAAAAAAAACAAAAAAGAAATTGCATCCAAAAGGAATCCCCCCCCCCCAATCCTGTGCCTGTACATTGAAGATTTTATAAATGGCATCAAAAGACTGGAAATTCAAAGTTAAAAAAGTCACCTTCCTCCATCCTCAAGCAAAGCCAATGAAGCTATTTACTACCACGCTTAATCCACCTGGGCATCCCTCAAATAAAATAGCATGGGTTGGAACCAGCCAACCAACACGCCCCCCCCCCATTCCATCCACCCACCCACAAAAAAACTCCCCAAACTTGTTCATTCTGCTAAAGAATGCAGAGTTAGCATTAGTTTTGGATGTTTGGGTGTTTTGTGCATCAACGCAGCTGGCTCACCAGGCAAAGGTGTCAATGTACTTTTCAAAAGAGAAGAAGATAACCTTTCCTTTCGCCTTCCCACGCACCCTCCACCCCCACCCCCCACAAAAAGCGGGCAGGACTTCTGCAACACATTTTTTGCACACTACCAAAAACACTTTTGTGCGCAAGAGGGTCTGGGCAAAGTCGCGGCTGTCAGCGCCGCTAACCTAACGTCCGGCACCCACCCTTTTCCCCTTCCTCGTGGCGAGACCGGAGAGGGCAAAAGGGGGTGGCCGTGGAGTTGAGAGGAGGGGGGAGGGTCGGGGGTCGGGTTAAAAAAAAAGAAAGGGGGGGGGGAAGCGAGAGAAAGCGCAAGCCAATGGTTACACTTTACCGTCTCCTGCTTTCAGTCATATTTCCGTCCTCCTCTAGCGAAACTGGGGGAGGGAAGAGAGAGAGGCAGGCTCGCAGTTTGGAAACAGACACACACACACACACATATAACACACACAGGGCCCCGCCAAGAAAAGCCAGAAGCCAAAAGAAACTGAGGAGAGGGGGAGCCGGGTTTTTAGCCCTCACACACACCCCGAAAAAAAGAGAAGGGAGGCGGGGGGGGGGCTGGCGGGAATAAGGAATAAGGCGGGGACGAGGAGAAGGGGAAGCATTGGGGCTGATTACCTCGTAGAGTTCCTCGGAAGCCATGCTGAGGCGCCCGGTTGCCGCCAGCTTCCCAAGGTGGAGTTGGGTGCTGGTTTGGAGCTACTTTTGTCTCACTTGGGTGTCTTGGTGTGGCCTCTGCCGCTGCCGCCGCTTCGCTTTTCCTCCCTCCCTCCCCTCCCCGCCCGCCTTCCTCAGATATGCGTGTATTCTGCCTCGCTCCACAGCGCTCCTCTCCTCAAATGCCCGGGCGCTGGTGGTGGTGGTAGTGGTGGTGGTGGTAGTGCCTCTGCCGCCCTCCTCCTCCACTGCTGGTGGTGCTTGTGCGCAAACCAAGCTGCGCAACGGGGCTCGCTCACTCACACTCAACACTCACACTCTCTCGCACACACTTTGCTCGCGAGGCGCGGGAGAGCGGGGAGAGGGAGGAGGAAGAGGAGGAGGAGGTAGCAGCTGCAGCGGCAAGGACTCCCTGTACCCGCCGCCGCCGCCACCACCACCACTCGGTGTCCCTTCCAGCGCTTGGCTTCGGCGCCTGGCTGACTCTCCCTCTCTAGGATCACTAATCGAGCGCAGAGAAAGCGCCACCCGGCCGGGCTCTCGCCTCGTCTAGCGCCATCCTCTTCCTCCTCCCCCCTCCCCTCCTTTGATCGCCCATTGTCTCCTCAGCTGAGCGGCGGAGTGAGGGGGCGGCCGGGATTGGGCCAATGGCCGCCGGGAGAAAGGGGGAGGAGCAACGAAAGGGGAGGAGGGAAAAGAGGAGGAGGGAGGAAAGTGGTGAGGAGGGGCCGGTCTGCCATATGCATCGTTGGAGGAAGTGGTGGTGGTGGTGGTGGTGGTTGAAGAGAAGACTGAGCCCAAGTTTTGAGGCTCTTGGGACGTTCCTGGCCAAAGCTCCACCTCCCATGAGGTTCTAAGGAAGGAACAAAAGTGCCTTTCTTCATCCTGGTCTTCAGTCAAGCTGATACACAAGCTCATCCCTCCATTTTCTTCACCCATTCATCTTCATTTCCATTGGCATCTGAACCCCAGTATCCTGCATCTATTTAGTTATCCAGTTACATTCATTTACCAGTTTCTCCTCTGCCTCTTCCTTTTCCATCTCTTCATTCCTATATTTCACTTGATTCCCACCTAGCTCTGCTATCGCACTTTTCTCTGATTACTTTGGTGAATAATGTTCTTAGCCTGTTTACATTTCACTTCCATTCATCTCAACCTTTTCCTATAGTCTTGCTTGGTCTTTGACATCTTTACCTTCTTTTGGTCTCTTGTAATCCCTTTTTCTAAGTGTTCTCTCATACAATCAACAGTTGTCCTTCCATCACACTTCATTTATTATCATATTCTTTGGTCTTTTGGTTCCTACCTAACCGTATGCATTCTCTAACTATGTGGATTGTGCTCTGCCATTTTTATCCATCTTCAACTTTTTTGTGGTTTTATATTCATGGCATACAATCTTCTTTTGCTTCTTTATCTCACTTTTCATCAATTCAACATTTTTGCATCCATTTTCTCTTTTCCTTTTATATACTATCCATCCTTTCCCATTATTTTCTTAACCAATCCATTCTATATAAACTTGCTTATTTCTTCTTTACAAATAAACCCTGCTCATCACCCTTATACAATTTCTTTGTTAATATTCCCATTCATCTTTACTGTCATTATCTGTTTTTATTGTTACTGTCTCTTAAACACTTCTATTGTCTATGGATTCTGTCAATCCATTTGGTACCTATCGGTATCTTAGATTTATTTATTTGTCTTTTATATATTTACACATTGTTTAAATCAATTCCTGTCATTTTATATAAAGCATCCAGAACATCAATTGGTTATACATAATTGTTTTTCTGCCTGCTTGTACAAACTACTGTAAATATCAGTGGGCATTTTGAACAAGATAGAATAGCAAAAGGAATTGTGAATAGCTTCTTAGCAAATTTCTTCCATCATGCCAACAAAAAAAATTGCCTCTGAAATGACCAGCTAAAAGCCCATAATCTATCATCAATTAAGGCAGAGCCCTGATAGATACACTTAATGATTTTCAAACAGGTCTACAAGAGGAATAGTACCAAGAATAGTCAAAACTTGAATTTTTACAGTGGGTAATTAATAATTTAGTCAATTATTTGCATCTTGGATGCAAGATTTCAGCAGTAGAACCAATCTGATGATGATCATGGTTTGGGGACTTGGAATATGAGAGGAATAAATCTACAGGCTATGAATTAATATGTCTACCAGTCTAAAAGGAAGGGGAACAGTAAAATAGGAATGAGAATAGTGTGATTTTGAGTAGTGGCCTTGATGAATATATGGAGGTATAGATTTAATAGTGAATGAGAGGACTGGAATGTATGTCAGAAAGTTTGAACTGGAGTCTTGTAGGTTGTTATGGGAGAATATGAACATAGGAATTCAGAGATAGTTGTCTGTTCTGCTCCAGTAATGATAATGAAAGAATCACTTACACATGAGTTTTGGGAAAATCTATGCAACATTTTGAATGAACATGATCCATGGGAAAAAATATTCTGTTAGATGACATGAAAGGATAAGGCAATGACTTAGAAACATAATGCAAAATGTTTTTTGGCCACTCGAGATGCCAAAGTGGATGAGCATAGTGACTATTTGGTGAGTACATACTTGGAAAAATGTCTGCTTGTTTCAAACATGTGATTTAAGCCTAACTGAATTCATAGTACATCTGATAAAAGAATTAATATAATCTAAGAATATGATTGATTTGATTGTTTATACTGAAACACTGAGAGAATAAGTGAAGCATATGGTAGCATGAGACACTTTAAACGAGACATAGACTACTTTTAGGTAATGTCAAGAAAGGATCTTAGGAAAAAATTGAAAAGGAAGAAAAGAGGAAAAGTGAATGAAATCAGAATATAGGAAGATAAAATATTAGTCTAAAATATTAAAAATAGGATAATGTTTCAACTAAATGAGTGGAAAATAGACATGGGGAAAAGATGTTGAAGATGTTGGGAGAGAAGGAAAAGAATTGTGTTATAAGTGTGGAACTTACACTAATGAGAAGTATGAAAAAGATGTTTAATGGGATTAAAATATGTGGATGAGAAAATGCATAAAAGAAAGCAATTGCTAAAAATAAATTTTTGTCCCATGTGCATAAAAATACAGTCGGAAAAATATAGTAAAGAAAAACTTAAGATAAAAAGAGAGATTTTATGGAAATAAAGAACTGACTTGGAATTAGGCAACCAAAGCTAGACAGGAAGAGAATTAAAAATAAAACTGATAAAATAATTTGGGATAAACGTAGAATAAGGGAATGATGGAGTATTTTAAAGATTCATATGGAATTATAGTGGCATGTTGAAAACTAACATTGAAATAAATCCTACAAATATTAATGTCAAGAGAAGTATAATGAAAAAGAAATATTGTGGTAAAATGAAGAAAATGGCAGGACTACATGTTTAGATGGTAGAACTGGGGAAATGTTAAAACATAGTTATAGTATAGTTAAGAAACGGCTGTGCAATTTGTTTATTAAGTGTGTGCAGACTACTTCTGTGCCAGATAGTTGGGAAAATGCTATTACTGTTCCCTTCCATAAAGGGAAAAGTGGCATACGTGAACGCAAAATTACCTGGCAATGAATTTATTACATGCGCCTGGGAAGACATTTGGCAAAATTCTGATCAAAATGGTACAAGAAGTACAAAATTTGGGAAGTTAAGTATGTTTCTTTGCCAAGCAGTGGGTATGAAGATCAGATTTGCTCTTCAACAGGTCATTTACAAATAGAAGGATGAAAAAAAAAAGAATTTATGTCAATTGAGGGAAAAAAGTATGATAAAGTAAATTATGGAATATTTTATTTGAGTACAAAGTTAAAAATTGGTTACTGAATACAAAGAAATATATGATGGGAGTAAACCATGCATGAAAATTAATAGAATTTGTACTGAAAGGTTTCAGTTGAGCATTGAAAAGGACAAGGATATGTGATTAAACAAGCTTGTTTAATACATTTATGAATAAACCTATAAGGAATCCCTGTGATGCTTGGATAGATGATAGAGTTGTGTTGACAGAGATGTGTTCTTTGTGTTCTTTTTAATAACACAAATAATGTAATGTTGTTGGCTAAGAACTTGAATGATTGACTGCAAATGTTAATTGGGAATATAGATTTGAAAGATGGTATATCAGTGACCAAGACGATTGTGTTTGATGGGTAAGATAACAACTGCAAGATATGCATACCTAGACTAAAGCAAAAATATGTACTGTATATTTTGATAGAATGTTTCTAAAGATGGGAAATTGAAAAATTTTAAGATTGCAAATGCTTATTAGAAGTTTGTATGTCATCTGTTGTGGAAAATGAATGTTCCTTGAAATAAGTTTAGAATATTGTTAAGTGAGCTTGTCCTAACTATTACATGGAAGTGAAGGTTGGCTATATCAGGAGATATATAAGAGTAACTTTAAAATACAGGAAATGGAGTATCTAAGGAGTATGATAAAAGAAGACAGAGTTAAGAATGAATAGGTGCTCAATAAATGTGAACTGAATACAAACATGAGTGATTCAGTGTGAAAGCAAGAAATGCACTGAGATATTTTGCTCTTATATAGACGTGATCAAAGTGCAGAACAAATATATGAAGAAATAGTAAAAGAGTCACAAGGAAGAAAACTGAAAAAGCAGTGGTTGGATGGTATTAATGAGAACTCAAAAAGATAGGCAAAAGGTTTGAATAAAATGTCACAATGTATAGAGAATAATATTGACATGGTGGAAATGGTATCAAGGATGGTGCTGTATTCTGAGTGATGTTGACATAAAGTACAGTAGATTCAGCTCTACAGTATTTCCTCCCCCCCATCTCCTATCTTTTATTTAATTGGTTTACTATTTCTTGCTCCCTTTTCATACTTTAGGAAGAAAACAGCCAGTGGATGGATAAATGGACAGACAGAGCATTTTAACAAGGCTTCCTGCACTACTGAATATCCTATCACAAGAAATGAAAACAGCTGGCTTATTAATTCTTTTTTCAATCTTACTAGGAGTAATGCATTTGTCTTCTACCAGGATGCTCTCTGGTGTCTTTGAATTTTATATTGAAAATATAGAATATTTGCTGTAGCAGGTGTAGATTTTTCAGCAGTTTCATTGTCTCCTTATAGATCAGAAATTACAGTTATAAAAAAAGTCCAGTTAAAACTGCATTTTGGTAAATGAGATATTTAACAACTGCCACATTATAGTCTGCCTCAAACATTGGAGTATCTTGAAGTGTTACCTCTTCAGACAGTTTAAGAACTTTCATGTTCATCATATCATAGTTCAATCAGCATTACTTTAAACCATGACAACTGTCTTGTATATTTAATATAAATGTTCGTGATTTGATAAATGAACTAAAGCAGGAATTATAATAAGTGTATATATATATATATATACATATATACCAGGGATGAAATTCAGCAAGTTCTGACAGGTTGTGGAGAACCGGTAGCGGGAATTTTGAGTAGTTCGGAGTACTGGCAAATACCACCTCTGGCTGGCCCCAGAGTGGGGAGGGAATGGAGATTTTGCAGTATCCTCCCCTGGAGTTGGGTGGGAATCAGTGGTGGGTTCAGCCCGGTTCCACCCAGTTCCGCCGAGCCGATAGCGGTGATGATATGATGTCACCAAACTGGTTCTTCCCCCCCCACCCTCCCCACCCCCCAACCCCCTGCATTATTCTTACCTTTTATTTGGCCCCACCCCCTATCTATTGCTGCCTCCTGAGTCCCAGCTGATGGCTAGAGGGAAAAAAACTGTTTAAACTCTTGCCGCGGGGCTTCAAAGGGCCGCCCTACAGCTGATCAGTGTTAAAAGAAAACAAATGAGTAGACCGGTGCCTGCAAAAATAAATGGGTAGACCAGTGCCTGCAAAAATACATGAGTAGATCAGTGCCTGCAAAAATAAATGGGTAGATCGGGACAACTCTGCAAGCAGTTAAAAGCCTGGTAGACCAGAACCTCTGCTAAATCCTAAATAATTGTCACATGACCATCAAGCCATGCCCACAAAATAAGCCACAGAACCAGTAGTAAAAAAATTTAGAACCCACCCCTGGTGGGAATGGAGATTTTGCAGTATTCTTTCCCTACCATGCCCACTAAGCCACGCCATGCCCACCAAGCCACGCCCACAGAACCAGTAGTAAAAAAATTTGAATTTCGCGACTGATATTATATATATATATTAGACACACTCTGTCATTTTTAAACAAGATTGTAATCTATGTATGTATGTGAGTATGTCATTTCTAAATAAGATTGCAATAATGTCCTAACTAAATTCTCCATTCCAATGAATAAAAGCCATTATTTTAATGCTGTATTTTTTACTGTATAGTAAATTTTGAATATGATATTGTATGGCATACAATGTATGCCATTCCACGTTGTCAGAATTTCTTTTGCTATTTGTAGTCCATATTTTCTATTCAGGTTGGAAGAGATTTACAGTCAGATAGCTATAGTTATATATCATTGGACAGCTGCTTACCAAATGAGACAGAAGTTTATTAATACTTCCATGTGTTACGAGGCCATATCTCCCATATTTAGATTTCAATTTCTCAGTATCTAGGACATATTTCATCATCCCTCTTGATCATGAATAAAATGCTTTCTTCTAGACATTAGGAAATCCAAACATCAGCTGCATCCATTGTTTTGCTGTTTCACAAAATTCTGCATTGTAGATCTCAACAGGTTGTGTTATCTTTATTTATTTTACCAAATACATTGCTTTGCAGACTTTTGAGTGGCTGTCTAGCAAATACCTAGTTTTAGAAGTATTCTATGTTCATTAATCCCTTCCTATTTAATATCATACATATTTCATCCATTAGAAGTACAAGCAGTCATTGACTTACAACCAGAATTTCCGTTGCTAAGAGGTTGTTAAGTGAGTCACACTTGGTTTTACGAAGTTTTTTTTTTTTTTGCCATGATTGTTAAGCAAATCACTGCAGTTGTTAAGTAAACCACATAGTTGTTAAGTGAATCTGACTTGACCCATTGATTTTGCTTGTTGGAAGCTGGCTGGGAAGGTTGCAAATGACCATCACGTGTCCTCAGGACATTGCAACCGTCATTAATACAGGCCAGTTGCCAAATGCCTGAATTTTGATCACATAATTGTGGGGATGGTGTGATGGTTCTAAGTGCAAGGACAAATCATACGTCCCTTATTTCAGTGTCATTGTAACTTTGAACACTCACTAAACGAATGGTTGTAAATTGAGGACTGCTTGTAGTAATTGCTAATCCAAAATTTGAAAGTTAAGAACCATGTTAAATATCAAGGAAGAAGGTCCTGATTTAAAAATTATCCGTCTTATATGCCTATTTTATGTGTATATTGATTACTCAATAAATTGTCATTTACAGTACCCTTTTTCTGAGAGTTTTAAGTTTTAAGAAGGCTGGTGCTTATCTAGAGTTCAGGTTTTGCAGAAAGAGGTTGCTGAAAACGGGTGGCATAACTATGATACACAATTTACATTGGTATATATTCAGACTGAATATGAAATACTAACAGAATTCACATTCCATCTAATTTGTGTTCCAGTTCAGATTTCTTGGACATCTCAAATCTCCTTTCTAGCACAGACTATGGGTAATCGTCAACTTACAATGCTTCATTTAGGGACTGTTCACAAGTACAACGGTGCTGAAAAAAGTGACTTATGACCATTTTTCACACTTACAACTGTTGTACCTTCCCCCATGGTCACGTGATCAAAATTCAGATGTTTAGCAACTGACTCATATTTATGACAATTGCAGTGTCCTGAGATCATGTGATCGCCTTTTGTGACCTTCTGATGAGTAAAGTCAACAGGGAAGCCAGATTTGCTTAAGAACAGTGTTATTAACTTTAACTGCACTGATTCACTTAACAACTGTGGCAAGAAGGGTCGTAAAATGGGACAATACTCACTTAACAACTCTCGCTTAGCAATAAAAATGTTTGGCTCAATTGTGGTCATAAGTTGAGGACTACATATAATTAATAAATAAATAGGCTAGCTTGATTTACTACTATTACGCTTGGTTAAAAAAATAAGACTAGCCCTCCATTTTGGGATATCGTACAGTGTTGCATAAAAGTTTGTGAACCCTCTTGAATTATCAATACTTCTGCATAAGATGACCTAAAACATGATCTGTTTTCCATCCAACTCCTAAATATAGATAAAGAGAATAGAAATATGTAGCTTTGGATCACTTTCTTCAATAAATCAATGTATAACATAACAAGTATAACATTTTTGATTTGTTTGTTTAATTGGATTTCCTTTATCAAATTGTAGGACTTGGGTGAAGAATAGATCATGTTTTAGGCCATTTTTATGCAGGAATAAAAGGGTTCACAACAGTGGTGAAATCCAAATTTTTTACTACCAGTTCTGTGGGTGTGGCTTGGTGGGCATGGTGTGGTGTGGTTGGCGTGGCAGGGGAAGGATACTGCAAAATCTCCATTCCCACCCTACTCCAGGGGTAGGATACTGCAAAATCCCCATTTCCCCCCACTCCTGGGGGAAGGATATTGCAAAATCTCCATTCCCACCCCACTCTGGGGCCAGCCAGAGATGGTATTTGCCGGTTCTCCGAACTACTCAAAATTTCCACTACCGGTTCTCCAGAACCTGTCAGAACCTGCTGGACTTCACCCCTGGTTCACAAACTTTCAAACACCACTGTAGTTTCTAACTGGCAACATATTACCAGAATGTGGCAAGCTTTCAGTTTCTCTGTGGCTGTTGAAAAACATATTCAGCTAACACAACTGCTGCTTTGTCCAACGTAAGAGATATTGCCATATGGCACCAAGTATAGAAATCTTAGGATCAAAATGTATAGAAAGAAACTATTCCTTTTGG
Source organism: Pituophis catenifer annectens (assembly GCF_029215685.1). Taxonomy (NCBI): domain Eukaryota; kingdom Metazoa; phylum Chordata; class Lepidosauria; order Squamata; family Colubridae; genus Pituophis; species Pituophis catenifer. The sequence continues at coordinate 72,270,013 of NW_027256883.1, forward strand.
ATCATCTTGAACCACCACATTCTTGAATCTTTAATTGTAAGGGTGCCCTTTTTCTCACTTAAGAAACGATACTCCCTAGCAGATTTTTCAGTTTCATGATTGATTTTTAGTATTTTGAGTATTCAATTTCCATGGGATAATTTATGCTGAAAATATTCCCAAATAGCTGGATTCTTTTTTGCAAATGATCCAGTAAATATATTCAGCACTTTTATCGTTCATCCACTTATGACTGAGGAGGTCAAAGTCCCAATCACACTTCCAGGGAAAAAGAAAGTTATAAACCTTGTATATAATATAAGTTAGTTTGTGGTTTGTCCAATTAATGACAGTTTTGTATAGGTGAGGGACGTTGTTTAACTGAGTAACTTCCTTATTTAAACCAGAAATACACACATGCTTAAATACATAAAACTAGATACAACTTTTTCTCTGTATGCTGTTGCTTTCGTCTTCCTAAAAGTGCTTGTTTTTAGACTATTTTAGGTCAGGAATGTTACTTTATTCTAATTCTGTAAAGCACAATGTGCATTGTTAGCAGGAAATCGGTTAGATCATAATCACTAAATAGCTGGAAAATAAATCAATTTATTCACTGTAAAATGTATTTGGATGCTTACCTGCTGAGCTTGCCAAAATGTAGGAACTGTGCTAAAATAGGATTGGGGAAGTTGGCAGAATTCAGCCATTATCTTAGCTTGTTTAGTGGACCAAATTGTCCCAAGCAATAACATGGTTTGTTTGGATCAGGGATGGGTTCTACTTACCTTTACTACTGGTTTGCAACGGGATTGCGCAGATCACTGATGACAACATCCGGGGTGGTGGGTGGGGCCTCCCAGTGGTTTTACTACCAGTTCTTGCAAACCGGTCCAAACTGGGGGCAACCCACCGCTGGTTTGGATACTAAAATGATTTGCTAGACCAGAATAAGAGTTTAGCACATTCTGTAAACCTGAATATCAGTGCTGGAGATACTCTAAATAAAGACACTTACATGGTGATAGATAATCATTTTGCAGCATCAGAAGTAGTAATTGGGGGTCCCAAAGTTGCTTTTTCAAGAGGCAACTGGTCTTCCTTTGTTTTTCCTTGAAGACATTTTTCTTCTCATCCAAGAAGCTTCTTCAGTTCTGGGGGAATCTGATTTGAAATTAGAATCTTTGGCCAGGGACTTAAAGTGCCTTCAAAGCATCACCCAGCTACTATTAAAGTAGTGTCCAGCCTCTCATCATTATTGTTCTTTGGCAAGATGATGATCATGTGATTCTAGAAGACAGTAAATTTACTAATAGGGAAATGACACGTCTCAAATTTGAGAACGTGAGTAGAACCAAGAGAAACTGAAAAATTCTCAGTAAAGTGTTCAGGTCTGGGGAATTTCATGGATCTCTTGCTTGCCAATTTCTATGTTCAATGGCAAGTGCCTCTCCCACCTATGCTTGATTCCTTAGATAAGGGGAGTGCAGGTGTGCTTAAAACCTACCAAAAGACAAATAATGTTATGGCAGAGTGAACAGAAAATACTCCTTCAATGAGCTGAGGCAGCAACCTTGGAATAACTTACAGCAGCTTTGGCTGGACCATTTGTTCGTTGATTAATTGGTTGAGATGTGAAAAATAAAATATTCAAAACAACTGCAAATTAAGACTAGTTTTAAAGTACCCAGTGATTTACATAGTGATTCAGTAATGACAAAAGGGACAAAAATGCCTTTTACTAAAAGATGATGGCCCTTGTATATAATTTTCTTATTATGTTAGGAAGAAACTCAGGCTGACCATTTGATAAAATATGCAGCTGTATGTAAATGAACAAGTTAATTGTTTTATCAGTTTCTTTACTATATATATTTAAATGGTTGATATAAATATTGTTTTCACATCTCTAATACTGCAATATTATGCACAAACTTTTCTGGAGACCTTATTTCTTAATATAAGCCCATATGACCGAGACTGGATTTCAACATCTCGATATATTGCCTCTGGGGAAAAATAAAAATAAAAATAAAGTGGTATTACCTAACCTTTAGATGGCTAAAAACAAATCCCCAAAGTATTTTGCCTATTAATATAAAACTATTTGCAGTGGAACCAATTTAATGTGCATCACAAAATTTAAAGAAAAGCTGCCAAACTTTCAGGACTGATAGTGTGTGAGACAGGAAACATTTCTCCGACAGACGGATTTATTTTGAAGTAACTGATATGAAATCTCCATGAGTCTCAGATGGGTTAGTGGATGAGTGATAGGACCATAAATTTGCCACGTATATTTCACTATAGATCTCTGCTGAAGAGCAGGCCTCAGATATATAGTATTTAAGGCTAAGAAGTAAACCACTTGTCACACTCAATGCTTTGGTTCCCCCCCTCCCTTACTATTCTTTTAATTATTATTAGTTTTCTTCCTTTCAACTGTGTCTGACAAGATCCTGCAGTTTTCTTGGCAAGCTTTTTCAGAAGTGGTTTGCCATTGCCTTCTTCCACAGGTTGCCTTAAAACAGATGATCACAACCAAAAAAGAGCAATATGTAGAAGGGGTCTTTTAATCTTCTGCTGTTTGGCCACTCAAAACCGACTTCCTGCCCACAAAATCTAACCCACCTATTGAAAATATACAGAGTCACAGACCATAATTTGTGTGTGTGTGTATATATATGTACCCCCCACATCATCTTATGATGCATATCCACTTTCATATTTTATAACATGTTTTCTAAAAATAATACTTACACATACTTACAATATCTGTACAAGAAAGTACAAAACCCAGGCTTCACACACTCAGACAGTCTTAGTTTATCTCAACGGGCAACACCAACTTAATGAAAATAAGAGGTGTAGAAATAGTAATACATGTCATTTTCCTGGGCTCAGAAAAAGAGATAGTGACTGTAATCATAAACTAGAGATATCAGCTACTTGGGAGAAGGACTATATTTACTGATGTGCAGCCAAAAAGTTAGAAAAGAGGCAGCTATCATAATTAGTAAAACAACACAATGTAATGTACAGCAAAAGAAGAAATGGAAGAGAGGAAGATTGGAGAAAATGTCCTAGTAAAGTTGAGCGTATACGTAACTCTCTAAAATAAAAGCTAATTCCAAATCTTTCTAATGGAAACAGTCTAATGAGTACTGAAGTGAGAGTGAACTGGTTGTGACATCTGTCACCACATTTATTAGCAGGGTTGATTTGGCTGATCTGGCTGGCTAGATGGTATCCTATTTCTCCATCATTTCATGTGGGGTGTCTTCAAACCTGCATACCTGAAGAAGTCCCAGATAGGAGCATACCAATCTTTGGTCAAGGGTATGTATGTAATCACTACACTTTCCTGTCAGAATCTGCAAACAAGCTTAAAAAACAAAGACAATGACAGTTACACAAGTCCTTAGCTTTTGCTGTACAATATATGTAGTGCTCAATTTACAACAGTTCATTTAGTGCATGGGTGTCAAACTCAAGACCTGCAGGCCAGATCCAGACCATGGGGCCAGCCTGGAAATAGCAAAGGACTGGCCCGTGATGCAGGGGTAGGTTCTACTTACTTTTACTACCGGTTCGCAACAGGACCGCACGGGCTTGCTTCGCTCACGTGCACATGCGCACTTCTGTGCTTGCGCAGAAGCTTCCTCACTACTTCTGGGTCATTGGGCAGAGCCTCCCGCCAGTTTTACTAGCGGTTCTTGCGAACTGGTCTGAACCGGGAGCAACCCACCACTGCTGTGGTGCCTCTGGCAGCCAAAATAGGGTGCAGGTAGCCTGCAAGTGGGCCACCCACACCCCGTTTTTGGCCTATATGACCTCCTGCAGCACTCTGCTGGACAAAAGAGGGCACGGGAGGCCTCCCATGTTCCCCTGTGCCCCATTTTGGCCAGCAAAGTGCTGCAGGAGGTTGTCCAGGCTGAAAACGGGGAAAGTGGGGCCTCACGTGTCTCCCCTCACCGCATTTTGGCCAGCAGGGTGCTGCTGGAGGCATCCGTCCCAGCTCCCCCCTCCAGACTGAAGAGGAGAACTACAATGCTGATCCAGCTCTCGAAGAAATCCAGTTTGACACCCTGGTTTAGTGATTGTTCGAAGTTACAATAGCAGTGAAAAATTTAACTGTTTTTCATGCTTACAACCATTGCAGCATCCCCATGGTCACATGATCAAAATTCAGATGCTTGGTAACTGACTCATATTTATGACAGTTGACGTTCAGTATGCTGGGGTCATGTGATCATCTTTTGTGACTTGACAACAAAAGTCAATGAGGAAGCCAGATTCACTTAACAACCATGTTGCTAATTTAACAACTGCAGGCATTTAGTTAACAAATGTGGCAAGAATAGAATAGAATAGAATAGAATAGAAGAGAAGAGAAGAGAAGAGAAGAGAAGAGAAGAGAAGAGAAGAGAAGAGAAGAGAAGAGAGGAGGAAAGGAGAGGAGAGGAGAGGAGAGGAGAGGAGAGGAGAGGAGAGGAGAGAAGAGAAGAGAAGAGAAGAGAAGAGAAGAGAAGAGAAGAGAAGAGAAGAGAAGAGAAGAGAAGAGAAGATTCTTTATTGGCCAAGTGTGATTGGACACACAAGGAATTTATTTCCGGTGTATAAGCTCTCAATGTACATACAACAATAATGATAGAATAGAAAGGTTGTAAAATGTGAAAAATTTACTTAACAAATGTCTCACTTAGCAACAGAAATGAGCTCAATTGAAATGGTTGTAAGTCGAGAACCTTGTATACCTTGTATGTTGTGATGCATCTGTAAATATTTGTAAGCTACTGTTACTCCATTCATAATGTGAGCATGATTTAACCCTTAATCCGAGCTAATCTGTTAACCTCCCCACACTCCAAGAAAACTATCTCTGGAGTATTTCACAAAATTTTCCTTGTAACATAAGAAGTATGTGTATATATAATTTTCTCAGCAAGACCCAACATATGTTTACTTTTAATTATGACATGATCGGCAGCACATAGTTTTGACTGCTCATTAAGCCTGTTGAATATTTTTAAAGTAGATGTATTTTAAAAAGTGATTTATTCTCTACACTTTCCTAGGCATGAGCTAATATATTGAATTTTGTAGGTCTGCTGCTAAATAAACATGCACAGGTTATGGTGTGAATTGTATTTGATATGAAGGGTCTCTCAGGGGCCTGCTTTTCCAACTGTTGTTTTTCTTAACAGCCCTTTAGGTTTATAAAGTTGTGCAATCAATTTTATCAGGTTTATTCTCAAGCAACAGCCCTACAATAGTATCTCTTCTGGATATGAATTACTAATATTTTAGAAGAGGCAATGCTTGTTGAATTCAATGGACTTTACTCTAGTAGTGGGTTTCAAATCCCATTGCTACCAGTTCGCTCATGGACACTTGTGGATGCTCGTGCTCGCTCGCGTGCAACGCTTCTGCCCATGCGCAGAGATGTCTGAGTGGGTGGACAGAGCCTCCGATCCAGGGCGAACCAGTAGCAACCCACCACTGCTTTACTCCTAGGTAAACAAGTACACAATTGCCATAAAGTGTTTATTTGCAGTGAGTTCTGGGTTTTCCTCGATAAAAACCAAAACAAATTAGGTCACAATTTGTTCTATATCTTATCTGGTAATATTTTTGTGCCATTCGGGACTGCAATTCTTCCTCTTCCCCGATAGACCCAATTAGCTATATAGAGCTGCTTCACTGTTTTTCTTTTTTTCCAAATAATGCTACATTAATTTAACAAAACACAATATCATCAGACTGTCCTCAACTTGTTTTATCGCAAGATAATACAAAGTCCAATTACTGTCCGAGGAGAGGGGAGGGGAAGCTATTTTAAGATTTACTCTGTTTCAAATAATTCAACTTGATCTGCTCATTCATTCGTTGATGATTACAAAACTCCCATAAGTCATTTGCAGCCTTAAGTTATATTGGTAATAATTGAAACAGATGTTTTGTTTTTGTTTCAGTTTTTCTCCCTTGCATGTTTATGGCATCTGAAAGCACCACAAATATTTGTGGCTATTATTCCAGGTCATATCCATTATGGCAGTTTGATAGAGGACAGTGAGTAACCTGAAAATTGCTGTGCTACAATTTGACATGTTTTGGCTGCCCTGTCCCCTGCTCCTCTCAAAGGATTTTTGTTTTTATGGCTCATACCAAAGAAAGCACACCTTAAGCCCAGATACCAGCAGCTGCCTGAAGTTGCTAAATGGCCTCCAGCATACAAAAATTTGTCAGAAGCTATGAAATATGAGAAACAAACAGAAACTCCATGACTTGTTATATGTAATAACTAGCATGAATATCAGAGTTGATAACATCTGAGTATCTCATGGAACCCATAATGAACACCAGAGAAACAACTGTAGAGGAAGCAATTCCTGAGTTTTCAATAAGGACTAGACAACCTGTATGGGGATTACGCATTGGCTCAGTAGCTAAAACACTGAGCTTGTTGATCGAAAGTTTGGCAGTTCAGCAGTTTGAATCCCTAGTGCCCCATAATGGGGTGAGCTCTCGTTACTTTTTTTTTATTGAAAAAGTTTTAAAAATACAATTTTCCCCCTTTTTTTCTCCCCTCCTCCCTAACCCCCCTCTCCCTCCCCTCCCCCTGTGACTTCTTCATAATAAAACCCAAATTCATAACAGATTATATAATACTTTACCATCCCGTTATTCCATCCCCATATGCTGACCCTTTCTTTCTAATAAGATTATCATATCCCCCTTATACTATACGTTTCAAAATGACATTCTACTACAACATTATATAATAACTCCTAATTTAGCATAATAATATTATTATATCTCCCAGTTTAGCGATTTCTGCTCATAATCTACCCTTTTTCTACCTCCATATATATACATATATCTCTTAAGTCAAATCTTTTATGTATATTAATATAACATTTCAAAGCAACCTTCCGCTATGAAGCTATATAATAAATCCTAATTTAGCATTTATTCAATTCATAGTCTACCCATTTCCTTCACCCCCATCGTTATATCTCTTAACTCAAATCTTTTACATATATTCATATCTAAACATAATATCCCTTTTCTTAGACTAAACAATCAATAAACTAACCTGTCTCCACCCACTTTCCTACAAGACTACCATACTTAATAATTCTTAATATCTTTATTCTTCTGCCCACTCCACTAAAGAATATTCCCTTATGTAAATAAAATCCTCTTAAAAAGACTTTAGGCTTGTAATCCATATAATATCTTCTGTAATGTCTTTCAGATGGATTGTAAACTCCATCACCCATGTTAGGGTAACATCACATCCTAATTCCAACAGTATGTTCGATATCTTCAATTACCATCTGCCCCCATCAATAGCAAATATCTTCATAAAAAAAACAACAACAACCACCCGAGTGACTTTATATTTATATTCCATATAGTGTCTGTAGAGGTGTCTTTTATCCAAATTATTAATTCCAACAACCGTAATAGGGTAACAGCCAGATCATCTGCGTGCCCCAATTCCATAACACTCTTGCCTTGTGGCTCAGCATAAACGTAGTATATTTATCAAAGAATCCAAAAAAAAAGATAGTTCCAATCCATTCAGTTTAAGGCCCTTTTCACATCCCAAAAGTACAGCACTGCAGAGGTCTGTCACTCTCCTCAAGATAATATAAACCAATACTTTGCCGATTATCTTTTCATATATTCAATCATATCTTAAATGACTGGCATTACACTGTTGTTTAGTTTAAAAGTTTTTGTTTTTGTGAGACCTGCTTCTTCTTTTCTTGACTTTTTGTGGGTTGGATCTCCATCCTAATTTCCTTTCTGTAAATTGTATATCAACTATTTGGTTTTCATGCTGATCTATAACTTGATCTTGTTGGTTTTGCTTTTGTGGCTTAAATCTCCCTTCTGGTTCTATAAATTGTGTATCAATTGATTGATTTCCATGCTGGTTTGTAACTTGATAAGTCATTACCTTAGAATCCAAAGCTGCCTCTCTTGTATTAAATAGTCCAGCTGAGACCTCTGAAGGAGAATCCAGAAGCAGCTCATCTGTAGAGACCTTTGTAACTTGTTGTTTCTTCATTACTTCCACCTCCTTCTGCTTATCTTGAATTTCTATCTCTTGTTGATTTTGCTTTTTGAGAATCTTGTAGTAAAATTCTTCCGCTTTTTCAACAGTATTTAACTGATATCTTTCTCCTTGATATCTCAATATTATACCAACTGGAACGTCCCACCTGAATGAGATATTTTGTTTTTTTAGCTCAGTCACCAAAAGTCCAAATTTCTTTCTATTTTTTAACATCTTAGGCGGCAATTCTTTATATATCCAGATCTTTCTTGCATACAGTTGTGGAGTAGAATTAAAAGATTTTTGCACAATATCATTTCTTATTTCTTTATCTGTGAAGTAAATCACCACATCTCTAGGCAGTTACCTTTGCTTTGCAATCCAAGAATTTACTCTATAGGCCTTGTCAATCTTACAAGATACCTCCTCAGGATGAACCTTTAAAATCCCAGCCAGAACTTGAGCAGATATTTTTCTTAGATCATCTCTATTATTTTCCTGTAGCCCTCTCATTCTGACCGCAAATTCTGTGAGCCTGTATTGCATCATTACAACTTCTTTTTCAATCCCTTGCTTTATATCTTCTGCATTGTAAATCTCGTGACCAGCTTCCTTTTTAGACTTTACTTCTAAACTATTGTCTTGAATATTTCTCAAATCATTTTCAGTTCTTTGTATTTTATTGTCCAAATTATAAATCTTATCATCAACTTCCTCCATTTTAGACTCTAATAATTTGATATTTGTATCCATCTTTATAACAACTTCTGAAAAAGCATTAGTCACTGTTACAATCTTTCGTTGCAGATTATCATACTTTAGTTGTATCATTTCTTTAATTTCCTGCCTTAATTTTTCAAATTTCTGGTTCATAGTCTCGTGATATTTTGCCATTTCTTCCTGAAGAAATTCTTTTAAATTAAAACCATTCTGCTGAGTCTGTAAGCTCAGAACTTGTTCACATAATTGTAAATGGGGGAGCACCCCCCCCCCCACTGCTTGTTTGTCAGGCTTTATTAGTTTCAATGCCATCCTGCCACACAAAAAAGCTCTTTTTTTTAAAGAAAACTTTTCCCCAAACAAGATCAAATATAAATCTCCAAGAAAGAAACTTAAAATGGATATTTTCCTTCTAGATTCTAGCCGGCACTGTATATTTCGCTACTTTGTAGCTTATTACGGAAGGACTTTCACTTTCGGCTTTCTTCTCAAGCCTCAGCAGTCGCCATTTTAAACTTTTTTTCCCTTCAGTTAGAAACGCTTGTAAAATCATTAAAAATACTTGCGATTTATGGTCCCAGGTTCAAATCTCGCTATCTTTAACTAAACCATCTGTTAGTTTTATTAGTTGGTCCGGTCCCAGCGCCTGGCTCTGCAAAAAGGCAGAGTTCTCCCGAAGCCCGGAGCAGCGGCGAGCGGAAATAGGGAGCCACAACCTGCTCATCCCCAAGAGTAAAAAAAAAACTCTGGGGACTTCGCAGAGGGCTCTACCTGCCCTCGCCTGCTCTGATTCACATTTCCATCAGGAAATGGAGTTTTTCGAGCCTCCTTTCAGATGTAAAGGCGGCTCTTTACAGGCAACGGGGCTGGCGGTCACGGAGGACCGTCTGGTGGCGACGGAAGCCAGACCGGAAGTCGTGAGCTCTCGTTACTTGTCCCAGCTTCTGCCAATTTAGCAGTTCAAAAGCATGTAGAAAATGCAAGTAGAAAAATAGAGACCACTTTTGGTGGGAAGGCAACAGTGTTCCATGCGCCTTTGGTGTTTAGTCATGCTGGCCACATGACCAGAGACGTCTTTGAACAGGGCTGGCTCTTTGGCTTTGAAATGGAGATGACCACCGCCCCCTAGAGTCAGGAATGACTAGCACATATGTGCGAGGGGAACCTTTACCTTTACCTATGGGGATTACTTTAAAAAAAATGTCAATAAGGCATCAGCTTCTGTGGCAATGTGCAGTATGCAAACTATGCTTTTCTTTCTTAGGATGATTGATGCATTTCATTAAAGCACAATGCTTGGCTGATTTTGATTTTGTCTGATATGTCAATTCTAGCTTACTCAACAAATCAATGTTTGAAGAAGTCTTGATATAGTATAAATCAATTATACTATTATGTATCAACAAATGCCTACTTTCATAGCCCCTTCAGAGCCAGCCAAACACCTCTCAAAAACCTCTCTTACATAACTGAGGAAGTTTAGCATTAATTGCCAGGAAGACATGATTATTAAGAACCTCTTTCCTGTGTAGTCTTGTTATTCCTGCTGCACTAATTAAATCATCAAAATGGGTAATAACTCTGCTTAGCTCTGGTAGTCTTGTCATCACAAGTGCACAGTTGAAAAACATGTATCGCTTCTAGATTATTACCCCAATTGGAAGCGGATGCCAGTCCTTCAAATCCATTTTTACTCTTGGTGATTTTATGAACAAATCTATATAGTTTTATTGGCAACATTTTTGTAAGTGGATTGCCTTGCCTTCTTCCTAAGGCTGAGAGAGAGTAACCAGCCAAAGTCACCCAGATAGTTTTGTGCCTAAGATGGCACTTGAACTCTGATTTCTCCATTCTTTATCCAGCATCTTAACTGAGAGTTGAGTGGCTCATGACTGTAAACAGTAGTTTGAAAGACGTGATCAAATTCATTTATTTACCAATAGAAAGCTAGATAGTAGAGAATGTGTTTGTGAGGAGTATAATCCCAGAATTTTAAATCCATAATTGATCTTCAAATAATCATGAGGAAGGCTTAATCTAAAAATATCCATTGGTTCCTAATGTTTGATTTAGTAAATTACCTCTTACATTTTCATCTATTTGAGGTTCTCTATCCCAAGGCAAAGCAGTTGTTGGGATTCAGACCACAGTTTTTGCTAATCTTATCTCTGTGTCTTTTGCATTTCTCTTTATTGAAAAAAAGCTTCAATCTTGACTGTTATATTTTCTTATGATGATGTTCATCCATCGTGTTCAAAGAGGACCTTGATGTCTAACAGTTGTGGGCTATCCATGCTTTGTCTGCAGGTGGCTGGTAAGGCCTATATGGGCCGGAATATCCTGCCCAGTAGTGGGTTTCAATTTCAGCCGCTACCGGTTCACTCGTGGGTGTGCGCACGTGTGCGTGCGTGCACGTTTCTGCACATGTGCAGAAGCTTCTGCACATGCGCAGAGATATCCAGGCGGATGGGCAGAGCCTCCTGCCGCTACCGGTTCACCTGATCCAGGGCGAACCAGTAGCAACCCACCACTGGTTCTTTCACATGTCGGGCAGACATGTGTGGGCACCATTGTTGCAGCATCTATAGCTCTGGCTTTGCGGAGTGCTTGCTTCTCTTGTGCTTTGGTTGTTCTTCTGTCTTCAAATGTCTGGCAGCCTTGATGGGCCAATGTGCGCCATGTTGATCGATCTTGTACCAGGGTTTCCCAGGAGGTTGTGTTGATATCCAGGGACTTGAAGGAGGCTTTCAACATGTCTTTGTATTGCTTCCTTTGTCTCCCATGCGATTGCTTTCCTTGAGACAACTCACCATAGAGGAGCTGTTTAGGGATGCAATGGTCTGGCATCCTTGCAACATGGCCTGTCCAGCATGTCTGGGCTTTTATCAGCAGGGTGTGAACTGATGGCAGGTCTGCTCTGGAGAGGACTTCTGTGTCTGGCATATTTTCTTATACAATAAGGTAAAGTCATATTTTCCTAGTTTCATGTTAGCATTATCAACAGGTTTTTTACTTTGTCTTTCTTTGAGGGCCCTGTTTCCAACTGACAGAGAAGCTTTTAAGCATCAGAAGACACTATGTTCAGAACACAGTAGACATATGCATGAAAGACTTATTACTAAACAGGATTAGAAGAAAAATAGTCTTTCCTAATACAAATGTTAAAATCTAGTTCACACTCATTGGCTGTGCTCTTTGATGACTGTGTGTGATTGCCCAATTTGCTGATAATATCACATAATTTAGTCTGGTTGAGCTTTCTTAGGTCCCTTTCAAACAGAGGAAGTTGGCAGTGTAATGAAAAAATATATAATCTAATCTAAGTTTTGCAATACTGGCAAATATCTGTAGCTCGGGTGTAGGATGAGGTGGAGGTTCATTCTCTGAGTTTGTGGATTAGTTTCCGAACACTCTGTTACCAGGCTAGGTAACATTTTCAGCAGAATTTAGTGGATGTCAGAGTCAGTGTTTTTTTGCTTATCAGGACTTCATGTACTCAGTAGGTCTTATGATGGGAGGGTCCCATCAGATTAGGATCTGGTGATGGGTCTTCTAATGGGGAGATCACATCAGGTGAGGCAGAGGTGGGATTCAGCCGGTTTGGACCAGTTCGGGCAAACTGGTTGTTAAAATTCTGCACAGTTTGGGGAATCGAAAAACCCCACCAATGTCTGGCCCCGCCCTACCAGCTCTTCCCTGCTTGCCTGTCTTTGGCCCTGGCCTACCACGTGGCACCAGTGCCCCAGCTGCCCTCTGGATACTTCCTGCTTGCGACTTGCCTGCCTTCACCCCAGCTGCTCTCCAGTTCCTTTCCCGTTTGCCTGCCTTCGTCTGCCTTTGTCACTCACCTGGTTCCCGCCTATCCTTTTCTTCCTGCCGCAGCTGGTGGCAGAGAGATAGATGAGCCAGGTTGAGCAGCTGCTGCTCTGCCCCCTCCCCCAGCTTGCATCTCCCCCCCCTGGACTTGCCTGCCTCAGCTGCTAGCAGATGGGAGTGGCCAGGGGCTATGAGGTTGCCCTGCCAGGATTGCCCCTCTTCCACCCGCCTGCCTGGTCAGGTTGTAGGAGTGCCTTGCCTTCCAGCTGCCTCCCCCACCCTCTGCAATGGCAGTGGCAAGGAACACAGGATCACCCAGCAGCGGGGAGGGAGAGGGAGAAGGAGAAGGGGGCAGCTGCTGGCAGAGAGGGAGAGTGCAAGGTTGGTGCTTCTGGGATGAGGGGAGCCGGGAAGTGTCTGGGTCCAGTTTACCTGGCCTCTCTTCCTCTCACAGCCATGTGTCCTCCAACTGGCATGGATGGCAACTATGTGTTGCCAGTGCTTCTGCTAGTACGCCGAGGACATAGACTTCATTAAGGTGATGGGGAGGGCAGCTGTGTAGGCCCCAGTCATGTGCTTTTGGTTGACCAATGCCGCCACCGGCTGACACCTCCTTTTTTGGCCAGAGTTCCCTGGCAATGCCCATGACATCTCCTGGCTCTAATGGTCACGTGCAGGCTAGGGACGTAAATCTGAAAACATGTGGAATGTCATTAGAACAGAAATTATAGTGACGACTTCCGGTTTGCTCTTTGTAGCCACCAGACGGTCCCTCGGGAACGCCAGCCCCTTCGCCTGTAAGAGCCGCCTGTACAGCACAAAGGCGGCTTGAAAAACCCCATTTCCAGGAGGAAATGTGGGATAGAGCAGGTGAGTGTAGGTAGAGCTCTCCGTAGCCCCCAGAGTTTTTTTTTTTTTACTCTTGGGGGCGAGCGGAGGAAGCTCCCTATAGCACTCACCGTTCGCTCCGGGCGTTGGGAGACCTCTGCCTTTTTGCAGAGCAAGGCTACGAAGACAAGCTTTTTAAGATATTTAACAGATTAACTAAAGATGATGAGATCTGGATCTGGACCTGTGACCCTAAATTGCAAGTATTAATACTTATTTCGCAAAGGATATTCAACGAAGTAAAAAAGACCTTTTAAAATGGCGATTGCCGAAATTGGAGCAGGGAAGCTGAAAAGGGAAAGTCCTTCCGTTTCTTATTAAACTACAAAGTAGCAGAATAAATGCTCCTGGCTACATTTGAAGGGATATGAGCTGGACCTGTGACCCTGAATCGCAAGTATTTCACTTATTTTATAATAATTATTGAAGAAGGAAAAGGTAAAGGAAAAAAGAATCTTTAAAAATGGTGATTGCCGAGGCTTGAGAAGGGGCTGAAAGGGAGAGTCCTTCCATTTCCTATTGAGATACAAAGTAGCGGAATAAATACTTTTGGCTACATTTGAAAATAATGCTCTACTTTTGTGTTTTTCTCTTCCTGGAGATCTGATATTGATCTTGGTTGGAAAGAAGTTTTTTTTTCTCTGTTGCCTCTCTTTTCTTTTTTTTTAAAATAGTTTGTCTGTGTTGAAATATGGCATTAAAGCCGGACAAACAAGCAATGGGGGGGGGATTCCCCCATTAATAAATTACGTGAACAAGTTTTAAAGCTCCAGTCTCAGAAAACTGATTTTAATATAATTGAATTTCTTTTGGAGGAGATTGTAAGAAGGGATGAGATTGTGAATCAGAACTTTGAAAAATTTAAGCAGGAAATTAAAGAATTAGTGCAATTAAAGTTTGATATTCTGGATCGAAAGATTATAAAAATGGCTAATGGCTTTGCAGAATTTATGATTAAGTTGGATGAAAATACTAACTTAATTAGAGTCTAAAGTGGAAGAAATTGAGGACAATTTGGACAATAAAATTCAAAAAATTGAAAATGATTTGACAAACATTCAAGACAATAGCTCAGAAGAAAAACCTAAAATGGAGGTTGAACAAAAGACTTGTAATGCAGAAAATTTACAACAACGGATTGAAAGAGAGGTTCTAATGTTGCAATACAATTTTACAGAATATGCGATCAGACTGAGAGGTTTGCGGGAAAATAACAGAGATGATTTAAGGAAAATATCTTCTGATATTCTGGCTGGGATTTTAAAGGTTCAACCTGAGGAAGTGTTTTGTAGGATTGACAGAGTTTACAGAATAAACTCCTGGATTGCAAAGCAAAGGCAATTGCCTAGAGATGTGGTGATTTATTTTACAGATAAAGAAATTAGGAATAATATTGTGCAAAATTCCTTCAATTCTACTTTGCAATTGTATGGAAGAAAGATATGGATCTACAAAGAGCTCCCCCCCAAGATGTTAACGGAAAGGAAGAAATTTGGTTTTCTGGTTAAAAAACAGAAATATTTCATTTAGGTGGGATGCCCCAGTTGGTATAATATTGAGATATCAAGGAGAAAGATACCATCTAGATACTGTTGAAAAAGCGGAAGAATTTTATCAAAAAATTTTGAAAATGAACTTAACATCTTTAGGCACAATACAGGATAAGCAGAAGGAGTTGGAAATAAAGGGAAAACATCGAATTACAGAGGTTGCGGTAGACAAATTGCCTTTGGATTCTCTAGATGCCCCAGCTGGATTATTTACAAATATGAGAGAAGCGGCATCTGACTTCAACGTGATGATTCACCAAGTCAAAGACAAGTATGGAAATCAATTAGCTGACATACAATTGGCAAAAAAGAAGTATGAGATACAAAAACAAAACCAACAAGATCAACCTATAAAGCAGAATGAAAACCGATCAGTTGATATACAACTTGTAGAAAGGAAAACAGGACGGAAATTAAACCCACAAAAAGAAAAGAAAAAAAGAAATAGGTCTCACAAAAACAGAAATTTCTAAATTAAGCAACAGTGAAGCCAGTGATTTTTTTAAAAAAAATGAATGAATATGTAAAAAGATAGTGGAGGCGAAGTATTGGTTAATATCATTCTGAGGACAGTGACAGACCTCTGCAATGCCGTAATTTTGGGATGTGAAAAGAGCCTTAAACTGTTGATTTGAATTATCTACTTTGGATTTCTTTCTTGTATTGATAAATATATTATAATTATCCTGAGCTACAAGGCAAGAGAGCTACGCTGGGGCATGCAGAAGATCTGGTTGTTACCCATTAGGATGATGGGAATTTATAATCCTGATGAAAGCCACAATTACAACTATATGGAATATAATTATGTCACTCAGGTGGTTGTTTTTACTCTTATATATATATGAGGATATTCATTACTGATGGGGGCAGATGATGACTGAAGATTTTGAACAAACTGTTGCACCAGGATGCTATGTTACCCAATTATGGATGAGGGACTCAACAATCCAGTGGAAAGACATCAAAGAAGATATTATATGGATTATAAACTTAAAGTCATTGTCTTTTTTTTTTTTAATAACGGAATATATACATATATATATATATATATATATATATATATATATATATATATATATATATTTAGCAGAGTGGGTAGTGGATTAAAGATATTAAGAATTGTTGTGCATGGTAATTTTGTAGGAAAGTGGGTGGAAACATGTTAGTTTACTGATTGATTAGTTTAAGAAAAGGGATGTTTAAGTGATATATTTAGGGGAGTGGAGGAAATGGATAGAATTGAATAAATGTTAAATTAGGATTTATGGGGAAGGCTGCTTTGAAATGTTATATTAATATACACAAAGAATAAATGTTAAAGTAGGACTTATTATATAGTCTTAAAGTGGAAGGTTGTTTTGAAATGTTGTAATAATATATAGATATAAGTTTGGGGGAGGAGAAAAAGGGCAGATTATTGCTAGTTATAATAATATTATGCTAAATTAGAAGTTATCATACAATGTTATAGTAGACTGCTTCTTTTTGAAATGTATGGTAAAAGGGGAAAGTAACAATATCAATAATATTTTTAGTAAGTAAGGGTCAGTATATAGAGGAGGGAGTAAGGAGATGGTAAAATATTATGTAATCTGTTATGAACTAGGTTTTTGTTGTGAAGAAGTCACAGGGGGGGATGGGTGGTGGTGGGGGGGTTAGGGAGGAGGGGGGAAGAAAAAAGGGGGAAAAATTTGTATTTGAAAACTTTTTCAATAAAAAAAAAAGAACAGAAATTATAGTTAAATATATGGCAAAAAGTGGAGTCTAGGTGTGTGGGGTTGAATGTGTATAGTTTTGGAAGAACTCTCTCTCTCTCTCTCTCTCTCTCTCTCTCTCTCTCTCTGTGTGTGTGTGTGTGTGTGTGTGTGTGTGTGTGTGTATGTGTGTACATACACATACAGTATATATAGTATCTAATGTATCTTTTTTGTATGCCTATACCAGAGGTCTGCAACCTTAAAAACTCAAAGAGCCATTTGGACCCATTTCCCATAGAAAATAAAACACTGGGAGACACAAAACCTGGGTGGGCATGGCCAACTCGACGGCATTCACGTCAGGTAGTCATTAGGGCAGAGAACCAGGAACCCTTCCCCCCCTCTCTCTCTCTCCTGCATGAGTGGGGAGACCCTCCTCAAGTGAGTGGCTGCCCACCGAGTGCACACCTTTGCTGTGCTTTGGCCGAGCCCGCTGGCTCACTTGAGGAGGGTCTCCCCGCTCGTGCGCACACTCCCGGTCCCACCACAGCTGACCAGAGGGTCGTGAGAGGATAAGAAGGAGGAGGGTCGCCCGAAGGGAAGCCTCCAAGCCTTCACGCTCGTTCCTCAGCCAGCCCGAATTTCCAAAAAGAAGAAAGAAAAGGAGTAGTGAAGAGCCCCAAAAAGAGCTCGCCAGCTTGGCACAGCCTCAACTTTCCTGACCTCCCCAGAGTGGGCATGTGAGGTTCAGTGGAGCCAGCCCTCTTTTCTCACTGCCCTGAGCTTCTTAAATGCATGGCTGGGGGCCATCCCCCTTTCAGTTGTCCCCTTCTTCCGGATCCCATTCCCACCCTGCCAGCCCTCATGTTAGCAAGGCCAGCTTCGGTCACGGGCGGGTTGGGCCAATGTCTTGGGGCGAAGAACAGGTTGTGTGTCTCCCCAAGTGACTGAGGCATGCCCAACAGCAACAAGAGCCAGAAGAAGCTCCAACAAGAGAGAGGCACCAGAGGATTAGCCCCAGCCATTTATCCACCCCCCCGCCGTCACCCTTATCTTCTCAAGTCAGGCAAGAAGTGACTGAAAGGGGAGGGCAAGGGGCGGGGCCAGCAAATGATGGGACAGGGAGCCACACCAGAGGGCCCAAAGAGCTGCAAGCAGCTCTGGAGCCACGGGTTGCCAACACCTGGCCTATACACACTCTATACTATGTAATGTGTATGTACATATATGGCATATATAATAGGATTAAATAGTGTATTTTGGATGTTCAGTAGTAGTAAATAAATAGAGGGGGAAATTGTATCTTGTTGAGGCCTTTGAGGCAAGTGGCTGGGAGGGGGGCTGGGTGTGATGAGTGATGTTGTGTTGGCCATGCGCACCCAGTCACATGCCCACACAGTCACACCTACCCAGTCAGTCATTAGGGCAGAGAACCGGTTGTTAAATTATTTGAATCCCACCATTGAGGTGAGGGTCATTGGGAGTTCTGGCTGGGGGGTTGAATGGTTGGTTGAGGGTTGGTGTTGTATCTGTGTGGGTGATTTGATTTCTGAGGAGTTCGTAGTTTTATTAAATAAATAAGTTAATTAAATGATATAAACTAGTAAAACATGATGAATACTGAGGCAAAATAGCTTCACAAAATAAGTATATAGTAATAGAATTTAAGCTGGGATGACTGGTCAAGAAAAAGCTATAATAGATATTATGCTGATAATTGAAATGAGAAATTACATGTTGTGAATTACTACATCTGCAATATGTCAAACCTCCAAGTAACATGTCCCAAAAAATAAGGCCCAAGGAATCCATTTATTAGGTACACATTAAATTGGCAAGGGCTTGGTGTAGTTCCAACTCTGGACAGGATCTGGAATTACATCCAATAAAAGCAATAGTATGAAACTCCCACCCCACCCCAAGTCATAATCTCCAATCAATCTTCAGTCCAACAGTCCAGTGACTCCAAACTCCACCTTCGTCCAGCTGCAGGCATCTTCTCTGTTTCCATGGGAAAGGAATGTCTCCTAGACACAACTTTCCTCCTTTACCTTTACAACCCCCCTTTCAACAGTTAGAAAGTGGTGAGCCTGAAGTATTATTAAATTCATTTACTTACAAACCTAAAAGCTAATTTGAAAAAAACATACAAAGGCTACAATAAAATATGACTACACTTACGCCATCTTCATCTACACAATACTGTATATGGTTCTAGCTATACATCTGCAAAAGAAAACGGATAGTGAAAAGTGTTTTTTCTTCTTCTTCCATATTCCTTCTTAAAGTGGAGTGGTGGGAAATTAAGATAAAATTAACTAAGATAAAATGAAGATAAAATAAAAGATACTTTTTCACCCCATTTCTGATGGAATAATCCTACTCTCTGCAATATAATGATGGCTTCCAATTTAAAACAGGATTAGCAAATTCATGGAAACAAGGTTTAACCATCGCTAATTAGCAGCCCTGGCTGGAGCCAGAGGTGGGTTTCAGCAGGTTCTGACCTGTTCTGGAGAACTGGTTAGCGGAAATTTTGAGTAGTTCGGAGAACTGATAGTAAAAATTCTGTCTGGCCCGGCCCCCATCTATTCTCTGCCTCCCAAGTCCCAGCTGATTGGGAGGAAATGGGGATTTTGCAGTAACCTTCCCCTGGAGTGGGGTGGGAATGGAGATTTTACCAAGCCATGCCACACCCACCAAGCCACACCCACAGAACCGGTAGTAAAAAAATTTGAAACCCACCACTGGCTGGAGCTAATATCCTAATTGCTGGAGGACCAGGGGTGGGTTCTAAATTTTTTTACTACCGGTTCTGTGGGCGTGGCTTATTTTGTGGGTGTGGCTTGGAGGTCATGTGACTAGGTGGGCGTGGCTAGCTGGTCAGAGTCATTTCTGGAAGGTCCTCGCACTTACGACCAGTCCTCACACTTATGACCCGACTCATTTGTTTTCTTTTAACACTGATCAGCTGTAGGATGGCCCTTTGAAGCCCTGCGGCAAGAGTTTAAACAGTTTTTTTCCCTCTAGTCATCAGCTGGGACTCAGGAGGCAGCAATAGATTGGGCACGGGACCAAATAAAAGGTAAGAATAACGTGGGTGGGTGGGTGGGGAGGGTGGGGGGGGAGAATCGGTTCGGTGACATCATATCGTCACCGCTACCGGCTCGGCCGAACCGGACCGAACCGGGAGGAATCCACCACTGTGGAGGACCCAAAGAAACAAACGCTACTGCAATCACTTGTGGCCTTCTCAAGGACCCACAGAAAATAAAATGCTTCATAGGCTTTCGATTGGGTATGGCAGAGCTTTCCATATATTTTTAGAAAAGGGGCAGAAATGAGAACAATACTGCCAAATTTGTATGCTGAAGTTCATGAGCTTCATAATGCAAATGTCAGCTGTCTTTAGCAGTTTGATTCATGCCACAAAAACAGTATGCAGAAACATTCTATATTCTGCAAATTTACTGTATAAAGCAAATTGTCATCTGTCTTGCAAGTGAGTGGATGGATGAAGAAATGCATGCATTCCAGTGGAAGATGCATACATTTCAGATTTCAACAGCAAACAATAAAGCCAAATCTTTTTCTGCATTTCAGGTTAGTATTGTTCTGACCTAGGCTTCCTGAGTCAGTAAAACACACAAGTAATCCCAAAAACCTGTTTTATTTTAACAGCTGTGAATTCTGTTCATTCACAGATGAGTCCCAAATAGTTGTAAAGAGTCCTTTGTGATAAGGCTGATACTCACCCACCTTTATCTCCCTTGACACGCTGCTAAAGACCTAACTGGCAAAGCCACACAAAGTCCAGAATCAAACAGAGCTTCAGACTTTAAACTGCACAGAATTAACAACATTGCTTCCTGCAAAGGCCCACATGCCTTTGTTCCTCTTTTAAGTCTTATGGGAGGAGCCAATCATCTCCAAGTCCTACTCCCGAGTCATCCCTTTTGTTTTAACTGTTCTTGCCTTCTGGCAGCTCTGCGCATGTGTGCACTGGGAACAGACTCCCCCTGTTCCTCTGCTTCGCTGAGGCCCGACTTTGGAGGCTCCGGAGGCAGTACGTACCTCCCAGATGGCCCTTTCTCTGTCTCTGATGCAGAGCCCTCATCTGAACCTTCCCCAGACTCCAGGACTGGCCCATGTTCCTCCCCAGCCTCCTCATTGTCCGACTCTGCTGCCAGCTCTGCAGGCTACTGGCAGGCCACAACAAGTATGTGTTACTACTGATTTGCTTTTGTATGTTTTTCAAAGTGGAATTCTCTGTGTCTGTCCCTCATCCATTCCTTGGCACCCCCATTGCAGAAATTCTTTATTCTTGCTGCTAACCCTAACCCTGTTGTGGCCCGCCAGTGGGCTGCACGGATTGTGGCTGATCCCGACGACAAGGAGGCTGGTGTGGTGTCGCGCCAGCAGCCTGTGCAGCCGGTGCTCGAGTTGGACAGCGAGGAGGCTGAAGAGGATGTTGTGCCAGAGGCAGAGACTCAGCCAGGGCCTTCAGAACCTCCAGAGCTCCTTCAAGTGAAGAGAGTGAAGTGGAAGAGCCTCTTCTCAATGCTCGAGCATGCAGGGCTGCCAAAAGGCAGGAGTGGCTACTCAGGACGAGGTCTCCTCGAGAGTAAGCCTTGGGCTAATTGGCCACTCCCTTAGCCTATTTAAGTTCGCTCACAGATAGCACACGCTGCTGGAAACAACGTTTAATTTCTATGCAGAGCATTTTGAGAGTGAGTTTCTTGTTATATCTTGGTTTCTGGGCTGGTTGCCAACCCTTGTCGGACTTTGTTTATTTCCTGTAATTCATAGCAGGCTGATAAAGACATTTGAACTGGAAGCCTGCATTTTGGAAGGGGTCTGTTTGTATTAAATGGAGTTTTTGGAGCTTTGTGTGTGTCACACTCTTTGGGATCCGGAGCTGGGGGAGAACAAACCCTAACTCTCCTTCACTCAAACAAAGACCTGGGTTCATATGATGATCTATGGGATGAAAATCCCATTATTTAGAATCAGAGAAAATTATGCATGGGAGCAGAGGAGTATGTTGGGCAAAACACTGTTATTTTAAAATATGCTCGTGCAATTAAGTAATTCGACATGGATAACTAAATTTTGTTTTTAATCTTGCAAAGAAGCCATATCATTAAAACAAATACCTTTAAATCACTAATAATAGTTTTAGCAAATTCCAGACAAGACAGATCCTTACGTATGAAGGTGTAGCATAGCATTACATCCACGTGCAGCCTTTGGCATACTGTAATGACCTTGAATTTTCTCAGGAAAAAATGTAGGGTTATTTTATTTAGATCATGTGATGTGTGTCTCTCAGCAGAAATATTCCCACTGGAGCCCTGCCAAAATCGAAAGGTCATTCCACATATTAGGTCCCACAACAGACAATACCGTTCCCCACAGCACTTTTGAGTGAGCATTAGTAATCCGTAGAGTAATAAGCAAGGCAACTTTCATACAACATAAACACCAGATAGGCCTAAGGGAAAGAAAGTGATTTCTCAGATAACGTGTCCTGAGCTGTTCAGGACATTATAAACTAACAATAACATTTCAAACATGGTTTGATAGCTAATTGGCAGCCAGTGCACAGCTTTCAGGGATGAGCTAGGCAGCCCACCAAGCATCCCAACTGCTAGGTTCTGTATTTTCTGCAGTTCCCAAATCCCTCTCAAGGCCAATGTAATCTCGCATACAGGGGGTTACATTAAGTGCATAATGTGCTTTCCAGTTGTCCAATGTCAGAGCAAGGCTATTCCTGTTTAAAGGTAAAGGTAAAGATTCCCCTCGCACATAGGTGCTAGTCGTTCCCAACTCTAGCGGGTGGTGCTCATCTCCGTTTCTAAGACAAAGAGCCAGTGCTGCCTGATGACAATTCCGTAGTCATGTGGCTGGCATGACTAAATGCCGAAGGTGCACGGAACGCTGTTACCTTCCCACCAAGGTGGTCCCTATTTTTCTACTTGCATTTTTTACGTGCTTTCGAACTGCTAGGTTGGCAGAAGCTGGAGCAAGTAACGGGAGCTCACTCCATTATGCACGGTGCTAGGGATTCGAACCGCTGAACTGCCAACCTTTCTGATCTATAAGCTCAGCGTCTTAGCCACTGAGCCACCACATCAATGCACGTCACTTGAAGTGGTAATTGGTGAAATTTGAGGGGGCTCACTAAATCCACAGAGCCTCTAGGGACAAAGATGAATCCTTGAAGCTCCCTCCCTACATTAAATTCCATAGTGGAAGTGTTAAGTCCGTATATGTTATGCAGAAAATTATTGAGCTCTCAGACCCAGGAAGATCCTGTCGGAGCAGGATTCAGCCACAGCTTATTTGCTCTTTTCTGGTCTACCATTTTTTAAACAGGCACTCATCCTAGTTGAACTTGACTCTTGACCAAGAAGCTTCTTCAGTTACTGAAGAAGCTTCTTGGATGAGAAGCGAAACGTCTTCAAGGAAAAACGAAGTCCAGTTGCCTTTTGAAAAGCACTTTTGGGATGTATGGCAATGTTATCTTTTTCACAGCTTGTGTTGGTTGTGTTATATTAGGTTAAATGATCAGACACTTTTTGATAAAGTTGCGTGGGTATCCATTTTGTTGGAAGATGTTGTATAGATGATCTGTTTCCTTTTTCTAATGTTCAAGGTTGTTGCAATGTGTTTGTGCTCATTTAAGTAGTGTTATTAAATAATTTCTCTTGTGGGAGGTTGGGTTGTTACTTTGGTAGTGAAGCACCTGATTGGTGTGGGTGGTTTAAGATAGACTTGTGTTTCTAATTTACCATCACTGCCTCTGCTGATGAGGACATTCAGGAATGTTAGCGTGTTGTTGTTTTCTTCTTCCCTTGTGAATTTTATTCCTTTGAAGATGTTGATAGATTCATGTGTCCTCTCTAGCTGGTCCTTTTTCATTATGACAAGGGTGTCATAATTTTAGAAATATTCTAGTCTTATTTTGATATAAACTGTACCATATATTAGCCATGATTAGTCATTCTTGAACTATGACTAACCTGCAATTAGGATTTCCTTTCCTCAGACCAAATATGGGCCTTTTTTATTGTGGAACTCAAGATCATCAAACATAGAAAGTCAATAGAAGTGGCTTTTCTGCAACTTCTGTTCAATGTGTCTGTATTATAATTGCAAATATTACTTATTGCGTATCCACTATTAATTTTAATGAATTCTTCAGCTCAATTACACTGAATTAGATGCTAATTGCTTGCAGAATAGAATCCTTTCTATTCTGTTTATTTTCTTATTGTGCTTCAGGGTTAGGGTTGAAATGTCACTGAGGGAACATTCAATTGTACATGGCAAATAGTAAAGACAGTCAGGAATATAATCAAGTACGAAACTGAAATTGTAAAACACATTATTTTATTGCAGAGTCACTCATTTCCTCAAACTTCCATTGATATTAAAGAAGAATTTTGTTTTAATTGTACTAATTTTTAAGCTAACATTTCAACAGTGCATAAAGGTAAAGTTTCCGCCACACATGCGTGCTAGTCGTTTCCGGCTCTAGGGGGCGGTGCTCATCTCTATTTCTAAGCCAAGGAGCCAGCACTGCCTGAAAACATCTCCATGGTCATGTGGCTGGCATGACTCAACGCTGAAGGTGCACGGAGTGCTGTTACTTCCCATCAAAGTGGTCCCTATTTTTCTACTTACATTTTTTACGTGCTTTCGAACTGTTAGGATGGCAGAAGCTGGGACAAGTAACGGGAGCCCACTCTGTTACGCAGCGCTAGGGATTTGAACTGCTGAATTGCCAACCTTCTGATCGGCAAGCTCAGCGTCTTAGTCACTTAGCCACCCCGACCCTCCACAGTGCATATGTCTAGTCAAAAATAAAAGCCAAAAGGGACCCTTTTTGAAGAGATTCTTAGCTCACAGTATATATCCAAACATATTTATCCATAATCCTATACAAGAAAGCTTACTATACTTGATCTGAAGTGCCAAGCTTTGTTCAGTACTTTTATGTGAAAAGCACTACAACTATATCCATGCCTTGAATATTTGCCACACAATCTACAAATCCATTTACAAGGTACCACCATGTTCCATCCAAAGTTAAAATGTCCACAGATTTAGTAATCTTTCTTCCCCCTTCCCCCAGATACTTCATGTATTGGGGACCTACAACTTTCAGCAGCTCCTGCTTGCATGGATAAATTTGATGAATGTTAACCAAGTTTTCTTTAAATTTCTTTTAACCAAATCAGAGGATAACAGACTCCCATCCTTATATTTTGCCAAATGCAACTCCCTATTCTTAGTGCAATATGTCTTGTGGTGGGCTGTCCCAAATCAGTGAACTCTCTTGGGTTTTGAAACAGAAGTGATCTAACACAGCTGCACAGCCACATTTTTCATTTCATTTTCATTTTATTAAATTTGTATACCGCCCTACTCCCGAAGGACTCAGGGCGGTGAACAGGCACAAAATAAAACACATAAATACAAAAGTTAAAAAACATAATTAAAACCAAATTAAATAATTTTGCCCGAGACAATTAAAATTCCCAATAATTTAAAACAAATTAAAATATCAATTTAAAAATTTAAAAGAAGGGGAGAAAATTAGGCCAGACCGGCCTGCTGGAATAGGAGTGTCTTCAAAGCACAGCGGAAGGTGCGCAGATCCGGGATCCTCCGTATCTCCGGGGGGACCTCGTTCCAGATAGTAGGTGCCCCTACAGAGAAGGCCCTCCCCCTAGGGGCCGCCAGTCGACATTGTTTGGCTGATGGCATCTGGAGGAGCCCCTCTCTATGAGAGCGTACCGGCCGGTGGGAGGCTGTTTGTGGTAGTAGGCGGTCCCGTAAGTAGCCAGGTCCTAAGCCATGGAGCGCTCTAAAGGTGGTAACCAAAACCTTGAAGCGCACCCGGAAGACCACCGGGAGCCAGTGCAACTCGCGCAGGAGAGGTGTCACACGGGAGCGCCATGTTGCTCCCATAACCACCCGCGCGGCCGCACTCTGCGCCAGTTGGAGCCTCCGGGTGCTCTTCAAGAGGAGCCCCATGTAGAGAGCATTACAATAGTCCAGGCGGGAGGTGACAAGGGCATGAGTGACTGTGTGTAGGGAGTCCCGATCCAGAAAGGGACGCAACTGGTGAATCAGACGAACTTGATGAAAGATCCTCCCGGTCACGGCCGTCAAGTGCTCTTCTAAAGACAGCCGTGAATCCAGGAGGACGCCCAAGTTGTGAGCCCTCTCCGTGGGGGCCAGCGATTCGCCCCCAATAGTCAGCGATGGTGTCAACAGACTATATCGGGATGTCGGAAACCACAGCCACTCAGTCTTGGATGGGTTGAGCCTGAGCCTGTTCCTCCCCATCCAGATCCGCATGGCCTCCAGACACCGAGACATCACTTCAAGGGCATCGTTGGGGTGGTCCGGGGTGGAGATGTACAGCTGGGCGTCATCAGCGTACTGGTGGTACTTCACCCCGAGACCACGGATGATCTCGCCCAGCGGCTTTACATAAATGTTGAACAAAAGGGGCGAGAGGACCGACCCTTGTGTCACCCCACATATGAGGGGCCTTGGGTCGACCTCTGCCCCCCTGCAACCGTCCGGAGAGAAAGGAGGAGAACCACCGTAGTACAGTGCCTCCCACCCCTAACTCTTCCAACCAGTGCAGCATGATACCATGGTCGATGGTATCAAAAGCCGCTGAGAAGTCTAACAGGACCAGGACAGAGGAGCACCCCCTGTCCCAAGCCCTCCAGAGATCATCAACCAACGTGACCAATGCCGTTTCCGTGCTGTACCCAGGCCTGAAACCCAACTGGAACGGATCCAGGTACGTCGTCTCATCCAGGTGCTGGGGAAGCTGTTGCACAACCACACTCTCGACAACCTTCACCACAAAATGAAGGTTGGAGACCAGACGATAATTAACCAACATTGCCGGGTCCAGGGAAGGCTTCTTGAGGAGAGGCCTCACCACCACCTCTTTCAAGGTGGCAGGGAAGTCACCCTCACCCAACGAAGCATTTATAATCCCCTGGAGCCAGCCTCGCATCACCTCCCGGGAAGCCAGCACTAACCAGGAGGGACATGGGTCCAATAAACAAGTGGTCGTGTTCAGTCTGCCCAGAATCCTGTCCACGTCCTCAGGGGTCACAGGATCAAACTCATCCCAGATAACATTCTCAAGACCTGCCCCAGTCCCTCCCCCTGAGACTACCCAGTCGGAGTCCAGCTCTTCCCGGATCTGAGTGATTTTGTCATACAGATACTGAACAAAATCCTCGGCTCTACCCTCCAAGGGGTCCTCCCGCGCTTCCTGGTGGAGCAGGGAGCGGGTCACCCTAAACAGGATGGCCGGGCGGTTATCTGATGATGCAATAAGAGCAGCAAAATAACTACATTTCGCTGCTTTTATTACCACTAGGTAATTCCTAATATGGGATCTTACCAGTGTCCGGTCCGATTCAGAAAGACTGGCCCTCCAACTACTCTCTAGGCGTCTTTTCCGGCGCTTCAACTCCCTTAGCTCCTCAGTGAACCAAGGAGCCAAATGAGATCGGCGCCGGGTCAGAGGTCGCAAAGGCACGACCCGATCCAGAGCTCCAGCAGCCGCCCTCTCCCAGGCAGCCACTAGGTCTCCAGTCGAGGCGTGTGCCAGAGCCTCGGGAAATGGCCCAAGCTCCATCTGGAACCTATCAGGTTCCATCAGGCGCCTGGGGCAGACCCATCTCACCGGCTCCGCCTCCCTGCAGCAGGGTGCAGCAGTTTGAAGGTCGAGACGAAGGAGAGAGTGATTTAACCATAACAAGGGCTCGGTAACTATATCTCCTATCTCAAGATCACTCAGCCACTGTCCAGAGACAAAGACCAGATCCAGCGTGTTTCCCCCCGTGTGGGTAGGGCTATGAATTAACTGGGTCAGGTCCATGGCTGTCATGGAAGCCATGAACTCCCGAGCCACCTCAGACGCCTCACCCACGGACGGCAGGTTGAAATCCCCCATGACCATAAGCCTGGGGGTATCAACCGCCACCGCGGCGATGATGTTGAGTAGCTCGGGCAGGGCTGTTGCCCCGTGGCAGGGAGCTAGGTATGTGATCAGCAAACCCATCTGAACTCCATGACCCCACTTCACGAGGAGGGACTCACAGCCAGCCGTCTGAGGAACAGTGGCCTCCCTCGGTCTCAGACCTTCTTTAATAATAACTGCTACTCCCCCGCCCCTGCCCTGTAACCTCGGCCAATGGAATGCAAGGAAACCTGATGGAATGCAAGGAAACATCAAGCTCACCATTTCACTTCCCATGTGCCTCAACGCAATGGTTGACCATGAGTTTTAGACCCATCTTAGGTACAAAGACCAGTCACTTTCTCTCAGTCCTAGGAAGGAGACAGTGGCAAAACACACTTTCTTTTTACCAAGAAAACTGCAGGGATTTGTCCAGGAAATCTCAGAGAATTGGACACAACTGAATGAAGGGGGGGGGGGGGAAATAATTGGCAGCTATTTTCCAGGACCTGTACGGGAAGTCTCTGAGAATCAGACACGACTGAATGAAAGATATCCACAAATGCTTAGATATGCACTATGAATCAAAAACTTTTGCCCCCTGACTTGGTTAGCTGACTTAAGGCAGTCCTTGTCTACTAGTAGTCCAAATGCACCTCCCATCTCCAACAGTTTATGAGAGATGGGGTGGGAGAGAACAGGGAAGGAATTTCAGAGCTGCCAACCTCCTTTTGAGGATACGGATGCAAAGGAAATTAGCATCTTGGCACAGCCTGAGATTAGAATACCCTGGGAGAGGTTTGGGTTTAACAGCCAAAATAAAATAATGTTTTTTGCTAATTTGCTTTCTCTCATTATTTAGTTTAGGGAACAATTGCTCCCACAGTGGTGAACATTGCTTCAGCTCCAGTTAGCTTTTGTTCATTGCTTTCTAGCATATTTTTATGTCTTTGAAATTTACTGAAACTGATGAATAACAATGCCTGCAAGCATTTTTATGTCCTTTTTTCCCTTATAGTGGGATCCAATTTCTTTGACAGACTGATTGTTGGGTCTAAAGATTCACTGAGAACTACTAGCCCAAGATTTTTACATCTCAAAGTTTCAAATATTAATAGGAATTTAGATAATTTCCAATAACATTTCTCATTACCTGTAGCAGTCATATGCTCTCTTTAAATATCGTTTGCACTTTTTACATTTCTGCAAGAAAGAAAGAAAAATCAGGATCTATCCTGGTTGATCAGCTTCACAAAAGGGTCTTAACTTTCAGCTAAGCTGATCTCTTATCATAGAACAGAGCCTATTGTCAAGTCATCTCAAATTACTGAATCAAGAATTACAAAATTGTATGTTACTATGTTAATTTGCTTAATATTCAGAATGTCTGGTGTAAATTTTATAGGTACATATGTTACAAATTGCCCCTGCATTTTAGCAGTGCTTTCATTTTTAAAAATGTGCATATTTTCACATATACAGTAAATGTAATTAGACTAGCAATCTAATGCAATGCATATGACTGAGGAATATTTGTTGGGGCTTATTCCCAGGAAAGGATGTTCAAGACTGAAGTCTAAGACGACTTGTTCTAAAATTGTAGAGTAGAGACAAGGAATAGTTTTCAGTAAAATAGTTGGAGACATGTTCCTACTTCCAGATGCCTGGAATAAGTTTGTTCAATAGCCAGATCTGGTCACAAGTTTGATAGGCTTGGGAGATTAGCAGAAGAACTTTACAACTTCTTTACCAACTGTGAAAATAAGGGGAAATGTCAGTGAGACTCTTTGTGGCTGAATGAAAGGGCAGACGTTCTGGGCTCCTTGAGTAGGGAACATTGCAATGCATTTGGGCAAGATGACCTAATTTGAAAAGTAATACATGTCACTTCAAGAGTCACTTCAATTTGTTCCTGAAATCTCTAAACCTGTTTGTACAATTGAGAAGCAGTGATTCATTTTCCAATTTACTTTCAGTTGTCTGAGCATCATTGTTTCCAGTCTTATATACTAGTATATATACACACAAACTATTCTCTGTTTTCAAAGAAAGAAAATGACAAATTCACATGCCTTGGCACAAATGGGCTCAAACACAGGGGAAGTAGAGGAGCCCTGATGTGCAAATAGTAGCTCCAACTTACTAATATTTAGTTTGATCCTGGCATCTCCCATCTGGACCCTAACAGGCTCCAGAGACTTAATGCGCCATATGCACAATCTTTTCATGAATATCAGGTCATGAAGTTCAGATTTCCCACATCCATGCTACCTTCTTAATCATAATATAATAAGTGCCACTATTCAAAATATTTACCATATCCTTCCAAAACAGAAAGCACCAAAGAAATTGGAACACCATCAGACTGATTCTTATATTTGCTTATAAAGAAAAAATACTCAAGAAAAGTCATGGAAATTTTAGAATGCTGATCTCGTTTTATTTGCGGAATTACTTTCACTGAAACATTGATAAATAGTTTGAGCAAATATAGCCTGGTAAATATTAAAAAAGAACTATTGGCTTCATTTGTGTAATGCTTTTCAAAATCTGATAGATTCATGTTAGAAGATAAATGAGGTACACAATAAAGAGAACCCAGATTATAATTTATTCACAACCCCTCTTTATACAAGAGCTCCTTTTTGAAGGCAGGAGACAAATCAGGGGTGGGTTCTACTTACCTTTACTACTGGTTTGCAACGGGGCCGCACACAAGTGCAGAAGCTTCTGTGTATGCGCAGAAGCATTTTGATGACATCAGGGTCAGTGGGCAGAGCCTCCCGCCGGTTTTACTGCCGGTTCTATAGAACCGATACGAACCGGGGGCAACCCACCACTGGGACAAATGTAGAAAACTTCTTTGAACATTAAACTCCACAGTAGAAACTCTGGTCTGGAATTTGTAGACGATCCAAGTAAGATCTTATCTGGTTATAGATATAGAAAGTAAACCGTAAACAGCAGGCTATTTCTAGAGCCTTCCCTCTTCAAATTATGATTGGGTTTTCTGTGATGCAAAGTGCTTGGGCTTTCTTTAGCGTTATTTTATTATTTAATTAATAATTGATTTGATGTATATGGTTGTCCATCTCAAGTCTTTGAAGACATTTCATTTCTCATCCAAGAAGCTCATCATAGCTAAGAAGCTTCTTGGATGAGGAGTGAAATGTCTTCAAAGAAAAACCAGAAAGTCCAGTTGCTTATTTATTTATTTATTTATTTATTTATTTATTTATTTATTTATTTATTTATTTATTTATTTATTTATTTATATTTATATACCGCCCTTCTCCTGAAGGACTCGGGGTGGTGAACAGCCAACAGATAAAACACAAGAAGTACAAAATTTAAAAAATCCAATTTAAAATCCAATTACTTTAATTTAATTTAATTAATTGGATTAATTAATCCAATTAATGAATCAATTAATTCAATGAATTAATTGAAAAAGCACCTTTAGTAAAGAACTGATTACTTTAGTTCTCAGTAATTAGCCATCATTCCCAAACAGGCTCCAATGATATTAGGGGGCCCTCGAAAACCAACTTTTTACCAACCCAGTCTTGGTGCCCTATCTATATATTCCCATCATAAACCTTCTACAATTCTTCTACTACTGAAATAACTGTTAGCTCACCTGTGCTTGCACAGGTATGCAAGAGCTGCCTGGTAGCAGGGGCATCTACAAAGAGTAGGGTGAGAGTTAAAAAGTCAGGATGATGGCTGCAAGCACAAATGGAGTCACACCCACTTTATACATACAGCACAATGCATTTTAAAAAGACCTGGGCTTTGACCAGATGCGTGTAGCTGCTATCTTGACTTTTTGACCATTCCTTATAGTTAAGGGATGCTTAGTAAGCTGTTTGTTTCATGCCCCTTTCTGGATTCTTGGTTTTTCTTCCTCTCTGCTGAAGCTATAGTATTTCACCACCATTTCACTGATATTTTAGGTTAACCAGGAAGTAAGCCTTCTTCTCTCTCTGAAAACAAACATAATGAGGTACAAATGAGAACTAGGACAGGGTGTAGGCAGGATGCCAACTTTTGTCATCCTTTACTGTGAACTGATTTGAAGTTCTTTGCAGCAAAGGGGAAGTGACAAAAATTATTCTGAACTTGGGAGGATAAACAAAAAGGGAGAGTGGAAAAGACCATTGCTTCTGTAATTAATCCAACAATTGTTGATTGAACAGTATATATATTACATGGAGTTCATCTGTTATTACTTTCTTACATAGGATGACCAGTTCTGGGATGCAAACATCTACCTGACCAATAGAAGGTAGCAAAGATAGGTTTCTTAGTCTTTGCTCCCGTCTACGGTCTTCTGAGATTTTGCAGCCCAGATCTGTTTTAATCTTATACTAAGACATAGTTTACTGAACAAGCCACACTGGCCAGGGTTGACATCATACAGACAGGGGTGTCAAACTGGCGGCCCATGGGCCTGATGTGTCATGTACAGGCCACTCCCACCCCAGCTCCGCGAATGGGGAAAACGTCTCGAAATGTCACATGATGGCAACGTGACACAGTGAGTTTGTCACCTGTGTCATACATAAAACGATAATTTTATTGGCTTGGCTTCACTTTAGCATATTGGGACACAGCTATCATGGTTTGAAAATTGTGATACATGGCTAAGTATGATTTTGAAGGAAGTTCTCTAAAAAGCCAAGATCATGCAAGCTATCAGCTACTGCAGTATGTGGAGTCAACTACTGATTGAGCATACACAGCTGTGATGGTATGTGGGAATGACCTTGGGAAACAAAAGGAAGACTTGCAGTCATGGCAACAGTCTGATAAGAGGCAGATCGGTAGTTTCAGTCTCTCAAGAGTCTGTTTAATGTAACCTTACAATAATGATAGTGCTGATGCTCCTGATTGTGCTTCTTGCCTGGACTACCTCAAAGAGCTTATATCAGTCTTGCAAGATTGGAAGTATCCCCCCCCCCCACTTTTCTGTTTTTCATCTCTGGAAAACTAGAGAGAGTCCTTTTGAAACTCTTCCCATGCTTTCCCACCACCTGTGGACTGAACTGCCTCTTGTCAGATTGTTGCCTTGGTTGCAGGTCTTCCTCTAGTCTCCCAAAGTCCTTCCAACATTTTATCACAACAACAACAATAACAACACAGCCATATTATAGGACAGAGGAACATGTGAGCCTTGTTCATTGCCATTTTAATAGAATTTGCACCGCTTTAAAAGAGACACACTTTCCATAGATGCCATATGAGTTTTCTCCGGTTGTCTCCACATATATATGCATATATAGAGCTATTTTGCTTCATCAGCAGTCTTAGTGTAATTTATACATTTCCATCCATTCCCAGATAAACTGGAAAAGCCTAAGCAGAGTGTTGAGCCTTGGGAGGATGCGGATGTCTCAAGGCTTCAAGGAGTTTGCTTGAGCCAGCACCTCTTTCAATGTTTTGCCCAGCTGAAATTCGTAAGCAGTAGTTTTTGCCTTGGTTACTGTGTAAGGTACAAATCATCATCACCAAAGAGTGTCAAACTTAATGGCATAGACTATTATGTGAATGCAGCTATTGAGTGTACTCTCCCCTGCGTCTTATTAATATTTTGTTCTACTTTCCCCAATTCTCCATTAGCATGCATATTAGAGACATTAAGGAAACAAACCAGTTCAGAATGAAACTTCCCATAGCCCACAATGTTTCACCTTTTAGTAGTGTATTCTACCTAGGAAATAGAATAGAATAGAATAGAATAGAATAGAATAGAATAGAATAGAATAGAATAGAAGAGAATAGAATAGAATAGAATAGAATAGAACAGAACAGAACAGAACAGAACAGAACAGAACAGAACAGAACAGAACAGAACAGAATAGAATAGAATAGAATAGAATAGAATAGAATAGAATATTTGGCCAAGTGTGATAAGATACACAAGAAATTTGTCTCTGGTGCAGAAGCTCTCAGTGTACGTACAAAGCAACAGAAAACGTCATGATTGAGTTGCCAAAATTATACATTGGAAGCTTTGGCAGAAGTTTGGACGCAGCAAAAATTACTGGGAACGACCAAATTGACGAAGTTCTTAAAAAATGAATAGGTCAAGATCTTATGGGACTTTCAAATCTAAACAAACAGACCTCTTGGCCACAACATGTCTGAAATCACTATTGTGGAAAAGAAAAAAGTCTGGCTCATTGATATTGCAATACCACGTGATGCATGAATTGAAGAGAAGCAACTAGAAAAAATAACAAAAATACCACAATCTGCAAATTGAAGTTGAGCGATTGTGCAGGAAGAAATCAATGGTTGTACCGATAGTAATAGGAGCCCTTGGAGCAATACCCAAAGAGTTGCCTAGATACATGGAAACTTATTTGAAT
This sequence comes from Pituophis catenifer annectens, assembly GCF_029215685.1. Taxonomy (NCBI): domain Eukaryota; kingdom Metazoa; phylum Chordata; class Lepidosauria; order Squamata; family Colubridae; genus Pituophis; species Pituophis catenifer. Next base: position 72,304,119 of record NW_027256883.1, read on the forward strand.
TTATTAGACCTGAATATTCTGACTTTGCAAAAAAAAAAAAAAAAAAACCCACCTCATTTGGAACTGCCTATATACTCATATGTTACCATAACAGCTCTTAGATTCTTGGTTAGGACTTGAATTGTATAGTTTTTACCAGTCCCTGTGGATTGAATTGAAGATTAAATTAATAATAATAACAACAACAATAACAACAACAATAATACCAATAAGAGGGTGTAGTAAAGAAGACAATAAGAAAGATAAATAACAATACTACAACCCTATTACATGGGTAAATATACAGACCTTAGATAACACTGAGAATTAGGTGTTCAGTAATGGCATGAGGGGAAAAACTGTCGCTGTGTCTAGTTATTTTGGCATGCAATGCCCTATAGCACTGTCCCGAGGGAGGTTTATGTCCAGGATGTGAGGGATATGTAGAAATCTTCTCAACTCTCTTTCTGACCCGCGCAATATACAGATCTTCTAGGGAAGGCAGGCTTCTTGCAATTACTTGTGCCTGTTGTTAAAAAAACAGTCTGCTCTGAATTTCTGTTTAAAGAGAAAAACAGGTTTAAATTCAAAGAATGCAGCAGAATAAACTATATGCGCTTGAAGCCAATTTAACTTATTTGCTGAATTTTCCAACTTGGCACTTAGATTTGTGCATGAAGTACAATGATGCTGTAATGCTGTCCTAGAAAACAAAACATTATAGATGATAGGAAATCTTCAGTTTATGTTCAGAAACTGTCTTGCTTCATGTTCAAAACAAATATAGAAATGAACTTAATATAGTCTTCAGGAAAAGTTTTTTTTTTTTAAAAAAAATCTGCCAGTAAATGTGTTTATGTTCCAGAGCTTTACAAAGCTGAGGAGGATTTGATTAAATGTTAGGGAAGGATAGGGAACATAAATATAGCAATGAGAAAGCTTTGATTGGGAGGGGAGAAGATACTGATCTAGGGAGTTGAGAAATTAATGTTTTAAATATGAAATTTTTAGGAGTTATTTCTTATTTCTATCATGTAATGGGAAAGAAATGAATGGTTCATCACTATATTTAACTACCACGTTCTTGTATTGTTTTTACAAAAATTCAAAATCAAGAATAAGCCCTTTAAATCATCAGGCAAGTGATAACATTGTTCGGAAGAGTTGACTAATTGAGCTAAACTCCTGGAACTAGAGGTATTCCAATCGGATCAAGAAAACTCTTTTTCCAATGTTAAGATGCAGTGAGATGATAATGATGATACAGTTAAATCCTAGTAAGATAGTGTACTAGTCAAAATTCTGCCAAGGTTCCTTCTGTAGTAGCTGATTCAGGTGTTTGTACAATAAAACTGTCATGTGCAATATTCAAAGCAGTCAATTATTTTTAGGTAAATTTAACTCTCTGAACATCGTCCGCTAGGAAATTCTGCATGTTGGACTACCATAACACACTCTATAGAGACAAACGGAAAATTGCAGCTCCTACATAAAGTAACAGCAAGATGATTGGCAGGAGAAACCTGCCATATAAAATTACTAAAATTACTAAAATTATATAAAATTAATAAAATATATTAAGGTCCAGCAGGCTTTCAGGCCCAGTTCAAAATGCTGATAGTTAAACCCTATACAGTACAGCATCAGGATATATCAGAGTGGAATCTGCCTGGCCAGTCTAGTCATTAAGAGAGGACCTGCTAGAAATGTCCTCTCTTAAGGATAGCAATAGCACTTACTTACCATATATACCACTTCAAAGTGCTTTACAGCCGCCTCTAAACGGTTTACAGAGTTAGCATATTGTCCCCAACGCTCTGGGTCCTCATTTTACTAATCTCAGAAGGATGGAAAGTTGATCCTGAGCCGGTTAGGATCAAACTCCTGGCAGTGGGCAGAGTCAGTCTGCAATACTGCATTCTAACCACTGCACCACACACGGCTCTACACAGAGGTATACAGGGTATTTTCAACCCTTCAAGTAGTCCACATGAGAAGTACAAACCATGAGTACCAATGCTACCTTTATTGTAAAATGAAAGTCATAAGATCTTGCAAGTCTGAAAGCACTTCTCCTCTTTACTTTTACTTTCCAGAAAACTGGGGAGGGTCCTTTCTGAGATTCTTCCTACGTCTGTTTTTCCTTTTGGAGCTGAGGTACCTTTTGCACTATGGTTGTCCAGACTGCGGCTATTCTTCATATATCCCCAAATCATTTCCACACACTATTATAGATATGAACTAGAAAACAGGCCTTCTTTGGGGCAGTCCTGCCTCATAGAACTCCCCCCACAAAGCACCTGCAGCAGTGGTGGGTTGCTACCGGTTCGTCCCGGTTCAGGCGGCGGGAGGCTCCGCCCACCCACCTGGACATTATCAAATACGGTCTGTGCATGTGCAGAAGCTTCTGCGCATGCGCAGAAGTGGCATGTGCATGAGCGTACCAGTAGCAAAGGTAAGTGAAACCCACCCCTGACCTGCAGCCTCTACCTTAGTGTAATTCTGCCTACATATTAAACCCATTTTATTTTATCTTGCCTTCAATCCCAATTGATTGATTGCAGTTTATGGGCTTTCTCTTGGCTTTCTGTTGTGGCTGTTTTTAATTTTTTGATAATGGGATCAATTTGTTTTTTTATTGCTGTGTTTTAGTTTTTCTTTGATGTTGTGCATTGTGACTTCTTTGGATTGTGAAACTGAAACAAATACATTCCCTAGTTAAGTAAACAAGCACATTTTGTTGAATTATATTTTATTTATTTATATCCTGCCTTGATTATTTTTTTATAAATAACTCAAGGTGGTGAACATATCCACACACCTTCTTCCTTCTAACAAGAACCCTGTGAGGTGAGTTGGGCTGAGAGAGAATGACTTGCCCAAGGTCACCTAGCTGTCTTTCATGGTTCAGACAGGATTTGAACACCTTTCATATATGTTAAAAGTTAGACTTACTTTAAACCACTGAATTGTCTTATTAAGCAATTCTGGCATTGTTTTCTGCATTCTCACTGCAGCAAGTTGGCAGAAACCAATGTTGTACTTTTACAGCAGATGCCAACTCAACAAAGATAAGGTGGCACACTAGACTTACAGGATTTAACTTTGTCCAGTAAAATGATGCAATTATATGGTTATAAGGTTGGCTTGGCATGTCGTACAAAACCCAACTTTTATGGTTTGTAAACCACAGTGGATAACTCAGCTGCTTTCCAATTTTTAATGTTAATTTTTTTATTAAAAGTTTGTTTATATTCCTCTATATTTGTCTTCTAAAAAACAAGTATAGAGGTATAAAGAAAAGAAAGAAAAAGGAAAACGGTAAAGTACAGAAAAGAATATAACTGAAGAAGAAAAGTTCTTTTACCCCCTTTCCCTCTTTAACATTACAGAAATGCATTCAACCCTTTATTCAATATTTTTCTTTTTCCGTTTTCAGCAAATATATTTATTATATTATATTATATTATATTATATTATATTATATTATATTATATTATATTATATTATATTATATTATATTATATTACATTACATTACATTACATTACATTATATTACAGCATTGCATTGCATTATTATTATTATACACAAACTTGACAGCATACACAGCAAACAAGATAACCATGCTGGATTTCGTATCCCAAATTACTAGTCAAACACTTCCCAAGCGTTTAGGACTGCGTGATGTATCGGCTGATTATGCGAGCAGATCCCAGTAAGGTGGCTTTCTGCAGCTGACCAATGGTGATCTTGTCAGTGCCAATTGTTTTTAAATGCTTTCCTAGGTCTTTAGGCCCAGCACCCAGTGTGCCAAGTACCACTGGAACCACCTGCACTGGTTTATGCCAGAATCTCTGCAGTTTGATTCTCAAGTCCTGATATCTGGTGACTTTTTCAAGTTGTTTCTCGTCGATTCTGCTGCCACCAGGTGTGGCAATGTCGACGATCCACACTTTTTTCTTCTCCACAATCGTGATATCCAGGGTATTGTGTTCCAAAACTTTATCAATCTGTGTTCGGAAGTCCCAGAGTAGTTATGCATGCTCATTTTCGACCACCTTTTCAGGCATATGATCCCACCAGTTCTTTGCTACAGGCAGATGGTAGTTGTGACACAAGTTCCAGTGGACCATCTGAGCGACTATATTGTGACGTTGTTTGTAGTCAGTCTGAGCTATTGTCTTGCAACTGCTCAGTATGTGATCAATGGTTTCATCCGCTTCTTTGCAGAGTCTGTATTTGGGGTCATCAGCAGATTTTTCTATTCTGGCTTTGATTACATTCGTTCTGATGGCTTGTTCCTGGGCTGCAAAAATCAGGCCTTCTGTTTCTTTCTTCAGTGCTCCATTGGTCAGCCATAACCAGGTCTTTTCCTTATCTACTTTTCCTTGGATCTTCTCAAGGAACTGTCCATGCAGTGCAGTTGTTACACCAACTGTCAGTTCGAGTTTGCATCGCTGTTTTCCTATATTGAGTCTTGGTTTGCTGCACTTTGAGCAGCTTCCTCTTGTTGACCTCCATCAGAGCTGGTTCAACATCATCATCATCATCATCATCATCATCATCATCATCATCATCATCATATAATTATAAATAATTATTATTGTTGTTGTTGTTGTTGTTGTTGTTGTTGTTGTTGTTGTTGTTGTTGTTTTCCAATCTCATTATTTTATTCCTGGCCAACAGGCTACCTCTGCTAGTTCTGCCATCTTCACTATCCATTCCTCCATTGTGGGCTCGTCAGTATTTTTCCATCTTTGTCCAAATAATAATCTTGCTGCAATGCAAAGGTGCCATTTTTAGTTTAAACAAACAATGATTTAAGATTATATGTGAACCTTGCCTCTGACATTAGACTAATTGCAATTGGAAAAGCATGATCACTCCAGTACACCAACGGTTTTTAGTTTCTCCTACTTCTACTTAGCTATATAAGTCATCGGTCTTGATGCTAGCAAAAAAGTGATCCGTCTTTTGGCCTATGTTGTTTTTCTGGTGCTCTAAATCCATTCATAATTCTGGGTGTTGTAGTACTAGCAAATCTACAATATGCCAGTCTTAGGAAGATTTATGTACCAATTTGGGACTTTTTTTTTCGCTGACATTCAGCATGTTTATTCATTTTAATGCTAATAAAAAAAGTTGCAGTGTAAGGTTTTATGGGAATGAAGTCTTTTCAGATCTAATTTTCATTTTTCAAGAAAGCTTCAGGTCTGCATGATAAATATAATTCTATCGACACATCAGATTAGAAACCTATCTGTTCATACACACATTTATTTTGGAGGCAGCAGTTGCAAGGAAATAATGAGGCTTCTAATTAAGCTTGTTACAAATGGAATTATAAATTATTTGAATTGAACCCTCTATGAAATCCTTATGAAAAATTGGTACTATTGATGGTAGATAAATTGCCTTGTACAGAGCAGCAACTATGAAGCTTATTACAGCACTTTGACACTGCTGTATGAATTCAGCATCCAGCCATTTCTTTTCCTAGATATTCTACTCTTTCCTTTGGCCATTAAAAGTTTCACGGTGTGAGCATTTTACTCTCTTTTTACTCTTTTTTTGTGTGGTGCCCATTTAGGCTATATTTAAAAATGATGTTTCTGCAAATCTTTTAATTTTCTAAGTTTATGAAAACCTTTTCTTATGATGGAACAGCAAAACATATTTATCCTTAGTAAAATTAATCATAGTTGACAAAATAATAAATATTGGGGGCTTTTCACAACATCCTGAATGGTAAATTAATCATATTCATTGGATTTGCAGAGCATTCTATAATCAGCTGACAACTAATCAGTGGAACAGCTTGCCTCCAGAAGTTGTGGAACTCCATTACTGGAGATTTTAAAGTAGAGATTGGACAACCATTTATCTGAAATAATGTAGAGTCTCCTTCTTGAGCAGGGGGTTGGACTAGAAAACCTCCAAGGTCCCTTCCACTCTGTTATTCTGTTAAAATGTGGTGGGCAAATGGATGACTCTGGTTATTATAAGAACAGAATTTCTAGCGACTTCCGCTTGGCTCTGCGAGCTTTGAAGACGCTCTTTTATGAGCGTCTGATCCCCGGTTCCGTAAATGCCGCCAGAACAGCCGAAAAACAGCTGTCTGGCGGCGAAAAACCCTCTCCCCGGGCAAAGAGGAGAGAGAAGAGCCGACAGGCGGGGGTAGAGCCCCCCAAGCGCGCTAGGAGAAATCCTGGGGCGCGAAGGGCATGGGCTCCCTATTGAAGCCTGTCAAGGTGCTCCGGACCAGGGACGACTCCGCAAAAGCGGAGCTAGAAGCCGTGACCAAAATCTGCTGGGAAAAAAATGAGGGGACTTTTAACATCTTTACCTTGATTGCAGACAGAGCAAACCAGGAGAAAAAAGGGAAAAAAATTGCAAGTAACACTTTAACTCCATTTTAAAATGCAGAAAATGGCGCCTGAGGGTGGGAGGAGGAAGCTACAAGGGAAAGTGCTTGTTACGCTTGTTAACGTTTGCAACATTGATACAGCTACTGGATTACACCTTAAGAGAAAGTTTTAAAGTGGAAGTGCCTAGGAAAAGAATTTGGTATTGACTTTAACTAAAATTTTGCTCTTATACTGTGTGGAAAATAGTTGGAATTGTCGACCTAATAGCTGGATAAATACAAAGTGGCTGAAATATGGCTGACAGCAGGGCTGGTGAATCAGCAAATTCTCAAGCTGTAACTGTTAAAGCTTTTCAAGAACTTCTAGAATCCTTTAATTCTGCGCTTTTGGATATAATTGAAAGAGCTTTTTCAAAAAACAACTTGGAAAATTATAAGGAGTCGTTAGATGGGCAGCAGGAAATTTTTCAGAGGAGTCTGCCCTTGGAAGATCAAGAGGCTGTTAGGACTGAAAGGCAGGCTGGCACAGCTGAAACAAAGAACTGGGTAGACGCTTCCATTCAACTGATAGAAAAGCAACAAATAGATTCTTTATTGCAAGCTGACAAATTTTATGGCAACAAATTTTGGCTATATGGACAAAGGAATGGACTGAAGGATTATACAAGCAAGAAGAGTCGAAATGGAGATCTCAAACTAGAAAATGTGATTTCAAGAAGAGAGCGAGTATTTCAGAAACATCAACTTCAAATCAACATTTTAAAATTTTCAAAAATAAAATTGGGGGGAATGTTGAAAGAATTAATAAAAAAAAGGACTGGAAAAAATATAGAAAGAAGAGAAGAATAGAAGATTAAGTATTTGCTTTGTTTTTTCTCTCTTTGGGGAAGGAAGATTCTAGTAATAAATTGAAAAGTTTAATTACATTGGTATTAAAAGCTATTTTAGGAACTGAAAATTTGAAAGATATCTTCCTGTAGATTTTGAAATCTGCATTTGGCAAATATGTGTTTTAATGGTATTAAGAGATTTTTAAAATGTTTAACATAAGATTATATTATTTTAAAAGATATATGAGATAAATTGTGTAAGCTTTCAAGATGCCCAACTTTTTGAAGCAAAGAGGATTAATGTTAAATTCAGAATTCTATTTCAAAACGATAACTAGTTTTGGATAGTAAAAGGGTTGCTTTCTAAAAAGTTAGAGGTATTAAAATGGTTAATTGAAAACTTGCAAGATATCCTCTTGTAGATTTTGAAATTTATATTTGGTAAATAAGTGTTTTAAAGGTATTAAGAGATTTTCAAAATGTTTAACATAAGATTATATTATTTTAACAGGTATATGAGATAAAATGTGTAAGATTTCAAGATACCCAATTTTTTGAAGGAAAGAGGATTAATGTTAAATTCAGAATTTTATTAGGGAGTAATGTTCAAAAAGAATGATGTTCAAGGGTATGGAAATGAAATTTACTTATGACTTTTACTGTTTGTAATATTGCTAAAGTATTGGATTATACATCAAGAAAAAGTTTTTTTAATAATTAGGATGAATGAATTTAACGGAATTGGTCTTGAGGATTTATAAAAGGGAGGTTGATGAATTGGAGCAAGGGGAGTTAAAGAACGTGTGGGAGTTTTGAAATTTATAATTAGTTAGTTTATTTTAGCATATGTTTGTTAGACGCTATACCCCGTTTTTGCTCTGGGAAGTCGGGGTGGGGTGTGGGGAGGGTGGGATAAGGGTTGGGATGGGAAAAAAAAAGTGGTGAATAGAGAAATGTTTTAACAGAAGAAAGTATCTACGATTAGTATACAGGAGTTGCCCAGATACTAAAGGAGGAGAATATTTCACAGCAAAGAAGTTAGAAAGGAGAGAGGAGGAGAGGGTAGGAAGAGGAGAGGGAGGGAGAGGAATGGAAGAAGGAGAGGAGGAAAGGAAGGGGACAGGAGTAGGAGTGAAGGTGAGAAGGGAGAAAAGAAGAGAGAAGTGGGGGAAAGGAAAAGGAAGTAGGATGAGGTAGGAGAGGAGGAAGGAGAAAGTAGGAGAGAAGAGGAGGGAGGGAAGGGAAAGAAAGGAGGAGAAGAAGAAGGTTTGTTGTGGAATGAGGGAAGAAAGAGAAGAAGAGCAACTCCGAATGTAATTAAAATGTCCTATTTTAATGCTTTCTTTAAGGGAAACATGCATTTGTTATGTATAAGAAAATGTACACTTTCTACTTTGTGGGGAGGGGGAAAGGGTGGGGGGGAGAAAATTGTTTGTATTTCTTATAAAACTTTTTAATAATAAAAAAAAAGGACAGAATTTCTAGTCTTTGGAGCCTAGCATACTGGTTACATAAGTACCCATGTTTGGAAAAAAGAATGCATTTGGAATTGAATGGAAGAATAAATGTAATTATTGTTACATGCCCACCTGGGTATCCAGGAATAGTAAAACATGTTATTGAAACCTATTCCCAGGTATATGTTGATAGGGTTGCAATTTAAAGGCAATTATTTTCCAGCTTTTCTCAACTTGCGGTTTCCAGAATTCCCAACCAGAATGGTCACCACATGGTCTCATTCAAAAGCCACCACTTTGGCCAAACCCAACCATTTTGCCATTGAGCAGGAGATTCAAATAAGACTGTAGGTCAAGCCATTTACAGAGTTGCAGTGAGCTATTGCATCATTCCATCTGATGATCAAAATCTTTAAATATGACATTTCATTTTTTCAGTTGATGATATTGGAAAGTTACAATTTCTTTAAGAATAGTACTGTATTCCATAGGGAATCATTGAAACGACAACTAGATTTTCCATTCAGGAAAAAAAATTGTCTCAAATTAGAGTATTTTTTTTCTTTCCAAAATGCTTCTAGAATTTCTTGATTCTAGATTTCCATAGTGACGGTGTTTGCTGAACACACTGTTCCATTATACTAGCTTATTCGTACCTCAGATTAAAACAAGCATTGTTTAATTTGTCAATGTCATAAAGATGGCAACTGGGTGGAAACATTTTTGACAGCGTCTGCCATTTTTCTAAGTAGGAACTGGCCAAGTTTAAATGCGATGTGTCTGGAGCGTGCGGATTCCTATATAGACTGCAGTCATAAAAAGAATTCCCAGCCTTACGTTGTTGTTTTCTACATAGAGGTTGCAGATGTAGGACAACAATATTTGTGAGTTTTTAAGGGTAGAGAAATTAAGAATAAATGAATCAATCAAGTCAAATTTATTGCAGCTGGAGCCAGAAAGCAGTAGCATAGTTTCTGAATCTTTGCTGTGCAATTAAATGATCAGGTTTGAATATCTGAGCATTCCATTAAGCAATTGAAGAGAGAATCATCTAAAAAAACCAGCAAAATGATACATACAATACAAGACATTAAACAGCGGTAATATTACACACCAATACTGCAAACATACTAGAAGGGAGACAACATTGATATATTATCTTAGAACAATGTTTCTCAACCTCGGCAACTTTAAAATGGGTAGACTTCAACGCAGCATGCTGGCTGGAGTAATCTGGTACTTGAAATCTACCCATCTTAAAGTGATTGAGGTTAAGAAACACTGTTTTAGGAGATTCTAGTACAAGTGATATGTTCATATTTTTCAGTTTGTTTTTACTAATTCTCAGTAAATTTTGTTTAACCATGTTTATTCCCTAAGCAGAATATGGTGACTCAGATGTAACAAAATTATGGCCCTCAAATCATCATGGTTGGGATCATAGAATACACCAAACCAAATCCAAACAAGCCACATCTTGGCTTACCATAATGTATGAATTCAGCTACATCCACAGTCATATTCCAATTTATACACACACACACACACATATACATACATATATACACACATACACATATATACACACACATACATACACATATACATACTGTACATATATACATACATATACTGTACATACATAAATATATACACACACATATACAATTATACACACACACATTCATATATATACATATATATACACCAGTCTCTATAAATTCATTGGAAGGATATAACTTGCTTTTGACTGGATGGGCTAACCCAAGAATTTGCTTTTTTTTTTTTGGATCAAAACTTTTTTTTATTAGTTTATGAAAGTATAAAATACAAAGAAAAAAGTTTTTAAGGATAAAATGCTGCAGTAAATAGAGGGGAAAATAGCAAAAAGCAAGAAGTTATCAAACTGTAAAAAAATAACAATTTAGAAAATCCTCTGCAAACAAACACAAAATTATATTTGAATGTACTACAGAAAATGGCTAATTTCCATTCATTTTTCCAAAGAGTTAATTAAACTTTCAGTTTTTCCTTTTAGTTTTTTTCGAGAATCAATATACTGAAACTTGATTTAACAGACCTTGATACAACCAAGCAATGGACTAATTTCCATGATTTATATAATTTGCATAATGTAATCATGATGCAGATGATACACATGATGTAACATAGCCTTTGCAAACGATGCAAAAGACACAATCACTGAAATGATCACAGTGATTTACCTTGAACAAAATATATTTGTAATTCTAAGTGTAATTATTTAGCAGCAAAGTTTAGACAGTATATTCACCTGGAGTTAGTCCACAATAAGCCAGATAGATCTGAACTAGTTACTTAGAATAGATCAAGATCCACATATTTCTTAATAAAATTATTTTATTTCTACTGAGCTGAGCATGAGTCCTTAGGTGGGCACATTGATGCAGGCTTCTTGGCAGCAATAATAAAGTGGTTCCCATTGCCTTATTCCAGGATTTTTTTTCCAGCTTCCCAGTCCAGCCTAAAAATCCAAGCCTACCCCAAAAGTAAAAAGTACAGTTGACTCTGTTTTGCTTTTTTAGATTTAGCAAAATGTGATTTGCAGCAATAGAATGAAAATTAACAGTATTATAATCAAAATTGTGGAAATTAAGATAACTCTAAAACTATTATTTGACTTTTTTTGCAGGTGGTTAATTTTGTCCAATAGTCCAAAGTTAAACAATCAATAATAAAAGGAGAACAGGTTAAACGCTAATGTGATTTGTTTGGATTTGACTTGGTATGTTGTATGAATCCAGTTAGTTGTGATTTGTATATCATGATTTATGGCTTAACATATGTATACCTAGCCATGATGACTTAGTTGATAAAGCATAATTAAACACTGTGAATATAACCATTGTGGCATTCTGAATGTATGTGTATAGATAAATGACAGACAGGCAGACAGAGTCATTTAGGTGGCCCAGAGTCATTTAGGTGAGATGGGTGGTATAGAAATGTAACAAACAAACAAACAAACAAACAAACAAACAAACAAACAAACACTATTCAAATGTATCCCACAGAAAATATTAGACTGTATTTCCATTATAAAAACAGCTGTACTATGTAAAGGAGAATTAATTTCTTAGCAAGTAATATTACTTGGTTTCTTATCTGAGCTAAGTAGTTTTGCTCTGTTTTATAGATTTAAAATATTTCCTACTCATCATCCTTGACATATGGATTAGAAAATTGTCCAGAGATTATTATTTCAGTGTTGAAAAAACAGAATATAAGGAAATAGTGACAATTATTCTGAATCATACAGGGCATACTTGCATTTTATCTGGTCATCTCTATAATGTGGCTAGTTCATCTCAGGAAATATATACCACAGTGATTTATTTTAATATATATTTGTTGGGAAAAGAGATGAGGAAGCAAATAGCATGGAAATAGCATAATGACAGCCACACAGCAGAGATCTTACTAATTCCTTCAGGCCATGCCACTCAGAACGAAGAGTGCTGTCCTCCATAACTGAACGACACCTCCTCAATGCATAAAACACTCCAACAATATTTTGTATCTGACAAGTGAAGTCCTGAAAAATGAAAATAAACGATTGGCTATGGCCATGACACCTTGATACTATGGAAAAATAAAGCAGAACATACACAAATTATTCAGCAATCCAAGAGGAACAAATACATCATACATACCTGAATACGGAGCTCTGGTGGCTCAGCAGACTAAAGCACTGTTATTAACATCCACTTACATCTGCTGCCTGTAATTACTGCAAGTTCAAATCTCACCAGGCTCAAGGTTGACTCAGTCTTCCATCCTTTCTAAGGTAGGTAAAATGAGGACCCAGATTATGGGGGCAATAAACTGACTTTGTATAAAATATACAAAAGTATGAAGGCTATTGCTTAACGCATTGTAAGCCGCCTGAATCTCCGGAGAAGGGCGGCATATAAATCAAATTTAAAAAAAAATACTGTTGCAGTCTCTCCAGGAGCTTCTGGGTATCCCCCCCTTTTTTTTTCAGTTTCCCCTTTTCCAATTTTCCAGTTTTCCAATTAAGTAGCAATTTCCCAATTGCTATTTATGGCTGTGAAATGTGGACTCTGAAAAAGGCAGATAGGAGAAGGATGGACCCCTTTGAACTGTAGTGCTGGAGGCGACCATTACGCATCCCATGGACTGCAAAAATAATAAACAAAGAAGTCCTAGAGACCTTCACCAAAAATATCACTTGAAGCCAAGATAGCCAAACAGAGGCTGTCATACTCTGGTTATGTCATGAGAGCTGATTCACTCAAAACATCAATCATGCTGGGAGTGATCAGAGGAAAAAGGAGAAGCCTCCCCACCTCCCAGTACCTGCTGGCTGGATACTATAAACACCAGATGACCATGGCAGATCTGAAGAAAGCAGTGTGAGACAGAAGGGCATGGAGAGTGCTGATCCATAAAGTAGCCAAGGATTGGACACAGTGCTGGGAGCCAGTGCTGGGAGCCGGTTCAGGTGAACCGGTTGTTAAATTACACCCCCTCCCCACTATCAAAGTGGATCCTGGGCGCTGCGCTGCAGTGGAGAAATGGGCAACGGAGCGGCTGGCACGAGGGAAGGAGAAGAGTGCTTTCCTTCTTTCTTCTCCCTCCTCCTCCTCCTCTGGTTGTGCCAGCCGCTCAGTTGCTCATTTCTCCATTGCAGCGCAGTGCCCAGGATCCACTTTGATAGTGGGATGGGTAATTTAACTGGTTCTTCCAGGGTCAGGTTGGCCATCGCGGGAGGCTCATTCTGCATGTGTGGCGGAGCTGGAGGACGGGGATGGGACACACTTCCCACAACAGCCAACCTGACCCAGGGAGAACCGGTTGTTAAATTATTTGAATCCCACCACTGATCGGACACAACTGAATGGCTAACGATGAGCCCTTTCTTTGTCCATTCAAATAATCACACAACTTTTTAAAAGGAACCAATCCTTCACTGTGCCTCAGTTTTTAGTTGGAATTGGAAACCAGACCATGCCTTTCCTTTCTGAATGGTGCCCCTATGCCACTCTAGTCAATTTCAGAAACCGAGCTTAATAATATTATCCCATCCTAATCAGTTGCAATTCCTCGCATTCTATTTCACAATGCCTGTGGAAAATGTGCTGCTTGGTTTTCCCTGATTATATAAACAGTGTGACTTTCCCCAAACTGTTTCTCGCAAATTAAATTGATAATACCAGAACTTTGAAACACATACTTGGCAATATATAGACACCTCAACTGCCCAAAGCAACTGTCATTAAAAGCACTGAGGAAAAAAAAATAATAGACCTTTGCGGGAAAACGGGTAGTGTATATGCCATGTGCTCCAAGAGAGAGGCAATCAGTGTGCTTATGGGTGCAACATTTGTGTACATCTATATTTTTGTCTATCTCCCCAAAGCTGTGAACTCCAATGGGCAATCACTTTCCAAGCTCTCGGGCAAAGATATTCAATATCTCTACATTTTTTAACTGGCAAAGGCCAATGCAATTGAACCTGAAATTTGAGGAATCGGCTCTTTCTCCTCACAATGCATTTTAATATAGTCTACATAAAATTGCGGTGTGAACATTTGAAGGATAAGGAATGGTTGCCTTCAGAGGAGTGAATTATATAAGCTCTATCTGCTACTCGCCAAGCAATTGGCCTGTAAAGGAATCCTGGAACTTCCTGCTGTTGAAGGAGCAAAGAGCATAAAATAAAAGGAACTTACTGATAACAATTGAGTAACTTTAGCTCCTTGCAATTTTTTTCCCCTTCCCCATCCAGCAGTAGTTCTGGAAATACAATAAACAAGCATTCAGGGCACTGAAAGACAGCAAGATATATGAAGCCATGTCCTCTCGTCAAAAGAAATTAAATATTGGTAAATTCATTCAATAGATTTTTTGAAACAAGTAAAATGTGGTTAATGCACAAGTCATTAGGATGTAATTTAACAATACAAGTGAACTCTGATTGGAATATTCCTTCTCATGATTTTCTGACATCATTGAAATAACTTGCTTTAACTGTTGATTTTATTTGTCAGTAGTGGCAGTTTTGAAACCCTTCTTTCTTTCCTGTTTTTTGTTGTTGTTGTTGTTGTTGTTGTTTTTGTTCTGCAATAACATTTATGTGTTTTCCTATAGCACCAATGAGGCTTCCATGTCTCCGAGGTTCAATTTGGAACAACTCCCTTCAGCATACGGATTAAAAACGTAATCCGCTTTCTATCTACTGGTAGACTTGGATAATAATGAAGTACAACTCCAATATGAGTTCTAGCTGGATTTTCCCCACCCCAAACCTTTATATCCATTCTAATGCAACTTTTAAAGATGTCCCAGTAAGGTTATGCTACTCACCCCTTAATTATTTTTTTTTACGCTGATTCTCAACATCAAAATATTTTTTCATTTTTTCCTGTCTTAATCTTAACCATCCCTTGTTCTCTTTTATTACACAACTATTTTTTTCCCTTTATACACATTATGTGATTTTCTCTCATTATTTTTTTAGCCAACATTTTCTTTATGCTGCATTTTTCTCATACATTGCTACTTTCACTTCAACTTTTCACCAAGTGGTCTGTTTACATACTCCTTATAACTTCACATGTTTGTGTGGCACTATAAAACATAGTTCTTTTTCATTATATTTCAAATAGTTTCTACATACCATTTCCTTATTTCTGTTTTTCATTCATTCTGTCGGGAGATTAAACTATTTTCTTTTTTACACAAGATGCATATTTTTTTTGTTGTTTATTACTTTCACTCTAGTTTCTTCCTTCGTTGAGAACCTTTCATCATTCATGTATATGTATGTTGTGACCCGTACGTGGCCTTTGCAGCTAGTGAGGAGACTGGTGTGGTGCTGCGCCAGCAGCCTGTGCAGCTGGCACTCGAGTCGGACAATGAGGAGGCTGGAGAAGATGTGATGCCAGAGGCAGGGATTCAGCCAGGGCCTTCAGAAGCTCCAGAAGCTCCCTTAAGTGAAGAGGACGAAGAGAAGGAACCTCTTCTCAATGCACGGGCGCGATGTTAGGATATGGTGTAAACCTAACAGGTTATCCAGGCAATATATGTGTTTTATAACTTTAAATGTATTCTGTAACTCTAAGATGTAATGCTGAGTAATTGTACTGCTGAGTCATTGTAATGACTAATGACTGCTGACTAACTGCTGACTGCAATTATCATAATTGTACTGTTGAGTCATTGCACTGCTGACTTCACTTATTTTAAGTGGATAATTACTAGTGTAAACTGTATATAAGGAGAGAGCCGAGCTATAGTCATTGTTGGACCTGCTCTCATCATTGTTTGACTTGCTGCTTGACTGGAACTGTTGATTGGAACTGTTACTGTTGTCATGTGAAGAAGTGGATGGATCTGCTATCATCGTGATTTGTTACCAGCGTTGAATTGCTGTTTGTCTGGCAAGAAGATATCTGTAACTTCAGATTGATTTGAATGGCTAAAGACTTGGATTGACTAAAAGACTATGCAACTTTTTTTCATTACAAAGTAAAAGCTTTGTTAAACCAGTTTGTTTGTATTGTATTCATTGCTCTCAGTACCGTTTCTCTGTGCACTTACTCTGCTGGTTGGTAACACAACAATATCCTTAACACGCGCAGAGCTGCCAAAAGGCAGGAGTAGCTCCTCAGAAGGAGGTCTCCTCGAGAGTAAGGTGTGGGGCTAATTGGCCACTCCCTTAGCCTATTTAAGGAGGAACACCGACTGAAGCAATTTGCAGGGAACAATTTAGTTCACATACCTTCGTGTCTTGTCTTGCTTAACTTATCAGCTTCCTGCAAATTGCTTCTGGGTATGTGTGAATGTGTGTGTGTGTGTACTTAACTTGCCGAAAGCCTACCAACCACATTTAACACACCATTCAATTTCCTTTATTGTATCACTTTCCATTGAAATCCATTAGCCAAGGAATATGTAGTGGTCTACCACATCTAATTCTATACACACACACTTAGTATTTCATAAACTAGACTTGGCAAAGATGGAATAAAAATCAATTGCACCTATTTAAATCACTTCAGATTTGCAGATGATGTTGTTCTCTTCTCATAAGACCCAGAAGAACTACAAAGACACATACAAGAGCTGCACAAAGCAGGAGAACCATTTGGCTTAAAAATAAATATGAAAAGAGCCAAATTATGTTTCATAAATTCACCAAAGAAAGAATTTGTTTTAGATCTTGAGAAGAATTAGATGTAGTAGATCACTACATGTACCTTGACCAACGGATTTCAATGGAAAGTGATACAATAAAGGAAATTGAATGGCATGCTAAATGTAGTTGGTAGGCTTTCGGCAAGCTAAGCATAATTTTCAAGAACAACCTCCCCCTATCCCTGAAGAGAAAAGTTTTCGATCAGTGTGTGCTACCTGCTCTAACATATGCCAGTGAAACATGGATACTACCCTCACAACTGATACAAAAGCTACAAGTGGCATGAAGAGCCATGGAAAGATACCATGCTCGGCATCACAAGACAGGATAGAAAGACCTGCACATGGTTTAGAGAACAAACAAAAGTATACGATATCATCAAGAGAGTAAAAGAATTGAAATGGAAATGGGCTGGTCACATAGGAAGAAGAACTGATGGCAGGTGGACCAAAGCAGTCTTAGAATGGATCCCACTTGATAAAAGTGTCCACAAAAGAGACCTAAAACAAGATGAATCAACAACATCAGCAAGTATTACTGGCCCAATTGGCAAAAGAAAACTCAGGATTGTATTGATTTGAAACATGTGGAAGAGGCCTTCATCCTACAGTCAGTGCATAGACAATAGCTAAAACATTGATATTATGTGTATATGTATATTTCTCTAGAAAAATATCTTTTTGATAATGTAATTTAAATATAAGTCATGTGTATGTAAAAAGTTAAAATCTCGGGTGTTTTCCCGTGTCATTAAAAGTCTGTTAGCTAAAATGCTTAAAATCTTAAAATCCTGGCTAAAATCCCAGCTCAAAATCCTCTAAAATCCTAACAAAACACTTTGTAAGGTCTGTTAAAAACTTTGGCTAAAATCCTAACAAACACTTTAAAGGTTTTTTTGACAACTTTTTGACAAGCTCTCTAATTTGTCATCATCGGGCCCCTACTTTCAGTTTAGAAGCTGTGGGTATGCTGCGAGGTCAGAGTTGTCGCTTTTCTCTGTTCGCTGCTGCTGAAGTATACTGGTTAGCCTGCAACTCTGTGTCCTGACTGGATTACTATGGTTGGCAGAATGCCCAGAAGCAATTTGCAGGAAGCTGATAAGATAAGCAAGACAAGACACGAAGGTATGTGAACTAAGTTGTTCCCTGCAAATATCACACAAGGGGGAGGGGGAGGGAGTATTCATAGTTTTAGATTATAGATGTATATGTGTGTGTATGTATGTGTGTAGTCTAAAGCTATGAATGCTCTGTCCCTCTATCTCTCTATATATATATTACACACACACACACACACATACATATATTTATATATGACTTATAAATATATCTTTTTCTGGGCAAATATTCACCAATCATTTTTCTCATTATTCTTCTGTATTGCATTACCCAATCATTTTCTCACTATTCTCTCATTTCATTGCTACCTATCTGTATATTAGTCCTAATACAATAACTATTTTTCCCATGGATTGTATCCATGCACTGTGTTGCATATTTTTCCCCAAACTTATCTCTGGTTCTTTATTTTTATTTATTTATTAAACTTATGTGCCACCATCTTGCTGAAAGTAACTCTAGGCACATGCACCAACAATATAGATTCATATTACATATTGTAGTGCTTTTATTCCTAAATAAATTAAATTACTCTACAGGAGAGAATTAACCCAACCTATCTGGTCACATAAGGAGAAACGGCTCTTAGTACCCTATTTTGAGGACATAAAGGGAACTGAGGCCAGGAGATGCTATTTCTCAGTTGCAGTGCCAGTCTCTGGAACAGTCTCTATGTGAAGATTAGGTTGCTCCCCTCCCTGATTTCATTCAGAAAGATGTTGAAACCAGAATTGTTTTAACCAGATTGGACTTTTATTTTTGAGTTGTTTTATTTTTGAATTATTTTATTGTTGCTTGGTTTTTATGCCTACCGTCATTTCCTCACATGTGTTCATCAATCTGAATACACAAAACTGGACTACCATTCATGCCTTTCACTTCTTACATTTTCTCATATTGTAGACACAGAAACTATTTTATTTTTCTTATTCACTTTGCTTATTATTTCATGCTTTCCCAGATATACCTTTTAAGCTGCAACTTTCCATACACCGTACTTATCCATGGTCTATCATGGTTTTTGTCAACTGAAGCTTTCACATAATACATTTTAGTAAAATAGACTACATTAGGTGAAAATCTTAGTTGTGTACCTATATCACATGCACCTTCCCCAAATGTGGTCATGGTAGGATCTTAAATTTAGAGTCTATATTGCAAGTTGAAATATTTTTCCCTCACCCCACAATTTGGAAGCACGGACAATATAGCAACACACTCAGAGATGGTCCTTTCATTCTCACAAAATGCAGCTCATCCAATTGTAAAGCAAGGCTGGGGATGTACTGTAGGTATGTAGCACTCAATAAGGTTAGGTAGAATTATACAGAAGGAGTAGAGTCTTAAAATAGCCTCTTTTAAAATCATTTAGGGCTTCAGAGTTGAAAACCAACACTTTGAATTGCACAAAACTTCCAGCCGGTGAAGTTGGTTTAACTCATAACCACAGACCTGTGGTCATGGTGACCGCAACAGTTTTCCAAAATGTTTGGCACACCCCTATTTTTAGAAATGGACCATTCCAGTTGTGAATAGCTTTTGTTTTCCCACCAATAAGAGTGTATGCAGGATTGCACTTGCATCAGTTATTTTCTGTAGCGGCATTTGAATTTGATTTTCGGTCATTTTGACCGCAGATCTTTGTTAACGTATTTTTATTTTATGTCAGGGCCACGTTTTCTGCCAAAAAGAGTATGATTTAGTGATCCAAACTTTGAAGAAACTATTCTAAAATGGTATGGAGAAGCAGAGAGTGATCTGAGTGAAGTGGAATTGGATTGTGACAAAAATTTTGTAATGGACGATGAGGAACCCGCCACTGCCGCCAATACTGACATCAACGATGATGAAGCTCCCAATGAAATTGATGTCCAGGTACAATCTACGTCATGCAATAATTTATATGGCAAGAACAAATTCAAATAGTCTTCTGCACCTTTTGGAAGCAATAGATCCAGAACCACTAGTCACAATATTGTTGTGCAATTACCTGGACTAGGGCCAGCAGCTAGAAATCTCAGAAATTCACCTACTCCCCTATAGATTTGGAAATTATTATATTCTAAAGAAATTATTAGCACCATCATTCAGTAGACCAATCAGTGGTGGGTTGCCCCCGATTCGCACCGGTTCCATAGAACTAGTAGTAAAACCGACGGGAGGCTCCACCCACTGACCCTGATGTCATCAAAATGCTTCTGCGCAAGCACAGAAGCTTCTGCGCTTCTGTGCAGAAGAGTGTGTGTAGCCCCATTGTGAACTGGTAGTAAAGGTAAGTAGAACCCACCCCTAAGACCAATGTAAAAATTAGTGGAGAAAGACTGAAGTTCAAGGATGGAGAAACAAAAAGTGACCCGCGCGATGTGAATTTGATAGAGATCAATACATTTTTTGGTTTACTGCTCTATATATCAATTTTTAGATCCAACCATGAAAACATCAAATGTCTTTTTCTTACTGAGGTCATTATGACCTCATGTCTGTAATAGCGTAGCTGAAATAGTAGGTCTGTGGTTAAGAGTTAAAAATAGAGTTATGACAATTATTTATACATCAGAAAAATAAAAGCTGAAAATGAGGTCCATTCCGCTTTTTCCATTCACTGTTGAATTCTGTCACATATATCCATGACAATGGGAGGATTGTTCTTCTAAGAAACTGATAAATTATTTTACCTTTTATTTACTATTTTATTTTAATACCGATAATTTATATTGAACTCTACAGCAAATCAAATATGCTTCACATATCAATTCATCCTCCTTGCTACTGGCATCTCTGGGGAAAGAGGACAATTTGTTAGAAAATAGGTAAAAAGGAAATTTTAAGCTTTCAAATTCTTGCATTAGGAATGCACCATATCAGATACATCAACATATATAAGAAAAGGATGATTAAAATTCAACCGCTTATGACAGCGGCACAAAACACAAAACTACTAACACAGAATAGTTCTTAACTTCTGAAAGGCTTTTCAGCATGTACAAATCTAACAAATCTTCTTAAGTTTACTCTTTCTGGTTAAGTCTGTGAGAGCATTTGCTTTTATGGGAAACAGAAGGCTATATTGTTGTTGTTGGACAGTATTACATGGTCTGTTGTGTGGATGTTTGGGTGGTTTAGGACTGGGGAATTTGTGGTGGGTGGGGTGTGTTTGGAGATTGTTATGTGTGTTGGACCTGGTCTTTGGGTGTTAAGTGAATTTCGTTGTATGGGTATACTGTGTATACACGTACAATGACAATGAAGTTATTATTATTGTTATTGTCCGTAGTACCTCTTGAATCATGGCATTACTTCTGTCTTAGTAGTTGGAGATTGCATCTGTTGGGCAGCTGGCACCTTCTGGCCTTCTGATTTAATTTCTTGTTGAGGAGTTATGCAGCAAAACTAATACAGTTCAGAATAACCAGATGATATTTGGCTGGATTAATGACTGAGCCAGCTTTCCTAAAACTCGAGATGCCATTCTTGCTGGAAATACAGTTCTGGATTGAGCCTCCAATTATTTTGATGGTGTGAGTTTAAATCTTGCTTTTCACACCATTTAGCTGGAGCTGTCAACATTCATCAGAGAAAATACAGCATGCAAAGGCCTTCTTGTGAACCTTTTCCTTTATTAGGGTTGCCAGGTCTGCTTCCAAAAAATAGCGGACAAGCGGGGGGGGGGGGGGTAGCAGTAAAGTAGTAAAAAAATAAAAAAAGTTTTTACAATTAAATTATATATTTTCTTACAAACATTTTAACACCTATTAAAATAATCACTTCAAAACTTTACTTAAAATTCAAAACATCAAATTTATTATTATAATATGTAAAATATTAAATTACATTTTACTTTGCTGTCGTGTGTATTTTTTATTTGACTGCGCAGCTTTGATCAATTCTTTGTGTTTAAGGAATAATTCTTTAATTTCAGTACAATGTTGAGAAATATTTAAAAATATACAAATTTCACTTCAAACTGATGGTACAAGCAGTTGGTTACGTTCGTCAGTCCACAGATTTCCCATGACGCTGAAAATTCGTTCAACGTTTGCATTTGATACCGGAATTGATGCACAATACTGGAACAGTTTCAGTAAACTCAGAGCTGGCTCTTTCTTGAAAAAGTACGTCCACTTATCAAGGGATGAATCGCCCTGCAGATGAACATAAACTTCTTCTAAGGCAGAAATTTCATCGAAGAGAGTGTTGGGTGGAAGTTCTTCTCGCCATGGTGATAATAACCAGATGTTCGTCATTTCTTCTAAAGTTGGAGGATTATTGCGATCAATTAGATTGAAACAACTTAGTGTCTCATATACTGAATCGGTGAAATTATACCACTTTTCTAGGTACACAATGGCTCTTTGATACACGTTGATGGCTTCTTTCTTGAACTTTTGCACGGCATTCTCAGGCAAATGTTTTTTACGTAAGGCAAATAAAACTTTCATTCCAAAAAACTGCTCATCGTATTTTTTTTGCAAAGAATCACGCAGCTTACACATGATAATGTGAAGATCACATGGAAGAATTTTCTTGCTTTCCAGCTTCAGTAGGGTTTCAGGGTTCCCAGGCGAAACGCAGCAACACAGAGAACACAGCTCGTTCCTTCAATGCTGGTTTATTGCGCGTTAACCCAGGCACACTGCGTTCTCAGAAAGACTCAAAATCAGCGCTACAGCTGACCAGAGCAGCACATTTAAATAGCCCGCCCCAGCAATGGCAAGGATATAGACACGCCCATGCCCCATAACACCGGATCCGGCATCCCATAGGATGGGACCGGCTGCTGTCATCTTGCCGCCGGATGCGCCCCAGCAGTAAGGAAATACAGAGACACCTATTCCCCAGTGTAGTCGTCTGTCCCACCCCGCAGACGACCGCCTAACACCCAGTGCCACCACCACCAGCCCTGTGAACACAGCTCCGTCCCCTCTTCTAAGGCTGCTGTTTTGCCCCATCGCCCCGTCCTCCGCACCATCTCGCGTCAGCGTTGTCGAGCATATTGTGGGGCTCGACAAGCGGCTCCCCTTTCACCACGGGTTTTCCTGAAACACAGACATAATTAGAGGCGTTAACAACAGGCTTTGGCTTTTGGGGGTATTTTCTATGGAATTGTCTTACTAGGCGCTTCGCATTCAGATCCGTGGTGGCTACCCACGATGCTTCCTCACAGGGGTATCCCTTCCATCGGACAAGATATTTAAGTTTCCCCCTACTCAGTTTGGCATCGAGAATTTCATCGATTTCGTAATGGCCCTCCATGACAGGACCGGGACGGTCCGGGATGTCTCGGGTTA
This sequence comes from Pituophis catenifer annectens, assembly GCF_029215685.1. Lineage (NCBI taxonomy): Eukaryota > Metazoa > Chordata > Lepidosauria > Squamata > Colubridae > Pituophis > Pituophis catenifer. The sequence goes on from NW_027256883.1 coordinate 72,327,363, forward strand.
GGTTAACAGGTTTGATAAGACTGCTGTGAAACACAGGATGTATTTTCCCTAACAGAGGAGGTAGTTTCAGTGCAACCGTGACGGGGTTTATCACCTTCGTTACGGGGAATGGGCCTAGATATTTTGGACCCAGTTTACGACTAGGGACCCGTAATTTGATATATTTGGTGGAGAGGTACATCATGTCTCCCACTCGCAGGGTCTGCAGGGGTAGCCGCTTTTTGTCCGCCTGCCTCTTGTATTCAGCGGTGGCCTTGTCTAAGGCATCCCGAACCTGGGGCCACAACAATTTAAACTTTTCAGCCCATTCTTGGGGTAGTACCATGGTATCTGACTGTTGTTCTAGTTCTGGTATGGCCATGAAGTCTTTACCCATCACTACTCGAAATGGAGTGAACCCCGTACTGCCATGAACCGTATTGTTATATGCGACCTCTGCAAAAGGCAATAAAGAGGACCAATCGTTCTGTTGATACGAGACATAGCAGCAGAGATAGCGTTCAACCATGGCATTTGCGCGTTCGACTGCCCCATTTGTGCTGGGATGAAAGGCAGAACTGAGCCCTTGGGTTGACCCAATAGCCTGCAGGAAGTTTCGCCAGAACCGGGCCGTGAATTGTACCCCCCTGTCCGAGATTATGCGTCAGGGTACTCCATGTAACCTGTATATATATTGGATAAATAGTTTCGTTAATCGGTGGGCTGAGGGCAGCCCGCCACAAGGAATAAAATGGGCCTGTTTAGAAAACAGGTCTATCATGGTCCATATGACTGTGTTACCATTGCTTTCTGGGAGGTCGACCACGAAATCCATCACGATCTCTTCCTTTTTTTTTTTTTTTAAATTTTTTTTTTAAATTTTTTATTGAAAATTATTAAAAAATACAGAAAAAAATATAATAATATGGATAGAATTGCAGAGAGTAATATAATACATATAGAGTTTTAAAGTATCAATTTTCGCCTGGAGAAAGTACAAACTTCCATTAAGCTAACTCATCAAAAGAAAGGAAGGTTTAACCAGAAAAAAAAATTCTCAATCGTCATGCAGTACTCCTGGAAGTATTTACCCATGTTCACATTAAGGTTAATATTTTCGTTCTTCTTAAGATTTCTTTTTTTGCAGCCAAGCATACCATCTGTCCCAGCTCCTATATAACCCCGATTCTTGTCTATCTCGCAAAAGTCCAGTAAGCTTGTCTGCTTCTGCACAGTCCATGATCTTTGCAATTAACGTAGCCTCCGATGGGATATTTTTAGATTTCCATTCTTGCGCAAACGAGATCCTGGCTGCAATGATGATGTGGAGAGCGAGATACCAATTAGATTTGTTTAAATTCTCTGGTTTCATGCCTAGTAAAAACGTTTCCGGGTTCAAATCTATTCTACATCCTATGATTTCTAAAATCCATTTTTGAATTCTAACCCAATATTCTTTTGCTCGGGGACAGGTCCACCAACTATGAAAGTAAGTTCCCATAGCGGCGTTGCATTTCCAGCAAACCGGAGAGGTCCCCGGGAACATCTTCGATAATCTAGCCGGGGGCAGGTGCCATCTATATAGCATTTTGTATATATTTTCCTTATAGGAAACTGACATTGTTAATTTTAAGGTTGTCCCCCAGATTTCTTCCCATTTTTCAAGTTCAATCGAGTATCCCAAATTTCTCCCCCAGGCAATCATTGAGTCTTTGATGACCTCCTCTCCAATCCAGTCCATTAAGAGGAATTGATAGAGTTTGGATAATACCTTCTCGTCCTTCCCCAACAAGATCTTATCAAGTTCCTGTAGAGAATTATAAATTCCTCCTTTATTTTTATCCTGAGCTGTCCTGGATTGGATCTGATTGTATGACCACCAATCTAGCTCATAGCCTAATTCCTCCAGCATATTTTGAGATTTTACTTTGCCTGAAGGATCCAACAGAGCTTGGTAGATTAGTGGTTTATTTCTGTTGTAAAGAGTCGGGTGTGTCATTGCCTCTAAAGGGGAAAGCCAAATCGGAGTCATCAGGTAAAATTGATTTCTTATTCGATCCCATATGGTCATCAAAACCTTTCGGGCTTCCGGTTGCGTCATGCTAAATGGAGGACTAGGAATTGTGTAGCTGCTTATCCTAGTTCTCCCTTTTCTGTGTCTGGCGGTTGTTCCTGCGCCATCGTGAGCCGTGGAGAGGCTTGCGAAGAAGGGGAGGCATCGGGGCATGCGAGGAGGTGGCTTTCCCGCATGCCGGCAGATTTCTTCTCAGGATACCAGCGCAGAAAGAGGGCGGCGTGGGATCGCCCCGAAATCGTGACTATACCAACTGGAGAGGGGAGCCCGCCAGCGTGGTGTAAGAATTCTACTTTACTAAGTTAGCTCAGAGCTGACTGAACCTCCTGCCTAAGAAACATATAAGATTTGCCATTTACTGGGGGAGCGGCTGAAACGGAGAAACGGCTGTCTTGTAAACTTCTTGCTGCTAGCTGTTATTTCCCCCTCAGAAGCAGTTATTGATCTCCCTTTGAACTTTGATATTATCAAAACTTCATCTTCTCCCTTTTTTTATTTGAATATATTGTCTGTTGCATGAGGAATAATTGACTGATCTTGTTGAAGACGTAGTGAGATTTTCTCTTTTACTTCTCTCTTTGTCACATTATCAGAAGAGGCGAGCTTTTTGCCACATCTTGACTTGATATTTTTTTTCTTCTTTCCTCACTGCTGAAGACGGAGACTGCCCTTGGTTGGTCTTGTACTGCAACCTAGTGGTGGATTGGGATATTACAACGAAAGGAAAGGAAAAGAAAGGAAAGGAAAGGAGGCAGGAAAAAGATATATATACACTGCCTCATAGTAAACATTGAAAATAGACTAATTTGGATATATCAAGAGCTGATGGATTAACTTATTTGATTTAAAAGACTTGATTGATATATTTATTCAACAAAGAGTAGAGGAACAGTGGTTGTTTTCAGTTATGTCTACATCTTCAACTATTACCACAACAAATAAGAAAATTATCTCTCTGCCTACCGCTGTAACCCCAAATTCGACGTATTTAGCTTCTAGAAGAACATCGGAAGATATGTCGGCGACGGGAAAGACGCCCTCTATGCAGGCTCTTCAAAATATGTTACAAGCCATACAGGAATCAATGGCTAAAAACCAGGAGTCGACATCTAAGAACTTTGAGGACTTGGGAGCAGATGTGAAAGCGGAAATGAGAGGGGTTAAAGAAGAAATTAAACAGATGCGAAGTGAACTGGGAGATATACGACAGACATTAATACAACAAGAGGAAAAAATGAAGGAGATAGAGAAGAAGACGGAGAAATGCGAAGGACGGATGGACAGTTGGGAGAAGAGACAAATAACCATAAATAGAGACTTAGAAGAAGAAATAATTTTTCTGGAAATGGAGAGATCTTCTTTTTTCCTTAGAATACAGAATGTGGCGGAAGAGAAAGGGGAAAAACTGGATGACATTGTAGGAGAAATAGTTGCAGAAACTTTGGAGGCAGATAGACTCATGATCCAACGGGATATTGATGAGGCCTTTAGAGTATTCACTAGCTACGCAAAAAGGAACAATCTTCCTCGGGAAATTCATGTTCGTTTTAACAAGAAAGCTTTGTGTGAAGAATTTTATAAACGAACAAGGGATCAAACTATTACATATAAAGGCCAACCGATGATAGTTTTGAAACAAATCCCACGTCGGGTAAGGGAACAGAGACGCAGATATCAATTTTTGACGACTTTCCTGAGGAAAAATGTAATTTCGTATCGTTGGTTATTGCCTGAAGGCTTATTGATGACATGGAGGGATAAGAAGGTGAGGATTCGGAGTCTTCAAGAAGCAAGAGAATTCATGGAACAACAACTTAATTTGTCAGAATTAGATGTTGAAGGAGAAGGGGAAAGTAGAAGTTTGGAGGAATCGCAAGAGGAAGAAGAGGTAGAGGAGAGGAGAGAAGGAAAGGCGGGAAAGAAGGGTGGGGGAATACGAAAAGTCGAGGAATTAACAGCACCTCAGAGGGAGACAAGACAAACAGTTAAGAAGGCTATAACAGCGGGAAAGTAAAAACTTAGCTGAGAAAAGGAAATGGGGGAATTAGTGCGTTTGATATCTGTAAATATTAACGGTTTAAATGCTCCTAATAAACGTAGTAGGATTTTGAATAAATTAAGAAAGGCTAAGTATGATATTGTCTGCATGCAGGAGACTCATATAAAAAAAGATCAAAACCATTTGTTAGAATGCCGGGCATTGGGTAAAACTTATACCTCATTAGCAGATCAAAAAAAAAGAGGGATAGTGGTATATGTACGACATCATTTGAAATCCCAACAGGTTTTTGCTGACCAGGAAGGCCGGGTTCTCATGCTCGAAATAGAAATTGCCCTGTGGAAGTCTTTATTGGTTTGTATTTATGCCCCTAATGACAATCAGAGGACTTTTTATCAAAACTTATATGTTAAATTGGGGGAACTGGAATATGAACATGTCTGTCTAGTGGGGGATTTCAATCCTGTAATGGATAGAATGCAGGATTATGTCCCGGGAAACATACAAGGAAGGTTAAAGGATATTAAGAGAACATTACCAAAAATATGTAATGATTTAAGGGAGGAATTTGGATTACAGGATATATGGAGGTTGAGAAATCCCAATAAAAATCAATATACTTATTTCTCTCCCAGACACCACTCGTGGACCCGAATAGATATGATATGGATGTCTCTTGAGTTGAGGGGGCTGGTCTCGGAAGTGGAAATAGGGCCCAATCAGTGGGCAGATCATAACCCGCTAATGGTAACTTGGAAGATCCCACATTGTAGGAAGAGTAGATGGAGAATGAATATAGGTATCCTGAAAGATGAAGAATTCATGAGTAAATTTAAGAAGGAGTTATATCTTTTTTTCCAGGAAAATAGGAAAGAGGATACTTCAATATACAATACATGGGATACGGTTAAGGCAGTGATGAGGGGATGGTTAATCAAATATATGATTGACAAACGTAGGGCGGGTAAGAAACACCGAGACAACCTCTTGAATAAATTACAACGGGTGGAAGAAAGGATGCAAAATGGATTAACCCAGACAACATTGATAGAGGAAAGGGAGTACTGGCAACACCAGATTAAATTATTAGATCAAGAGGAATTAGCAAATAAACTAAAGTGGACTAAACAAATTTTTTTTGAAAGGGCGAACAAAACAGGAAAATGGTTGGCTTACCGGCTTAGAAAGGAGCAGGAACAACGGAGAATAGAAGGGCTGAAAGATGTAATTGGGAATTTCCATTGTACTAAGGAAGGCAAGAGAATGGTAGCTCAGGATTTTTTCACACAGCTTTATCAGAAAGGAGAGGAAAATATCTGTGAAATTCGGAAATATTTGGAAAAGACAGACTTGCCTAAAGTCTCGGAAACAATGAAGGAAATTCTTAATGCGGAATTTACGATGGAGGAAGTAGAAACAGTTATGAAAGCACAGGCGAATGGCAAAACCCCGGGTAGAGATGGCCTTCCAGTTGAATTATACAAAATAGTGTTTGACGTGATAGGAAGACACATGACGGATTTATTCAATGCGGTTATGAAAGAGGCTCAGGTTCCAGTATCTTGGACTGAGGCTTATATTTCTATTATCCCAAAAGAAGGAACTGATCTATCTCTTATTAAGAACTATAGACCAATATCATTACTAAACTCCGATTATAAGATATTTGCGGGGGTTCTTGCAGCTAGGCTTAGCTGCTTCCTTAACCAATTCATTCACTCAGACCAAAACGGCTTCCTTCCTAATAGATATCTACGAGATAATCTTAGAATTATCATGAATACACTAGAATTTTTCGAAAATCGCCCGGATAAACAATTAGCTTTAATTTTTGTTGACGCCCAAAAGGCGTTTGACAGAATCAGTTGGGAATTTATGATTTCTCAATTGGAATATATGGAGTTTGGTGGGAATTTTATTCGGGCAATTCGAGCTATTTACCGGGAGCAGACTGCAAGAGTTCTCATAGATGGAGAGGAGACGGAGAGAATTCAAATTCGTAGAGGTACAAGACAGGGATGTCCCCTTTCCCCATTGCTATTTGTATTAACTTTAGAGCCCCTGCTTAGAGAAGTGAGAGGAAACACGGAAGTAAGAGGAATGAAGATTAGGCAGGAGGAAGTTAAAGTTCAGGCTTATGCAGACGATCTTGTATTTATCTTGGATCAACCACTGGACTCGGGCCTGAAATTATTATGCTTGATTAGAGAGTATGGGAAGGTAGCGGGGTTAAAGATGAATGAAGAAAAAACTAAAATCCTAGTGAAAAATATGACTCAGATGCAAAGGCAACAGCTGGAGCAGTTAATGGGCTTAAGAATAACAAACAAAATTAAGTATCTGGGTATATGGTTGACCGCCAGATGTTCCTCCATAAAGGAGGATAACTATCTTCCTCTTTACAGCCAGATGCTCAGAGACTTAGAAAGATGGAAAAATCTCCAGCTATCAATTTTGGGAAGGGTGGCAACCATTAAGATGTGCGTGTTACCCAAATGGTTATTTCTATTCCAAACAGCCCCGGTAAGGTTAAATAAAGAGTTTTTTACAAATCTGGATAGGAGTATATCTAAATTTATTTGGCAGGGAAAGAGACCACGGATTAGACTTAAAATGTTACAAGAATCCAAAAATAGAGGAGGATTTGGACTCCCAAATTGGGAGCTCTATCATCAAGCAGTGAACTTGATCTGGGTGAAAGAATGGATGGTCCTACAAAAGAGACGACTTTTGACATTTGAGGGAGCCGGTCTTCAACATGGCTGGCACTATTTCCTATGGCCGGGAGCATCCGGCCGCCCTAGACACTTTGATGATCACTATTTACGTAGGACGCTTGGGTACACTTGGGAAAAGGTTAGAAGAAGAGTATATTTAAAAGTTCCATGTTGGATTTCGGCGCAGGAAGCTCAGGTTTACCCAACATTGTATAAAGGGGAGAAAACCTTGACGTATGAAGGCTTCTTGGATGTTCAGGGTAATCCGAAGTCACGAGAATTATTAACTCTTCAAGGATATAAGATAGACTGGTGGTCTTATTCTCAAGTGCACTCCAGGTATAAAAAAGATTTACATAGTGAAGGAATCTACCGTAAAAGACAAGAATTGGATAAGATCTTATTAGAAGGAGGGAAAGGGATATTATCTAAATGTTATGCATATTTATTGTCTCTGCAGATAGGACAGGATGTAGTGAAGGATTGTATGATAGCATGGGGGAGAAATTTTGGATATCCCCTTGACTTCCAGCAATGGGAACAGATTTGGTTGAAAAATATGAAATTAACTATGGCCTCCTCATATAAAGAAAACATATATAAAATGGTCTACCGGTGGCATCTCCCCCCGGCGAGATTAGCTAAAATGTTTCCCGGGACATCTGCCTGCTGTTGGAAGTGCGGTTACAGCAATGGAACCTATTTTCACCAATGGTGGACCTGCCCGCAGGCGGTTAAATATTGGAAAAAAGTACGGCAATGGATTTTGGAAATTACACAGATTAATTTGGATCTAAGACCTGAGATTTTCCTATTGGGGGCAAAACCTTTGAATATTAAATCAGATATATGGTTCTTGTTGATTCACATTATCACTGCAGCAAGATTAGCGTATGCGCAGGAGTGGAAAAATCAATACTTACCGATAGATTTGAAAATAATATATAAAATTAATGAGTGTGCGGAATCAGATAGATTAACTAGATTGATCAATGGTAAAAAAGATTCAGAATTTTATAACAGTTGGAAAGTATGGTACGATTGGGTCCAGAAAAGGTGGGATAGAATAGATATATGATGATGTATATATATATGGTGGCAAATATGTATGTATAAAGGAATGATTTTATACTTATGGACAATGTAATCATATTATACCATGGTGGCAGGATTGTATATTTTATTTGTGTATTAGTGCATAGAATATATTAATAAAAATTATTAAAAAAAAAAAAAACCTTTCGAATAAAGTGGTCCATAAAATATTTATGTTTTTTGGGCCTTTCCTGACTCAGATAATAGTGCCACCTCTGTTGCAAATTGTGGCCTTCCAAGCTAAGGATTCTCCTCCTCCTCAAGGCAATCCAGTCTCTGATCCAAGTTAAGACAGCTGCCTGATGATAAAGCTCCCATTTAGGTAGGCCAAATCCTCCCCTGGAAGGGGATTCTTGAAGCATTTTCAATTTAATCCTTGGTTTTTTATTCTGCCATACAAATCTATGTATACACTGATCTAAAGAATGAAAAAAATTTGTATCTACTAAAACTGGGGCTGTCTGAAAGAGAAAAATCCATTTAGGCAGGATATACGTCTTAACTACTGCAATTCTACCTAATAATGATAGCTGTAAACTTTTCCATCCTTCCAACATTTCTTTAGTTTGACTAAGTAGTTTTTGGTAGTTGTCTTCTTTAATGGTCGAGCATTTAGATGAAAGCCAAATTCCTAAGTATTTTAGTTTTTTGACTATCTGATCCCTAGTTTTTCCTCTAACTGCGCTTTTTGATTCTTCGTCATATTTTTAATTAGGATCTTGGTTTTATCTTTATTTAATTTAAATCCCGCTACTTTCCCGTAAGCCTCCAATTCCTGTAGCAGGATTGGTCCCGATTCCAAAGGTTCTTCCAAGACAAATATCAAGTCGTCCGCAAAGGCTTGGAGCTTAAACTCTTCCCCTCTGTTTCTTAGCCCTCTAATTCCTTGATTTCTTCTGACCTCATTCAATAATAACTCTAGGGTTAAAATAAATAAAAGTGGAGATAATGGACATCCCTGTCTAGTACCTTTACTTATATCAATTTTTTCAGACTCCTCCCCATTAATAAGTATTTTCGCTGTCTGTTTTGCGTATACTGTCCGGATTGCCCTGGTAAATCTTTCCCCGAATTCCATTTCGCTCAACTGTGCAAAGAGAAATTTCCAGCTCACTCTGTCAAAGGCTTTTTGTGCATCCACGGAGACCAGGGCCACCTGTTTATCAGAATTACACTCATAATATTCTAATATATTCATTATAGTTCTCACGTTATCTTTCAATTGTCTATGAGGTAGGAAGCCATTCTGGTCTCCGTGGATGTACTCATTCAGGAAAATTTTTAGTCTCTTCGCTAAAATCGCAGAGAATAATTTATAATCGGAATTAAGCAGGGAAATCGGTCTGTAATTTTTAATCAGAAGCGGATCAGTGCCTTCCTTCGGAATTAGTGTGATATATGCTTCAGACCAGGAGGGTGGCATTTGACCAAAGACCAGAACCTCATTAAATACTTGAGTCAAAAATTCCCCCAAAGTCTCAAGGAGGGCCTTATAAATTTCTACTGGCAGACCATCCGTACCTGGGGTCTTTCCCCCCTTTTGTTCCCTTAATACTAACTCTACTTCCTTCAAGGTAATCTCTGCATTCAATATTTCTCTCATTGGGGGTGGGACCTTCCGGGGATCCGCTCTAGCCAAATACTCTCTAACCTCCTGGTCCTGTTCATCTCCAGCTGAATACAAAACAGTAAAATATTCTTGTATTATTTTTCCTTTCCCTTCCTTATCCGAAACACATCTTCCCCTTTGGTCCTTCAAACAAACTATCCTATTTCTCTCCTGTTGCTTCTTCAGTCTATAAGTAAGCCATTTTCCTGCTTTATTTGCATGCTCAAAATGCCTTTGTTTTGCCCATCTAATTTTAGTAGTTTTAGTAAATTTTAGTAATTTTCTTCCTGATCTAATAGGTTTAACTGGTGTCGGGTTATTTTCTTCTTCTCAACTAGTTTTAAGTTCCCTGGGTCTGTCTGCAACCTCGCTTCCACTTTCTCCAATTCACACCTCAATTTACTCCGTTTCAGTCTTTGGGTCTTCCTCTTTCCAATTATATGAGATGATACTAGTCCCCTGATCACCGCCTTCGCCGTATCCCAGATAATCTGTGGACTAGTATCCTCTTTCCTATTGACCCTAAAGAAAAAAACCATCTCCTCTTTTAGCTTTTGGAGTAAATCTTTGTCTTTTAATACTCCTACATCCATCTTCCATCTCTTTATTCTGCGGGCTCCTCTCCATACTATTTTCAACGGGTTATGGTCTGCCCAGTCATTAACCTCAATTGCCACATCTAACACCTGGTCACATAATCCTACAGTCATCCAGGCCATATCTAATCGCGATCTCTTCCCATGGTTGATTAGGTGTAGCCACTGATTGCAATAGGCATAGAGGCTTTCCGGTGCGTGGCTTGGTCTTTGCGCACAACGAACAGCTCTGTACGTATGTTTCTATATCGTTTCGCATCTGTGGCCACCAAAATTGTCGCCGGGCTAAATGGAGGGTTTTCAGAAACCCAAAGTGTCCAGCAGATTTGTTATCATGACTTCGTCATAACACCGCATTATGAACATCCTTTGGGACATATAGTTTATTCCCCTTCCACGCCAGCCCGTCCCTATGTGAAAGCAGCTGCTTGTTCCTTTGCAACCATTCATCATGTTCAAGGCCTTGCCATAACACCTCCTCCCATGTGGAATTCCCCTCCACCCGCAAGGTGATATTGTTGTTTCCCATGGACTCCTCAGGTACCATGGCTTGTACAACCTCAGCCCGTTTACTATGGAATTGCGGCATTCGGGATAAAGCATCGGCAAGAAAGTTCTTCCCACCTGGTACGTATTTTAGCACAAATTTGAATCGTTGGAAATAGTGGGCCCAACGTACCTGTTTGGGAGATAACCTCCTAGTTGTTTGCAAAGCTATTAGGTTTCGGTGGTCTATCCAGACCTCAAATGGTACTGATGCCTCCTCCAGTAGGTGGCGCCAGGTGAGGAGTGCCCAGCGGACAGCAAAGGCTTCCTTTTCCCATATAGCCCACCCCCGTTCCGTAGCACTAAACTTTTTTGATGTGTATGCGCATGGATGTAACTGGCCTTGTTCGTCAGCTTGTAACAATACAGCCCCCACAGCTACATCGCTTGCATCTGCTTGCACCACAAACGGTTTTGATTGATCAGGGTGTTTAAGTACCGGAGCTTCTGCAAAACGGCATTTCAATGTTTCAAAAGCTCTTTGGCAATCCTCTGTCCATTCCAGGTGCTGTTTCGGCCTCGGCACGTCAGGTCCTTTGGTTCACAACAGCTTAGTCAGGGGTAAGGCAATGTGAGCAAAAGTTGGGATAAACTGGCGATAAAAATTGGCAAAACCAAGGAAGCTCTGTAGTTGCCGCCTAGTACCTGGAGCTTGCCAGCCAAGGACGGTAGTCATTTTTTAGGGTCCATCTCCAGACCGTCTTTGGAAATACAATAACCGAAGTATTCTAATTCCATGCGGTGGAACTCACATTTTGATACTTTGACGTATAGCCGAGCCTTTAACAGCTGTTCTAATACCTGGCACACAAGGATTACATGTTCTTCCATGGTTCTAGTATACACGAGAATGTCGTCCAAGTATACTAATACGCCACGATACAAACACTCATGGAGGAGCTCATTAATTAACTGCATAAAAACTGCAGGTGCACCTTGAAGACCGAAGGGCATAACACAGAATTTGTAACTACCCAAAGGACAATTGAACGTGGTTTTCCACTCATCCCCTTGTTTGACCCGAACCCGATAATATGCTTCCCTTAGATCCAATTTTCTGAAATATGTGCCCGTGGCTAAGGCAGCTAACAAGTCCTTCATTAAGGGGAGAGGATACAAGGGCTCTACACTAACTGCGTTCAAACCCCGGTAGTCCACACACAGATGAAGACCGCCATCTTTCTTTTCCCGGAAGAGTACAGGGACGGCCATGTGTGAACGACTGGGTTGTATAAACCCTCTGGCTAAGTTCTTATCGATGTATTTGCGCAGTTCCTCCACCTCTTTCAGGGCCATCGCGTACATACGCGGTTTTGGTAACTTAACCCCAGGAACCAGCTCAATAGCACAATCCGTCGTCCTGTGTGGTGGCAGGGTATCGCACTCTTTTTCATCAAAGACCTCTGCTAGATCTGCATACTCGTCAGGCACTCCAGGTATTGGCATCACCTTACGTCCCAACGACACCCCCCCTCCTGTTGACAGTGGACTCAAGGAACGTGGCTCTGGTCCCAGTTCGAGGCGGAGTTTCCGGAAACTCCCCTCTCACCAAATGGTGGGTTTCCATTTATCCAGCCAGGCTAGGCCTAGAATAATGGGTTCAATCATTGTGTCCACCACCACAAACCGTAACCGCTCCCAATGTGTCCCTATCTCCATCCTGACTAATTCTGTCATATGTGTGACGGGAGCCCTCCGTAGGGTAGACCCATCCATCTGCTCAAATGCTATTGGTGTCTTCAGGGGAAGTAACTGAAGTCCTAGCCTTGTAGCCAGTGCTCGTCTCATCAAACACCATGTGCAACCGGAATCAATAAGTGCCTCCTGTTGAATCGTCACCACTCCGTGGGAACTCTTCAGAGTCACCGGGATAAGGAAGGGACGGATGGGTTCACTTACCATTAGATCCTTAGTTCCTTCCTCATCATCGCTGTCTGCTACTATCACCGGTACAATACCAGGGTGTGACATTGGTCCGAATTCCTTCTTCGGCGTTCCGTTGTCGGCCTGTCCCGCCTGAAGAACCCCTCTGGTTCTTTCGGGACTTGTTCGGGTTCGGCCCTTCCCGCTTGGAGTTGTGGTGGCAGGTACGGTTACTTGCGCCGGTGGTAGTGGGCAGTCCAGGGCTCTATGTCCTATTTGGTTACAACAGAAACACCGTAACGGCCGGCGAGTAGTATCCGAGGGTCAGGGGTCGGCTTCCCTCGTTCCACGGCTCTCGGGGGTGACAGTCTCTCGGGCAGCCGCCTCGTTTGGGTGGTCCCACGCTTGGTCTTACATGGAATTCACGTAACCCCACATCAAGGTCTATCACTGCCTTACACTATTCCGATAAGCGGGGTGGCAAACCCCTATACACACATGCCTGTTGTAACTCGTGGTCCAAGCCAAGGTGGAATTGATGGACAAGCATACGTTCGGGCCAAGTACGAACCCTCCCTGCTAACTTCCGGAATTCCTTGATGTACTCTTTGGCAGGGCGCCCTCTTTGTTTTAAAGCGACTAGTTCTCCTTCAACTATTTGGATTCTGGTGTCATCCTCGAACTGGGCTCTAAGGCCCTCGAGAAATAACCCAACATCAGTTCATTCCCGAGCATGGTCACTGTGGAGATCTGCTACCCAGTCTGCAGCCTCCCCTGTTAACGTCATGGTGATAGCGACCACCATAGACCACTGTGATGGGTATAAATGTCCATATAGGTCGATATAACTCAGGACCTGGCTCAGGAAGAGGGCTACCCTGTCTGGGTTTCCATCAAAAGTGGTCTGCAAAGGGGGGGGGCCACACCGGTTGATGACCCCACACCCCAAAAGGCCTGTGTCCAGGCAGCGGTGGCTGGGGTCTATATGGCCCCTGTGCTCCTGCTGGAATATGTCTGCCTCCCTGGGAGCCAGCTCCGCCAGCCTGTCCCTGGCAAAGAGCCCCACAGCCCATTCCTGTGCTGCCCCCTTGGGAGGTGGTTGGTGGCTCAGTTGTCCTGGGCTTCCCTGTTAGCGGGCCCTGCGGACCTACCCACAGTTTCGGACTTGCCAAGCGAAACCAGGTTTCCGTTCCAGACAACCCTGACGGTCCATGCCAGGCGTTGCTGGGCTCCCTTCCAGCCATCCAAGGTTGCCATGACTGTGCGTCACGGAAACTAGCTTCACCAAACCGCTCACAGAGTATGTCCATAGTGGAATGAGCCAACCCCGTCGAATAATTCCATTCACCATCCTCATCCTCCACCCACCGCCTTTCTCTCCACCTTTGGAAGCATTCGCTAAAGGAAGGAGACGATATGTCCTTTACACTAGCCAGTGCAGGGCTTTGCCACCACTCCCCAGCGGATGGCTGAGAGCCTATTGACTGGGCAACCTCACTCCGGGTAACACCGACCTCAGCTGCCTCTCCGCCTTGGCTGCGGCTGCGAGCCCGCTCCTTGGGGTGCACCGTCAACTGCTGGGTCTCCATTGAACCCTCCACCGGCATTTCTTCCTGTTGCTCGAGGGGGAAGAGAGCGGTATCCACGCCCTCAGCCATCCTGGTCAAATGAAGGGTAGCGCTGATTTCCTTTCAGGGTTCCCAGGCAAAATGCAGCAACACAGAGAATACAGCTCGTTCTTTCAATGCTGGTTTATTGCGCGTTAACCCAGGCACACACTGCGTTCTCAGAAAGACTCGAAATCAGTGCTACAGCTGACCGGAGCGGCACATTTAAATAGCCCGCCCCAGCAATGGCATGGATATAGACATGCCCACGCCCCATAACGCTGGATCTGGCATCCCATAGGCATCCTGGGACTGGCTGCTGTCATCTCGCCGCCGGATGCGCCCCAGCAGTAAGGAAATACAGAGACACCTATCCCTGGCGTAGCCGTCTTCCCCACCCCGCAGACGACCGCCTAACACCCAGTGCCACCACCACCAGCCCTGTGAACACAGCTCCGTACCAACTCAATAGAAAAACGATACAAAACCTCATTGACAATAGCTGATGATTTGGTTCTTCCACAAGACATCTTTTTTACAATTTCTGAATCATCAAAAATTTGCTTCATTAACTTAATACCGCAATCTTGAGCCAGGAAAGAAATATGGTGTTTGATCCCATGGTAAGTTTCAGCCATTTCAGCTACAGTCACTTTCTCACTGAAAGAGGAGTCTTTAACAATGAAAAACAAATTGATTCGCTTGTTGCTGGAAGCTATTTTCTCCTTATCTAAATGATTTTCTGTGCTTGCATGCTGTGTGACAGCTTTTATACCATTATATTCAATTGTGAATGATTTCTGACACAATTTACAGTAGGCCGTCGTATTTGTTCTGTCGGTTTCGTTGTTTGTAATCCATGCAAAAGTAGCTTCCCAGTCTTTGGTGTATTTGCACACTCCTCTCTTTTGTTTTAAAGAATTCGAAATCTCGCTGCTGTCACTCTCATCACTCGATGCCATTTTAGGTCAGTCGACACAAGCTACAATACATTTTAAAAATGTGAACTGTACATAATTTTATAATATATTTTTATTTTAATCTCATCATTAATTTTTTCAGAGAATCAAGTTCAATGGATATTCGATCTTTGTCTCATTCTAACTTATGAAAAAAAAGATAAAACGCGATTCTCCTATCCTTATTCTCTTAGACTGTACAGCTTTAGATTACGTACCATTTCATCATAAAGCTTTTGAATAAAAAAAATGTCCACTATTTTGTGAAAAAAAATAGTGAACATAATGTGAAAAAAGTGGACTATCCGCTCAAATAGTGGACACCTGGCAACCTTATGACCTTTATTCTTATTATAATGATAGACATCAGAAGGTGGGTTTCATTTTTTTTAAGATAGAGATTTTTCTGTCAGATATCTAAGCAGGCAGAATTTAGTTAATGCCCGCAACAGACTTACGGCTTTCTTGCTTTGCCTTCTTTGGGATCTCCCATCCTTTCAAGAAGAATGTTTCCAGTTTCTTTTTTACAGTCCAATTGTTTAACCATTAATTTCAAGAAAAACTATCTTCCTGCCATCAAATAATAGACATTCTGTTAAAATGACACTGTCCTTATTTTAAAGGGCTGCTACTAAATTCCTGAAAGAATAAATCAAGGGCTCCAGTAAAAAAAAAAGTTACTTAAGTAAAATTAACTACTCATCGCTAGCAAACCCTAAATCTTCTCTATCTTCATAGCTCACTAGACATTCCTTAACTCATATCAAATGCGAATACAGAAATCAGTGATTGAACTTGGGGCAGTAGGCATTTATTTTCTTGTTATTATTCTTTTATCTTTTGTCTTTCATAGAAACAACAAGTTAATTATATTTGATTATACCCAGCTCCCCAAACACGACAAACCCTCTGAAGTGAAAACAATGATTCTTTATTAGGAGCGCCAGCAGCCCTAGCAAAAAGTTTCTCTCACCGCAGGCTAACAAGTCTGTCCAGCAAGGAGATGAATAGTTGTCTGCCACATCTATTCATCTCCTCCCCCTGCCTTTTATCCCCAGAGCTAGGGTGGGGCATTGCTAGTAGTGGTGGCTCTTCTATCCCAAGGATCAGCCCACAGATTTCCACTGTTCTCCTCTCCTCTGCCTCTGCACATCCACGTGTCAGGCGCTGGACCCAGCTGTTCGTCTTCTTCCTCATCAGCCATCTCCAGACCTGGGGGCTGCTGACAGATGGCCCAGGCTCGGCCTCTGTTTCTCTAACAGCTCCATTCCCTCTTTCCCCTCAGAGCTCTCAGGGTGCCTTAATGCTGACCCTGACTCCCATCCCATGCCTCCTCCTCATGTGATTCGGCTGCTGGAGGGGCTGGTGGCCTACAGGCCACAACACTACCATCTATTTGTGTAATATCAATATAAGATTTTCCCCCCTTCTAAAGAAAGAATATAACCATTAAACAGGATCTTGCTCCATGTAACCGCCATGTTGAATTGGTGATAGCTAGCTATTTTGAGAAAGAGTCTGATGTAGTAATTAAGGCATCAGGCTAGAAATTAGGAGACTGTAAATTCTTGTCCCGCTTTAGGCATGAAGTTATCTGGTTGATCTTGGGCCAGTCATTCTTTCTTGGATCTAAGAAGCAACAATGGCAAACACTTGCCAAGAAAACTGCAGGGACTGAATCAGGCAGTTGCCAGGAATTAAAAAAAAACTGACTCAAAGTCACACACAGAGAGACTTATTATGAACATCTGCATCTACATTATTCTACTAAAGAAAATAATTTTAATACAATGTAATTGCTATTTATGCAATCATGTGATACAAACCTAATGTTCATTGCAATTTTAACCAGCTTGATAGGAACTGCAGGCATAAACGAGTGCTGATTATACAGTTTCATATCATAAGACTATTTATTGAGGTTAAATATGTAGCCCCAATTATACCCTTGAAATAAATCTGGGAACCTATTTAGGATAGGGAGAAAGGGGATTTCTCCACCTCTACTAAATAGCTGACTGAGTTACTACAATTATCTGGTTGGCTCTGTGAGAGTGTGCCATACCAGTGCAATTGCCGTGCATATGTGGTGTTGAGGAGAACTAGTTTTTCCAGTTTCTGAGCCAGGATTATTGCATCTCAGGTTCAACAAATAAAAGCTTCACAGTTCTCTTCTGGAGAGGCCTGCTTAGCATGAACTCCCAGATACAGCCTATGCATCTGCAAGCCATTTTGTCAGTGTTCAATTATGGAATGTATATTCAAACTAATGTACTGGAATTCAATTTTATGTCTATATTTAATTATCTGACAGCAACTAGGGACACCAACAGTTAATATAGCTCAAGATAAATTATCACTATAAGACAATTTTCCATCAAGATAAAAACAAAAATTCCATCTAGAAAGGTTTTGCTCGGTTTATGCTGTATTATCTTCAAGGGATGACTTAACAAAAATACTTCTTCCTCATGCAGCTCAGAATTAGAGAAAATTTTGCAAAAAGTTTCTTGCTGACAGCATGCCCTTCTGTCACCTGGATAGACAATTTGGCAGGTATAATCAAGATCCAAAAAGCATATCAAAATAATTTGAAGGTAAATTTGGAGAGATTAAATCATTAGTTTAAAAGGATTTACTATAGTAGTTCAATCCTTATTCTTGTATGTTATATAGTTCTTAAATCTAAGAATACAAATAAAGTGGAACTTATTTCTTTATATATAACCTTTTTATCTAAAGAAGCTAATGACCTATATAGGCACATTAAACCAATTAATTTAAATTATGAGAGGAGCAGCAATAAAATAAAATGTAAGCAAGAATTACATTAAGATTTACAGCAGAATGTTATTGGCAAGAAATCAGGAAAATGATTGAAGAAATAACTAAACAGAAGGTTGAAATGAAACCGGAGTTTTTCTTATTTGGAATGACCACACCACAATATAATAAAGAGATGAAGTATCTTATTATTCACATCTTAACAGCGGCACATATAGCATACACTCAAAACTGGAAATCTGAACCACTACCAATAGAAGAAAAAATAATTGCGAAAATAACAGAATGTGCAGAAATGGACAGACTTACAAAAGAATTGCAAGAGAAAGACGATACCGATTACTATTTAGTCTGGCAAAGATGGTACTCCTGGTTAGAGGGAAAGATAGGACCAACAAATAATACTTTTTGTCAATCTAACCAAGAAACACAGACAATTATGTAAGAGGCAGAATAGAATGATTGTGTAGATAAATACCTAGAAGGATTTCTAGAAAGTTATATAAATGTAGTTGATATTTTCATAAAAAAGAAACCTTGGATATGTATAAATGTCTAAATAAGTAAACATCTAAAATAGATATGTATAGATAAAAATAGACGAAATAGAAAACAACCACCGATGCAACAGCTTTCAGAAGTCAGTCAGTGGACTGAGTTAGTGTTGGGTTTTTTTTTTTTCGTATTGTCTTAATGTATCCATGTTTGTATGTATTTTTGTTTTGTGTTCTTGTTTAACTTATAAAACCTTAATAAAAATTTTTTTTACAGCAGAATGGATCAGACAAAACATACCTCCCACTATGAATGCTTCAACTACATATAATGTTTTTATTGGCAAATTATTGCCAGAGGAGTGAATATATATTTTCTCTGGGAATGGTAAATTTCACAATTTGGTGCCACAACCCCAAAATTTTTTGTCTAGTATATCTATCATGTGTAAATCACTATAGGCCAGGACAGGACATCTATAGATCTCAGTGAATAGGCAAGATCATGAAGAAGCACACTATCTTTTAAATATCCCAGATCCAAAATATTTATATATTTAAAGGTGATAATAAGTTCCTCCAAGTATCCCCAGAAAGAAATCAGTAAAACATGGCCAGGTAACAGAGTTATATTGTCAATTAAAATACTTTGAAAAGATAATCCTTTTCAAAGACAATATCGTGACAATTCTGATCATGGCCAAGGATGACTTCAGAAAAAGCTGCAGTTGGCACAAGTGCTGAAAATCTGAGAACATATCCTTGGTCACAAAGACATTTTACTGGGTAAAACAGGAGTTTGTTTGCCCGCACCTAATCTACCACAGAGTAGCTCAAAAAACCCAGCAGTATCACTGTTCTGGAATCTGATAGAAAGGAAAGAAATGATATCATTTCTAATCAACAGATATGGTGTTAATGGTGCATATAAGGACAAATATTTCTATACCACCAGAAAGGAAGATAAACATGTACTCATACTAATCTATATATGTAGGTTGTTTTTATAAATAGATAAAGTTTTAGAATTATAAACATCTTTATAATTATAAAGATGTTATGTTATGTTAATATAATTAACATCTATAAAGATGTTACAGTAAGTACTTCTATATAGTTTGTTTATATAGTTAGTATTGCGCTAGATCCAACACAGAGTTGAATTCTCACTCGAGGTCCAAATGACCAGGCTCATTTTATCCTATTTGGGACACATTAGGCAAAGACGTTCTTAAGAGAAGACTCTAATGCTGGGAAAGGTGGAAGGAAAGGAGAAGAGGTCAATTAGCAACAAGATGGATGGACTCCGTTACAGTGACAATGAGTGCACCATTGAAAGACCTGAAGGATGAGGTTAGGGGTAGATGGTCTAGGTCGGTGCTAAGAATCAACAATGACTTGATGGCACATAATCGACTAATCATCAATTGCACTTGATGGCACATGATTGTTAACAAACCCAGTATTTCAATTTGTATAGAACATCCAAAGAACATATTAAATCAGTGGAATAGAATAGAATAGAATAGAATAGAATAGAATAGAATAGAATAGAATAGAATAGAATAGAATAGAATAGAATAGAATAGAATTCTTTATTGGCCAAGTGTGATTGGACACACAAGGAATTTGTCTTGGTGCATACGCTCTCAGTGTACATAAATGAAAAGATACATTCGTCAAAAATCATAAGGTACAATACTTAATGATAGTTATAGGGAACAAATAAGCAGTCAAATCATATTAGGAAACAGTCAATATAAATCTTAAGGTACCTATATTAGCCAATTCAAAAAGCTTATAAAAGGGTATGTGAGCATCAAAAACTTTTCATGAGGCCTGTTTGCAAAAAACAAAAAAAGTGGGGGAGGATGGAAAGTGTCTTGTCTTAAATCAATTTCTGCAGTTTTGGAGAAAATGTGGGACTATTCTGTAGACAAATTGCTTTCTGTCAAATGCTGAACTGATGTTAGTTACAATAGGGATCTCCAAAAGGCATTAGGAATGAAGAAACAAGAGAAACAATACATTTTTAGAAATATAAAATTTCTCATCTAGCAAAAAATAGAACTGAAACAAAGTACACTGTTTTTACGATAAGAGATAATTTTAGGTATCCTATAATATCTGCTTCCACCATTTTAGGCAGAATTTCTAATACAGAGAGAGGAGAGGTGCTCACAAAAATTAGAGTCCCAATCTAGGTAGAATAAAATTGTTTTCACAGATCCTCAGTGTAGGATCCCACTGTCAAATGATATGATCCTAGTAGTGCAACGAAGAAAGCTAATTGGCTAGAAAATAAGAAAATTTCCAAAAATCATAAAATTTAAGATAACTGTAAACTAGCATGAGCATCTGTGGTTTTAAACTTTTGTTCTGTCAGATGGGAGTTTGTCAAACAAGGCATTGAAATATGATGAAAGCACAAAATTGTACTTGGCACAGTAGCTAGTAATTTTCATAGTTATTACTCTAATAGTGATGAAATTCTAGAAATATTGTTTATAATACAGTTTCTAAAATTATCTTCCCAAAATGTATCTTTATATGAGCACACTGTTCCCAAAGAGCCCATGGAACAGATATTTACTATTGATGGGTATTTTCAAAGCCTTTGCTCTACCCTTTAATAAATATTTTAATCTTTCAACCTCCCTTGGATGACATCTTCCTGAAAACATAGCATAGAGCAGATATCATACATATAACAAGACAAGATTATTACATTGAATTCTGTCTGAAGCTGCCTGTAAAAAGCAGGATAGTTCTTCTGAGGTATTTAGGGCAGCAGGAGGCATGCATTTTGCATATTGTGTGTATGTGTGTGTGTGTTCTTTCCTTCAAGGACTCAGTGTCAACTCTGAAGCTTGACTGAGGCCATCTTGGAGGCTTCATTGTTGCCACAATGGTGCTGAGGGATTGGGAGGGGGCGGGAATAGAGATAGCTGGGGTTTTGTAACCAAAACAAAATAGAGAACCAAGGATATTCCCACAGGTGGCTGAAGAAAGGAGTGAAGTTTCCAAGTAACCGGACAGTAGCTTGATTGGACCGTATGACTGATTGTTTGGGAAAGGGGGAAAAACTTTTACCTTTAATTAGGTGAAAACTGTGGGAACCTTTAGAGTCGGTTTTCACCAGTCTGTGCCAATATGATATATCCAATAAACTTGTTCTTTGAGGAAACTGCTTGCCTCTGAGTTCTGTTTGCTATGGGTGTATTACTTGGAACCCTGATACTCAGAGCTCAAAACAGTCAACATTAGTAAGATGCTAAAAATGAACCAATAAAAACATACATGCACAGACACACACTTGGAGGAGGAGAGGGCTGAAAATTTCCCCTTTGTCATTCAGGTAACATGTTATATCCATTTTGGCCTTTGGCAGCAAGATCTTTGGTTACCTTTAAAGCCCAAAGGACTGAAGTTAAGATAGGCCAAGGATGTCTCTTTCCATAAGAATGACTGCAATATCTAAGATCTGCCCAAATAGGGACTAAAGTTGAGGTATATTTTGAGGAAAACAAAAAGGGGCTTCTCTGTGCCATGCCATGTCTATAGATGCCATTCCGATTTCCTCTCCATTGCCTCAATTTAAGACCACAATTGAGCCCAAAATTTCTGTTGTGAAGTGAGACGTTTGTTAAGTGAGCTTTGCCCCATTTTACAATCTTTCTTGCCACAGTTGTTAAGTGAATTACTGCAATTGATAAGTTAGTAACCTGATTGTTAAGTGAATCTGGCTTCCACAATGACTTTGCTTATCACAAGGTCGCAAAAGGTGATCATGTGACCTTGGGACACAGCAATGGCCATAAGTATGAATCAGCATCTGAATTTTGATCACATAATCCTGGGGATTCAAAGGCCCAAACTGTGAAAAATGGTCATAAGTCACTTTTTTCAGTGCTGTTATAACTTTGAATGGTCAATAAATAAACTGCTGTAAGTCGAGGACTACCTGTATTTCTACTGACTTCTTAAGATTTTTCCTTAGACTGAGTTGGTAAGTATTATATTGAAATCTGTATGATATCACTCTTTTAGGAGCCTCATTTCTTATCAGTAATTTTTGTTATTTTTTCTTGAGGCAGGGATCCTGGCTATACATACTTATCTATTTAAGTATGCTTTCCATTGCAGAAGAAAGTGGGGTTCGTGGAGGAGGGGAATTCCAAAGATGAAAGATGCCATAAGGTAAAGATAAAGGTTCCCCTCGCACATATGTGCTAGTCGTTCCCGACTCTAGGGGGGCAGTGCTCATCTCCGTTTCAAAGCCGAAGAGCCAACGCTGTCTGAAGACATCTCGGTGGTCATGTGACCGGCATGACTAAACACCAAAAGCGCATGGAACGCTGTTACCTTCCCACCAAAGGTGGTCCCTATTTTTCTACTTGCATTTTTTACGTGCTTTCGAACTGCTAGGTTGGCAGAAGCTGGGACAAGTAATGGGAGCGCACCCCGTTACGCAGCACTAGGGATTCGAACTGCTGAACTGCCAACCTTTCAATCAACAAGCTCAGTGTCTTAACCACTGAGCTTGTCCCTCTTGTCACCATGTCCCTCTTAAAGATGCTATATCAGCATCTTATTAAATAAATATGTATTCTGTTCATATAGAACTATAGATCTTAAGGTGATCTATTCCAAAGATAATGATTTGTTTGCTTTAATCACAAAGACAAATGCTAATACTGTGCAAACAAAGCCACAAAATATCACATTCATCTTTCAGTGGTATATCAGTATTAACCAAAAATATAGACTGAATGTACAGTAATAGGAAATTGAAAGAAGGAATCAACCACTCAGTTTTTCTATATCGATACTTGTCTATTGTGCTAACTACATTTTTGAATTAAAGGAGACTTATTTTCACAACTTTTAAAACAGGAGCTGTGTAAACCACATAATAGGCAAGATAAATTTTAACAAAGAAAGAACTAGGATTATTGTTTAGTTCTAGCTTCTGGAACCAATTCTTCAAGGAACAGCAAAACTGGGGAAAAAATTCAGCCAACTCAGCCATTTAAACCATCCAGAAAACATGTCATGATCAATTACAGTATATCAAATGTCAGTGAGGGATCTTGCAAATATAAGTCCAATAATACACTTCTTCTGTTTTGTTTTGAAATCCAGCAATCTTAATCCCCAAATTTAGCCAATGGTCTCCCCAGTTATTTTATCTAGTTGTTTGCTTAAACTTTGAAAAGCAATAATAGATAAAATTATTGTAGTACTTCTATTCCTCCTTTTGTTCTGGTTTTGATTCTTAAAGAGATTTTATTCTGTTTTTGTAACTTTGATTTTAAGTGCAATTTTAATCCGACATATTTTTTGGATTTAACATTTTGCAAAATCCTTCAGAGTTCTTTGTAATAAAAGTGGTATAGGAGTGCAAATAAATACATAAAATGGGTAATATCAGGAAAAGTGAAAAATCCAGAATGCAGTTTATTCCTATTGTTTACCTCAATAAAAAGAAACAGTGTCTGGATTAAGAGCCCAGCAATTGCCCTTGGCATTATAAATACCTGGGCTGGTTTATTATACTTCAAGGTGGGATTTTGCTTGTCTTGAGCTCAGCTACTTAACCAATACTGATACCATTACTACTTCTGTGTTGGAAGCACCGAGGTGTTACCATGGTGAAAGGATCAGCTGGCAACATCACTATTGCCAGGAGATGACCTGTTGGGGGCTCCTTTCAAATCCCCATTAATGAGCCCACCAAAGTGGTATCTATTTATCTACTCACATTTGTATGCTTGAACTGCCAGGTTGGCAGGAGCTGGAGCAAATGACGGGAGCTCACCCTGACATATAGCAGTACTCAGGCTTTGAACGGATTGCAATTTGTCAACCCAGCATCCCAACCACGTGAGCCATCGTACTCCACTATTGGTTTGGTCCTGTTAAATTTACTGAAGTTTTTCCTGACTATCATAGAAAGAAAGAACAATATTCAGAAAAAGTGAGGCCTCATCGGTTGGGCATACATCTTGTCCAATATCGTTCATTTTCACTCTCTGCCTTACATTCTTACAACTGCCTTTTTCTTTCATCTTAGACTTTTTTCCTTTAAAAAAGTTTCTGTCATGATCCCCGTGGGTCTTATTTAGATATTTATGTATTTAGCAATGAGTAAGCAAATAGTACATTGTTTCCTCTTTGCATTCATTTGAGTGGGCATGGGATAAGAATTGTTTAGTAGAGGCTTTACAATAATACTGTTCCAAGGCTAGATTCTCTCTTAGGAAGAAGAATAACTTTAGATTATTAATTTAAACAGGATCATGATATTAGCTGGAAGAGTTAACACATCTTTCATTTATCAAATATTTCTTTAGGCCAATAATGCCATCACCTATATTATAAGTAAAGTATTCTGCTTAGCAACTCTATAGGAATAAAGCAGTTTATGGCATCCTGCCAAGAGTAGCTTCTCATGAGACGGGCAGCCATATAAATTTGATTAATAAATAAATGCAATTAATACACAGAAATAGTATATTCTAATTAATTATCTGAATTGGTAGTTGGCTATCTGGCTTTTGAAACCAAGACAGGGAGCTTCAAACCAGTTGGAGATATTCTTGATAAGATAAGATAATGTCACTGGATAGATAGGACTGAAAATGTTTATTTCTCAGAGTTTGGGAGCTGTAAAGATATAAAGGCTTGAAGCCTGTATATGTTAAGCCTTACAGAGCCCTTTTGGAGTTTAACAATTGAAGATAAACTACGCAGTTGAAAATTAGGCATTGTTGGTCAATTTCTCCCACCACAATCTGGGAAATACTGAAAGGGTACTTGGAGCCCTATAAGGCCCTTCACTTGTTCTGTCTTGCAGTAGATATTGTCTGTCTATCATATAGCCTCTTGAGCCTTGTTGTATGCTTCCTACTTGGGGATACTATAAATGTGAAATCTGGATTCTGAAAGCCAAATTTAGTATCTGAATGAGAATGAACTGAGAAGGCTGTAGCCTCCAAGAAAACTTTTCCTAATGTAGGAAACAATGACAGAATTTGTATTGTCTAATAAGACCTCTTGTTCAGATGAATTAAGCATTTTCCTATGACACTTTATGTTCCACTAGTAGATTTATTAGTCATGAGACACAGTTTCTGCAAACTGGATGCAATTGAACTGAGCAAAGCAAGGCTCTGTCTTATTGGACCTGCCAAAGTCCTATAGGAACACTCTCTAGAATTTATTAAAATTATGTGTGGAATCTGTTCTCCATTGTGATATAGAGCAGGGGTCTCCAAGTTACCTTGGCAACTTTAAGACTTATGGACTTCAACTCGTAGAGTTCTGGGAGTTGAAGTCCACAAGTCTTAAAGTTGCCAAGGTTGGAGACTCCTGATATAGAGATATATCAGGGGTCTGTTTGAACCAATCTGAAATTCTTTTTGTCTCCCAAAGGAAGTTGTGCTCCTACATCTTTTCTTAGATTAATAGATGATGTTTATTTCCAACACGATTTCTAGCAAAAAGGAAAAGAACACCCACAGTTGACGCACAAGAAGCAACTGAATCATGACCTTTAAGATAGAAAGGGTAGCACTATTACTGTGATGACAAAAGGGACCTAGAGTGAGTAGTCAACCATATGTTCAGATTCATTTTCAGATCCTAATTCCCAGCATTTGTCTTGCTATCAGGTATGTCCTTGAGAGAATGAAGCAAACTCCAATTAATTAATCCAGGGACCGGAGGAAACCGAGAGTAAACTGTTTTCATTCTTCTGACTCTACATCATTTATAAGATTTATGATTTACATTGCACACACAAAATTGACAAACATCGACTTCCTTGTTTGACACCAGACTTTCATAAGGCATTCACAACTGGAACAGCAAATTACGATGCTTTATCTAAAAGGTTGTTCCACCAAAATATGTACACTGACATTTACAGAATAATTGCACTTAAAAAGAGGAGAGTGAAAGACAAGATCCTGGGAGTGGCCAGGGAAAGGCGTACAATAAACACAAACTAGCAATCCTGGGTTTGGATATCTGACTCAAGTATCCACGCCAAATTGGAAAACAGAAACAGGAAGAATCAGATTGTGTCCACCAGCAGGCAACTTATTCATGATGTGATTTAATGTGCCAGGATGCCTGTCTAGACTTGACTATCGTTTTCAGTAGCAATTTTTCTGCTGAACTAACCTAAACGTGAAGCAATTGATCAAAATATATGATCGACGTCCAGGAAGTCTGAAGGCAGCCAGTAAACATGTTTTATATCTCAGCTTCAAGGTTATCTGCTTTTAAATGTCATATAAACCCAAATCAATAATTATGGCTTACTCTGGCGGTGATGACAAGAATATTGTCAAGTGCAATCTAACGAGATGGCATTGGAAATCACCATTTTTTTTCAGAAGGAAAGGAATGATGGCCATATTGAGATGCATTTCATTCCGGGACAGAGATGCAGCTTCACCGAGCAGCTTGCAGAAATAAGAGATTATTGTTATTGAATCACGGAGAATCCATGCAGGCTGTGTTATTGCAGTCATAAATTAAAGTGACAATTCATCAGTGGCAGCTTCTCCTTGGGAGTAGCTTTTCTAATCTCATGTTGTCTTTCCAAACCGGCTGGCCAAGGCACAGGATGGTGTGATGTGTTCTTCTTTTACAGCTAAATTATGACTCCACCGTGATTGATCTTCCCAAGCTATTTTGAGATTGTTTAGAATTATCTGTGCTAGATTATATGTTTGCTAAGACTGGTTGGGTGTGTGTGGAGGGGAAGGGGGGATCGATCCAATGGCTTGATGCCA
This sequence comes from Pituophis catenifer annectens, assembly GCF_029215685.1. NCBI lineage: Eukaryota > Metazoa > Chordata > Lepidosauria > Squamata > Colubridae > Pituophis > Pituophis catenifer. Next base: position 72,354,492 of record NW_027256883.1, read on the forward strand.
AAACAGGTTTTAAAAAAGAATTCCCTTGCTCCAAAATTCACTCTGAAGCCAAAAATAGAGCCTTAATTAGGAATGGGCAGGCTGGGGCTGTCAAAGACATTTTGTGCCTGAGGCAGGATAGAAAATGATGTCCCATCAGCTGCCCGGGGATCAGAACACTCAAAATCAGTCAGTTATTTTGGTACATAAAACAGATATTTCAACAAGCACCTCTTCCCTTTGAGTCATTCCTAGGGCATAATCTATTTACAGACTTTTCAGGAAACATAAAATCCTTCCTTCCTCCCTCCCTCCCTCCCGTCCTTCCTTCCTTCCTTCCTTCCTTCCTTCCTTCCTTCCTTCCTTCCTTCCTTCCTTCCTTCCTTCCTTCCTTCCTTCGTTCCTTCCTTCCTTCCTTCCAATTCTGTATTCCAAAAACATTCAGGTTGGTCTTGGCAAGTGTCTGTAAAATCCTGGCAATAAAGGAGACTTTTTTCAAATAGCAGAAAAGGTAGGCGTGTCAATCCCAAGGACTCTATTTCATTGAGTGTGGTTGATGTGGAAGAAGTAGCACTTCTACTCCAAATTCAGATAAACTATTATAGTAGTCCTCGACTTAACAACCGTGCATTTAGTGATTGTTCAAAGTTACAACAGATCTGAAAAAAGTGACTTAAGACTTAGGACCATTATGGCTTCAGTGTTCCAAGATCATGTGATCATCTTTGCGTCCGTCTGACAAAAATGGGGAAGCCAGATTCACTTAGCAACTATGTTACAAACTTAACAACTGTAGTGATTCGCTTAACAACTGTGGCAAGAAAAGTTATACAATGGGTCAAAATTCACTTATCAACTGTCATACTAAGCAATGGACATAGATACTTTATCTTAAACTAGTCCTTTCCCATCATCTTCATATATAAGTAGTCCTCAACGTATGACCACAATGGAGCCCAACATTTATGTTGTTAAGTGAAACATTTGTTAAGTGAGTTTTGCCCCCATTTTACGACTTTTCTTGCCACAGTTGTTAAGTGAATCATTGCTGTTGTTTAGTTACTTGGTTGTTAAGTGAATCTGGCTTCCCCATTGACTTTGTTTGTCAGAAGGTCGCAAAAGGTGATCATATGACCCTGGGAAACTGCAACCGTCATAAATATGAATCAGTTGCCAAGTGTTTGAATTTTGATTACATGACCATGGGGGTCATATGTGTGAAAAACAGTCATAACTCACTTTTTCAGTCCCATCGTAACTTCAAATGGTCACTAAATGAACTGTTGTAAGTGGAGGACTACTTTAGATCAGGCATGTCCAACCCACAGCCCACAGGCTGCATGTGGCCCTGGACAGCTAGTAACGCACTCCAGGGGCGGGTTCCAAATTCCATCACTACCGGTTTGCTTGTGCTCGTGCGCACGCTTGCGCGTGCAACACTTCTATGCATGCGCAGAAGCATCCAGGCAGGTGGGCGGAGCCTCCCACCACCACCGCTACTGGTTTGCCTGATCCGGTGCAAACCGGTAGCAACCCACCACTGACACACTTCCATAAAACTCCCTGTTTATGACCTTGTAGTCCCTATGCAACCCTATGAGAAATAATAAAAAAATATTTAAAAATAAAAGAAGTTTGTTATTTAGACACATTAACTAAATTATATATTTTATATGGAGCCCAAGACAATTCCTTTTCACTCAATGCACCCAGGCAAGCAAAAAGGTTGGACGCCAATGATAAAAATGCTAAAACATTTCATAAACAGGACAGAGTTTTGTGGTACCCACGTTGCAACATGTTCCATACTGTTTGGGACTGTATCCTGATCAGAAAGGATCTACATAATCTGTTCTTTCAATGATACTATGCCGCATGCCTCTGCCACCCAGTTCCTTAGCAACCTTCCCCCAAAGGGGAAGTTAGAACCTGGGCAGAAATTGTTCAGAATGATTGCATTGAAGGATACCCTCTCTTAATACACGGAGCATCTCACTTTCTTTAACAAGGGAGTAACAATCTCCAGAATGCAGCTACATACGTATAATTCAAACCAGCCCCAAAAACCAAATTGGGTATGAATCCAATCTAGAGGTGATAAAGCTCATATTCAGAGTACATTTATCTACTTCCTCAGGTCCCACGTTCAAAATAATTGCAAGACGACACTCCACTAATCTCTCATGACTCTGCTCCATAGCTTGTAAATTATCCTTGCAAAATCAGAGTAGATACTTCTTACTTATTTTGCCTCTTCCTATGAAAGTGTTAGGCTGGCTACAACCTGGTTGCATGTTATAACTTCTCACATAAATTCCAAAAATTGCACGAAGGTCCAAATAATTAGAAATCTTAATTTTTATTGCAACAACTTTAGAAATAATTTTCATGCTTAGACTTAATCCTATTTTGTCTAAAGAATTGATATCTTTTGAGCTTTCTGGACACAGGGCAATCTCACTTAATAGAAACAAACATGTAAAAAGAATACAAAATGAACAATACAATATTTCCTTGGCAACATCCATTATTCAGTTCAACTCTGTTTAATGCCTGTCTATAAATACAACCTGCTAATGTAGATTATTTTTTGCATGTCTTGTGGAAAGGAGATGGCATGTTGAAATGGGCATCACCTAGCATTATAATGGATATAACAGAAATGTTTTGCTCCTACTATATTCAGATACCTTGGACTTTTTACATTAAATATTTGATCCAAAGGAAATCATGTGACTTGATGATAAAAAAAATGTTTGGAATATGAATCTCTGGTCTTTCTTACAATCTGATTGTGATAAACTTGTAAAAAGTCTTTCTCTTTTGAACAAGTGCCATTCCTAGCCAATTGCTGCCATTGGCGTTCTATATCTACAAAGGAATAATGGATACAAGATATAATGGAGGCAAACGTTAGCCCAACTGAGAAGATTTTGTATCCTTTGCCTGGAGTTTAACTTTCCCTAATTGAAATTTGAGATATGGCAAATTGATTTTTCTTGGAGGGAGGGATAATTTTTGCAACTGCAGAAAAAGAGGAAATATATCAACATAATCATTAAAAAAGACCACTCAGCTGAACAAAAGTTGTATCTGTTAATGCATGTATACAGTACAGAAGCAAATTTAAAAATTGTTAATCTGATTTTAAAAATATCATTCTGACCGCTTGTATTTGTTTAAAAAGTCTTTATTATTTTATTTAACAGAAGAAAATACATGCATGCAACAATGTTTATAACATGATGTCAAAATAAAATATTTTTAAAGGTTTGGAAACTTTTTTAAAATCAATTTTTATCACTAAAAATTGTGACAGAAAAATTCAGTTACCTTCTTTACCACTTTAAAAAAAACAACTGATCCAGTTGTTGAAAGATAACAAATACTAACATTTCATTCCCTGAAATCAAATGTAGATTTATTCTTCCAATGTCATACAATAACTTTTCCCTAAAGTATGGTCTATGATTAACCAATTACGAAGGTTACTTGCTTGAAAAGATCTGCATTTTTTGCAGCAATTAGGAGTTTAGAAATAGCATGGGAGCATGTGGCGAGATAACCTTCAATCTGGTTCTATCTGCTGTCTGGATGCCAACTGCTCTTTACGTGCTCTTTTCATACCTTTTGTTTTTAAATCAAATAGAGGACAGCCTTGTATAAACTAGGACACACAGCCACTCTCTGTCTCTGACCTTCCTCCCGCAGAGCTCAGCTATGGTGATTAAAGATAAAGCTTTAAAAGCTGTATCGTTATTCAACCTCATTCACAAAAACGGACAAAAGTCTACAGTGGTCGACCCCTCCAGTGTTTTTCCTGCTGTTTCTTCCACCTTGTTTCTTGACATAAAAAATCCATTAAGGGGCAAGAAGGATGAAACAGCCACCCAACATCTTTTGCTTGGTAATACAAAACAACGTCCATCTGGAAGCAATTCTGTCTCCACTACATTAGAGTGAGAGTGATTAATGGATGATGGATAAGAGGAATCCAGTCATCAGCCCCTGGCTGTTGCTGTTAGTTGACCTACGTAAGCAGGGTAGCCCCATGTCCTAGTTTTATTCCTTCATGATCACCTTCCATCATACCCAACTGTGCTTTAGTAAGCACAATATTGTCTTTCCCAAAAATTTTATTGTCATGAACTTGCTCCAGGGTTACTACAGTTTTGTCTTAAAGCGGCAGATGAAGTGAGAGCAGGATTTGGCAAAACAATGCAAAAGATTCTCAATAGCTTAGGATGGTTGCTTGAAGCTGTTTAGGAAATCATTTAAAATTTAAAATAATTTATTCATGCATCATTTTCAGGTTGTTCACTTATCTCCTTTTTTTAATGAGTTCGGTCAGCCTTGATGATTAAAAAAATATATATCACCCTTCCTCATTACAACACTAAGGAATGTGGTCCATCTGATTCATATTTGTAAAATTCCAGGAATTATGTTTAAGATACTCTGACCCTGTGCATTTTGGGGTCAAAACATTTAACTTTTTTAAATATCTTTTTTAGGCCTATACAAAATGGGTTTGTCCTGACAGCATGGATGATCTTGCCTGGCTTGGGTAATGAAAACGTCTGCAAGAAAACAACCAGCCTCAGAGAGGATCAAAGACCCCTCTTTTTGATAACATGGATGAATTCCATTTTTATTTTTTCCTTCTTGATGGCTATAGATGCCCACTTTCTTCAAAATTCTCTTGCACTCCTAACAGCTGCAGAAACAGTTTGGCATCCTTCTGTTTCCTCTGCAGCTTTCCTTCATCTAATGGCCACGAGAGCTGTTCAGCCTGAAAGAAATGCCAAAAATAATGTAGCATTAAAACTGGAGATCCCTCTTCCTGCTGTTTTGCAGAATACCAATATTCTAATCCCTTGTGGAGGTGATATCATACCATCTCGAAATCAGCCAATGTCTTCATATTTGTATCTGTGTTTATATAAGTAAGATATTGATGCAGTAAGAGTATCCATGCTCTTGGATATCAGACGATAGGTATTATCATTCCATTTCCACTGAATTTTCTCTTTTCAAAATCTCTTACTGAGCTACTACTTCCCATAGTGGTCATCAGTCTCAGATTCTAAAGAACAATTTTTGTAATGCTTTAGACATTCCCCCCCCCCCCTTTTTTAAGCAAAGTGCTTGACAGAAGAAATTTGTACTTATTTCCTCTATTTTCATTTACTTCATAAAAAAAAACACTAATTCCCCACAGTAGACTATATAAAGCACTACTCAATCCTTTTCTACCCAGTTACTCCACATCTTCAAATTTCTCCATCCATTTTTCTGACTTTAGAAAACATTTTACAAAGCTACACAAATTCATCTACTTTCACCATTTTATATAACATGCAATTGCTACTCGCTTTTCTCTATCAAATCTAACTAGCTTTGATCCTTGAGTATCAATTTTCAGATCCATATTTCTTATTTCCTCATACAATCTAATAGTTGCTGCAAATCATCATTGGGGTCCTCAGTCAACAAGGTATCTTTTGCACACAAAAACACACATACATTCACATTCCCAATCAGCAAACCTTTAGCATCACAAGCAAACATCCTGTATCACAATCCTTACAGATTGATTCATAAATATATTAAACCATTGAGAGAAATTCCATTTATTCTCAGACATACTTTACTTCCATTATACACTGTTGCATTCAACAACCGTCAATTCCATCTGTCAATTTCACATTCAAGCAGAACAATCGATTATTCAACTCTATTTACTTTTTAAACATACTTTCTCTACATCATAAAACATACAATATGTTTTGTTTAGTTTTGTTCTTTTTGTTGTCATTGTTCACATTCAGCTATCCTGCTGAAAAGGAAAAATCTGTCTTCTATGGCCTAAAACCATACTGCGCTTCCCAAATTTTGCTCCATTGTAAAGTTAACTTCCCTTTACAGTATTTCAGAATGTCAGTAAAAAGCTAAGCAAATTGAAAGCTTTCAGGATCCATATTTACTTGCCTGGATTTGAATACATTTGAGTAAGCAAGAGAAATGCATGTTCTGGCTCATATACACAAGTAGATTATTTCCACCCCTTCGCTTTCTGTTAAATAGGGGGGGAAAAAACTTTTGCAAAAGAAGTTGGGAATTGTGGCTGGTGAGAAATTATCTGACGGGAATCCTCATAAGCCATCTGGAGGAATGATACAAAGATAATTGAAATGGAGAGAAATTTGTTTCAGGCAACAATTACTTCAAGAAGGATATGTAAAAAAAAACTCAAGCTAAACTTTATGGTATGAAATTAATTTTCATTTCTTTTTCCATGTGGTACTAAGAGCTTCATTGTTTCTGATTTTTATGATATCTATGCAACTAAATTATTTTATGTTTGATGCCTCTTGGAGTTTCTGAGTATCATAAGTTATGGTCTCATACTTACATTTTGCTGTACAGCTTTTTAGGGCAAATTCCTTTAAGTTGCTTGTGATTTTAGTAGCATTATTTTCAATTCATTCACTACGGATTATATTTATACTTGACTACCTAAAATTAGAAATAAATGTTTACATTTCCTTTTTTCCCTTTTCTCAATAAAGTCGGCTTTACATTATACCTTGTGATATTGATTAAGCTGGCTCTCAAATGGGGGAGGAGAGAGAATGATCTCCCTAATCACATGCATCAAATCACAAGGCGAGGTACTGGCAGTATAAAACTTACTCGATTTTTATCTTCCGATTTTAGTTCTATTGACCAGTAAAATGCCTAGATTGGGAGGTTCATACCTTTCCCCTCCCCAAGGGTTGAGGAGGGGATGTTGTGATATATGGTTGTAGCAATTATGACAAGGCAGGAAGATGGGCTAGGATGTACAAGCCCAGAGAACTTATGAGTCAGGAGATTTGAAACTTCAAAATGTTTATCCTGGAGACTTAGCCATGCCCATTGTCAGCCCCACCACCCCTTATACACTTTGGATTAGAATTCTGTCAAACACCTTCCCAAGGACAGTTAACAAATGAAACCCATGTAGTTTGGACATTCACACTTGCTACTTTTCCCTATGCAGAGAAGTACAGGAATGGCTTTCTTCCAATCATCAGTCTTCCCAGGTAGCTCCGCCCAGTAGTGGGATTCAGCTGGTTCACACCGGTTCAAGCAAACCGGTTGTTAAATTACCCACCCACCCACCCACCCTGCTATCAAAGTGGATCCTGGGTGCTGCGCTGCATTGCAATGGAGAAACGGGCAATGGAGCGGCCGGCACAAGAGAAGGAGAAGGCTGCTTTCTCTCCTCCTTCCCTTGTGCTGGCTGCTCTGTTGCCCATTTCTCCATTGCAGTGCAGCGCTCAGGATCCACTTTGATTGGGGAGGTAATTTAACAACCGGTTCACCCAGGGTCAGGTTGGGCGTCGCGGGAGGCTTTTCCCACATGTGTGGCAGAGCTGGAGGACGGGGATGGGCCACGCCTCCCATGACAGCCAACCTGACCCTGGGCAAACCAGTTGTTAAATTATTTGAATCCCACCACTGGCTCCGCCACTTATGGTTTGTTTTTCAGGAACAACAGAGCTGCTCTTGTCTTTTATATTAAATCAGGATTATCTAGCACTTAGTTGGAAGAAGCCATGGTCATTACAAGACTTCTCTTTCTAGGTGCTTATACCATCAATGTGTACACACAGTCGTAATTCTCTTTCAGTGTATTCCAGCTTGGAGCTAGAGAATTTTGCTAAAATGTATACTGTAGCCTTTCACCAAAACCAGGTGAATGCTGCAGATCCTTTACCATTTTAAAGAAATGTACTTGAATGAAAAGAAATATGGAAGATGAGTATTAGTAATACACATTTTAATGAAGTGACTTAAAAATCCATCATGCCTAAAAGCCTCCAGCAGTACAGTAGAGAACTGGAGACAATTCAGAATTAAGCAGTCTTTCTAGATATTGCTACATTGTAGGAATTAAATTGCTTTAATGGTTGGCAACCATAAAAAGTTATGATAGTTGTACAAAATTCAGGAATATCGCTTGTCTAGCTAATAAAGCTGCTGGTAGAGATTCGTTTCATAGGCAAGGATAAAAGTAAAGAAGAAAAACGTTTAAATCCTTTTCTTTTAAATCTTTAAAATATAGAACAAGATCACATATAATATTGAATTGCCAGTCTACAAAGAAAAATGTTCTTAGGCCTAGGTGGGTATACTAGAGAGGCATATTAACTTCAGTAATGTTGCTTCTGAATAGATATACAGTGTAAGATCATTAAAGCAATCAGTCAATGTTGGATTGCTTCTTTAGAAGTCATGTTCCAATATTACATAAAACCAGAACAAAAACTTGAATGTCCTTAGGGGTCAAACGGTGCACTCATTGGCCATCTCCACCATCCTTCAAACAGCAAGGACTAATATATCAGAATCAGGGTTAATGACATGCAGGGGGAAAAAAACCTTGCTTTTTTATTTTATTCCTTGTCATTCAATTTGATGAAAACATTATTGCATTTAATGTTCTTTCAAAAGAAAATTTCAGTGAAGTTCTCAAAAAGTATGTGCTGTCGTTTTTAGTTAGAAGCAATGATGTATATAAATGTCCTGAATTTTCCAGTATAATCCTATATCTTCCTTGGCTTCCAATACTTTCACTTCAGTTTGAAGAGGGGAGTCTTTTCACTGAGTTTCTATTGTGGTAGAAGGTATGGGCAGCCAGGGTTGTCACTGAATGAAGAAATGATGAATAGCAAGGACAATTACAGCTGCAATTATTACTTCAAAGGATAAAATAAGTTCTGCTAAATAAAGTGCAGAGTGGCGTTATCTTCAATCAAAAGATGTTTTGATGTTTAACCCTTATCACTCCCAAAATATATTGCAGATATAATATAAGCTATTATAGATCATATATTATTCCTTGAATAAGGAATCAGTCTGTCTAATAAATTTAGGTGAATGGAAGATTATTTTGGTAGTTATATGTAGGAGAAGGAGAGGCATAACCTGGGGGTGGAGTTAAAAGACAGATCAGCCTAATTTCCCTACCTAGCCATAAACAGACTAAATCTAACACACACACACTCAAATTCCATGGACCTCATCTAATTCCAAGCATGTGCTAGCCATTAGTTGAGAAGGCTCCTGCACATAGGCTGTTTAGCAATACATCAGTTTAATTGGACCTTCGTGTGTGGATCTCGTCTTTCATGCTTGACTCTATATTTCATATTTTCTATATTTTCACATGTTTAAAAGTACAGTGATTTCAACAACAAAATATTCTGACTCCTTGTTATTATTTAGATTACTTTTACTGATTTTGTAAATTTAACATGTATAACTTTATGTTATGTATAATTTACTATATTGATTATTGGATTTTATTATTTTATTTTGTTATATACTGGTTGTTAATTAAAATAAAGGTTTTTTTTTCTCTTTTTCTTTCATGTACTATCCTTATAAGAAAAAAAAAATCAATGGGTTCACTTGCAGGTTGGAGACGTAATGCTTAAAATGCAACCGTCCATTGTATATTACTATTGTGTGCCACAGTAGTTCCCTTTTGGACAGAAGCTATTTCAAATCTTAATTTTGTTCTGGAAGACACATTGTTTTTGGAGATACATATGTCTTTTTGAATTATATATCAGCCATTTGAAAACTCATAGGAGAGCAACAGAAATAGATATCACATGTGTTTTATTATTACAAAAAGTTGACATTACGAAGCTGAAGTCATTTATCATAAATTCAATAATACTGTACTCTGAAAAATTCAATATCTTTTTATACATTTGAATAGAATAACAGAGTTGGAAGGGACCTTGGAGGTCTTCTAGTCCAACCCCCTGCTTAGGTAGGGAACCCTACACCACTTCAGACAAATGGCTATCCAACATCTTCTTAAAAACTTCCAGTGTTGGAGCATTCACAACTTCTGGAGGCAAGTTGTTCCACTGATTAATTGTTCTCACTGTCAGGAAATTTCTCCTTAGTTCTAAGTTGCTCCTCTCCTTGATTAGTTTTCACCCATTGCTTCTTGTCCTACCCTCAGGTGCTTTGAAGAATAGGTTGACTCCCTCTTCTTTGTGGCATCCCCTGAGATATTGGAACACTGCTCTCATGTCACCCCTAGTCCTTCTTTTCATTAAACTAGACATACCCAGTTCCTGCAACCGTTCTTCATATGTTTTAGCCTCCAGACTTCTAATCATCTTTGTTGCTCTTCTCTGCACTCTTTCTAGAGTCTCCACATCTTTTTTACATCATGGCGACCAAAACTGGATGCAGGATTCCAACTGTGGCCTTACCAAGGCATTATAAAGTTGTGTTAACACTTCACGTGATCTTGATTCTATCCCTCTGTTTATGCAGCCTAAGTGTTAACTGGCCAAGTTGCAGGTTGTGTTTTTGGTTGTTAAAATGGCCCAGAACTTTGCGTATTAGCTGTAGAAAGTGAAAGCTATTTTGGCAAAGGGAAATCCCTCCCCCCCCTTTTGGTGAAGATCAATATAAGTAAAATCTTGGTGTTTGATATACATGATAAATATGGAAACAATTAATACCAGTACTTTCACATGGGGTCTTTGCCCTATTCCAAAATCAGCTCTGGAACTGAGTAATATTGGCCAAACATTATCTATGTTTGGCATCTGAACAAACACATTTCTGGCTCAGAGAGGATGTATTTGAAACAGAACTGAAGCTTTGCAAAGATTGTAAGCAGGCCATTTTTTCCCCCGTGAGCAGGAATATCCCTCACACTGTTCCTGCTCCTGAGCTCAAGGAAGCTTCTACTTTTACGGCACAGAAATTCAGCAACAGGCATTTTTTAAAAAATGTAGCACAGAGATAGGACCTTGATGGCTTTCCATCCTGCCTTAGATCAATCAATATGATTTAGTTTTGTAAAATATATAATGACTGCACCTAATATGACCCCAACACAACACAAAAGCACAGAAGAGCAGGGATGCAGACCGAATGCTTTCACTTTCCTTGTCATCTGGAAGGAAGTTCTCTGTGTTTCAAGATCAGCAGCAGTAAAAACAATGCAATTTAGCTCCAAATTGCTTTTAAAGGATTGGAGAGTAAAAAGAGTGGGGATGGGGACATATCCCGAGACACTGCCAGGCAAGGCTTTAATTGCGCTCTTGCTCTGCCTCATTCAGAAGATTTCACAGAGAATCCAGAGGACAGCATCCTCCACTTTGTTCCCATAATTTTTCCCCTTAAAAAAAAAAAGAAAGAGTTGTTGACAAAAGACAGAGTAATGAGTTTTGACCTTGTAGCACTAAGAGCTGCCTGGAAGCAGCCTACAAAAAACGAGCTATAAGTTTTGGAAAGCTCAAAGCATCTAGAACAACATCTCTGGGGAACCCATGCAGAACTAATGGGTCTGCTTTGTTGATGTATAAAACTGTGTGTCTCCGCTATAGTACATGTATATTTGTAAATAGATTCAAACATAACAGAAATGCCATACTTAGTCCCCAGGAGACTTCTTGCTCAAAGACAACAGAATCTGGGTAAATACTGTCAATTTGTTTGGGAAATGAAGGACATTTGATGATTGTTTTAAATTCCTTACTTCCTGATGTCATTAAGTAGCAACTTTTCGCATTTTCATTGCTCTTGGTTTCTAATATGGCACTCCAGTATATAATATATTGTTATATTACATACATTGGCTCTGTGTTTTTCTAGATAGTACCAACAGTAAAAAATTTTAAATCTGAAAATACTAAAAGTAAAAGAGTCAGATTTCACAAAAACCCACCCAAACCTCAAAAGTTTAGGCAAAAATGTCCAATAATTCAGGAGTTTAATATAGATGTGCATTTGTATTTCAGATTACCCAGAGGTCATTGTGGATCATCAATCATCAAGAGACTCAATGCTGGGAAGTTTATCTCCACCGCTGCTTTTTGGCTGAACAGGATTCTTGGCATAAGGTTTCTTTTCTGATCAACTCAGGATCATCATCCCACAATTCTGATTATATTTCAGATGGTCCTCATGCTATTTTTCAACTCTGCCCTTCCAAAAATGCATGTTATTGCTGGCTTATCTGTATGGCCTGGAGATGATTCAAGCTACTGTTTAACATCTCTAAGAGGTCTCAAGTTGGCAATGATTAGTCATTACACTTCAGAGGGCTAAAGCAGATAATCCTAGATTTACAACAATTTGTTTAGTGACTGTTCAAAGTTACAGCAGCATTGAAAAAGGTGACTTATGGCCATTTTTTACACTTATGGTCTTTGCAGCATCCACACGATCATGATCAAAATTTAGACACTTGGCAACTCACTCAGATTTATGACAATTGTTGTGTCCTAGGATCATGTGATCATCTTTTGTGACTTTCGGACAAGCAAAGCAAATGGGGAAGCTAGATTTGCTTAACAAACGTTTTACTAACACCTGCAGTGATTTGCTTAACAATTGTGGCAAGGAAGGTCATAAAATGGGGCAAAACTCACTTAACAAGTGTCTTGTTTAGCAACAGAAATTTTGGGCTCACTTGTGGACATAAATTGAGGACAATCTGTAACACAGTAAGGACTGAACATGTTCAATGAGAACCGAATGCTATCAATGGGAATACTGGGATGAAGTATCTGGAATGTGAGATAGAAGCTCTCTCCACATCAACTGCTTGCTGCCGCATGTCGAATATATTACTATTTATAAAAGCCCCCAATATGAACTGTAGGGGAGGAGGAATAAAAAAAAGAAGTCATTGCCTGCAGGCTCACAATCTAAAAAATGACATGAGAAGAGAAGGAAATTGGGGGGAAAGGCCAAGACTTTCTGCTAGCTTAGAATGAGAATAAGACTAAATATTTAAGAGATACAAACGTTTCCTAGAGTGAAAATGCAAGCAAAGATTTGAATCGTATATTGTAGAATTTTTAAAATAGAGTTATATCAGAAGTTCACCATATATTCAGAGGGCAAGAATTTTATACATGAGGAAGAAAACATACGAGTTCAGGATTCTGCTAGCCAAGGACCTTATTTCTGCCACTGCTTGCAGTGATGTATATGGTATGGAGGCCCACAAAAATTTGTGGGACCAGAGACAGAGCCAATAGAGGTTCGGTTCTGTCTCGGTCTTCCATTTCCTGGTTTGCTGAAAGACTTTTATATAGAGGCAGTTTGGTCTAGTGGTTAAGGCACCAGGCTAGAAAGTGGGAGACTGAGGGTTCAAGAGCCATCTTAGACATGAAAGCCAACTGGGTACATCCCAGGGGTGAAATGCTCCCGGTTCGGACTGGCTCGGGCGAGTAGGTAGCGATGGCGGCGGGCAGTTTGGAGAACCAGTAGCAAAAATCCCTGCCCCCGCCCCCCATGCCCAGCTGAGCCGTGCGGTCATCAGAGGTTTTTTTTCTTTTAAATGTCTCTGACGAGCCAAGCTCTGACGAGCCAAGCTCTGCCAATCCCAGCTGAGTTGCCTGCCAATCAGGCAACTCAGCTTGGATCGTCAGAGCCATTTAAAAGAAAAAAACCTTGACTTCCTGTGATGTCACAGCAGCCGGAGGAGGCAAGGGTTTCTTCTCCCAAGCCTATTCTCTGTTCGCTGTACGTGGCGGCTTCATTGAAGCTTCTTTGAAGTCAACACCGAGTGGGAAAGCTTGGTGGAAAAGAGGGGAGTTTGCCAGCTCCGTGTGGAAAGTGCAGGCTGCACAAAGAGACTGAAGTTCCTCCCCGATGTCGGCACAGTGAGAGGATGCCTATTATGGCACCCCGAGGCTGTGGCTATACTGCTTGAGGAAGTCTATTCATCCAAACCAAACTAAAAGACTGATTCGGTAATTTGAGACTGTGATTCGATTGGAAGTCGCAAGGTAGTGGAGTTTAAAACTTTTCCTACTCCCAGAGCCTAAACTGAGTGCTGTGGCAGTGAAGTTAGTTGGCAGTTTGAGAAGATTATCAACTTTGGATTATAACTGATTACTGCGATCTGATTTTACCCTGTTTTTACGATTGGTGAATTTTGAATTTTGACTTACCGTTTGGGAATGTGATCCCCCACAGACCTTGAAAGAAAGAGTGCTGTGCTTTCTTGGATTTTCCTATCTTTGACTTAGTACTAACATTTTCTGTTTTTGAAAAACGCCATTTGTATGAGCAATCACTTTTGAATTTGCTTTTTGAAAACCCTCTGACGATCAGGCAACGCAGCTGGGATTGTCAAAGCCTTTTGAAAGCATTTTTTACATGGTTTTACATGTAAATAATGGTTTTAAAAGTAAAAAAGAATGGCCACGCCCACCCAGTCACATTACCCCCACCACCACCAAGCCACGCTCACAGAACCGGTAGTAACAAATTTTAGATTTCACCACTGGTACATCCACTCACATCAACTACAGTTTAAGCTTGCCCTGTAAACCAGTATTTCTTGCAGGTACATAACGGACAGTTGTTTAGAAATTCCAACATGTGCTGCTGTTCCTATTCTACTACTAAGAATAGTGGTACACATGGGCAAACAATTGGTTGAGATGATGTCATTCTGATCAACATTGCAATGCCTGGGATGGGGATCATCTCATTGGGACAGAAATATGTTCTGTGTCTCAGTGCAGTTCTACAGGGTGTTACAAACCTTGGGACTAGTGCTTGAACAGATCCTCTTAAGGCATATCAGTGAAGATTGTATTCTGTAGTAATAGCACTCTATCCACTTGTATGACAGCACTGTTGGATAGAAGGTTCAGGAAAGACTTGATAGAACCCAAAGGCCTGCAGGCAAAATGTCTTGTATCCTAGCCAATGGTGGGTTGCCCCCGGTTCAGACTGGTTCACATGAACCGGTAGTAAAACCAGCAGGAGGCTCCACCCACTGACCGGGACGTCATCAGAAGTGATCTGCACATGCACAGAAGTGGGCACAATGGGAACCAGTAGTAAAGATAAGTAGAACCCACCCCTGATCCTAGCCCATATCATGAGTCTCCTGGAGCTCCATGATGTTACCAGGCATTGTCATTCCTAGAAAAGAGTCTGAACTTATTTTCTTTTTGCCACAGTGCCTGACAGGAACCTTTTCCTTGACCAAACCAACCAAGCATTTGAACAAAGTGGACCCACTACTTTCTCACCTAAGGCCCAGGTGCTAACTCAGGTAAATTCCTCAGTCAAGATTGATTGATTTTGCTAATTCCTGTATTCTTGTTGTGATGTTCCCTTCAGTCAACTGGGAGTAGAGGCATAGCAAAACATCAGAGACTTCAGTTCTATCACCCAATAATCCACATTCTCACCTATTCCTCAGATCAGGGGTGAAATTCAAATTTTTTTCCTACTGGTTCTGTGGGCATGGCTTGGTGGGCATGGCAGAGGAAGGATATTGCAAAATCTCCATTCCCACCCAAATCTGGGGCCAGCCAGAGGTGGTATTTGCTGGTTTTCCGAACTACTCAAAATTTCCGCTACTGGTTCTCCAGATCCTGTTAGAACTTGCTGGATTTCACCCCTGCCTCAGATGCTTCAGTTCAGTCCTAGTAAAGATGCTTAATTTTAAAAAAAAAATCTGATATGTTCTTCCCTCTCTCTCTCTCTCTCTCTCCCCCCCCCCCCCCCACACACACACACAGAGCACAAAAGCATATGTTGATTATTTGATGTTCTGTGTTTGAAAAATTTAAGAAACACTTTGTGATAGTGGCAAATATCTGTATTTCGGGTGGAGGATGAAGGTGAAGGTTCATTCTCTGAACTTGTGGGTTGGTTTCTGAACATTTCATTACTAGGCTAAGTAACATCTTCAGCAGAATTTAGAAAATGTCAATGTTGGTGTTCTTCTGTTATAAAGGCTTTGTGTGGTCAGTAGGTCTTGTGATGGGAGGGTCACATCAGGTGAGGGTCTTGTGATAAGTCTGGTGTGGGTCACATCAGGTGAGGGTCTTGTGATGGGGAGGTCATGTCAGATGAGGGTCACTGGGAGATGAAGTGCTGATGGTGGGGGGTTGTGTGGGTTGCTTGAGGGTCGGTGCTGTTGCTGGTTAGTTGTGTGGTTGATTTGAGGGGTTTGTAGGCTGGCTGTAAGTCGATGTATCTGTTGATGGAATTGCTTGCAGAGTGCCAAGCCCATCCATCACAAGAGCTACTGACCATATAAAGCCCTTATAAGCAGAAGAACATCAACACTGACATTCCCTAAATTCTGCTGAAGATGTTACCTAGCCTGGTAAGGAAACATTCAGAAACCAGCCCACAGGCTCAGAGAACCAACGTCCACCCTTAAGAAACACTATTGTCCCAAACTACAGTGCTTCTTTAATTATTGGTTTACCCAGCAAGAGTAAGTTATGCTTTTCCAGTTCAGCTAGAACAATTAATTACCTTTTGCTGCAAATATATATAAGTAAACCAAGTATATGAAGGGAAGGAGGGGGAACAAACTTCTGCAGAACTGCAGCTGGGAACTAACCTAATGTAGAATGATAGTCAATAGTACTCTTACAAGCTCACTTTAATTCCACAGTGGCAGCAGCGCCATTCACTTGTTATATCGTGTGTACCTACTGAATGGAAGAACAATTGAACTGCGATCAACAGAAACACAAAGAAACACAATGTACTACGTGCCTTATAAAGAGCGGGTGTAAAAAGGGAAAGAAGCTTCGGAAAAATGCCACTTGATTCTCTCTTGAGAAAATTCTGAAAGAGATAAGAACAATTTTCTGCTCCTGTCATAGAAGCGGATGCCAAGTGTAAATGCTGTTTATAATGGCCGCTGCTACCATTTCATTAAATAGTATGCGGTGTTCTTTTGCAAGATGAAATAAAATAATACGATAATTCATATTCAAAGCCATACATACAGGAAGTATACCTATTGCTTGAAAGTAAAACAGCTTTTTAAAAGAAATGTGTCTGTTGTTCTTAAAAAAAAAACAACTAGCACAGATGGTAGAAAGTTTAAGGCAAATACAAATATAATTTTCAATAATATATTCATTCAAGCAGTCTTACATGAGAGCAAGTAATGGCAAATGGAGATGAATTTATAATAGCACTCAGGTTGCTATGTTGAATAGATTTGCAATCTTATGCATGAAAAGGGGGAGAAATGTGAATAGTGTAAAAGAGCTGTATGCAAAAAAAAAAAGGGGGGGGTAGGCATCCAGCCTGTTAAAATCAAGCAAGAGCTTTAAAACTGCATTTCAACCTCCCTCCCCTTCAAAATACTTACTAAAATGAAATGAGAGCCGGGAGATTGGGATATGATAGACCCAATGCCCAGAAGTAAGTGAAAAAGAACACGCTGGACCAAATAGTACATATCTAGGCTTGAAGCAAGACACAAGAAGAAAACCGTTTCTCCTACAGGTGGCAGGAATATTGTTTTCTATGTCACAGCTATGATTTGCTCTTGATGTAATACGGGCCCCAGGGGGTAAATACACTTTCAAAGGCAAGGTAAAAACAACAAGTGATAGTGCTCCTAGCTTAGCATCTTCTTCCCCAAACTGATATACCAGAGCCACTGAGAACCTAACAAGGGGGTGCAAAAGAAGGCAATCGATAAGATGAAGTCTATCATCCCACATCTCTGACGGTAGGAAATTCCACTGAAATGTTTGAAACACTTACCGGTATTTCTCTCATTTCTCTAACCATTCAGCTTCTCTAGTATAAGAAAAAGTTTCACCCTGGCACATATAATTTTACATTCCTCTACCATATATCCCTTTACCTACCGTGCCTATTTCTTATTTACAGCTCCAGCCTTTCTTCGAAATTTATCTTCTTAAAATATGGCTCCAGGTCATTTTTCTATCCTTTGTATCATCCGCCAAACAGAGCTGTGACTAATATGGTTCCATTCAGATTTTTCTTAAGTCTTTCTTCTTTCTTTCTTTCTTTCTTTCTTTCTTTCTTTCTTTCTTTCTTTCTTTCTTTCTTTCTTTCTTTCTTTCTTTCTTTCTTTCTTTCATATGCCGCCCTTCTCCAGAGACTCAGGGCGGCTTACAATGCGTTAAGCAATAGCCTTCATACTTTTGTATATACCTGCTTAGTAGGGCTTTCGCCCCCCCCCTTAAGCGGTGTTCTTTTTTATACAAAGTCAGCTTATTGCCCCCACAATCCGGGTCCTCATTTTACCTACCTCGAAAGGATGGAAGGCTGAGTCAACCTTGAGCCTGGTGAGTTTTGAACTTGCAGTAATTGCAGGCAGCTGGCAACTAAGTGCTACTTTAACAGCACTTAGTCCACTGCACCACCAGACTCCTGTATTATGCTATAGCGTTGACAATCTTACTTTCGGCTGCTCTTTAATGCGATCACAAACAGAGTCTATGTTTTCATCAGATTATCTTTATTAATTTCAGCTAACCTATCTAGACCGTAAACATCAGGATCAGTACAAGTCAAGAACTTTTTAAAATTTCCTTGCTACCATTTGGACTTCTGCCAGATCTTGTAGACCTACATTAATTACAAGCACATCCATGTGTTTCTGTGTGTGTTTTAAGTTAGTCTATTATTTTACTTTTTCTTGTTTTGCATTGAACTGTATTTGCTATTTTAACACTCAATTAGTGAGTTTGAAAAGTTCCCTCAGAGTTCTTCACAACTTTTTAGTCACTGTACTGCTCATCTCTACCCTCCGATAATTAATGACCCAATTTAAAAAAAAAAAAAGCTGGTCCCCATACATATTCCTGAAGGATTCACTTTTATCACTAGGTAGTTTCAATTATTTCATGAGAAAATGTTTCATAGATTTTTATTATTGTTCTTGAGTGTTTGTGTCTTTGTTTTTGGGTTATATTGATTTTTTTTTTTTTTGGCATAACTTTTGCTCTTCTTTCTATCTCTCTTGGGCTTTTTCTGTCACTGAGAATTGTCTTTTCTCTAATATTTTCTTTCAATTTGATATATGAGGCCCCCCTGGATATGATTTTAATTTTCCTGAACTGGGATATATGTTTTAGCTGCATTTGTTTTACTGTGATTTTGAGTTACACTCAAGTAGTTAGGAGAAGTTTCACTATTTGCCCCTTGAAAATTCTTTGAAGAGCTAGGAAAGAGGATTTATTTATTTATTTATTTCCTAACTTCATCTAGATGAGTGAGTGTTCACCAGAATATGCTAACATTTGGGTGATTTGGATATTGAACAGATACAGCCAATTGGATTTGGCTGCAAAATAGTTCAGAAATTATTCTCGCTGTTAAATGAGCAATTTTTGCATACAACTGTACTATGAGCTTGCAGTCTAATACAGTTGGAGAACAACAGTTGGGGAAGAATTATCCCTACTGCAGTGATGAGCCATTAAGAAGAAAAAGAAATAAATTGTCTAAATAAACTGTCTAACTGCATAAATAATTAGAGAAAATAATTAGAGCCTGAACATGTGATCAGGGTTCTACCCCCCCCCCACTTACAATGTTTTTAAACATGTGAGAGATTAACTAGTAAGAAGTTTCTCACATATTACTAAAATAGATGTGAAATATTTTACAAAGACAAAGAACTGATATATAAATTAAGGAAAAGAAATATGTCTTTGCAAACTCCAGAGTGACCCTATTTGCATAATATACTTAACTGGGTCATGGGAAAAGATTAGCATGCTACTTTATATGAACACAGAACACTCCGAGGCTGTTTACGACTAAAACAGATCTCTCAGGTCAACTATATTATTCAAGTAGCTTACTGGGAATAGGGGTGGGGGCTGTCTTCCCATTCGTTCTCCTGAGATAGAAACAAAGTCTTAGATAGTAAAAATGGGGCATCCTTGGAAACTCTTGTCTGGGTTTCTTTCAATTGTGCCATCAGAGACATGTAGATGTATGAATAAGAGGCAGAAAGGGAATCTCAGGTCATGTCCTTCTAACTACAAAAGCCTTCTACTTCTCAAAAGTATCTCATTCTCCTTCAAACCAAGCTGAAAAATGCAACTTCAAACCACATAAATCCAATCCTCCTCTTTCCGTTGCTTCTTGTAACCCCATACATTTAACCCATAACTTTTCCCCTGCCACCCAAACTTAGATATACCCTTTTTCCACTGTTTAAAATGGTGCATCAGTAATCAAAGCAGGTATTGATTGAAACAAAAACATCATTCTAGGCAAGACATTCATTTTTATCACAGAAATTCTCCCCTATAATGACAGGTGTAGTTTCTTCCACTTTAGCACATCATTTTCTAATTTAATTTCATGTCTTAATAGAGTAAATTTGAAATAACATACAATCCATGTATGTCATAATGATATCCAGATATTTTACATCCATTTAAATCTGTTTTATTTGTCAATTCTTTTTGATCATTTGTTTTCATGTCTTTGTTAACATCTTCATCTGGTGTTTATAGATCTTAAAACCTGCTTATCTACCAAATTCTTTCAGTTTTTTCCATTAATATTTCAATTCCCTTTAAAGGATTTTCTACAACCAACACTAAGATCTGCAAAAGCCCTTAACTTGCAAGTTTCTTTTTAATCTTTGTATTTCACAATGCATTGCTAGATCTCCGTTAACAATTATTGGTGCTTTCTGTGAAGTATAAATTGATGTTACCCATTTTACAAAGTTTTCTTCATAGTTCATTTCTTCCAGAACTTTGAACAAGGAAGTCGAGTTCAAATGGCCACAGGCCTTCTTTACATCTAAGGAAATCTATACGGCTTCTTTTTCATTATGTTGCTCCAAATATTCCAAAATATCCAACACATTTCTAATTTTGTCCTTTAACTGTCTTTTACATAGAAGCATACCCTGACCCTCATGAATAAATTCTTGCAAAACTGATTTCAGTCTAATCAGACAAAATCATTGTAAACTACTTGCAGTCATTATTCAGGAATGACATCAGCCTATAGTTTATTGTTAAAGTCAAATCTTGTCCTTCTTTAATGCTGTATTGGCCTCTTTCCAGTTCTCTAGCATCCTTCCTCCCTGTAAAATAGAATTCATTGTATTTTATAGAGGTTGTAACAGTTCATCCTCAAAACATTTATAATAAGAATCTGGTAATCTGGTCCTGGAACCTTCCTAATTTAATTTTTTTTTATATAGCTTCACAGATTTCCCTTATTGTTATAGGTCCATTGATAATCTGTTTTTGTTCCTCTATAATCCTGAATAAATGTTGTTTCTTTAAGTATTCATCTATTTTTTCCAGAGAAATATCTTCTCCTTTATGCAATTTAGAATAATATTGATAAAATTCTTTTTGCCTAGCCATGTTATCTATTAATACAGTATCTTGCTTTGTAGTTTCAATACCATTTTCTTTTCTTTTTCTTTTCATAGTTTTCGTAGTCAACCATTTCCCTGGTTTATTTGCAAACTCAAAGAAAGTGGGTTTTTTTGCCTTATATAGTTTACTTTTATTTCCATTTCTCTTACTATTAACAAAGATAACTGTTGTTGTAAAAGTTTAATTTGTTGAGAAATACTTATTTCAGAAATGTACTTTAATTCTTCTCACATTTTCTCTTCTTTTTGAGTTCAGAAAGAACTGTATGAAACATCCTCTGATAAAAGCTCTACTTGCATCCCAAACCATTCTTAAATCAATATTGTTATCTAAATTATCTTCGAAATATTTTTTAATTTCTTTTTACAATCCACCACTATTTCTTCTTTCTACAACAACATTTTGTTTAGTCTCCAACTGAAAGAACTGGATTTCCTTTTATAAACCAGATCCACAAACAAAGTATTTGGTAGTATCTCTAATTTTATGAATCTTAGTAGCCAAGTGATTTGAAATCCAGTCTTCTGCAATGGCCAAGAAAATGAATAAAATGGCCAATGGATACACAAACAATTCATCCCCCATTTTTTTGTCAACAGTGCACAGATGGGAATCAAGTGGCTGTGGGGAGTAATAATTCGATTGCCTTTTGCCCTTTAATAACAGTCTCCATAGAGGACAGCATGATGTAGTAGTTAAAGTACATGGATTAGGAGCAGGGATATCCATCTTCTAGTCCAGTGATGGCGAACCAATGGCACACGTGCTACAGGTTGCACATATAGCCATATCAGTTGGCACACGAGCTCAGCTCCAGCATGCGCATGCTGATTTTTGGGCCTTCTGAGCAGTGAAGGCTCAGTGAGGCTGTTTCCTGCCTCTGGAGGGCCTGGGAAGTGGTGGAGAATTTATAACTAAAATTCTGGGCTCCATTGTCGTCCTAAGTTGTAAATGACCATGGGGATGCTGCAATGGTTGTAACTGTGGAAAATGGTCATAAGTCACTTTTTTCAGTTCCATTGTAACTTGGAACAATCACTAAATGAATTGTTGTAAGTCAAGGACTATCTGTAATCTGTTTCAGAAGAAGCTTAGCTGACAAATAACCCTACTTTCTCATAGTCTGGCCTAGAGCAAGAAGGACAATTTGATTATCTTTTTCAATACATATAATTAAAGCATGAGATTCAGTGCCACAAAATATAATGGACCCTAGCTCAGATGGCTTTGAAAGAAGTGAAGGCAAAATTAGAGGGCCAAATCACCAACAGATAACTATATATTTTCAGAGGCAGTGAAGCTTGGACTATCAGTTTTGGAGAACATGACTGAAAATGGACTAGAACAGTGATGTCTAACCGTTATGCCATCACGTGCCAGGAGGGGGGGAGGGGGTCGCATGCGCGCATGCCCACACCCATAATTCTATGTGCCCTGCCCCTGCACATGCGTGCGTGGGCCCCCCCCCACTCCTGGCACACGATGGCCCATTAGGCCCATTTTTCTCTCTCATCTGGCTCCAGAGCTTCTCTATGAGTCTGGGGGAGGGCGAAAACGGCCTTCTCCACCCCCTGGAGGTCCTCCGGAGGCCAGAAACTGCTCATTTCCCAACTTCCAGTTGGACAGGAAGTGATGTTTTTTGCTGTTTCCAGCCTCCAGAAACTCCTAGAGAGGCTCTGGAGGCTGGGGACAGCAAAAAAAATGATTCATGATCATTTCCCACAGTTACAACCATTGCAGCATCCCCATGGTCATGTGATTTATCATCAGATGCTTCGCAACTGGTTCATATTTATGATAGTTGCAGTGTCCCGGGCTAATGTTATCCTCTTTTGCGAACATCTGTCAATGGGGAAGCCAGATTCATTTAACAACTGGTGTTACTAATTTAACAACTGCAGTGATTCACCTAACAACAGTGGCAAGAAAAGTTGTAAAATGGGGCAAAATTCACTTAACAAATGTCTCACTTAGCAAGATAAATTTTGGGCTCAACAATGGTCGTAAGTCAAGGACTACCTGTACAGGTAATCCTCGACTTACAACCTAGGACGACAATGGAGCCCAGAATTTTAGTTATAAATTCTCACGGATGTCAAATTGATTCAGATTTATAAGCACTTTTACATTGGTTGTAAAGCAAGTCACCAGAGTGTGAAACAAATCACGTGGTCATTAAATGAATTCATTCTTCCAAATGGGTGGTTTTTTTGCCAGCAAAAAAAATGTCAGAAACTGGCAGAAAAAAATTACAAAACACAATCATGTAACTGTGGGATGTTGCAAGCAGTCATAAATGCAGGTCAGTTGCCAAGCACCTGAAATGCAAACACATGACTGGAGGGGACAGTAGTTCTAACTTTGAGCTGAGTCATAAATAGTTATTTTGAAATCTGTCCTAACTTCCAATGGTTGTTTAGCAACTGGTTGTAAATCAAGGACTACCTGTACTTCCCACTTCCTTTGTGAACAAATTGTTTTGCTTGAGAACTTGCTGAACTAGGCTAGAGGAGAAATCTCGCCCATTATTTTCAGTTCACCATTTTTTACAGTTTCACACCAATAAAACTTAAAGACAGAATTTAAAATACAGAAACATAAATATAAAATATATAAATTTTAAAATACATAGCAACAACAACCCCCCCCCCCAACATTCTGAATTACTTTGCACAGATAGAAACTCACCCCAACACTACATTGGATGATGTCTGTCAATAAACCAAAAATGACAAGAAAAAGGATGGGCAAAAAGATAGAAGAGACTATTAGAGAAGTTTGTTTCTTGTAGTAGATTTTGTGGGGGAGAGAAAAGGCAGGGAAATGATCACAAGCACTATAGGAAAAGTAAAAGGAAGAGCAAATAATGACATTTCTGCTGGAGAAAAAAAATTAATAAAAGAGCAAACAAGACAAACAGTATGCTTTGTTTACTGTTTATGTTTTTTCTTTCTCTTCAAAATTCAAAGTGTTATGAGATCAGTAAGATCCGCACAGAGGTGAGAATAACAAAAAAGCACAGAAGGAAACATTTGGTTCAGTACATTTGGTTGAACTTCACTGAGCAGGAACTGAAGAATGATTCCCCCGGGTGCTGAAGGAACTGGAAGAGGAAGCCTCAGAGCCACAGATATTTATCATGTAGAAGAGACATGGAGGACTAGCAAGGTCTCAGAAGGCTGGGAAACAGTAAATGAAATCTTTCCTTTTTGAAAATGTCACTTTGATCAAGAAAGAGTGGAAAATGATGAAGCTACTACATCCATTAAGACAATGGATTATAAAGTAATGCATCAGAAGCAGCTTAAAGAACCAATAAATTTGTCAATCTGGCAACAGAGCAAATGGCTGTAACAAAGAAGCAGCTGGGGAAATGAAGCAAGGCTTTTGATTCAACTTCTATATTTCATCTTCCATCTGTATGTTATTCGATAATTCCACTGAATGCTATGCTGTCAGAATAAACTGGCATAATACGATTATAATATAAAAATAAATGAATATCTTATAATAAAAAGAACCCAATGAGCATTGGTAATCTCCAATCTGCATTCTGGTCTCCATAGCCCATATTTTGAAGCCCTGAATCATCTACCACCAAGGTTTCCTACTAAAATTCTTTAGCAAACAATAAACTACCTCATCCATTAAGAAAATGGAGTAGACAAGTTTACTACATGCAGAAAAATATGAGAACAACAACAACAACAACAACAACAACAACAACAACAAGCATTTCCACTAAAATGATCTGAAACTCCCATTTTCCCTTACCTTTGGGCTGTGTAATGGGTTGTGTAACCTTGAGAGACAGGAGGAGAGCAGCCACCTAAGTAACAGTCTGGTGAAAGAAATCTGAGTCCCAAGCAGAAATGGGCTGGATAAAATGTGTCAGAATTGACCCTCCCTAGTTCTCTGCAATGAAAAGGCAAGGGAGGGAGGGTTTGCTTTCAGACTTGTGATATGACTGTAACAGTGGTGGGTTGCTCCTGGTTCTGTCCGGTTCTTGCGAACTGGTAGTAAAAGTGGCGGGAGGCTCCACCCACCCGCCCAGACGTCATAATTGACGATCTGCGCATGCGCAGAGGCTCCCATTACAAACCAGTAGTAAAGGTAAGTAGAACTCACCCCTGGACTGTAACCTTACAATAAAAGTAGTACTGGTATTAGTATTCTTGGTTCTGGACTACCCTGAAGGGCTGCCTACTGAGGCTCTTTACTCTTGAAAATGTAAAATGTATCTCACACACCAGGTGCTCCCGTCATAAATGAAGCTAAAGAGTTACCAAGATGAAGCTAGTTGCATCTAATTTACAGTTGCAATACTGCCTCTTGCAGAACTTCCTGCTGTTTTAAATGGACAACTAAAATGCAAATATATATATATATATATATATATATATATATATATATATATACACACACACACACACACATAAATATTAAAACTAATTGTAATTTTTATAAAATGTGCCCCAGTTTCATCTAGGTTATAAGAATTCTAAATTTATTTTATTAAGTAATTTATTTCATTAATTTATATAGCCATATATCTTGCCATTGTAACTCTGAGTGGCAAACACAACATTAAAACTAAAAGCACATGCAAATAACAACAGCAACAATAACGTAATGGCACCCACAGACAAATTCAACATATTTGCTTCTGAATACAATTCAAGGTGCTGGTTGTCACCTTTAAAGCCCTTCATGGCAGGGGTGAAATCTAAAAAAATTTGCTACCGGTTCTGTGGGCGTGGCTTAATTAGTGGGCGGGGCTTGGTGGTAAGGTGACTGGGAGGGCGTGGCTTGTTGGTCAGGTGGGCGTGGCCAAGTCAATGTCACTTCTTTGCCCTTTTTAAACCCACAAAACACAACACAACACAACTGGCTCACCCACAATGTAAAAGCAGCTGTGCTAGACCCAAAATGGCCCCTGCAAGAAGCAGGAACCTCACACAGCCACAAAGAGCCCAAAAAACCAACTTTCACACTTTACACACACAAAGTTCCACACACAGCTTTGTGAGATTTTGTGTGTTTGTGTAGTTAGAGTGAAACACTACAGAAACACACTAAATCTCAGAAAGCTGCACAAATATTATTTTATTTTTATTTATTTTTATTTTTATATAAAAGCAGCTAAATTTAAAACTTCCTAAACTTTAAATGGCTAGGTCTAAAAAAAAACAACTAAAAAAACCCCCCAATTAACTATTTTTTTAAAGCTCCCAAACGGAAAAAAAACTTACCCAATAGAACAGGGGTCGCCAACCTTGGCAACTTTAAGACTTGTGGACTTCAACTCCCTGCCTGCTTGATTGCAGGCAGGGAGATATAGTTGCTTGCTGATGCAATGGATTTGCAATGGGATTACAGCAAGGCATTGGGACCAGCAGCTAAAGTAAGCAAGCTGAGGGGGGGAGGAGGAGGGATTTTTGCTACGAGCCATTTAAAAGGAAAAAAGTTTTTTTCTTTTACATGGCTCTGGCGATCCAAGCTGAGTTGCCTGATTAGCAGGCAACTCAGCTGGGATCGTGAGAGCTTGGCTGGTCAGAGCCATTTAAAAGAAAAAAAAAGGCTCTGATGATCACGCGGCTCAGCTGGGTATGGGGCGCGGGGGCAGGGATTTTTGCTACCGGTTCTCTGAACTGCCTGCCGCCATCGATACCTACTCGCCCGAGCCGGTCCGAACCAGGAGCATTTCACCCCTGCTTCATGGCTTGGGACCAGGTTATCTGAGAGACTGTCTCTTGCCAGTCACATCCACCTGGCCCACTAGAGTGGGGAGGCAAGAAATGTTGTTGTGGATCACGTCCCTTAAAGAGGTACATATGATGGGCCGCAGAAGAAAAGCCTTCTCCGTGGTAGCTCTCTCTCTTTGGAATATCATCCATTCAGAAATTAGACTGGACCTCACTTTCACAGTCTTTCATAAGGCCCTGAAGACTTGGTTTTGCCAGTGGGTCTAGGGAACCCAGAATAGGATGGAGCCCATCAAATGGCTTATTTAGAATAGAATAGAATAGAATAGAATAGAATAGAATAGAATAGAATAGAATAGAATAGAATAGAATAGAATAGAATAGAATAGAATAGAATAACAGAGTTGGAAGGGACCTTGGAGGTCTTCTAGTCCAATCCCCTGCCCAGGCAGGAAACCCTACACCACTTCAGACAAATGGTTATCCAACATCTTCTTAAAAATTTCCAGTGTTGGAGCATTCACAACTTCTGCAGGCAAGTTGTTCCACTTATTAATTGTTCTCACTGTCAGGAAATTTCTCCTTAGTTCTAAATTGCTTCTCCCTTTGATTAGTTTCTACCCATTGCTTCTTGTTCTACCCTCAGGTGCTTTGAAGAATAGTTTGACTCCCTCTTCTTTGTGGCAACCCCTGAGATATTGGAAC
This sequence comes from Pituophis catenifer annectens, assembly GCF_029215685.1. Lineage (NCBI taxonomy): Eukaryota > Metazoa > Chordata > Lepidosauria > Squamata > Colubridae > Pituophis > Pituophis catenifer. Next base: position 72,382,093 of record NW_027256883.1, read on the forward strand.
ACTGCTATCATATCTCTCCTAGTTCTTCTCTTCATCAAACTAGACATACTCAGTTCCTGCAACCATTCTTCATATGTTTTAGCCTCCAGTCCCCTAATCATCTTCGTTGCTCTTCTCTGCACTCTTTCTAGAGTCTCAACATCTTTTTTACATCGTGGCGACCAAAACTGGATGCAGGATTCCAAGTGTGGCCTTACCAAGGCATTATAAAGTGGTATTAACACTTCACGTGATCTTGATTCTATCCCTCTGTTTATGCAGCCCAGAACTGTGTTGGTTTTTTTGGCAGCTGCTGCACACTGCTGGCTCATATCTAAATGGTTGTCCACTACGACTCCAAGGACTCCATTTGGCTGTGTGTTGTCACCAATGGGGAGAGGTATTTTTTATTTTCAATTTTTTTTCTCTACTGTGTTTTATTGCTTGTAAGCCGCCTAGGAACCCCATGCCTGAGGGAATATCTAATATCAGAACAATCTGTGGCAAAGGCCTTAAGTCTAAAATTGCCTGGTGCCTTTTAAACAAGGTTTAAACAAGGTCTTGACAAGCATGTTGTATTAACGGAACGTTTTAAAAATGGAATTTATGAAGAAAGACATTCTTATCTGAATAAAGCAGCTCATACCACCAGCTACTGCTGCTTTACTCTCTGGAGTGTGAGCAGCCTCATTATTTTTCCTCTGTCCAAATATATTTCATGTTATAAATAGCTATTGGTGTCCTCTAAAACGCTTATGTTTGTAATCCACTTCTAGCTTTCAAATTCAAAAGCAGGAAGCTGATGGGTGATCCATTAAAGAATACAAATGAGCAAAGCTGGCTGAGGAATTCTGGTAGTTGAAGTCCACAAGCCTTAAAGTTGCCAAGGTTGGAGACCCCTACCCTAAAGGAGATCTGAATCTCTGGAAATACACCACACCAGCCATGTTTGAGAATGGAGCCAATTCAATTGTGACCCACGTTTGGCTATTTCAAGCTATGGTCAAACCATTCTTTATTGTTGTTGTTTCAAATGCTACGCTGTGTGAATGTGTGGGTGGGTTGTATCCCCATTTGCAGGAGCCACATCACTGTGACTCTCGCTTCAGCTTTTTCAGAGCAAAATGCTCGCTGCCTTCTCATCTCTCCCACATATGAACCACTGGGGATTTTGGCATACTGCATACCAGGCAGCTGCACACAAAATAAAATACGAATATTGGGTGGAGCTGTTCAGGCAATTTAGTTTATCTCCTTTTTGCAGGAGTGAGAATGAGAGGATTTTTGTTACCGAAGGACTTGTGGCAGCTTAGGAATTTTGTTTGCTAGTTTTCAGGGGTTTCAGTTTGGTAGGTTTCAAGATGGTTACAAATAATTTTCAAGCTGCTTTTGAGGGATTAAAGAAAGGGAGTCCAGTGGTGTCGAAATGCCCTACATACATACACTATCTTGTCAGAATGTGGGAGTCATATATTACTTGCAAGTATAAAGTGTCACTGACTGTTTCTTTTGTGAGTTATATCCCTATACTAAAGGATTTGTTGGGAGAGAAGCTCAGGTTCAATCATATTCTTTCTGTCCTAAATCATTGTTCATCTTTGATTTATTTTTCTAGCAAGTAATTCTATTAGTTAATGCAGAGTTTGATGACCCGTATCATAATCCGGTGGACAGAGCTAAATCTTTGTCCAATGTACTTTAAAAATAGTTAATGCAATTGGGAAAATAAATTCTAAATGTCTTCATCTTTCTTTGAAAAAAGAAAATGGGAACATTCAGACAAAAAAATATAAGACATGAGCCTGATGATCTTGAGCTGGCTATTTTTATGAAAATTGCTAATAATAGCCCAGAAAACTTTAGCAGATTCCAGGACTCCTACACTGAGACGCAATTGCTCAGCATGAATAGCACTCACCTGCCAAAAGTATAATCAACAGAGAGCCCTAGGAGAGTTGTAGAAGATAAGATGTGAGCATGCATAAACACTCCAATTCAACAATATCTAGAATCTGTGTAATCAAAAAGATGGTCTACTCATGGTGGTTGGGGAAAAAAAAAAAGATAATTCTTAGAGGAGTCACATGTGCAGATTTCTGTTTAAAATGCAGTGAATTAAAAGCATGGGAAAAGTTTTATCTGCTTAATGCTGACTCATGCAAATTGATTTTCATGGGACTTAAACATATCCACTTTCTCAGGAAAGTATCCCACTGCATTTTCATCTGAAATGCAATAGGTATGCCACCTTCTTGAAGCATAAATTGGAGACAGTGCTCTAATTTTAGGATGGAAAAGCAAGTAATCCTGGGATATAAAGTATTACAAAGGTCCTTCATTCTTCTTTATACCTTATTTCACATAGTAAACACTAAAAAGTCAATTTTAGGATGAGCTGGGCTCCCTCCCTGCCTTCAAAACCTGGAACTGACCCAGTTCTGCAATTCAGCCTAAACAGTGACAGATCCCCAGAGAGCCAGAAGCTTTTGTCATCATACTCATTTAGAACTGCCAAAATATGTGGTGGTGGGGTGGGGGGAACCCTTGGCCCCGTTCCTATGACTCTAGCTGTAGCTTGACATACAGAAATTAAGCAAGTGAATCTTTTCCCATTGCTTTATTTCCTGGCTAGGAAAAGTTTAGCCTTCCACATTGTTTATGTGTCAAGCTCCAGTTAGAATCACAACAGCTGGGCACATGAGAAGACACTAACTCTAGGTTACTGGCTATTTAGTCAGAAGGCAAATGGGATTGTGTCCTTAATGTTTTAGTCAACGAGTCACACTGGTTAATTAATTAAACCTGCAGTTGTGTAGCTACTATGCTTTCTTCCACCAAGCATAAGCATGTTCACATTGCACAAGCATAACACTGCATTGCACAAATGCCCAAGTTGAAATCTCCAGAGTGGCAGGTCATTTCCAAAATAGTTGGATTTGATCCAGGGTACCACTCTAAAAAAAATGACACCACATGCAATGCTTAAAGAGGCAGTAAAGAAAATGTATTAAATGCCTAAGGAATAACCACAATATCCATTAAATAATGTAATTGTCTTGTGTTTACTATTTGAAATGAAGTATGGAAAAGATGAAGCACCTTTGTGATATTACATAACCCTTGATTACTCACTTTTCCAACCCTTCCAAGTTGGGTTCTTTATTTTGTTATTTGTTGCATATAGGAACAAAAGGCTCCCCATCACTATTGTATTTTCCTCACAAAAATCTTGAGTAAATAGACTGGTTGAGAGAAAATGATTCAAAGCCAATGATTCAAATCCCAGTAGGGATTTCATACTGGTTCTTCCCAATAAACACTATCAACACACTGGCTCTCCTCTTCCATTTCTTCAACTTAAATTAGGGATGTCCAATCCTGGCAATCCTTTAAAACTTGTAGATTTCAACTGCCAGAATTTCCCAGCCAGAATTCTGGGAGTTGAAGTCCATAGGTCTTAAAGTTACCAAGATTTGGACACCCTTGGTTTAAATGGTCTTTTTTCTGATGCTTAATGTTTTTAGCAAATATCTGTAGTCCTTACTAATATGTAGGCAAGATCCTGGAATTTCTTTCTTCCACCTGTTCAGTTGGCCTCTTCCTTACTACACTTGAACAAAAACGTTAAAACATATTTTAATTTTTTAGTTTCTCCCCATAGCTTTCATGCCCACATGCTGCCTGATATAATCACTTGATGCCATATACATTTTAAAATTTTTCCTGTTTTTTAAATTGGGTGAATTGGATGGTGCCATTTGGGATCTTTGGTTTTAATTTTAAACTGGTTTATAATATTATAGTTGTATGTTTGTGGTGTTACCTTTACTTTTTTATTCTAATTGTTATTGTTAATGTTTGTTAATGTTAAACAGCTTTTCAGTTGGGAGGAAAAGTATCAATGAAATTAATATAAACAAACAAGTATACTAGCTAAGCCTTTAGTTTTTCTGTAGATCTGATTCCCATCATCCTTAATCATGACAGAAATATAAAATAATGAAGACAAATTCAGTTGCAGCAGGTTGCATGAATAATAACAATGAAATGCTGAGGGAATAAGGAATTTCCAGAGTTGCAGCTTCTTTTTATAATTTTAATTGTGTTTATTTAACACAGAACCTTAGCAAGTGGAGTTGTTCCGGAGATAAACTGCTCTGTATTAGAATGGGAGCAGAAAAAAAAAACACATTCGGTAAAATGTAAGACTTAGAGCAGAGTTTTTCAACCTGGGCAACTTTAAGACAGGTGGACTTTAAGTCCCAGAATTCACCAGCCATCATGGGACAAACTAACTTAGAAAGAACTGACTTGGGTGCCCTCTACTCCAATCCCTGCTGAAAGCTTCTCTATAACATGTCCCCACAAAGGAGAATTCACCATGATAATATCCATGGGGTGTGCATATCAGCATCTGCAAATCGCAATTGCAGCTTTTTCTTCTCCAATGAACTCACACGTGTCAGCATTCCAAGTAATGCACCCATAGAAAGCAGAATTCCAAGGCAGGTAGATTCTTCAAAGAACAATGTATTGGATACATCATATTGGCACAACTGGTGAAAGTAGACTTCCGGTTGAGGCGGGGGCCGAGGCGGCACGGAGAAGGAGCACTCCGTATTCCATGCTGATTTTCAGTGTTTCGGAGCCCGTAACGGGAAGGATCGGACCTGGGGTGGACCGATAAAAAGAAGGATACTTCGGAGGAGGCGGTGTGGAGAGGTGCGGTCTCCTGCCGCTCCGAGAAGAACCCTTATTCCGGATGCAGGAAGAAGAAGGCCGATAGGCCGGACCAGAGACTCAATGTCTTAAGCACAAAAGCAGGAAGAGAAAGAGCGAGTACAGGGTGAAGATTGGCGAGCAGGAGAACAAAAAGTTGAAATAACTTTATTGATGATTACTGCGAGGAGGGGATTAACCTTAGAGTCCAGAGGAACAGTGGAAAGACAGAGAGACTCGGAAAGGCGCAGGCAGCAAATAACGAGGGGAGCGAAGTGACTCAACAAAACCTGTCATATCAGTTCTATATAGTGAAGAGACGTTTGGAAGAGAGTGTAATCGGAGGAAAGTAACGAGAGGAAACAGGACGCTGGTTTTTGTCTGATAACGCTGCACTGACGGAGAAGGACAATATAGGTAATAACTGATCTGATACAAAGAGAAGCCAGAAAGTTGAGATCACCATTTTGGACAGTAATAGTGAAAGACTGTGTGCTTTGTTTCCTGTCTTTAAGAAGATTAGATCTCCCTTGGACTTCATAGTGATTAACTCCTAAAAGGAAATCTATATATATTCCACATATATTCTACATATATCTTAAATATATTAATTATCAATTTTAACGAAGTCTTATTGTCTAATTGTTGATATTTTACTATTAATTATTTATTAATTATTTATTAGAAGATTAATTTAATTTAAACGGTATTAATTTATATATGCACATATTAACAAAGTATTGTCTATATACTGTAATATTTTAGTTTTTATACTATTACTTATTACATCACTTGCTAGATAACTAATTAATTAATTAATTAATCATTTTAGAGACAGAATATTATAATATTTAGTATAAGTTCTGTATTATTAATATAATTTTATAGGATACATAGTATTTATAATATCATATAGCTTAATCAATTGAATTAAAATTAATTAGAACTATAGCGATAGTGATATATAAAGTATATTATATAAATTAGTAAGGTGATATAGATTGAGATTTTATATTAGAGTATATATTTATTATAGGAATAATAGAAATAGAGGATATTTAAATTTACTTAAACCCCTTAGTACCTAACAGTACATAGAATTGATTGAGAATTGATTGAGAAACGGATGCTAATTTGGGAAAGAATAGACAGAATTTTAGAAAAACAATACAAAATCCTGAAAGAAATGACATCTACAACAGTAACCACAGGAAAAACAGGAAAGAAGGCTACTTCAACACCAATTGGACTAATGGCCTCTCCAGCGACGCAAAAAACTATAGAAGGGATCTTCTCGACTGAAAAACAAACCCCCACCATGAGTATGCAGACTGTCCAGACCATGTTGGCGACAATACAAGAGACTATGTTAAAAATGCAAGAGTGTATGTCCAGAAATCATGAGGAAACTAGGAGAAATTTGGATGAAATTAAAAACTCTGTTAAAGAAGATATACAAAAATTAGATGGAAAAATGGACTCCATCCAGGAGATAATCACAAAAAATGATCAAAGGATTACAGCCATAGAAAAAAAAACAGAACGAACAGAAGAGAAATTGGAACTACTAGATGAGAAAATGACAGGTCAATAAAGAGCGTGAAAATACAGTAGCACAATTAGAAATGGAAAGAGTGGCATTCTATCTAAGATTTCAAAGCGTAAGAGAAGAGAGAGATGAGGATCTGACATTAGTAATGGCCGAAATGATAGCTGAAATTTTGCAACGAGATGAAGACGAAATTATTAACGAAATTGACGAAGTATTCAGAGTAAACACTAACTACGCGAGACAACATAGACTCCCAAGAGAGGTCCACGTACAATTTGTGAGAAAAAAGGTCAGAGACATTGTTTTCAAAATAGCTAAAGAAGAACCTATATATTATAAACAAAAAGAGATAATAATGTTAAAACAAATACCAAAAAGAATTAGAGAGTGGAGGAAAGATTATGGATTCCTCACTGCATTATTAAACAGAAAACAAATATTATTTCGATGGTTAATGCCGGAAGGAGTACTAACCATGTGGAAGGGGAAAAAGATAAAAGTTGACACTATTGAAAAGGCACAAAATTTATACAACCAGGTGATAGAATTAGAAGGAATGGATGGCAGAGGAGAAGAAGCGGGAAGGAAAGTTAAATCAACATTAAGATGAGAAGACTAAGCAACTTCACGTGAGGAGAATAGTAAAGAGAAAGAAAAAGAGGAAGAGGGGGAAATTCAAGAAGAAGAAGGAGTAATGACAAGGGCACAAGATCAAGCTAAGAAAAAGGACAGGAAGTAAAGGAATAAAAAGGAACAAGAATAATTTTTAAAAATGGACCGAAATTTGAAAATCATATCACTAAATATAAATGGACTTAACTCCCCTGTCAAAAGAAATCAAACATTCAGGAAATTAATTAAACAAAAAGCAGATATTGTGTGCCTTCAAGAAATCCATATAAGAAAACAGGAAGAAAGGTACCTGCAATGTAAAAAACTAGGGAGATTATATGTATCATTAACAGATGAAAAGAAAAAAGGTATAGCAGTTTATGTTTTTGTTTTCTTGTTTTTTGTTTTAATTTGATTTATATGCCACCCTTCTCCGGAGACTCAGGGCGGCTTACAGCGCGTTAAGCAATAGCCTTCATACTTTTGTATATTTTATACAAAGTCAGCTTATTGCCCCCACAAACTGGGTCCTCAATTTACCTACCTTAGAAAGGATGGAAGGCTGAGTCAACCTTGAGCCTGGCAAGATTCGAACTTACTTTAGTTGCAGACAGCTGGTGTTAAATTGCAGTGCTTAGTCTGCAGAGCTATCCAGGCTCTGTTAAAGAAGAGATAGAAAGTAAATTGAAATATGTAGATAGAATAGGAAGAACTTTGATGATTGAAGTTAATCTTAAAGGCAAAGAATTTTACCAAAAACTGCACGAAAAAATAATAGAACAAAATATAGAAAATGAATGTCTGTTAGGTGATCTTAATGCTGTTGTGGACTGAAAAAAAGACTATAGAAGTAATCAGATTAAAAAAAATAAGAAAAATTTGCTGCCGAAAACATTTTTATCTCTTATAGAAGAACTAAATTTAGTAGATATCTGAACCTATAAAACCCAAAAGAGGAAAAATATACATATTATTCCAACCCTCATAAATCCTGGTCGAGGATAGACATGGTATGGGTTACGAAGATTTTAATACAGGAAATTCAATCAGTAGAGATAGGGACCAATGACTGGGCTGATCATAACCCATTAATAATAGAATGGAGAGGATGGAGAAAGAGAAAAAGTAGATGGGTGATGAATACACAGGTAATGAAAGAAAAAGAATATATGGAAAGAATAGAAGAAGAACTGAAATGGTTCTTCAAGGATAACAATAAAAACCAGACATGCCTACAAAATTTGTGGGACACAACTAAAGCTTACATTAGAGCCCTAACATTAGCCTACAATAGTAAAAGGAAAAAGGAGAGGGAAAAGGAATATAATAGAATTTATGAAGAGGTAAAAAATTGGGAAGAGAAATTACAGGAAAGACCAGGAGATGAACAAGTAAGAGTGAGCTGGATGACAGCCAAACACAAATTGAATATGTTTGAGCAAGAAAAATATGCCAATGCATTGAAATTCATAAAACAAAATCAATTCAAGCAGGCAAATAAACCAGGGAGGTGGATGGTTTATAAATTAAGGAAAGAGAGAGAAAAATGAACGATCCATCAATTACAGGATCATGAAGGCAAACTACAACAGAGCCCAGAAAAGAAGAAAGAGATAGCAATCCAATTCTTTCAAGATCTATATACACAGGATAAGTAGAAGCAGAAGAAATACACCAATATTTAAAAGAGGAGGAAATGCCCGGGATAACTGAAGAAGAAAAAAAGATGTTAAATAGGGAGATTACTATGGAGGAACTACAGGAAACAATCAGGAAACAAAAAAATAAAACCCCAGGAACAGATGGGTTACCAATAGAGTTATATAAAGGACTAGGAGAATCACTAAATTGGATATTATAAGAGGTCTACAATGAGGCGTTAAAAGAGGCAAAGATACCAGAATCTTGGAAGGAAGCACACATTTTGTTAATTCCAAAAGAAGGTTGCCCTGATTTTTCTGGATGCACAAAAAGCATTTGATCGGGTCAATTGAAGATTCATGACACAACAGATGAAAAATATGAAATTCAGGGAGAAATTTGAAAATATAATAGCTGCAATATACACAAAACAGAAGGCAAGAATATTAGTGAATGGGGAATTAACGGATTTGTTGCAATATTTTCAGGATCAGACTCAATAAAGATAATAGAAGTTAGAGATTTGAATATATTTCTCTTTAATCATAATAGGCATTCTATATTCGCTGAATATTCAAGATAGAAGCAATGAAAATGGGGAGGATGGCTCCTTATATATACAAGGGGTGGAGCCAGGAATGGGAGTGGTAAATTATGAATACATTAAAGTCCAAAGAATAAGTTAACCCCTGATGTTCCATATATACATTATTTACACATTAGAGAATAAGGCATTTACATCTGACAAATCCCCCTCTAAATGCCGGTTCGTTATACAACACCAGTTACATTCAGATTCAGGACAATATAATACATATAATTTAGAAGTTAAATATTTGTGTTGTTTAGAAGGTAAGGGTTTTGTTAATATGTCAGCTAATTGTTCAGAAGTATCACAATGTATTGCTTTGATGAATCCGTCTTGAGATAGTTGTCTCACGTGCTTAAATTTTATATCAATATGCCTGGACCTTTGTCCAATTGCATCGGATCTAGATATTTCAATGGCTGCTTTATTGTCTTCATGCATAATAAATGGTAAAGTAGGTTTCTTCCAAATATCTGTGATCAAATCATTGAACCATACAAGGTTATTTGCAGCTTTAGACAAGCAAACATATTCCGCTTCTGTGGTAGAAGTGGCTACCAGTTCTTGTTTACCAGTATACCAGTAAACTGGACAATCGTTCAATAGAAAAACATAACCAGAGGTACTCTTTCTGCATGATGTATCACCAGCCCAATCTGCATCAGCATAACAAGTAATTTTTGGTTCTTTGTCACTATTGGGTTCCAATATTAAACAAAAATCTAATGTACTTTTTAGATATCTTAAAATTCTTTTGACAGCTTCCCAATGATACAAGGTTGGTCTGCTAACATATCTTGACAATAAATTGAGAGGTAATGCAATATCTGGCCTAGTCCAATTGGATATATAAAGGAGTGAACCTATAACTGATCTGTAAAATGTGTTGTCTTTAAATTCAGGGGAAGATTCATCAATGTTTCTGAGAAAATCAGTTTGCATAGGTGTGTCACATGTCTTGGCATTATTTAAGTTACATTTGTTTAGGAGTTCAATGATTTTATCTTTCTGAGTAAGTTTGAATCCCCTTTTTGTTTTGTTAATTTGTACACCAAGGTATTTGTTCACTCTACCTAGTGATTTCAATGAGAAGTGTTCGTTTAACTTATTTACAAAGATTTCCCTGCTCTCTTTATGCTTTCCAATATATAAAATATCATCCACATAAATTAATACAAATTCAATATGATCATTACTCTTTTTTACAAAGAAACAGTTATCAGCAGTGGTGGCGTTGAAATCCATGGTTTTAAGTACTTTTACCAAACAATCGTACCATCTTTTTCCAGATTGCTTCAATCCATACAGACTCTTATTTAATAACCAAATTTCGTTCTTATTAGTATATTGACTGTGTGGTGCTCTTACATATATTTCCTTATCTAATTTTGCATGTAAGTATGCAGTCTGTATGTCATATTGAAACACGTCCAGATTGAGTGCAGATGCTACTACAAGAGCTGTTTTGACACTCTCTGTTCTCACTGTTGGTGAATATGTGTCAGTATAGTCTTCTGGATATTTTTGTGCATAACCTTGTGCAACTAGTCTGGCCTTGTATAAGGTATTACCTCCTTCTAAATTCTTAATTTTATAAATCCACCTGGTACCTATAATTGTTTTATCCTTAGGTGCGATCGCAGGTGTGAATACATTTAATCCTTGTAAACTTTCCATCTCTTTTTCCATAGCTAGTTCCCATTTTTCTCTTTCTTCACGGGGAAGTTTCAATACTTCCTCATATGTATTAGGTGTTATTTGTTCTCTATCCATATGCATTATGTAATCTTTGTATTTATTTGGTATTTGGTTTCTATTGTTTCTAATATTTCTTTCAGGTTTGCTATGGTTGTCATGCAAAAATCTAGCTTCCTTTTTTGTTAATGTGTCTGTCTTTATTTTATACTGACTGTTTGTCCAAGTTTTGGTTTTGTTCTTACTTTTGTTAATACTTTGAATTTCTGTTGTTCCTTCCTCGCAAGATATATTATCTTTGCTTTTATTAGGAAATATTTCATTAAGGTGCAATTTAGACCAATTGGCCTGCTCATGGAACACAGCTGTTCTGGATACTATAAATTTGTTATTATTATCAATGAATCTGTACCCTTTGGTTCCAGTTTCGTATCCCATGAATCTTAATCTCCTGGATACGTTTTCTCCCTTTCTCCTCAATTGTTTAGGTATGTGTACGTCTGCAGTAACTCCAAATATGTGCATGTGTGCTAATTTGGGTTTTCTATTGTACATCACCTCATATGGTGTCTTATTCACAATACTGGACCATGTCCTATTTTGAGTGTAATTTGAATAATGTAAGGCTTCTGACCAAAATTGTTTGCCTAAACCAGCATCCTCTAATGTGCATCTAATCATGGTTTGTAGTGTGGAATTCTTTCTCTCTGCAATCCCATTTTGAAATGCAGAAAATGGATTGGACGTGAAATGTAGCATCCCTCTATCCTTTAACCATTGGGAGAATTCTTTAGACATGAATTCACATCCCCTATCTGTCATAATTTGTTTTATTCTAATATTATGTTGTGTTTCTATGCGTTTGTAGAATTCCTTAAATTTCTGAAAGGTTTCATCCTTGTGCTTTAACGTGTAAACAAAACCATAGCGACTGTAATCATCCACTATTGTTAGGAAGTAACGTTTTCTATAGGTAATTGATGGAGTTAATGGACCAACTAAGTCCATATGTACCAAATCAAAAATATTGTTGGTTGATCTGTTAGATTTTTTTGGTCTGGGACTGGTTTTTAGTTTGGTGGATTTACATACTGAGCATTCCAAATAATTTTCACAATTTTTTATTTTGACACCTTCTGCGTGTTCAGTCATTTTTTGTACTACAGGAAAGCTTGCATGTCCTAACTTCCTATGTAAGATGTGAGCACACTCATCATGAATTGGTTTACCTATTTTTGGTTTCTTCTCATTGTGTGTATTTTTGTTATCATGAGTTATTTTACATTCATCATTGTCACTGTTACTGACATTTTCATCATCTGCTTCAATACAATCTTCCATATTTGAATCAATGTTATGTAACCATCTTTCTTTGGTTATCAGATAGGGTAGACCCCCTTTTATCATCACAGTGCCTACATTTGTTTTGTTCTTTTCTATAGTTGCTTTCCCCTTTGAGAAAACTATATTGATGTCAGATTCTCTGCTTAGTTTTATGGCACTCAGTATGTTGTGAGGTATTTCTGGGATTAATAATACCCCCTCTATTTTCCCTAAACCAGGCAAGGTCACATTTCCTCTGCCTAATACTTGAACCTTTTCTTGATTAGCTACCTTTATCACAAACTTATCTTCTGTAAATGAAGATAATATACTTTTGTTGTTAGTGGTGTGATTTGTTGCACCAGAATCAATAAGCCAATTATTGTTCTCATCTTGTTGTGTTCTGGTGCTGTCTTGTTTATTTAGCCCATTTAGTGACCCAGATTTTCTCTCTTTTGAATTTTCTCTACCCCCTCTACTTTCTCTGTAATTTGGTGGACTTCTATATTTGTGTCTATCTGTGGAAGATTGTCTGTAATTGTATTTGCTCCTGTATTCTGGCCTATGTCTTTCCCTTGGGACTTTGGGACAGTCTCTTCTACTGTGTTCCCTGGATCCACAATTGTGGCATCTAAAGGCCTCATTATATTTATCTTGAAAGACTACTTTCCTAAAAGATTTGTGTTCTGTTTGGTTACTGAAACGATTTTTTCTTGAATTGTCTTCTGCTATCAATTTGTTAGATAAACTTTCTATTGATAAATATCCCAAATTAATGGTATCTAAGTGTGACATAAAGCTATCCCATGATGGATCAAGTGAATTGATAATAACACTTTTCATTGTTTGATCTGAAATCACTTCCCCCCTCAATTGCAGCTCTGCTCTTATTTTGTTTAGATTTATCAAATGCTCACTTATAGAAACCCCTGGTTTCACTCTAGAAGAAAAGAAATCCTTAGACATTCTTGTGGTTGTGGCTACGCTATCGCTGTGAAATAGATTAAACATGCATTGAATTATTTCTGATACAGTTAGGTTTGGTTTGATGCTATGATACATTGCAGGAGACACGCTAGAAATTATTATGAAAAATGCTCTATGATGTAAACAATCTATTTTTAAAGTCCAAGGTCTTCTTGGAGGACTAGTTATAAAGAATAGTAAATTTTCTTTCATAAAAATAACCTGAAGCTGTTGGTACCACTCTTGTAAATTAATACCATCAACTCTAAGTTTTGGGAAGTCACTGGGTAAATTCCCTACATTATTCTGTCCATTACTTACAACCTGAGGCAGTCCGTGGTCTCTCAAGTGCAGGAAATTACAGAACGGCATTGGGATGCTTGTAACGAGTCTGCGCGGTTCTCTGGCCAGTTCAAGTCTTTCGGGGCCGTCTACGTAGTTTTGCACATGCGCGTTGCTCATTTCTTCTTTGGCGCCGTTGTGGAAGGTTCTCTCCATTTCAGCTCTCTCGATCCGCTCCTCTTCAGATGAGTCGGTCTCTGGCTCGGTTTTTGGGGCTTTGGTGATGGCGACGGTTCTTTTCTTTCTCTTGTGTGCGCTGGCACTCGATTCTGTCTGCGGTGTAGGACGGAATCGGCATGGCTCTCTGGGCTCGGTTGTCGTCGTTTTCGAAATCAGGATGGGAGCGTGCAGGTCTTGAGTTGTCGGTTTGATTCCTTGCTTCTTTGTTGATGTCTTGGAAATTTTCAATCTTGGCCCAAAAGCAGCAAAAAGCGTTTTCATTGCTGACTTTACTTGAGACTTTGTTAAATCGTCTTCACTTTCTGATTTTGGTTCATCTGAAGAGTTTGAGACTTCTTTTTCACTTTCTTCGTCTGATAGCGTTTTTCGCGCCAGAAATTTTGAACTGAGCGTTTTGATTGGCTCCGCTTCACTCTCTTTTGAAGTTCGTTGAAAACAAGATGGCTGCCATTCAAAATTTCGCGCGATGTCGCATCTTTTCTTTTTTACAACTATTTTCTCAGTAGTCATTTCACTCACAGTTTTTTGATCTTTGGGTTTTTCTTTAATGACGTTTTTCTCTCTCGCTGCTCCGCTGTTTCTCAGCATCTCCTGGAGGTCCGCGATGAGGCTTTCATCATTCTTTTGGCTTTTTAGTATCTTTAATATCTCTGACCTGAGTTCGTTATTTTCTATCTCGATTTCTTCCTGGTCGTTATTTTCACTCATCAGTTCTTCTTCTTCAGTGGTGTATTCTTCGGATTCTCTCGAAATCGCATTAGTGGATTCGTTGATTGTCTCTTGATCAGTTTCTATTTCTTTGCTGTAGGCCCTGGTGTTGGGCCTATCTTTCTTGGACATTTTTTATTACTTATTGAGTCAATTAACCATCCTCTGCTACCAGCTTGTTGCAATATTTTCAGGATCAGACTCAATAAAGATAATAGAAGTTAGAGATTTGAATATATTTCTCTTTAATCATAATAGGCATTCTATATTCGCTGAATATTCAAGATAGAAGCAATGAAAATGGGGAGGATGGCTCCTTATATATACAAGGGGTGGAGCCAGGAATGGGAGTGGTAAATTATGAATACATTAAAGTCCAAAGAATAAGTTAACCCCTGATGTTCCATATATACATTATTTACACATTAGAGAATAAGGCATTTACATCTGACAGGATTTTTTTGAAATAAGTAGAGAAGTACGACAAGGGTGCCCACTCTCACCTTTGCTCTTCATTTTAACCCTGGAGAATTTGCTTAGAAGAAATAGAAAAAATAAAAATATAAAAGGACTTAAAGTAAAAGGGGAAGAATACAAGGTCCAAGCTTTTGCTGATGACCTTGTATTCTTCATAAAGGACCCACTAGAAACACAATTAAAATTAATGGAGGAGATAGAGAAATTTGGCAGGGTGGCAGGGTTAAAAATTAATAAAGACAAGACCAAAATATTAACTAAAAATTTAACAATAAAACAAATAGAAGATTTGGAACAACAATCAGGATTGCAAGCAGTTAAGAAGATAAAATATCTAGGTATAAATTTGACAACTAGAAATGTAGCCATTAAAAACAACAATTATGGAGAGCTGGTACAACAAATCAAAAAAGACCTAGAGAGATGGGGGAAACTTAAATTATCACTGCTAGGAAGAATCACGGCAATAAAGATGAACATACTCCCAAGGCTTGTTCCAAACTATTCCGGTCAAATTAGAGAAAAACTTCTTCACAAATCTGAATAAAATAACTTCAAAATTTATATGGGATGGGAAAAAACCGAGGATAAATTTAAAAATACTACAGGATGATAGAACTAGAGGAGGCTTTGGCCTACCAGCCTGGGAAAAATACTATAAAGCAACGAGTTTGATTTGGATTAAGGATTGGGTCAATTTGGATAATCAAAGAATATTGAAATTGGAAGGCCATGATTTATTAAAAGGGTGGCATGCTTATCTGTGGAATATTGGAAATAAAACATATAAACATTTCAAAAATCATATAATAAGAAATTCACTAATTGGCACCTGATTGGAAATAAACATTATATATTATATATTATATAAACATTATACAAAATAAACATTATATGAAAGTCCCAGGCTGGATATCTACATTAGAGGCAGCAATACATCCTAATATATCAGCCACCCAAAAAATAATACGATATAAAGATGTTTTGGATGTACATGGAAAACTAAAAACACGGCAGGAGCTCAGAGACCAGGGTATAGAAATGGACTGGTGGCCTTACCTATTAATACAAACCAGATACAAAAAAGACTGATGAAGGAGGAGTTGAAATAAAACCTAACCAGTTAGATAAATTATTAGAAACCAAAGAGGGAAAAA
The DNA here is from genome assembly GCF_029215685.1 of Pituophis catenifer annectens. NCBI lineage: Eukaryota > Metazoa > Chordata > Lepidosauria > Squamata > Colubridae > Pituophis > Pituophis catenifer. The sequence goes on from NW_027256883.1 coordinate 72,398,033, forward strand.
TAATCTCAAAGTTTTACAAATACCTACTAGAATTCGATTTGGCAGAAAACATAGTTAAAGGTCAAATGATAGCTTGGGCTAGGACTATTGGAAGAAACATACAATTGGAAGAATGGGAAATGATATGGGAAAATAATTATAGAATCACAAAAGCAACAACATACAAAGAGATAAAAGAAGCAAAGGTTAATATATATATTTGCAGATTTATATATTATAGACAGGTATTCCTGTTCATTAATTTGTTTATAAGTAGTTTTGAATGTATTTTTAGAGTTAAGAACTTTTTGTATAATTTTTATCTTTTTATATTGAATAAAGTGTGTTTTTAAATCGAAAACAGACTGAAAGTTCCTGTGGTTTTCACCTAATTAAAAAGTGAAAGTTCCCCCTTCCCCCAAGTCATCAGTCACATTGTCCAATAGAGGTACTGGCCGGTCGCTTGGTTACTCCACTTTTCCTCTCCCCAGCACCTGTTGGAATGTCCTTGGTTCCCACAGGAAAGCTTTTTGTTTTGACTATAAACCCCAGCTAGCTACATTCCCCCTTCCTGTCTCTTCTTCTGCCTTGTGGCAACCCTGAAGCCTCAAAGATGGCCTCAACCAGGTTCACTTCAGGGTTGACAACATGTATATACTAAAGAAACAAGATTTCTATTGCAATGCTGCATCCACCATCTTGTAGATGCTGACATTTCCCTCCAGACTCCAAGCAACCATCTCCTCACATAGCAGATGGTGGCATTGTCGAACATTGATTACAGTTAAGAAATGTTTCCTGATGTCTAACTGTTCTTGCAATTTAAATCCACTTTTGTTTATTCTGGAATAACTCTAAACAATTCTGCCCCCTTGACCATACTCAAAGCATTTCTGATCCTTGAGCAGAGCTACCCCATTTCCATGTAGTCTTCTCTGGGCTGCACACATCCATTCATCATGTGTTTTTCCTTCTAGGCCCCTTATGATCTCATTTGCTTGCATCTTGGAAGTACCTGTTGTGTAAGAGCACAACAACTTAGCTTCAGATCTGAAATACAGTCTTTCCCTTTCCAGAGATATTTCTACCCTACTGAGTTATTTAGACTGGAAAAAGTTCCCTGTGAATCATGCAAGCTGCTTTTCATGAAACAGGCATCAGCTGATAGCATCCTGTCATGCACTGGAGTCAGCTGTTAGCTAGCTGCTTAAAAGCGGAAAACCTGTATAGTAGGATGTTGTTCATGTGCTATTCAGCAAAGGGATTCTGGAAAGTGAAGTCTGCTGCTTCACAAAAGGCTATAAATGCTATTTTTGTGGAATCTCGCTATGAAGCCAGCTTGCTTAACAAGGGAATAGATAACCGTTGGTCTTTTGGCTCAGATTGCCAGGGGAAAACAACTGTTTCTGTAACATTGCAGCTTAGTACACAAACTCATTATTTTCATCTGCTGCTACTGCAGGTGACCGAGGCATACAGAGTACACAAATCTCCCAGCAGACACGACTGATAAGCATCCTTCAAGTTCAGCACACCTCCTAATATTTTCAGGATGGTTTAGATAATAAAAACATTGAAATGCTTCAACTGTGTTATAGGATAGTCTTGGAGGTTTTTTTAATAGTTATTTAAATGCTGTTTTAAATAAATGGGGGAGGGGGGTGCTGCATTGACAGACTATGCAGTGTGGCCTCCATGCATATCCAGTGTGCCCCCCCCCAGATTCCCTGACCCACATTAATTTTTCAGAAGTTATTTAAAAACAAGTATGCAGTGATGTATCCCACCAGTTTCTATTATCAGACTTATTTTTTTAGGGTTCATGGAATTATTACTAGAATATAAGGGAGCAATTTGAAAGTCTTGCTCACCTTCTGGTAAATAGGAATTTGGAGACCAGCCCTTTATGAAGTAGGCAAATCACCCTTGGCAGCCATTTTATGAGTACACCTGTTTGCCGTATGCTCTCCAAATTCAAAGGCTGCCTACATTTTATATATGTATGTGTATGTATGTAGTAATAATTACATAATTGTTGTTTGTCATATTTGTATAACCACCCATCTCTCATGAGAGTAACTCTGAGCCACATAAAACATTTAATTAAAAAAATGCACAAAAACAATCACAACTACTGAATAATTGTTTTTTAAAAAAGGCACACAATGCTCTGTATAATGCTACAGAATCCAGTCTGAGCCAGTGCCTGGCTGTCTAGGTAACACAAAAGAGAGTCAGGTGTCTTCACAGCATAATTTTTATACTTGAGAAACACTCAACACCGAGATGTGCTCTAAGAGAGCTTAACACCATACTGTATTTAAATGCATCATAAATCTTTCAAGTCCTTAATATATTACTATAATCAATCCATTGGAATGTTGGATAAGAATGTCGACTATTGTGAAGAGTTGTCATTTGTTACTCTTCCTGATCTGAGGTATAACAATTCTGGCACTATTGGCAAAAATGGCAATTTAGTCCCCTACCTCCACTTTTGTTTTTTGCAATGTCTTTATCAACTTTATCAGCATGATCATTTTAAAAATAAAGTTTAAAAACTCAAAAAAAGAAAAAAAAACCAGAATTTAAACAATACAGCCAAAAGACGAAGAGGTAGATGCAAGCATTTTGTATTGACTCATCAGTACCTATATTGCAATAACACGGTTAAAATCAGCCTCAAATATAAGATCTAGCAAGAGCATTAATTAAGCCTATAACGTATGCAGAAAGCAACCAATGGCAAGCCTTACACCCACGGGAGGCATAGATTGATATAAAGCCATTTCTGCACACACAAGGGGGGCTTCAAACGGTTAATGGCAACCACCTCAGCAAAACGCAGGGAACAAGAGTTCTTGTGGCACAATAGAACTTTATACACAGCATTTTGATCCACCTGGTGACCCGTAGATAGTAAGTGTCTTGCAATGGCCAAAGAAGGCATTTTATGGCCATGATTTGCTGTTGTTGGATTACTCAAGGCTGAGTAATGAGTAAGTAATGAGTAATGAGTTTTCCAAAATGGGTCCAAACAGCCTTGAGTAATCCAACAACAGCAAATCATGGCCATAAAATGCCTTCTTCGGCCATTGCAAGACATTGTAAAAAAAGAATTGTTTAAAGTAAGGCCTGTGTTAGAAATATTTCAAACTCTTATACCCCTAACCCTTGGTTTTTTAGCAGAAAAAGTACTTCATAAAAACCCTGGATTTCTTTCATGTTTTTAATGTTGCAGCCAATGTCAGATTTAGGCAAAGCCTTATATGAAGTGTGTTAAAGTTACACCAGGAGGTCTCACAAGGGTGTACCCTAAAATAATATCCACAACAAAAGTGAGAATCCACAACAAAACTGAAAGCATTTAAAGTGAAAAATACAAATTATTTTCAAATGAATGCATTTACTGATTACATATTTATCATTTGGCTAATCTATGATCTCTCTCATAGATTACAATATAACATACCCTGACAACAATACTTAAATGTAAATTCTAAAAGCCAAAAAAAAAATCCAAACAAAACCTCAAAGCTTAAAATTTTATGAGGTCCTGCGGATTGTGAGGCCCAAAGATCACTGAAGTGGTTCGGGAATAACGAGAGGCACAACCAAGCAAGTGACAACAGCTCTTTAATTTACAGTGAGACTTCAGCAAAAACTCAGAGGCTGCAGCCCTCCTTATATACAATCCTGGAGGGACTGTCAGCCAATCAGAAACATAGGCAGGTTTGAAACTCCCGCTCAAAAGTATCAATACATAACACCCCTCCCTTCCCAGAAGGCACTAACATTTAAATATTTACATAAGTACACACAAAATCTCGCAGGTGCCCAGGCCGAGTTCTCGTCCTAGTTGACCTGCGCAGTTCAGTGTTTGGTAGGGCGTCGAGCTGGTCGGAGGGACTTTTTGTCTCTCCCGGCTCCGCCAATGGAACCTCCTGGATTTTATCCGGGGCGTGGTTATCCCCGGTTGGGAGTGGCGACTCGCTGGGGCAGCGCTGGAACCAGGGCTTGTCAGCTAAGTATTCTCGCGAACCCGGGCTTGAGTTAGCTGTTTGGGGAAAGTTATTATAGTTAGGCTCGGAGATATCTAAATTGATGTTTGCTTCGCCGACTACCCTTCTTCTCAGTTGGTCTATGTGGCGCTTCCAGAGTCTGTCTACTCCTACGTCTACCGTATACGATTTCGGGCCTGTTATGCCCACTATGGTTCCTGCAACCCATAGAGGTCCACTGGCATAGTTGTGAGTGAACACCGGGGACCCAACCTGGAACTGTCTTAGTCCAGATGTCTCTCCCCTGAAATTTTCGTGCGAGTAGTTGGGGTGAAGCCTATCTAACACGCACCGGAGCTTCCTGCCCATGAGGAGCTCGGCTGGGCTTCTCCCTGTGGCTGTGCATGGTGTGGCATGCTGAACAGCTAAGAATTGGTCTATCCTGGCCTGCCAGTCCCCGTTATCAAGTCTGGATAGGGCCTCTTTGGCCGTTCTTACAAAACGTTCGGCCAATCCGTTAGAAGCCGGGTGGAACGGGGCTGATAGGGCATGGCGAATGCCCAGTCCGGCCAAGTAACCCTCGAACAGTGTTGCCGTGAACTGAGGCCCGTTGTCAGATACCAGAGTATCCGGTAGGCCATGTGTGGCGAATAGTTTGCGAAGGGCTTTAATAACTGCCTTGGCTGTCGTAGAGGGCATTAGAATTATTTCGAGCCATTTTGAGAAGGCATCTACTACAATTAAAAACGTTTGCCCATGGAAGGGGCCAGCGAAATCGATATGGATTCTCCCCCATGGCCCTTTTGGTTTCTCCCACTCCCGGATGGGCGCTACCGGGGGATCGGGGCGAGACTCCTGGCAGGGTCTGCACTTCCCCACCCACTCGGAGATAACTTGGTCCATGTTGGGCCACCATACATAGCTGCGGGCTAAATTCTTCATTCTGACAATGCCCGGATGCCCTTCGTGCAGCAATTCTAAAACCCTGGTTCGTAGCTTTGTTGGCACCACCACCCTGTCGCCCCACAACAAACAACCACCTTGCGTAAACAGTTCGTTTCGTTTGTTTACAAAACCTTGGTATTCCCCCCCGTCCACCTTGACCAGCCACTCTTTCAGCACCCACCCCATCACAGTGCGAATGATCGGGTCCCTGGCTGAGGCTTTTGCCACTTCGGCAGAGGAAATAGGTCCCAAGGTTACTGAGTCCAGTAGAAGGACGGAGGCCTCTGGTGTTGGATTGGTCAGTAAGTCAGACAGGGGGCAGCGACTGAGGGCATCCGCGTGACCCAGGGTCCGTCCAGGTCGATGCACAAGTTGATATGAATAGGCCGAAAGAAAAATGGCCCATCTAGTCAAACGTGGGGAAAGGGCAGCGGGGGTGGGCCTGTCGCCTGCCAAAAGTCCTAGCAAAGGCCGGTGATCAGTCACAAGTTCGAATTGCCGGCCATAGAGGTATTCGTGGAACTTTTTAACCCCCGCAATTGCAGCCAGAGCCTCTCTGTCCAACTGACTATAGTTCCGCTCTGCGCTTGACAGGGTGCGAGAGTAAAACGCAATGGGCGCCTCTAGGCCGTTCGGCAGTCTATGGCCTAGGACGGCACCAACTCCTACGGGGGAGGCGTCACAAACTAATACAAGCGGTAGCGCTGCATTGTATTGTATTAGGAAACTGTCTTCTGATAGAAGTTTCTTTACTGCCTCAAAAGCGGCAGCTTGTGGTTTCCCCCAGACCCATGGTACATTCTTTCCCAATAGTTTGTGTAGGGGATCTGCGACGGTAGCTTTGTCTTTCAGGAACATTGAATAAAAATTGAGCAGTCCAAGGAAGGCTTGGAGCTCTGCTTTGGTCTTGGGGGCAGGTGCGCTCCTAATAGCTCTCACCTTGCTTTCGGTAGGGTGGATGCCTGTGCCGTCCACCCTGTACCCCAAAAATTCAACGGAGGGGACAGCGATCATACATTTGTTCTTTTTAAGTTTAAGTCCCGCTTCCCTAAATCTAGACAGGACGTTCCTTACTCTGTCCCCTAACTGACGTTCGTCCTGGGCGCTGACTAGAACGTCATCTAAATAGGGCACCACTCCGGGGAGCCCTTGCAGAAGGCGCTCCATGGTGCTTTGAAATAGGCCGGGTGCGACGCTCACCCCAAACTGGAGCCTGGTGCATTTAAATGCACCCCTATGAGTCACAATCGTTTGCGCCTCTGCCGTGGCATCATCAACTGGTAATTGTTGATAGGCCTGAGCCAAGTCTAATTTAGCAAAAATTTTTCCGGGCCCCAGGGAGTGTAGTAGATGATGCACGATCGGCACCGGATAGGCGCTCGGCTGCAAAGCCTTGTTGATCGTGCACTTGTAGTCAGCGCAGATCCTAATTGAACCATCAGACTTTACTGGGGTCACTATAGGGGTTTCCCACTTTGCATGGTCAACGGGAACCAACACCCCTTGTTTAATTAATTTGTCCAGTTCCGCATCGATCTTCGGTTTCAATGCGAAAGGCACCCGTCTGGCCTTGAGTCTTATTTGGGCTACGTTGGGGTCTAAATTAAGGGAAATAGGGGTCCCCACATACTTGCCCAACGTGTCCCCGAAAACGTCCTGGAACTCGGTCAGGAGACTGTCTTTTAACGATGACTTGAGCATCTGGTGGACACCGGTGAAGCCCATGCCGAGGGCTCGGAACCACCCCATGCCGAGAAGGCTGGGAAGCTGCTTCGTGACGATGGTCAGCGGCAGGTCTCTTTCGTAGTCTCCGTAGGTGACTCGGAACGTGCCCACGCCTTCGAGGGGGACTCGGTTCCCCTGGTAGTCTAGGATGCGCAGTCTCTGTTTGGAGAGCTGGTCCTTCCGGAACGATGGTAGGAGGGTCTTTAGGGTCGCCCAAGACATTATGGAGAGAGCCGATCCGGTGTCGATCTCCATCGAGCATGGCTTGCCGTTGATTTCGACCACCGTGCTGACTTTGTCCTCGATTTCCGCACTGGCCTGGTCTATGTGAATGCTGCGGCCATCTCGAGGTTCAAATTCGCGCCGTTTTTTCGCGCCGCCTTCTCTCGTTGGCTGTTTCTGGCGCGCTGATTCTGGTTGGCTGCGGCGCTCACGTGGTTGGTGTTTTCTGGGCAGAATGGCTCTACAGACTCGCGCCAAGTGCCCTTTTTTCTCGCAACGCCTGCAAATCGCCTCCCTGTACTTGCAGGACAGTCTGTCATGGTGCCCTCCACAGCTGGGGCAGCTTCGCCACGGGCTGCCCGTGTCTTTTCTCTGGTGCTCTGTTCGGAAGATGTCCTCATCCGACTTGGACTCCGAGCTGGATCCGGCGTCTTCTCTGTGCACCGGGGCAGACTTGGGGTTATCTTTGCTGGTCAGCAGACGCTGCAGCGTTTCTGCGGCTTTTGTGGAGGCTTCATGAGCCCTGGCCTCGTCTAGGGCTCCAGCAAGCGTCAAATCAGGCTTGGCGAGCAGGCGCCGTTGTAGCCTAATGTCCCGAACGCCACAGATAAGTTGCTCAAGCAACGCATCGTCCAAGTCTCTATAGTCACAATGAGTTGCGGCTTTTCTCAGGCTGGCCATGTAAGCGCTGACCGGTTCTCCCTCTCGCTGAACGCGCTGTCTGAGTTGGTATCGTTGCACGAACTTGGAGGGCACGGGAGCATAGTGAGCCCAGAGCGTGGCCATCAGGGTGTCCCAGGAGACGGTCTGGACCGGAGTTGGCTCACACAGTGACTCTGCCATCTCGAACACGTCGGGTCCGCAGTGGCTTAGGAAGAGGACTCTCTTCCGATTAGCGGAGAGCCCTTGCATGTCGCTGGCTTCGAGCGAGCATTCGAACCTTGTTAGGTACGAGACCCATTTTTCGCGGGTCGGATCAAAAGGCTTGGGCGGAACGTAGGCAGACATGTTCGGTATGTCTCCTGTAGTTCGCCTCGTCGCCTAGCTGAAGCTCGTGTCTCACTGGTTCGCTTCTTGTGCTCTCTATCCCACCTTCGTCGCCAATGAAGTGGTTCGGGAATAACGAGAGGCACAACCAAGCAAGTGACAACAGCTCTTTAATTTACAGTGAGACTTCAGCAAAAACTCAGAGGCTGCAGCCCTCCTTATATACAATCCTGGAGGGACTGTCAGCCAATCAGAAACATAGGCAGGTTTGAAACTCCCGCTCAAAAGTATCAATACATAACAATCACAGTCAGAATGTGAGCCTAAATTCACAATTAGAATGCTGCCTAAATTCCGCACCAATGGCAGCAATCACTTTCCACCAAAAGTTACTTTAAAAACAACAACTCAAAACTCTTCCACTTCCAGGCAGTGTGCACGTCTTTCATTCCCAGTCCTGTTCATTACTAATACCGAAAAAGCATTTTCTTATGACAGGAGGATTAGTAATTATGTCCAAATATCATTTGGAAAAAATTAGGGACTGGTTTTAAAGGTGAAACTGTGCATTATTATTCATTGAGGGACAACTGATCTTCCCCACCCACCTGCAAATTTCCTCTTATTGACAACTCTGCTCCCTAAACATTAGAATTTTTGCTGCACATAATGTAAATTCTCTATTCCTCTTATGAACTATGGGACATTTTATTAGTTCAAATTAGTTAGTTCAGAATCGTGGTTTTAAAAATTGACTTTATTTCTATCCCACCTTTATTATTTTAACAAGTAATTTAGGATGGCGGATGTATCTAACGCACCTTCCTATTTTCACACTCTTTCTCGTTTTGCACTGTTTTGATGCCAATTGCCATTGAGCAATATCCTCAAGAAGTTCATTGTCGTAGTAATCATTTTCAAGTGAGTTTTTCAAAATGCCAAGTGAATTGTTTTGCCTAGATGCATCATAAATTGCCCAGAGATCTGCCATGATGATAAACTGAGGCATATGCACCATTAAATTTGTAGTTATTTATATGGTAAACTCTTCAGGAAAAGAACCTGTTTTGAATGCATTAATATAAACCATCTACCACCCTGGGGATTTTATTGCAGCAGGTATATCTAGGTATTTATGAAGAATTATGCATACATATATTCATGCCTACTATTCTAATCTACTATCTGTATTCCTCTATATAGCGATGGGTGTATTCATCAACTGTGAGAAGAAAAGCAGAACTTCACACTATGAATGTAGACAAGACATGGTGTTTTTTTCATATTAATAAATTAAACAGATCAATTTGGGGTAGATTATACCATGACTAAGAGGCTCAATGGTTCAGCAGTTAAAGATACTGAGATTGTCAGCTGGAAAGCCAACAGCCTGGGTTTGAGACCTAAGCACCATATGATGGGGTGAGTTCCTGTTACCTATCCCAGCTCCTGGCCACCTAGCAGTTCAAAAGCACATAAATGTGAGTAGATAAATAAGTACCACCTTCGTGGGAAGGTAACAGCGTTCCATGCGCCTCAATGTATAGTCATGCTGGCCACATGACCATGGAAGTGTCTTTGGACAATGCTGGCTCCCTCGGCTAAGAAACGGAGATGAGCACCACCATTGGAGTCAGACATGACTGGAAAGGGGAAACCTTTATCTTTCCCTTTATACCATGACTATTGGTTAATTAGAACACTTATGAGCTTGTAATGTTTTTGAAGTTAATACATTTTATTAACTGAATTAATTAGTAATTCTAATTACTAGAATAGTAATTCTCTGCTTATTACTGGACAATTAGAGTAGAAACAAGAAGCGCAAGTTACACTTCTTTGTACTTTTCTGTTGTTGGAAGAAATCTCCTTCTAGGTTCTGTTCCAAGTAGAGAAAACAGACACTGGAAACATGGAGACTGCTTGGAAAGATGGTTTAATGGTGGACAGGATCACATGGCTTGAGCTCCTGAACAGAAAAGGGGCAATACAGTAAATCCTTTGGGTTTTTATACTCTCTCTGGCTCTGCATTTCTTGGGGCCCCGAAAGAGTATCCTGATTGGTTGTCAGACTCCCAGGGGGCGGGGGTCTTAGCTAGCCTTGCTGACTGATGGTCACATGTGCTTCCCAGGTCACATGTGGTGAGTTTCTGCTGCTATTGTGTAGAGGGCTAATCCTATCTTTGTTGGATCTTTGGCAATTCCTACTATGGCTCTGCCTGAAGGAGGCAGAGCTTTGTTATGTAGAATAGACTGGCCCTGGCCTTAATGGCCCATTGACAAAGGGTGGGGGGCAGGAAGGTGGGAGCTGCTTTGTCTGTAAAATATGCTTCTCCATTTCTCATCCAGGGAAATATAATATTCTGCCTTTTTTTCATATTTCCTAAAATATTTCACTCTTCCAGGAAAGGGGTGGGTGCTAACTTCCTACACTGTGATCTTCCAAAAGGAGGCTTCTGTATCTCCCCACTGTTATTCCCACATGAAACTCAGGAAATTTTGTATGCTTTCTATTCTAAAGCTGAAATTGAGAGCATTCGAACATTCCAGCATTTGCCATGCTTCTAACTCACGCTGTGTCACCATCTATTTTCTTTTTTCTTTTTCATTTACCAGGTTTCATCCCTCATATTTTTCAATTTAAAAGATCAAGAAGAAGGTGATCAAAATGATTCCTGGGTGAAGTTTTGAAGAATTGCTACCTGACTGAACAGATAATGCTTACTGAAAGGGACAGCTAGTCTCAGCCACTTAGCAAGATTGCATCATTGTGTTGCAAATCACTCTCACCTGTGAGCCTTTTATCTTCCAGGCAGGAAATAGAAGTCAAAGGACCACAATAATAATATTCTTACAAAGTAAGGGACAGTATATTTTTTTGTTCAGTGTCTAGATCAAAATTCTTGGCTTTATTGTTGACCAAAAATATGTCATTATCAGTACATGTTTTTGATCGTAGCTGACATACCAGCAAATGGAACAGGCCCTGTGTCTCTGCACAAGAGTCAGCCTATAAAACTTCACAATTTACTGAGTGGATTATCATAAACTGAGGGCAAATAAGAATAGCTTTCAAAATATCCAGCTGAACTTTGTAAAATAGAACAATCAGATACTCCATTAAGCGGCTCTGATTTTGGTGAAAAGAAGGGATGGCAACAGCTGAGCCCTGCGTGCTATTTTGCCACTCCAAATTGTCCTCAAGCCTGATGTTCTTTAAATTGACCTTTTAAAATCTATTTTCAAAAATCAGTACCAGATTTTTTTTCAGGTCTCAAGAGGTACAGCTGAAAATTGTGATATTCTGGCCTGGAGGCACTTAATCTTAATTCAGTACTGTAGGTATATGCATTCTGAACGTTTGAATGTGATAGCTTACTTATAGGAATAGGAGAGGTTGATGTAATATGCATTAGTGTAAACCTCTTCTTTCTGCTGCACTATATAGATGGACCTCTTTAAAAAAAAAAAGAGAGAAATAGAAACTGGCTGTTCTAGACTATCTATTATCCCATTTTGCTACCAACTATCCTGTGAGACTCTAGACATTTCAATATATATTACTGTACACATTAGTTTTTGTCTTAATTCTATTTTTAAATGAAATCTAAGCACACAAGGAAGGGATTATCATCTTGACTAATGGCATATAAATAGTTTAAAAAACAGAATTTAAAATTCTAGATCATGGGTGTCAAACTCGCTGCGTCACATTGCTGTCAAGTGATGTTTCATGACGTTTATCTCCTTCGCGGAGCTGGGGTGGGCATGGCCTGTGTGTGATGCATCTGGCCCGCAGGCCTCCAGTTTGATACCCCTGTACTAGATGGTTTATCCAGCACTTTGAATTAGATCTAGAATAAAATTGGTGTGCAATGTGAACTTCAAACCCAATTAGCATAGGGACTGACAGAATTAGTTTGAAACCAGCAAAACTCCAAGGTACAGGTTAAATCAGACCTATAAAATCTGAAGTGCCAAAATCTGGAAAATGCTGCCTGTACTTTTACAGCCAGGTATTTACAGCCCCATTTAATTTAATCTGATAAATTAAAATATTTTCCCCTGTCAATTGTGTTGTGCAAGGAACAAAATCTTGATTGCAAGGCCGGTTCCAAATCCTGCCCAATCAATCCTCCAAGAAAAAGTGCTGGAAATATAGAGTGACTGAAAAAAAAATAGACAAAATTTAATTATGGAACTCACTGCCAAACCTTGGCGGCAGAGATCATATTCCTCAAACAATGACTGGCAACAGTGCTTAAGCTATGCCTACTACTGTCTATTTGGCCAATAGGGACAATCAGTGATATACTGAAACCTTGCCAGTACATTCCTGGCACAAGGTTTGATAGGATACCAGAGAGGACTGAAGGCAGGAATTCCATATTATTCCAAATGCCAACTCTTTGATTCAGTTAATGTGCTGGTATGTTGTAGAACTGCTGGAGATGTGAAATATGCTTAGGTTGTGTCTGATTGGATTAAGCATGTCTGGGTAGGAAGAATCCAGAGCAATTGAGAATGGCTTTTTCCAGAGAAGAAGCTGCAGTTGACATCAGCTTCTAAACTACAAAGAAATATAACTTTTATAAAGACAAAACAGGTTTTCCTTTGTCAATTTTTATTTATCCAAATGAGTAAACAGAATGGTCATGGGTGGGCAAAACAGCAATGGGAGTAGAAGTGACTTCCGACTTCCCCTGGCTTCCCATTGGAAGCCAGGGGAAGCTTCCAATGGGAAGCTTCCCCTGCTTCCAATGCCACAAGCTTCCCCATTAACTTTGCTTGTGGGAAATTGGCAGGGTGTCAGGGTTATTGAGGCAGGTAGATTCCGCAAATAATAAGTTTATTGGATATGTCATATTGGTACAGACTGGTGAAAACTGCCTCTGACTATTCCTGCTGTTTTCACCTACTTAAAAGTAAAAGTTTTTCACTTTCTCAAAACAACCAGCCACATGGTCCAATCAGGATACTGTCTGGTTGCTAGGTGACTCCAGTCCCCTCCTTCCAAGCACCTGCAGGAATGTCCTTGGTTTCCAAGATAAAGTATTTTGTTTTGACTACAACACCACAATTATCTCTATTCCCCCCTCCCTGTCCCTCTTCTCCAGAGTGTCAGCGCTGAAGTTTCAAAATGGCCTCAGTCAGGCCAGCTTAGGGTTGGCACAGAGAGCATTAGAAATAACTATCACATGACCTCCCACTGACCACAGCAGCACAGATATGGCACAAGTTTGTGGATACAATTGGTATGAAGATCCTTAAAATTTCCAGTTGCAAAGGAATAATGGGTCATGGATTTTCTAGGCATTCTTTAAGTTAGAGGATTTGAAGTACCTTGAAGAGCCTGGTGGCACAGCGGTTAGAATGCAGTATTGCAGGTTAATTAAGGGGAACTGGGAGGGTGACCAAAGGGTATGGGGGGGGGTAATCCACCTAGGTCAGGGCTCAGCCCGGCACAGGGTAACGGTTTGGAGGGCCCAGGACGAGGGATTGGGGATATCATCAGCACGGTGGTTGGGAGGGGCAGATATGGTGGGAGCAGAGGACCTTATCTTGTGCCGGGGGTGCGCACTCGCTACTTGAGAGCAATTGCGCGCCCCAGTCCTCAAGGCTCCCCTCGGATACTAGGCGGCTCAGATACTCAGGACCTGGGCCTCCGGCTGATGCTGTGCAATGCCAGGTCCGTGGTAAATAAGGCCCCCCTCATTTACGATCTTATTCAAGAGGGGGGAGCGGACCTGGCGGGTATTACGGAGACCTGGTTGGGCCCGGAGGGAGGGGTCCCTCTGGTTGAGATGTGCCCACCAGGGTTCAGAGCATTCCATCAGCCGAGGGCCCAGGGGAGGGGCGGGTGGGTGGCGGTTATTATTAACAAAGGTCTTGGTCCGAGGGAGACCACTGTGCCACAGATTGCCGGATGTGAGTCCCTCTTTGTGAAATGGGGTCATGGGGTTCAGATGGGCTTGCTGCTTGCGTACCTGGCTCCCTGCCACGTGGCAACGGCCCTGCCCAAGCTACTCGACATGATAGCCACGGTGGCAGTAGATACACCCAGGCTTATGGTCATGGGTGATTTCAACTTGCCGTCCGTTGGTGAAACGTCGGAGGTGGCTCGGGAGTTCATGGCTTCCATGACGGCCATGGACCTGACCCAGTTAGTTCACGGCCCCACTCACAGGGGGGGACACACGCTGGACCTGATTTTTGTCTCTGGCCAGTGGTTGAGTGGTCTTATTATAGGGGATATAGACATGAAACCCTTGTCATGGTCAGATCACTCACTCCTTCGTCTAGACCTTCGAACCGCTACACCCCGCCGCAGGGAGGCGGACCCAATTAGATGGATCCGCCCCAGGCGCCTGATGGATCCTGATAGGTTCCAGACGGAGCTTGGGCCAATTCCTGAAGATCTGGCACATGACTCGGCCGAGGACCTGGTAGCTGCCTGGGATCGGGCGGCTGCTGGGGCCTTGGATCGAGTTGTGCCTTTGCAGCCTCTGACCTGGTGTCGATCCCTCACAGCTCCTTGGTTCACCAAGGAGCTGAGGGAGATGAAACACCAGAAAAGACGCCTAGAGAGCGGTTGGAGGGCCGGTCTCGCTGAATCTGATCGAACACTGGTAAGGTCGCATATTAAGACCTACCTAGTGGCGATAAAGACGGCAAAGTTTAATTACTTTTCCGCCTCTATTGCGTCATCAGGGAATCATCCGGCCGCCCTGTTCAGGGTAACCCGCTCCCTGCTCCATCCGGGAGCACAGGAGGATCCCTTGGAAGGCAGGGCGGAGGATTTCGGACAATACCTGTATGACAAAATCGCTCAGATCTGGGGGGATTTGGACTCTGACTGGGTAGATCAGGGCAGGGTGGCGAGGAATAGTCTTGAGAATGTTACCTGGGAGGAGTTTGATGCTGTGACTCCCAATGATGTGGACAGGATTTTGGGGAGACTTAGTGCGGCCACATGTTTACTGGACCCATGCCCCTCCTGGTTGGTACTGGCCTCCCGGGAGGTTACACGAGGCTGGCTCCAGGGTGTTATCAACACTTTGTTGAGTGAGGGTCACTTCCCCGCCGCCTTGAAAGAGGTGGTGGTGAGGCCTCTCCTCAAGAAGCCGTCCCTGGATCCAGCAATATTGGCCAACTATCGTCCTGTCTCCAACCTTCGCTTCCTGGCGAAGGTTGTTGAGAGTGTGGTCGCGCAACAGTTTTCGCAATTCTTGGAGGAAACATCCTATCTAGATCCGTTCCAGTCGGGTTTCAGGCCTGGGCACAGCACGGAAACGGCATTGGTCGCGTTGGTTGATGATCTCTGGAGGGCTCGGGACAGGGGTTGCTCCTCTGTTCTGGTCCTGTTAGACCTCTCAGCGGCTTTTGATACCATCGACCATGGTATCATGCTGCACCGGTTGGAAGAGTTGGGGATGGGGGGCACCGTATTACGGTGGTTCTCCTCCTTTCTCTCCGACCGGTCGCAGTTCGTGTTGGCAGGGGGGCAGAGGTCGACCTCAAGGCCTCTTATATGTGGAGTGCCTCAGGGGTCGGTCCTCTCGCCCCTCCTGTTCAACATTTATATGAAGCCGCTGGGTGAGATCATCCGTGGCTTTGGGGTGAGATACCACCAGTACGCTGATGACACCCAGCTGTACATCTCCACCCCAGGCCACCCCAATGATGCCCTTGAAGTGATGTCCCAGTGCCTGGAGGCTGTGCAGATCTGGATGGGGAGGAACAGGCTCAGGCTCAACCCTTCCAAGACTGAGTGGCTGTGGCTCCCGGCATCCCGATATAGTCAGTTGACTCCATCACTGACTATTGGGGGTGAGTCGTTGGCCCCCACTGAGTGGGCTCTCAATCTGGGAGTCCTCCTGGATATGCAGCTGTCCTTGGAGGAACATCTGACGGCTGTAACCAGGGGGAGCTTTTGTCAGGTCCGCCTGATTCGCCAGTTGCGGCCCTTTCTTGATCGGGATTCCCTGTGCACAGTCACTCATGCCCTCGTCACCTCTCGCCTTGACTACTGCAATGCTCTCTACATGGGGCTCCCCTTGAAGAGCACCCGGAGGCTCCAACTGGTCCAGAACGCAGCGGCGTGGGTAGTGACGGGAGCAGCATGGCGCTCCCATGTAACACCGCTCCTGCGCGAGCTGCACTGCCTCCCAGTGGTCTTCCGGGTGCGCTTCAAGGTGTTGGTTATCACCTTTAAAGCGCTCCATGGCATAGGGCCTAGCTATCTTCGAGACCGCCTGCTGCCACCGACGACCTCCCATCGACCTGTGCACTCCCACAGAGAGGGCCTCCTCGGGTTGCCATCAGCCAAACAGTGCAGGCTGGTGACCCCCAGGGGGAGGGCCTTCTCTGTGGGGGCACCTACCCTCTGGAATCAATTGCCTCCAGAGATAAGGAGAATCCAAGACCTCAGTGCCTTCCGCCGTGCCCTTAAAACCTTCCTTTTCCAGCAAGCCGGGGTGGCCTAATTTTTAAAGTGTTTTTAAGTGTTTTGTTTATTGTTTTTATTTAATCGGGCCAAATTTATATATATATATTTTTAACTGTATTTTAATATTTGTACTTGATGTTTTTACTTGGCTGTTCAACGCCCTGAGTCCTCAGGGAGAAGGGCGGTATACAAATTCAAAATAAAATAAAATAAAATAAATAAAATAAAATAAAAATAAAATAAAATTCTGCTGACTGCCGACTGCCAGCAGTTCGGCAGTTTGAGTCTCACCCGCTCAAGGTTGACTCAACCTTCCATCCTTGTAAAGTTAATAAAACGAGGACCCAGATTGTTAGGGGCAATATGCTTAGAGAGGGCTGTAAAGCATTGTGAAGCAGTGCTATCAATTCAAAAATGGTTGTCCTATGATGCCATATTTTGTCTAATTAAAGGTTACAAACAGACAGGAGAGTTTTAATAGTATACACAGATAAGAAAGCATATACAAACTTTTTATGAAAATAATTTTTAAATATTTTAGTGGAGCCCTGGCTAATTTACTCTACATTCATTATTACTTTAGATCCATTATTATTTAGCAAATCAAGGTGAATCTTTACATTGCACTGAAAACGAATATTGAACCCTAATTCAATTATCAGTCTATAAAGCATGAGCCATCAACCCTTCTGGGTTTATTAATTTATAGAAAATTTGAATTTAATTGCAAGGAAATTCATTTTTTAAAAAATACCTTTTTCCGTGGACTAAAAATGCATGTTTATTCTGATTTTGCAGAGCACAAGTATGTGTCTTTTTGGCTGTTATCTATACTAATGCATAAATCCAGTTATACATTGTTCAAGGTATTGTCGTTTCTGTTTGGCTTTCCACTTAATGGTTTGTTTACAATGGAGTTTTTCATGGAGCCTTTTCCATAGCTACATGGGTGTGTTTACAGCATTATTGCTATCCGGCCCTTGATTGAATCGCCCTGTAAATAATGGGCCCTGAAATGTTTTCATCAAGAATGCTAAAGATGTCAGCAGAGCCAATTCACCTTGCCTGATACAATCACTAATACATGTTGGTGTCGTAGATTGCTTACAATGATAGATTTGTGGTTCTTTGCAACGTCTTATGAAACATAGCTTTCCCAAAGTTGTATTTCGCATTTACCCTACCAATACTCCCAAACCCAGGTAGTTATATATTTTTAAAAGAATATTCAAATGTAAACAGCAAGTTAAAACCTACTCTTTGTAACAGCCAGGATGATTTGTAGATAAGATTTGTGTGCTACAAAGAAACGCTTTGACCTTAAATGGAATCATACATACCTCTAGTTGGATTTCTTATATTTCACATATTTTGTAGCTGACAATCACCACCATCAGCTGAAAGACACTACAGCTCTCTTGTTTGATGTGATCTGCTGAGATAAAATCTAGTATGCCTTTTTGCTTTACCCTCAATAGATTTTTTTACTAGATGTACTGCAGGCTCATTGTAATAGATACACAATACAGAAACTTTGCAATGCAGCAGGCTAGACAGACAGTTTGGCCTAGTGGCTAAGGCACCAGGCCAGAAACTAAGAGATGGGTGAGTTCAAATCCTGCCTTAGCTATGGAAACCAGTTAGGTTGACTTGGGCTAAGTCACTCTTTTTCAACCCAACCCACCTCACACAGTTGCTGTTGTGCCACATTGAATTACTTGTAAAATTAATAAAGACGGGATATAAATAAATATATTGTATAGAATAGTGATGGTTAACCTTTTTGCCGTTGCATGCCAAAAGTGGGGGGAACGTGGGGGGTCACGCCCACGCGTGCCCACACATGCCCACACCCATAATTCAGTGTGCCCTGCCCCCTGCTTTTGGCACTCGATGGCACGGTGGGCTGGGTAGGCCCGTTTTTTCTCCCTCCCCGGGCTCCAGAGACTTTCTTGGAGCCTGGGGAGGGAGAAAACAGCCTTCCCCAGCCCCCTGGAGGCCCTCCGGAAGCCGGAAACGACTCATTTGCTGATTTCCAGTGGGACCGGTAGGCCCGTTTTTCGCTCTCCCCCAGGCTCCAGAGCCTTTCTAGGAGCCTGGGGAGGGCGAAAACTGACTCCACCCCCGGGACGCCCTCTGGAGGCTGGAAATGGCCTGTTTGCCAACTTCTGGTGGGACCGGAAGGCCCGAAAATCAGCTGGCCGGCATGCACATGCGTGCCAGAACTGAGCTAGGGCAACGCTTGCGTGTCCACTGATATGGCTCCATATGCCACCTGTGGCACACATGCCATAGGTTCACCATCAAGGAATATAACATCATCTGATTACTAAGCTGTCTCAGCTTGCCACTGAATTACTTGAGAAACAACTGCAACATTTGGTTTTAGTTCAGGCTATTCAAAACAGCTTCAAATTTTTTGTCAATTGTGACTTGTGATTCGCAGCCAACTTACCACAGCCAATTTGCCAGGGTCAATTCACCATGGGACAAGAGTTACACTAATATGGAAGAAATGGTGGAAGAGAATCATTAAAGAAAAAAGTGCAAAAGGAGGTGACAAAAAAGTGACAAAATGAAATGTGAATGTCAAAAAATTTAAATATTTTTTTCAATTATTTTAAATAATTAACTTGAATTGTTGAATTGTCCTGTGGTAATTTGTTCCGCAGCAAGTTGTCCCATTCCAACTTTTCGCCTTAAAAGACAGAAAGGATTGTTGTTGTACCCACTAATATCCATCTCTGTATAAGTCAGAGAAAAGGCAGGTTATAACTGGGATAGCATTTTTGAAGGAGATGAAAGAGAAGAAAGAGGAAGAGGATAGTTCAATATTTCTGGATACTAGACTAGGGAAGATGATAGAAACAAATCTTGTAACTAGCTTATTTTTAAAAAAATTGCAAGAGGCAATTTACCAGTCTGTGGGAGGAGGAAATTGCTTACAGTAGAGATATTTGGTTTTCTTCTCCTTCTCTTGACACAAAGCCACTCAATCACAGATCTGTCTCTGTCAGATTTGTGGAATGAGGAACAACACTTCAGCTTATCTTGTCATGGCAAATAGAGGCCCTATATACAGCTTTAAATAACTGGATATACAAATAAATAGGCACACTGATTGTATTTGGAGATTTTTTTTTCTCCCCTCGCAGCTGTAGTATAGTAGAAACACTTTGAACCAAGTGTGATTTGAATTTTAGCCAGATATGTGAAGAATAAGCCCATTTATGAGTATCACAAACATAAATATCTGAGTCTGCCTGGCGTCAGCTAAGTTTAAACCAACTGCAGATAAACAAAAATATAAAAGGCTGGTATCAGTATTAACAGACCACATTAATCAATCTCTTTCCCCAAATTATTAAGATCAGCTGCAATTGCGCAGATGAAACTTCAGCAAGCAACGCAATTCAGCTATTTCGTCAAAAAATGGAATAAGAACTAAAGACCACATTCTTGTCTTGTGCTTCTGATAATAAAATCAGCCCTTATGACAGTGTTTCTCAACCTTGGAAGTTTGAAGATGGGTGGACTTCAACTCCCAGAATCCCCCAGCCAGCAGCGCTGGCTGGGGGATTCTGGGAGTTGAAGTTCACCCATCTTCAAGCTTCCAAGGTTGAGAAACACTGCCTTATGATAAATACAGGTAGTCCTCAACTTACAACAGTTCATTTAGTGACTGTTCAAAGTTACAATGGCACTGAAAAAAGCAACTTATGACCGTTTTTCATACTTACAACCATTGCAACATCCCATGGTCACGTGATCAAAATTCAGATGCTTGGCAACTGCTTCATATTTATGACGGTTGCAGTGTCCCGAGGTCATGTGGTCATCTTTTGTGACCTTGTCAATGGGGAAACTGGATTCATTTTAACAACCGTGTTACTAACTTAACAACTGCAGTGATTCATTTAACAGCTATGGCAAAAAAGTCATAAAATGGAACAAAGTTCACATAACAAATTTCTCACTTAGCAACATAAATTCTGGCCTCTTGTGATCTTCTGACAAGCAAAGAAATGGGGAAGATGGATTCACTTAACAACTGTGGCAAGAAAGATTGTAAAATGGGGCAAATTCACTTAACTGTCTTGCTTAGCAGCAAAAATTTTAAGCTCAATTATGGTTATAAATCAAGGACTACCTGTATCTGATTTGTGTGCATCCTCAAGTTCCACATACAACTGAGCAATGTACAGACCAGGGGTCTGCAACCTTAAACACTCAAAGAGCCATTTGGGCCCGTTTCCCACAGAAAAGAAAACACCGGGAGCCACAAAACCCTCCCTGTGCCTGACTATTTCTTGAGCGGCCACAAAACTAGCATATGTAGTTGAATTAAACCTTCTGTTTTCTTCTGAAACTTTTATTTTCTTGGATTTATCCACGGTTGGCCTACCGGAGGTTGAAAAGGTCAATAAATCACGTGCCGGTGGGTGTCACACATTGGTGGTTGTGACGCATATTTTGAGTGACAGGGAGCGCCAGCAGAGGGGTGAAAGAGCCACATGCGGCTCCAGAGCCCCAGGTTGCTGACCCCTGATACAGACAGTGTCATCTACACACATATGGCCCCTAACTGATTCCTAAACGGCTTTCCATACAATATTAAGCCATAATTATATTTAACCATGGTTTATTGAATTAATACAACATAACAGGTAAGGTTAATGCAATATAATGAGAGACAGACATATTTATAAACCACACTGGCTAGTTCACATGATGTGCTAAATTACTGAAAACATAGGAACCGCAAAAACAGAGATTATCTTTTCTCGGTATGAGATTCTCCAGTTGCATTGGGATTAAACTACCTAACTGTCTCAGTCAACCAGGGAACTGAGTCTTCAACTCTGGACAACATTAAATATAGGAAAACTATCCTCCCCTCATCTTAAGTTTACTTAAGAATTATTTGAGGTTTATTTAGGATTTATCTGAACTTTCCCTCTTGCACAAAATAAATACTGAGATTAATCCAATACCATTTCTCTGGTTTTATTCTCAGCTGCCAAATTTAAGCATGATTTCTAATGCCCAAAGCATTTCTTCTACAAGAAAAAGGAATGTTATTGATTCAGATGACTTTTTCTTCCTATTTAATGTATTTTTTTTTATTCTTGCTTCAAACCATTAAGATTGAGGCAGGATATTAATTTTAGGCTGCTGCCAAGTTTCAACGGGAACTTTGCTTTCGGGCAACGGCTTTTGTGAGGTATCCAGTGCATTGTGTTACAAAGTAATACAGCCCATTCCACTTCTAAGAGTGAAAGCATACGAAGTGGGTCACACAGTACTTTTGTTTCACTTCATTCCTGAGGCTTTCTGTGATAGTCCCATTAGTGCGAAGGAACCATGGTGGTGCAGTGGTTAGAATGCAGTCTTGCAGGCTAAGTCTGCCCACTGCCAGCAGTTCAATCCTGACTGGCTCAAGGTTGACTCAGCCTTCCATCCTTCCAAGTTCAGTAAAATAAGGACCCAGATTGTTGGGGGCAATATGCTGAAGTTGTAAACCATCCAGAGAATGCTGTAAAAGCACTATGAAGCAGTATATAAGTCTAAACACTATTGCTATTGTTTCTGCTCCAGCACAGAGTTTCTTCTGCCTAATGGAAGTGCTGGATGAATGTTTGATGGGACCCAGTTAAAGGGTACTACAACATATGGAACCTAAAGAAAAAGTAGTGACCTATGGGCCTTAAGTGGCCTAGGGGTGAGCAATGGTGGAAAAGTGAAGTGGTTACAGCTATAGGTAGTCCTCAACTTACAACCCTTCGTTTAGCAACTGTTTGAAGTTACAACGGCCCTAAAATAAGTGACTTACAACCAGTTCTTACACTTACGATCATCACATGGTCTCCACGGTCAAGTGTCACGGCCAATGCAGATAGCATTTTGATCAACATATATTTACAAAGGTTGTGGTAATATCTTGCAGTCATATAATTGCTATTTTTGATTTTCCCAGCTGGCAAGGCCAATGGGGGAAGCCAGATTCACTTAATGATCTCATCCTTTACAACTGCAATGTTTCATTTAACTACCATGGGGAAAAATATTGTAATATTTAGCACGATTCACTTAACAACTATCACGTTTAGCAATGGAAATTCTTGTCCCAATTTGTCTCACTCGCTCCATCCTCAAGAGCTCAATTCATGTTTGCCTTGGGCCAATGAGGTATTCTTGCATATAGGCCTAACTATTAGCAAACATAGTTCTATGTTAGCCAATAGATAGAAAGGTTTTTCAAGCAGACATGGATAAATACAGCTTTTTGGTAGCTAATGGTAATTAGGCCTGATGGGTTCATTTTCCAAAGCAGTATATTACTGGGATGGGACTTTTATAACCAATACAATTCTCCCTGATATAGTTTTAATTTTTAGTTCAAGTTCTATAGCAGGGGTCTCCAAATTTGGCAACTTTATGGACTTCAACTCCCAAAATTCCTTAGCCAGCCATGCTGACTGGGGAATTCTGGAAGTTGAAGTCCACAAGTCTTAAAGTTGCCAAGTTTGGAGATCCCTGTTCTATAGATATTGCATCCATTCTGAATAATAAAACAGCTTATTTTGCAGGGATCAATCAGCAATATTAATCTGAATATTGGGGGAAGCATTTAAAACTGGTGTTGCATTGCACCTTTCTTAAACCAGGCCTGGGGTAATAGGAAATGCCTCAACCAAACCACATTGCTTGCCTATCTCAATAAAGTCTTTCCTCCCCTGGTAACAAGATGATATCCTCTGATGGACATAGGCATTACAAAAAGCTCTCAAGGTCAACTCTTTTATTGTTATTCTTGTCAGCACCAGGAAAACTAACATAGTCACTTAGGAGCCTCCTGTCTGAATAAGAACATCTGAGAATAGGTAAGCTGCTTTGGGATGAAAAGGTATAAAAGGGAAGAAACCAGGCAATGGACAACTTGGTAGTATTTAAGCATGCTGTGTGGATTGGACTTGTTGTGTGAATCCAGGTATAACTGAAGCCAAGAACCCAGCAGGAGGAAGTAGGATCTGAAAGAAAGATCCTTGAAATCGACTGGCTGGTGACAAAGATTGCAGCTTTTAGCAAGAACAGAACAGACACCAGTGAGGTCAAGGTGCAGGACTTCTGTGAAGTTCAGGAAGTTCCTATTTTCTGCAGGCAAAAAGCAAGCCCAAGAAGTGAAAGGACTGAAGTGTTTAACATAGGGAGTGTACCGAGTTGTTAAAGGAACACCTGCCTGAATCGGAGAGAAAGGTTCTACTTATCTTTACTACCGGTTCGCAATGGGAGGCAGAAGCTTCTGCGCATGCGCAGATCACCCATGATGATGTTGTGGCGGATGGGAGGAACCTCCCACCGGTTTTACTACCGGTTCTATAGAACCGGACAGAACTGGGGGCAACCCATCACTGATGTCCACCAAATGTTGGCAATGTAATCAAATACCCGGCACATACCTGTACTATCACATGTAGTGGATGTGCCCAAAAGCAAAAGGATTTTGGACAAAAGTGCATACGTGGTTAGAAAAAATGTTAAGACAACATAAATTACAAGCCAGAACTATTTTTGTTAGGCATAATACCAGAACAATATGATAAAGGAAATGTATATTTGATATTACATGTTTTGACAGCAGCAAGAATTGTATTTGCACAATACTGGAAAAATGAGGAAACACCCACAGAAGATGATATAATTAAAAAAATATTAGACTGTGCAGAAATGGACAGATTAACATTGAAGATAAATGAAAAAGAAGACACAGAGTATTTTCTAATTTGGGACTTGTTTTATCAATGGTTGGATAACAGAGATAGAAAACTAGGATCCTAAAAAACTAGGATGTAAGCAAACTGACTCAGACAGTACGCTGTTCACCAAGCACTTATTATATGTAAAGAGAAAATATATAAATAAATGGCGGGTGTGTGTGCGGAAACAATAGTGGATGGGTAAATTGTTGTCTATTTTAAAAAAATCAGGAACTGTTGAATGGCATAAAATACCATATGCTATTGAGGGATTGGTAATTTTTTAAAAAGATTTTAGATAAGATAAAAAGCACAAATACAAGCTTAAATTGGTCAAGTGAAAAAAGAATGCTATCTTATTTATAACCCTAACTTTAGGGTTAGGATTAGGGTCAGGGATGGGTTGTACTTACCTTTACTACCGGTTTGCAATGGGGCCGCACACTTGTGCTTGTTTCGCACGCGCGCACACACACTCTTCTGCGCATGCGCAGAAGCATTCTGATGACGGTGGGGTCGGTAGGCGGAGCCTCCCGCCGGCTTTACTACCGGTTCTATAGAACCGGTGTGAACCGGGGGCAACCCAACACTAGGGTCTTGGGGTTTCTTACATCCCATTCCCTGAAACAAGCTTACACGGTAGTTCATTTTCAGACAATGCGAACAGCCTATTTGGATAGAAGATATACAAGATTATGAATCGCATGCTGTTTAGGCTTTGGTGATAATTTACAAGTGGAAGAATTTTCACATTGCAAATTATATCAGGAACCCAAACAAGATTTACTATGCCTTTGTTAACCCAACTAAATCAGTTCAACGTAGGAAAAAACGTATTTGACTGATGTAGCCAAACATGTAACAAAATAAGTTGCATTGTTTATAATGACTGGAGGAAGATATGAATGCAGATATTGATAGACACTGCAGTTAAATTTAGGGGGTTTGAATATAATTGATGTGGACTGTTGTAATTTTATATACATTTTGCTAAGACATATGCAAAGAAATGGACTAAAATTATACACACACACACACATATAGGAGATATATATTTTTATACATGTATTTATAAAAGTACACACATACATACATACAAAATTATATATACAAAATTAAAGTATCAAATTGCACATGTACATAGATACCGGTATAATAACCAGCTTTAAAATAATAAAAAAATTCTTACAGGTTTGTGATCTCTAATACTTTCTAGGACAGAGATGTCAAACTCCTGGCCCACGGGTCTGATACGTCATGGGCTGGCCACACCCATGCCCGGTTTAGCAAAGGGGGAAAAAGTTGCAATATGTCATGTGACACTGCTGTCACGCCACGAATTTGACACCCCTGTTCTAGGATGGTCTTTATAAGCAGCACAGCACATTATAAGTTACCACAGCACAATGGTTATTACAGTTGCCTTATAAATAGAAAGTTGCTGGCTCAAAACTCAAGCAATCTTTTTTTAAAAAAACCAAATCACTAGTTTTCCTCCTTTGAGCTATCAAATTTTCTGAGTTTTTATTTTATTTTTAATAGCGCCAACTCCAGCAGTATATCATTCCATTGGTTCTCTGGTCATTTTAACGTAAAAGGCTTTTTTCTCCAAAGGGAAAGGATAAAACCCTTTTATCTCAAATGATTGGAAAAAAAGATGAAGGTAAATAGAGAGGTGTCTACAGAATTTATTCCATTTTTATCACATTTTTTTCTTTCACTTGCAATGGGGCCCTATCTCTGTCACATACCATGGTCAGGTGAAGCTTACTTGCCAGAGACTTAACCTGAAAGAATGGCAGTAGTAACAACAAAGCCACTACTCCAAGGCAGAACGTGAAGCTACCGTAGGTTGCATTGACCTAAAAGGCTTCTGAGAGTAAAGACATTTGTTGTAACCAATAAAGTTGCGCCAAATATAGGCAGGTAACTTTTCTGAACTTGATGAAGAAATACTGGCCTATGGAATCTCCTGCATAAATGGACCCCATATATTTCATAGTTTCCCAGATACTGTATTCCATCTGGAAATATTTTACATAAAATTTGTTCAAGACTGATGAGGGCTTTGCATGGAAAGTTTGGAAGGATGAACATGTCCACTCTGGAGGAAATGGAAAAGCGACAGGATATATATATATATATATATAAAGCCAACGGGGAACTGGTAATTCACAAACAAATTGCTTCCCATTTTAGTAGCAGTTTCAAACATAAAATAAGTATACAATTTACTTATGATTTCAACCAAAATTACTGCATAGAATTTCTATGGCAGGAGTTTACAAGGATCAAGTGATCATTCAGGCCCTATTTTTTTTCCCTTACACAGCTACAATTTTGCAAAAGCATGAAAACTTATGAGATGTTAGCAACCTTACCAAATTCTTGTTTTAGCATTCTCATACGTGTTGATTGAATCTATTTTGTTAATGCTTAATTTAGAAATATATATTAACTTGGGTCTCATGGAGGCCAACTGGGGATGCCACTGTTACCAACAACACCCAGTCCTATTCTACTGCAAGCTTATCAGTTATTTAGAAAAATATTAATTTATTTATTAATCAAATGTATATAGCTACCCATCTCATGAGAGGTGAATCTGGGCGGCATACAATAAAACACATCAGTAGTGGGTTGCCCCCGGTTCGGACCGGTTTGCAAGACCCGGTAGTAAAACGGGCGGGAGGCTCCACCCACCAATCCGGATGTCATCATAGGTGATCTGCGCATGCTCCCGATGCGAACCGGTAGTAAAAGTAAGTAGAATTGGAACACATGTATAAAAACAGATATTAAAAATAGAAAAGTCAACATTAAAAAGGAAGAGGATTAAAACTAAACATAAAACAAACCCCAAGCAGAGAGAAAATGAGTACATCCACTTCAATAGTAGAGCCATCTAAACAAGTTTCCAGTTCTCTGGGACCCCAGGCTTAATAGCATAACCAAGTTTTGAGGGATGTCTGGAACATAAGGCGGGTGCCACAACATAGAAGGCCTGCTTCCTGGGACTTGCCAAATTTGAATTTCTACGCATGTACACCCCCACATCCATAGCCACACCCATACACATAGGTCTTGTCGTCGTCATCATCATCTCTAAACTTCATTCCATAAGGGTAAATTTAGTTTGCAATTACTAAATTTCTGCTTTGTTTTTGTTACTTGTGTTTAAAGCAATTCTTCTGTCTCCCCCATTGCCTCATAGCCTACTTTTTCTTAGCCTCAAACTCTTTAATCTACCCTATCTAGTATCAATTGTCCTATGTACATTACAGCTGTGACCAAATATTACCACAGCTACTTAAATTCTAAAGTCTTCTGCCATCTAGACAAGCCTAAAAGCAGTGGTGAAATTCAGCCGGTTCTATCCGGCTCAGGCGAACCAGTAGCACCAGTGGCGGGAGGCTCCGCCCACCCACCCGGACATCATCACGCCTATTTTTTACCCTTTGTGCAAGCGCAGAAGGCTCTGTGTATGCATGGAGGCGCATGCTCACATTTGCGAACCAGTAGCGAAGGTAAGTAAACTTCACCCCTGTCTAGAAGTAACCTGATCTAAAGAGATCCCAGAGATCAGTGTTTGTACCAGACAGCCCTAGATCCTACATTATTAAGTTGTGATCACAGATTGAAAAACTGTCTATGCCAAGTAAGCTACAACTCATTTTTAGTTCTTCATTCTACCCATTATTTCAATGCAGGACTATCCATTTCAATGCAGGACTTCATCTGCGTTTCCAATATTTGAATAAGATGAAAGCTTTCATATTACATTTACATATTACATACTTACTGTAAACAATACACTTATTTTCAAAAAAACATGATGTTGATGCACATTCCAGATTTCAAATTTACATTTTCATGAGGTCAGAACAGCAATTCAGCATCCAGATTTTTACTTGATTATGGCTATAATAAGCACCTGTTTGTCCCTTAAAGTATTTAAGGCACATCTAAAGTAAATTTAGTATGTCCTCCAATGTGCAAATAGACTTCTTTATAACAATGGCTTTTCAGTTTTCTTACATTACTACTTCCACCATTTGGTGACCTAGGTTGTTCTCTGTACAGTTTGCCACTCATGTAAGCGGTTTCTTTGTTCCTTTATGACCTTTTAGAGTTTGTATTTTCCATTTGCATCAGTGAGCAAAGAATATGTATTGTACAAGGTAGTTCAGTATGACAATCAAAATCGGGATGTAGGAATAGAACAGGGGTGGGTTCTAAAATTTTTTACTACCAGTTCTGTGGGCATGGCTTATTTTGTGGGTGTGGCTTGGGGTAATGTGACTGGATGGGCGTGGCCAACTTTTTTTTTTTACTTTTAAAAGCATTTTTTCTACAACCTTAAGAGGTTGCAGAAAAAAGTGCTTTGAAAAGCCTCTGACGATCAGGCAACTCAACTGGGATCGCCAGAGGCTTTTAAAGGCATTTTTTTCCCTACAACCTCTTCGGCCGAAGAGGTTGTAGAAAAAATGCTTTTAAAAGTAAAAAAAAAAAAAGGCTCTGATGAGGTGGGTAGGTTAAGCGAGCGGCGACCAGGCCAGGGACCAGTTCGGGGGCATGGCCAGCCAATGTTATTACCGGTTCTCCGAACTACTACAAATTTTTACTACCAGTTCTTACGAACCGGTGCGAACCATGAGCAACCCTACACTAGAATAGAATCAGTTTCTGTAAGAAACTCAGAGATAAGTGCCCCATTTCAGTCTTATCCCGATGTGAAAATAGATTTCTGTAAATGTATTACAGATGATCCTTGACTTACGACCACAACTGAGTCCAGAATTTCGGTTGCTAAATGAAATGTTTCTTAAGTGAACTTTGCCAAGTGAATTTTACAACTTTTTTTTTGCCAAACTTGTTAAGTGAATCACTGCAGATGTTAAGTTAGTGACATGGTTGTTAAGTGAATCTGGCCTCCCCCTTGGCTTTCCTTGTCAGAAGGTCGCAAAAGGGGATTGCTTGACCCTGGGATACTGCACCCGTCATAAATATGAGTCAGTTGCCAAGTATCTGAATTTTGATCATGTGACCATGGAGATGCTGCAGCGGTGTGAAAAATGGTCATAAGTCACTTTTTTCCAGTGTCATTGTAACTTTGACTGGTCACTAAATGAACTGTTGTAAATTGAGGACTACCTGTGTTTGTACTAGTAATAACAAAGCCTAAAAACACATACAGGTGCTAGTAATTTCAGGCCTCTCCCAAAGCACTTACAAAAATCCAACCTGCTCCAAACCTAGTGCCTTCCACATATATTAGGAATGAAACTCTCGGAATCCTAGCTGTGCCATTTAGCTGTGGGAATTCTAGGAACGATGGTTCAGAGGCCATCAATGTTGTATAAGCTGCTTTCATCTGGGTCGAGTGGGTGCGTCTTCCGCTGTTGAGAATACCTTCAATGGAAAACTTTCAAAAGCCATTTCAAAAGGGTTGCTTCTGTTTCTTTTCTTTTGTTTTTCAAGTTCTTCCTGTAATATTACCACTGCAGTAAGTGGTAATTAATTTCTCAGAGCTCCACCTAGGTAAACACTGATGGCTGGACACAGTTGTGAGAAGAGTGACTATTGTGAGCATTTCAAAAACTGCCCATCTCACATTTCTAAATAGGAAAGATCTACAGTTAAGGAGTTCTTAAGAATCAAATGTCGTCTTCGATTAATTCTGTAGCAACATAGTCCAATAAATTCCGAACTCTGATTATTTATACCTTGTGTTACCTACACATAATGGGTCAGTAAAATGAGATTGCATGTTTTGGAGGAAGTTTTTAAAATGATATAACATTGTTTTCCTTTTCAAGAGTGAAAATCAAAGGTTTTTTTAAAAAAAAACAAAAATCTTTATGTTATCAGGGTTTGGTAGCCAGATTTTCTGTCACTAGGATAACTTGTAAGCTCACAGGGATCTGTGCTTCTCCACAGAGAATGATAATAGGAGAAATAAGTACTGCTATCACTCCCAACCTTCCTTGTTAAAATTGCTACAAAAACTGCAAATAATGAATTTCAAATTATTGTAACATGGGACCCATAACCTGTATTCATATGATTCATTTAATCTGGTTATTGGCTTGAGCCATTTTATCCCTTTAACGAATGCACTGAATCATAAGCCATACCCATCAGCCGATTAGTTTATGATATACTATATCTTGAGAACTGAGAAAGTGGTTTAATTTCATCCTCCCCACCAAAAAAAATAACTTTTAAAATGGAAAGAAAGACTGACATCAAGAATAAGGTAATGGAGCCAAGCAAATGTTATCTGTTTCATATCCTACTGCATCCGTGGGAGGATATCATTTTGAGGATGTTATATACAGTAGTGGGTTCCTCTTACCTTCGCTACCGGTTTAGAACCAGGAGCACATGTGCAGAATCTTCTGCACATGCACAGAGTGTCCATGATGACGTCCCGGTGGGTGGGCAGAGGTGGGTGGGCAGAGCCTCCCGCCACTGCCACTACTGGTTCACGGGAACCGGGGCGAACCGGTAGAAACCAGTGGTGAAATCCAATTTTTTTTACTACCGGTTCTGTGGGCGTGGCTTGATGGGTGTGGTGTGGCTTGGTGGGTGTGGCAGGGGAAGGATACTGCAAAATCTCCATTCCCACCCCACTTCAGGGGAAAGATACTGCAAAATCCCCATTCCCTCCCCACTCCTGGGGGAAGGATATTGCGAAATCTCCATTCCCACCCCACTCTGGGACCAGCCAAAGGTGGTATTTGCCGGTTCTCCAAACTGCTCAAAATTTCTGCTACCAGTTCTCCAGAACCTCTGGATTTCACCCCTGATAGAAACCCACCACTGGTTATATATTATATTCAGTGCAAGTTTCATTGTTTGTCCTTTCCAGTTTCTGCAATAACATGGAATACAGTCAGGTGCATGGAGCCACCAAGCGAGGGAGCTTATTGCCTTTTCACGACTATGATGCCTCTTTCAATGTAGGTCAAAAGGCAGAAGAGGTGAGGACCTGCATCTGGAATGTTAACACAGTCACTTAGCCTGGCTTGGATATTTGCAACAGCAGTAATAAGCACTGTGCCTAATTACTGTTGTCTTTTTAGACAGAGGCAGGTGAGGAACTATAATTTGAGTTACACTGACTTATTGGGAACAGGCTGCAGAAAAAGATGCTATCAGATCAGAGTAGAACCAAATCAGGATGCCCCAGAGGACTCACAGTCAGATCAAGTACTGACTGCTAACTAAATGTTGGTAAACTACTGGGGCAGGAGATCAGCTCCATGCAGAAGAAAAGAATTGCTAGGGCGTCATGTGCACATGTCAATCATATGCAGAATATATCATACGAAAAGCTGAACCAGAAGATAAAAAACATTAGAATTAAAATTGATGGGAAATTAACAAGAATCTCCAATACACTGACAACGTTGGAAGTCAGAAACACTTGTATCAGTCTAAAATGTTGCTGAAAGTGAAAAGAATAAGTGGAAATGCTCCGTAAGTAAAAAGCTAACATTATGTCAACAGTCAGTGCAAATAGAAGTTGAAGTAGTAACAGAGTTTATCGTCCTAGTTTCAAAATGTAATAGGCGTGGTGACTGTAGGAAGCCATAAAGCAAAGAGATATATGCTGTTTGGGAGAAAGGCTGATATAAAAAAGAGATATTAACGTACAGCAATATCTCAAGATTCACATTGTCAAGGCCATTGTTTTTCCCAGTTGAAACGCAGGGCTGTGAAAGCTAGACCGTTGGAAAAGCTGAATGAAGAAAAAATATTCCCTTGGAATTGTGCTACAGGAGAAAAATATTAAAAGTATCTGGAACTGCATGCCATTCAGTACTAGTTGTAGTAAAACCAGACTGCTCACTGGATGCTTAAGAATGGAAATAAAGCTTAAAATGGAAATGTAGCATGAAGGCAAGAGTAATTGAAGAAGACCCTGAAGCTTGGAAAAATTGAGAGCTATAAAAAATAAGTCTAACAGAAGACAATGTGGCTAGATGCTATCACTGATGACAGAAGCATTAGCTTGCAAGAACTCGAAGTGGTTACTGACTGATTCCCTTTTTTACAAGCCTGCAATCCCTTAATTTGGAGTAGAGTCAGAATGGAGCTCAGTGTTTACTGACCGGATGCCCTTCCTGATGCTTAGGCAGAGTTTGCAGCAGATATTTTTTTCTTTGCACCCTAGGAGAGAAACATCTGCCTCTATTTAGGATTGAACACTCAATCTTCCTAGTGGGAGATAAGCATTTTCCCCACTAGGCTACCACACCGTTAAAATAAAACCATCAGGTCCAAAAGTGACTGGACTGAAATGAACCTAGTAGAGATTTTATTATGAAAAACTATTGTCTTTCACCCTGTAATTAAATATCTGTAATTGAGTGAGAAAATCATATATACAAATAGGCATTATGCATATGGCAATATAGAGATTCAAAGCTATACTAAGTTATTACAGTAGCATTCTGGCATGGATTGATCAATGCTTGAACAAGTAATGTGTTAATATAATGTAAGCAGCTATTCTTAAGAAGTGTAGAAGATAATTAAATGATACACATTGCCTTAAAGCAGCCTTCCCCAATCAACTGCCTTCAAGATAGAACAGAATAACAGAGTTAGAAGAGACATTGAAGATCTTTTAGTCCAGCCCTCTGCTCAAGCAGGAGACCCTATACCAGGGGTCCCCAACCTTTTGGACCTCAGGAACCACCAAGTTCATAATTTTAAATTTCGCGGACCACTAATATGAATCCAGCACGCCGCTTGCTGAAGCATCTGGACTTCCAGTGACGGGTTGGGGTCCTTCAGGCACTCTCCCTCCACTCACTCTCTCTCTCTCTCTCTCTCTCTCTCTTTTTTTTTTTTTTCTCTCTTTCTCTCTCCCCCCTCTTTCTCTCTCTCCCCCACTCTTTCTCTCATTCTGATTCTCTCTCTCTCTGATTCTCTTTCATTTTGTCTCTCTCTCTCATTCTGTCTCTGATTCTCTGATTCTCTCCCTTTCGTTCTCTTCTCTTTCTCTGTCGCTCATTCTCTCTCTCTCACTCTCTTTCATTCTGTCTTTCTCTTTCATTCTTTGTCTCTTTCTCTCTCTGTCTCATTCTGATTCTCTCTCTTCTCTCTCTCTCTCTCATTCTCTCTCTCATTCTTTGTCTCTTTCTCTCTCTGTCTCATTCTGATTCTCTCTCTTTCTCTCTGTCTTTCTCATTCTCTCTCTCTCTCTCTCTCTCTCTCTCTCATCTCATGGGCCAGCCAGTGTCTTGGGGCTGAGGAAGTCAAGCATCTCCCTGAGAGACCGAGGTGCATGGAGCACCAACAAGGGCCGGAAGAAGTGTGGGAGCGAAGCACTACTTGAACTTGCGTGGCATGAGCATTTGCCTTGGTATATTTGCGCCAGTGGCCAAGGCAGCCGATGGCCAAGGCAGCCCTCATCTCCTGCCACTTGGGGCTCGGAGTGGTAAACAGTGTCTGGTTCGGGGAGGAGCCACATTTTGCTCTCCATTGCGAATGCCAGGTCGGCCCCCTGCAAGCTCTTGTTTCTCGAGGAGCGTTCCCTGAAGTGGTGCGGGAAACTTTGGTTGGGCCATAAAACTGAAACTTTTTTTTTTTTTAATTTGATTTATATGCCGCCCTTCTCCGGAGACTCAGGGCGGCTTACAATGCGTTAAGCAATAGCCTTCATTCTTTTGTATATTTTATACAAAGTCAGCTTATTGCCCCCACAAACTGGGTCCTCATTTCACCTACCTTAGAAAGGATGGAAGGCTGAGTCAACCTTGAGCCTTGGAGAGATTCGAACCAGCAGAAATTGCAGGCAGCTGTGTTAATAACAGGGTGCACTAAACCCCTGTACTATCAAGGCTCTTGAAACTTATATTGGACAAGATGGAAATTCTGTGAATAAGGTATATTTGAATTAATGACATTAACCAAATTAATTATTGTCAACTTCTGTAGGTGGGGCCATTCCTGAAGGTATTTCCAATTTGGAGATCTTTCTTGATCCATCATTGTCACTGATGTTATAGATACATGACTAAGGATGATATGACATTGTAGACCTTTGTCAACAACAGGCTACTTCAGGAAAGCTCTGTATCTTGAAGGGCTTTAGTTTTTTTAATTAAATTGCCCGTTTGCTATTCCGAGAGAGAGAGAAGCAGTTTTATCAGTTTCAGCTGAAAAGATCTTTAAGCGCTTTCTCTTATGGCATTGTTTCCTGACTTGCAACTTCACAATTTCTGGTTTCAGCTTGGTTTGTGAATGGCGAGGGATGGCAAGAATATAGATACTTTTCCCCCCTACACTTTCAAATATCAGAAAAGGCCACACTGGAAAAGCAAACACCTACGTGCTAGAAACAAGGAGAGAGACCCACTGACTCTAAAACTCTGGGAGGGGAATCCCCCTTTCTGATATCCTGCTAGGTTCAAACTGGTAGAGCATTAAGTTCCCAGGAAGCTCTGATATCAGAGCTCTCCAAAAGATGGTTTACAATGTAAGCATTATTTGCATATTGCCCCCAACAATCTGGGTCCTCATTTCACCAACTTTAGAAGAATGGAAGGCTGAGTCAACCTTGAGCCCTGTCAAGATCGAACTCCAGGCTGTAGGCCGAGTTTGCTTGCACTTTAACCACTGTGCCATCAGGGCTTCAAATATGATTGTCATGACTCTGTTCTATAATTCAGTTTTTTGAATTGAATAAGAAATAATGTTATACGAAATTGTGCACTAAATCGTCACAGTACAACTAGTAAAAAGTAGCCTAAATAACCAAGTTATTGCCAAAACGGTATCGTTGATTGACTTTGTTACCAATCTTCCAAGCCAAATCCTTTTTTCTTAAAAAAAAATGTTCATTTAAAAAAAAACCAAAGCTATAATTAAACTGAGGCTGAGACATTAATCAAGAAACCATATACAAAATGAACCATTCTTAATACAAAAAGATATTTATAGCATCTTCAAATAAATTATTCACTCAGAGCTGATTATTACAAACCAATAAAACAGACCTCCTACTTCACTGTTACTGTGATTAAAATGACACATTTAGACTGGCTTGGCTCTTATATTAATATCGGCAAGCGGCATAATATTCCCTTCCTCCTATGTATGAACAAATTACCATAGTTCCCCCTTTTTTAAAGAAGCAATCAATTTTAATTGAAAGCTCCATCTGTATGGAATATGCTTAGGCAGCATGGAAATTCTTGCTAATTTGCATGTTCTTGATGATGATTTGAACATAACATTAGTAAATTCAATGGACAGAAACCTCAAAATAAAACATATTGATGACAGTGCTACTTACTGGTTTCCTTTTGAGACTACTCAGTTGATTTGGACCAACAAAGTGCCCATTGGACTCACACAACGAAACAACACAAAAATAATTTTAGCAAAAGTTGTTCATGAGCCTTAGAGCTAAATGCTACTATTAGACTATCTGAACTGTTGCAGAGCCTCTAACATTACAATTCTTTTTAGTGCTTGGAGATGAAGCAAATTTCTTCGGGACCTCTGAGCAGTCAAATCAGTTGCTGCCAGAGAAGTCTTGACTATATGGAACATTTCTGCAACATTTTACACATACACACACACACACATTAAAATGCAGAAATCCAGAATTATTTATTCATAAAATGACAGGGTTTCATGTCGACAGTGGAAAAGTATGTAATGGATGCAAAAAAAAAAAAAAAGACTATAAAAGTGTTTTGAAAGATAAAGAATAAATTGAAGCGTAGGTAGCAAGAGGGGGGCAATTTAATTGGGGAGCTCGCCTTTGTAAACTCCTGAATAGCATATACAAAGCAGGAAAAGTACTCGACAGTAATTCTTGCTGTGCCCTCACAAGAGTCTAGTTGTCTTTTGTTTGATTTCTGATTATTTGCTTTTGTAATGCGATGTCTATTTGCAAAGATCAATTCATGCGCAAACCTTATTTAATATCTATTTGCAACTGTGCGGTGCTCCTTGCAAGCTAATGAATAGGATGAAAATAAGAGAAAAGCCTTTTGGAGCCTGGGTGCCATTGAGGTTGTATACAACAGCTTGTAAATGACACCCACAAAGACAATACCAGAGAAAGTCTTGCAGTCAACAAAACCAAGTAATCTTCTCAGCCCCAAGTGCAGTAAAACTTTTGTTAAACTGGAAACTATATCTAATAGCAATCATTTGCAAGAGTCTGTAAATGTTTTCATCCTGGAAAAACAGGCTTGTGCTACCCGCAGAATCTTATTGCTGTTATTCAAAAAAAAAAAAAAAAGAGCAGCAGTAAAGCTGCTACTACAACTGTGGCCGGAATAGTATAGCAAATCAGAATTAGACATTTCAAAGGAGCCATTTGGGGAAGTGAAGAGAAGGGAACAACTTGAACCAACCCTGCTAATAAGCTGTTCTGCCACAAGACAAACACATTATATTTCAACCAATCTCCATTTCAAGAACCATCTTTTATGCATTTTAACTACACTTAAGAAGTAAGGTGCATACTTCTCTTTTATAAAAAAAAAGTCTGACAATACTTTATCAAGAGTCAGAGGTGAATTGTAAATGCTGGAGAGAGGGACAATTGTTTTAAGTTTTTTTTTAAAAAAAAACATTATTACTAAGCACTGAACTTGTATACAAAGCAGCTGATCTTTTGCGTCAAGAAACAACCGAGGCAGCTGTATTTCCTCTCTCTGGATGTTATTATTGGTTAAGAATATAGGTACTTCTTCCTCAGCTCTTGATTTTGCTGATCGAAATTTAGTCCACCTTTTTCTCTGAGTAAAGTCAATCTGACAATTAATATGCAACTGAAGCAGCGATGATTGCAACATTTACCAAGTTTTACTCAGATGTAAAACTCTAAACTAAACAGGAAGTCTAAAGTTTTAAGAATTGGAAATGAAAGGCCAGTCATTTAAATTAGAAAGAAAAAAAAGCTAAAATAGTAGGATTATTGCTTTATTTCAAGAATGGGCAAGAATGAGAAAAAAAAATGCTAGAGAATTTTACTGAGTCTGCTTTGGTGAATTGCATTTCCTGTGAATTCATTACTCTCTCTCCCAGGCATTAGTTACTGCCAGGAGGCATATGATGACACATGTGATGATGTCACCTCCCATGCATTAAATTTGAAACATAATGATGCATGAATGTAATTATGGTGTTTGTGTGATGACATACTTATGCACCTGTTCTTGTTTTGAAATCATTTTTATGCAATTGCTCCAAGCCCATGATATTGATGATAATCTCATCAGATGTAGCAGCGGAGGCATCCCCCTTGAGATTCAGATGGACCTGTTAACTTTCCAAATATGGCTTTACTCTCAGTCTCTGTAGCCAGGATATTAATGGAATTAGATAGATTGTTGTAAAATTTGAGATGGTTTATTAGGAGTGTGAATTGGTGGTCTAGAGGTGAAGATGCTCGCCTCCCACTCAGAAGGTCGAGAGAGCTCAATTCTAGATAGCAGCAGATGTTTATCAGGGTGCAAAGAGAAAATATCTGCTACGAATTCCACGTAGGTGTTAGGAAGGGCATCCGGACAATAAACACTCGGTTCCATTCACTTGCCCCAACTCCACTCCAAATAAAGGGATTAAAGGGTTATAAAAAGGAGGAAAAAATAGGAATCTCAGTTGCATTGCATTATTGTTTGTTTGTGTTATTATGCTTTTTGTATTGTTTTCCACTTGTCATCCATATAAATTATTTAATTAAATAAATAAACGAAGCTCAATTCCTTCAGTCTCTGCTTGTTAAACTGCGGATAG
Organism: Pituophis catenifer annectens; assembly: GCF_029215685.1. Classification (NCBI taxonomy): domain Eukaryota; kingdom Metazoa; phylum Chordata; class Lepidosauria; order Squamata; family Colubridae; genus Pituophis; species Pituophis catenifer. The sequence continues at coordinate 72,435,874 of NW_027256883.1, forward strand.
CTGCTCTGTCCTTCCTTCTTTTCTGTCTCTCTTGAAGTTTCTCAATCCTCATCTCTCAGTCTTCATGTTTTGTTCTGATTTGGAAAGAGGTTTCTATCTCTGAATCCTGTACATTTTATATTTTTCATCATTTTCAATGATATATGTTTAGGGCGTTAATATCACTCCCCGGTTTTATTTTTAGGACATCTCAGAACTGGAAAAGAGAAAGTATTGGCTGCTGAACTGTTTGTTGTCGTTTGTGCTTCATTTACATGATTTGGACATATTTCTCTCATTACCCTGACAACTGAGAAGTGGTGATCCAAGACATCAAAATATTCTTAGAGCTGAATCAAGATGATTCACTAATTAAGGCACAGCTTTTGAGATGTCACGCTTGCTGTTCATCTTTCTGAAGCAAGTGATCCTAGGAACGATTCCTAAGATTGGAAATTGCCAATCTATCACGATTCACTGTTTCTCATACCTACTCCCAAAAGATAGACCTGTATGATTTATGTTTTCAGAATGGGAGTTGAGGTTTGAGAGGGCATAGCTTGCTCAAGATTGTCACTGACTGTTGAAGATGAATTTTGAATTTAGGTAATAATCGACTTTCCTGTTAAAGTGTGGGTAAAGGAATGCAGAACTGGCTTTGGGGAAGGAGTGAGCAAGCTGTCAATGGGGGACTGGCAGAAAATATTACTTAAGAAAAAGGGATGCCTGAGCCTTGGTAGTACAGTGGTCTAAAGCACTCTGTTATTAAGACCAGCTGCCTGCAATTACTGCAGGTTCGAATCTCGCCAGGCTCAAGGTTGACTCAGCCTTCCATCCTTTCTAAGGTACGTAAATTGAGGACCCAGTTGTAGGGGCAATAAGCTGACTTTGTATAAATATACAAAAGGATGAAGGCTATTGCTTAGCGCATTGTAAGCTGCCCTGAGTCTCCAGAGAAGGGCGGCATATAAATCAAATTTTTTAAAAAAAGACATTCAAAATAACCCCACACTGAGGTAAGCTTGGACAGTTTTCAAGATTGTGTAATTCTATTTTACCAATAAAGACCATTCCTGGGTTCCCTGTTTCACGACCTAGCTACCCTACCCTGAAAGACTGATACTGTCAGTGCAAGCAAAAGACTCAATGTGAACATTTCTCAGATGGTTGGATTTCAACCTAGCATAGAAATGAAATGGTGCAGAGAAAGTGCTCTCAGTCTTCTACAAGAGATGGTAGGTATCTTTCCTATAAATTATAGGCAGATCTTGATGCTTTGGTCTTCCAGATGAAGCTTCCCACCTGATAACCAGGTGGACTGAATGTTCTTCTGAAGACATGCCATTATACAGAGGGCCAGCCCAGCAGCCATGAATAATTCTGCTATACCCCTGCCCCAGGATATCTGTGAATGAGAAATGCTATTTCAAATGCTGTTTCAAATCAGCAAACACTGGGCACATCTTATAACCTTAGGTTTTAAGCATCATCTGTGTCCTTATTGAGAGACATTATTGTTTGTTTATAAAATTTATTGGTCGCCACCTTATCACAGAGTGACTCTGGATGTCTTACAGTTACATATATAGTTAAATCATTAAAAAAGTTAAAATCAGTCATTAAAACCAAGGACATATGAGGAAGGCAGTGTTGTGATCCAGGCTCAAGTAGTTAGTATTAAATACAAACAGTTCAAAAACAAGCAGACTTTATTAGAACAGCTGAGAATTAACTCATTCTCAGCGTAGTCCAAACTAAATTAAAGCAAATTCTTCAAAACACCATTCCTCAGTTTATCACCGACCTTAGGATAATTAGGCAAACTGCCAAAGGCTTTTCTTGGCAAAAGTTCAGAAGCAGAAGACGCCAACAAGAAATGAATACAGTGAAACAAGAAGCAATTCTCTCAACGTTGTTTTCCGGCAAAGAGGTGTTGGAAGAAACATCCTTCTAGGTTCTGCTCCAAGTGGGGAAAAAGACACTGGAGACATGGAGACTGCTTGAAAAGATGGTTTAATGGTGGACAGGATCACTGGCTTGAGTTCCTGAACAGAAAAGGGGGCAGATACAGTGAGTCCCTGGGTTTTTATGCTCTCCCTGGCTCTGAACTTCCTGGGGCCCAGAAAGAGTATCCTGATTGGTTGTCAGACTCCCAGGGGGTGGGTGTCTTAGCTAGCCTTGCTGGCTGATGGTCACATGTGCTTCCCAGGTCACATGTGGTGAGTTTCTGCTGCTATTGTGTAGAGAGCTAATCCTATCTTTGTTGGATCTTTGGCAATTCCTACTATGGCTCTGCCTGAAGGAGGTAGATCTTTGTTATGTAGAATAGACTGGCCCAGGCCTTAATGGCCCATTGACAAAGGGTGGGGGCCGGAAGATGGGAGCTGCTTCAAAACATGCTTATCCCAGGGAAATATAATATTCTGCCTTTTTCATATTTCCTAAAATATTTCACTCTTCCATGAAAGGGGTGGGTGCTAACTTCCTACAGAGGCCAAGAGCCGTTGCTGGTCTTTTAAGCCTTATGGGAGGGGCCAATCATCTCTTGGCCCTATTCCGAGTCATCCTCTCTGCTTTAGCTGCTCCTGCCTTCTGGCAGTTCTTCTCATACGTGCACTAGGAAAGGCTCCTCCTGTTCTTCTGCCTCTCTACTGTCAGCTTCTGGAGGCTCCGAAGTCTGCACATCACTCCCCGATGGCCCTGGTCCCATCTCTGCCTCCGATGCAGAGCCCTCATCAGGGCCTTCCCCAGCCTCCAGTACTGGCCCATGTTCTTCCTCAGCCTCATCGCTGTCCGACTCCGCTGCTAGCTCCGCAAGCTGCTGGCAGACCACAACAGGCAGGGGCAGAAGTGGGGCGGAGGGATATGTTATTACTCACTCAGCCACCTCCATTGTGCTGTTCCTCCACTGGGGCCCAAAGCCAACTGGCAGAGCCATGTCTTTAAGCCCTTACAAAAAGACAGGAGGGTTGGGGCCAACCTCACACTTGGGGGGCAAGGTGTTGCAGAGGGTAGGAGAAAGAGCAGAGAAGGCCCTCCTCCTGGATCCCACCTTCTACAAAAATTGGGCCGATGGGACCCACAGCATGCCTCCTCTACCAGCACAAGTGGTACGGAACAATCCCAATGGAGTGAGACTGTCCCTTAAGTAACCTGGACCCATGCCATGACGGCCTTTTAAGACGATCGCCAATACCTTGCATTGCACCCAGAAGCAGACTAGTAACCAATGCAGCTCGCGGAGCAGTGATGTTACAGGGACCATTCTTGGGGGGCCCAAAACTACCCATGCTGCCATACTCTGCACCCAGCTGTAGCTTCCGAATGCTTTTCCCTTTTTTCCCCACATTGTCTCCCAGCTCTGAAATTCTGCTGACATGTTGTTTTTTTAAAAAAAAAAGAAGTCAAAAGAACACTGACAGTATGCCAACTTTAAAATTTTTAAAGGCAACAGAGATTTGCAACTGGGAAGGGCACAAAAGCACACGGAAGTACCAGTAATTGATCATGAGGAGGAAGAGGAAGAGAAGAAATAGTCACACGCTTACAAGCATGAGAAAAGAAGCTGTACTACTAACTAGCATGATTAGATTACTAAACTTTAGCTATTCTTCCCAAAATGGGAAACACAGATTGTCTGGAAGTTTTCAGCAAGCTCCATTAGCTTCACATAGATCTGAAAATGGCCAAGATCCAGGGGTGAAATCCAGCAGGTTCTGACAGGTTCTGGAAAACTGGTAGCGGAAATTTTGAGTAGTTCGGAGAACTGGCAAATAACACCTCTGGCTGGCCCCAGAGTAGGGTGGGAATGGAGATTTTGCAGTATCCTCCCCTGGAGTGGGGTGGGAATGGAGATTTTGCATTATCCTTCCCCTGGAGTGGGGTGGAAATTGAGATTTTGCAGTATCCTTCCCCTACCATGCCCACCAAGCCACGCCCACAGAACTGGTAGTAAAAAAATTCGGATTTCACCACTGCCAAGATCATTCTTGAGTGCTTTTCAAATTGGCTTCAGAAAGGCTGGGAGATGGAAAGGCTAGGAATGTCCCTTACAATAAGCAACGCGGTACTGTTTGTTCATAACTTAAACTTTACACCAAATACTGTATAGAACAAATCTGTATGTTTCTGTTTGAAAATCTCACTGAGGTCTCTGCATCTCTTTTTTCCTTGGAAACATTTGAAGATTTGTGGCTTTAATGAATTAAACATTTGTTATTCAACCCTACTTTTTCCCCTCATGCACTTTATAATTCTCTGAAACCATATTTTAATTGTATGCACATTTTTTGGCCAATATCATGAACAATTGTTGACAAGCAACATCTGTTTTCTTGGTCATTGAGTTTCCTTCAACATCTGACAACTAGATAAAAGTACTTAACCTTATCTGTATCTTTATATCATTTAATTTGGGCAGTACTGGCAGTTGACACCACTAAGACAGTGTGCTATTCCTACTGTGCCATATATCTGTAAGTGGGAAAGGAAATGGATTACATTCTCAGAGGCAGGAAGAGATGACAGGCAAGCATTTACAAAGATAGTAGATTGACTTGCTTCTTCAGCCATGCTGTTGAGGAATGGAAACCAAAATGACAGCCCTGTCAAAACTGGCAGCTGAGGAGCAACTTGCAGTAGAACAATTAAAGTATTCATATTGTTAGGGACCAACCAACAGAGAGATGGAGACAGAAAAATGAAGGCATAGAAGTGTTTCGGTAGGTAAATATAATGAGAATGTGGGGATGACTTTGGGAGACTCAAGGAAAAGCCACAGCATAGACAAGAGCCTCATAAATGAAATATTAGTCCAAAGAAGGAAGTGGTGAAAGAATCTCAGAAGGGACCTGTTGAATTGGGAGCGGAGGGCAATGACTGAGGCGATACAAACTGCAACACAACTCTTTATTAGACAATCAGAAACCAATAACTCTAAGTGCAATAACTCTAAGTGCCGTCTACGATAATAACATCTGACAGCTCTTTTATATATATTCCATCAAGCAGGCTTGGCCTAATCTCCTCCCTCTTTTAATATATAAATTTTAAATCTGTTCTTAAATTATTGGGGTGTTTTAATTTGTCTGGGCCAAAAAATGATTTAATTCGATTTTAACTGGTTTTTTAAATTTTTGTATTTATGTATCTTATTGCTTGGCTGTTCACCGCCCTGAGTCCTTCGGGAGTAGGGCGGTATACAAATCAAATAAATAATAATAATAATAAATAATAGTAGCTGTCAGACGCCTCTAACCAACCAGGAGACGTGGGGATTCCCGCGCAAACAATAGCTATGTTTCAGCCAATCAGGAAGCGGTGTCTCTGTCATCAGAACTCTCCCTAGTTTTCAATTGCTAATAAAAGGTGGCACGGTGGTTAGAATAAAATATTGCAGGCAAATTCTGGCCACAGCCTGGAGTTCAATCCTGACCAGTTCAAGTTTGACTTCCATCCTTCCAAAGACCCAGATTGTTGGGAGAAATATGCTGACTCTATAAACTGCTTAGAGAGTACCATAAAGCACTATGAAGCAGTATATAAGTCTAAATGCTGTTGCTATGAGAAGAATACTTTCAGACTTGCAACATGTCAGCCTTGCGGGGTAATACAGACTAGAAGAACAACTACGAGTACCAGCTCTATATTTATTGCAAGGTTACATTAGAAGAGAGAATGAGTTTAGGATAGTGGTTAAGGCATCAAGCTAGAAATGGGGAGACCATGGGTTCTAGTCCTGTTTTAGGCAGAAAGCCAGCTAAGTGGCTTTGAGCCAGTCACTTTCTTTTAGCCCTAGGATGGAGACAATGGCAAACTACTTCTGGAAAACCTTGCCAAGAAAACTGCAAGGACTTGTCCAGACAGACTCCAACAATTGGACATGATTGTAGATAGATAGATAGATAGATAGATAGATAGATAGATAGATAGATAGATAGATAGATAGATAGATCTTTAGTAAGACTACACCTAGAATACTGCATCCAGTTTTGGTCACCACACTATAAAAAATATGTTCAGACTCTAGAAAGAGTGCAGAGAAAAGCAACCAAGATGATTAAGGGACTGGAGGCTAAAACATACAATGAACGGTTGCAAGTACTCGGCATGGCTAGTCTAGTGAAGAGAAGGACCAGGGGAGACATGATAGCAGTGTTCCAATATTTGAGGGCTGCCACAGAGAGAAAGGGGTCAAGTTATTTTCTAAGGCACCTGAAGGCCAGACAAGGAATAATGGATGGAAACTGATCAAGGAGAGATTCAACCTAGAAATGATTGAAAAGAAGGGAAAAAACATTAAAAGAATATTGTAGTTTGAAAGTACCCCTGCCATTCCTTGCTTTTACTCTCCTAAAAATTAGGGAGGGTTCCTTCTAAGACTTTTGCCACCCTTCCTCCTCCTAATTCAAATTTCATTTATCAGACCCTTATTTAGGAAGCTATAATTTGGATTCTTGGATGGTCGATGTTGGATTCCTGGATGCTGTGCTGTTGGCAGATGGGAATATTATAATCAAAGCTGATTTAGGCAAATCAGCCAGTTTTGGAAGACTTGAGTAGCCAGCAATTAGAGAGCAAGACGAAAGGAATTGTGGTTAAATTGCTGTGGTTTAAACTTAGCCATTCTTTGCATAACAGTTGCTACTAACTGTTTGAGCAGGACAGAAATCAACCTGGACATATCCTCTTAAGAGATGGGATAGATCTCTTAGGAGCCTTGGTGGTGCAGCAGACTAAAGTGCTGTTAAGTAGCACTTAGCTGCCAGCTGCCTGCAATTACTGCAAGTTCAAATCTCACCAGGCTCAAGGTTGACTCAGCCTTCCATCCTTCCGAGGTAGGTAAAATGAGGACCCGGATTGTGGGAGCAATAAGCTGACTTTGTATAAAAAGAACACCGCTTAGGGGGGGCCAAAAGCCCTACTAAGCAGGCAGGGCTTAACGCATTGTAAGCCGCCCTGAGTCTTCGGAGAAGGGCGGCATATAAATCGAACCAATAAATAAATAAATAAATAAATAAATAAGAAGAATGTTAACTGGCAAAAAAAAAAAAAAGAAAGAAAAAATTCCCACCCACTCCTCATTTGTCTCTAATTTAATGTATAGTTTGTTTCTCAAGGTGCAGAACATGTGGTCATTAATCTCTGTCATGATGATGGACCTTTTAGATTGGTCAATTCATGTATCTAATGGATGTACTGGCTTTCCAGAAGGCATTTGGGGATTGTTCAGACAATTTGGCAGGCAATTCTGTCTCATTTTGTGTAACATATCTGCTGACCACCGAAATATGGAAACAATCAGAACGTCAGATGAGACTGATTCCAAATATCTCCTTTGTTTATTTGGAAATTTATTCATTTGGAAAATTTATATTGCCACCTATTCTCTCATGGTGACTCAAGGCAAATTACAGCAAATAAAAACACAATATAAAAGAATTTTTTTAAAAAAATAATAATCCCCCGACCTGACAACATACCAGCCATTTAATGGGCTCCATCCTGCTCTGGGTTACTCCAGCCCACTGGCAGAACCATGTCTTTAGGGCCTGCCAAAAGAGTGTCAGATTGGGGGTCGGTCTAATTTCCTGAGGGATGATGTTCTAGAGGGAGCCGCCATGAAGAAGGCCCTTCTTCTGGGTCCTGCCAGATGTATCACCTTAGGAGATGGGACCCACAACATTCCTTGCCTCCCCGCTCTAGTGGGTCAGGTGGATTAGACTGGCAAGAGATGGTCCCTCAGATAACCTGAAGGGTTTTAACGGTAACAACTAGCCATGAAGGGCTTTAAAGGTAACAAGTAGCACCATGAATTGCATCGGGAAGCAAATCAACAACCAATACAGCTCCTGCAGGAGAGGTAACACATGTGCACACTGAGGTCTGCACAAAACTATGTGGGCCACCGAATTCTGGACCAACTGGAGCTTCCAGATGCTTTTCAAGACAGCCCATGTAGAAACCATTGCAATAGTCAAGGTGGGAGGTTGCTAGGGCATAAGTGACCAGAAGTAGGGAATGTTGGTCCAGAAAAGGACGTAACTGGTGCACCACCCGTTTACTAAGCAGCTAGGGATAATGAACAGTTAAAGACACAAATGGAGGGATAGTGGTGGACTGGAGAACAGCAAAAAACTGCCTGTCTTAAAGGAGTTGGTAGTATCTCCCTCCTGAAGAAGGCCTCCTTGGATCAAGCTTTTGACAACTTTTACTCTATTTCCAATGTTCCCTTCGTATGGGGATTTGTGGAGTTGATAAAGGCAAATTGTCTACAGAACTAGCACAGAAATGTAGCGCTAGGCTTATCTTTAATATAGTATTTTATCAGAATGTTTGACTTACATTTTCTAGTATTTTGGTCAGCCTGACCAATAGCTTGAAATTCTGGCTGCAATAGTTTTACCACATATGAAGAATTAGAGGAGGTTGCAGTAATATATGATAAGGCGTATTTGATTTCAAATAACATTAGATGGGCAGGTAATTTTATATTAAAGTTCACCAATGTCAGAGACCAGCATAAAAATAAGGGTTTACACCTCTATATCACATATTTCATTTTCAGTCAGTACTGCTAATAAGGTGAAACAATTGTTTCATATCAAAATAGCAGGACAAACTTAATATTTTCTGTAAATCTGTGCATTGGTTAAATAAAGGATAAGAAAGATAGTTTTCCTCTGTCCTACCCATCATTTCAAATGTTATGCAAACATCTCAAAAATCCTTACAAGAAGGACCCTGCAACTTTGAACAGACAAATATATTCAGAATTAGGAGTAAGGCTGCATTTCTTGCAATTGATGGACACCAAAAGTGAATCAGTCAATCAATCAATCAGAATAGAGCTGGAAGGGACCTTGGAGGTCTTCTAGTACAACCCAGTGGTGGGTTGCTCCCGGTTCGGTCCGGTTCTATAGAACCGGTAGTAAAACCGGCGGGAGGCTCTGCCCACCCGCCATGACGTCATGATGGGTGATCTGCGCATGCGCAGAAGTGCGCATGCACGCATTCCCACTATAAACCAATAGTAAAGGTAAGTGGAACCCAACGCTAGTACAAACCCCTGTTTGAGTAAAGTAAAAGTAAGTAAAAGTAAGTAAAGTAAAAACATTGAACTATGTCAATGAAAATTGTTTCTTAAATTTGTACAATAAATTATTAAACAAATAATTGGATGGAATATAACCTTTCCAGGCTCTCTTCAAGCTCGGACAGGTGTTGCCACACTCAGTTCTTTCTAAAATTCACTGGTAAATACTTTTCACTGCAGCCATGATCCTCTCTAACCACAGAGAAATCAGCTATTTAGTAGAAACGCTACACTAATGAAGTTGGTCTTCTATTTCTTTCTTTCAAGATTATTTATATTATCCAACAGAATCCTATACGTGAGGGATCCAGATATACATATTATATTTCAGCCAGTAATTGAGGTAATAAATCCATGCGCAAGCCTCAACAGGGATAATCTGGGCTTCCAAACACATGGAAAGATTACAAATATACCAGGCTGCCTAAAAAAAAAAAAGACTGTGGTTAAATAATTCTCAAAGGTCAATAATTTTTATAAACAGAAATTTGTGGCCCATGTAATATTTTGACAAAGTGACCATAATTTTAAAAACTTGAAGAATAGTTGTATGTAATTCCCACCCAAGCGTGTCAGGCACATTTTGAATGACTGTAATACATTTGGGTATTCTTTGTCACTCATTTAACTTGTTTATGGTAGTTGTATAAGGTAATCTCTAGCTGTTTAAAGGACTTGATTGGCTCATTGTTCTTCCTTGTTATTAGGTGATCCTTTACCGCTTATATCTAGGAAGGTCTCTCTTCTCAGTCTCTTTAGAGTTAGATAGTACAGAGGTGTCATCCACAGAAGGGAGAACAACTGAGGGTCTGTCTTACAACTTCAGGGAATGGAACACCCTCTTGGTAAGGCTTTGCATCATTGCATAACCATTAATAATAAATAGTATGGGAGCAAGTTAAATTTCTGTTTTTGAATGAGGGATTTGATTAGAGATATGCTCTTGGGCTGTTGTGTCATAGTGCTGTCATGATGCCTTTTAATTGGAAACAATTTACACTGGTCAACTATAGGATGGGATGTTTCTAACCATTACTTTTTGTCCTGGGGAATTTATTTTGAATCAGCTTTAAAAATATAACATAAAATAATCAAGAAGATGCAAGCCATCTTAGGGGAAATAATTCAAAAGCTCTAATACAACCAGGAATATATACAGAACCCAGAAATAATTTAATAAAAAGCCACAGGCTGAGTAGGTACATTAATTGATGCTCTGTTCTGAATACTTAACAAAAAAGCAAATAAAAATACTATAAAACATTAATGAAAAAGAAGAGGAGACACAGCGAGATACTCTGTGGAATCTAATTTTATCTTCTAAAAATAAAAAATGATGAATTGCTGACATGTTATAATTTAGAGCAGGGGTGTCAAACTTGATTTCATTGAGGGCCGCATCAGGGATGGATGTGGCCAGGGTGGGCATGGCCAGTTTGATGTCACTTGTATGGGGGGCATATGTGGTGGCCCAAGTGCTCTGCCAGCGAAAATGGGCTCCAGAGCTCCATTTTCAGCTGCAACAGCCTCCTGCCGCCCTCTGCCAGAGAAAATGGAGCTGGGGGGGGGCGCATGTGGCCCTTCCAAGCTCTGTTTTTGCTGGCAGAGGGTGGCAGGAGGCCTTCGCAGCCAAAAACAGAGCCTGGAAGAGCCGCAAGTGGCTCTCCCGAGCTCTGTTTTCGTTGGCAGAGACATCAGGGGCTGGTCCTTTGATGTTTCTAGGGTGGTCCCACAGGCCAGATCGAAGCACCCCATGGGCCGGATATGGCCCCCAGGCCTTGAGTTTGACATCCCTGATTTAGAGCAATGTTTCTCAATTTTGGCAACTCCATGATGTATGGACCTTGGATCCCAGAACCCTCCATCCCATCCAGAATGGGGAATTTCAAGACAGCCACTGATCTTAAAGTTGCCAAGGTTGAGAAACATTGACTCAAAGCTACCCAGCAAGGACAGGGGGTTAGCTCTTGTGGCTTTCCTACAGAAGAAGCCAACTTGGACATGGGATTTTCCTATTTCCTCAGAAGTAAAGAAAGAATAAGAATTCATTTTTGTTTCTCATTGATTTCTTTATTGTAGTAACCTGGGCCTCCCACAAGACCAATTCTGACAGGACAGGTTTTTAAATAAGCTTAAGCATTCCAGGGATCCAGAAATTGAAATATGATAACCAAACAATACCATTTATTGAAGAATATTTGAGACTAATGGCATCAACATTCATTTAACAGCCCCAAGGCTAGAAGAGATTCCTTGACTGGTTAGCAAGGGTAATCCAGAGAATGAGCAGTTAACAGGTAACACAGAAATATTAAATATTAAAGTTTAACAGAGAAACCTTAAGCTAAAATGACTGACTGCAGAAAAGGAGAGAATCGAGTAAATAATGTTAGCGTAAGAAAAAGAAAAGGGAGAAGATTTTGCAGAAGTTGCATTGGCAGAGAAAAGTGAAGAAAAAAGTTATTAAGAGAAAAAATATTTTATTTCTGGATCAATTTGTTTAGGAAAAACATCAAGGAGTTACTTATTCTTGCCTGCTAGCTTGGACAGAAATAGAAATAGATGGAGATAGAAGCTGGCTTAACTTCTTTTGGATAAAAAAAAAGGGGGGGGATAAGTGAGGAGAAATGAAAATTGCTCATTTGAGCAGGAGTTCTACTCTGCTTTTAGATGAAAAGAAAAAGAAAGGAGAGGAGGCAGGATTGCAGGAATACATTTTCTTTCTATGAATGAAAACAAATGAGAGAAAGTGGGGATGGGGAGTGAGTAGAAAGGATGGTTGTTCTTCTTTGAGAAGATAATTTGTTCAGGTGAATCTGCATCTCTTCTTCTCTTGCTGAATGACCGAAGAACATTTTTATATCTCCTCAGGGAGATACGGTAAAAAAAAAAGTAAATAAAGAAAAAGAAACCAAAGCCAAGTCTTGACTTCATGCTTTCGGGAACAACTTCTCCTCTCTGGAATGAGGAAGAATAGAGGCTACTCTTTAACCAAATGAACACTAGTAAACAGGATCTATCAATCATTATCCTGACTGAAAAGCTTCCTTTTGGCAGCACCTGATAAACTTGGAATATTGATATTACAGGTTATTCTTGTCTCTAAAATTAACCCACTTCTTTCATATTCAGGATTAGAAAAATAAAGTAAGCGTAGAAATTATGTCTTTGTCTACATTATTATGACATCCTTCCTTTTTGGCTTATATATAGATTCCAATTAGCATAGATCTTACGTTGAACATATTATGATTCCTTCCTTTAAGCTATGTCTTTAGTTTTACAAATGCTAACAACAGTTTGAAAGTATTAATAATGTTCATGAAGACTATTTCCAGCAGATCAATATGTTGTTTAGGACTTACCATGCCTGGGTTTTAACACAGAAGGGCTCCTCCTATGCCTTTACCAAGTTGGAGATTTTCTTTCCATAGGCAACACACAATTGCATCCAACACCACCTCCTAATTCCCTTGCCCTCCCAATATTACAACAAAAAGGGCCAAATATAATATAAAAAGTTAAGCTGTGAAGCTCCAGCCAACAAGTATTTTTCATAAAAAGGACCCAGTAAGAATTTCTATTTGCCTAAAATATGATTAATTAGTAATCTGATCACACTGGTTAAATTGATTCTGTTTCAACTCCTAATTCTTAAAGTATAAGTCTCTGTTGTATAAAGAAAAAAATGGTTTTAAAAATGGTTTTTCCTACAGCAGAAAAAGAGGAAAGCTTAGGGAAAGATTACTGTAACATTGAAACAATGAAAATTATTAGCCATAAAATGTGTCTGGTTTGTATAATCACTTTTCTGCTGGAATAAAGACTACCAAATAAATGGATAGAGTTTAACAGAATTGTCAGAAAGGAGTTTTCTGTCATTTCCTAAAAATGATTTCACAAAAAGACCATTGGGTTTGAAAATATCCTTTCAATATCATTTTTGTTCCTTATGGCTTCCAGAAGTTTACTGAGCAAAAAGAGGTCACTGAGAGATGTACAGACCAGTTTACAGGCCTCCTAGCTTCCTTGTAGAACATAAAAGTGTCAGCTTTCACTATCAGAGTGAGCTCAAACAAACAATGCATTACATTGACCAAAATACTCGGGCTGCCCAAATACGGAGGTGTTAAGAACATCAGGACTGTGCAAACACTGAGCCAATGAATTGTAAAAGAGTTTATCCCTCCTCAGTGAGAAAATGGGGAGGGGAGAGGTTGGCACCCCCTTTCTATTCAGTACATGTTGTGGGAGGAGGTGTGGATAGTGGGTGGGTGGAGATGCTAGAAGGCTTCAGTGAGTACTTCAGTAAGCTCTAGAGGGGGAAGAGCAGGTAGGAATAACAGTTTTAACAGAGTTGAAAAGGACCTTGGTGGTCTTCTAGTCCAACCCCCTGTTTAGGCAGGAAACCCTACACCACTTCAGGCAAATGGGTTGCTCCTCTGTCCTGGTCCTGTTAGATCTCTCAGCGGCTTTTGATACCATCGACTATGGTATCATGCTGCAGCGGTTGAGGGGGTTAGGAATAGGGGGAACCGTTTTGCGGTGGTTCTCCTCCTTCCTCTCCGACCGCTCGCAGTTTGTGTTGACAGGGGGGCAGAGGTCGACTTCGAGGCGCCTTGCATGGGGAGTGCCGCAGGGGTCGGTCCTCTCGCCCCTTCTGTTCAACATTTATGTGAAGCCGCTGGGTGAGATCATCCGTGGTTTTGGGGTGAGAGTCCATCTGTACGCTGATGATACTCAGCTGTACATCTCCACCCCAGACCATGCCCTTGATGTGATGTCTCGCTGCCTGGAGGCCGTGCGGGTCTGGATGGGGGGAAATAGGCTCAGACTCAACCCCTCCAAGACCGAGTGGCTGTGGTTCCCGGTGTCGCAATATAGTCAGCTGGTGCCATCGCTGACTATTGGGGGTGAGTCTTTACCCCCCACAGAGAGGGCCCGCAATCTGGGCGTCCTCCTGGACGCACGGCTATCTTTAGAAGAACATATGACAGCCGTGGCCAGGGGGCTTTTTATCAGGTTCGCCTGATCCGCCAGTTGCGGCCCTTTCTGGACCGCGACGCCTTGCGCACAGTCACTCATGCCCTTGTCACCTCCTGACTGGACTATTGCAATGCTCTCTACATGGGGCTCCCCTTGAAAAGCACCCAGAGGCTCCAGCTGGTCCAGAATACGGCCGTGCAGATGGTTATGGGCGCAACTCGTTGTGCCCATGTGACACCCCTCCTGCGTGAGCTGCACTGGCTCCCAGTGGTCTTCCGGGTGCAATTCAAGGTGTTGGTTACCACCTTTAAAGCGCTCCATGGCATTGGACCTGGATACCTTCGAGACCGTCTTCTGCCACCAGTAGCCTCCCACCGGCCAGTTCGCGCCCACAGAGATGGTCTCCTCAGGGTGCCATCGGCCAAATTATGTCAACTGGCGACACCCAGGGGGAGGGCCTTCTCTGTGGGAGCCCCTGCCCTTTGGAATGATCTGCCCCCAGAAATTCGTAAAATCTCTGATCTCCGTGTGTTTCGCTGTGCCCTCAAAACCATGTTGTTCCGCCAGGCTGGGCTATCAATGTAAAGATTTTTAATTGGTTTTAAATGGGATTTTAAATTTGGGGTTTTACAAATTGGGCCTATTATTTAATAATTTTAATTATTTTTAAATTTTGTCTGTCTTTGTGTTTTTAATTAGGCTGTACACCGCCCTGAGTCCTTCGGGAGAAGGGCGGTATAGAAATAAAATTAATAAATAAAATAATAATAAATAAATAAAATGGTTATCCAACATCTTCTTAAAAACGTCCAGTGTTGGAGCATTCACAACTTCTGGAGGCAAGTTGTTCCACTATTAATTGTTCTAACTGTCAGGAAATTTCTCCTTAGGTCTAAGTTGTTTCTCTCCTTGATCAGTTTCCATCCATTGCTTCTTGTCCTACCCTCAGGTGCTTTGGAGAATAGCTTGACTTCCTCTTCTTTGTGGCACTTCACATGATCTTGATTCTATCCCCCTATTGATGCAGCCTAGAACTGTGCTTGCTTTTTCGGCAGCTGCAGCACACTGCTGGCTCATATTTAATTGATTGTCCACCAGGACTTCAAGATCCCTCTCACAGTTACTTCTATTGAGCAAGGTACCACATATACTGTACCTGTGCATTTTGTTTTTCTTGCCTAAAGAGTTGTGACGTTCATTTGAATCATGTTGGAAAAAATTACGGATTTATTTATTTAGCATA
Source organism: Pituophis catenifer annectens (assembly GCF_029215685.1). Taxonomy (NCBI): domain Eukaryota; kingdom Metazoa; phylum Chordata; class Lepidosauria; order Squamata; family Colubridae; genus Pituophis; species Pituophis catenifer. The sequence goes on from NW_027256883.1 coordinate 72,451,176, forward strand.
TGGCAAATGCATGGACTTATAGTGGTTCAAATGTTAATGTCCAGTCCACCAAGCCTTTCAAGAACAGGGTGGTCTATGTTGAAAAAATCAGACATTGGGCCGGTAAGCTCTTGATGGACATTCAGACATGATGTGGTGGATATTTTGTCAAGGACCACCACAGTCACACTGAGGGGTAGAGAGAAGATCCCACTTAAACAATGAATCCTGACAGACACCATGTTCAGTACGGATCCTGTTCAGAGTTGACCAATGCTGGCGAGGAAGGTCAAAACCTGGCAGCCTTTGTGTAGGGTCATCTATGTAACTGCCTGTATCTGGCCATTCAGCAGCCCAATTGGCTTTCCACTGGGTGTTGATGTCAAAGTTGTTAGAAAGTTGTTGACCGAGTGCCAGAGAGGGCTTCCTGGATTTAAACCTTCCAATTGTTAGATGAAGAAGATCAGCATGCAAAGGAAGAAGTAGGTTTCTCATAATTTTGTTGTACTCCTTCACTAAGGCTTCCTGCCTTTGTAGAGCTGGTGGTACAATGTGACTCAAGATGGGGAGCCAGCAAGTAGGAATAGATTTTATGCAGCCGCTTATGATCCTCATTGTATCATTTAGTCTAGCATCGATCTTGCTAGTGTGGCAGCTATTAAGCCAAACAGGGGCGCAATATTCAGCTGTGGAGTAGATCAACCCTAGTGCTGATATTCTGAGAGTAAAGGCTGAGGCTCCCCAACTTGATCCTCTTCGTTTCTGGAGTAAATTGTTCCTGGTATTGATTTTAGCAGACATGTTCTCTAGGTGTTTCTTATAGGAGAGAGTCCGATCCAAAGTTACTCAGAGATATTTGGGGTGAGGATCATAAGGGAGTAGGTTGTTATTCAGGTAGGCCTTCGGGGTGGCATTGGCAAGTTTATTGTTGAGATGGTCACCTTTTTGCTGACACTGGGTATGAGTCTCCTGTCAGCAAAGAATTTTCCCAGGGACTTCAGGTCCTCAGAGAGGAGGCAGTCCAAAACTTCCAAGTTTTTATCTTGCACTGCTAGGGCCAGGTCATCTGCATATCCAAATTTACCCCCCCCCCCCTTGTAGCTGGCATATCTGATATAAAGATTGAACAGTGTGGGTGCCAGTACAGAACTTTGTGGAAGACCGTTGTTGAGTCTTCTTAACTTGCTAACATTGTCCCCCATAATGATCTGAAAGGATCTAGCGCTGAGCATGTTGTTTATTAGGCAATAGAAGATTTTATAGGAGATGATGTGACTCACTTTGTAAAGCAGATCCTTCTTCCACACGGTATCGTATACTGCAGTAAGGTCGATGAACACAGCTGTGGTTTTTAAGCCTCGCTGGAAACCAGCCTCAATATGTCCTGTTAGGCTCAGCACCTGATCAACAGAACTGTGATTATGATGAAAGCCAGCTTGTTCCATGGGCAGAAATGTATCTATTGTGGGTCCAATTCTGTTTATAATAAGTTTCTTTTTAACAAGAACTCAATAAAAATTATGGAAACATCTTAAGACACTTGATTGCCTTTATTTTCTAAAGCTTTTCTGATGTAAAGAGATAATGGAAGTAGAGACTGTTGAAATGACTTTGCATCCTATGATACCAAGAAAGTCAGCTACTTACTTAAGAATATACAGTATGTGCCCTATGACACTCCCCCTGCCCCTTTTAGGAATATGACTAGTGTGCAGATAGACTAAGTGGTGGTATTAGATTTTGCTACAGCAAGTGCAGCCTGGTACTCCAGACCCTAAGTTATTCCAGGACATATTTTACCTTTCAAATCTAATATCTATATACTACTAAAGTCTCATTCTCAAGATATTTAACTGGACAAAATGGTCCATCATAGAGCAGTAATTTTTGAACCAAGATGCCTCAATACATTATCTTACAGAATGTGTCCAAAATCTAGGACCCATGACCCCTAGTAGGGGTCATGAAATGAACATTATTCAGCAGGGGATGCTGCTATGCTACTGCTGAGGCCATATGATCTTAATTTTCAATATTCTGTAACAGTTTCCCAGCCACTCTCTCAATCCCTTCGTCCCTCCCTCACATAGCTGTAGTCATGTACTTGCCTACTAGTCTTGAACTTGCAATTTCCTGCTGGTTTCACCACTGATTTTCCCCTCAAGCTTCCTACAAGCAAAGTAAATGGGGAAGCTGGCAGCAGTTCAGGAAGGGTGGGAGAGAAGAAGGAGAGGGGGAGGATTTCTGATTCTTCCTGCCAGTTTTCCACAAGGAAACTCAATGGGGAAACCAGCAGGAAGTCAGAAGTCACTCCTGCTCCTACTGCTTTTTTGCCCATCATCATAATTCTGTTTGTCTGTTTAGTTAAGATGATGACCCAACAAGGCACAGGTTATATAGTATTTTCTGATTTTTAAACATGTGAATTGTCTTGTACAATATATACTGGAAAACATTACATGATATTATGTTTTAAACACACAACACATTTTCTATTCATTTTATTTTAAATAGCTCATCAATAAGAAGACATTGATGGTAATATAGAAAAATATTTTCTAGGAGAGATACGTGACTATTACGTATCATTCAGTTCATTCAGTTGCCTTTTTAAAATCCTTGCAGCAAGTTTGCATTAGATTCAAACCCATGGAAGCTGTTTTTCCCCAGTGCACAAATGCTTGAATTAGAAAATGCCTCCCTTCACCGAGTACCTATTTTTTCCTAGGTCTGCCCCTCCCCCTATGTTAGGGTGTCAATGGAAATTAATCCTACAGCTGTCAAAACACTTTCTGCTCATCTCTACAGTCGATGACAAGCCTTTGTTCTTACATGGTAGAAATCTTCTCTGCTTTGTGGTTTGGAGAGAAAAAGGAGTGCTGGATGCTGAACCATTTATTAATCTCAATTCTGTGTCAGAATAAAATTGTATACTAGGATCAGTCAGATTTCAGTTCTGTGATCAATTTAAGAAAAGTACTGATCTGCACTAGCTAAAGAGGCTAGTGCTCCGCATAATATCAAAGATTGTTACCATTCATATTCCAATCTCTGGAGGACAGCCTAAATAAATTTATTAAAAAAAAAAAAAAAGATTGTTACCATGAGCTAAACCAGAGTATGGAAGGATGTTGCATGAGGGAGGAGGAGGGTAAATTGAATCTCTTGAAACATTTCTGGTTAATTTGCAGCAGACAAGCAAGGTTTTCTGATTACCAAATTGTTACTAATAAGCAACAACAAAACAATTTCTCCTCCACACTACACTGTTAAAAGAAAATCAGCAGTAAATTTCGGAGGTGGGAGTGGGGGATCAAACAATCAGTTATCCCTGAGAATCATGAGCTACTCATTGCTGAAAAGGCAGTGTAACTCTGGAAATACAATCCTGGAAGAACAACAGAACGTGCATTTTTGATTTTTATAAGCTCATTTCCTATCAGTGAAATGGAAAGGCAGGTCAATATTATTCAGTGCAATCAGTGTTTCATGAAGCATTTCCAAATTAGGCAGAATTATATTCTCCATATGTAACAGAATACTTTTCTTCTTTCTCTTGTTTCTTCCTCCCCTTCCCGTTAGGAGGGTAATTCTTTTTTCTGCCTTTTTCTGGTTTTTTTCTTTCTGGTTTATAGTAAAGTGGATTTTATTTTATTTTTTAAAAAAAAAAACAGTTTATTTTAATATTTTGAAATTGCCTCAATTGGACTACTTGAGCTCAGACATTAAAATATTGCTTATGAATTAGTCTTCCAACTGCTTTTTTATTATTAGCAGAGGGACAAGGGTCCTGCCAAAAATATTCTATTCTATCAATTATTTAAGCTACAGAACATCAATTTGAAATGAGTTTTTATATAGTTGTACATCTGTTTTACAAAACGTTTAGATTTGTTCAGTAAAATGTGCAGTTATGGCAAAGAAATGGATCATGTTTGGGGGAAAAAATCTAGTGCCCAATTGTCTGTTCAGAATGGCCCGCAGCCTCCTAGAGAAAGTTGGGCAGAATAGCAATAGCACTAGTAATAGCACTTAGATTTATATGCTGCCCCATAGTGTTTTACAGTATTCTCTGGGCAGTTTACAATGTCAGCATATTACCCCTAACAATCTGGGTCCTAATTTTACCAACCTCAGAAGGATGGAACCGGTCAAGATCAAACTCCAGGCTGTGGGTAGAATGTAAAAGCAGCTGGACTTCACACATAATGGCCCCTGCAACAACCAGGAACCTCACAGACAATCAGGCACAGCTGATTGTCTCACAGCTAATCGATAGTAAAAAAAATGCTTAAAAAAAGTAAAAAAAAAAGTTCTGAGGATTGCCCAGCACAGCTGATTGTCAGAACTTTTTTTTTTTTTTTAACTTTTTAAAGCATTTTTTTACTACCGGTTCAGGCGAACTGTAGCATTTTTTACTATCGGTTCGGGCGAACTGGCCTGAACAGGTAGCATTTCACCGCTGGTTTGGATAGAGAGAACACTCTTGTAATAATTGTTGTTCAAAATAGAGGACAATGTTTTATTGATTTCTTTTAGTGGAGTCACTTTTTTTGCTTGCAGTAAAAAAAATTGCTGCAAAATCAAGTATAAAATCCTTGTAATCATCACAAGGCCAAGATCAAATGTTGAGCTGCTCAGATTCTTCCCCCGTAACCAAATTAACAGATTTTAAAATACGTTATCAACCTAATGTTGAGTAAAAAGCAATGTTTACATTGCAGAATCCTGACCCGTTGCCTTGCAAATAGTAATAATGTAATAGACGCCAAAATTTGAGTTAACAACAGTCATTTTGTTCCATTTAAATTAGCCAAAGTGAAAAATGTAGACAAGAAAGATTTGACACATCCCTGATCTAGGAGACAATGGTCGCCCAAAGATGTTGTATGTTACATAGCTTTTTAATCAAGATATTCATCAAAGCAAATGTTGTTTTTAGCCCTTTTCCCTACAAATTGCATCTATCAAGGCTTTATAAAGTAAGCTATTATCTTAAAATAAGAACCTGCTAATGGCTTTCAATCTCTGATTCGTGTTTATGATCAGGAGGTTAATTAGAAGCTGAAATGGATAGAAACCCAGGAAACAATATTCAAGGGATCCGGCAAAGCCTTGTTAGTCTTTCTTTCATGTCAAGATAAATGACTGCATTTATCATTAAAGCCCAGAATTTTTAGTCAGATACCCCCAAGTTGGTCTCACAGGCTACTGTTACTTTCCATGTGTGAGAATAACAAGTTTATGTTATTGCAATAGATCAATATCCAGAGTACAATTGAAAAATGAGTTATCTCAATAAGGCTTCAATGTTGCACTGGAACATCAAAAACGTATGATCACGTAGAAAATATTTCTAAATCTTGACTACTTGAAGATGCGTGGACTCCCCCTATCAGCATGCTGGCTATGGAATTCTAGTAGTTAAGATCTATGCATTTGCAAGCTGTCCAGGTTGAGACACATTGCCTTATGTCATTGTTACTTCTCATAACAGCCTCAACTTCCCAGGGAATGCAATGCCTTGTTGAGAGAAAGAATCCATATATTCGAAGTGGCCCAAATGTTTGGTGTTTTGCACAGTAGTGATGTTACATGGAAAACTAGTGACAAAAGATTGCATGTATTGTTATTGGTGGTGGGTATGTGTCTGTGAGAGTGACAATTATAAATAGAACAGTTACAGAGCCATGGTGGCTCAGTGGTTAGAGTGTGTTAGAAGAAATGTTCATCTGGTTCAGTTCGAAGTGAGGAGAAGTAGAGCACTGGAAACATGGAAGCTGTTTGGAAATATGGTTTAATGGTGGACAGGACCACATGGTTTGAGGTCCTGGGCAATCCAGCACATGGGTGTGTGAGAGAGAAAGATTTATACTCTCTCTTGGGCTCCGCTTTGGAGCTTCCTATTCCTGTGTAAGGGCAAGTATCCTGATTGGTTGTCAGACTCCCATGAGGTCATGCAGGGGTAACTTTGTAGGTTATCTTGAGTCCCAGGCTTGGTTGAATCTTGCTGGGTGATGTAATGAAGGGGCTATGGCAATTCCTATTATGGCTTAATGGCTTTGTCCTGGTTTGGATCTTGAGTGAGGGCTAATCCTATCACCCTGGAGCTGAAGGTCTTTTGTATATAAGATGGCCCAGTTTTTTGTCTTATAGATGGGTTGGCACCAGTCTTTCTGGGGCTATTAACAAAGGTGGGGGCTGCTTTCCAAGAGCATGTTTCTTCTTTTCTCATCCAGGGAGGTATAATATTCTGCCTTTTTAATATTTCCTAGAATATTTCATTCTTCTAGGAGACGGGTGGGTGCTAAGCAGTAGTGGGTTGCCCCCGATTTGGACCGGTTCGCAAGAACCGGTAGTAAAACCAGTGGGAGGCTCTGCCCACTGACCTGGACATCATTATATGTGATCTGCACATACGCAGAAGCGCGGGCGTGATGCAAACCGGTAGTAAAGGTAAGTAGAACCCACCCCTGGTGCTAACTTCCTACAAGTGTAATAGTGCAGGCTGCTTCTGCTGCTTGCCGGCTGCCTGCAATTTGGCAGTTCAAATCTCACCAGGCTCAAGGTTGACTCAGCCTTCCATCCTTCCAAGGTGGGTAAAATGAGGACCCAGATTGTTGGGGGCAATATGCTGACTCTGTAAACCACTTAGAGAGGGCTGTAAAGCAGGGGTGAAATGCTCCCAGTTCGGACCGGATCGCCCGATCCGGTAGCAATGGCGGTGGGTGGTTTGGAGAACCGGTAGCAAAAATCCCTGCGCCCCCCATGCCCAGCTGAGCCGCATGATCATCAGAGGCTTTTTTTTTTTTTTACTTTTAAAAGCATTTTTTCTACAACTTCTTTCGTGAAAAAATGCTTTTAAAAGTAAAAAAAAAGCCTCTGATGATCGCGCGGCTCAGCTGGGATCGTCAGAGGCTTTTCAAAGCATTTTTAAACCACCTCTCCCGCTGAAGAGGGTGCTGAAAAAAATGCTTTAAAAGTCTCTCTGACAATCAGCCAACTCACCTGGGATCATCAGAGAAAGTTTTAAAGCATTTTTTTCTGCAACCTCTTCAGCGGAAGAGGTGGTTAAAAAAATGCTTTGAAAAGGCTCTGACGATCCCAGCTGTGTTGCCTGATCGACAGAGCCTTTTCAAAGCATTTTTTTGCATTTGCAGAAAAAATGCTTTGAAAAGTTAAAAAAAAATAAAAGCTGGCCACGCCCACCCAGTCACATTACCCCCCCAAGCCACGCCCACAGAACTGATAGTAACAAATTTTACATTTCACCCCTGCTGTAAAGCACTGTAAAGTGGTATATAAGTCTAAGTGCTATTGCTACAAAGCATTTATTATTACCATTTTATTTTCTCACAGGGCTTTTATCCTAACATATTTTAGCACGCTATCTTCAGCCTTATTGGAAGGAAGAGGCCTGTATTAATTTCATTTCACAGAGAGGCTTTGTTGAAATTGTGGGTCTAATGTCAGCCTACTACCAATTTTATAACAAAATTCTTCACCTATTTCTAACCTCACTTCTGTTGGAGAGATAAATCATATATTTGTAGTTTATTTCTTCTCTCAGACCATCATTATGTGATCTTTAAACTGCTAGATTTTATTTCACAGATGTTATCAGGTTCACAGATAATTAAACAGTCTGGCTAGAAACAAATGATGTAATTATAGCCAGATTTTGATATTATTTTATACTAAAATTATTTTATTATTTTTCTACTGAGTATGTTTTCCTTTTATATCTTGGCAATGTAGTTTTATAGCCTAATCATTCAATCTTAGGTATTTCATGTTGCAGTATTCTAGAACTTGTACTTTATTACTGCTTTATTTTTCCCAATTTAATAATTTCTTTATGCATTGCCATCTGAGTTCTATAAACCATATTACAAAACTGTATGCTATTCTGATCAATGACTAGAAGAAAGATGCTCTGATCTGTTGGAGCAATCATGTCACTAGAGTAAAATAATAATACACATAAATGTATTTAATATTTTTGTTTAATTGTTGCCTGTTAATTAAAACTGTATTTTCATAAATCTTAAGATTTATGAAAATTAATCTCAATTTTAAATTAAATTATTAATTATTATTATTATTAATAATAATAATTATTACATCTTGTTAATATATAAACTGAAGATATTTTTATCTGCAACAGGGCCTGGACAGAATGAATCCCTGTGGGATCCTGCTCCAATCATTATGAATGATTGGAATTCTACACCTGTGTAAACCTAATTATTGAAGAAACCATTTTATGACCCTTAACTTTAATTCTGCATATGAACAATTGTCTCCCACTCCAAAATAAAATCAATATGTGCCTTATAAAGTTATTTTCTGTTGATTTATTAAATAAATGTGTGAATGGCATGTGTATCTTTGTTTACTGAAGTAACATAGCCCCTTTCTAGAAAGATTCAAAATTGGAAATTAAGTACATCTGAACACTTAGTATAAAAATCAGTCTATGCTAGTGAGAATAATTCTTTGATTCACTGAATTAAATTTCTAACTTCACATATCATAAAATGTAACAAGAACTAAATACTCAATTACAATTAACTATTTAGTGATTAACTAATTAGTAATTATATTAGTATTATATTACTGTTTCATTGTTAAATCATTTTATTGAAAATGATGACAACAGCAGTTACTGGAAAGTTAAAGTTAAAATGAATAAGATAAATTTATAATCAGAACAGACCAGAAAAAAGAAACATTTTAGCTCAATGAGAACAAAACAATAAATGTTTACTCATACCTGATACGTAATAAGTCTGTTTCATTTCACAGAACCGATTCAAAATATTTGTCTAACTAGAAACAGCAAAATGTGAAGCTTTGACTAAAATACAGAGAAAGAAGAGGGAATTCAAGGACAAATAAAGGGCCTAAAATACCCTTAACCATTATTATGTATTCCATACAGTACTGGAAAAGAATAAGAAATATATTATCATTTTCAACCAGGAGCAATCCGAAGACTATCCAAGCAAGGGAAATTTATCTGCTATCCATATGACTCGTCTATTTAGCTTCTGATTTAGGAATAAATCCCTGGATAATTTTGTCTTCATAAATTCTACTCTTATAGTCTCTATAAAGGGAAGTTATAAGAATTAGGTAAGGTAGTAGTTATCACATTTGATTACACTTGAGGGCCCCTTAATTTCAAATCTAGATGCATGGAGACCAATAATATTATTTGATCACAGAACAAGTTTAATGAGGTCATTTCAGAGATTTAAATGAGGCAAATCCTGTCTTTGGTTTCAAATCTATACATTTCAAATTCCTGCCATATGTTTCCAATGTAAGATAATTAAGGTTGTTGAGCACTGAAGGATTCAATAAATATTTCTTATATTCCTGTTGCTATATCAGCCATGCTGTCCTATTTCTGTCCTACCTGAAACATTCTCAACTCTTTGAGAGGTTTTGTCAACCTTCTGTTAATTGATGCTCTCAATACCCTTCATGTTTAACCCAGAATGCTGGTTAATGTTTTATTCCCTCTTGTGGCAAGCAGCACTTTTTGAATGATTAGAGTGCTTTTAAACAAACATCTTTGGGTTTGGGCAAAGAAAACTGGCTCTAATAAAAAGAATTCCTTAATATTTCTGATATTAAGATAGCAGTATATGGAATGGTATTCTCTTACTATTTATTTATTAGATTTATTTATTCAGTAGATGTATTTATTTATTATATTTTAACTGGCTAGTTTTGAATATTAAATGCTCTTTGAGAAGCTTTTAACACTGCACTTTTCAAAAAATACTGACTAGAGGGGAAAGACATAATTGTAGCTTCTCCAATTTTCTCTTTAAAAATGTTTTTGCAATAATTTTCGGGAGTGTGAAAAAGCTGAAAAATCTTTCTTCTCAGTTCAGTATAGCCCTAGTTAAAGTAAGCACGGGAATGCTTTGTTAACCCCAAATCACATCAGCAAACATTGGGGGAACAGTTGCAAAGGTAGTAGTTGCCTCCAGGATCAGCTGTCTTTGCAACACCAAAACAGCATAAAATTTGCCTGGGTGCAATCTCTGTACAGTATATAGACATTGTGTCATCATCTCCCTGGGTATAAGACAAATGTATCCTGTGCCAAACCATACCAGCACATTTGGGAACAAGAGGTGTAAAGATAACAGCTGCTGCTAGCTCTCTTTGAAGGATTATAAATGTAACAGATTTTACTCAATGAAGCCTTTGTGTTAATAGATTGCAGCATTTTGCTTCCAGGATTAAAAAAAAATGGGTCTGGGATGGGAGGTTGATGCTAGTTGGGTGACTCCATGGCGCTGTGTGTACTTTTGAGGGGCACTTGAGATGGGTCACCTTGTGTATATTTACATATGAGGATTGAGGGACTACTTTTTATCAACCTTTTTATTGTTTATTTAATGGATGTCAATGATATATTTCTAAACTCTCAGAGTCATTGGATTTAATGGTCTAGAAATTTGAAATATACCTTGTGATCATGATTTTACTTGGTTTTATTGTCATTTTATTACATTTGGAATATTTATTCTTGATGATGTTGATGTTTTTGTGCTATAAACCCGTGATGGCGAACCTATGGCATGGGTGCCACAGGTGGCATGAGGAGCCATATTGGTGGGCACGCGAGTGTTGCCCTAGCTCAGCTCCAGTGCACATGCGCACACCGGCCAACTGATTTTCAGGCCTTCCGGTCCCACCAGAAGTTGGGAAACTGGCTATTTCCAGCCTCCAGAAGGCCTCCGGGGGGATGGGGAAGGCTATTTTTGCCCTCCCCAGGCTCCTAGAAAGCATCTATAGCCTGGGGAGGGGGAAAAAACAGGCCTACCGGGCCCACTGTGTCATCGTGTGCCAAAAGCAGGGGGAAGTGTGGGGGGGGTCACGTGCGCATGCGCGGGAGGACGGGGCACATTGAATTATGGATGGGGGCACACGCACACGCGATCCCCCGTGCTCCCCATGCTTTTGGCACGCGACGGCAAATAGGTTAGCCATCACTGCTATAAGCCATCCAAAGTCGCTTTGAAACGAGCTGGATGGCAAAAAAAAAAAATTAAAATAAAATAAAATAAAATAAAATAAGTTCTAATTTTAACTTTTCCTTGGTTGAAATTGTCTTGTTTTTCTTTAATTGCTGTAGGCTATCCTGATAAATTACAGTGGTTTGTCCATGTGACGTGAAGGCATGCACCTGCACCTTGATGATTAAAAAAATAAACAAATAGATTTGTATACTTATACAACACAGTTCCAAACCTATGGTTTAGACATCTTTTTTGCATTTCTTTTAACATCTGAAAATACTGATATATCACCTTTGGGAAGAATGCCCACAGTGAAAAAAATGGGGAAATTATAAATTGATCATTAATCCTTTCAATTTATTATTTATATTTCCTAATGCATAAAAATAATCCAAAACAACACAATTAATTAAGTTGTTTTTCTAGAAAATTCAAATATATTATGTTAGATCAGCGGAATTTATAAATTTGGGAAATTGTTCTAGCTAGAAAATTAACAAAGAACCCTCAAAATTCTAAAATGAGTAACAATTTCAGTGAGGGTTAATCACCATTTGTTAAGTATATTAACAATGTATACCCTAATATATTGTCTTATCTGTTCAAATATTTTGGGCATATTGAATATAGATATTTGCAGTAATTAAGTCTCCTCAAGATTGTGTATATGCATTTTCCAATTAGTTTTTTTAATGTGTTCCCTTGTTATTTTGCATTGACACTTTCCTTTATTTTCATGAAAACAGAGGAAACAAGTATTAAATTTTTGTAAACTATACTTCATTTTATCTGATACATAAAGATAATTAGTGTTAAACATAAGACTTTGGCTAGAGAGTTGCATACTTCAGCGGGTAAAATAGCAATGCACATAAATCAAGCATTTTGCCTTGATGTGCTATGCAAACCATCTGTGTTATATCATTCATGCATCCAGGCTTGTACAGTCAACCGAGCCTTATCTGCCACTGCAAGAATTTATGCTATGCTTTATGAATGCAAATAACTGTGGCCCTTAAGACTTGGCTACTGTGGAAACTGTGCTATTCCAACATTCCCCAGGGTGTCTGCAGGGAGCGTAGAAAAAGCCAAGATGATGGTCAGAATGTTTAATCAGAAGTAAATAATAGAGTTGGATGGGACCTTGGAGGTCTTCTAGTCCAACCCCCCCTGCGCAAAAAGGAAACCCTATATTTCAGATAAATAGTTGTCCAAATCTCTTAAAAACCTCTTGTGTTGGAGCACCCACCACTTCTGGAGGCAGGTTGTTCCACTCATTAATCGCTCTCTCTGTCAGGAAATTTTTCCTTAGTTCTAGGTTGGTTTTTTCTTCAAAGCTTTGCCTATTTAAAGGCAAAGGTGGCTTTGCCACCTTTAAAGCGTTCCATGGCATAGGACCTGGGTATTTGCGGGACCGCCTTCTGCCGCCGATAGCCTCCCACCGACCAGTACGCTCCCACAGAGAGGGACTCCTCAGGATGCCGTCAGCCAGGCAATGTCGGCTGGTGACCCCCAGGGGGAGGGCCTTCTCTGTGGCAGCTCCTGCCCTCTGGAACGATTTGCCCATGGAGATAAGAAGGATATCGGATCTCCGGGTCTTTCACCGGGCCCTGAAAACTTTTCTTTTCCATCAAGCAGGGCTGGCGTGAACCCCCCCCCTTTTTTTTTTTTTAGTTTTTTAGCTTTTAATCTGTCAATGGGTTTTAATTCGAATTGTTTTAAATTTGGGCCAAAGTATGTAATTCTTTTAATAATTTTAAATTTTGTATTGGTATGTGTTTTAGTTCTGGCTGTGCACCGCCCTGAGTCCACTAGGAGAAGGGCGGTATACAAATTGAATAAAATAAAATAAATAAATAAATATTTTTTATGCACTTTGCACACACATCCCAAAGAGGCAGGCCTTCAATCATACCATCATAACCCACATCTTGACTTTTTTTGACCATATTCTGTGGAGACCACTGATTGTGGACTTAATTTTATTGGGATGTAGAAAACATTTCACAAAGGGCACAAAATCATGGATTTAACCAGATTAATTCTCTTCCCAGAAAATCTTTACAGTACAACTAAATCCTGCTTGGGAGGAAAATAAAAATTGCTGACAGAGAATGTTCTTCCAAAAAATAATTCTAAGGATCCTTTAAAAGAACTTACAGTATATGACAATCTGGAATCAGCCAGATTTGTGCAGTATAAATCTATCAAATTTGTTTTAAAATTTGCCCCAACAATGGGGCTGGATGAAGTGATCACATGTCATAACTGGGGCTTTGAATTGCAAGTATTTTCTGTATAACCCTAGGTTATTGGCAATATGTGCATGGATTTGAAAACAGCATTCCAAGGTTGTTTCTAAATATAGCAAGGAATCAAGCCTTGTGCTCAATGGGGTGAGGCATATGCTCATGGAAGGAGATTTTTCTGCCTTCCATGTCCTGTGATTTTGCAGCAGTGGGTTTGCTCAGTGAATAAAAGTAAAGATAAAGGTTTCCCCTGTCCAGTCGTTTCCGACTCTGCAGGATGGTGCCCATCTCCACTTAGCTGAGGGAGCCAATGTTGCCCAAAGGCATTTCCGTGATCACATGGCCAGCAAAACTATATGCCAAGGCATGGGGAACACTGTTTTCTTCCCACAGAAATGGTACCCAATTTATCTACCTCACATTTGCATGCTTTTGAACTGCTCGGTGGACAGGAGCTGGGACAAGTAACAGGAACTCACCCCATCGTGCGGCACTTGGGTCTCAAACCTAGGGTGTCAATTGACAAGCTCAGTGTCTTTAACCACTGAGCCATCGCAGCAGCCCCTGCTTGGTGAATTAAAAAAAATTATTAAATGCAGAACTACCAACACCAGAGCTTTAGGAGTCCAGAGAGCTAGGTAAATTTGCCATTTCAAAACCACACAACAAAATGCCCGCAATGGATGAGTTTATTGTTCTGAAAAAGGAAAAAAAGATGTGTTTTTAGGCAGAAATCTACATAGAGAGAATAAGAGCCAGCCAGGTGTAGACTTGAGATGTTCCTCAGGGGAGACCCAGACAACCCCACCCTCAACCATAAAAGTTCCCATAGTGAATTCAGGCCAATCACTCTCAGCCCTGTTTACCAGACAAGTACGGTAATTGGAGGGGCTCAATTTACTCTGCCTTGAGATTCTGAACAAAAGGCAAGATTTAAATCTAACAACAAGTAGATAGGATAAATCACTCAGTTGCTGGAAGACAAGTGGACACGGATTGGTTGATCAATCTCAGCAATTGTTCAAGACAGTGCTGATTGGCTGGCAATTCTTCTGTGTGACCTCAAGACTTGCAAAGTGATAAACATGTCCAGGCATATAGCATCCTCATGTCTGAATAGATATGAAAACAGTCAAAACTGTCTACATCAATTACAGCTGCATTTTCAAGAGAATTCAAAAATGTTGAATGGAAAAGCTGGTCAACAGAAAATGCTCCCAGACTAGAGAACAAAGGCATTTTACTACTGAAACTTCTGAATTTTTTATTTGCTGTATTTATAGAACACTACCAACTCTGTACTCAAGGCAAAATACAGAACTCAAATTAAAAACAGCTGTTGAACTAGAATAAAGCCAATACATTTTAACAATACATGAGAACAAGAGCGAGGACATTTATTATTGTGTGGAATGCTTAAGGGCACTTCCTAAAAAGCTTTTACTGTGCAGTTTTCTTGCCTCCAATCAATCATAGAAATTTATGAGGGCTGAAAGGATCCTGATATCTTTATCTTTTGTTTGGAACCTACCTGTGTTTTCCCACTGCTTTTACTGTCTTTTTAGCTTCTCTTCAAATATTTAGTTTAGGAAGCCAAGCAGAATAGCTCACAATGGCTTCTGAATGATAGCATGGGGGCTCTCTGAAAGCACCCATTGCCTGGCTTCACAGAACATACTAGGCCATACTTTAATTTGCTTGGTTAGTATGATATATAAACCAGCTACTGGGTCATATAAAATATGTTTAAGATTTATTGCTTACCATGCTTATGTGAAATTAGTGATATTTTTCCTTATGCTATGTAAAGTGTAGGAAGTTAGCACCCACCCCTTTCCTGGAAGAGTGAAATATTTTAGGAAATATGAAAAAGGCAGAATATTATATTTCCCTGGATGAGAAATATGAGAAGCACATTTTACAGACAAAGCAGCTCCCACCTTCCTGCCCCCCCCACCCTTTGTCAATGGGCCATTAAGGCCTGGGCCAGTCTATTCTACATAACAAAGATCTGCCTCCTTCAGGCAGAGCCATAGTAGGAATTGCCAAAGATAGGATTAGCCCTCTATACCAGTGGTCCCCAACCTTTTTATCGCCGCGGACCAATCAGCCTTTGATAATTTTACCGTGGCCCGCTGAGCGCACGCAGGGGTGGGGGCTTTGGGCCACACGTGCGTACCTGCGCGGGGCTCTCTTCCCTGGAGCCTTTGCGCACGGCCCAGGAGCTTTTGCGCACGGCCCAGGAGCCTTTGCGCTGCAGCGTTCATGTCCCCCGGCCGTTGCGCGGCCCGGTGCCAGGTACTCCACGGCCCGGCACCGGTCCGCAGACCGGGGGTTGGGGACCACTGCTCTATACAATAGCAGCAGAAACTCACCGCATGTGACCTGGGAAGCACATGTGACCATCAGCCAGCAAGGCCCCCACCCCCTGGGAGTCTGACAACCAATCAGGATACTCTTTTGGGGCCCCAAGAAATGCAGAGCCAGAGAGAGCATAAAAACCCGAGAATTTACTGTATCTGCCCTTTTCTGTTCAGGAACTCAAGCCATGTGATCCTGTCCACCATTAAACCATCTTTCCAAGCAGTCTCCATGTTTCCAGTGTCTGTTTTCCCCACTTGGAGCAGAACCTAGAAGGATGTTTCTTCCAACAAAAGCATAATAAAGTTTTTGTTTTTCCTCTGTTCCATAAGTTGCATAATTGTACTGTTCAATAGTTCTATATGACCACTCTTCTTTTTTACGGACAAATTATGAAAGTCCTTACAGAATTATCCAGAGATGATTCTACCCTAATAGGTGCAGACATTCTGAGAAATGTGTCATTAAGCAAACCAAACCTTACCTTCTGAATCCACCTGATGAAACATAAGAGACAGATCCTCCTGTGTCTCAGTTGGTCCTGACTTACAGCTTCTTCTCAGAGTCTGAACCGTATATCTGAAAGAGGGACCCATACAGATTACTTACCTGTGTTTGGCCTGCTAGGGTTGTTGTTGTTTTTTATTATTATACTTCCACTTTTGTAGAGCAACACTTAAAAAGAATGCTGAAAGGATCTGAACTCAGGACTTCAGCTCTTTTTTTACAGTTTCTGGATGCAAGGAAGGCCTTACGGTAGGGAAAATTGTGGCCCTCTAAATGCTAAACTACAATTCCTCGCATCTTTGACAGTTACACTGTCTGGTCTACTGGGAGAAATCCTAATAAGGGAAAAATCAAGAGACATCTAAGTATGCTCTCCAAATAGGAATGGAACCATATTTCTCCCATTTTCCCATTCATTTATCCAGAAGAAACTATTGTTGATGGATTCTGAAAGCCCACTGATAGACCCAAAAGAATCAACAGGATAGCACTCTCACTCTCTTCTCAAAGACAGTTTCATTTCAGAATGTGATGAAAACAGTTTCTTTTCCAAAGCTAGGCCTGAAATTGGATTGAAATGGATGTAGTTTCATCAAAATGCACCCGAAGTTACTAAGGAACCATTTAGGCTTCTTACTCAGAAGGAAAATGTTAGTAATTACCCCATAACTATTTTCATCTTCTGGGTCCAGTGTTATGTTTTCACAAAAGGTTGATCCCAGCAGCTGTTAGAAGAAGTTGCCAACTCCCATTCTTTCAAACAGGATTTGACAGCCTCTGAATTCTGCTCAACATCCTCTTTCTATTACATGCAGCGAACGGATGGATGGAACAAGAGTCATGAATGCAAATGATAAGGCTTAAAAAGCCAGGCACAAGAGACATTTTCCTGCTACAAAATGACCCACAATGAAATTATGACACTCTGAAGTTTTAAACAAGAATTTTTCTCCCAGTCCAAGTAGTAGAAGATACCTCAATTGAATCTAAGAAAGAGGGCTATCTGGAATGGGTATGAGAAAACTTTTCAGTTTCAGTGTTCATTTCAGTAAACGCTCTCCCTGAAGTGTTCAAGAGCAAACAAAGAATTCAACCAAGCCTGCCCTCTTTGATCACAACTCTTCTTCTAAATCAGAGGTCTTCAAACTTGGCAGCTTTAAGACTTGTGGACTTCAACTCCCAGAATTCTCCAGCCAGCCAGCTATGGGAGTTGAAGTCCACAAGTCTTAAAGCTGCCAAGTTTGGGAACCCCTGTTCTAAATGCTTACACAGATAGTCCTTGACTTACGACCACAATTGAATCCAAAATTTATGTTGCTAAATGAAACTTTTGCTAAGTGAGTTTTGCTCCATTTTACGAACTTCATTGCCATAGTTCTTCATTGCCATAGTTGTTAAGTTAATCACTACAATTGTTAAGTTAGTAACACGGTTGTTAAATGAATCTGGCTTCCCCATTGACTTTGCTTGTCAGAAGATTGCAAAAGGGGATCACATGATCCTGGGATACGGCAACTGTCATAAATATGAACCAGCATCTGTATGTAAATCACATGACCATCGGGGGGGCGGGATGCTGCAAAGCTCATAAGTGTGAAAAATGTTCATAAGTCATTTTTTTTCAGTGCCGTTGTAACTTCGGTCACTAAATGAACTGTTGAAAGTCGAGGACTACCTGTAGCAGGTTATTCTTAGTGAGGCATTTTAAACTATTTTAAATTGTATTTCCTTTTTTACAAAATAAATGAATGTGAAATTATGACACTCCTGACCAAATAAACTCAGTTTTATCACAAGTTCAATACTTTCAATCCAAATTGGACATAGAGAGAGAAATATGTGGCCTCACTCAGTCTTTCATTTCTGTGAAATCGGAAGATTTGAAACAGGATTCCACATACATTCATTTAAGTAGAATATTTTCTATGACCAAGAATTCTGATTTATCAGGATCCTGGCTGCGTGGGGGGAAAAAATTAAACTCATGCTTGAGCAAACACAATTAAAATGTCTACTTCAGGACTTACTACTCAGTACAGCACAAGTGAAGGGATGAAAAAGATCGGCGTGAAAAGATTTTTCTTTCTTTGTTTACTTAGCTTGCTGAAAAGTTATCAGTGTCACCTTGGATATGATTTATGTTTCAGATTCTTAACCTAACCCAACCTGCTTCACTCTTTTTTTCCTATTTTTTTTTCTTTTTCTTGTGCATTTAGCAATAGTGGCAATTCTGCAATTCCCGTAAAGGAATATATGACCTTCCTCTTGTCCTTCCATTTCAATTTGTCCAGAATTTGTACCCGTATACCTAATAATGGTATTAATTACTAACTATTTCCACACTAGGAATTTATAGAGCATTTTTATGGTGATACATCATTAATAGAGACAGGTTTTATATTGCCATAACAATGTCTGGGTGACATTATAAATTGCTTGTAATTCATTGCTTGTTTAGTATTTAAACATTGCACAAATATTGCACCTACCTTTGTTTTTCAAAAACAGTTATTTTGTATGTACTTTATTGACTTCCCTTCTGGATCTTTTGTGACGTTATCATGGTGGAGTTATCATCTCTCCTGCTCACTGCAATCCTAAAGAGACCTGTTAACTACAACAACCATAACAAAGCACCATTCAGATATTACGTGAGCTCCTCGAATACACTGGACATCTACTAGATTTGTTATTGAACACATGTTTAATAGTCTTTCAAAAGGCCTGTAAAACTGTCTGATAACTAAACAAAAAAGGGATGGGCCAGTCAATTTAAAAGATGTATTGGTAGTTTCGTCCCAAATGAGTGTGTTACAAGTTTTCTGCTGATTTTTCCAACAAGTGGATTTGCATGGCCATGCTTTCTATGTTACTACCAAAACTCTCATTATCGTGATCTTTATCTGGGCAAAATGGTGAATTACAGAGCAAAAAATTTGAACCAATGTATCTGAGATACTTAGATAGCTGAGTACCTCAGATAGCTAACTGGCAGAATCTGGGATCTATGATTCCCAAGAGAATGAAAGTTGGAGAAGTTGTGGCTGCTTTGGGATGCTGCTGTGGTCAGATAGGTCACAAAATGATGTTCATTTTGAACATATCATGACAGTTTCCCAGCTGCTCTCACAATCCCTCCCTCCCTCCCCCATCCAGCAGCAACCACTCAGTTGCCAGAAGGGAAAGAAAAAAGGGGGAAAGGAAGGAAAGGAGAAAGGAAGGAAGGAAGGAAGATTTCTGATGCTTCATGCTAGTTTTCCACAAGAAAACTCAATGGGGAAGCCAGCAAGAAGTCAGAAACAGCTCCAGCTCCCAAGTTTTTTGTCTACTTGTGGCTATTCTGTTTCTTTGTTTAAATAAGGAAATATTTTAAAACAATGACCCAAGGTTGTCTGGTTGTATTTATTACCTTGGGAGGGAAACAATTCAATTTTGCCTACTCTAGTGCCATTTCATGGGCTATTTCTGACTACTATTCACTATGGCTACTCACAGCCAGCTACACCTTTCACCACATTTATAGAGTATAGTGGGGAACTGCAATTTCCTCTTTTTGCCAAGTGAAGGAAGTCACTGCTCTTAAATTGTTCAGGAGTGAAACTATAAAGATAAGAGCCCTCACAGGCATTGTTACTAAGGCAGATTAGACTCAGCTGTCAGGACAGCACAAAATATGCTTGTATATTTTCCTAGCAATGAGGAATTTAATGAGGAATACACATTAAAATGGGCATAAAAAAGATCCCTCAGATGCTCATTTAATGATTTTAACAATGCCAATTGCATACATATGTGTAGTACCAAATTCATGTGGAGGCTTATTGTTAGTGACTTTCTCAAGATCATCACATCAACGAATTTTGTAAAAGCTGCCACAGATTAATGCCAAGATTAACTAGATTTACTTGAACATAGACATTTCACCACAAAACGGAAAAGATATAATTCAGTAGCACTGCCAAGAACTCTTGTTACAACTGCAATATCTGTCAAAAGTAGCTCTTGGTAGCCTTTCCAGGGTTTTCAGGAAAACTATCATTGGTGGATTAAGTGAGTTACTTCAATGAGCAATATAATTACAATATTGTTCAATTCTATCTCCTTGTCTCAAATGAAACATTGGAACTAATATGATGTTCTATTATGCTCACTTAACATATGCCTTACTTATTTTTATCTTTGGCTGTTCTGTGCGATTTTGTCTCCTTTAATCCCTTAATAGAAATTAGTTGAAATGTAGTGCTAACTTGGCCATACCTGTTAGGAAGTGGGGTTGAGGGGTACCCTGGACCGTGAACCAGCTCATGAGCAAACACACTAGGACTGAAATAAATCTGACAGAGGCGTCTTGTGTAAAAATATAATTTACTTTAAAACATTTAAAAAGCACTATGTCTTTTAAAAAGCACATTAGTAACAAAGTCTTATCGTGGTTATGTGAAGCCAGGCTATCTCCCTAGATTCCTCTCCACAATACCGAAACAGTTCACAAGAGAAAAAGGTTAACATGACAATAAGCAGCTTCGGTGTTGATACATCATCGAGGTAGTAGAAGGGCGGCAGCATAAACTTCACAGCTAAAAAAGTCACCTGAAGAAAAAACAATTTCAATCAGCAAACGTAGCTTGAAGCTTGTGGGAGGAAGAATGTCCAGCAGCAGCAGTTCTGATGATGGCTTGCGTGCTTCAAAACAGCAAAAGGCAAGCATCCGTAGGAGTATCTCTGCAACAGCGTCTGGAGTCCTTATCTGTGTTCACCTCCCTCCTGTAACGTTGCACTGAGCTCTGCATCCAGCTTCCAGCAGGAGTTCTGCATCTAGGCCTAAACAGCGTTTAGGCCCGAGTAGCAAGCGAAAAAGTCCTTGCTTATATGGGAAGTTAACCTGCAATTAACTAGGGCGGGGAAGGCTTGTAGGTAATTGCAAACAGGAGATGGCTTGATTGAAACCATACTGTTTGTGACTGGTCAAGTAGCCACAGCAATCCTGAAAACACTCGTGACAATACCTCTGAGTGAATGTCTCCAGATGTCAAACTAGTAGCCATGTTTTTGTCAAGCATCTGGGTTAAAACCAGAACTCTCCCAAAAATATGCAACAACAGTTATATTGGTTTCAGCGTTGGTGGGGTTTTTGTGTGTGTGTGAAATTCCAAATAACCTGAGGTTGTTGCTTCTCCTATTAATTTGTCAAAGCTCTTTCAATTTGCATTTCACCCTCCTCCCGATTTTGCTAAATGGAGCTAACTACAGCTTGCCGGCATTTGATCAGGGCAATATTTTCTAGCAGCATTTTTTTTCACCCACAATATTTCACTTTTCCCTTTTCATATTTTATGTAAGCATAAGCATAACATTACATTCTGATTTCACACCCTTTGCAAGTCCAGTGTTTGTGTTACCTAATTACACCTTCTGTTTAAATATGACATTTAGGTAATCCGGTTTATCTAAAGAAACCTGGAAAAAATGTTATGAATTATAAAAGGTGAAGAATTAAGCAAAAAGTCTGTTTAGAGCAAGAAAGCAGAAATAATAACTCATAATTGCATAAATGAAATATTTCAGCACAGGCGTATTGGTTGAATGCACCTTAATGCATGCTTTCTTACAGCAACAGTATTACTCGAGATTGCCTAACATTTAAAAAAAAATAGAGCACCTTTGACTATATATATATTGTAGCTGTTCTGTTTTTCATGTAAAGTAGCCCCATGCTCTACCAGGCTTGCTGAAAACTTTCCTCTTTATATTAGTAATTGAAGAATATATTGTTAAAATCAGAAATGATGCTAACCTTACTGCAATTTTATCAACAATCTTCATTTTTAAATAATGCACAGTAGTCCTTGTTTTACAACAGTTCTTTTAGTGACTGTTTAAAGTTACAACAGCACTGAAAAAAGTGACATGATCATTTTTCACACTTATGACCATTGCCAGTATCCTCATGGTCACATGATTTACATTCAGATGCTTGAAAACTGACTCATATTTATGACCGTTGCAATGTCCTGGAGTCATGTGATCTCCTTTTGTGACTTTCTGACTAGCAAAGTCAGTGGAGATACCAGATTCCCTTAACAACTGCAGTGATTCATTTAACAAATGTGGCAAGAAAAGTCGAAAAAAGGGGCAAAACTCACTTAACAAATTTCTCACTTAGCAACATAAAGTTTGGGCTCAATTGTGGTCGTAAGTTGAGGACTACCTGTAAAGTATACTGGCTATCCGTTCCTCTAAATGCCAAAGGGGAAATTAGGACAGGATGAAAGTCAACAAAGATGGCCAAATCGAGAAATGACTTCTTCAGGACAGGTTAAATAATGTTTTTCAGAGACATTGGCTTAACACTCTCCCTTAAATAAGCATTGGGCATGTCCTAAAAATAGCTGCTGATGGTCTGTCCAGTTGCCAGAAGGAGCTATGTGGGACATGGATCAAGCTTACAGATGGTAGAGCTCATATCAGAGAGAACCCTATCTTCCTGGATATGATTTATGTATCAGATTCTTTTCTTAACCTAACATTTTCGAAATGACCATCAGATCATTAGTATTTCATATACAATATTATATTCACATGCTCTGATGCGAAGGAGTTAGACGTTCTACTCCCCCACCCCACCTGAAAAGAACTCTGTTCCAACTGCCTTATATTCCGTTACCTCAGTTCAAACTGGCAGATGTTCCACTCCTTCACTCAGTAGCAGTCTGGGGATCCTTACAGTACTAAACGTTGCTACCTCACCAAAATGTCTTCCACCTATGGAACTGCTTCCGAACTCAAGGCGATGGGAGAGATATTCCCTTATGAGTTTCAATCACCGACCACCAATGGATTGTGAACCGAATTTCTCCTGCATAGTGTCCCAGCCCCAAATCACTTCTTACACTGACCTCCTCAGTTTAGATGAATCTGTTCCTTCTATTGTAACACCAGTTAAAGGGAAAAGAGGGGAAAAATGCAGGAAAAGATTTACAGATGCAATTAGGAAAACACAAGTAAGGAAAGCTGCAAAAAAGTACCGTGGAGAACAGGCAACTACTTGAAGTAGTAGTCTGATGGGATCAGAGGAATTCGGGGTATGAAAATGGTTTCTTCCTGATTGATGCCTGTGAAAATCGTGGCTTTGATTATGTGTTTGTACAGAGTCTTCACCTGAAGCCTGGTGCCATTGCAGAGTTTTGGAGGGGTTAGATTGTGTAACAGCATGATTGGAGTGCCAACCTTGATGTAGAGGACATGAGGTGGTAATCCTGGTGGGTTGAGAGTGTGCAAGAACTCCACAGGGTAATGTACAGCATCCTCGACCTCCATTACCGAGTCCACAGATTCATACTTCATATGCTCAGAGGACAGCTTCTCCAGCAGAAAGTTGTTGATGCTGTTGGCTGAATCGTTTGTTGGAGTGAGAATAGCTCTTTCCCTCAGCCATGAAGCGCAATCTACTCTAGCCTGATAAATGTTGGGATATATTCTGTCAGTCAAGCTGATCAGATCTCTCACAACATCACAAAGGTTACTTGGAATAGTTATTCTTCCCTCCTCTTCCAAAAGTTTGCCATCACCAATATCAAGTAATAAGTTAGAAAACTCTTCTGTCCTCAAATCACGTTGAAGGTGGACATGCATGTTAACTCTCAAAAACAGGACTTTGACATTAGGCTATAAAATGGATGACTTGAGACAGGCCTTGACTTCATCTGCATGTGTTCCTCGTGGCACAACAGGCAACGTCTGTCTAAAGTCACCAGCCAAAAGCACCGTAACTCCACCCATAAGAAGGTTCTGCCCCTAATGTCCTCAAGTGTCCTGTTTAGAGCCTCAATACTTCCTTTGTGAATCATGGTGCACTCATCCCACACGATAACTTTGGCTTCTCAAAGCACCTGAGCCATGTCACTCTGCTTAGAGATGTTACAAAGTGCAGACTCAGAATGATTCAGGTTGAGAGGTAACTTGAAGGCAGAGTGAGCTGTCTTTTTTCCGTTGATCAAGGTAGCTGCAATTCCTGAGGAAGCAACGGCAAAGGCAATATTCCTTCCGCCCCTAATTTTGGCCAGCAACAGAGTGATCAAGAACGTTCTGCCAGTGCCACCAGGAGCATCAAGAAAGAACAACTGTTCAGAATCAGAAGCAGTACTGTGCATGATTTCATCATAGGCTTTCCTCTGTTCTTGATTTAATTTTGGAACAATCACAGCAACTGCTTCTCTCAGCTGAACGGTATTATAAGACAGTTCATTCAGGTATTGATGGTTGCTGACAATGGCTCTTTGCTCTCGTGAAGGTGGTGGAAATCCGAAGTGATATGGATATGACAATATCCTCAAGAAGGATAAGGCATTGGTTGTAAACAATTTGGAGGACCAATTGGGCATCTCCATAATCTCTCTCCATTAGCCGTCTAACATCTTCCGCAAGACTGTCTCTGTATTTCTCCCACAAGCTTTAAGTGTTAATTTATCAAGCCCGATCACATAGTTTTGTAGCGAAGCAGGGGTATCCAGCTAGTAAGAAATATTTGTATAGCAAGAGTTATTTAGCCAGCAGAGGCAATACATCTTTAATTTTAACCCTTCTACAGTACGTATATAGAGAGCCAGGGAGATAGCCTTGAAATAAATATTCAGAAACAATTATGTAAACAAAGAGGGCAGAAGCATTTTTAAAATTTCTTTTCTTTGAGAAGGGAAGTAAGATTAATAAGAGTCTCAGGATGATTCATCCCAGACTCGCTTGGTCTCAGATTTGCAGAAGTCTGTTACTGTAGCCTATGGTATGTGTGGTGTGTCTCCTGATCTGGTCTGCTTTAAAAGCGTGACATCACGCATGCTTAGAAAAAGTTACTTAGCAAGCTTTACAGATTACATCACTGTATTGTAACTCACTCTTAGCTGTGAGCCTTTTATTCAGTGTGAAATTCAGTCAGCATTATCCGGATCACGCAATCAGGTAGCATTGGTGGCAGGAGGCTCCGCCCACCCACCCGGACATCATCGCGTCCCATTTTTGACCCTCTGCACATGAGTGGAGGCATGCACGAGCATAGCAAGTGCACACACTCACATTTGCGAATTGGTAGCGAAGGTAAGCGAATACTACCCCTGTGTGTATTCCTAGTTGTAATAATTAAAATAAAACCAGCATGTAATCTAATTTAACATCTTGGGGGGAGCTAGGTATAAGAGCAATGGCCACACATTAAAAAACAATGATTCCCTTAAAAATGTTTTTAGCAAAGGGCTCACTTAATCTGGGTTCCCAGATTATTGATTGGAGATACCAAACTATCCCTAGGTTTCGTCTGCTAGAAATGATGCCTTATTTTTGGCAGAAAGTCGATTATTTGTGTTTCCAAGTTATCAACCAGAGATATTGCATTGGTTTCTAGGGATACCATCTTGCTTAAAAATATCTCTTAAAAAGTCTACTGTCTGAAGTTATGGCCAAGTCTCTGATAAGATGTGATATCAAGCCATCTTCACATATTATTGTCTGTACCTCCTGTCTCTTAGGAATGGAGGCAAAATCCCCCAGGTAGCTTAAACCTCAGAATAGACCTAAAATCCTGGAGGAAAAGGAATTGTGTAACTGTTGGCCCAGGAACCTGTCTGGTAGCACATTGGGGATTACTGATAAAACTTAAAAGACAGGAATGGGGTACATGTTTCCCTGTAACTCTCAATTAAATCCTTTTTGACATTTTATTCTGGTTTTAGCTTGTTGTCCAAGACTCCTAAAGAACTTACTATCTCCTAACTGGCTGCCATTAACACAATATATAAGCAAGAGAAAACTTACATTTTAACAAAAGCAGGGCACCTTCATAAGAAGTCCTTCAAGTTTAGCCAATATAATTAGTACTTAGGGATGCTCGGAATTGCAATTCAGCATCATCTAGATGGGCACAGATTGACTACATTTTATGTAAATGGGCTGCTATTATGCATTTTTGGATCTTTGAGAGGAATCCAATGCCTGACTATTCAAAAGTATGTACTATTACACTTAATAGGCCGATTCTTTTTTTTTCTTTTTTTTTTAATAAAAAAGTTTTTATTTTCTGATCAAACAAGTATACAATATAAACAATCATTCATACTATCATCAGAAAAAAAGAAAAAAAAATCAATTTGGTAAACTCAATCTTCAACCCCTCCTTACCACCCCCCACCCCCGACTTCCCAGAACAAAAACAGGGCATAGATTTCACCAAACATTCGCTAAAATAAACTAGCTAGCTGCAAGATTTAATAACTCCCAAAACCCCTTAACTCCCCTTTTACAATTTCATCAACCTCCCTTTATATAAACACAAAGTAACATGTGATCCAATAACTCTAAGAATTTTAAAACCATTAACAAATCTTAAACATTCAAACCTAAAAACATTTTTCCCCCCCTCCTATTTTTCTCAAAGTTCAGATATTTTGAAATCTCATAACAAAAAATAAACCTTAGATATTCACTAATTAAATTTCTACATTTTTATAATTAACCATTAGTACATTAACTAGAAAACCAAAAAAGATTAATCAACCATTAATACATCATATTTAAAAAATCAATATTCAACTTTATACTTTTTCCCCCTCAGTAGTTATAACACCTAAAACATAATCAATTTAAACCATGAATAGAACAACTGCAAAGCCAAAAAAAAAAAAAAAAAAATTAATCTTCCATTCTTGGTTTCTTATTTTGAAATCTCATAACAAAAAATAAACCTTAGATATTCACAAATTAAATTTCTACATTTTTTAAGTTTCTAAATTTCCCCCCTTCATTATTCCTCCCTCCAATTTTTAAAATTTAAAAGATAATCAACAACATAATTAACCATTAATACATAAACTAAAAAACCAAAAAGGATTAATCAACCATTAGTACATCATATTTAAAAATCAATATTTAACTTTATACTTTTTCCCCCCTCAGTAGTTATAATACCTACAACATAATCATTTTTAACCATGAGTAGAACAACTACAA
Source organism: Pituophis catenifer annectens (assembly GCF_029215685.1). Classification (NCBI taxonomy): domain Eukaryota; kingdom Metazoa; phylum Chordata; class Lepidosauria; order Squamata; family Colubridae; genus Pituophis; species Pituophis catenifer. The sequence goes on from NW_027256883.1 coordinate 72,478,312, forward strand.
AGCCAAAAGAAAAGGTTAATCTTCCATTCTTGCTTTCTTTTTATATTTTTTCCAATCTTTCTGCATCCCTCCTACTTCTATTTTGAGGAGGTTTTTCATTTTAATTTGAGGTTGATATAACTGCAAAAATTGTCCCCTTTTTAAAAAAGTTTCCTCTGATTTAGAGCCCCCAAATCGCCTCTTCATGCTTATATAAATCAGTTCATCCCTTCGTCTGTAAAACCAAAGTTTGTCAAGAGTTTGTGAAGAAAAGTTCAATTGTTTCTTTTCTATTAAATGTATAGATGCCACTGACAAGTCTCCTTCATCTTCTGAAACTTCGAAAGTCTGGTCATTTACTACTTTTTTCCAAACCAAGTCATAATTTTGAAAGATTCTATCGATTTTTCCGAAAAGAGCAGAGAGTAAGCTCGAAAATTCTTGAGAAAATTCTTCCACCCTCTCTGCTGCAATATCTCCTGAGTTGTCATCATGCTCCGTAGTTGTTTTGGTTTCCTCAGTCATTTCTGTTGTTATCCCTTTAAGAATTGCTATTTGGTTACTTATAGCTGCAGTATGATTATTCATGGCTTCTTTTATAAATTCTGTAAGTTCTGCATCAAAATCTTTACAACTCTGTAAATCAGACAACTGATTCGTTTCTGACACCTCCAAATAGCATCCAGCACTTTCAAGATCTCCTTTCTTAGAAGCCATTTTATTTTAAAGAAATTTTCTTTCTTCCCACAACCATAAAATCATAAAGTCAGAGCCATCCTTTTGAGCAGCATTCAGCAATTTCTTTATAAACAATCTTTTCCCAAACAGCTCTTCAAAATCTATTCCAGCAACTTAAAGCCAGTCTCTGAGCACGAGTCTGTTAGCAAAAACTTTTTCTAACTTTCCCTTTTAAAATCGCAACAAAGAAACGCCATCTTAACTTCCAGCTCAGAAAATCCAATTAGAAACATTGTATCCCCGGAGTTAAGTGTTATACTTGCAAAAAGCTTGTCCTCCTGCTTCTGTTCCGCCTGCTTTTTTGAAATCATTTAATCTTCTGTTTGACAGCAGAAATTGGACGCAACACCTAGCTCTGTAAAAAAAAACAGAGTCCCCCCGGATCCGGAGCTTCAGTGGGCTGAACGGGGAGCTCTCACCCTCCTAACCCCTGGAATTAATCCAGGGGTTTTCAGGGAGCTCTACCCTCACCCACCTGCTCTCCTCCCCTTCTTTTCCCGAAGGGGAGATTTTCAAGCCGTTTGACAGCTGATTAACGCTGTCAGAACGGCTCAACGGAATCACGGGGGCGGCGGTCTAAAAAGACCGTCAATGGTGCTGCGGAGCCAACCCGGAAGTCGCAATAGGCCGATTCTTAAGAGTCCATTGAGTTGGGCAGCCAGTAAATTTGAATAAATAAATTAGTAATTTCTGGCTCTAATGAAGAACATCTAATGAGGTCTCCAAAAGATTGTTAACCTATATACTCTGTGTGTGTGTGTGTGTGTGTGTGTGTGTGTGTGTGTGTGTTTATCTGGATCTCATTATTGCAGTTACTTTTGAGTAGACACATCTATCAAAATCCACTATCTCATTTTGTCACAATGATATCTATGATATTTGAAGCCTTGTTCTTTCCAGACAGTTTCTAGAAACAAAAATCTACCATTTCAGAAGACAATTTTTTTAAAAAAAGTCACAGAAAATTTTACACAGCAGATGTGACTATTAACTTTAGAAGACAAATTGATCAAACCAGTAAGGCTAGGAAACAAGGAAATGTTGATGAAATTTCCTAAGATTAGATTAAATTTAACTATGTTAACATAGATACATACGGAATAAAACCACAAATTATTATTATAGCGTTTATTATGGCACAAACTTTGAGTATATTTTCATCAAACAGAAGCTTTAGATTAAGCTACTTTTGAATAAAATTGGTACAAAATATTATTTAAAACATTTTCTGTTAAAAATGTATTTTGACTATAATTTAAATATTAAAGTCTCCAGTCTGTACTAAGACAAATTCTATTTTTGTACAGCAGATTTTAAGGTGTTTTCCCCCCCTATATTTCCTGAACATTTTGCTAGAACAGCACTGGCCAGTGAATTCTATATTAAAGACATCTAATTATATGTGTGAAAAGTAATTGAAAGACTTCTTTCAGCCTAGCAATGCAAAATATTTGAACTCTGTTCCTAACAGCATGTCTCCCTTTCATCATCTTGATTATTCTTTTTCAAGGCTGCCAGATTGAATTTTCTGAAGTTCATGTAATAGTTCCCCAGCTTGTGGCTTGGAAAGATCACATTCATGATTCAGATACTCATGAGTTCAGCTATATTTACAAGCTCTGACAAGAGCAAAAAAAAAAAAAAAATCAGATATACAGCCTAATCTGTATTTGTTCTGCAGGCAATGTAGGAAGGTAAACATCATAAGAAAATTGTTGTGAATATATACAGGAAATACTGGAAATTCACAAAAGAGCACAAAAATAACCATGATTACACCCAAGTTCTTGTTATTTGGACAAAACCAGTTCAATATATTTAAAAACATCAGAGTTCCTGTCAATCAATTCATATTAGGATGGCATCCTTTGTGTTGTATGTGTTGTACCTGGAAGACCACTGGCAACCAGTGCAGGTCATGAAATGTTACATATGTGTACTGTAGTATGTCCCTAATTAGCCATGGTGTTGCATTCTGGACCAAATGTCACTTTAGAGTAGCTCACTAGGACCTTTCATGTGGAGTGCACTGCAAAAATCCAGACAAGAGGGAGGTATGGAATGAATGACCATCAGTTGGGCGTTCCCACCTGGTGAAATTGGCAGACAGGATGGATGTGTGCAACAGCCTTCTGAGTCACGGAGTCTATATGTTTTCCAAGTAGGATCTGTGAATTTCAGAGAATACACAAATTGTACACAGGGGAAGTGTAGGGATGCCAGAACATAATCTTGCTCTGCCCATGACCTGTTTGCATTTCTCAGCTGCCTCTCTCCTATTTGACCAGCTGCTTGGATGGAAGCAACTTTTTGTCCTCTCTTTTTGCTTATCTGTTGTGGAATGATGAGACCAAACAACATTCCTGGGTCAGCCCAGCCCAACAGTTTTATTGCGCAAGGTTCAGAGCCAGTTTTGTACTTGAAGCTTTGAACAAGGAAAGAACTCTGATACAACTGGTTTTATACATTTCTAAGACAAAGGATTCGGTGAGATCATGCATTTTCCATATATGGTCAACATGAGATCATACATTCTCCATATATGGCTAACACGCACCTGTCATATGATAATTGACACACTTCCTAATTAATAAACCATTAGTAAACCATTATTTTTAGTTTATAAAATTATCTTAGCTACACAACTTTTTCTTAAGTGCTTGTAGTTGTTAATGGGAGAGTTACTGCTGTCCTTGGGTAAATTTATTGGATTAAGTAACTCTTTGTAACATATATGTCTTTGTGTCATTCATAGTGAGGTCACTCAGATGTTTTCCATATGGCTGTCCTTTCGTGACATCTAGGTCTCATCAGAAGATATATTACCACTTAATGAGGTTTAACTGTTTGTTAATGTAATTTCCAACAAGCAATTTTCTATCTTATAATAATGTGAATAGAGAAGTTCTCTCAGAGTTCATGTATCTAAGCACGTCTTCCCCTTATAATAATGTGAATAGAGAGGGTCCTTTAGAGCTCATATATCTGACTCTGTATGCTTCCTTTCTTTTATCCACATTATATCTACCTGACCCACCTAATCCCTGCCTACCTAACCCAGGACTGAAATGTTCAAATACCATCCCTTTCTCTCAAAAAATTAAAATTATGCAGTTGGTTTCTTCAATTAAAAAAACCTTTTTAGAATATAACTGCACAATAGTAAGAACCATGTAGACAGATCAATGAGAATACTGCAAAATTGTAGGGTTTTCCAAAGCATTTAAAGGGCTGTGGTAGTAGCATCAAAGCACTGAGGAGGCACATTCTCAGAGACTGATGAAGCTCCTTTGAAGATTCTCATGTTGTATCTATGTGAGATTCCATGTATAGCTTCTTTGCTTTGCTAGTAGTTCCACCTAACTTTTTTGTATTTTTTGTATTTCTCCCTCTCTCTCTCTCTCTCTCTTTCTCCCACCCTCCCTCCCTCCCTCCCTCCCTCCCTCTGTGTGTGTGTGTGTGTGTGTGTGTGTGTGTCTGTCTGTCTGTCTGTCTGTGTCTGCATATATAGTTTGGGCAAGCCTGAGAAATTATTCTTCCAAAGGATGTAGCTCTCTCAACCCCCCCAAGAAGGGGTATTCATGCAAACATGTGTTGCAAACCATCTTGAGCATATTTTATAAGGATCTACTGACTAATAAAGCTATGAGTCTTTCAGAAACAATTAAGAAGAGGAGCTCCCAAAAGCAATGTGTATATGTGTGTGTGTGTGTTTTCACAGACTTCCTGATGAGCTTCAAAAAAAAAAATGCAGCTGCTTTTGTGATTAAGGATCACGTTAAAGATGTAGCTGCTTTTACAAATAGAGCTGTTAAATAAAACCAAGTGGTACACAAGCCCCCCCCCTCAAAAAAGGTTACATCTTCTTTAAAAAATTGCTACGCTTGCTCTTCTGCATCTTCCAAAGCAGCTCTTCTTAGTCATTTTTGAAACAGATATAGCCCTACTAAAGAATCCAGCGGCATTCTGTTCCTTGGTAGCCAGCAAAGCCCTGACAAGATTGCTATTACAACTGCCCTCCCATTCATTTATACAGAGAAGTGTGCTGTTTCTGAGTCTGAAGGTTACTGTTAGGATGATTAGAAGCCACTAACGGTTTCATCCAGTATTGATTTGTCTAATCTCTTTTAAAGCGACAAAAATTGGTGACCTTTCTAACAAGTGCGGCAGTATATGTCATAGTTTAATTATGCCCTGTGTGGATCATTGACAGTTTAGCTTCATTTGATGATGGCTCTAAAAGAGAGGAATAAAAATTCTCCCTCTCTGCTTTCTCTCTGTAATTTTGTACTCCAGTATTGTCTCCTCCGTAACGCACCAAGATTGTCACTGTTTCTTAGGGTCTGTTAGGCATGCCAGAGTACTGATAAAAATCTGGGCAAAGTATCAAGGAGAGCACTACTCCATTCCAATCTCACCAGAGTTTATCAACAAATGCAACCCATGGTATCTGAGTACCTGGTATTTATCTTCAATATATTTCAAATCTTATGAAATCTTATGCCTTCAAGTCATTTGCCTAATATGGACAGATAGAAACTGAGGACAAGGCAAATACATACATACATACGCATACAATTCTCATGTTCTCCATATTTCATGCATGAACATTATACTAGTTTTATTACTGCTCTTGATTATTCTTCTGTCACTCATGTTTTAGTCCCTGATAGATTCAATATTTAGGTTTCCTTTTAAATAAAATTTTTGCAGAGGAATTAGTTTGAATCTCTTTTGAGCAGATTGGAAAATTCCTAACCAACATGTTCTCAGTTATTATAAACCGCTTTTGTCTTCTGCGGTCTTTCATACTGTCAAATGAAGAAAATATCACTTTTTACTGCTACTAAATGGTTTTATTTTGCACTTAATCAAATAAAATGGCAATAAATAGTTCCCATGGATTTGTGATTTTTTTTACCACCATACTTTTTAAAAGTTTGGGTAAAGCTCAAATATATACACTAGCGATCAGTTGGGGAATGTTGGGCAAATGCCATTAACTGTTATTGTGTAATCTTGTGCACATTCACTAATACATAAACCCCACTGAATCAATGTTTATTTTTTGGGATCGGCACTTATCACTTGCAGCCTTAAACCCAAGAAGGCATTTCTCCTCTAATTCAGCTGTTGGAAGAAATGTCCATCTGGGTTAAGCTCCAAGTGGGGAAAAAGACACTGGAAACATGGAGATGCTTGGAAAGATGGTTTAATGGTGGAGAGGAATCACATGGCTTGAGTTCCTGAGTAGAAAGAAGAAGAGCCAGATGCTGGGAGTGCCTTGATATGGTTTTGTTTTTAAACAATTTTTTATTTTTTTCAGACATACAAACATAAAATACATACCGTATTTTTCGGAGTATAAGATGCACCTACCTTTTGGGTTTTTTTTTTTAATTTTTAATTTTATTTTTTAGACAAACACACATACAATGTATTGTCTTTGAACAGAGTATTTGGCTGGTTCACAAATTTAAACAGTGTTTAGTCATTTCAATTAAATTTACAATTTCTATATTTCCTTTTTGCCATATTTATTCCTCATCTATTTTTTTAAAAAACCAATATTATCCTTCATCCTCATCTCTAATCTTAATCAAATTCAATTTTTCCCTTCTATTCTATATTATACCCCTTCCCATTGTCTTCTATTTTTATATCCTTCCTCACATTGGTTAATTATGTAATATTACAATTGTTTAATACAAATTCAACATTTTAATATAAATCAATTAGTTATTTAACTACATTTTTGTATATTAATCAATATGAACATGAATATTCCAATTATTTCCATGCAATCCAATTTCTTACAAATCAATTAATTATATTTACCAATAATAATAAACCAAATAATTTCCCCTCTTATGCTACTCATTTTCACATCTTAAACTCTCCCAATAACCCACATAGTTTTGCCCATATAATCCTCCAAATCACAACTTAATCATTTCTACTTTCATCACAATATATAATTAAAAATATTTCAATCATTACAATTTCCCTAATTAAATTTAAAAATGTTCTAGCTGTTATCCAAGCTACAATTTAATCCTTTTTTACTTTCACCACCATATACCATTAAAGGTATTTCAATTGTTACAGTTTATACTTATTCATATTTCTAAAAAAAATAAAAAAAATAAAAACTTATCATTGTCTAGATTTCAAAAATACAAAGACAAATATTCCAATTATTATTCATTTCATTTTTACAATCATGATTTCCCCATTTATTTCTTAGTACTATTCATATTTCAATTCTAAATATGTATAACATTTTTCTCTTTCATTTCTTTTTCTCCCTTCCCATTTTTCTTTTTGCCTTTTTTGTTCTCCTTTTTTTCTTTTGTGTTTAAAATCTTGAACTCTCCTCTTTTGCCCTAAATTTCCCATTGTTTGTACCTACCTTTTTTGGTGAGGAAAAAGAAGAAAAAGAAATCTCCCTGTGTTTCTGCCTAATTTTGCCTCGTTGGAGCAAACAGCAAACAGCCTGCTTTACTTTCAGTTTCGTTTTCTGCGTAGCTTGATTAGCACAAGGGAAAAAAAATCTGCTCCAGCAATTTAGCTCTTTGTAGCAAGCAGCAGAGCCCTGAGCAAAACAGCTGAGAGCAAATCAGCTGAGAGTCGGAAGGCGATCTAATCAACTTGTGTTAATTAGTCTATCCTGAAGCTGAAAGGAGCTGTTTTTTCTTGCTGTTTGCTTGCAAGGAGGTAACTGCTGCGAGGCACAGGCCAAAGGGTGGGGGCCAGTGGGTGGGCAGGGCTACATTCGGTGTATAAGAGGCACCTAAATTTTCACCCCCTTTTGGGGGATAAAAAGGTGCCTCTTATACTCCGAAAAATACGGTAATTTCTGAACTTTCCCCCTTTTATCTATATTTTTTGTAAAATATATAGTCAATATTACCATTTGCCCTCGCCTCCTTACCTTCACCTATCACAATTTTTTAACCTTTTGAGACTCTTTACTTTAAGCACAGTCATTCAAACATTTAATTTTTCACAATATTACTACTTTATCTGTTATTTTACCCTTTTAAGCATATATTTCTTTATATTTGTTTTACATCACCTTTATCTAAAAATTAATCATTTTACCATTTTACCCAAAACAATACCATTCTTTCCATTTACTTTTATCACCCCCTTTTTAAGTAAACCTAACTTCCATTTCAAAATCATTCCAACTTTCCCCTTCAAATAATTCCTTTTTTATAATTCAATTTTTACAGTCCCAGTATTAATACAATTTCTTTACACTTTCAGGGTTACAAAATATACTTCGTCTTATTCAAATACTATAATCATCAATATTACTTCTAACATAATTATTTATATGGCTATTATTATACTTGTATATAATTTCCCCTTCTAAATAAATCATTTTATCTCAAATCAGTTATTTTGGCAGTTAAATTCAATTTTAACAATCCCAATATTTTTAACTTTATTCATTTCCATTTCATTTAAATTTCAATATTGTGAGCCTTGGTAGTACAGTGGTCTAAGGCACCCTGTTATTAAGCTGGTTATTAAGACCAGCTGCCTGCAATTACTGCAGGTTCGAATCTCGCCAAGGCTCAAGGTTGACTCAGCCTTCCATCCTTTCTAAGGTAGGTAAATTGAGGACCCAGTTGTGGGGGCAATAAGCTGACTTTGTATAAATATACAAAAGAATGAAGGCTATTGCTTAGCGCATTGTAAGCCGCCCTGAGTCTCCGGAGAAGGGCGGCATATAAATCAATATATATCTATATCTATATCTATATATCTATATCTATATCTATATCTATATCTATATCTAGATAGATAGATAGATAGATAGATAGATAGATAGATAGATAGATAGATCTATCTATCTATCTATCTATCTATCTATCTATCTATCTATCTATCTATCTATCTAATTTTAATCCCTTCTAAATATATCCAACACTAGAAACAATACAATCCTTCACCTTTATTTTTATAATACATTTTATATAATTCAATTTTTACAATCCCAATAATTTCCCCTTAAATAAATCATTTTATATCAAATCAGATATATTGTCATTTAAATTCAAGTTTAAAAATCCCAATATTTTTAATTTTATTCATTTCCATTTCATTTAACAAATCTCCTCTTATTCAAATAATAAAGTCACCAATATTAATCCTAATACCATTGTTAATACAATTATTACTTTACATATATTTCATATTACCCTTCCTCCTATCCATTAATTACTCCCTTTCACCGTTTTCTCCTGATCCATCTAATATACCACCTCTTTTCTTTTTTTCTTTTTCTTCTTTTTATAGTTATCCTCTCTTTTGTTCTCTTCTGTTCTATTTCCCTTTTCTCCTCTTACCTATCTTGTTCCCCATTGTTAATCCCAATGTAATCATTCAATTTTTCCCCTCTGAATTTTCTATTTTTAATATTGTCAATCCCAATGTAATCATTAAAAAAAAAACATTTCTTGCCTAGATTGCCTTCTATTCTCAGCTAATCTATTGCCCATTTTTCCTCTTTGCTTCTTTCTGACCTCTCTACTTTCAGCACTGTTAATCTCAGTGTAATAATTGAAACTATTATTCACTCTCTTTTTTTCATTGCTATTCCCAATGTAATCATTTAATTTTTCATCAGTGTCTTTGTCTTCAGTGTTATTTTCTTGCTTCTCATTAGTAGCTTGTTCATCCTGTTGACTGTGCTCCGGAAAAATTCTTGATTTTTCTCTGTCCACATCAAATGATAAACATACCATTTGAACCATCTCGATTAGTTCTTGCCACATTTTGACATTCTAGTTACTTTTTAACTCCAATTTAAAGTTTGTTGTTTTCCACCTCTTGTATTATCAATGTTCAGTTGTTGAAAAGACAAACAAATCTTCCTTACAAACTCTCACGGCTCGTTCCTCAAGGACGCAGTAAATTTCCCATATTTAAAGTGTTCAATGTAGTACTTTTTTTTCCTGCCAGTAGATGGCTCTCTAGAATCCACAAGTTCCAAATCAAAACTTTAACAAAATATCCAGTTTTGTATATTGAGTCCAATTAGCTTTCTTTCTTTCTCTTTTAAGTTTTTTATACTTTCCAATTTCCAACTTTATATTCCAGTTCAAGTTCAATTTAAAATCTTTAACAGGGCTTTTCTATTATGGGTTTTTCTTTTTTCTTGTCTTTAATTTTCCTTTAAAGTTCAAAATTTTTCTTGCAGTTTATATCCAATCCTATTCCAAAAGTATCTTCTTTTGGGTTTCTTTTTCTTATAATGAATTTAGTCTCTCCAAATTCAGTATCCACCTTTAAAATTTAAACATCAAACTCCATTTTGGGCTTTAGTGTTTTTTACTACCACTTTCTCTCTTCTCTATCAATTAACTTCCCCCGACGGTATTTAGCTGCTGTTTCCACGCCGGGATAGCTTTAAAAATTTCCAGCTTTTTTTTCTTATTACCTGTGAGTTGGCAATCGCTCACCCGGTACCAATACTCCGTCCAAATCTTCACTCCTGCACAATTCGTATTCCGGATGCCCCGGCTTCATGGCGGTCACAATGGCCACTGCCCCCCACTGTCGGATTGAAGAGTTTTCTCTGGCTTTCCGAGGAACTTGCCTGTTCCTCTTTAGCCGTCCGAGATGCTTCTCCTTCTTCACCGTCCCTACAGGACGGTTCCGGTCCAAAGACCCCCTTCCCCCCGACAACGGTTCGTCTGGCTGAGTTTCGCCAATCTCATTAGAACCTGGTATTATCCCAGCCAGTCTCGCCACGACGCTTCCGGTCTCCTGGAGTGCCTTGGTTTTTTATGCCCTCTGTTGTGCCCCACCTCAGAGTTTCTTGTTCCTGTATAAGAAATGTATCCTGATTGGTTGTGAGACTCTCAGGGGGTGGGGGTCTTAGCTAGCCTTGCTGGCTAATGTAATCTTCTCAGGTGCCATGTGGGGAGTTTCTGTTGCTGGATGGGTCCTTTGTGTTGCAGATGATGGTCCATTGACAAAGGTGGGGGAAAATGAGTTTCTGCCTCAGGGCCATTGACAAAGGTGGCGGGAGGCAGGAAGCTGCTTTGTCTTTAAAACATGTTTCTCCATTTCTCATCCAGGGAAATATAATATTCTGCCTTTTTAATATTTCCTAAAATATTTCATTCTTCTAGGAGAGGGGTGAGTGCTAACTTCCTACACAGCCCTAGTTAAAGCACTAAACTATTTTGACAGAAAACAACCCAAAACAAATTCATCTGTACTATAGTTCATGTTTCCTGTGAACATGTTGAATAAAGTATTTCTATTTTGGAATCTTTAGAAAGCAGGCCATAGCAAAGTTATCCCTGACCATTAAACACCGTCTCTAGGCAACCATAGGGAGATGCCACACATTTGTTAAAGGAGCAGCTGCCACAAGAGAACTTTTCCTTCTCCTGATCATGAAATGGTGGTGTGTGTGTGGGCGGGAGAGAGTGTAATTATGAAAGGTAGTCATCAGCCCAACTTGGACAGCTGTAAGAGGAAGAAAGTTGTGAATGACACTATATAACCATTGTAACTATGGTAGTAGCAATTATCGTCAGCTTCACAGGCAATAAACCTTTCAACAATTGTTGCAGGGGAGATAGGGTGTTATAGGATTCCAATTAGAATTTTGAGTTGCAGCAATAAAGAATTCAAGAACTAGCAAGCATCCTGGCTTCTAAAAACAGCTCAAGGAACTGAGTTTTAAGCATGTTTAAAATTAAGCTTTTAGTTGTTCTTGTTAAAGAATAAAATAACTCGAGCTTACTATTTTGGTTTTATACAAGTACATTTTACAACAATGTATACAAAATAAGCATCTTCGCTGAGGTTTAAACAGTCTTCACTATATTGACTAATTAAATTTGTAATAAAAAAAACAAAACTTTGTTCTCAGTTGAATACTAAATGAATAAAACAAATAAATACAATATGCAGAATGTCATCCTGTGAACAATTTTGTTGAAGAGTCAAATGCTGTGGGAAGTTGTTGTTTTGTGCACAGTGCATCAAATTCTTGCACAGTTTCCATTTATTTTAATAATATTTTCTCTGAAATACTTTCCAGCAAAATATATAGTGGGTTTTGCTTTTTTGTTATTACTGACTAAAACATGGATACATTTGTAGAAAGTTAGCACTTCCACCTCCTAGAAGAATAAAATATTTTGAGGAATATTAAAAAAGGCAGAATATTATATTTCCCTGGATGAGAAAAGGAGAAACATGTTCTTAAAGACAAAGAGCAGCTCCATGCAGCTCCTTCCCCCAGCAGATATTTGGTGCCCATGAGAAAGACTGGGCCAGCCTATCTACAAGACAAAAGACCTCCAGCTTCAGGGTGATGGGATTAAGACATGACCCTCCAGGAGGTAATAGGATTATCTATCAGCAGAGCTCACCACATGGCACAACCAAGCCCCTATATTACATCAGCCCAAGGTTCAACCAAATTTGAGTTCAAGACAAACATGACCCCAAATGGCCCCATGGGAGTCTGACAGCAACCAATAGAATACATGCTCTTGGTACAGGGACAGGAAGCTCAAGTTCAAAACCCAAGAGAGGGTAAAAATACCATTCACTCTTCACTCCATGTGGTCAGCTACCCAGAATCACAATGCTCGGGGTTCTGCTTCACCATTAAACCATCTTTCCAATCAGCCTCCATGTTTCCAGTGTCTTTCTGCCCACTTGGAACTGAACCCAGATGGACATTTCTTCCAAAACATTAAATAGTTTTATTATTTTTTTAAAAAAATATGTTTTTCTATTTTATTTCTAACCAGTCTTTTCTGTTGTCCACATAGTGTGGAAAAAGAAATCCTGCATACAATCAATTTACCACAGTGGGACCAGTTTGAAGAATAATATTAGATGAGTAGATAAAAGGCATTAAAGTTTCTCCCTAAAAAAAAAAATCAAATTTATGATCTTAATCTCCCTCCCCCAAAATATATTCCACTGCCCGTATGTATATTTCATTTGTATAAAACATTGAGCATAGTAGTGGATTTCACTTACCTTTGCTACTGGTTTGGATCTGTGAGTGTGCATGTGCGTGCACTGGCTTCGCTCATGGCACTTTTGCGCATGTGCATAACCTTCTGTGCATGCGTAGAGCATCCATGATGATGTCCGGGCAGGTGGGCAGAGCCTCCCCTCGTTGCAGCTACCTGTTCGTCTGAACTGGGGTGAACTGGTAAAAACTCACCACTGGTTGAGCGTTTTTTTTTACTGCATGGACTGTTTTAGGAATATTTTATTATATGATTGTAACAGAAAAAACTCCCACATAGTTCTCAGAACAGAGTTGTACTATGACCCAACTAAGGATCTTCCAGAGGTTTTACATAGACATTTTGAACAGTTTTTAACTAGGGGTGTGTGTGTGTATGTGTGTGTATGTGTGTGTGTGTGAGAGAGAGAGAGAGATAATCAGTTTTAGAACCTTTGTTAGATCTAATACAGTAAATTTCTATGGAGATTCTCAGTCGTCCAGGTCCTGGTTGTCCTGGATGCACCTTTTGGACATCTACTACAATACTGTTCCAGCTAAATTTAATTCTTATATTTGGAAAACTTTAAATATTGGAATTTGTTGGATGCATGCTAATTTTCATATCTTTTATAGCAAGAGTATACTATTTATTCAATTTCACACACATCCTATACAGTATGGGTTTATTTTGTCCCGATCCAGGGGTGAAATGCTCCCAGTTCGGACTGGCTCAAGTGAGTAGGTAGCAATGGCAGCCGGCAGTTCGGAGAACCGGTAGCAAAAATCCCTGCCCCTGCCCCCCCATTCCCAGCTGAGCCGCGCGATCATCAGAGCCTCTGACGATCCAAACTCTGACGATCCCAGCTGAGTTGCCTGCTAATCAGACCCATTTAAAAGAAAAAAGTTTCTTTTTTTCTCCCCCCACCCCGCCCTGCCAGCCTCCAGCTTGCTTACCTTAGTTTCTGGTTGCAACGCGCTTGCTGTAATACCTGCAATCCATTGCATCAATAAGCAACTGAATCTGCCTGCCTGCAATCAAGATCATCGGTGAACAGCTCTATCTGCAACTTTAAGACTTGTGGAGTTCAACTCCCAGCAAAGCCGGCTGAGGAATTCTGGGAGTTGAAGTCCACAAGTCTTAAAGTTGCCAAGATTGGAAACCCCTGTTCTATTGGGTAAGTTTTTTTCCCCTTTGGGAGCTTTAAAAAAAATAGTTAATTGGGATTTTTTTTAGTTGTTCTTTTTTTAGACCTAGCCATTTAAAGTTTAGGAAGTTTTAAATTTAGTTGCTTTTATATAAAAATAAAAATAAATTAAAATAAAATAATATTTGTGCAGCTTTCTGAGATTTAGTGTGTTTCTGTAGTGTTTCACTCTAACTACATAAACACACAAAATCTCACAAAGCTGTGTGTAGAATTTTGTGTGTGTAAAGTGTGAAAGTTGTTTTTTTGGGCTTTTTGTGGCTGTGTGAGGTTCCTGCTTGTTGCAGGGGCCATTTGGGGTCTAGCACAGCTGCTTTTACATTGTGGGTGAGCCAGTTGTGTTGTGTTATGTTTTGCAGGTTAAAAAAGGGCAAAGAAGTGACATTGACTTGGCCACGCCCACCCAGTCACCTTACCACAAGCCACGCCCACTAATTAAGCCACGCCCACATAACCGGTAGCAAAAAATTTTAGATTTCACCCCTGTCCCAATCCTGCTGTCTTACAATAGAACAATAAAAATATTGCATTAAAAATCAAAGTTAAAGTTACAATAGCTCAATTTGGACTTACCTTCCATCCTCAAAATATTCTTCAAAAAATTTCTTCCTACTAGCAGCTTCTCGAAGGCCACTTTGGAGAATAATCTGTTTTAAAGAGGTGAGCATGATTTTGAATAATGTATCAAACATTTGGAATTTATCTTTATGCGAAGAAGTATAGATTTATTGAGCAAAGAGCAATTACCTTTTTACAATAAAAGATAAACTTAGATTGATCATATGTGTTTGCTCTCAGCTTATGAACTGACTCTCTACCGAAGGAATGAAAAGACTGATCAATAATATTCTGTATGGCCAAGGTTTAATGCTGTGTTCACAACTGAGCTATTTTTATATACCTGGTTCTGGATCATGATCTTTTTTCTTCATTTTCCCTTGTGTTTTGGTATGTTTTTGTCATCTTTTTTTTATCTCTAAAGCAAATGTATTTATTTCTAAAGCAAATAAATAGCAATAAATAACATGCTATGTATTTCTTTTCCAAGCATAATCATGAGATGGTCTTACAGTGACAATTAAAATGACATAACTTAATAGACAGACATTGCCTTTTCTAAATATAGCCCACAGTACATAGCATCTGATGCTATGCATGTTACGCCTAAAATTTATAATTTCCTTAGTAGCTTTTTTATTTAGTAACTTTTGTATTTTTTAATTTAGCCTAGAAACTTTTTGTTGATGGAGATAACGTTTGAGTGTTTGACAGTCTATAACTGCATAGACTAGTACTGATGATTATGGAACAGAAAAAATAACTTTTTAAAATTTATTTATAGGTTGTCCCCAGTTAATGACTGTAATTGGGACCAGCAACTGTATTGCTAAGTAAGGTGGTTGTAAACGAAACAAAACAAAAATCACATGACTGCACCAACTTACAAGGACATTTCTGGCAGTTGCCAGTTGCAGTTGTTAAACAAATCATGTGTGGTTGTTGAGTGTAACTCTACATGAACGTCACATGACTTCTTGCCAGCTTCCCCATTGATTTTCTTTGTCAGAAGCCAGCTGTGAATGTCACATGGTGATCATGTGACTGTGGGATATTACAATTGTCATAAGTATGCACTGACTGCCAAGTACACAAAGCGCAATCATGTGACTGGAGGACTGCAAGTGTCACAATTTTGAGGACTGGTTGTAAGTCTCATTCAGTGCTGTCATAACTTTGAATGGTTGCTGACTGAATGGTCACTAGGCGAGGACTATCTGTATGACACCTTTGCAACATTAGTATGCTGCAATGAAATAGTAGATTCATGTCTTATTCCAGGAATATGTGCCTTTGAAAAGAAAAATAACTTTGGACTAGCAAATTAATTTATAGAGTGCTACTTCCAAACAAATATTTTGGAGCTGTTCCAGCATAGGAAAATTAATGGTAACATTAACCTTCTTCAATTAGCATAATTCACAGAAAAGAATACTATGTTACAAAGTATATGACAATCATTTTGTCAGCTGTCATTGTCAGTTTTTATGGATAATGATTTAAGAAAAATATTCTCTTACAATTGCTAGTTGTATCTTTAAAACGGATGAGTAATGTTGCATATTATAACTGTAATTGTTGTACTGTGTACTATAACTGTCATATATTGGGATTTTTAAAAATTCTTTATGAATTTTATATTGTTTAACATGCTGAGGCTGTGAGTTAATTTTAACATGGATGTTTTATTATGTTGTAAGTGCTAACGAGAAAGAGGAAGAAATAATAATAACAACCACCACCACCACAACAACAATAATAATAATAATAAACTGACTAGTCTATACTCACTTGTTGCCAAGCAGTTCAAGAACAAACTACAAGGAGGTGAAATTGAAGAGTAGCTAACATCTGGCAAACCTACCTGATATTGAAAGATCCAGCAAAAGGGGCAGCACCAGGCAATTACAGACCAATTACCTACTAACCAACAACTTTCAAATTGGGAACAGGTATAGTAGCTGATGCAGTCCAACGGTATTTAGTTGAAAACAAGCTCTTTCCACCAGAAAGGAGACTGCCTAAACAGCAGAAGAGCAAAAGATCAACTCCTAACTGGCAAGATGATTCTGGAAAACTGCAAGAAAAGGAAGACCAACTTGAATGTAGCCTAAACTGATTACAAACAGGCCACATCCAGTTTGAACATCTGGCTGACTGTGCAATGAACCATAATAATAATAATAATAATAATAATAATAATACTCTTTCCACCTGAATAGAAAGGAGACTGCCCAAACAGCAGGGGACAAAAGATCAACTCCTAATTGGCAAGATGATTCTGCAAAACTGCAAGAGAAGGAAAACCAACTTGACTGTAACTTGGATTCATTGAAAGAAAGCATTTGACTCCTTGTCATATGATTGGATAACCAAATGCAGGCCTGTCAAACTGGCGGCCCGCAGGCCACGCCCACCCCAGCTCTGCAAAGGCAAAAAAGTCACAATATGTCATGATACATCACGTGACACGATCGAGTTTGACATCCGTGATTAAATGCCTAGGAATAACAGGAGTCAGAAGCATCAGAAGCTTTGTGGAAAAATCAAGGGCATAAAAGAAGACCCAGTTGCTGGTCAATGGTGGTAGACTGGGAGAGGCTACTACCGTATCAAGAGAAGAATCTTTCAAGGAGACTCACTCTCGTGACTACTGTTCATTGTTGCACTGATTCTTCAACAATACTGAACAAGTATTGTTGTTAATAAAGTATTTTTTTTAATAAAGGGTGACATGATTAAAAGTTAGAATAAGAGATAGAAATAAGAGAAGGGGGAATATTAGTGTATGCACTTTTACAGTATATACAGTAATAAAATAAAAGCAATAACAAGAGAAAACATGGAATAATTGAATAATGACAGACTGCATAATGTGTATCATTATTAGAAATATATAAGTTGATTGAATGTAATAACTATGATTAATTCTACTAATTTTATTTGTATTAGAATGTATGACACCCAGGTGCCACACTGTTCACATTTTGATATGTTTGTAAAAAAAATAAAAAATAAGAAACTTGTAAAAAAAAAACAACCCAATACTGAACAAGCCAGGCCATGGCTATCAAACATCAAAAACATCTGCCAGGCTATCCCACCTCCTTTACATGAAGCTGTATGGAAAAAGACCATCCAAGATAGAATCACTATTCATATACGCCAACTATTTATTTTGCTTGTGAGAAGCTTGCACAGAGAAGGATAGTGGAGTAGCCAGCAAGAAATCATAGGTCCAAGGCCAGCAGGCAGGTGAATGTCTGCTGTTGGTTGTGGGAGTAAATGATGGGGTATGTGGAGGTGCAGGTTGTGAATGGTACATAGGGATGAGCGAGAGATACCATGCTGGATGAAAAGAGTGCATAGGTTTGTACAAGAGATGCCATGTGTGTGTGAGAGATGCCATGTGGGTTCAGGGAAGGTGTGTGTGGGGGGGGGGGGTTGACCATTGAGTCATAATTTCAGATATTTCCTTACCAGATTGCTCAATATCTTCAGTGATGGTTGAGCTTCTAATGCAGGGGCGTCAAACTTGCGTCGTCACATAGTCATGTGATGTATCACAATTTTTTTCTCCTTCGCTAAACTGGGGTAGGTGTGCCCAGCGTGTGACGCATCCAGCCTGCGGATCGCTAGTTTGACACCCCTGTTCTAATGTACTGGAAAACTTCTTAAACATTCAGGGAGATATTCAGAAATATTTCCATGGAAATGGAAATGGGCTGGTCACATAGCAAGGAGGACTGATGGCAGGTAGACCAAGGCAGTCATAGAATGGATCCCACTTGATAAAAAATCATCCACAAGAGAGACCTAAAACAAGATAGATCGACAATATCAGCAAGTATTGAGGACCCAATTGGCAAAAGAAAACTCAAATCCGTATTGGGTGGAAACATGAGGAAGAGGCCTTCATTCTGTAGTGGACAGACAATCGCTAGAATGATGGTGATGATGATGATGATTCAGAGATATCTCTGAAGTAGCCCATGTTGAAGTGTATAGCACATCGAACATCAATAATTGGCCACAGGAATTGTTTTATGACATTTTATGTTATGTCATAAAATGTTTTATAACAATTTGTTCTGTTATATTTTATAAAATTTGCCAAAAAATTAAATTACACAGGAGTCATGAGTCTTGGATTATGGATGCATTCTCTAAATTAACTCTTTTGAGGTAACTTGATTTAAAAAGTTTTGCCCTCTGATGCACCATTTCACTCAATTAAAGTTTAGAGAAAAGAGAGTTTTAGTAGTATAGTAGAATATATGCTGAATCATACATGCCTAGTCAGAAATAGTAGCCATTTGCTCTGCTGTAAGTGATGTAGTGGATGTATAATTCATTTTCTACACCATTAGATACTGCCTTTTTAGAGTGTGTGTGTATGTATGTGTGGGTGTGCTTTAAAATGTTCATTACCTTGAGCAGGGAAAAAATAAGTCTGAACATAACCCTAATTATTTAATTATACAAATGCTTATTAATTTCATTGTGATTGTCATGATAGCCTTTAAAATGTCAAATCAATAAAGTTATTAAACATTTTAGCCTGGAAGCATTTAATTAGACTATCAAAATATGTTGCTAGAAAGCGGTGACCAGAAACAAGATTAAAGGCATTTTTTTTAAATTGGCACTGTAATGTTAAGGTTGTAATGTTAATGTAATGCTTTATTTTAAACCTTAATTCTATGATTTCAGATTTTTTTTAAAGAGGAAAAACATTTCATAAGGAGAGCCTGTATGTCATAAATAAGACATATAGGTCCGATGATTTCCAATAACCAATCATACATTGCCTCTTGGTGGTCAGTATAAATGAAATCACCACACAGGAATATACACTGTGTAAAAATATAGAAATCAACAGGCTCTCATCCAGCAGTCTTGTTTGAAGTAACTAATGTTCTGTTAGGGAAAAATCAATACCAAGATTTCTTGCCGAGCCATTCTGCTCAATTTGCACAGCATTTTGTAAAAATCACTCAGATTCAGCAGAATCTTGATTCCTCATGGGCAGAAAATTTAGTGATTACTGGGTTCTCTTGTTACATTCCTGGGACTCCTTCTGGCTTTGAACTCTTAGGAAGCAGATGGGGTGCTCTCTAGATTATCATCTGCCAGTAGCAGGCTTGATCCATGCCTATCCTGGCTCAGACTGGTAATGTGGATCTGGGATAATGTCAACATCTCCTTAGGTGAGGGAATTTTTCTTGCAATAATATATCGCCTCCTGATGAATACCCATCCCCTGACACACAGGTATATAATTATCACCTGATCTTCAACCTTTCCTTTTTGGGAAAAGTTATTGAGATGGCAGTCACAGATCATCTGTAGAGCACCCTAGATCAGGAGTGTCAAACTGGATTTCTTCAAGGGCTGGATCAGTATTGTAGTTCTCCTCCGCAGGCTGCCTCCCCACAGCCTGTTTTGGTCAGCAGAGTGCTGCAGGAGGCCATCCAGGCCAAACAATGGGGCATGGGAGGCCTGCATGCAGCCCCCCATTGCCCGTTTGGGTGACAGAGTCACCTTGTGCCAGATTTAAGCACCCCACGGGCTGGATCCATCCCAACGGCCTTGAGTTTGACACCCCTGAAGTAGATTATCTGAACCCTTTTCAGTCAGGGTTCATGCCTTGATAGAGGATGGAAATGATATTGATCACTCTCAGTGATGATTTCTATATCAAGATCTGAAGGAGGAGAAGACCCTTTTCTTGATCTTCTTAGTTATTTTGGAGGCCTTTAATAGAAAGTGAAAGATTTGTATGATCTGAAGGGAAACTATAACGTGCATTGTGACCTTTAAGAAATGTATTCAAAGTTGAAATTCTGCTTAAAGAGTGAAGCATCCAGTCTTGCATTAAAGTCTACATAAGCTCAAATAAGAAGTATAAAGTTGCTCAAAAGACTTTATAAGTCTCTGTATTTTAGACTAAATAAATTAACCCAATTCTCAGTGAGCACTTGAAAGGAAATTTATAATTTCCTGAATATTGATTTTCATAACAGGAGGAGAAGAGAAAGAAGAGATTGTCGTTCAACATAAGCACCAGGAAAAGTCTGACGCAGCTGAAGATTGATAACTAGGTCCAGGAACAAAGCAGTAGGGCTGTAGATGTCACTGATTCATTCACATTAAGTAATTATTATGACTGCCTGGTCATTTTACAAGATGAGTTAGTACTGGTGGGAGAGGGAGAGAACACAGAAAGTGAGAATGATTCAACATCTCCTGTCGTATTAAAACCTTGTATTAAAAATTGGGATAAGAAAGTCCTTCTCTATCAGCTGCCTGATTACGGGGTAGGCAATGTATGGTAACAGAGGATATTGTCTATTTAATTTATAAGGAATTGAATGTAATTAACGATAAACTGGACTCTAAGTCTACTACAGCCATGCAAAAGTAACCGCACAATGACTAACAAACATCAAACATACTCTTACAAACAATTCAAGAGACCTTGAATACTTTCTCCACCATCCCAAATGACTTCATCATTTGTAATAATAGATTGAATGCTGATAAATGGGATACTGACAGAAAAATAATCCTTTCCCTCAGCTTATTGTTGTATATTTCTCTCTCAGGTAAACTTGAAAACCATGGATTGAGTGCAGTTTTACTTACATGTTATTTATTTATAGACAGTCTTTATTATTTTTACAAATAATTCATGGCAGCAAACATATCTAACACATCTTCCTCCTCCTGTTTTCCCCACAACAATCACCCTGTTGGTCTGAGAGTGAGTCACTGGCCCAAGGTCAACCATCTGGCTTTCATTTAATATGTGCACAATTCTATCTATGCTATTCAAAATGAGAAATTATTTAGCTTTATTTCAATTTTTTCCAATCAAGTTCTCAGACATACTAATAACACCTCAGTTGAGTCTTTCCAAGTCTGGGCATGTTGCCAACTGTAATCTTGCAAAACAAAACTTGGATAAGAGTTGGCCTTTTTTCCTGGAGATGATGTCCTTGGACAGCTGAGAGCAGACTGCTTTTGTGAATGACTTAACCCTTCACTTTCTTCAGTTTTAATGGAAGAAACTGATAACGTTGATTCTGTCTGAGAATAAACAAGTCACTGTTGTTTAGCGATTGGAGGAGCCAAAAGATCTTAATACTTTACTCAGCAGTGGACAAGATACTGCTGTTTCTTCTGAGATCCCTAATAAACACAAAGCACATCCTGATCTAGCTACACTAAGTCCTCAACTTACTACCACAATTGGGCCCCATATTTCTATTAAGTGAAACATTTGTTACCTGAGTTTTGCCTCATTTTACGACCTTTCCTGTCACAGTTGTTCAGTGAATCACTGCAGTTGTTAAATTAGTGACAAGTGAATCTGGCTTCCCCATTGAACTTGCTTGCCAGAAGGTCCCGAAAGATGATTACATGACCTTGGGATATTGCAACCGTCATAAATATGAACCAATTGCCAAGCATCTGAATTTCGATCATGTGACCACGGGGATTACTGCAACTGTTGTAAGTGTGAAAAATGGCCATAAGTCACTTTTTTCAGTGCTGATGTAACTTTGAACAGTCACTAAATGAACTGATGTAAATTGAGGACTACCTGTCATACGAATTCTTGTTCTTGTTCACATTGATTGATCTCATTCCAGTCACGCTGTCACAACAATGCCACATGTCCCACTCAAATGTGGTTCTCCGCTCTAATGAATAGTACTCTTTTAAGCTCCTTAATGAAGATTATAATGCAGAGCCAAGTGTATAAGTCACTGAAATCTTGTACCTCTCTCTCCCAGGTAGATGATTCATACAGGGTACAGGCCCCAAAGCTGCACAGAACTATTTGGTCGACTCTAACTTACAGGGCCACTGTAGTCCATATGCCCAGTCTCTGGCCAGTGCCTCTATGCTGGACATTAAGAATGACTTTCCATCTTCTAACATCTTCTTCAAACTCTCCCACATGTATAAACTACTGGAACATTGCTGAATAGTATGTCAAGTAATCTAGCTTGGGTTTTGAAGAATTTATAAATCAAATTTCAACAATATTTCTACATGGGATACTAAATCCTTACAACTTAGAGCTGTGATGGCGAACCTATGGCATATGTGCCAGAGGTGGCACACAGCGCCCTCTCTGTTGGCACATGAGCCATTGCCCCAGCTCAGCTCCACTGCACATGTGCATGTTGGCCAGCTGGTCTTCGGGTCTCTTCCGCACATCTGTGGGGGGTGGGGTGCATGCAGGGGTGCGTGCGCATATGCAGGGGATGGGGCACATGTGGGGCCACACATGCATGTGCAGGGGCATGCAGGGAGCTGCACTCGGATGCCCGGGGCACGAGGCGTGGGGAGCATACAGGGGGCTGCGTGCACATGATTGAGGGCGGGCTGAGTGCATGCATTATATTTTGGGGTTTGGGTGTGTGTGCGTGTATTTGGGCAAACATGCATGTGCTTTGGGCACTCAGTCCGGAAAAGGTTAGCCATCACTGACTTAGAGGTTTCTCATATTATTCATTATCATCCCATACAAGTCTGAAGAGAGGCCAATCATTAGGGGTATCAGTATCTTATTATCTGGTTCATTTAAGTAGTGTCTATCTGTAGATGTGACCATCTAGGGCCGTGATGGCAAACCTATGGCACACGTGCTACAGGTGGCATGCAGAGCTATATCTGTGGGCACGCGAGTGTTGCCCTAGCTCAGCTCCAGTGTGCATGTGCGCGCCGGCCATCTGATTTACAGGCCTTCCGGTCCCACCAGAAGTCGGGGAACAGGCCGTTTCCAGCCTCCAGAGGGCCTCCAGAGGGCCTCCAGAGGGTTGGGAAGGCCATTTTTGCCCTCTCCAGGCTCCAAGAAAGCCTCTGGAACCTGGGGAGAGTGAAAAACGGGCCCACCGTGCCACTGCATGCCAAAACCGGGGAAACCATGGGGGGGGGTCATACACACATGCACGGGGAGGCGGGACGCATTGAATTGTGGGTGTGGGCACGCACACATGCAACCCCCCATGCTCCTCCCGCTTTTGGCACGCGACAGCAAAAAGGCTAGCCATCACTGATCTAGAGACAACAGTCTCTATATTAATTAATTTAGTTACATTTCTTTTGACAAATGACTATTTTTCTTAAATCCTGAACAGCTCAAACTACTAATTGTTGAGGCTGTTTTGAAATTTGGCTTAGTGACCCAATAATGCAGCACCCCAATTTTACTTTGCTATGATTTGTGATTTTAATGTCAGAATGGGACCAAATGATAAGGCTTTATTACAACAATTTGTGCCCCATATTCTTCATATTATGGGGAGATCTCACAGAAGTAAAAAAAATAATACTGACATTATCACTGTAGGTTGGAGGCTATATTTATTGACATTAACATTTCTGTGGAAAAACCTCTCTCCACAGAACCAGTCTCTGGTGTCCAAATGGTTGGGGGCCACTGAATTAGGATATCTAAACCACGGTTCAATAGAGAATGTGCTTGGTTAAAACCCAGGTAATGCAAACCTAAAAGAGGGCACTTTCCACCAATGAGTTCTACTCCTATGAGCGAGAAGTTCAGCTAATACTTCACTTAACACAAAACAAGGTAACAATATTAATTCAATCTTCTTTGACATTTAGTACAGGTATTTTCAAAGTGTGTTTTCACCTTTCACCTCAGAATTTGTCTCTCATTTACATTCTAGTATTACATTCTAGTATTAGAGGGCATTAATTCCAGAGTAGCCTCCAGTAACTCATATGGGCATTCAAAAATTTATTATACCACAAAAATAATATTTTTTCTGAGGGTATTTTTAGTTATTTTATTGTTACATTGTCTTGTTTTTACACTTATTTTGTTTCTACCATGAAAGTTCAGATATTTATAACCCTTTTTTCTGCGAAGATTAGTTTGCTTGCAGCAAGGTATAAATGTAACAAGCTGTATGTCTTGAACAATTAAAAAACCATTATTCAAAATTTACCCAAACTTTCAGCATCCAGTCTTAATCATAAAATAAGGCAGATTATTTCAAGTTTTAGAAAGATAGGAGAAATTGATAGTAAATGCAAAAAGATATCACCAGATGGCTCATAGAAAGTTGCAAACAAACACAGCAATTCCATACTGCTACCATGTTAAGAGCAGTTCCATACTCCTACCAGGTCTTATTTATTCTAAATTTTATTTAAGATTATAGCCTTAATAAGCTAACATTCTACTTCCTAAGCATAAGAAATGTTACTCTGTTTTATGAGCCATCTGGTACAGCCAGAAAAGTAGGGTATGAAATAAATAGTAAGAAAGGTTTGTAAAATGTTATGAAATACTAGATGTTGACAAATTATAAAAAATTATACATAGCTTTTAACCTGTTTAAAGTGATACTTTTTATGTAGTTATATAGGTTTTTCTTCTCTCTCTATTTAATAAGGTCATTCCTGATTATTACTTTTTTTTTTATAAAAAAACAACAATTCACTGTTTCAAGATTTCCAGCGATGGATGAAAACAGTGATTATCACACATTTCTGCAGTACGAAAACACGTATATTAACTCATATTTTTGTCATTATGCTAGACTCTAGAGAGTTTAACTGAATTGTGAATAAAGCTGGGCTTATTTTTGAAGTGTGTTAAGAAGCAAGGTAATGCTAAGAACTAATTAGGTCTTTGTGGATTGTTTGATGAGATAAAACATTGTCACAAGCCCATGCTTCTCTTTCTTTCTTTTTGTGGGATCCTTGGTGTTCTCTGAGCTTGGTTGTTTCATCAGTACTCTGATGATGTTACCTAGTTTGATAATAAAATGTCTGCAATAAAACAACCAAGCTCAGTGAGCACCAAGGACCCTATAGTTCCGTGATGGCGAACAAATGGCACACATGCCACAGGTGGCACACGGAGCCATATCAGTGGGCACGGGAGCTCAGCTCTGGCACATATGCGCACACCAGCCAGCTGATTTTCGGGCCTTCTGGGCCCACTGGAAGTCAGCAAACAGGCCATTTCCAGCCTCCGGAGGGCCGTTTTCACTCTCCCCAGGCTCCTAGAAAGGCTCTGGAGCCTGGGGAGGGTGAAAAACAGGCCTACGAGGCCCACTGTGCCATCACATGCCAAAAGCGAGGGAAGCGCGGGGAGGTGTCACGCACACATGCGTGGGGCGGGACGCATAGAATTATGGGTGTGGGCACACACACGCGCAACCTCCCTGCGCTCCCCCCACTTTTGGCACACGATGGCAAAAAGGTTAGCCATCACTGCTATAGTTCAATCCTCAGCTGCAAATATTCTCCTCTAAGTTTTCTCTTGCTGGATTTCTCCAACCTGCCATTGGAGGGGAATTCTAGACAATTCACCACCCAACTATAGCTGACACTGAGAAGTAAATATTCCTCAAGATATGAGTTGTGGTGGGCAGGACAAATTCTATCCATTTCATATTTTCATCAAGATGTAGTTTATCATTCTGATGAAACTGATAGTTGCTGCAAACTCCCATGTTCTAACTTGTAGGTAACACTCTATTTCACTTCAGCAATTTATACCTGCATGAGTCACTAATTCACATCATAGAAGAAATACATGCTATATGAAGAGCGCACATTGTTCACCTAGGTGTCTTTTCCAATCCCTGAGCAGGGTTTGAGTATTGCTTTCTGTATTTCCCTGTTCCCACCACAGGCTTACTCCATTTAACTACAGATTTAGTAAATATATATTGCATATTCTTGCAACAGATAATAATACTGATGGTCAAAACCCACCATTTTGGCAATACAGACTGACACCTCCCTCAATTTTCTCTGCAAAATGTTTAGAACTTCATGAGCTCCTGTAGCCATATTGACAAAGTTTCCTGATATCGGTTGCCTGTTCCAGACAAGCAGGACAAAATGAGATTTAGCTACAACAGCCAATTATGTTGGAAACTGTATCCAGTGCTATCAAATCTTGGAAATAAGTTCTATAATTGAATTGGTTTTTCTTTTCAGCTGGTGTTTCTTTCTAGCTCCTTTGTCTGAAAACTTATTATGAAAACCCAGACTAGGTGATCCCATATCACAGCATGCTATGTGGAATCAGTTCAATCGAATTGCTTTGGCATTACATTTAACCTCCCGGAGATTGCTTGATTGGGTTAATTGAACCCTATTTGGTGTTCCCACAACACATAAACCCATTGACCCACTTAGAAATATAGTGAAAAGAAAACAATTCAAAATGCTGGTTCTGACCTTCAGATTTTGGAACCTGGATGGCCAAAGAGTTTGAGAGATGGATAGCCAAAGAAGCACAAAATCTCCCTCAACTAAGGCTAGTCTTGTTATTTTATTTATTTATAATTAAAATTGAAATCCTTTTGAAAAAGCTATGACATTAAAAATAGCATTTGACTTTTTCTAATGGGATGGACACAAAGACATTATTGTGCTCTGTAGATAGTCAGTTCCTGCCTAACCTTTTAAGTTTTCTTGAGTTAACACAACATGTTGCTCCATAAAGAAGCCAAAATTCCTTTATATTAGCATATTGTGCCAAATCTATCAATGCCTTAGTTTCTCAATGTTATACCAACCTAATAGTTGCTTTATTTAGTAAACCGTGGTAGAATTAATCATGGATAAACTTGTATGCAGACATTATCAATACAGTCCATTTAAAAGTATCTCATAATATGTAAAAAAGACTTTAAATGGTGATTTTCTTCCATCATTCCACATTAGAGCCTATGAGTTACCAATACCAAAATGCCTAAAAATCAAAATGTGAGCATCCAGAGGACGACAGGAAAGGCAGCAGGGTAAATACTGGGTAAATACTGATGCCACCAATCATCTTATATATCTATAGCCCAAACATCTTATATATTTATAGCCTAAACAGGTATTATCATTCGGGTTTCATTAGTTTGCTGCCGGGCCAAAACTCAATTATTAAATATTTTAATATGTTGGAATATGTTCCAAGGGCTAAGAGAGTGGTCCAAGATCATTCAGCTGGGTTTGCACCTAAGGCAGGACCAGAACTCACAGACTCCCAGTTTCAAGCCTGGTGCTTTAACCACTACACCAAAGGGACTCTCTAATTAATATATCTGATTTGACTTTGTGTATTTATGTGGCTACCTAACTCCTTAAGATTAAAATCTATATTGTTGTAAATGCTCCAACACTGGAAGTTTTTAAGAAGAGATTAGATAACCATTTGTCTGAAATGGTGATGGGTTTCCTGCCTAAAAAGGGGGTTGGACTAGAAGACCTCTAAGGTCCCTTCCAACTCTGTTATTCTATACTAAGCATACTGTTGTAAGTCAAGGACTACCTGTAATCTGTGGGGTATGCAATTCGTCAAGACTTCTTCTAAGGAGTCCATGGAAGAGTATATATATAACTCAGGGTTGAGCCGCAGAGTCCTTGGTGCTCTCTTGCACCTGGCTGTTTGTTTACAGACGTTTCATTTACCCAGCTAGTATTAATGGCGTTTACAGTTGGGTGATGAAACACGTGCCAGCAACAGCCAAGCTCTAGAGAGCACCAAGGACCCCACATTTCTGGAGCGCTTCTCTCAAGCAGGCAGATGAATGTTACCCGTGGACAGGACCAGTAGATGAAGTCAGAACTGATAGAATAAATACAAAACCTTTAGGAAGAAGCCAACCAAATCACCTGTCCAGGTTAACATAGAGCACAGGTCTTAAAACCTGACAGCTTTAAGACTTGTAGACTTCAACTCCCACAATTCTCCAGCCAGCATAGCTGAAGAAGTCCACAAAGCTGCCAAGTTTGAAGACCTCTGACATGGAGCTAACATGTTTGTTTCTCTGCCTCATCCGCTGCCGCAGCCGTTTCTCGCCCCCTGTAACGCGCCGTTTCCCCTCAAGAGGGCGCTCGCGCAATTGTCCCGCGTTAATCCGGGAGAACCGCCATGGACTCGCCGGAAGAAGCCCCGCCCTTCTCTTCCCCAGCTCCACCCACCCTTTCACCCCACCCACCCCAAGCAGTGGGAGGAGCGACGACGATGCCCCCTCGCGGCCTTGGCCGCTTCTCTTAAAACACGCGAGCCTCGGCTTGGCTTTATCGCTCGGGCGGTCGGAGGCGGAGTCTCTTTGGCTGACTTTCTGGGGGCATGTTCTCCGCTGTCCTCCTGAAGTTCCTGAGGCCGAAGCCGTTGCGTTTTTGCAGCCCGCTTTGGGGGATCGGGTGAGAGCCGCTGTCTTGGGGAGGGGGGGAGCAGAAAGAGCTCCCTAAAGGGGGAAGCGGGAGGAGAGAGAAAGGGGTCTCATGCGGAGAAGTTGGGTCCGCCAGAAGAAGCCCTGCCCGAATATTTCTATTCTAAATATATCAGATTTACA
The DNA here is from genome assembly GCF_029215685.1 of Pituophis catenifer annectens. Taxonomy (NCBI): domain Eukaryota; kingdom Metazoa; phylum Chordata; class Lepidosauria; order Squamata; family Colubridae; genus Pituophis; species Pituophis catenifer. Next base: position 72,507,159 of record NW_027256883.1, read on the forward strand.
ATGCCCATCGCCTCCAGCTGTCTTGATTTTCAGCAGATACAGATTAACAAGAGTTGGAAGGGACCTTGTAGGTCATCTAGTCCAACCCACCCACCCCCAAGCAGGAGACTCTACACACCATTTCTCACAGATGATAGTCCCGTCTATTTTAAAATGTTGGATTTCAGCATTGCCTGAAAATAAGGGTTCCCCTTTGCAAAGATGCCCGGCGTTAAAGCAGGCGCTATCATTTTTTTAATTTATTTTATTTTCCCCACCATAACGTGGAGTAAAGGGAAAAGAAGTATTTAAATGCTGGATGCTAGAAGGGTGTTTTTAAGAGTTGACTTAAAAGTAATTAACAAGATCGAGTAAGGGGGTTTCTTAAGTTTATATTGGGAAATAAGATAAGGAGAAACAGTGCTGACAGTTGCACCGCTTCTGCATATTCCAAAGATGTAAGGTGAACTGTTTTAAAATGTGGTTGCTTGCTGGAAAAACTTTCCTATTTATACGTACTAATATATGTGTTTTAGAGTCAGGAATTGTCAGGAATTGTCAGGAATCCAGATCCTCTTGGACTCTACTCAACTGTTAGTATTTCATCATGCTAAAACTTTGTATGAAATTGAAATAGTTATTTATGATGGGTTTCAAAACCATGCTCAAAGCTATGGTTTATATATTTGTGTTTGTGTATCTCTCTCTCCCTTTGTATAGTGCAACAGTTGGATAATAGATATAAGGATGATACCTGTAATAATCCAGATTTTGGGGGAATCCTGGTTTTAAAACAGTTTATTTTTATGCAGTAAATAAATACATCTTTTTTTTTTTTAATTTGATTTATATGCCGCCCTTCTCCGGAGACTCAGGGCGGCTTACAATGTGCTCAGCAATAGCTTTCATCCTTTTGTATATTTATACAAAGTCAGCTTATTGCCCCCACAACTGGATCCTCAATTTACCTACCTTAGAAAGGATGGAAGGCTGAGTCAACCTTGAGCCTTGGCGAGATTAGAACCTGCAGTAATTGCAGGCAGCTGGTCTTAATAACCAGCTTAATAACAGGGTGCCTTAAACCACTGTGCTACCAAGGCTCTTGGTATCTGATAATATTGTTAGGTTAGGCCAGTTTAGCTCTGTCGAAGCAATAGAGGTAATAATTAGGAAGATGAGACACGGAAATATGTTCATTCTTTACTTTAAAGTGTCCTCTTTTTCTCCCATCAGTTTTTGGCTGCTGTGTTTTGATGAATCTACAAATACATCCAGGATCAAATATCATCTCACTTATTTGACAGTACATATTTGAAAATTTGATCTCAGCAGTGCTCCTAATTATTTAAGACACTCAGAGCCTGATTCTCAGCCCATTGTCCTATAGCTGTATTTGTCCACTTTAGGAAGAGATGCCCTATTGTCTCTGCATGTTACACCATGCAAACAGATATCACTAGAAACAGCACACAGTAATCTCTTTCTAGACAGTATGCAGCCAGATAAATAAATTTCATCTTGCTATGAAACAATGAGAAAGGAAATGCACTTCAACAATAACAACACAACACACTTTAGATGGCCATTCTGTTAGAATTATGTTGCTGGTGGGAGTACTATACTAAATGTGAAGCATGAAGTGACTTCTTATCTTTTTTCCATCTATGCATAGTGTATATTCCAGGGACAATGTTTCAAGTTTTACACTATTATTGGACTATGGACTGGCTCTGCGGTGTATAATTGTAAGTGCTTGAAGTCTCAGAAACTTGGAGTATACTGACCTAGGCATATGTAGGGATGTCCACTCAATCATTTAAATATATCAAAGATGCATGTCTGCATAGAATCTATATTGATATACTGATTACAGCTAGCATATATTTTATAGTCACAGTATATATATATGTGTGTGTGTGTGTGTGTGTGTATATATTTCTTTTTCGTAGGCTTTTATGTGCATATTCTTTCTAGCCAGGTTTTACCTACGTAAGCTACATAGCAGCAAGAAATAAAAAGCCCAGAAACTTGTGAATGAGATTTCACAGAACCAGGACTGCATAACATCGTAGCTTACGTAGGTAAAACCTGGCTAGAAAGAATATGCACATAAAAGCCTACGAAAAAGAAAGAAAAAAAAACATTGTACCTTTACAGGGAGGATACCTGAGAAGAGGGTGTGGCTATAATTATAAGGCAGAAATAGCTATCTGAGTCTGCCAAAGGGCAGCACAGAATCTGCTGTCTGTCAGCAAGAAATAAAAAGCCCAGAAACTTGTGAATGAGATTTCACAGAACCAGGGCTGCATAACATCGTAGCTTACGTAGGTAAAACCTGGCTAGAAAGAATATGCATATATATATATATATATATATATATATATATATATATATATATATATATATATATATATTATATGAATATATATATATATTATATGAATGAACCAGTTCCTGAACCAGTTCCTATGCAGCTATGTAATACTGTACTAAGTTCTTGTGCAAGTTATGCACTAGATGTAAATTGGTTCTTGTGCAATGAGGTATAGGTACATAGTTTTATATTCACTCTGATGAAGGCATAAACATAGATAGTATGATGTGTTCTTTTTATACCGTTCACCATGAATAGTCAGCCAAGACAGCTCTAACCAGAATTTCCTGATGGATATGAATCTGAGGGCTACAAACTGAGTATCTGTTTTGTTTCACCTATGAAAAAAAATATTGCATCCCGAAAGTTCAGTTGAATTGGCTGCAGCTTCACCAAAAAAAGCCCCTCAAAACATTTGCCCTTTCATTGTTTTGTTGAAACAAAACCTAACCATTTCTAGCATTGTGACAATAAGGGGAACTCAGAATGAGCCTCTTGGGCTACAAAATTGGCTGCCTTTTTAAAGTTGTTCAGGTTGTTTGCAATTCAGAATTGCTACTCCTGGCTTTCGCTGAACAACATTTTTCTCAGCCTGAATTCTTCCCCCTGCCATAGCTTTGGCACAGTGTCAAAGATGTGCAGCTTATACAAAAATTTTGTGGCTGTGGCACAAGCTAGCAAAAACAGGTAAATAAAAGTAATTTAATATAAGAGACACACATTATCACATTCAACGGTGTGGCAGGTAACTCAGGTAATCTTTGGCAAAATTAGGATGGAAGAGTCATTGTCCTGATCTTCAGTTACGTTGACCATGATAACCTTCTGTATACAAAGATTTGGAGTAGTAATGCATCACTAGTTTACCCCCTTCCTAAGCAATTGATAACAGTCTGAGATGGTGGGTGAAGAGAAAACAAGTCCACTTATGACTATTTTATGACTACAACAGGGTTCAATCCTTTCTACCCCTACTTTTCAATGTCTACATGGAGCTGCTTGGTAAATACCATATCAATGTGCAGATAAAATCTCTTCACCTTTGGTTTGAGATACCTTGCAATTGAGATACCTGACTTGGTGCCCAGAGGCTGTTAGGGTTTGGATGAGGAGGAATAGGAAATCCTAGTAAGACAGAATGGCTGTGGATAGATACCTTTTGACCGGAGATATAGCTTCTTTAGTTCTGAATGGGGTCATGTTCCCTTGGGCTGAATAGGCTTATAATTTGGCAGTTCTTTGGAACTCATAGCTCCTGCTTGAACAGCAAGTAGAGAACATAGCCTGGATATCCTTTGCATAATTAACTTGTATATACCAATTGCAACTTTTCCTGGGCCAGGAGGTATTATGGATAGTCACTCAGGCTTTTTACAATTCTCAACTGGTCTACTGCAAGACATTCTGCATGGGGCTACAGAAAGGGAAATTCTGTGGAGGATCCCATCTCCAACAGAGTTCTATTTACAGGAACTCTGTAGCAGGGTATTCTCAAACATGGTACTTCTCCTATAACATAGCTTGCCCACACATATAAGAACCAGATCTCCTCTTTACTAAGTTAAAAAATAGATGACATTTTAATTCTTGAAAACAGCATTTGGGGAATGTTATGTTTTTATTTATGACCAACCTCTGCTGATTATATAATGCAGTTGTACACTGATCAAACTTATTTTAGAATAGAGTGGCATGGAAATATCAGAAATAAAAATAGAAGACTCCATTTTTTTTATTTTTATTTTTTTTGCCTCAGTTTATACATGTATACATTGTGAGGCAAAGAGAAAATGGAGTCTTGGTGATCCTAATAATGGCTTATATGTGGCCACAGAGGTGATGTCTTCATGCAGTAATTGTGAGGCCCACCTGCAGCGGCAACTCAACCATTGAATTGGCAGTTTCATGGGAAATAGAGAACTGAAATATTCTTCTTTTCACAAGCATGTGGTTAAGGAATGTAGTTCACTTTCCATCACAACTTCTTGGACATATGTAGTAGTTGAGAAAGTCAATTTCTCTGGTGCTATGGCTAAATATGTAGCTATAACCATAACCATAAGTAACTATAATTATATATATATCTGATATAAAAAAGGTGAAATCTCTAATGAATAGTGCATTTTCAAGAACATTAAGTTTGTATGCATCTTTGTAATCCTGTGACAACTGTACTATCACTCTGATTTAGCATTGTCTTCTAAAAACAAAGTAATACTGTAATCTTTTGACTAATTTCAAGATTATTTTAAGCAACAGTTCAGAGCATAATTATGGCAAAAAGACTACAGTTATTTCAGAAAATAAGTAATTGTGGGAGATATATTCCAAATCACAGTGAAAAAAACAGGATTTAACATATAATTTACTTTTTAATGTTTAACACAAAGAAAAGGGGGGAAAACACCGTCTTTAGTTCAATCTCACTTTCCTGCCAAAGAAAAAGGAGGTTGTTTCTAAACAACAGCCCACATACATAGTTTATTACAGAGACTCTTTAAGTAGAACACTATCCTATATGAATTCTTGCCAGTTTGTCTCTTTGTATTCTGAAACAATCATCTGCAAATTGAAATAATCCCTTCCTTGAGTATCTTTTCCAAGTAATGGGAAAATCAGATTACCACTACATGGATTTACAGGTAATATATATAATTTGACTCTAAATTCTAAAATTGATCCAAGACTATTCTGTTCAAATGTGCTGTTGCAGAAATTTCCTTTTACAAGTAACTATGTCACTCATCTAATTTAAAAGGTATTTTATAATCCCCTATAAAATATCTAGAATCTAAACATCAAGAGGCATGACACCATTGATCTCATCATGAATATATACTTTCATTGACCAAGCTAACGAGGTTTTTCTTGTAGGGGCAAAAGTTATTTCATAATATTGAAATCCTTGGAGAATAAACAAACAAATGGGAGATTGAAGTACTGTAATGATTTCCATATTCATTTGGAGTGTGGCACTTGCAATCCATCTAAAAGGAACATCATTTTAAGAAGCACAATTTGTTAAATATAAGAATGAATGATTAGAAGCATTGACAGCTAGAATCAAAACTGGAGGTTGAAATACAGACCAATTTAAGATACAGATTACACAACTTCGTTAGCGGAAAGTAAAGAATACAGGAATTCACTAGGAAAATAAAAATGGAAAGTGAAGTCAAAGCTAATATGAATTACATTTTTAATAAACTCAGTCAATAAGAAGTGAAGATGTTAGAATAGATACTTTCATTTTCAGAGGCAAAGAATTCATTGATTATATCAATAGTATACTAGAAGTAATTAATCCCAGGGAAGAACCGTGTATCCCCGAAAATAAGACCCTGTTTTATGTTTTTTTGAACCCTGAAATAAGTGCTTGGCCTTATTGCCATGCGCTCAAAAGCCCAATTGGGCTTATTATCAGGAGATGTCTTATTTTGGGGAAAACAGGGAAGACTATGACAGACAAAATCATGAAGAATAAAAATTTAGTGCAAACAAAGCTTAGTTAAAGTAGTTATATTTACAATAATAAGGTGTAAGTGAAAAAGCTGCACTTTTGAATTATAGATTTGAAGATTGTTCTTAAAAGGGTTGATTCTTTGTGCAGTGATGAACATGGAGAAACCTGCATGCTTTGGCTACAACCAAATTAAGAGTTTGGAAACACCATTTGTCAAGGATTGTAGCTTACTTGGTTGTAGCTAATTCCTGAATTGCTTTATATGTGTGTTTGTTAATTTATATGCAATTTATACTTTACATGCAATGCAGTTGTTAAGGGAATAATCATCCCATTTTTAAAAATGCATTTTCAGCAATTTTTCAGCAATAGCAATTTTTATCTGCTTGGCAACTTTTTTAAGGAGCTCTTGCCTTCTTCCTTTTGTTTTAACTCCTGTTGCTTTTGACAATCTCATGTAGATGGAAACAGCTGTAAATGGTTCTGACTGTCACAACATAAATTTCAAATTGGATGTTAAAAGAGAGTAGGAACTTGCATGGAAATTCAGTATTGTGTAAATCCAAACAATTTTAGCTAATTTCCTCAATAGTGCTATTCTCACTCTCTGCAATCTTATAATACAGCTTGGCTCACAGTTAAACATGTAATTTCCACTCACTGCAGGATTTTGGATCTCCTTCACATGCACACACACACACACACACACACACACACACACACACACACACACACACATACACATACACACACGTCCAATGTAAAAGTGCAGTTGAGGACTGTTAATTAGAATTGGTAGTGCCAGAATCTATCGTAGGTGCTATTGACAGGTTAACAATAGGAGTAGAGGTAGAAGTAGTGCAGATAGAAGTAATAGTAGTTGTAGTGAAGGTGGTTCCAATACTAAAACTCCCTGCAGCATAGGATCATAGGAGTACTCAAGCAATCAACAGAGGCCAAAGAAATCTGAGGAGCCACCTGGAATGCAGGTGCCAGTGACTGCAGGAGAAGTTCAGGCAGAGGTGAAATCCAACAGGTTCTGGAGAACCAGTAGTGGAAATTTTGAGCAGTTCGGAGAACCGGCAGATACCACCTCTGGCTGGCCCCAGAGTGGGATGGGAATGGAGATTTTGCAATATCCTTCCCCCAGTAATGGAGAGGGAATGGGGATTTTGCAGTAACGTTCCCCTGCCTCACCCACCAAGCCGCACCACACCATGCCCACAGAACCAGTAGTAAAAAAAGTTGGATTTCACCACTGGGTCCAGGTGTCCCTACTTCTGGTGCAGCCCTTGGTACCAATGTTTCCAGTAAAGCTACTGATAAACTGGGACTAATAGTGACCACTACCGATCCTCTGAACTGTTAACCTTTGCCCCTTTATGTTTCTGGCAATTTAAACCGCTTGCACACGTTTGAGCACTAACCAAAGATGCAGGTCACACTGTAGTTTTGCATTTTGCATTTTCATTTGCATCACCCAGCAAAACTAGTAAAAGAAAAGAGGAAGAGGTTTGTAGATGGAGTCTGGAGTAGAAATAATTCTGGGAAAGAAAGGAGAGAAAACTGGAAGAACATGAAGTGAAGGGAAAAGGTAACTCAACTATGGTTGAAAGCAAAGGAGAGAAATCCTATGTATGTGTGTATGACAAAAATGTATTTCAAAAGTAAAAATTCATCAGCTGAGCAACACTGATGACCTGAGGCAGGGCTGGCTTAGAGGCAAGGCTCAACTCTGTTCTTTACCTTAATAATTTCCACCCATTTTATAATGCTTGAATGTGTAAACACTTGGGACACTGACGGCAAAGTCAAGGTAGTGATAATTGTGTAGTTGTGATGCAAGCCTCTCTTTCCTTTCCCCTTTTGTACACAGGTTGTCCTTGACTTACAGCCATTCATTTAATGACTGTTTGAAGTTACAAAGGCACTGAAAAAGTGACTTATGGCCATTTTTCACATTTATGACTGTTGCAGCATCACCATGATCAAAACGAGATACTTGGCAACTGGCATGTATTTATCATGGTTGCAGTGTCTCAAGGTCATGTAATCACTTTTTCAATCTTCTGACAAGCAAAGACAACGGGGAAGCCAAATTCACTTAATAACCATGTCACTAACTTAACAACTGCAGTGATTCACTTAACAAGTGTGAGAAAAAGGTCATAAATTGGGCAAAACTCACTTAACAACTGTCTTGCTTAGAAACAGAAATTTTGGGCTCAATTTTGGGCATAAGGACTAGCTGTATGCATTCATCATTGTGTCCATTCAACTGCTCTGGATTGAATAAAAGTAAAATTTCTGTTCACCAGAGAGAAAAGAAAAAGAAAGTAGGACTGAGGCAACTTTGGAATGATTTCTTAAAGTACATTAGATACTAGATATGACCTTAAAGAAATATTACAACTTAGTACAGCAATATAACTAAATATTGGTATTCTGGTTAATGAGAAACACTGCTACCTAAGCAGCCAAAATCATTCTGTTTCTCAGCTACCATTGTTTTGTGCCACTGTTTCTTTGTTGTTTATTAAATTATCAAACATAGTTGTTTAATGACAAACTATGATAGTCTTACATTATTTTTGACTCTAGAGACTTTTCTGCCAATGTATGGAAAGGGTTAAGCATTGCTGCCTTCTGTATAACTAGTGATTATGCAACACTCATGACTATTTAAGTTTGAGGTTCCTGGGCTAAACTATTTGCGCAGGGATGGGGTGTGGGTGGGATCTGGGAATGTTGTAATGACACAGAGAGATGCCATTGCCAGCACCTTAGTCTTACCCTACAGCTCCGTAGCCATGTTTCTAGAGGCCTCATGCACCTAAAATTAAAAACAGTTCTTCATTTTCTGTAGCACAGGCCTCTCTCTAATAAGCCCTTTCCAATTTGGAGAAAGAATCTCATCTTCAGGTAATACACGGTATTTATATGTGAGCATATATAGTGAGAGAGGTGTATATGTATGTGAATAACTAGCGATAGATAGGTATGCATTGACAGGCATATTTATGTAACATCAAGTAGGAGAAGGAATTGTCTTACCTTTTGCTTTCTAAAGCCAGCCAAGTTGTGTTCTGTGTGTGGTTGATGGTTAAACCTTTACAGTGTCCAGATTCCTTTTTGGTAGCATCGGAATGAAGTTCACAGCATAATGTTTAACAGAAGAATGAGAATAAGAACTTTCTTATTCAAAGGTTAATTATACTACGAACAGCACTAGCTCTTCTTTGTAGTAAATTGATCTTTGGGACTGTGAATGATATTGAGCACATGACAAGTTCATCTGAGTTTTTTATTTTATTTTATTTTGCCTTATTTTTCTCCTTTTTCTTTTCACAGTAAAGTACATGGTGATCATTTCCCTGTGCTGCAATTACACACAACTAATTCTACCATGCAATTCAGTCAGGAAGATTTTGAGAAGGCCAAAGAGCAAGTAAATCTTTTGCAAGATGAGCCAAGCGATGACATCAAGTTGAAGCTTTATGCATTGTATAAACAGGTATTACAACCATTTACCTTCTTAAATATGTAAATTTTTGAAAAATATCTTTGGAATCTCTCTTTCTCTTTCTCCCCCCTCACCCTCTCTCTCACCCACACACACACATGGAAGCTGTATGCTCTGTTCCATAATTGGGTAGACCAGGTTGCCCACACACACACACACACACACACACACACACACACACACACACACACACACATTTTTATACTTTTCATAATTGCTCCTGAAATATAGCAGAAATTTTCATATAAGTTTTGGAATAGACATAATTTGAATAAAAATAAATGATTAATTTATACTTTGCAGTCTAGTAGCAGTTTTAGTTTTGTTTGATCATTATCTAATTAGTTTAAACTTGATTTGATTTAACACAGGCTACTGTGGGCTCATGTAATATTCCAAAACCAAGTATGTTGGATTTTGTCAACAAAGCCAAATGGGATGCTTGGAACTCACTTGGCAGTATGACACAGGTAAGCATACTCTCAAAAATGGTTTAAATTTAACATTTTGGGTGGGAAGAGTCCTTTAAAACAAAATATCCATTATATCCATGTTAATATAATAATGTAATTTACATAATTTGAGTTAATATGTAATCTGCATAATTGCAAATAGTATAAACAGATGCAGATGATATAGCTACATTAATTACTTAATTATGCAAATGATGAATTGTTATGTATGTGGCTTCAGGATTTTAGTCTTAAATTTTAAAATAACTTCCTCTAGTACAAGTTTTTTTACTTGATATTAAAAGTTGTGGAGAGATCCCATTTTAAATATTTTGTTTAATCTTTGAAAATATAAAATATTATAATTAGTATCATTTACATTATTTTATTTATTTTATACGAAGATGCCCATGGAACACACATTTTGATCCTTATCAAAATATGCAAAATCACAGGAAACAAAAGGAAAATGTATATTCTATGGCGACTTTAATAAAGATGTCACCACTAGAGGGGAAAAAAGGACCTTCTTGTTTTATTCAAGGCTGCATTGTAAAACCTTTCATAAGTAACGGAGATTCATAACTGATCTAAAGTGAACACATTCTGTTAAATTAGAAACAAAATTAATTTTGTTTCTAATTTAAACAAAAAAAAAGAGTGGTTTTTTTTAACAAGTTTTATTAAATTTTTCTTTTACATGTTACATATTTTATTGACCAGGTCACATCTTATACTACTTATAACATAGTTATATATTGATTTTTATAATCCATTCCAATCTTCTTTTCTGCTTTTTCCAAATACAATTTACATATTTCAATTTCTGCCATGATATTCTTTTTCCCTACTTTTTTATCTTATCTTAATCTCTTCTTAATAAATAGTATATAAACAATATCACCATCCGCCCTTCAAATCCTAATCTTAGCATTACTTCAATTAATTATCTCATTTCTCCATTTATAAAGTATATTTCTCAAAATCCCCATCACATTTTTTGGCTATAGTCCCACCTTGGGCATGAAAGGTGGCTGAGTGACTTGGAGCCAGTCACGCTCTCTCAACCTAACTTACCTCACAGGGTTGTTTTGGAGAAAATAGGAGGAAGAAGGAATATCAGATATCTTCACTGCTTTGAATTACTTATGAAGTAAAATAGTCAGGATAAATGTCAAGTAAATAAATAATGACAAACAAGGCAGCAAATTTTATGCCAGGCATTGCCAGCATATTTTTCTGCTGTCTCAAGTACTAGCACATGGTACTTTGATGTATCCTAAGACTATGGTATATTTATGCTGCAAAGAGGCAGCAAGAGACTATGTCAGAATAGCCCCCCCCCCCCTTTTCCACTGCAACATCTATGGGTAATATCCCCATTCTTCAGGAATATATACTACTGTGCAGAACTAATAGTAAAAAAGTACTCATCTCAAGGTCAAATTAAAAAGGTAATAAATAATAAATAAAAGATCAATCTCCTGGCACATACTAAGAGTAAATAATTCCATTTAGTAGCGTCATAGCTGCTAGGAATTTATAATATTATAGAGAAGAAATAATGTTGAAATGTGCCACTGAAATTAATATGATGTCAAAATGCTTAATTTTGCTATACCATGTCGAAGGCCTGTTTTGATTGTTTCATTATGATCTGCAATGCAAATTGTATTTTTAACAAGAAAATTGCATATATTTTAAAATAATTTAAACTATTTGTATTCTAATTCTGAAAAAGCCATAGAAATAATAGCATTCAACAAACATCAACAAAGGATTTTCCAAAGATACAAATTAATAAAAAAATTAAAAACATAGCAAGTAGATTTGCCCTATTGTCATTTAAAATGTTGAACATAAAATACAGTATTTATAATTTTGAATCCTTCACTTTGTTTATATTTATTCATTTATTTATTCAATTTCTATAGCCGCCCCACTTCAACCAAGTGACTCTGATAGCTTACAATTCAAAAATTATAAAACAGTTTAAACAAAAGAACATGAAAAGAATAAAAACATCTACAAAATAAATAAGTGTAAACAGCAGTCGTGATGATTAATCAACTGATAGCAAAGCCAAGTTATAGGTTTACATTTTCTATCTTGATATCATTTTTATATTCTATATATTCTATTTTAATACTGACTTCTCATTACAGGACAATGCCAGACAGAGCTACATTGAACTAGTATCGAGTTTGGTTCCTACAGAAACTTCTCCAGTTAATGAAATTCCCCCTGGTAGCAAATCCATCTATGAAACGCTTGAGGTTACTATTAAAGACAACATCACAAAGATCATATTAAACCGGCCAAAGAGGAAAAATGCTATCAATGTCAAGGTAAAGTTTGTAGATTTTGTAGTTTGGGAGCAAATAAAAGCAGAGAAGGAAAATACTTTTTCAAAAGACAAACCCCAGACATCTGAGGAAAAGTTACCCCAGCGCACTGTTAGGGTTCTTTCCCTGTCTTCTCTTTTCCTCATCTGTTTTGGGTTTTTTTTTCCTCCTTGTCATTTTTCAAACACAGGTGAATCAGGTACACATGGACTTTGCTTTGTATTCACCTTGGATCCACAAAATTTCACCAGGAATGCTACACATATTCATAATGATAACTACTTACCCCCCCCTTTTTTTTTACATTTAAACAATTATTTGAATTTTAAAAATGGAAAACTGCCAACCACAAAGATGTCTGGAGATCCAGATAAGTCCATAAGCTTTTTTTCCGAAAACAAAAAACAATGAACAGACCCAGTCCAGTGCTTTGTTTGGAAGTGTATCTATCTGTCAGTAACAAGAAATGGACGTTGTCTTACCTGAACTTCCCTTTTCTGGGTGCTGCGACCACTATCCATAGCTGGGTTTAGTCCCTCATTGCTTGGCAACAACTGAGTGAGATTTGCATATCCTTTCCGTGGCTTAGCCACGCCTCCCATCCCATGATCCCCAGTCAGAACGAAGGCGCAGCACGATGAAAGGTTCGAAAATTTTTTTATTAACAATCAACCGGTAAACACTACAGGTAACGAGTCCAACCCCAACCGGGGCAGGAAGCTTAACAGGGGAGGGAATGGATAGTGGTCGCAGCGCCCAGAAAAGGGATGTTCAGGTAAGACAACGTCCATTTTCCTGAGCGCTGCTCCCACTATCCATAGCTGGGATGTACCCACCCTAAACTTCCAGGGTGGGAGGCTGAGTGCCCCCCGAGTCCGTGTCACTGAGGGCCGATTGTAAAACTCGCCGGCCAAACGATGCTTCCGCCGAAGCGTAGGCATCTATCTTGTAGTGGCGGATGAACGGTGAAAGCGATGACCAGGTAGCCGCCCGACAGACATCTTCCACCGACGCTTGGGTGGTCCAGGCCGCTGTCGTGGCTGCGCTACGTGTGGAATGCGGGAGGATCCTGTCCGGAACCGGCCTAGATGACTGTTCATACGCCAATGCAATGCAGGCCTTGATCCACCTGCCCACTGTAGCAGATGAGATCTTTGCGCCCATCGACGCTGGGTTGAAGGAAACCAGCAATGCTTCAGACTTCCGGAAACTAGCCGTCCGACGGATGTAATGATCTAGGGCCCTCCGCACATCCAACTTGTGCCAGCGCTGTTCTCGTTGGTCTCGTTGGTCTCGTGGGGAAGGGCACGGTAGAAGTCCGGTAGCACAATCGCCTGCGCGCAATGAAAGGGAGAATTTACTTTAGGGTTGAAGGAGGGATCCAGCCGGAGGACCACTGTGTTATCTTGGAACTGGCATAGATCTTGCCTGATTGATAGGGCCGCAAGTTCTGACACCCTCCTGGATGACGTGATAGCCAGGAGGAAGGCCACCTTGTACGAAAGGTGTTTGATGGAGATCGACCCCATAGGCTCGAACGGCGGTGAGGTCAGAACTCTCAGGACCAATGGGAGCTCCCACGTCGGGTATCGGTGGACCGTGGCTGGCCTCAAGTTTGTGGCGCCCTGCAGGAACCCTCTAATCCGTGGATGGTGGGAGAGAGACGGGTAAGGTGCGCATGTGATCACCGTAGACAACGCTGCTGTCTGACGTCTCAAGGTAGCGGGCGCCAGGCCTCTGTCCAGGCCTGCCTGGAGAAATTCCAAAATGTTGTTAATTTTCGCCGAGGTGGGGTCGGCCTGATGAGCCAAGCCCCATTGGCAGAACGCTCTCCAGGTGGCTTCATAGATACGTGCAGTGGAAGGGCGTCTGGCTGCCTGGATTGTGCTGATGACATTATCAGGCAAATTGTCCTTCTTCATAAGGCCCCGTTCAAATGCCAGACGGCCAACTGGAGCCACGGGGGGGTCTGGGTGGCAGACAGCCCCCTGGAATAGGACAATCTGTTGAGGGGGGATCACCCATGGTTGCTCTATGGAGAGGGCTACCAGGTCGGCGTACCATGGTCGACGGGGCTAGTTGGGCGCTACCAGGATCAACTCGGCCCTCTCTGCCAGGAGTTTCCTGACGAGCCGCGGTAGGAGCGGAATCGGCGGGAACGCGTACAGGAGGCCCTCCGGCCATCTGCACCGTAGGGTGTCGTGATCCTCTGCATTGGGAGCTGGGTAGCGTGACACGAATCGAGGCACCTGAGCATTGGACTGGGTCGCGAACAGGTCGATAACTGGGGTTCCGAATCGTGTGACTATCTTCTGAAACAGCCGGGGGTGGAGTTGCCACTCCGCTGGATCTATCTGTTCTCGGCTGAGCCAGTCGGCCCGTACATTGGCTGCTCCCGAGATGTAATCCGCCTTTATGGAGCGAAGATGCCTCTCCGCCCAACTGAATAGGGCTTCTGATTCGAACATCAGCTCCTGTGACCTTGTGCCCCCCTCCCTGTTCACGTGGGCCTTGGTCGATATGTTGTCGGTGAGGACTAGGATGTGCCGGCCCTCCACCGTCGAGCGGAATTGCATTAGAGCTAGCCTGATTGCCCGCAGTTCCAGTAGGTTGATACTGCAGCGGCGCTCTCTCTTCGACCATTGACCTTGTGCGACTAGGGTGAGAAGATGAGCTCCCCAACCCTGCAGGCTGGCATCTGTAGTTAGGACCAGCCTGTCCGGCTCCAGGAAGTCGCAGCCCTTGGTGAGAGACGGGGATGTCCACCAGTTGAGGGAGTGCCGGACTTGTGGGGGCAGATGCACCTCGAGGTCTGAGTCCGAGTTGCCTGCTCTTTGGAAGGGGAGCAGGAACCACTGGAGGGGCTGGGAGTGTCTGCGTGCCCACGGAACGATGTTGAAGCAGGACACCATTTTTCCAAGGAGGCTTGAAAGGAGCAGCAGGGGAACCTTCTGCGAGGACAGGACCTGCTGAACCACTTCGACGATGCTCCGTGCTCTGTCCGGGGCTAGAAACACCTGGCCCTTGGTTGAATCTATCACGACTCCCAAATGGAGTAGTCAGGTGGATGGGACCATCTGGCTCTTCTCGAAGTTGATGGTGAATCCGTGGTCCAGGAAGGCCTTTATGACTGCCTCCATATCCTTGGCTGCTTGGATCGGCGAAGATGAAAGGACCAAGATGTCGTCGAGGTAACAGAGCACTCGTACTGGTATGGTCCTGAGTGTTGCAGCAACCACCGCCACCAGCTTGGTAAAGGTGCGGGGAGCTGATGAGAGTCCGAATGGCATCGCTCGATACTGGAAGTGTTGGCCCGCAAACTCGAACCTTAGGAATCGTCGGTGGTCGGGGTGAACTGGAACGTGCAGATAAGCTTCCCTCAGATCCACTGACTGCAGGAAGTCTCCCCTCCTCACGCCTGTCAGGATTGATCTGAGAGAGTGCATTTTGAACCTGCGGTACCGGACCGACAGGTTCAGATGTTTCAAATTCAGTATGCCCCTCCAGCCCCCGGAAGACTTTGGGACCAGGAAGAGTGTGGAGTAGAACCCGTCCCGGTGCTGGGCTGGAGGCACCCTCTCTATGGCTCTGATGTCCAGAAGATGTGTGATCTCTGCGTTCATGAGCAGGTTGAGGTCCCGGGATGCCGGGACCTTGCAGCGTAGAAATTGTCTGGGCGGGGCCCCCATGAATTCGATAGTGAGCCCTAGCGAGATAGTGCGTTGCACCCACAAGTCCGATGATGAGCAGGCCCACTGCTGGTGGAACTGGAGCAGTCTCCCGCCTATGGGGCCCCGCGCCTGGGAGTCACTTGCCCCTCCTGAAGGGCTTGAACGGGCTGGGCGTTTGGAAGGTTGTTGATTCCTGCTGTGGTCCTGGAACTGTCGTCTGTCGTGATAGCTGCCTCCTCCCTGGAACATGGATCGCTGAGATGAGGACCCGCCTGGTCCTCCGCTGTTCTGAAAGGGCTGCCTCTGAGGATACGGGGCGTAGCGGCGTTCTGCACGACGAGACGACGACAGCAACACCTTCCTCTTGTCCTTGTCCTCAATAAGGACAGGATCTAGTGCCACACCAAATAAGGATGGGGCCTGATATTGGGCCGCCGCCAGCTTCCATTTTGCTTTGCGGTCTGCTTTCCAATGGCGAAGCCAAAACAGCCTTCTGGCTGTGACAGTGGAAGCCAGGGCCCTTGAAGCGAATTTGACCGAATTCAGGGAGGCATCCGCTGAATATTCTGTGGCTGCCACAATTATGTTTATGTCCTGATGCAGCCTAGTCTCCTCGGGAGGCAGCCTCTCTTGAAGCTGCCTTAGCCAGATAAGTGTTGCTCGATTGAAGAAGGACGTGGCCGTTGCTGTTCTGATTGCCCATGCCACTGCCTGGTGTGATTTCCGAAAGGTCAGTTCTGCTCTCTTGTCCTCAGATCTGAGCCCGTCCAGGGCGTCGGTGGAGATCACCGAGGTGGAGGCCAAGGCGGCCACCGGCTGGTCCACTGAGGGGAGTGCTAAAAGGTCCTCCAGTTCGGGGGGCCGAACAGTAAAGTTTTTTATCCTGGCTGTTGGGTGAGGTCAGCGAGCCAGGTTGGTCCCAGGGGGTCTTGATTATCTCTGAAAACAGGTGAGGACAAGGGATGAAATCTTTCTCTTGCTTTGCGACCTTAAAGAGGGCCTCGTGGGGGCCTACAGATGTCTGGGCCTGCTGTGGGGCATCCCCTGGTACTCCCAGGTTTGTAGAGAGACGTGCCTTATGCAGCAGCGACTTGAATAATGCCGGGCAGAACAGCCCTGAGACGGATGGATTGTCCGGGGCGAGTCCTTCATCCTCGGAAAACTCTATGTCCTCTGGGCATTCTTCTGCTTGGTCGGAGTCTTCTGACGATTCCTCCTGTCTGCGAGTGACCCTCTGCTGTGGGTGTTTCTGCACTTGGGCCCCCAGACCGGTGGGTGTCTGGCGCGGGTTCTGTGCAGTTTGTTGCAGGCCCACTGCCAGCAGGGATGACAGGGCAGACGAAAAGGCAGATTGTAAGTCCAGCTGCGACAAGGGCAAGGGCGCCTCCATGGCTCGGAGGCCCGCGGCCGTAGGGGTAAAGGTGGCTTCAGGCAGACGCTGGCGTGAGTAGTGGCCGGTGGTCAAAGAAACATCCGGCATAGAGGTGGATACCCCCTTTGACAGAAGCAATGGGTGATCCACCGTATCCGGCTCCTGAGGAAGGACTGCTGCCTGTGAATGCCCCTGCTGTGCCAGCTCTACTCCCAGGTCTGCTGGATAGGTTGCCTTCTGTGCCCTGGGACACCCTCGTTCGGTGTCCTGGCTCTGTGCCGACTTCCCTTTGTGGGTCTTGCGGCTGGATGCCTCAGACCGATGCCCCTGGGACCTTCCGGAGTTTGTGCCCCGTTTTAGTGGAGGGCTAGCCTCCAGGTCTGAGTCAGATGATAGTAGGGCTTCTGCCATGACTGCTCCCCCCCCCGTCTGAAGTTCCCTCCCTTGGGAACTTCGCACCGGTGGCGGTGTGGAGGTGAGGAGATAATTAAGCCCCGGGATTTAGGCTGGCTTCCGCAGATGCGTTGAGGGGTGGGGAATGGCCCGCAGGTCCGATCCCCACTGCGGAACTTCCGGGGGCGTGGCTGAGGCGGGGATTCAAACTTGGAGGCCCGGGGGTCTGTCCAAGATGGCGACGTTGCCACGTGGTTGCAGTAATGGCGGGCGCGAAGCGACGGACTTAAACTGGCGGCCCGCAGGTCCTACCAGAACCCGCTGTGACCCTGCGCCCCTCGTTGCTCCCAGCGCCATTAGGAAAGGATCCCTCTGATTTGGGTCGGGCGTGCACGGCGCGGACTTAAATTGGCGGCCCGAAGGTCCTACCAACGGCCGTGATCGCTCTGAGTAATGGGGAAGCGCTGCCGCGCTCGATCGGCTCACCCGCACACCAGCTGATCTCCTGCAGACCGAAAGGCGCCGCTGAAGTGAAGCGTCGGATGTTCTCTGCTCTGCAGGCTGCCGAAGGTATGCCCCGAAGCCCGCTGATAAGGGGGGGGTCTAGATGATGATGCGTGGCGACCTGGAGCCCCAGGTACGCTCCCCCTTGAAATAGTTGATCTTTTTCCGCTTCGGATGCAGAAAAGTGGGGGGGAAAAACCAACCGGGAGGTAATAATCAAAAATAAATCAAAAGCCTAAGCGAACCTTAGCCAGGAAAGGAAGGAAAGGAAAAATTGGGGAAGAAAATCCTCTGAGCTAAAATTTCTCAAACAGTTCTTGCCAGCAACTGAGTGACGACTGGGGATCATGGGATGGGAGGCGTGGCTAAGCCACGGAAAGGATATGCAAATCTCACTCAGTTGTTGCCAAGCAATGAGGGACTAAACCCAGCTATGGATAGTGGGAGCAACGCTCAGGAAAAAAAAGATTTTTTATGTGCGCTAGGCAATGTTTTTCAGGTCAAAGAAGCTAATTGGAGTCGTAATCAGTATTTTGGTGGATCGGTTATTTGAAATCGTTGATTGATATAATCAGTCACCTATGGTATATTGTCAAGTATTCTCTCAGCAGCCATTTAGCACAACCACTCAAATGTTCTTAGAACTCCAAATGCTCAAAATAATTGGGTTTTTTTGTTTTTCTATTGCTTATGTTGCTCATTCCTGTAAACTCTAGACAGCTAATAATATTTACATACTACCAAACCTCTTGTATCTGTGTACTCTTTATCATAAGGTAATTTTTTTTTCAACCAAGGTACCACAAATGGGATAACTTACAGAATGCCATCAGTCTCAAGGGAATAAAATTTAGGGACATTTGGGGAAGTTGTGAGTGCTTCACTTCTGTGGTCATCTACATACCAGAAGCATGCATCATGTTATAGTTTAAAGACTGCATATGTTCATTACAAAGATCATAAAGTTTTACCTTTCCATTTCTGTCATAGAAGAAAAAAGTTACTTACATATCCTGAAACACAAAAAAACCACAATTTGATATTCTGTATGTTTCATTATTCTCAATTTTATTTGTTGGAAACGTTCTGTATCTACAGCAGTTCTTAAAAAAAAGATTGTCATTCTTTGGATGATATTGATAATCTAAGGATTCAGCAGTTCTCTAACTTTCTGAATTCTAGAATAGGAATTTATTTTCATTTGTAATTCTCTTGTGCAGATGTACAATGAAATTATGAAAGCACTTGAGGAAGCCGCAAATGATGATTCTGCTATAGCAGTTCTTACAGGTACTAGCTTTTACCATGAAAGTTAAAATCTGTGCCAATGTTAAATATTAACAAAACAGCAACACACAAGATTGTGTCAACCTGCATGCATAGGGAATTTACAGTTGACAATAAAGAAGTGAAGGTGTTGGTTCAAAACTGATTTCAGATGGGCAGCATGCTGAAAAATCAAGGAGAATACTAGGAGAGGGGACTATAAAAAACAGGCAAAAGCATGAGTAGAGATATTTCAGTGATAACAAATATCAGAAGAGCGAAAGTAAATCAGCAGGAAGAGCTAAGGTGGTTTGAGAATATACAAAAACTGACTGTACCATTAAAACAAGCATTAGGAATCAGAAACTCATATATTTTAAGCATGTGATGCAAGTGGACGTGTATAACAAATCTGACTCTGCTTGACAAGGCTGAAGAAAGCAGAAATGATAGATGGGTGACTGGATGGCAGGGATATTACTGGGATATCTTTGGAGGAGCTAAAAGCAACTAAAAAGGCTATCTTGTTCAGTCAAATTTGAGTTATTACGGGGAAGAATATGGTAGTAGTTGCATTCACATGCAGTAACAGCATCTAGGATTCTTCAGAATGCTAGTTTTTCATACTGCTGCCAAAATTATTGCTCCCATTTAGCTACTGATTTCTGGAAAGAACTAAGCATGAAAGCCAGCTGGGTGACTTTGGGCCAGTCACTGTCTCAGTCAACGCAAATAGTTATAGTTATAGTTATAGTTTATTATATTTATATACCGCCCCTCTCCCGAGGGACTCGGGGCGGTGAACAGCCAGCAAATAAAATACACAGATACAAAATTTAAAACAATATTAAAATCCAATTAAATCAATTTGGCCCATAGTTAAAAACCCTATATTAAAACCCCTAATTTTTTAAAACAATTCTTTTTAAAAAGAGTAGGTCAGGTCAGCCCTGCTTGATGAAACAAAAACGTCTTTAGGGCAGTTCGGAAAGCGCGAAGGTCAAGGATCCGCCGTATCTCTGGGGGCAACTCGTTCCAGAGGGTAGGTGCCCCCACAGAGAATGCTCTCCCCCTGGGGGCCACCAGCCGGCATTGTCTGGCCGATGGCACCCTGAGGAGGCCCTCTCTGTGGGAGCGTACTGGTCGGTGGGAGGCTACCGACCAGTATGATTTCAATAAATACATTGAAATCAGTGTGGTGTAATAATCTTCAACTAATGTTGAACCCTGTTCAAAATAAATTGATTAGTTCTGTCTAGAGCGCTCTTTCTGAATGTAATACTAGTACAGGTAGCCCTTTGTTAGTAACCTCTTCGTTCAGCAATTGTTTGAATTTACAAAGGCACTGAAAAAGCAGATTTATGTGCAATCCTAGAATTTGTAGCTATTGCAACGGATATTTTGGGCTCAATTTTGGTTGTAAGTTGAGGACTATCTGTATGTCTCAAGTTCTGGTCATATGACTTTATGTTTAACAATCATGGGTGATTTGTTTAATGACCAAAGAGGAACTGAGTTGAGTTGGGTGTGGTCCCAATGGAATTGCTGGTTCAAATTGTAGTCATTAAGTGAAGACTACTTGTATTTATTTCATTCTTTTTAAAAATTTGCTTCTATATAGGCAATGGGGACTATTACTGTAGTGGAAATGACCTGAACAACTTTACCCAGGTTTCACCTGGTGGAATGGAAGAGTCTGCAAAGAATAGTGCAGAGATGCTCAAGTATGACTTGTTTTCATTTTTGTTAAACTATATAATGAATATGCAGAATGGATGATAAGCAGAAAAAGGTCCTATGCAGTTCTATAACAGAAGCACGTAAAGTTAATATAGAAAAATCACTGCACAGAGTGCAGCATGGGAATCAGAACTGGAAAAAAATCCTCTTTTGTTGAGTTTTCACCAGAAGCCTCTGCTTCAATAAATACCTGTCGTGTATTTTCGCCCCATTTTCCCATATTGTCAGTTACATCCTGCTCCCTTCCTCACCATCTTTTAGTTATAATTTTTATTTTTATTGTATTAAGGTGTGTGTGTGTATGTGGTTTTATTATTGCTTTTGATGTTGTAAGTTGCCTTGTGGCGAGATGGGTGGCAAACAAATTTAATAAATAATAATTAAGAAATATTTCTGCCCAAGAATATTTGGAATATTTGGAAGAAAATATGCTATCTCAAATTATTTTTAAATACCTATACAAACAATTAATTAAATAATAGATTTTAAAGAAGCCAGTTTCCACTATTCAAAATGTACATCTTAGTTCCTTTTTATGTGCATAGTGCAGAAAGATATGTCAAATACTTTGTGTATCTCAATCTAGAAATAAATTATTACCAAAAAAAATTGTTTTAAACAAAATCTTCTGATGCACTTTTCACCAATTCAGTACTGGAATAATATAGTAGGAAAACCAAAGGCACTTTATGCCTCACAGAATGATTTCAAGGTAAATATTGTATATTTAAAACTCCAGAAAGATGTAAATTCTCAGGGAAATTCAGCTGTAAGAATATGTAATAAATTGTTAGGGATTTTTTTCCCCAACAGAAAAAATGTTCACATGTTGTGACATTCCAAAATATTATCTTGTTTGTAAATCGATTCCTGTTGCTTTCTATTTGCAGAAAGTTTGTTCAACATTTTATTGATTTTCCAAAGCCATTAATTGCTATGGTAAATGGGCCAGCTGTTGGGATCTCTGTAACTCTGCTTGGGCTGTTTGATATCGTATATGCTACAGACCAGGTAAATTTTCTCTCTTTGATTCCTGTCACTACCATTAGATCATCGTGGACATAGACTTGTTGGAATAATGTTTATTTGTTCAAGGTATAGAGCTCCTTTTTTCCTACTATGAGAATAACTGGAATTTTCTTCATAAAATTGAATTATATTTTTTACTGAAAATTCTCATACTGGAATGTAGGGATATAGGCATGTAGGCATGGAATTAAAAAAGAAAAACCTCTCTAGAAGCACCTGTAAGCTGGCACACTCATTTATAACTCCAAAAATACAATGAAACTGTATATTTAAGTGCAAAAATAAAGTCCAAAAGAAAACCTTAATAACTCTTAGCTTGTAAAATACAAGATAACCTCTTCCACCTTCCCCCACTGCTTATGTAAATGTTTGCCTTGGGATACAAATGACTTTCCTTCACTAACCTGGTTTCTCTGGTTCCTCCCCAAAAAATGAATGTAAGGGGATAAGAATGTGTCCCTTTTACTCAAACTCTTAAGTCCTGCACCTGAACCTCCTGGGTCTTGCACTACATTGCTACTTATCCAAGGGTGCCTTTTCAGTACTGTTTTAATTCTTCTTCATCTGTTGCAGAGGTTCTCTGGTCCTTCCTGCTGATCAGCTGTGGATTGTCTAAGCTGCCTGCTCATCCAGTTGCCTATCTCACGGGCAGCATATCTGGCAGAACCTGAAAGACCTTCCCTCCTCCCATCTTCATGCAACACTGTTTTCTTACTCCTTGTTTTATGTACCTCTTCTCTTACATTGCCAGCTTGCAGAGGGTTTAGGGATTTTTTTCCCCCTCCCTGCCTACATGTCAATTTCCTTGCCTCCAGCATCAGCTGTCTCAGAAATAAGATTCTTTAATATGGAAGGCTACATTCATACAAAGAAAGTTCCAATTTTCATATATGCAGCTCCCCCGTAACGCGAGGGAGTGTCACCATCAAATAATAACAGAGACATAATGACCATCGCACTATTCCTTTTTCATTTAAGCAGTCTCATAAAACATCAATATTGTGGATAATTCTGGTTTAAAGAACATACTATAATTACATCCTAGTAGGGTATTTACTCCAAGGGTTACTTTAAACCAGATTTAGGGAATTTCCTTTTAAAATCTGCCAGTTTCCATCTGGGATAGTATGGCTCAGAGGAGATTTGACATAGAATATGCCATCCATGAATCACTGAATCTTACACATCTCAGCATCAGAGTCTTGCCACTTGTACATAAAACCCTCCCTGTAAATACAGGACTATCCTGTGTATGTTAAAAGTTACTCTTGCTAGATAACAATTCTAGATAACAATTCTATTATAACTGGATCAGAGAAGTTCATACTTAGAGCTATCATTACCATACCATTTGAAAATGACATGGCTATATTCTTCTAAGGAAAAATAAAGTCTCTATGTTGACAATATTTCTTTCCCCCACAGGCTACCTTTCATACTCCTTTTAGCAACCTGGGTCAAAGTCCAGAAGGATGTTCTTCATACACATTTCCCAAAATTATGGGGTTAACTAAGGTACATGTGAACATTTTATCTGCTTGATGGTTGAGTTAGGGAAAAAAAATGCTCTTAGAATTTGTTCAAGAAGGAATACATGTTAGAAATGAAGAACAAGGCCAGTTTACGTAATGATGGACATATGTGCCATATCGGGATATGATCAGGTCTGTATTTTAATAACATTTTAACATTCAGAGCAATTAGCTGACCAAAATATACTAATGCTGTAATAATATCATAGGGAACTGCCTTGTCACATAGCAAAACTGCTTCTTGATCAGTCCAGTTCAAATGGCCTACTCCTATGCTGCCTATCGAAGTCATGGGTAAATGTCAATGACTGAATCTTAAGATAGTTCATGAATGATACACTGAAATGTTCTTCTATCCCTTATATATAACAAATGCACTAGAATTAGTGGGAAGTCAGAATGAGCCGTTGTTTCTTTTCTCATTTAATCAGGCCACTGAAATGCTGCTTTTCAACAAGAAGCTAACTGCTGCAGAAGCCTGTTCGCAGGGGCTTGTGACTGAGGTTTTTCCCGACAGTACATTCCAAAAAGAAGTGTGGGCAAGGCTGAAGGCTTATGCCAATCTTCCTAAAAAGGTTAGTGTTAGCAAAATTGCTTATCTAATAAATTGAATTAAAGTTTAAAGCATAAGTTAAAAATATGATTTTCAAGAAACCAGCAGAATGTATTCTAAAATAGTAGTAAATAATAATAGGGCAAGAAGATAAATACCTACGCAGCTCAAGTGAGTAACACTTTAACAGAAGAGAACCTCACCAAGAGAGGACAAGAGGTTAATAACAATCCCAAACCATTTTTTTAATTTTTAAATGCACTCTAGAAATTAAAAGGAAGAGTAGCGAGAGTAAGAGCTTGCACAAAGTGCACCTACATACCAAAGCTAAAAAGCAACCAACCAAAATTTTATTAGTTTCTACTTCTACTTCAAGCTCAGACTCAACCCCTCCAAGACCGAGTGGCTGTGGCTTCCGGCGTCCTGGTATAGTCAGCTGGTACCATCACTGACAATAGGGGATGAGATCTTGCTCCCCACAGAGAGGGCCCGCAACTTGGGTGTCCTCCTGGATTCACGGTTATCTTTAGAAGATCATTTGACGGCCGTGGCCAGGGGTGCCTTTTATCAGGTTCGCCTGATCCGCCAGTTGCGTCCCTTTCTGGATCGGGACGCCTTGCGCACGGTCACTCATGCCCTAGTTACCTCCCGTATGGACTACTGTAATGCTCTCTACATGGGGCTCCCCTTGAAAAGCACCCGGAGGCTCCAACTGGTCCAGAACGTAGCCGCGCGGGTGATTATGGGCACAGCTCATTACGCCCATGTAACACCTCTCCTACGCGAGCTGCACTGGCTCCCGGTGGTCTTCCGGGTGCGATTCAAGGTGTTAGTTATCACCTTTAAAGCGCTCCATGGCTTAGGACCTGGGTACCTACGAGACCGTCTTTTGCCACCAATAGCCTCCCACCGACCAGTTCGTTCTCACAGGGAGGGACTACTCAGGGTACCGTCAGTCAAATTATGTCGACTGGCGACTCCCAGGGGGAGGGCCTTCTCTGTGGGGGCTCCAACCCTTTGGAATGAACTGCCCCCGGAGATACGGAATATCCCTGATCTCCGTGCTTTCCGCCGTGCCCTCAAGACCCTGATGTTCCAACAGGCAGGGCTAAACATACAAACATGCAAATGATTTTTTAAATGTTATCTAATTCTGGGTTTTATTTAATTGACCAAACTAAGTAACAATTTTAATTAGCAATTTTATGATGTTTGTGTGTCTATATTTTTCTTGACTGTACACCGCCTTGAGTCCTACGGGAGAAAGGCGGTATAGAAATATAATAAATAAATAAATAAATAAATAAATATTCAGCCTTATCAATAGGAGCCCTGATGGCACAGTGGTTAGAATGCAGTATTGCAGGCAAATTCTGCCCACAACCTGGAATTCGATCCTGACAGGGCTCAACATTGACTCAGCCTTGCATTCTACCGAGATCGGTAAAATGAGAATCCAGATTGTTTTTTTGGGGGGGCAATATGTTTATGTTGTAAACTGCACAGAGAGTGCTGTAAATCACTATCAGGCGGTATATAAGTAACTGCTATTGCTATGAGTATTGGCCATAGCACTGCACACACCTACAAAGCTTATTATGCTTGCAAAATAAGGCACAACTCAACATATATACAAAACTTACTCTTAATTGCAGCCTACCTATCTACACAACCCTAACTTTTCAGAGCAAATAGCTTATAAAATATCAACAGCTATAACCTTAACCAGGCACACTGGATGGAGCTGCAAGCAAACTTTTTTATGCTGAACGTCTATTTTTCTCTTAATATTCCAATCCCATATTATTCCATTCAAGATAAACCAGAAGCAGCAGGAACAAGACAGGTCCCCATTACAGTACTGGCTGAACTGGAAAGAGTAAAAGTCTCCAATCACAAAAGGGCAAATTACAAGTAGTCCTCAACTTACACTTAAAAACAGTCACTTAAAAACTGTTCAGAGTTACAATGAACCTCTCCAGAGCTACCTATGACCTGTTTTCGTAGCTGTGATGGAAACAAACCCCCATAGTCATGATTGCATTTTAGGAACTTGACAATTGGCTCACTTTTATGGCCATTTGCAGTGGCCCACAATCACAACTTGCAGTGTTTTTCGCTGGTTTCTGGCTTTTACTTCTGCTTTCTGGCATAAGATGCCCATTGAGGGGGATAGATTTGTTTAACAAGTGTGGCCTCCATTTAATGACCGTTGTAAAAAACAATTGTCACTTCAAATCCAGTCACAGGATGCCTCGACTTACAACTGCAATGACCTGTGTCTGAAATTCCAGACTTAATTATACTTGTAAGTCAAGGACTACCTGTAAGAACTTCAGAACAAACTGTATACTTGAAATGACACCACTTGAAGCAAACGTTTTGTTCTTGGAGCTATATGTGCTTCCTTTGGAAAGTTGTAAGACTGAAATATTTTGTACATTCCTAATGCCATCATCAATTCACAGGAGGGAAAGTATAAGGAAGCCCAGAAGAAGGTTGCAAGACAACAAATGAATTAGAAAAAGAAATAAAAGGAAAGGAATGTAAGGATTATTCCAAAATATCTCACTGATTCTGAACTAGCTTGGTGCCCACAGAATATTGAAAAATGGTTGTGGAGGGACAACAACAAACTAGGAAAGAAAAATATAATAAAAATATTACGCATTTATTTTGTTTCAAATCTTACTTCAAATCCTCTTTTGTGGAACTCTATAAAATAGACAATAGTGACAGCTTGAAACTATCCATTTAACAAGCCTCTAGGTCTGTTAACATTTTTTCAGACATAAACATGGCCTATCTATCTTATCCTGGAAACAACCAAACCATGAATTATATCCATGCTGCAGTTCTGTACATCCCTATCTGGTTTTAAATCTCTTACAACCAATTACAACTTATTTCTGAGTACATATTTATAGAGAAAGACTGCATGTATGTGGAGACGAAGAGAATTGCAATTAAAAATCTGTTGAATTCAAATCATAGTTATATCTGCCTGATTCTTTATGTTAAAGACTCTTTATGGCTTTTGCGGCAGTTTTTGACATTAAATAAATGCAGTAAACTAATTCAAATTGATACTTTTTTTTGCATTGCGGATGGTTTTAACATATACTGAGAGAAATGAGTATTAGAGGCAGAAGGATATGGAATGACTGATTTTATTTGTCCTAATTACCTTCTTCCTGCTTTTCACTTGTGATGTAAAGAGACAGCTGTTGACCATCTATAAACAGAAAGACAATTTCTATTATAATTTCTTCAATAATATAAAAATAAAGTCTGTTATGCAATCTGCTTCATTTATGAAACAACACCCAGGGGTTTTTTTTGGTTGTTGTTGTTGTATAGCTCATGTAATTGTAAGTAAATTTGTGATCCAGTCCTATTCTTGCCCAAGAAAGCAATATAACATAGACATTTGGGAGATAAGTATCTAATTATTCCCCTGGGATTGTTTTGGGTTTAGAAGTCAGCTGAAGGGGAAATGATTGAGCAGAGAAAAGGCAGAGGGCAGGCCCTGATGTTGCGCTCTAGTTCTGTACGTAAACTCTCTCCTTGATCATCGGTTAACAATACCAGGCAGATGGACTTGCTGTGGTCCATATTAACCAGATATTACTTATTTCTTTTACCTCTCCAGACTTTGACAGTCTCCAAGCAGCTAATACGAAACATGGAAAAAGAGAAGCTATACGAAGTTAATTCTCAGGAATGTGAATGTCTCATAGAAAGATGGCTATCTGAGGAATGCATGAATGCCGTAATGAACTTCATACAGAAGAAATCAAAGCTCTAGTCTCTAGCCAATCATGCAAAATAAATTGCTGTAAGTTGTTTCTGTTCCCTTACTACAAAAACTGTCATTAAATGAATACCTTGGATACATATCCAGATGGTCCCTTCATTGTGGCTAGAGCTTAGCTTTCTTTGTCTTTTAGAATTTTGTATTGTGACATGAATTTATGATGCCAAAAGCACTGGAGTTGCCTGTTTGGGCCATTAGGCGGGAAAGCACTCACTGCTTTGCATGCAGAGCGAATTTCTTTGAATGTGACAATGACTGTTTGTCTTCCACAAGGGATGAGGGATTCAATGTCACCAAAATTCGCAAGTTCTTGAATAGTTGATTGCTGGTCATATTGAAATGACATGGTCTTCGGTATCCATCTATTGTGGAGAAAGGAAAAAAAAACACAAAATAATAGCACTAACTGTATTAGAAAAGGATGATCAAATATCTGTTTTCAAATGCATACAATAAGGATTAATACTTTACCACTTCATTAGTCTCTGATGTATTTTGCATAGTTTTTAATGACTGTAAATATGTCATTGAATAGTTTTTAAAAAACTTATCGCTGACACATAATGGCATTTAGATTTTATTGCAGAGTCAGGAAAACGTCTCCCCTAAAATGTTCAGGGAATTCTGAAGGGGTTTTTCCATGGTAGCTTCTTTAACAGTAAAAGCTGAAGATGTCATGAGAAGAAAAGGCATGAACAAGGTTGTCATTGGCTAAGAACAAGTATGGATCTATGATCAAGACTGAGATCATCACATGCAGAAAAAAAGGAAAAAAGGACTCTTTCTATATGCAATATTTTCCTGGTGAAAAATCTCACTTATCCTGTTATTGTTTGCCTTACTCACATTAATGCCTTAACTCAAATTTCTGGAAGATAGTGCAGCTTGGAACAAGAGGCAGCTCAACCTAACAGGCCATATTGTTGCTGACAGACCCACCGTGTTAGTAGTAAGATGTCAGCACTTCAACCTGCATTTACTCTAGTGCTGACATAAGAAGGAGAAGAGCAATTTATTTTATTTGAGACGACATCGAAACCTGACATAAGGTAAGTATTAAAGGGGTGACTACCAGGCATGCTTCTTCCTGGAGTGCACAGCCTTTCTTCCCCCAAAACCTACAAAGTATTGTGAGCCACAGGAGATGACTTGGAGAGCTGAGACTTTGAGGTTCCAAGACCGACTGGTTCTGTGGGAAGAAGGGAGACTGTTGGACAACTTCCTTTTTTAATAGCTAGCATAATTGCAAAGTTCTGACATACAACTCTATTTTACTAACTACCTTTGGGGGGTGAAATATTATATGAGTCTTTTATTAAAATGGCCCGTTAAAATAAGCAATGGTATGTGACAGTGTTCTTGTTTTTGACCTGTTTGTTTTAGAAATACTATCTAAAATGTTCATCCATTCCACATTCCTACTACTGTTGTCATCACACCAATTCCCCAACCTATTCATCCTGCAAAGAAATGAAATTATTTTTTTAGCTTTATCCATTAACCATTTGTTCATCTTTCTTGGATTAGGCCTTGATGTTAATATAGGCATATCTTCTCAAGATATCATCAGTCACTATACTACTATATTAACTGAATTTAGGAAGAATTTGAAACATCTATATCGCTCATTTGGTCCATATGGTTTTAAAACTGTTAATGTGGTTGTAGTTCTCTTATATTTGTACAACTGGTAATTCATAGGTTCCCATGTTTTTATGTACCCTGAATGCAGACATTGGTGCGCAAACTATTCTGAGGACATTAAATTCTATATTGAACTAATATAGTAATCCAATCTCTTGAGCCCCAGAGTGAGTCAAAACATATGGCTTGGTACACAATTTTTAAATTACTGCAAAACTCAAGTTTCTAGGAATACCAGCATAGCTAAATATGGATAAGGATCCTTGTATTCTCCTTCCACAATTGCCTACCAACCTACCAAACACCTGAAAATTTGTACCAGATGTAGGAAGATGGCTGTGTTTCCTTGTTAGATGTAGTGCTCTTTTGCTCAGAAACTAATGCTAATCTTACAATGCCAAATATCAGAATTGGGAGGGAGGGAAACAATATTCTCCATCCAAGATGATGACAAGCAACTCATCATTACAAGTAGTCCTTAATTTAATGACCATTCATTTAGTAACTTGAAATTACGATGGTGCTTTTAAAAAATGACTTACAACTGATTCATACACAATTGTCGCAGCTGTCAGGCTTTGAGGTCGTCTCAAATAAATTGCATTTCAAACAAAGTCTTTGAAGGAAAACTCCTATTTATTAAGCACGACATTCTACACCCGGCTCCATTGAAGCCAACACTGACTTCCAGACCCAAAACCCTCCCTTTCCGTTCCCCACTCTCCTGCACTCATTGGCCATCTTCCAAGTCATTCTACTCCTAATCTACCGCTCCAGCTCAAAGGAATTTCCCCCCTCCCATCCCATCTCCTAGGAGATATTATCTCCAGGGAAAATAAGTAGGTGAAAAATCAAACGTCCCTTTCCAGACGCCTCCGCCTCTCCTTATGTCAGCACTAGAGTAAATGCAGCTTGAAGTGCTGACAGCAGCATCCTGGGGTCATGTGATTCACTTATTGAATATAGCAAAAAGGATATAAAGTTGGACATAACTTGTTTAATGACCACATTGCTTAGCGATGAAAGTTCCAGTCCCAATCACAGTGCTAAGTCGAGGACTACCTGTTGTTTTCCATGCTGAAGCTAGCTGAATTGCAAAGCGCTAAATAAGCAGACTTTACTTCGAGGATCTTGCTGCAGAAACAGTGTCAGGTTCTGATGGCCTTCATTACCATGGCTTGGCTCTTCCATAGATCTCCCATAGAAAATCAATTATTCAGTAAAAAGGTTGATAGGATATTGGATCATGTTCAAAACTTTTATTACACTGTCAGCCTGTGAATATTCATCAAGACTCAAAGGAATCCAATCAATATCAGCGTTTCTATCCTTCACATTACAGGCTCTGCCTATTTCTTTTTCATTTTGTCATCAATAACATCAGACACAGTCTTAGGTATATAAGCAGACGCTCTAACCCTATGAATCAGCACTCAGTCCATGCTAAAATTAATAGTGCCTTTTTATTTGTCAAGCCAATTATAGCAACAGTCGTAGCCATAGCCAAAACCATAGATTACTAGGTTTTTTCCACACTTTTTCATAGTTTTTTTTTAAAAAATAAAGTTTCATTCTATGCCTTAGAGCTACTACCTCTGAATCCAACATCTGAAACATTACAGCTAAGAGCAACAGCTTTACAACTCAAGTTAGCTAAATTGATCCACAACTTGCATTGCCTGCTTTTGTATTTTGAGGGGTTTTCGTTTTGCTTCTAATTAGGTGTTTCATTTGGTTTTAAGGAGTTATTCTGTTTTTGCTGTTTTTGCTGTATTTTGTTTATTAGTTGTGTTATTGAATTATTTTAAACTATGAGTTGCCCAAAGTCACAAATGTTAATGGGCATTTATAGAAATTGGATGAATCATGAATGAATAAATGAATGAATTCAACAACAATTTCAACTGGGAAACTTGACATTTAGATCTAGTCAAATTCAAAAATGTTAGGAATTCTTGGGAGTTTGGCATTCTGATAAATCAACCATCAACAGACACATAAAGCTAAATATCATGTATGCACCATTTAAATGATAAAACCAAAAGTTAAAAAAAAAGTCCATTGTCTTTAGTAACCAGTACCCAATTGAACAAAAAATAGCCAGATAAACAATAAAAGGAGAAACAATGCTCTACTCAAGGAAATTTCAAGGAAGAATCTATACACCAACCATGGCTGGCAGGGTAAGCCACTACATGTAAACCATCATCAAACTTTACTTTTCTATGAACTGGTCGTGTTATTTAGCTAGTAATGAAAGGCTGCATGAAAACAGTCAAACTCAGAAACACCACAAACAACAGTTCAACACAGCTGTACATCAATATTCTCTATTTTTGTCATACTATATTTTGTAGAGGTTAGTAAATTCTGTTTCTCTAATATTGCTTGGTATTAGAAAAGGAATTGTCTATGTAGCAAAATAATAGAGATTTGGGAGCAACGGGTGACAAATGAAACTTAGAGAAAAAGAACAATAGAGACTGAATGGAGTGTAGGAGATGCAATGATTAAAAATAATTGTTTATTTGTATCTCACCTTGCAATGATAGTTGCTAGTGGCATATCTTGTCTATAGACTCCTAAAGGTCTAGGCTGATTGGCAATCTGGTTAGAAACCCTTCTTTTTGTTAGAGGCATATGACTTGGCGGTGGTGAACAATATGCCTCTTTAGGTATCAAATTCATCGAGAAATTGTCAAAGTAGGAAACCTTATAACCTGAAGAGAAGGGGAGAATTGTCTGCAATTTAAAATGTATTGGTGGTTTGGTAGGGTTTCCCTTCCTTATTACTGGCCTTGAAACTATGCCTTTGTTGGTCATGTCTGCAATAGCTGGGTCACCATTTGGCTGGATACTGTAACATGTTCTACATGGGGCTGCCCTTGGAAGCAATCCAAAAGCTACAGCTGGCACAACCCAGGAAGTTTAGCTGACTAAAGTGCTGGCAGATCAACCCCACCAACACAGGATAACTTCTATTTTGAAATTGCTGTATTGCTTACCAGTCAGCTTCCAAGTTCAATTCAAAGCACTAATCTCTTTTAAGTCTTACACAACTCCAATTACATCAGGCTCAGAATTTACACACCCAATTTATTCATTACAGAATGTCCTGTTGACAATCCCTCTACTTTGGAGGTATATCAGGTGTGAACAAGAGAGCAAGTCCTTCCAACAATAGCCCCTTTATTTATAGAATTACCATTCTCTAGAACGGGGGTGGGCAAATGTGGCTCTTGTACAACCTGTGGACTTCAACTCCCAGAATTCCTGAGACAGCTGCCTTAGGAATTCTGGGAATTGAAGTCCACAGGTTGTAAAAGAGCCACATTTGCCCACCCCTGCTCTAGAAGTACAGCACCTACATTTCTAATCTTTTGAAAATAAGTTGATTTTTTAAAAAATTGTGCCATTGTGCCTGTGGCTCAAACTGAAAATATGTGTCTTGATTCTTTAAAAGAAACAGGATTTTTATTGTATTGAATGTTTAATTGGCTGATAAGGTATTGACATCTCAGAGTAGGCGGCAGAAATGAAGGGAGGAAGGAATGTGCCCTTATATTTAATTGTATGATAGCTTATTATTATACTAAATAGTATTATACTACTAAGGATGACGGGAAACAGATCCGTATTTTAACCTGTAATTAACAAACTTAAATTTATAATTTATAAATAACATTCAAACCAGGAAAGGATTGCTGTAATGTGGAGTTTTGATTCTTCAATAAAAAAATAAATAACTCAATGTCTTTTGCTGTTGGTTTTCCCATTTCCTTTTTCAGTCTAATTTCAAATATTTTCTTTCTTATTCTGCTATTAAATCTTTTTTTAAAAAAAAAATCTCTTAATGATCTTTTCTTCCAAGGCACTGAATTGGATTTTCCAGTTGGCACTATTAAAAGCTCTCCTTGCCAGAGAAGATTAATTTTATTGAAATATAATCCTTTCTTTATCCCACTTCAGACATTATTTTTCTTCTGCACATTAGCTTTTTAAAAGTAGGTACAACTTTTCAGACTGCAGTTATTAAGAAGTTAGGAGTTAAATAAACTCAATGCGGTCACTGTTAGAATCTAGGTCAGCCAAATAAAAACTACAACAATGCAATTTTGAAATAGTATTGTTTTGCTTTAAGCCAATTACAGAAGATATGAACTCCATACTAACAACTACATCTCCTTTATCCCCAAATTAATGCAATAGTACCAAACTTCACATTCCATTATCTCACACCTCTATGAATGCCCAATTAGGCTACTACAATGTACTTTACATAGTGCTGCCTTTGGAGATGATCCAGAAGCTAAGCTACAAGTCACATCATAACCAACATCAACAAAAGGCAAAAGTTACCTCAACTCAAGATAGGCATCTCACAACCAGTCAAGCGAGGTCCAGAGCAGAATTTT
Organism: Pituophis catenifer annectens; assembly: GCF_029215685.1. Taxonomy (NCBI): domain Eukaryota; kingdom Metazoa; phylum Chordata; class Lepidosauria; order Squamata; family Colubridae; genus Pituophis; species Pituophis catenifer. The sequence continues at coordinate 72,541,231 of NW_027256883.1, forward strand.
GAATTGCTTCTGAAACTTCAACACACAAGGAGTACACATATTTCTGGAGATGCCAGTGTAGAATTGTGCCTCTATTAAAACTGTTGCACTGGAACATAGTAGGCTTCTGAACCCAACTGAAAATCCTGCTGTATCTTTAAAGTCCTAAGTAGTGCAGTATTGGGAGGATATATCAGGCAACACTTACACCAGAGCTAAAACCACTCATCTAGTCCAGTCATCTGGATAAATCCTTTTGAAACTCTCCCCACTGCTTCACATTCAAGGCACATGGGAGTATGTGGGAGAGACAGTGCCCTTATGGTAGTTTCCATTCCACTGAATTACATTTCCATCCTATCCCTCCAATATATAAATAGCAATAGCACTTAGACTTATATACCACTTCACAGTGCTTTACAGCCCTCTCTAAGCGGTTTACAGAGTCAGCATATTGCCCTCAACAATTTGAGTCCTCATTTTACCCACCTCGGAAGGATGGAAGGCTGAGTCAACCTTGAGCTGAGGCTGAGCTACCACTTTGCAGATATTTTGGAAACAAAGCAGTTTTAAAGGAGAATTTGGATCCATTTGACTGGTTGCGGCATGCTTATCTTCAGTTTAACTTTGATTTTATGTTTTTACTGTGATGTTTTCTGTTTTGATTCACTGCTGTTGCACCACACGGAGTCCTCCAGGTTTGGACCAGGTTTTAGAGTCCATTAAATAAAATTAAAAAAAATAAACTTTGTACCTCCTAGATTTTCTACCTCACCTATTCCCCATCCCAAGAAGCAATTCACAGATGATCAGTTTCATTAAAATTGAGAAATTGCAATCTGTAAAAATATTGGCAACCCCATATTTTCATGTAGAAATATTCTCTAAAGTGGATATATATGTGATAACAACTTACACTTTTGTTGATCTTCACATGCACATTGAACCAATATATCTCTCAGTGGATCAGGCAAATTGTTGTAAAGCATAGAGAGCTTTAGGAATACTTCATTTATCTCATCCATCTTATCACAGCGTTTCAGCTTCTGAGACTTGACCAGTGATGGTAAGTTCAGACTAGATTTTGTCACCGGCCTGATCCTTGAAAGCAAGCTTCCTTTCTTTACTGTTTGCTGATTTGTGGCTGGTCGTGGGAAGTGAAGACATGATCTTTTCCCAAAAAACATTCTGAAAAGTACTGATTTTTTTTTTTTAGTTTTTTAAGGAAAGGAGTTGTTATCAATACAGAACACAATGGCCTTGACTTTCTCTACCTATCGAACTCTGTATATTGGTGGTGAAAAGCCATTTTCTCTGCCCCTACCGCTATGTAATCCAAGTGTCATAACAGCAATGTGATGTCACAGGCAATAATGAGAGACAGAAACTATACGATCAAAATATATTTAATGGCACTGCTGACTTGGCATGATGAACTGGATTTCCAAGAATTAGCATGATGTTTCAATGAGTAAGTTAGATCAAATGAATAAGCCTATTAATTCAGAGAGGATAAGCTTTACTCCCAAACCTCCATCCTGTTTGAAGTTAAATTAACTTCCTCCAGTGAGTCATATCATCCAAATAAAAACCTTTCCTTTCCATGATCATAGAGAAATTCTACAATGTCTCCATAAAAATAGGGCCTCGTTTGGAATTCTGTCTGTGTAGCTACCTCAGTTTTCAGTTGACACATGCATACATACATAGCCACGCTGGAGATTAAATAAGGGCAATAGAAAAGTGGATATGATCCTTTGAACCTGTCCACAGTGATGCAAGCCCTGATCATATCACTGATTTTTTTCCCCTAAAGTAACAAAAATAAAAACATGGGGTAATAAGAAGGGAGGTGAAGTGAAAACCTAGAAACTAAGTCTTACAAAAGGCAGGTAAATCACAACATCCTTGGGAATGTGCTTGCCTATACCTTATTTTCTGCTTTTCCCCAAAGTCATGGCTCTGATTAAAAAAGGCTTTGTTAAGTAGATGAATAATTCTTGGAAGAAGCTTTTATGCAGTTTGACGACACTGAAATGTTTTTCTAGCTTGTTTTCCAGAAAATCAATTTATGCCAGTTCTTTTAAAATATTTTAGTACTCTTCCCCTTGCAAAAAGACTTCTAATTATGGGTTCAAGTGCGTAATTTCTCAACCACAGCAATAAGTACCAAGGGTTCTCACAAAAGATGCGAGCAGGGGTGAAATGCTCCCGGTTTGGACCGGATCGCCCAATCCAGTAGCGATGGAGGAGGGTGGTTCGGAGAACCGGTAGCAAAAATCCCTGCCCCCTCCCCCATGCCCAGCTGAGTCGCACAATCATCAGAGACTTTTTTTTTACTTTTAAAAGGATTTTTTCTACAACCTCTTCGGCCGAAAAAATGCTTTAAAAGTAAAAAAAAGGTTCTGATGATTGGGCGGCTCATCTGGGATCATCAAAGGCAAAAGAAAAAACCCTTCTTACTGCAGCAAGTTTCCAATTTTGTGTGCTAAGGTAGATTTGCATCTTGATCATGTGGTTAGGAGGAATGAAGGAGAGGGGGCCGATTCCTCACTCCAATTGCTAGCAAATGTCCCCCTCCCCGTTTCCATTTGGTGCTTATTTTGGCAAAATTGAAGAGCATGTAAAAGTTGTTGAAAGAAAAATAAATAAATACATCCAGGATCTGTAGAGTTCTTAGATGGGAGTCCATGCAGAAATTTTGTGTTCTTGTTGTTAGATGACATAATTCCCATGAGGGGATTTTATTTCTTTTTGACTGAAAGAAACTTACTGGCAGGCCTGAAGATATAATGCAAAAGATGGCTTCCAGACCTTTACTGCTGTGGGAAACTGGGAGGGGGGATTGTATGGACCAAGGACATCTTGCCCTGCACCTGGAGGGATGTGGCTGGGAGGCATCTCCAGTTGGGACGGTGCTTTGATTGGACCATGTAATGAATTTGTGGGTGATGGGCAGGGACTTGGACTTTCCTTTGGGTGGGGAAAACCTGGAAACTTTCGATTCAGGTTTTCCCAGATGTGCCAATATTTATTTATTTGTTTATGTAATTTATATGCCGCCCTTCTCCCGAAGGACTCAGGACGGCTTACAAAGAAAACATTCAACAATTCAAAAAATTACATAAAAAATTAAAATCAAATTAAAATTTATTAAAATTATTTCAATGTAAAAATCCCCCAATGGATAATTTGTTTAAAATGATTTGATAAAAAAGCCACGTCTTCAGTTCGCGGCGGAAGGAGAGGAGGTCGGGGGCTGCCTAAGCCCGGTGGGCAAACCGTTCCAGAGGGTCGGCGCTCCCACAGAGAACGCTCTCCCCTGGGGGCCGCCAGCCGACATTGTCTGGCTGACAGCATCCTGAGGAGGTCTGCTCTGTGGGAGCGCACGGGACGATAGGAGGATGGCAGGAGATGATCCTGCAAGTACCCCGGGCCTAAGCCATATAGGGCTTTATAGGTGAGCACCAGCACCTTGAAACGGACCCGAAGGACCACCGGCAGCCAGTGCAGCTCGTGCAGGAGAGGTGTCACACGGGAGTAATGAGAAGCCCCCATAACAACCCACGCGGCCGCATTCTGGACTAGCTGTAGCCTCCGGGTTCATCCCAAGGGCAGCCCCATGTAGAGGCGTTACAGTAGTCCAACCGAGAAGTAACAAGGGCGTGAGTGACTGTGGCGAGGGCATACCGGTCTAGGAAAGGGCGCAACTGGCGCACCAGGCGTACTTGTGCGAAGGCCCCCCTGGTCACGGCCGTCAGATGATCTTCTAAAGAAAGCCGTGAATCCAGGAGGACACCCAGATTGCGAGCCCTTTCTGAGGGAGTGAGTACCTCCCCTCCTATCACAAGTGACGGGACCACTAGTTCATGAGATGCCGGCATCCACAGCCACTCAGTCTTGGATGGGTTGAGTCTGAGTCTGTTTCTTCCCATCCAGGCCCACACCGCTTCCAGGCAACGGGACAACACGGAAAGGGCATCCCCAGGGTGGTCCAGGGTGGAGATATAAAGCTGAGTATCATCAGCATATTGATGGTACTTCACCCCAAAACCACGAATGATCTCACCCAGCGGCTTCATATAGATGTTAAAGAGCAGGGGGTAGAGAACCGACCCCTGAGGCACCCCACATGTGAGGGGCCTCGGGGAGGATCTCTGTCCCCCCGTCCATACAAACTGCGAGCGGTCCGAGAGGTAGGAGAACCACTGTAAAACAGTGCCTCCTACCCCCAACCCCCCGAGTCGCTGCAGTAGGATACCATGGTCGATGGTATCAAAAGCTGTTGAGAGGTCAAGAAGGACCAGAATGGAGGAGCAACCCCCATCCCGGGCCCGCCAGAGATCATTCACTAGGGCGACCAATGCCATTTCCGTGCTGTAACTGCGTCTGAAACCCGATTGGTATGGGTCCAGGTAGTCCGTTTCCTCCATGAACTGAGGGAGCTGCTGTGCCACCACGGACTCCACAACCTTCGACTGGATGATAGTTGTTCAGGGAGTCTGGATCCAGGGTGGGCTTCTTAAGGAGGGGTCGAACCACCGCCTCTTTAAGTGTGACGGGGAAGACCCCTTCCTTCAAAGAAGCATTGATAACCGCTTGGATCCAGCCTCCAGTCACCTCTCTGGCTGCAGAAACAAGCCAGGAGGGACATGGGTCCAATAAACACGTGGAGGCACCCAGCCGACCCACGATCCTGTCCATTTCATCCACTGAAACAGGCTCAAACTCAACCCAGGTGTCACCTTCAAGACAAACCCTTGTCTCCTCGATGGACTCTGCCCAGTCAGAGTCCAACCCAGTCCGGATCTGAGCGATTTTATCTTGCAGAAACTGTACAAAATCCTCAGCTCTGCCCGGCAAAGGGTCCTCCCTCGTTCCATGATTGAGAAGAGAGCGGGTCACTCTAAACAGGGCTGCTGAGCGGTTTTCTGCAGATGCAATGAGAGCGGCGAAATAATGACGTTTTGCCGCTTCCATCACAAGATAAGACCTAATATGGGTTCTTAATTGTGTTCGGTCAGATTCAGAGCGTGAGGCTCTCCAACCGCCCTCCAGGCGTCTTTTCCGACGCTTCATTTCCCTGAGCTCCGCGGTAAACCATGGGGATCTGTGTTGGGCCAGAGGCCGTAAAGGCGCGATTTGACCCAAGGCCCCCACCGCAGCCTGTTCCCAGGCCGCCACCAGGGCCTTGGACGAATCGTGGGTTAAGGTGGTGGGAAATGACCCAAGCTCCATCAGGAACCTTTCAGGGTCCATCAGATGCCTGGGGCGGAACCATCTCACTGGTTCCGCCTCCCAGCGGCGGGTTCTAGCGGAGGGAAAGTCCAGCCTAAGGAGGGAATGATCGGTCCATGACAGGGGGAAGATGGATAGATTCCCCCTACCCCGATCATTTATCCATTCTCCAGAGAGAAAAATCAGGTCGAGTGTGTGTCCTCCTTTGTGAGTTGGGCCCTGTACAACCTGAGTTAGGTCCATGGCCGTCATGGAGGTCATGAACTCCCGGACTAGCTCAGATGTCTCCCCGACCGATGGCAAGTTGAAGTCTCCTACAACCAAAAGGCTGGGGAGTTCAACCGCCAACTCGGCCAAACATCTAGTAGTGTGGGCAGGGCTGAGGCTACGCAGCTGGGAGATAGGTACGTAACCAACAGACCCGTCTGAACTCCAGAGTCCCACTTCAAAAGGAGTGATTCACATCCACCTATCTGAGGAACAGTGACCTCCTTAGGACTAAGACTTTCTCTAATGACTACCACCACACCCCCACCCCTACCCTGGAGTTGCGGCTGGTGCAGCACACGAAAGCCTGGGGGACATAAGTCGGATAGAGGGACACCTCCCTCCGGCCCTAACCAGGTCTCCGTGATGCAGGCCAGGTCCACGTCCTCCTTGTCAATTAAATCTTGCACGAGGAGGGCCTTGTTCATCACGGACCTGGCATTTAGGTACACCAGCCGGAGTCCAGGGCTCCGCACTCCTATACCCACAGGGGAGCAGGGGGAGACTGGGGGGGGAGGAGTGCACCACCGTTTGGACACAATGGCGGCGATCTCTATATGACATCTCTAATGAAATGGAACTTTGAGGAACTTCAAGCCTCGGAGTCTTATTTCATTGGGGTGTTACTTGGAACTCTGACATTTAAGGAGTTATTTGAGTTTCTTGTTAGTGAAATAGAGCCACAGCTTTCTCTCAAAATTAGCATGTATTATTTTCCCAATAATGCAACGATAGGTGTTTTACAGCACTAAATATTACTATCTAAATATTACCATGTAGTTAAAATTGAGTATAATCGATAAACATACAGTAATAACAGCATAGTTTTCAAGTCACAAAAACTTCTAATTTCACTTTATTTTGCTTTGCTCAGACTGCATCCACATTTTGTAGTTTGAGTCATAATATCCTGGTGATTGGTGACGTATTAATACTGTAAATTGGCATTGTTTCTCCAATGCAAGTTCCCCAGAGTTGCTCAACAGTGAGACGGATAGCATATAAATTTAATACATACATACATACATTCATACATAAGTAAGTAAATAAATAAGTAAATAAATAAGAACTCTGTTGAGTTTTCCCAGAGGAGCCTCTCCTTCTTCTGATTTTGGTTTTTGTCTTTAAGTTTGTTTTTAATTCCCCAGAGGCTGGTAGATGGACTAATTAGTTGTAATGATGACACCCAAGTGAAGGCATAATGACTCCCTTTAGTTTTTCCCTAACTCAGGGGTGTCAAACTCACGACGTCACAGTGGTGTCACATGACATATCGGGACTTTTTCCCCCTTCCCTAAACCGGGCATGGCCAACGTGTGACGCATCTGGCCCACGGGCCAGGAGTTTGACAGCCCTACCCTAACTGATAAATAAAAGTCTGAGAGCAGTTGTTTTTTCCAATTCTCTTTGAAGGCCTATTTCTAACACATCACATTTGTTTGAAATAAAAGGAACATTTATTTTACCTACAAATCCTTTTTGTGTAAAGTGTTCTTTTATCATTGGTTGTTTAAATGACTTTGGTAAAGGGAGAATGTCCAGGCTAGTGACATTTTTTTAAAAAAATTCCCATATTCAAGTCCGCAAAAAGTCCTTTCTTTATCTGTGTCTTTGCCTTTACATTTGTCTCATCCATAACAATATATGTTAAATTTAAGAGGAAAAAAAACCCATTAAAAATTGCTAAAAACTATACAATTAAATGGGCAGGAGTGACCAAGAAAATGTCGCTATATAGGAGAGGCAGGTGAAATAGCCACTGCAACCATCTTAAGTGTGAAGTGGTTGCCAAGCAGCAGAATTATGATCACATGACTGTGGGAGTGCTGCAACATTTGGAATTTTGAGGATCCGTCATAAATGTCACTCATTCAGCGCTACTCTAACTTTAAACAGTTACTACCTGTATGCAAGTTCTTGCATGAATTTGGCAGCACATCTACATTATTTTCACAGGAAGGCAATCAAAATAATTTCTACACCTGGAAAAAATGATTGAGCAGGGTTCCTTTTAGTTAATTTTAAGTAGACAGAAAAACAGGAAGTGATAGTAGATACGGCTTCCAATAGAAATTAGATTATCCCATTCCTCACTGATATCCCTGAGATAGAAAAATTAACATTATAAGCAAGCTACTGACATATCCTGTTACTGAACTACTTACCTATTAGAATATAGAATAAATACATAAACTGAAAAGTAAGCTTTATCAGAGACAATATTAAAAAATAAAAAATTAAACTATTAAAGAAAATTTCTCTTTCACAACAGATTCACAGCTCTGTGTTTCAGCTTATCAGTTGCAGTGACAAAGACATCATTTTGGCTTTTCATTGTCTGGTTCAGCCTTCACATCAAGTCTTATACATTTCTGTCCAAAATTTTCCACTTGCCCTATATAAGAAGGGAAAGATATTATTAACAGTATTTGATATCACTGAGCAAATTGTTCCTAAACATCTTTTTGTATTATCACAAATTATTTTGCATTACAACAATCTATGCAGTAGCACAAAACATCTAGGAACAGAATCAAGCATACAATACTTACAACGTGTTTCCAATTCTGACCTACTATAACAAAAGTTAGAATTTCAAAAAAGTCACCTATGCTAAATCGCAGATTCATAAAATATTCCGCATACTCTTCATTTTGGTTTAAAAAAACAAGGGGTTGGGAGGAGAGGAGGGGAAAAAAAGTCGCATGGCTTCAGGAAGAATAGCATGAGCTAATCTGTTCAAGCAAGGGAACGTTGTCCTCTCTCCCCACCAAAGATTATGGCACAGATTTTAACTAGAGTACAGTCTTCCCCGCCAAATGCAAACAGGCTCCCCCGAGCTGAAGGCGCCTATAAAGACCTCGCAATGGATTATATCTCTCCACCGCACAATCCCCACACCGCGTCAGGGACCACCACTCCACTTGCCTTCATTATGACCCAGCTAACCAGGCGAAGGGAGCATTTCACATCACCAGGGCAGAGCTGCCTGGGCCCGAGAGTCTACCTTTTCCCGTTGCTCTTTCCTCCCGAGAGGCCAACTGGATGCGCCCCATCAGGATTAGGAAGGGAGCGGGCGGCCAGAAAGGACCCGAGTGGGCGCGGGGAAAAGCGACGCCAGGGGAAAGAAAAGAGACCGACGCCTCGCCCTTGACAAACCCCGAGGGTCCTGGCAAGGCTGCGACGGGGACTGGGTTATTCCCATGGCGAGTAGCGGCCCGCCACGCACCCTGAAGGCCGAGGCGGAGGCGCAAGGCGCTAAACCCAAATTCCGCTCCGCCGCGTCCTGCCCCAGCATGTACCCAGCGAGTGGACGCTCTGCTTCTCCTCCTAAGAAAGAAACGCAGCGAAGTTTCACAAACTTCCCAGGGTAGGGAACGCAGGCGGAAGGCAGGGTGGGAATCCCCGACACCCCCCACCCCAAAAAAATCGCCCTTCGAGCGATCCGCACTCCCCAAAGAGAGGTGCTCCTGCCTGCCTCATGGCCAAGTCGGGCCGCCCTTGGCTTGGCGCTCGCCTCTCCCTAGGTCTCTAGATTTATTTATTTTTTACATTTTCAAATTTAATGTTTTTCTATACATCACATGATATTATTAGGTAGTATTATATTAGTGATATAGTAGTATGATATTTAAACCTGAGTTATTGTGTTTTTATTATTTAGGGAGGTTTTTTTCCTGTCGAATCTGGGTTTGTTTGAGTGTCAAAGCTGATTAAATAGGTAAAAATTTAATAAAAACCCAGGTAACAAAAAAAAATGTGGGTTTTTTTTTGTTATCTTGAGTTTTTTTGTTCCGTGTCTGGGTTTATTTGAGCATGATTAAATAGGTAAAAATAAGTTAGTTTAAACTGTATGGTGATTTTTTAATTATCTTTTGTGTGTATGGGTGTAGAATCCAGGTTTATCTGAGCATGAAATCTTGGGGTTTTTTTAGGAAACCCTGCTAGCAACTCTGGCTTGGAAGAGGGCAACCTGTGGGAATTGACAATGCTCTGGCTTGAAAGGAGAGTTCAGCTACTGCTTTGACACAACTGACATTTCATTGTCATTGTGGGTCTAAGGACCACTTGCTTCAAACATTGCACAGTCAACCACAGGTGTAAGGAGGAACAGGTTTAATCTCAGCTCCTCACGCTATACTGCCCACTTTCAGGTTTTTACATGTGGCATGCATGTAAAATATTTAAAAATGCAGGTATACAGTCAAACATAAATGAGAATGTAAAAAGTATTTTGGTGAGAAAGTATATTTAATCCTAATCTACTGCTATTTCATAATTTGTGTTTTAAAAATAGTCACAGAAATATTATAAAATTAAAGGTTTACCTTTCCACCTGATAGGTAACCTAATGCTTTCTGCATACTTAGAAGTATAGCTAGTCTCATTTCCAACAAGCATACAAATATTAAAGGATTATAATCCCAAACATCTGGGGCTGCTGGTTTATTATCCTGGTATTTATCATGCCATATTGTCCTTTCTTTTCTAGCTCTGCCTCTTCCGGTCAGTATGACCACTGCAGTCTAATTTTCTGAATTAATTCATTCCTAAATTCAGTAATCTTTTTCTCACCCTTTCAGGCAGCCAAGAAAATCAAGTAGGGTTTGTACTTTTATCACATCTAATTTACTGTCTACCATACATACAATATCTTGTCCTTTATTCCCAATTCATTCCTAAGAAAATATACTATCTATTTTCAGTAGTTTCGGGAGGAGGCCTATCTTTGCAGAAGTCATTTTGTTGCAGGGTTACAATTTTCCCGATCCTTTAATACACTTTCAATCAAGTGTTCATTGATTTCTTACTATAATGTCCAAGGTGACTATTTGTATTATATGGAAAACAGTTATCAAATGTTCTATTTTGGACAGCATGTATCCTCCCATTATTTTGGAATCATTTTTAAGATTATGATTTGTTTGCTTCATTTAAGTTTCTTACAGCGTCACACCGCCTAAATACACTATTGCCTTTAAGAACAAACACTTAGAGTTATGCTTCTTTTTCTTTCCAAAATAACTTCCAGACTGATAATCCTTTAGAAATGCCCTTTTACTTCTTGAAACCTGACTTTCTCCTATGCCGTGCTGAAACCCAGTTTTGTGTGGTTCCTGAATAAATGCGATTTATGTTTCAGAGGGCTAAAGTAAGGAATATTTTGTTTTAGGGGGAAAAACCCAAAACCTTCAATTTTACCTTTTCTGTCCTCTGATCTTACTTTAACAACTGCTCTTACTGTTGCTTTGCAACCTGTCATTCCTGACCATAATTTCTCTACATCCTCTCACTACTCCGGAGGGCTTTTTAAATTTAACTTTGCATGCAAAACCTGGTAAAATATAATTTGGCACTGTCCTATATTAACAAATCTATTATTATTTTCATTACTTGTTCATCCTGATGTGCATATTTTTGTGTCTCTCATAATTCTCATATACATACAGGCTGGGTGAAAAAAGCCAGGTTGACAAATTTGCCAATTTGAAGGAAAAAAAAGAAGCCATTCCTGGTATTTATGGGACAACTCTGCCAATCAGCAACTTCTCTCATCAGGTACATCAATCTCTTATTAAATGAATCTATTCTTGTATGCCGAACTCATTCTATACCATATCTGCTGTTTAATAATAAATGGATGGTTTGTCATATTGTTAGGAAATGGTTATTTGTCTAACTAGTTGGTCAGGTAATATATAAACCAACAATGTATGTTTGCAGTCAGAAAGGTATATTGTTTTAAGACGGTATTGCATCATCCTGTATCCTGATTGGCTAAACTCTGTAGCCAATGTACTTAAGGGAAGTCAGGATCATGGCTTGTGTGGATACTACACCATTTTACTTGCTTATTTGCTGTAACTCTCTACCTGATCTCTGCATGATCACTGTTTGATCATAGCTTCATGTTGTTTTCTACTATTTATTGAATGTTTTGATATTGAACTTGTTCCTGTTTTGAAACTCAAGAAGAACTGTTTTATTGTGTATGACTACAACTGGTAAGAAGACTTTGTACTTGAAATATCCCTGGATTGATCTTTTAACTCTCGTCTTATCTGTGTATGACTTGGATTATTTTTGGACTTTGCTTTACTTTTTTCTAAAAGTAAAAGACTACAACAACTCAGTGTGTTTGTATGTTAACTGTGATTGTTCACAACCACTCCCAGTTGCTTTTCAGGCGTTTACTCAAAGGGTACTTTGCTCAATAACCCACAACATCGGTTATGAGCCAAGAATATCCTTAACACATATAATTATAGCTATAGAAAGATATTTCAGAGCACATGGGAGCAGGAACATATCACCTGCTATCTGCAAGCCCTCAAAGCGATTGTACCTTTTCTTTGGACCATGCATCTACCCACCAGAACTGCCATATGATTCCCAGGAAAAGATGTGGCTGCTTTAAATACTTGCAGGCAAATGCTACACCTGTACTGCTAAATCTGCTGGAGCATCTTTCCTAAAGCTGTATTCAAAGTGCTGTATGGCCTTATAAATGTACTTCATTATCATTTTTGAAGAAGCAAAATATACTCACATCTCAAGTCAGAACATTAGGCAAAGAAAGACCAGTCAAATATTGAATAAACAATGAAGCCTGCTATTTTGATACATACTAATACAGGGGTCCCCAACCCCTGGGCAGCGGCCCACTACTGGGCCGTGGCTTATTCACAACCAGACCGCACAAGGGGTGAGCACAAGTTGAACTAACTTGTGTAAGTCGAACTATGCACTACCACTCACCCAGGCCAGTTCCCCTCTCACCCTCTCTGGCAGGCCATCAAGCTGCAAAAGGTGGGGACCACTGTATTAATATCAATCACAATTGAACAAAAGTAGTCACAACTGTAGTGCAGTCACTGTAATACTATGCTGAATACAACCAAGTACATTGGTTAAATTTTGAAGGTTTGGGCATTGTTTTTAAAGAAAACTTTTTTTTTCAGAGGTACATGTGTCATATGTTGATTATTTTGTAGCAAAAGAAGTTATAAATAAGAAAAATAAATGAAGATTAAAAAAGTATTTTGTAAGAGTAAATCAAATTCCTAAGAATAAGTCAAATTCATTTATATGCTGTATTTCATGTGACTTTTGATTATTTGCACCTGTATTATCACATACTTGATCTCTCCCATTTAGAGAATCACCTATATATAATTAGACTGGGAAATCAAAAAATAAAGAAAATCCAGAATAAGGCCATAGTGAACCATTTCCATATTCTTGCCCCACCCAAAGGACTTGTCTGCATAGTGAGTCAAACTCAATTTGAGGGAAACTTAAGATGATATAATTAGGAAGGGTTAGCTTCACGTTCTAAAATAATGTAGTTATTTTACTTTCCTAAAATGCGGCCTCAAATTGATTGTTTAATGCTTTTCAGACTGCATCATAGCTAGTGTAGCAATGTTTAATTTATAAGAATAATAAACTCAAGGATAACTCTGGATGGCATACGGTAATAAAATTATTACCAAAATAATACAAGTAAAAATGTATGGTTCATTTATATGCAGTTAAGAAAACTAAACTTGAGTTTAATTACAGGAATCGTATGTCTATAGTCTGGAAACTGACTGTTCTGCTGAAAAGAAATTTCATTCACCAGAAGGTAAGCTTGCCACAGGAAGCACAGATATTCTTTATGTTAAGAAATTAAAAAACAATTTATATAAATAAAGGTAACTTTTGCTCTTTTGCAGGTACTCCTACAAGCACATTTTACAAGGTAAGGGCAAAAATTATTAAACTCCATTAATAATGTTATAGCAACCTATGCTAAACTGACATCATTTTTATTTCAAAGGAAGTATTGCATATATTATTCTGGTATGAGTTGACTTCCGTATTCTCTAAACCATTTAAATCTTGATTTTCCAATCCATCCACAAAATGCATTAGACTTTTAGTTATCCACAATATTGTAGTCCCATGCATGTTTGTTCTGAGGCCTGCTTCCTCTTATTGGATCCCAAGAGCCATATGTTAATTCTCCCTTTCAGTGAATCTCATATTTTATTGCCCCTTTTGTCTTTTTGAGCCCAACTGTTTTAACGTCTGGAAAATGCATTGTAAGCCGCCCTGAGTCTCCGGAGAAGGGCGGCATATAAATCAAAATTAAAAAAATAAATATTTTTTTTTTTAAATTCCATATATATATAAAGTTTATTGTCATTGTACGTATATACTCAGTATACCCATACAACGAAATTCACATAATACCCAGAGACGAAGCCCAACACACATGACAATCCCCAGATAAACCTCCACCCACCAAAATTCCCCCCCCCAACCCCCCCCCCCCTTAACATCTACACAACAGACCAAGTAATGCTGTCCATCAGCTCACTGATGGTGGCCCTTTAGTTCATTGTTGAGTGCAATTATAGCTCTGGGATAAAAACTATTCAGAAGATGTGTGATCCGAGTTTTAATTGTTCTGTATCTTCTGCCAGAAGGCAAATGTCCAAAAAGATTGTAAGGAGGATATTTTAAAGTCTTTTTAAAACTGTTTTAAAGTCTGGAAAATTCCAAAGAGATAGGGTGAGGATGGAGACAGACAGTAGACACTTAAGAGTTTAATATATTTTAAGCCTTTGTGTGCCCCTCCTCCCAATCCTGTTTGGAAATTAAAGCAAAGGGAAGATTAAAGACTCAAGCTTATTTTCATCATAATTTCTAGCCAGCTGGCAAGGAATCATATAAATCAAAACATTCTGTGGTTGGAACCTTCTGTTTTAGAGATAGAATTACTTTAGTATTGGTAGTAAGATTATGTTAAACTGTTTCAACAGTAAATAGGCATTCATTGTAGTTTGCATGTAAGTCCAACAATTTCAGCAACAATTGTTATGCTGAACCCACACAAATCTTTTCTTGTTTCTTCATTTATACTTTCTTTTATTGAAATATAGCACAGCTTTAACCATCATTAAACTTGTCTCTGAATTCCACCCAATGAATACTTAGGACTTTTCACTGAGTATTTTTCTTAGACCTAATTTTTGGAGGGCCCTGACCCTGCTGGCCTTTCATAAGGCTGAAAAGATCTGGTTCTGGGCCTAGGCTTGGAGTCCTGAGTGTTTGAAGGGACCTGTCTCCTGTTGATTGTGATACCTTCCTTGGCTTCTGTATATTTTAGTTCTTGTATTCGTAGTTGGAATTGTTTTTAACCTATTGTAATATTGTTCATCTCCTGGGTCACTTGTTGAGATGGGCAGCTGTGCAGATTGATCAAACAAACAAACAAAGGAATATTTTATTTATTCATCTTTACCTTAAATATAGGAGACGTGGGGAACTTGAAACCTTAATACTAGGCCGAAGCCCATTTTGTAGCCATCGGAGCTTTCGCTTACTACCAGTGTTGAAAATTGATGGTAATTTCATGCTATTCTGATTCAAGACAGAATACAACTAGTATAAGCCTTAAAAATAGGTTTAATATGGCTTTTTTTTTTAAAGGAATGTTTGAAAATCTTTCACCCAAAACTGGGAGAACAAATGGAATATCCTTGTCCCACCTCTATTTATATCATGTCTCCCGCCCATAAACATTGCTGTGTTGTCAACTGTGATCCATATCCATTCAGCCCGTATAACCCAGGCTCTGTCAAAGTTGACCCCCTTCTTTAGAGATTTCCAGAAACCCACAACATAAATGAAATCAATTAAAATTAAAATAATTATAAAATAAAACAGCAGAGAAAAAGCAATTGAATAACTAAAATCTTAAAATAATGATTTAAAAAAATAGGATTAATTGCCAAAAGTCCTCTTAAACAGAAGGTCTTTATCCCCTTCTGAAAAACTGTTAGAGAGGAAGTGGGATGAGATCTCTAGACATTCATACTTCCTCTTTAATTCTTATGTGTGTCTCCATTTGTCTATCATTTGCCTTAAGTCTTTCCAGACAGATTATTTTATTGAATTCTGGAATCACAAAAAATCATTTGAAAAAAGATATACTGTATTTTCTTAAAAGGAAAACTATCTTGGATTATCTCAAATTACCCTAAGGGAAAATGAGACAGAAAAACATCGTTAGTTTCTTCTCACTGGACTTTAAAGGTAAATAATGTTGGGAAGCCTTGATTTTTCTTTCAAGTAATTGTACAATATTTAAATATGAGTTGCACATCTGTGGAATTTCTCAGCCCAACATGTGGAATTGGGTATAGGCTTGAAATAAAACACATAGCTCAAAATAGTCACTGAATTTTATAATGCATGTTTTGTTTAATAAATATTACAGTGACTCTGTTCTTTTATAGGACCACTATAAAGCTGCAATTGAACAGTTGACAACTCTTAACACGTCAAAAAATTCTAGGACAACACAGGTAGTATACGTTTGCAAAACACTTTCCATAATACAAATTACTTATGCTTAAATTTCAACAATTTTTCCAAGTTGCATACCAATTGTACTTTTGTTTAAACCATTTTACATTTTTCAGCTGAATTCCAATAGCAACAAACAAGGGCAATTCCATTCCTGGAGCCATCTACCTAATCAAGGCAATACTTCTGTCAGCAGGTAAAAAAAAATATTGTCCGGGTGACTGGGCTTTGTAAAGGCCTCTGATGGTGAAACACAGGCAGGGGGCGCCACATGCGTCAATCTGGAGCTCATTTCTTGGCTGCAGAGACCTTTCCTGAGGCCCTCTGATTGCAAAATGAAGGCTGGGGGCGATCTGTGCAAGCGGCCCAAGTTGGCCAGCGAGGCGGGGCGTGGGAGGCCTGACTGCAACTGTCCTAAGGTAAGCGGGTGCGGGGCATATAGGGCAGCTCCACCTCTCCACCCCATCCCCGCACTAGCTTGATTTTTATCTATGCACCTCGCCCCACCTCATGCAACCAGGTGCAAAGGCCCTTCCAAAGGCCTCTGACAGTGAAATAGGCCGGGGGTGTGGTGCCACACACATCATTCTGGAGCTCGTTTCTTGGCTGCTGAGGCCTTTCCAAAGGCCTCTGATGGCAAAACGGAGGCCGGGGGGCACCACGTGCAAGTGGCAAGTGCCTGCAGAAGTGGGCCAGCAGCAGTCACACCAGCTCATGCTGGACGGGGCTGTCGGTGCTGCTGCCATGGGGTCACTCAGTGGAAAAGACATCCCCCCAAAATAAAACCTAATGCCTCATTTGGAAGCAAAAAAAAAGACCAGGTTTTATTTTCTGAGAAACACGTTATTAATAGCAATTGTTAATAATTAATAGCAATCTTAAAAGTCCGTATGTTGAGCAATTTAAATTACCATGCTCTTGGGGTGTTTAAGCAGAATTTGGGAGTTCAGGGTCTCCATTGGTGACTATTCACATAATCACTTTTGCTTTGGAGCAGGTGTGTAGTAAGTCGAATATGAGGAACATTTATATATATCTTTCGTGGAGGGCAGATCACTTTCTAATCCAGATGAAACTAGCTACCCAAGTTCTCCACAGTACATATAGCCTAATTAAGATGATGCAGCCCAGGTGCTTTCTGTACCTAGCTGGTTTCTTGTGGGCCCTTAAGAAATTTCTAGGCAAGCTTGCAGCAATTCCCTTTATCCTGGTGACATGCGAGAGTTGAAGCAGTAGAAAAGATGTTAGGTTGTCATCCTGCAATGCTCTTTAGAGGCCAATGACCTTATTTTTTAAAAAATGAAAAACCAGTTGCTGTCCGACCTGGATGTTCTTACAGGTGAGCATAACATTTTGCTGATAAGAGTCATTCAGATTTGTCAAGTCATGATGGTGTCTGTTGTCTGTTGTGTTGACTGGGAGCAACATCCTGCCCTATCATCTGAGAATTCTTCTGATTTGTGAGCTGTGATAAAGTAGATGAGGTGCCATATATTTTCAGTCACTTGTGTGCTTGATTCTTGCCCCTTCTGGGAAAAAAATAATAAATAAGTGTAAACTCTTATTTCAGAGTATTCTATGTGGCACTTCAGGGGCAACTAGTTTTTCATACAGATTTTGTGATGCCTTTTCATAAAGAGGACAGCGTGCAAGCACAATTTCAGCTTCTTTTCATTTTCTCTTCAGAGACTTCAATAAACCTGATGCAGAATTGGGATCTGGCTCCAGTGACGGTCTTATAAATTTAGCCACTACTAATCCGCCAGTACATTTTTTTACGAAGAGATATCACCCTGTTTCTTATCCAGAAACTAAGAAGACTGCATTAGAAAAAAACTGCAGAAAAGATGACGGAGACTCTCTCAAAAAGACCAATGAAGTTACCACTTCAGATTCTTACCTTGCTACGGATAGTAGCAGTGATGACATACATTCAGCAAGTAAATGGAAATGGAAAAAAAGAAATGTTAACGCAGAAAACAAGCATTTAGTAGAAGAAAAGGAAGTGACTGAGAGTGAGAAAAGAAATATAGCTTTGCTGAAATATTTCAAAAATCTAAATGTTAACATAAAGACAGACCCTTTCTTGGACCAGGAAGATGCTCTCTCTTTGCTTGAAAATGACAAGTTTCCATACCCTGATTTTCTTCCTTCACCCTATAATAATTTAGATTTAAAAAAATTGTCCTTATCCAAGTCCGACAGTTGGAAATCATCTATAAATCCACCACTTAATGACTCACTTGATAAAATTGTCTCGCGTCTTGTAGAAATGGAAAGGTTACAGCACTTAACTATCTTAAGAGAAAAGAGAAGAGAGGCTGTTTCTGCAGTTTCGGCTGCTAGCAATCGTTCGATTTCTACAAAAGAGTTACACCAATCGAAACAGCCAAGGCCACTTGATTGCTTGTGTTGCCTGTTTAGGCCAGAAAGAGACGTTATAAAATGCACTTGTCAACAGTGTCACGGTCACAAAAATTCTGCAACCTCTATACGTTCATCTTCAAAGTCCTCATAAGCATCATGCCATAATTTAAGTGCATCAGGATTCTAAGGGGGGAAAAAAATCTTTTTGAGGGAACTTGCGGCAAATGCAGGATGATGATAGATGAGTAGGAATGAGGATATGGAACAGAAACATTTTTGTAGCAATAAGATTTAGTTGCTTGTTTCTTCCATAAGATTATGTTCTTTGATGAGCTTAAATTGGCATGAAATTGTTTGCACGGATAAAATGATAGACATTGTTAGAGGCAAAGCTTTCATGGATATTACTGTGTTGGACTACTCTATGAATCTAGAATCACAGCCCATCTGAAAGGTGTATATTGCAGCTTAGTGATCGCCTCATTCTGTTTCAGAGAATAAACATTAAGTTGAAGAGTAGAAAATTGCTATATTTGAGGAAAAGTATTTTACAACCAGTATATTAACTCTTAAAATTATTCAGTCTCAGTAGTGCTTATATCTGTATGACTCTTAAATGACCCTGAATCTGCCTTTGAGTGCAGAGAGAACCCAGGAATGCTTAAAAAGCACCTGCAAATGCTCAACAAGAGTTTGTTTAGTGAAGTTACAACGGCACTGAAAGAAGTGACTTACGACCATTTTTCAGTTAAAACTTTGCAGCATCCCAATGATCTCATGATCAAAATTCAGATGCTTAGCAACTGGTTCATATTTATGACCGTTGCTGTGTCCCAAGGTCATGTGATCCCCCTTTTGTGACCTTCTAACAAGCAAAGTCAGTGGGGAAGCCAGATTCACTTAATGATCAGGTTACTAACTAATCAACTGCAATGATTCTCTTACCAACATGGTAAGAAAGGTCAAAATAGGGGCAAAACTCACTTAACAAATGTCTCACTTAGCAACAGAAATTTTGGGCTCAATTGTGATCCTAAGTCGAGCACTCCATGCAGCCATACAATATGGCTATTTCAACTAGGACCAGAATCGCCGTTGCTTGCAACATAGCTGTAAAGGGCAACCTTGTGTGACTGCATTGCTCGGGTGGCAATCCCAGCAGTAGTTGTGGCTGCGGTTGTAACCTCAGAACTGCATTGTTTGTTAAGCAGGAAGAGATGGGAATTCCAGGCAAGAAGTGCTGGAGGAGTGCAGATGCTACAGGGAATGTCATGGGCAGGTGGGTAAGAAGATGGAACGGGTGTTATGGGGGTGCCTTGACTCAGCGCTGAGGCACAGACGGATTAAAGGCTGTGGACAGGCTACAGCAGGTGTTGGTTAGTGTTGCAGGAGTCTCCAACCTTGGCAACTTTTAAGCCTGGAGGACTTCAACTCCCAGAATTCCCCAGGCAGCTGTGGGAAGTCTCCAGATTTAAGTCCTCCAGATTTAAAGTTGCTAAAGTTGGAAACCCCCGTTACGGAGTACAAAACCCCTGGGATCTAGCTACTAAGAAGTCTAGCTACTTCTCCGCTCTTATTGCATCTGCAGAGAACCGCCCAGCTGCACTGTTTAGGGTGACCCGCTCCCTACTTCAGGTGGGGATACGGGAAGATCCCTTAAAGGGTCGAGCTGAGGATTTTGTACAATTCCTGCATGATAAAGTCGCTCAGATTCGGGAAGGCCTGGACTCCGATTGGGTAGATCCAGGGGAGGAGATGGGGGCAGGTCTTGAGAGCGTTATCTGGGAAGAGTTTGACTCTGTGGCTCTTGAGGACGTGGACAGGATTCTGGGCAAGCTTAACGCTGCCACACGTTTATTGGACCCGTGTCCCTCCTGGTTGGTACTGGCCTCCCGGGTGGTTACACGAGGCTGGCTCCAGGGGATTATAAATGCTTCTCTGAGTGAGGGTGTCTTTCCCGCCGCCTTGAAAGAGGCGGTTGTGAAGCCCCTCCTCAAGAAGCCTTCCCTGGACCCGGCTATATTATCAAATTATCGTCCAGTCTCCAATCTTCGCTTTGTTGCGAAGGTTGTTGAGAGTGTGGTGGCGCGACAACTACCCCGATACCTGGATGAAGTTGTCTATCTGGATCTGTTCCATTTGGGCTTCAGGTCACGATACAGCACGGAAACGGCATTGGTCGCATTGGTGGATGATCCCTGGAGGGCTCGGGACAGAGGTTGCTCCTCTATCCTGGTCCTATTAGATCTCTCAGCGGCTTTTGATACCATCGACCATGGTATCTTACTGCACCGGCTGGAGGGGTTAGGAATAGGGGGCACTATGCTTCGGTGGTTCTCCTCCTTCCTCTCTGACCGTTCGCAGTTTGTGTTGGCAGGGGGGCAGAGGTCAACCTCGAGGCACTTATTTATGGGGTGCCGCAAGGGTCAGTCCTCTCACCCCTTCTGTTCAACATTTATGTAAAACCGCTATGCGAGATCATCCGTGGTTTTGGGGTGAGTGTTCAGTATGCTGATGACACACAGCTATACATCTCCACCCCAGACCACCCCAATGATGCCCTTGCTATGATGTCCCGTTGCCTGGAGGCCGTGCGGATCTGGATGGGGAGAAACAAGCTCAGACTCAACCCCTCCAAGACCGAGTGGCTGTGGCTTCCGGCGTCCCGGTATAGTCAGCTAGTACCATCACTGACAATAGGGGATGAGATCTTGCTCCCCACAGAGAGGGCCCGCAACTTGGGTGTCCTCCTGGATTCACGGTTATCTTTAGAAGATCATTTGACAGCGGTGGCCAGGGGTGCCTTTTATCAGGTTCGCCTGATCCACCAGTTGCGTCCCTTTCTGGATCGGGACGCCTTGCGCACGGTCACTCATGCCCTAGTTACCTCCCGTATGGACTACTGTAATGCTCTCTACATGGGGCTCCCCTTGAAAAGCACCCGGAGGCTCCAACTGGTCCAGAACGTAGCCGCGCGGGTGATTATGGGCGCAGCTCGTTACGCCCATGTAACACCTCTCCTACGCGAGCTGCACTGGCTCCCAGTGGTCTTCCGGGTGCGATTCAAGGTGTTAGTTATCACCTTTAAAGCGCTCCATGGCTTAGGACCTGGGTACCTATGAGACCGTCTTTTGCCACCAATAGCCTCCCACTGACCAGTTCGTTCTCACAGGGAGGGACTACTCAGGGTACCGTCAGTCAAATTATGTCGACTGGCAACTCCCAGGGGGAGGGCCTTCTCTGTGGGGGCTCCAACCCTTTGGAATGAACCGCCCCCGGAGATACGGAATATCCCTGATCTCCGTGCTTTCCGCCGTGCCCTCAAGACCCTGATGTTCCAACAGGCGGGGCTAAACATATGAACATGTGAATGATTTTTTAAATGTTATCTAATTCTGGGTTTTATTTGATTGACCAAACTAAGTAATAATTTTAATTAGCAATTTTATGATGTTTGTGTGTGTATATTTTTCTTGACTGTACACCGCCTTGAGTCCTACGGGAGAAAGGCGGTATAGAAATAAAATAAAATAAAATAAATAAATAAATAAATAAATAAATAAATAAATAAATAAATAAATAATCCATAGCAGGTCCCCTTGGGAGAAAAGTTGGCAAAAGCAACTTGCAACCTTCTGTGCTGGCTTCCACTTTTGCTTGTGGAAAGCTGGCAGGGAAGATTACAAATGGTGATCATGTGATCCTGGGACCCTGCAACTATTTTACTGCAAGCCGGTTGCCAAATCATGATGGAGGTGCTACAATGACTGGGTTGAAAACCTGTCGTGTCATTCTAAACAGTTGCTATATGAGTTCATGTGCGATTTCTGCAGAATTTACTGAACTACATTTTCGTGGAAGGCAGTAGTAATCATTTCTATACAAGGAAAAATAAATGATTGAGCCGGGTCTTTTGTTAATTTTAAATACCGTGTTTCCCCAAAAATAAGACCGTCTTGTATTTTTTTGAACCCCAAAATAAGCACTTGGCCTTATTTTCGGGGAAGTCTTATTATTTTGGGGTGTGTGCAGCAAGACGGGGCTCTTCTTGCAGTCTTACCTGATTTCCAGCTGTGTTTAAATATTTTTGGGGAGGACTTATTTTCAGGGAGAGGTTTATTTTAGCACATGGCTCAAAAGCCAGATTGGGCTCATTATCAGGGAATGTCTTATTTTCAGGGAAACAGGGTAGACTGAAAAATAGGAAGTGACAATAGGTGCGGTGGCTTTAAACTTTCTAATTAAATAGAAATTGGATTATCCCATTTTCCACTGCTATACCTGGAGTAGAAAATATCTGATGCTTCTGATGTTGCCAAGATGCAACTATCAGCATTCTTAATTGCTGGCCATGTTGGTAGGGTATGTGGAGAATGGTATGTGGAAAATAGTTTAGAAATTTCTGAAGAACCATCTCATCAAATTTCTACCAAAAACACCTCCCAAATATTTATAAGCAGCAAAATGTTTTTCTATATTTTGTATTCAAACTGAGTATCAGAAAAATGTTAAATAAGAAGGCTTATAGCACATTTAATACATTGTGGTGATGTTCACGTTTCATGAACTGGGACCCAGTACCAGATAGTGCTGCAATGCTTTAAAATATTATTCAGAAGAAACGTTTGGAAAGACAAGTTCACCTTCTTAAAATGCTTGCATCCTTTCCCAAGCTTCTTTGAAATTTTGACTCAATACCAGTCACATCTTCATTTCTACCGAGGTTTGCTATCTATATAAAAATGTAATTTTATAAGGTAAGATTGGCCTCCAGGCATTTTTCTTCAGATACTTATTAGAATTTACATAAATGACAACTGCCTTGAGTCTTCCCAGTGTTTGGATTTCGGCTCCCAAATTTCCCAACCAATAAGTCAGAAAGCCCATGCAGTATAGTATCCTATATTCCCTATGCCGCCACCCCTCCCCCACCTTGAACTCCTGACTAAAAGATACGATACAAACATAATAAATAAATACTGGAGGAGCATAGATTAAAGAATAGTGAGCTAGGGAACATGATTAGTTTGTAAAAAGTATCTCAATTTTCTCACGGGGGAGTGGAGGAGCAATCACCAGAGAAACAGTAAATGAATAATGTGACCTGTTTCTGTTTACCATCTATTAATAAATTGGTTCTGTATTACCAGGCTGCTGGCACATAGTGTTACTGAACTACTACCTATTACAATATAGAATAAACAAAAACTGAAAAATAAGCTTTATCAGAGGCAATAGAAAATGATAGAAAATGAAGCTTTATTAAAGAAAATTTCTGTTTCGTGCTGATTCAAAACTCTGTGTTACAGCTTGTCAATTTCAGCAGCAAAGACATTATCATCCTGAATTTTCAGACTGGTTCAGCTTCTTGAGCTCACATCAAGCCATGTAAATTCCTGTCACAAATTTTCCACTTACCCTATATAGGAAGGGAAACATATTATTAGCAGAGTATTCAATATCATTTACCAAAATTGTTCCTAAACATTTTTTCTGTTATAACAATCTATGCAGTAGCACAAAACACCAATGAACAGAATAAAGTATACAGTACTCAAAATATATTTCTAACTCTGAAATACTGTTACAGAAGTTAGGAATTTTAAACATCACTTATGCTTCTTCATAACCTCCCTTTGAAGATCTTTTGTTAAACTTAGATTGGCTTCCATGTGAAACCACCTTGTTCATAACATCTAATAGGATTGCTGGATAAGGCAAAAACTAAACTACCAGTACAGTATGGATTGGATTAGATTGCAGAGTTTAACAAAACCAGAATCCAGATGGTTTTTTTATACAGACATCCAAATTCATACTGTGTTACTTAAAACAATGCAAAAGGACTGAATAATTTATGTCACTTTAACAGAGTGTCACAGAGTATTAATAGTTGGCAGCCCAAATATACTTTAATATATTACCTCTATGACTATACCATTATAAAGTCTTAAGCAGTTATGTCGGCAATCCTATAACAGCATTTGATTATACTTTGAAGGTGTGCATGGAGGCTCTATAATGGATTTAAAATATAATCAGTTGCCTATCTGTTTTACTACAATAAAAATCTTATCATCCAGAAATGAAACAAACATTTGTATAAAGAAAACCAAAACCAAAAAACATCACCACAAGAGTACTATGCTAAGAACTGCCGGCATGAGAAAGTGTAAATGAAGTCTATATCTGTGAGCTGTGAACAAAAGATTTTTTTTCTTAAAAAAAAAAAGACATAAGAATGTTTTGCATATCTTTTAGAGAACAGAAACCTTTGTTCATGTCTTCTGGTTGCCATCATCTTCATTTGAACGGCATCTATAACACAAAGAATAAGTAAACAAGCAACTTTGTTTTTTCTTAGGAAAGTTTAAAATTTTTGTAGCCATAAGTGGGGGGGGGGAAGGTTGTAGCTGCTACTGGAATTGTCATGACAACTGTCTTTTATTATTTGGAAGCAGGGACACGAACAAATGGTGAAGACCATCACATTTTATGACATGTGTCATATTGCCACTAGATGCGCAAGGGAGGCTGATAGCACTGTCAAAACAGCATGCCCCTTTACTGTGTGTGCAAAAGACTATCAAGTAATATATATCTTCCTTTCAGTGAAGTTGCTTTGTTTCCTGCACAAACAAGAAACATTTTAAATAAGTTGACAATCACTTTTACTACTTTTTAAGTAACATTAGAGAGACAGCGTAGAGCTTCAAAATAGACAATGTTATCAACTACTGTCGTAGTTTGTTATTCCATTATAGTAGGGAACAGCTCCTAGGAAGCATCCCATTAGCAAACAATAGGTTTGGCTGCACTAAATATGACTTCGTTTTAAGTACATGCCTTTATGGATTTTAAAAATCCTTATAAACTTCAGAATATTATAAAACATCTAAGTTTTAGCTAGGCAACAAACACGAATCATCTGTTGTATGAACCGCTTTTAATAAAAAATATTGGGCTGGCAAACAATTGATTCAGTTGAGTATCTTCATGATGAACAAACTATTTTTAAAGTTGTTGCTAAATGTTTATCTACACATGCTGTCAGAAATAACCTTGTTAGGAAGGTGAAGATGGTGTCTCAGCAAACCAGACCCCCTGGAGTAGGCGTTGAGTGGCCTGTGACTTGCTTTCCTTTGTCTCTCTCAGCACCATCAAAAAGGAAAAGTAAGAAAAACAGCACAAACATTAGTTAAAACCTGCATCTAATTCAATAACCTACAGGAATAAATTTCTTAACAATGAAAGCAGACAATATCTGCAGGGGGCTTGGGACAATATTTACATTGAATTTTCAATAATTAATAGTCTAAAAGTTCTTTCAGGGGATCACATCTTTTAGTAATTGTTTTAATTAAAGGACTATTAAAAAGGAAAGTTCTTACGGTTTACCTGAGTCGGCAACGCCGGAGACAAAAATCTTTTAAAAAGGGCTACCAATGCCTTGTTCACAAAAGACTTTATTATCTAATGATGCATACCGAAAACATACAGAAATCTGCATGGTCCACTTTACATGCAGCAGAACAATCTTCACTTTACAATAAGTGAATGTCAACTATTTTATGCAAGAGACAACACTTTAAAGTCACATTTCTTAAAGTTTCATTTACAAAAGAAATAAAAGGTAAAGAAGCAATTACCGCTTTTAAAAAGCAGCTGCTTTGTTCAAGAGTGGAAGGTTTATGCCTGTATTGAAAGACAACATGATCACAAATAATGAAAACAATGAACAAATGAAAACACCTTTAGCATAAAGCAGTACATTTTCAAATGACATACAAATAGCTAAAAAAAATTGTGGTGCTTTCTATCTGGCCAAGAGGAGATAAGGACTTTTGGAACCAGAGCTTAGCATTTGTTGTTAGTAAATGAAAATGACTTAAGTACTGGTTTTATGCCATCGTGAACTGTATTTAACAAAAGGTATAAAGTCTATGTAGCAAGTTGATATTTTAAAAAAAGTAATATAAACAGTACACTGAAGGCGCTCTCTCCATCAAGTGCACACTCCTCCACTTTTTTTCTTTGAATGTGATGATCAAACACAAGCTGGAATTATGCCACAGTTGTAATGCCAGAAAATAATATATATATTTATATATATATTTATATATAGGTATATCTCCTTTATAAAACATGCAGGGAATTCTGCTAGAGTGACCGATTCTCGTTTGTCAGTTGATCCAGTACAATTAACATCTTAAACACCAGTGATGTTGATGGTTTAGCTTACCTTCAGTGTACTGAAAGTTGTACGCAACCTGCTTTAAAAGAGGAGACCATCCCTGTGGGCAGGCTCAAGAAGGAACAGACCCCTTTCGGCACTGACTACACCAAGGGCATGCTGCTGTGGCCTGCACGCACACACCTAGGAAAATGTAATATAAACAGCATTTATGCTGGCCATTTTTCAGAGACAAAAATGAAGCCAAATTTGCTAAAAACCAAAATCAACCACCCAGTCTTACTGATATTTCATCACAGATTTTTTTATATATATATAGTCCATGTGCGCATGTGTGTATGTATTATTTGAGAGGAACTGCAACCATATATTTTAGCACTGTACTCCTGTGCAGTCTTGGCAATTAAAATAATTCTACAGTGAAAAAATCTTCACATGAGAGACAAACAGATTTACTCTAACATTTCTAAAAGAAATAATCCACCTTTGTGTTAATTGAAATATATCATTCTTCCTCAATTTTGCAGGGGAATTATTTATATGTTATATGTACATTTATAAATTGCAGTGAAACTTCATCAGTCTTTGTATATTAACTATTCAAACCCTTTGAATATCTTCACTGGATTTAAATTTTCTCCTGGATGAAGGCATGCTGTAGGGCCTGGTTGATACTAATCCGTTTAGCTGGGTCTAACATGAGGATCTGGTCCAACAAGTCCTTCAACTGGTGAACCTTTTTGCGCTGATCTTCGGGGAGGCGTTGGCACCCAATTAAATCTGCAAGCAGGTCCTTTGTTGGATTAATGGTGCTCATCACAGTCACTTTTTCCTACCAAGACAAGGGCATCCAGCATTTATTTTCAAGATAAGAGTAAAATTACCAAGAATATGAAATGGCCAGTCCAATTAAGAGATTACACATTATGCAATTGAAATTTGGCTTTTGAAAGCAAAACACTTTCCCCAAATAATAACTGTACCATGGCCCTAGTGTTGTCAATTGGAAAAACAGAAAGGGGAAAACAAAACTTCCACAGTATTATAACTACAGGTAGTTCTCACAACAGTTCATTTAGTGATCATTCGAAATTACAAAACTTTAATGCATCTTTTTTTCCCCCTTGGATCTTTTATGTTTTCAGAGTCTAAGTGCTGGAGCTTCAGGAATGGAACTGTAAGTTAACATAAAGCCTAGAGTCATAGTTACCTGTTTCTCATGTCTGGGTTAAAAAACCTGTATCTTTAAGAATAATAGCATGAAGAGGACAGAAGGATCTTTTATAAATAAATGCAATCAAACCAAACAAATGTTTTAGTCAGTTCAGGTTTATGCACAACCTAGTATATTTTGAATTCTCTACTATACTATACCTCACAATTCCCTGTAAACGAAAGGTTTTTATTTGTGGAAGATTCTTATACATCATAACACCTTTATGAAAAATTTTAATTAAGGATGCCACAGAAAGCAATCTTGCTTATTCTATTACTTACCCTTTCTGTTACTTTATCTACCTCTATGTACATAAAGTTGAGGTTTTGATCGAAGTGCTGATCTTTGAACACTCCTTTTCGGATCATCTGGAAAGAACAGCATTAAAAAATGTTAAAAGTGCGGCTTTTAAGTGTTTATCCTAAAAACAGTAAATCCAAATACAAAAATGAACTTCGGTACATTTTCGTAAAATGGAAAAAAAAAACTTTAAATCATTCTGTCATACACTAAGAGTTTAACTCCAGAAAACTGAAACAAGTCTACCCCACCCTTCCACAAAGTATTGGATTTCTTTTTTTTTTCTTTACTTAAAATACTGTTTATTTGTGATTTAACATTAATTAGCATTACATCTATAAGCAATTTCCAATAACATTTATATATCTTTTTTTACAGGACAGTTGGCTGGCTATTGAATATTTCGGGGGGGGGCACACCTTGTTTTGTTGATTTTTATAAGGATTTCATTTCTTTACCTTGTTTGGCATCTTTCCTTTGAGGTCCATAGCAAGTTTCAACATATGATTATTGGTTTTCCCAGCAAATAATATTTTCCCAGTGTAAAGTTCATACAATGTACAGCCTACAGACCACATATCTATACCGTAGTCATAGATTTTGCCTATAACTGAAGGAGAACAATTTTAGATTACAGGCTATTTGGTCATATTAAACTGCAATAAATGTAATTACTTTTTCTAAAATCAGCCTGGCAGAAAAGAGAATGAATTATAACGTCTAGAGTATTTCTATATGTCATCAATTCAGATAAGTGTCTATGTCACTAACTGTAATTTTCCTCTTGTTTCTTCCTTATTTTGTCATTTTCAGATAACTGATGGAAATACTAGCTATCTTCCGTAAAATCTTAAATGGTACATGAAGAGAAATTGGGTAAAATAGTACTGCATGATGTAGCAAAATCTGAGTCACATTATACTGTTTCAAATGTGCATCTCTTGACTTCCATTCAATCAGAAAAAGCAGGATGAGTAAGAATAAGTTAACACACGTGCAAAATTCCATGTTAAATTCTTCATTTGTCAGGCAGATACTCAGATGATGCAGGGGCTTCTCCAGTGAACAGAAAGAAAGACCAAGAAGGATAGATGAACCAAGTTGTGAGGAGAATCAACCAAGAGGAAAAAAAGATTGGGAAGAACAAACTAAGGATCCTACAAAAAGGCAAAAGTGGTGGCATAGTTCTCAACAAGGAAAAAAAATGAGGATTTAAAAGAAATTAAAGAGGTTAAACCCCCAAACCATGAGATTTTTAAAATGGCCCCTACTTCCATTCAGCTGTAATCTAAACTTCAGATTCCAATTTCTATAGACATTTTCATATTAATTAAGGATTATACATATCTGATATCACACCAAAGAATGATATCAATCATAAAACTCATAAAATTTAACTTTATTAAAGTTAAATTAATGTTTATTAATAATTTTAACCTAAATAGAGTAATTAACTTACTAATTTCAGGAGCACGGTAAAATCGACTAACAAGATATGGTGTGATATCATTGTCAGCAACATGTGAAGCTGATCCAAAGTCACAAAGTTTTAAAATGGTTTTTGATTCATTCACCTAAAAGAAGCAAAAATAATAATTATGGATAAAAATAATAAGTGGCACTACTATACGCGTGTGTGTGCATGCACACACACGCTTTCAATAGAAATCATTCTTTTGTAATTTATTATACACACAACACACAGATATGCTAATCATTACACTTAAATGATCTGCTATAGGCTATTAAGAAACAGAATAGTGGACACAGTAACACCTTGGTCTATAATCCAGGTGGGTTATTTTCATATTTGAAGCAAAAATGTCAAAATATTGAGAAGTTGACTATGTTGCAATGTATTGATCTTACTTGTGAAGGTGCTACATTTTCTATTAAAGAGGAGTTTGTGGCAACATTGTTGAAAACAACTGGAATTTATGCACTTGATAATTCAATAAAAAATGAAATCACAATAATCCAAACCATAAAGCATTCACATTTTTCCACTTTGATATACAATGGGCAAAATACTCTTCTACATATCATCTGAACAATGTTTTGCACTTTCAATAGAAATCCCTCTTTTTTATCTGCCAGGGTAATCCCTAGATTATGTTGGGACCACACACACATACAAAATGCAATGACAGGTGCCTTGGTAGTACAGTGGTTTAAAGCACCCTGTTATTAACACAGCTGCCTGCAATTACTGCAGGTTCGAATCTTACCAGGCTCAAGGTTGACTCAGCCTTCCATCCTTTCTAAGGTAGGTTAAATGAGGACCCAGTTTGTGGGGGCAATAAACTGACTTTGTATAAATATACAAAAGTATGAAGGCTATTGCTTAACGCAGTGAGCTGCCCTGAGTCTCCGGAGAAGGGCGGCATATAAATCAAATTAAAAAAAAAAAAATGAGAGCAACTGATATGGCAATTCAACTGTAATGTTACACATGATGAATACTTTTGTCTCTTTCAAAGAAACTGCTATAGAACTATAACTGAGATTACCTACCAAAATGTTATCTGGTTTGATATCAGCATGTAAAATGTTGCATCTTTTCAGAAGTTTCAAGGCCAGGAATAACTGCTGACTATAGGATCGCACAGCCTTTATATGGAGACCAACATCTTTTCCATATTTCTTTAGAACTTCTCGTAAATTCATACTAAATTGAGAACCAATACAATGAAACTAGAACAAAACTTAATACACAAAATTCATTTTTACAAAAATCTGCAGAATATTTAAAAAATGACTCATTATAAATATATTTTAAAAATGTTTACATAGTATTTTTTATTCTTCAAATTACTTGCAAAGGACTATTGAAAAGAGCATGTGTGCTAAGTTCATTAAGTAGATTTGTATGAAAACCAAGCAAACTAAGCAACAGATGGGTGATTGTGAAAACTTAGTTGCATTAATTACAGTATGGATGTTTCTTAGCAAATGAAGAGTGTTATTTTTCAACGTCCACCTCAAATAAAACTGACAGAAATTTGATGCTAAGAAAACAAATTATCTTTTCAAGCTGACAAACTGCTTCAATACTTGCACAGAAATCAAAGGATTTTATGTTAAATGCTTCAAATACACATTAAAAAATTATGTCTTCCACTTACTGGTTTTATACTGTTTCTTCTGTCAGAATTCACTAATTTAATATTTTATTATTCAATCAAGAATTATATGTTACAGTTACAGCTATTTGATAAAAACTGCTAACATATGAAAGAATCGTCTTAAATTTGTTGATTGGAACAGGGAAGTAGAGACCAGTGCATGTGTACCTTTAAACTGTGAATACATGAACAGATTTATATTAATCCTCAAATATGTTCATTAAATATGAAAATTATCATTAAACTGGTGGAATAACTATTTCTGAAGCATTATAACAATGTAAAACTTCATAAATCAGTATGATAAAACTTATTTTTAAAGGGGCTTAAATTTACTTTTTGATACATACCTCAGAGGTTCAAACACTAGACAAAGGTGCTGCTTATGGTAAAAATGTCGGAACAAACGTAGACAATGAAATTTGTCATCAGGGTCTGCATCATTGAGCTTCTTCAAGAATTCCAGTTCTTTTAAACCAGTTTTTTGCCTGAAAAAAATATAATTTATTACAGAACACAAAAACCAAACTCCTCTTCCATCTATATTCAATCATGTAATTTTCAATCTTATAGTTTTCCATCAACATTTCAAAAATGTTTGAATTTGAAGTTCATATCCATTCAAAACCAGATCAATTAATAAAAATGCAAATTCTGGGCACTTGGATTTTTTTGTGTTACCATGGGCAAGAACTATGAGAAATAACATTTTAATTCCTTATGTATTCCTTTCCTATTAAATGTAGCAAAATCTGGGGATATGTAAACTGTTTAGGCATACAGTGTTCCAAGCATAGAAACGTCTGAAAGGAAAAATGCATTGCACATTCATTGAGTCCATAAAACAGAATAGGACTGCTTTATTCTGGATGTCAGTGACATCCAGGCTGTTCCTGGTAGAGGTGGCAGTGTAATTAAGTGGAAGGGAAAAGGAAGACTAAGAGCACTGGTTGCAATTGAGGGGAGACAGAGGAGGGAAGGAATTGGCAAAAGTCAAGGGTAGGAAAGCCAATGAGATATGCCATGCTGAGAATCTGCTCTTAACTGGGGACAGCACTAGGGGTGGCAATAGCTATGGGAGTGCCGGGAAAGAAGACACTGGAAGGTAAAGGAAGCAGATCAGTGAGATCTGGCATGGTAGAAGCTGCTGAGGGTAGCATGGGAGATGTGTACTAGTGTTACTGCACTTGCCCTGCACAGTTAAGCCAGGATTCCACTGCAACTTGCTCTGGAAAAAATTAATAATAACCCTAAAAGTCAACCAATTTTCAATTTGCCAAACTGCAATTGACCCAACATGGCTCAATCAAGCTTCTAGGAGTGATGGTTTATTGCAGGCTTGGAACAAAATATAATTTCCATTCTGTGCACACCTGTAGTAATATCTTACTTCTGTTGCATTTTGAAATCACTTGTTTCTGGCTTAAATACTAAGAGAAATAAGAGAGCTGCCAAAAGTTCCCTTCAAATGCCATATAAATGTATAAAGAACAACTGAAGTTAAGGAAATAGACAACATTTCAATTTTTCCTATAACATGTGGCTAAGTCACTATTTAATGAATAAGTTAAATGTCAGAAATATTTAGACGAGGCCAAACAATTTGCATTTTCCCACATGCTATTTATTAAATTACGGAAAACATTTGATTTAAATATATTAATGATTTAAGCAATATGGCATATGAAAAAACCCTGTTCTCTAGTGACTAAAACTAACCGCTGAAGTTTAATTTCAGTTAATTATACATATGATTGATAAATGTGACACTTTAAATAAATAAATTCTGCTCAACAGAATTTCTTTTATATTTGTTATTTGCTACTATTATTGAATGGCTCAATACAATCAAAAGCATTTGAACTTTCTCACTTACATAAGTTCATTGTTTCTAATGATCTTCACAGCCACTTCTTGGTTTGCTCTCGCCATATCTCTGGCTCTAACCACATTACTGAAAACTCCTTGGCCAGTGTAACCATACACATTGTAACGTTTATCTAGCACTTCACCTATGTTAACCCCTGGAATGGGGAGGAGAGAATGGAAAAGAAAAGCATGTAAGATGCCTTGTATATTCAAAACAAAGCACAAGAACTAGTGAAAGCATTGCTACATACAAATTAGCTATGCAGAATGAAGACACTTTAATAATAAAACACATTAATTTACAAGTGTTATTCAGCAGATAACACAAAAGAAATTTAGCGACTGTACTCACGGTAATATCCTTCAGCATCGGTCCAGTTATCCCTGAGATTTGGATTTTCTTTGAAGTCTTTTCCAAAGCCAGCAGCTCTAAGACGTGCACTCTGAAATAAAGATTTAAGCTTTTTCATCACATTTTAAATATCTGAAGTGTGTATGTGTGTGTGTGTGACCCGCGGTGGCGCAGTGGTTAAGAGTGCAGTACTGCAGGCTACTTCTGCTGATCACTGGCTGCAAGCAGTTTGGCAGATTGAATTTCATCAGGCTCAAGGTTGACTCAGCCTTCCATAGTGAAATGAGGACCCAGATTGTTGGGGGCAATATGCTGGCTCTGTAAACCGCTTAGAGAGGGCTGTAAAGCACTATGAAGCAGTATATAAGTCTATAATATTAAGCAACCTATACTACATTAAATATCTACTAACCTAAGAGTAAGATACCAGTGCATATTTAACTAATGTTAAATATATTTTAATATTTACCCATTTACATCCCACTGAGAAATTGCACTATCACCCCTTCAAGATTTAGAATCATATTGTAAACTGGTTCTCAAAATAATTTAGTGAGTTTTAAGAGGTTTTTATATATTTGTTTCACTAAAATAGTGCTGCATTTCAACAACCGTGATAAAATATATCTATTAGTGCACCTACGTCAAAATATGCAGCAAACATATCATCTGATTCTGTAAACATATCAGGAGCTGTGATTTTCTTCTGAGATGAACCTTAAACAAATATTCAAATAATTAGACTTAGAATGAAAGAAAATGAAATGATTAACAAGTTTAAACACACATACTCAATGTACAATTAATGAGATCATCTTGGATGACATATACACAATTACAGTCCATAAATAAACCAACAATCCATAAATAAACACTACCAAGATGGTCAATTAAAATCTATGGGCTTGAAATGACTGAAGAATAAGGTTTTCATTGAGCACTAAAGTTAAGATGGTTACTTTTACAATTCTGAATGGAGAAAGCTATGCTACCTCAACTCAAGAGAAGATAGGAATTAAGAGCTGAATCTCCCAAACAGCTTTTCTTACAGTTTAAACTACACAATACACTCATTTCAACTTTTAGAGATTCCAAAATTAAAACGTGCAACCTATATACTACTAAAGCTCTCATCATGATCTTGAACTGGGCGAAATGGTGCATCATAGGCTAACAATTTTTGAACCAAGGTACATCAAATGGGCTAAATTACAGAACGTGTCTAAAATCCAGTATGACTCCTAAGGGAATGAAACTTGGAAAAGCTGTGACTATTTCAGTGCTTCTGGCTGTTGCTGCATTGCTGCTGTGGTCACACAATCATTTTCAATGTTCCATGATAGTTTCCCAGCCAGTCTCACAATCCCTCCATCCTCCCCCACTTAGCAGCAGCCTTGCTTGCTGGAAAGGAAAAGGGAGGGGAGGTTTTCAACATTCTCTGCCAGATTCCCACAAGAAAACTCAATGGGCAAGCCAGCAGAAAATTGGAAGTTGTCCCTGCTCCCAGTGCTTTTGGTCATTTGGTTTCTCTGCTTAGGAAATATATCTGAAACGATAACCCAACGGAGCATGGGTTTTCTAGTACATCTTAATTTTTAAACTAGAAGGATGTTTTATAGCTCTTAACAGTAAAACTAGGTAAAGTACGTCAATTTATCATTGCATATGAAACAGTTTCTCTGGTTTTTGAGAATGTAAGGATGACAGTGAGCTGAAATACTCATACTAGCTAAGAGAGATGGACGTTCAATTCTATTTTCTACTTTTCTTTTAACTGTAAGTAATCTTAATATTAAATACATGCCACTATATTACAGTATTAAATAAACTTTGAAATGCTAATACATGGTGCTGTTTAGAAATATGTACAGTGTCCCTGTCTGATATATTGTATTAAGTGACATTAAACTAGGTTTAGTTCTATAGATCAGTGGTCCCCAACCCCCGGTCCGCGGACCGGTGCCGGGCCGTGGAGTACCTGGCACCGGGCCGCGCAGCGGCCGGGGGACATGAACGCTGCAGCGCAAAGGCTCCTGGGCCGTGCGCAATGGGCCGTGCGCAAAAGCTCCTGGGCCGTGCCCCCACCCCTGCGCACGCTCAGCGGGCCGCGGCGATAAAAAGGTTGGGGACCACTGCTATAGATGTTTGCAAAGAGAAACAAGTAATAGTTTCTCTTATCTTTTGCACCCCTATATGCCATGAAAATGTACTTCAGAGGTTCCCAGACGGAACATTTTTGAGGACAAAAGAAAATTGCAGGAAGTGGAAAGGAATGAAAGGAGAAAATCACACTGCAGGAACAGAAGTCTGCCCAGCACTATAGTACACCTATTGTGCTAAAGATTGAAGAGGAATCTTTAAAGTCTATAAATTAAGTCTATCAAGATGAATATATTTTTCTCTTCAGTGTCTCAAGTCCATCAGTGGCTTCAGTCATAATTTAGCTAATTTTCTATTTAGCTACAAGTAACAAAAATAGTTTATATTCCGTTATAAATTAAGGATATAAATTGCTTTACTTAGGTGTCCTAATGTAAATATCTTGCTGTTGATTATTTGATAATCACTCTTTCAGAGTGTATTAAAAACTCTGTAATGGTTACCATTATTTTGTTCAACTGCCATGAGGTTGTGTTTTGCCTTCACTGAGGCTTCAAAAGTGTCCACATTTTCTCGTTCATACTCTTTAACATCAGCTGCTACCCGTTCAAGAATGCCTTCTGGTGAGTTGGAACGACTGCGAGTACTGCTTTGAGGGCTGCTTGGTTCAGATGGGACTGACATGTTACTATCCTCTGTTAAGTACTTATATTTCTAAAAAGGAAAAAAGCCATAATTTATATTGGATTTGATAAGGAGATAAATAAAAATGCTATTTATACTTCCTCCAGCATTATAAAAGAATCTTGTGTTTTTGCTGCGTTCCTGAAGCCCAAGAGCAACCTCCCAAGAATTAAGATTCTGCTATAAAAGCAAATCAACTTCCTGTTGTGCACAAGTTACATCCCTTCTTGGATATGGAGGCCCTTCTCTCAGCCACTCATGCCCTGGTCATCTCCCACTTGAACTATTGCAATACACTTTACATGGGGCTTACCCTTGAAAAGTATCTGGACGCTTCAGCTGGTATAGAATGTGGCTGTGAAAGCAAATTTGCAAGAGTGATGCATGTAATGTTTTGTTACATTAAGTTGCACTGGGTACCAGTTTGCTTCCAGGTCCAATTCAAGAAGTTGGTTATGTGCTTTAAAGGTCTACATGGCAGATACTCTTTTGGAAGTTTGAATACCTGCTCTACCACCTCACTTAGAGCACCTTAATGGCAACCCCCCCCCCCTTTAACTTTGTTCTATTCTTCTTGTAACTGCCTCCTCTTATTGAAATATACTATTTTGATGTTTTTAATTGTACACTGCCCAGAGTTGCTCTGTGAGATGGGTAGTCTCTAAATTCGATTTATAAATAAATAAATATGCATTCAATCAATTCTAGACTGAGAAATCCATTTCATATTGTACATTCCAAACTGCAATAGCCTGGCATTTACTATGCAAGTCCTTTTTTCAGTCTATTTCTTCTTAACTACTTTCCTCTTTCAGCTGCCACATATGTGGGGAGATACACAGTAGCAACCAATTATGTCAGAAAATGTTTGGAAATGCAAGGCCATTTTAATATCTGAACACACTCTAGCGAGTATGAACTATCTGTTTTGAAGCTCACTATATCTCTCCACAGGTTGTAATAATGTAGAGCAGTTGTTTGAGCTAATGCCTTGATAAAGTGAACAAGACAATGATTCAACAGAGGCATACTTCTTTTCTATCCATAATGTGCAGACATCTAGCTCTACATACAATAGTTATACAAGTTTAAGAATTCCTCAGTTTTCATTAATTGCAAAGATTTCTTTTGTGCAACCCATAAAGGTCACCTTTAAAAAAAAAAGGCCCTACATTATAAATGTTTTAACAAATGTCATTCAGAGCCATTACAACTTTGAATAGTAGGATTATTTTTACACCTGACAATTACAATTACAATGTTGCGTACATGACATCTGGAATTTACCAAACTTTTTATTTAAAACATTTATATAACCTTCTTGAAGCAAACTCTGGACAGCTCCCAGATGTTACAAGTAAATGACATTTCTTCCAATAAGTCTACTAAAATTTTTAGTCTGGTCTGAGTAGAATTAGCAACATAACAAACCTGCACAATTGCTTGCCTCTGTAATCTTCTTTGCTCAATTAGAGCTTCCTCATCTTCTTCTTCAACATCGAAGTCTTCAAGGCTATTATTATATAAATTAACCATTTGACATCTTAGTACTGTATGTACTGATACAAGAACATGTATTTTCAAAATAACATTCAACATTCTTGGCCTGAAGTTCACAGAAAATATTATCTGTGTCCTTAGGCAGCAGCTATTTTTCTTTACCTTATCTTAAAAGCTTCTTAATTAGAAAGTCTTCCTGAAGAAAGCTGGTTAGAGGGAAAAGGGGATTTTCTCCCATGTTGGGATGCATGTCCATTTCGTAGTTCTCAACTCCATCACTATCAGGAAGTTTCTACACTTTTATGAACAAGAATTGTTTCATTTTAAGGAATTTCAGGGAACTGGAAACACTTTCCCCCTTTCATAATGAAATGAAGCTTCCTGGGTGACTTTGGGTAGTCACACTCTCAGTCAACTCATCTCATAGGATTGTTGTTGTTGGGGAAATGGAAGAAGGAATATGTTTGCCCTGAGTTTATAAAAATAATAAAGGTGGGATTTAAAAAATTACAATAAATAAAAATTATATTACCCAAATTATGTTTATTTCAGTTATTATATAGGGAAGACTAGTCTCCCTTGTACAGGTAGTCCTCATCTTACGACGGTAATTTACCATGGAACTATGGTGGTAAATTGTGGTGGCTGTTAAGTGAGTAACCCTATTTTATGTGGGTTTTTTGTGAGCAAACTAAATGGTTATTACTATTTCGATAAATCTTTGATACAATCAAGATAAATTCGGTATGTATCATTTTTTTAAAAATCCAGTTTGGGGGGGTCAATATAAGATAAGATTAGTCTATCAAGAATTGTTCGGCAAATCCATACTGACCACTGCACTGCTTTTAAGGTGCTTACGAAGAGCTCTCCCTTATGATTTACTCTAAAGATTTCCCAAAGTATTGATACAGATATCTAGCATCCAACAATCATCCAGTATTTCACCTGTTCCCAGGGCTTTTCATAGTTAATATGTAAATATTCAGTTATATTATTAAACTGCTTCAATACCAATCCAATTTCTAGAGTTTTAAAACAACTGAAAAAAATCATTTTCCCTACCATGTTTCTATCCCATCTTAATGAAAAAAGCACTAGAACAGCATAACTAATGCAACAAAAGCAAATCCATTACAATGTACTTTACTTACTAGCTTAAATTCATAATTTAAGGTTTCTTATCATTCCAGGGTATCTCGCTATATGAGATATTGAAATACAACACTTACTTTTCATCAGATGAAGATTCTTGCTCAATCTTCATTCCTTCTGAAAGGCTTCCTTTAAATTTATCTTCTATTTTGCTCCTGCTCCGTCGTCTACGGCCACCTCGTGATCTGGATCGCCTTCTCAAACGAGATCTACTACGTCTACCCCTGTCTCTGAAAATGGATTTAACAAAATATGTACTTTTATAACAAACATATTCATTTTGTTTGATACTATTATTTTACAATTCAAAGACTAAAATTGTTTAAAAGGAGATACACATATATATCACTGAAAAGATACCAGAGTAGTTTTTCTGATTTAACAGTAACCCCATGGTATCGTGATGTCTTTCAAAACTTTTCAAGTATATCCAGTGTGGCAGACAATCAGAAATTGCAGAACCTGTAGTTTAAAACATCTAGATTAACAACCATATCTATTTTTAACAGCCATATTAGGATAACATACTTTTATTCAAACATTTACTGGCAAGAAGAAATATAGAATAATCTGACACGAAGTTTCAGCTATGAAATTGGAAAAAGTAAACTCACTTTGAAAAGAATCATTATTTTTTAGCATACAGATACGATTGCACTGCATCATGTAACAAACAATAACACAATCTTCCCTATTGCAGAGCATTACATATTCTCAAATCTGCTTCAGAGGGACAAGAGATTTCAGGATACCAATGTATTTTGATGGCAGGTGGAAGCCAGATGGAGAAAATCAACCCCTCATACTAATGGAAAATACCACTTGTACAGTGTTTATTTTGCTTACAAACTATACCACTTATATACCTCCTCCGAGGAGATCTACTTCTCCTTCTTGGAGACCGGCTACGTCGAAGTGGAGAGCGAGATCTTCGTCGAAGTGGAGACCTGGATCTTCTTCTTGAAGGAGACCATCTAGGTGGACTGGCATCTTTTGATCGCTCCCTTCTTGAGAGGATGTCATCTCTAGTTCGTGTTCTTGAAGCAGGTAAAAAAGAAAAAGGAATTATAACCTTAGATGAAAGCCACTTTAAAAGTTCAATCTGAAATTAAACTAGAAAAGAATATTTAACAGATAAATTTAAACAGAAGAAAAATGTTAAACAAAAAGATGATTTTTGTTACCTAACTCAGACTTAGGATCTCATCTTCTCTGATGATTAGCAATCTAACTGAGCTATGACAAAATTGTAGTTCAGAAGCTTTAGAGCAGGGGTGTCAAACTCACGCCATCACAGTGGCGTCACGTGACGTATTGGGACTTTTCCTCCCTTTGCTAAACCGGGTGGAAGCAGGGCCAGCACATGACGCATCCAGCCCGTGGGTTGCAAGTTTGACACCCCTGCTTTAGAGGATATCAGGCTGGAAAGATTTTCACAATCTTTGAGTTAAATTTATAGCTGACAAGGAATGAAATATAACTCAAGACTTATTTCCTAGTTTACATTCTAAAATCAAGAATCTAGAAAACGGAAACTTAAATAACACTAAAGACAGTGTTATTTCTAAAGAATGAAACATGATTTATCAGCATCTAAATTTACATGAAATGTTTAAACTCTATTTTCATATACATTAATTTGACCCTCCTGCACTTGTGTTTATGTAGTTATTAGGGACATATTTTAAAAACATGTAATAAAGCAAAAATATCATTACTATAGATTCTTTCTTTGAAGTTTGCAGTGATACCAACAGTGCTAAAATTATTAATGTTGGCTGATCCTGAGATGGACTGGAGAGGCTGGATCTATGTCAGCAGTTTTATTTTAAGAATAGCTTCTCAAATGGAGCATGTACAATCCAGAAACCTAGACTGGGGACTAGAATCTACCTGCAGAGACGGTCCAGGTAGAGAAAGATCTAGTTCTATCAGCCAGAGACTAAGCAAAAATGTAATTATTGAGTATATGCACTTAGGCTGCATAAGATTCACTAGAAAGTTCCCTTTAACATGTATTTTAAATCTCAAGCTGTGGCTTTATTCCATCACTACTCACAGTATATTTTAAACTTCCAATTGTGATTGTATTCCTACCCAGCTATTGGTAAAATGGGCAACAGAAGGGATTAGTTTTAGTAATTTATCCAGACTAGTTTTACAACTGTAATCTGCAATTAGGTAAATTGCAGATTACAGTTGTAAAACTAGTCTGGAAATAATAAAGTGAAAATTCACAACAGGCTCCACTGTTATCCAAATTGTTGTAGAAAAATATTTTTAAATGTTAAGGATGAGTGTTTTTTTAAAAGCTATGAAAGTAAAGTCAGACTCTAATGATAGCTTTACAATGATTACAGTGTGACAGATAAAAACTGAAATGCTTAATCTAGAAAAATGAATCAAGAAAGCATTATCTACTGTTTAAAGAGGGGGGTATCAGCTGAGGGAGGCAAAAAAGTAACATTTCTTAACTATCACATTTTTTGCTTTCCTCAGCAAAGAAATCTATTCTTTTCTTTTCAATATACTGTCTTGCATTTCAGCAATATACATGATTCTGGACTACAAAACTGAAGATATAGTATAAGCATATCTATAGAAACAAAAAAAAGTGTGAACTCCATCCACTACTTTTCAAGACATAAATGGGACAAAGTAGCACATATATTTGAAAAGTAGTACACTACACAATGTAAAAATGATGCGATTTTACTTACAGAATTAGTAAAAGGATTCTTGCAATAAGCAAAGCATATTATCATGAGCAAATTTAATCTCCTGATAATACTTCCTTCATATTATACAACATATTACAGCAGTTTTAGGTTTCAGCAAAGTATTAGCCGGTGTGTACACTTAATCCTCACCTATTTTATTGCCTCTAGCAATACTGCAACTAATTCAACAGACATTATTTTGCTTTCTCACATTCAATATACTTAAGCTTAATCATACTGTATAAAATGTGCATAAGGAAAGCCTGAAAATTTTGTCCTGAAAATTTTGTTTTCCCCAAATTTCAAAAGCTTCTCATCATTGAAAATATTTTTCTTTTCAATCCTGTAACTTAGATCTATGCTAAGTTAAACTTGGTGAATTGGATCCGGACTTCTTGTAGTTGCAAAATGGATTTTAACATAAGAACAGAGATGCCCTACTAAAACAGACATTGACCCATCTAATCCAGCGGTTTCTTCTTGTTTCCTATAACTTCAATGAATTGTTTTATCCTTTTTTTTTTTTTTGAAGCTAGCCAAACTGACAGCTAATAAAACTCTCATGTTGATGATTTTCAAAGTTTAATTATGCATTGAGTTTTTAAAAAATCCTTTTCTCTGTGCTAATACTTCCAGTATTCAATTTCATGATTCTGATTCTAGAATTCTGGAAAAGGAAACATTCTCCTTGTCTATTTTATTCACACTATAATTCTGTATACCTCAATCATATCCCTCCTTATTTATCTCCTTTCTGTAAATTTCTAAGTGTCACAACAGTTGTTCCCAGTTTAATGATTTAATAACAAATTAATAAAATATGACATTTAAAAGTTATCAGAAAAAGTATACAAGCAGCATATTGATAAAAATGCATTTCTTAGGATTACTTATAATCCAGCCAAACTCATTAAAATCTTACATTAAATCATAATTAAAAGATTACTGAT
This sequence comes from Pituophis catenifer annectens, assembly GCF_029215685.1. NCBI lineage: Eukaryota > Metazoa > Chordata > Lepidosauria > Squamata > Colubridae > Pituophis > Pituophis catenifer. The sequence continues at coordinate 72,583,609 of NW_027256883.1, forward strand.
ATTGTTTCTATGTTAAATATGGAAGTTTTGTGTCAACTTAGTATTTTAGATTTGTTTCTGTACCTATGCCTGTTACACAAAACTAAAACATCACCAACATTCACTGTCAAGAGGTTCAAAATCTAAGAATCTATTGCTTCAATAGATTTTCAGTTTTCATGTAATTTGTGAATTTCATCTTATAACAATTATACAGAAATAAATTCCACTGAATTTGAAATTCTTTTAAAATATGCAGCATTTTAAAATATAAGACATATTAATATATTCAATGACTGCTCACTAATTGATGCATATTGACAGATATCATTGAACTGATTCCCAAAATAAAATTATAGCAACACAAACACTAATTAGATTCCAATAAGCAACCTGAGGATTGTTTACTAAATTTTTTTTAATTTACATTATAGTTATTTAATCCCTGTTTACGTTTGGCTGTTAAATGACAAGTACAGAGGAATAAAGAGGACAATCCTAACATCTTCTTTAAGAAAAGATGTGTTAGTCAAATTAGAATTCTCAAAATACAAATATATTTATTACTATATTCAATGTGTTTTTCCGTTCTGAACAATACAATCACACCTCAGATTGTTATACAACCCAGCAATTTATCTGCCAATTAGGACCAGATCAGGTGCTTCCACCTGATACTTCTCGTTAATATCTGAATTGCACTGCCTCTGCAGCTTGCCCTTATTATCAAAAAGAGTGGCTCTTTTATAACCATCTGCATTCACTGAACCCAAAAACACAGATATCTTAAACAAACCCCCAAAACATGGCGAGACTTGATGGCAGTTATATGATATACATTGCTCTAAATCCCTTCAAGGTAAACTGACTCTTGCCATAGATATGTTTCTCTTTGAGTTTGATTACTGGTAGAATATATTTTTATGTAAAACTATCTTAAGTCTGTTGATTTTTTTGTAACATAATCGTCATTAGGCAGGTAGTTTCTACTGAAAATAACAGAATAGTACTGTAGCGGAAACTAATGAAAATGAGTCAATTCATAATAATACAAGTCACAGACTGGCACTACAAAAATAAATAAATAAATAAATAAATCACATGCTTACACATTTTAAGGTTTTTCTATTCACTGCCAACTCACCCATTCTATTGCTCCCAATATAAACATTTATTTTTTTATTGCACATTCTTTAGGTCCCGCCAGACTTCATCTTCTAAAACAGGATCCATTATTCATGGACAGCTTGCAATATAACTAACAGCTAGGAAGTGACATGAATTTTGCTGATTTGTTACATCCCCAATATCATATCATCATACATACCATCCCAAAGGCAGATTTTTGGAGCATGCAAGAATATTGGCAAATATCATCCTCCACCCACTCCCACTTTCACAATTGTGAATAATGTCTAAACCAAAATCATTATTTTTTTCCATCAGCATTACCTTGGAGAAGAAAAACGTCTCCTTTCAGATTCTCTTCTTTTTCTATCTGCTGATCTGCTCTTTGCTCTCCTAACAGGAGACTGATTTCGAGATGGTGATTTACTCTGTTTAGATCTGCGATCATTAAGCAGGGGTGATCTGCTGCGTCTTAGTTTATCTCGTGGTTTTGGGGATAAACTTCTTCCTTTAGGACTACGACCAGGTCTTTTACTAGGAGACCTGTTTTCTTTACCTGATGACATATCTTTTGAAGGTGATTTGATGAGCTTCTTTTCTTTTTCAGCCTCAGATCTCCTGGATTTTCGATCTTTCGATCTTGATTGTCTATCTTTGGATTTGCTTCTTTGTTCTATTGGAGATTTGGATCTTTTGCTACGATCTCTAATTTTATTTTCATTAATAAGTGGAGATTTTTTACGATCTCTTGATTTGATCTTATCTTCTGCTTTAGTTTTATCTTCAGGAGGAGATCGTGACTTCCTATTTTTTTCTTGAGAGCGCCTTTTAAGGGTTGGAGATTTTGACTTTCCTATTTGATCCTGAGACTTTATTCTTTTAGATGGGCTTTTAGATTTTTTTCTTTCTTTTGATTTACTTCTAGTAGCTTTCTCTTTTATACCATCAACTCCTGACTTGCTTTTCTTTTTATCAGACCTGTGTCGAGTCCGTTCTTTTGATCTGCTCTTACTGCGTTTCTTTGAACTTTTATTGTCTACAATCTCAAGCTTTCCCTTAACATTTGATTTATTTGCAGATCTAGTTCCATTTCTCGCCTTATCATTGATTTCTCCTTCTTCTTCTGAACCTGACTCATATCCTTGTAATATTAATCCCATCCCAGATTGAACCTTTCCTTCCATTAGCTCATTTTCAAGTTCAGCTTTTAATAATGCTCTTTGTTTCTCTAAATCTTCTAGAGGAGCTAAGAAGTCAATTTTAGTTCTTTTTGCTGGCCCATCTTCTTTATCAGAGGTATCGGCAACCTCCTTTCGTTTATGTTTCTTATGTTTGTGCCTATGTTTATGCTTTTTGTCCTTATCTTCTTCTGAAGAATGTTTGTGTTTCTTATGTTTGCCTCGATGTTTGTGTTTCTTTTTTTTATGTCGACTATGTTTAATTTGTGGTTGGTCTCCTTCTGAAATATCTCCATTTTCTTCATTTGCACTTCGTTCAGATATATCAGCTTCTTCAATTCTGTGAATATATTTCAAAAAGCAGAATCTAAATAAACTTAAACAACAAAATATTCTTTATGCTATATTTTCCAATCAGATAATTCTAAGATATTTAATAATTTAAATCATTTTTAGGGAGAGGTAGCAAAATGATCTGCTGGGTGTACATATGTTTACTTCTACTGTTTAGATAAATAAATGTCACATGATAGAATTCAAGTGTCAAATTATCTAGAAAATGGGTGGAAATTGATTCCAGTTATATAGATGTAATATTTAGAATTTCACACAAAAGGTAGAAATGACAAAGAAATGAGTAAATGAAATGCCAGAGAATCAGGTTTGCTAGCTTGTGACAGTATAAAACATTCTCCCTTTGACCTGTCTTTAACCAATGTGAATGGAAATTTTTTTGGAATCCATGTGTTCTATTACAGAAAACTCTGGACTTAAGATATACGGTGCTTGCTTTACAGGTGATTATTCCAAAAAAACCTTGACATTTAAAATACTTTGCAACTGCATATTATTTAACTGATTAATCTGTTGATTCCAATACTGAAACATGGTTTACAAAATTCTTATAACATTTTTTCTCCACATCAAAATTTTTAGTTTTTGTATTTAATTTACAACTCGGCTTCATTATTTTTATAAACAACTAAAGACAGCGAATATATCTAACACTCCTTCCTCCTCCTATTTTCCCCACAACAATCCTGTGAGGGCTGAGAAAAAGTGACTGGCCCAAAGTCACCAAGATGGCTTTCAAACCTAAGGCGGGACTAGAGTATATATTTGGATTAGCCTTTTAAATCAGAAATCTCACCTTATCAAAATCTTTACCCCTTGAGAAAATGAGGGAAATGAATAGGCACCACCTCCACCAAATGTTATATTTATGCCATCCTGCCCTCAGTTTTGTCTGACCAAATGATGGGCATGACTTATGAAAACAATAGTAAGAATCTAGCTTTGAATGATAAAGTAGCAATTAATTTCATAAGTGTAAACATATCCAATTCAGCTTGCGCTATTAATGCATAAATTACTAAAGTCTACTACAAAAATCAGTCTAGCTTGATTTGTTTTTTAAAAAATCAAAATGGGGTGCTATAGGATGGGCTGGACAGGGATACAGAGGAATGGAAAAAAACTTAAGTGGAGACTGGTGAGGAGCAAGAGATCACCTTTGTATCACTGAGGAGGTGGAGAAGGAGCACTAAAGAGATGCTGCTTGGCTCAGGGTCTCTTCTACCCTTCCTCCTCCATCTCGAAACATTAGATGGGTCAGTGATTCAAGGACAATGAACAAGAATGGCAATAGGTGCAAAGAAGGAAAAACACCAAGGCATGTGTACAATGAACAGCTGTACAGACATATCAGTAACTGATCATTATTCATTATTTGGGGTTTGAAGTCATTGTAGTTGTTTCGCTGTATTTAGCAACTGACTAATCAAATGGAATAGAACTTTAAAGAAGCTGAAGTTTAACATTTAGATACCATACTTTACTGCCTCACTGTCAAAAACGTATTTAGTATGTCATTTTCATATCTAAAATTGTTTCATATCTAAAATAGAAATTTTTCTTCTATAACATTGTGTACAAAGCACCTTAGAATCTAATACTAGCCAACTCATTATGCTGTTGGAGCCCACCTCCATTGGTCTTCAAGATTATAGCCAAAAGTCAGTGGGATAATGCAGACTATCTCTAACACACTTGCGTCTTAGTGCAAGTTGTTAAATCAGTCAAGGAGAAGGATCAAATTCTTCTAATCCTATGTAACACTACTGTAGTTTATGGGGGAGTACAATTTGTGTCAAACCTTCATAAAGAGCAATATCTCTGTTACCTGAAACACATTAAACAGTGAAAAGCAAAAATTAACGATCCAGAATACAGAGATACAGTGTATCAACCTTAACAGTTGCCAACCCCTCCCCCCAAAATGGAAGCTCACATTCCCATTTTATTCCCAAGTCCGATTTACCTAAAAAAAAAAAAAAATCCTTTTTAATTCATTTTGAAATAAGTGTGCACATGAACACTTAATTTGCACTTGATTTTTTTTTTTTTGTTATATCGTTCCTCCATAAAAAAAAAAAAAGGCCGATCACTGGTAAGGTTATTCCTCCTGAGCATGTGTGTGTACATATGTTATTTGGGAGTATATTTAGAAAGGAAAACCACACATGCCCCAATCCTTCCACACACGATTTAATGAGGACAAAGACGGCTTTCTTTTCAAAGAGTCGGGTTTTTTTTTCCCCTAACCCACCCCCTCCCTTTCTTCATCAGAGGACCGTGCGGAGGGCATTAGAAGGTAGCAGCCGTTAGGCGAAGGCGAAGCCTTGGACGAGCTTCCAAGTATTTGTTAAGGTTTTCCTCTCCCAACTGACCGACAGGAAGGTCAGAACCGTACGACTAAATACGACGGCAAGGGGAAGAAGCCCGGCCTCCGTAATTGAGAAGAAGCCAGAAGTCCGGGCTCAGGCCCGACGAAGGCCTCCCCGCGACCGTTATAACAGCTCGTCGATGGCGCGTTCTAGGCCCACCGTTCGCTTTTTTCTCCCCCCTCCCCCTCGGTTCCCTCCCATCTCCTCGTTAAGTGAAAGGAAGCTAAAAAGGCCAAACATAGTTATCCTCTTTAAATTAAAAAAAAAAAAAAAGCAACCTTACCCGTGTCCCCGCATTGCCAACTCCACCAACGTCGGGGCAGCCATTTTGAACTCCCAAACTCCTTCTTCGCCGCCGTCGCTGAGGGCCGGTGAAGAGATTGGCGAGTGGCGCATGCGCACTAGGGAGACAAAAAACCCCCCTCAGGCGACAGCAAGGCGAAGGCTGGTTGCTTCAGCAAACCGGAAATGATGTAAACATCGCGAGCCTGGAGAAGGGCGATAATTTCCGAGGAATACGAGATCTTCGGACGACTAAGGGTAGATGGGTGACTCTACTTCCTGCTCTTTGTTGAGTTGGATGAAGTGCGGCATGTCCGATGCAACAAAATACCTTGAGAAGAATGAACATTTTTCTATTTCGCATATAATTATGAATGTTCTTGCCTGGTTATGGCAGAATAGAATAGGAATCAGGACAGGAATAGGAATAGGGATTGGAAAGGAATAGGAATAGGAATCAGGACAGAACCTTAGAGGTCTTCTAGTCCAGCCCCTTGCTCAAGCAGGAGACCCTATACCGTTTCAGACAAGTGACTGTCTAGCCTCTTCTTAAAAACCTCCAGTGATAAAACTGTAGAAAGTCAGCACCCACCCACCCTCCTGGAGAATGAAATGTTTTGGGGGTGTAGGAAGAAATATCCTTCTGGGTTCAGCTCCAAGTGGAGAAAAAAGACACTGGAAACATGGAGACTGCTTAGAAAGATGGTTTAATGGTGGACAGGATCACATGGTTGAGTTCCTGAACAGAAAAGGGCGAGATGCAGCGAGTCCCCGGGTTTTATGCCCTCTCTGGCTTTGAACTTCCTGGGGCCCAGAAAGAGTATCCTGATTGGTTGTCAGACTCCCAGGGGGTGGGGTCTTAGCTAGCCTTGCTGGCTGATGTAATCTTCCCAGGTGCCATGTGGTGAGTTTCTGTTGCTAGATGGGTCCTATTGTGTTAGTTTCTGTTGCTAGATGGGTCCTATTGTGTTAGTTTCTGTTGCTAGATGGGCCCTATTGTGTTAGTTTCTGTTGCTAGATGGGTCCTATTGTGTTGCAGATGATGGTCCAGCTTTTAGAAATACAGATTTGGTAAGCCATTCCAGAAAGACTGGGTCAGACAGATACTCCAGATAAGCAATACAATTAGGCAAGCAAAAGGTTGACAAGATTAGCTGGGACAAACACCTAGAATTTACATTTCCTATAGAGCTAGCCATGACCCCATAGGAATCTGACAACAGCCATTAGAATATTAAAGGACGTTCTTGCACAGGAATAGGAATTTCAAATACAAAGCCCAAAGAAGGTATAAAAATCCACCCACTCTCAACTCTATTTTAATAGACAGCTGTCCCAGAACTGCAGGCTGTGTGTGGTGGTTCTGTTCATCAATAAACATATTTTCCAATCAGCCTCCATTTTATTCCTGGCATGGAACTGGACCAGGATTTTTCTTCCAACAAAGCACCCACAACTTCTGACAGCAAGCTGTTCCACTACTTAATTGTCCTCAGTGTTAGGAAGTTTCTCCTTAATTCAAGGTTGCTTCTCTCCTTGATTAGTTTCCATCCATTGTTTCTTGTCTTGCCTTCTGGTGCTTTGGAAAATAAGTTGACCCCTCTTCTTTATGGTAGCCCCTCAAATACCGAAATACTGCTTTTATGTCACCCCTGGTCCTTTTTTTCTCCAGGCTAGCCAAACCCAGATCCTGCAAACTTGATCCAATGAAAACAGAAAGCAAAAAAATACAGTTTTTTTTATACATTCCAGGCCATAATGGGACATTCTGTTATAGGGAGCATCAGTAAAGAACATGCTGTAGTAACAGGTGTAAGTCATGTGCAAAGCAAAATACAATAGTGGTATAGTTAACATGAGTTTAATCCCTAACACAACACTTGGTAACAAAGGTTTCTGCTGCCCTTACTGTCTCAAGGTGTTGATCAGTCTTTACCTGGTGTAGAGATGATTTACGTGATAGTATTTTTTCAATGTGTCTTTAAGTCAAATATATCTAGCTAGTATTTTTAGTAACTCGGTGTTTGGGCTTATATATCTTCAAAGATATAGTAAATTTATGAAGAAGGCACAAGTGATGCTTAGAATTCAGCAAAAGTTAATGGAATTTTATTAAATCATGAATTTTTTTATTAAATCATGGATGCAAATTGACATTTGGATCATAAACCATATTGTAAAAACCCTGAATTTTAACAGATGCTTGCTGTGTTAAGACTGATATAAGGATACTCTGTTCTGAAGCAATTTCTACTCTCTTTGTTAAAACTTCGATAGGCATGCAATCTTGGATTTCTAAATTGTAAAACATTGGAAAGCCCTGGTCTGAAAGCAGTAGGAGACCAGTCCAGTCCAGGAGTTCTGGATAGCCTCTCCTGTTAAACAGAGTTTAACAGCTTTAACACCTTTCCTGAGGTGTGTCTGTCTCTTTGCCCTAGCTCATGTATGCATTGTATTTTAGAGTATATCCTGATTCCTGATCTGTTTTTCAATATAAAGGAATGATTGAAAAAGGATGAAGAATCAGCACTGACTTTGCAAAATGTTTTACTAAATTTTGTGTCAGCGTTCCAGAAAAACCCCAACTCCAAGTAAAGACGTGGAAGCAAGCATTTTCCTCCGGAAGCTCCAATGCTGCCATTTTGATTATGACATTCTGGATTTATGAACAATGAGTTAAGTCTAGTATTTAATTAAACAGTTGTCACTAGATGACAAAAACGAATTTGGATGGTTTTGTGGATTGTAAATGAATTCAGAGAAATAGGCCACCAATATATTAAGACATTAGCACTAAATCATGAGACAGATAATTTTTTTACTCTGGTAGGCTTGTTCAGTTTTCTGTCTTAAAGAAGAATGAACTTAATTTCAATGTCAGATGCTTCTCTCTGCAATATTAAAGTTATGTGACTAAAAAAAATCAGTATTTGTTATGTCTGTCTTTACAAGGAAAGAAATATTCTTATTTAAAATTGCATATACAAGTATCAAAATGAAGTGGCTCTTATAGCATAAGGAATAAATCATAAACTTTTTTTAAAATAGGTTAAAAGTTCTATTGTCATCTGGGCAGCAGTTGTTATGTAAGCTCCATATATGTAACTATTAGTGCATATTAATATGAATAATACGTGTTCTACAAAGGAGATGGGCAGTTAAGAAATATGAAATATAAATAAAGTTTATTTTCAAATATTAAATGGAAGTGAAGAATAAAATATTTACTGTTTTTCACAAATTCCATTTGTGTTGCAACCATTTCATTGTTAAAAAGTTGTGTAAGTGTTACTGTTATGTTGGATGAATTATTTCTACTATGAATAAAGGTCTGTTTCTAAATAATTTTCGTCCTCACTTCAAGATTAGTTTTTAATAATAGAGAATTAATAACTTTTGCGCGCACACAAACACATACTTCTTTGGCTAAGAAAAATGCAGCTTTCTGTTAGCACTTTCATTGCAATTGGAGAAATTTTGACATTTGTCAGATGGTACCAAAAACATCTATTCACAGCAATTTACATACTGATCAACTCCCAAAGCCCTCAGCAGATTGCACACATACACACACACACAAACACACACTCCAATTTAGTAAGTACTCATGAAATAGCTACTAAAACATTGTTTTAATGATTCTGCAAAAATCTAGTAAGGAATTTGATCTATCTCTATGGATAAGGTGTTCAAAAGCAACAGGCAGGCACTATGGAGAAAGATTGCCTGTTTGATCTCTCTCGGGGGCAGGGCTCTAAGCAATTCCTTATTGTTTGAATGTGCAGACTGGGCAAATCCACCTGGATTGAATATTCTGTAAGGTAACCAGGAGCCAATCCATAAGTGGATGAATAGAAATAAAATAGAATTAGAACAGAATAGAACATTTTATTTGACCAAGTGTGATCAGGCATACAAGGAATTTGTCTCCAGTTCAGAAGCTCTCAGAGTACATGCAAAGTAGCAAGTAATAATAATCATAATAATGATACCAATAAGAGGGGGTAGTAGAAAAAATGAGAAGGATAAGAATACTATACAACATGGGTGAATATACTTAGACATGAAAGAAAAATCATATAATCATGTAGATCATATAATAATACAGATCATAACCATCATTTGAATTAGACTCAGAAACTAATTGGTCCCTAATGCCACAACTATAGTATTGGTGTGATATTACAGGAGGGGGCTCTCACCTACATATATCTAGGCTGTTGCATTTTTTTACCAATTGCAGTTTCCTGGATATCTTCAAAGGTAGTCTTCTGTAGACCATGTTACAAAATGCATGAAATCAAGGTCGTAACTATTTATTTATTTATTTTTCAGATTTCTATACCGCCCTTCTCCTTTCGGACTCAGGGCAGTGAACAGCCAAGATAAAAAACATTTATACACAAAAGTTAAAAAAAGATATAAAATAATTAAATAAATTTGGCCCGTAATTTAAAACTATTGCCAGAGCTACACAACCCAGGGCTGTAGATTGTAGACCCCCTTGAGTAAAGACCCCCATCCTGATCATAGCTTCTATCTCCATATCATCATGTGAGTCCAGGAGGACTCCCAAGTTCTGGACCTTAAGGAGGTCAATAACTGTTAAGAATTGTCACTAGAGCCTTTACGGGTACAACAAGATCCAGAGACGCTCTCAACAAATGGGGCTATCCAGTTGCTTCTGCTGTTTGCAATTGTGGGCCATTCTAATCTTTAAATACTACTTAACCATCATTTCTGTATATGACTTCATAGATGAGAAGATACCATTCCCAGCCAAGTGAGTAACTCTTCCACTTACATACTGAAATACTGTTTGACTGTTTAGTCTTGTACTCAGTTTCTGGGAGCTATTCACATATCAAGAGGGAGTCCTCACATAAAATGTAAGTTTTCTACAATAATGGTCCCCCATTTTGTTCCTAGCAAGGGACAAACATTGGTTGAGTTAGTTTTAATTGGCTTTGATGAGCTTATTATTTATTTTTTTATTCCAGAAAAAATAAACTACCAATAACAATAAAGAAATTACAATCCAGAAAAAAATCGCTTCCGTGAAAAAACAAAACGAACTACGTAGCTAACTTCAAAAAACACTACAAAAACTTATGCCAACAAATCAAGATTGAATGCACCAATTATCACATCAAGCAAGAAGAAAACCTTCTACGCACAAAATTCACCCGTGCCTTCTATAATTTTGTAAACAACAAACTTAAAGACTTGAGATCGATCCCACCCCTAAAAGGACCAAACAATGAAGATTGTATTGATGAAACCGTTAAAGCCAATCCCTTCAACACGTTCTTCAGCTCAGTCTTTGTAAACAGCAACAACACATACCCAATATTTCCCAGTTGTACTACAGACAATTACAATGATTACGATGATCTTATACCTATCGATTTTACAGAAGACAATGTTGAAAAGACACTATGCAATCTAAAACCATCTCTATCTATTGGACCTAATGGACTATGTGCATACTTCTTAAAAAAATCTTTCCACTGCAATTGCAGAACCTCTAAGCATAAAAATCTGAAAGATTTGAAAAATCTTTCAGTACCAGCACCTCGTCCTACCAATGGTCACAAGCCAGGGTCATCCCTATCTTCAGAAAGGGAGACCCTAGCCTAGTTGAAAATTACAGACCAATCTCTTTGTGTTGCATCACCTGCAAAGTCATGGAATCAATCATTAACCAATCTTATTACCCTACACCTAGAGACAAACAACCTACTTTCTAACAATTCGGTTTCAGAAAAAAATTATCCTGTAATCTACAACTACTACATTGCAAAAATATATGGGCTATACATCTCGATCAGGGCAAAACAATAGACGCAGTTTACATAGACTTCTGTAAAGCTTTTGATTCAGTGGTACACGACAAATTACTTCTAAAACTAAAATCCTATGGCATTTCTGGACTCCTGCATAAATAGATAGCTGCCTTCCTGTCAAATAGACAACAAGTGGTCAAAATAGGAAGTGCTCTATCAAATCTTGTACATGTTAATAGCGGTGTTCCCCAAGGCAGTGTCTTAGGTCCAACACTCTTCATACTTTACATAAATGACCTTTGTGATCATATTAAAAGCAACTGTTTTCTCTTCGCTAATGATGTTAAACTATTCAACACCACCGACAATGCAACTACCCTTCAAAAAGACCTGGATTATGTGTCAGATTGGTCTAACAAGTGGCAACTTCAAATCTCAACCAACAAATGCTCTGTCTTACACATTGGCAAAAAAACCAAAACATAAAATACAAATTAGATGGACATGACCTTGAGATGACCCTCACTCTGTCAAGGACCTTGGAGTACTAATTTCTAAAGATTTAAGTGCCCGAGCCCACTGTAACAACATTGCCAAAAAGGCATTAAGAGTTGTTAACCTAATCTTGCGTAGCTTCTTCTCTGGTAATGTTGTACTACTAACTAGAGCATACAAAACATTTGCTAGACCAATTCTTGAATACAGCTCATCTGTCTGGAACCCATACTACATATCCGACATAAATACAATCAAGAGAGTCCAGAGATATTTTACAAGAAGAGTCCTCCATTCCTCTAACCGCAATAAAATACCGTATGCCACGAGACTCCAAATTTTGGGCTTAGACAATTTAGAACTATCAACTACAGTCTGACCTAAGCATAGTACATAAAATTATCTGCCACAATGTCCTTCCTGTCAATGACTACTTCAGCTTCAACCACAACAATACACGAGCAAATAATAGATACAAACTCAAGGTAAATCGTTCCAAACTCGATTGCAGAAAATATGACTTCAGTAACAGAGTGGTCAATGCCTGGAATGCACTACCTGACTCTGTAGTTTCTTCCCCAAACCCCCAAAACTTTAACCTTAAATTGTCTACTGTTGACCTCACCCCATTCCTAAGAGGGGCGTGCATAAGTGCATCAGCGTGCCTACCGTCCCTGTCCTAATATTCCTTTTTACTTACTCTTTTCATGTATTCAAATTATGTTTATACTTTTACCTGTTATCTTATATATGCATGACAAAATAAACTTATGACTTATGACTTATGACTTTGCTTTGCAATGTGACCACCTTTCAGAGGTGCACAATGAAGAAGGAAGGAAAAAAGGAAGTTGAATTTTTCAAAATTACAGGAGACAATAGTGCCTTGTGTATTCATCCACACAAGCATTACATATGTATGTGCATATGTTATGTATATTTAAATTATCCTCATACAATATGAATCTGGAAAAAGCAGTTAAACTTGTTATCTTTTTAAGTTCAATTTTTGTTACATGCAAACAGAAAAAAGGAAGGGAAGGAAAATATCTCATAAAATCAGACACGGGCATATATAGGATTTGATACAATTACATTGGTAATATTTAAGTTTGTTCATTTTACAGTAAAAGGAAAGAAATAAGCTAGCATGCAGAGTGCAAACTGCAATTAGTTGTCCAAATTGGATTCCTGGAGTATAATGCTTATTCATTTGGGGTCTTCAGATCTTTTGATAATTGCCAGAGAATGAGTTTCCTTCCAAACTTAATAGCTGTTCTCTCTTTACAGCTCTAATATTTGCTTCCATCATCCTCTGTTAACCTACAAGAAGACATTCATGGAGAATTCAAAGGGACAAAAGCATGTTCAAAATGAATGGGCCTTTCAGAACAAAGCCTGTAAAACCCACTTAAAGTTGTAACTCCTCAAGTAACAAAAAAACAAAAACGTTATCTGATGCTAACAATTTGCTGCACAGCAGGGCAAGATGAGGCAAATAATGAAAGCAGGCCCTGTTCCTTTTATACATACATGATGATATTGCATAAGGTACATATATGAAAGGGATGGAGTTTGTAGGATGACAGAACTTTTATGTGGTTTGTGTTATTCTGTGCAGCCAAAGATGTGATAAAGAATAATATTGGATAGACTTGAGTGTATTACTTTTAACTGGTCTCATCTCTCTTTTTAAATCTTCATTTCTCTCCTTTCTCTTTCCCTCCTTGAGCCAATGGTCCTCTTAAATAATTACCCCATTGTCATATAAGCAAATGTACTGTCAGAAGAAATCTCCTGGGTTCATTCACCAGCTGGGACGCAGTCACCAATGCTGAGAATAGGCACTGAAGCAAGCTGCCAGAAAGTGGGATCCTTTAATTCAGGAAGACAAGAGAATGTAGTGACTCAGCTCAAGCATTCCTGGCTAGATAGCAGATTGGTACAGTGAGCCTGTGCCTTTTTATACTTAATTTTCCCTCTGCACCTCCTGCAGTTTGATGGGTTTTGATGTGCTTCTAGCTGAGGTGATTGCCCTGGGTTTTGTTTTTCCTGTTTTAGTGGGTTAATCCTGGTTTTGGGTCTTTTGTTTTTTCTATTTTAAGGGTTAATTCTGCCACAGAGGCAGAAAAAAGGTATTCAGTGACTCAACTCAATACTCAGTGAGTTATTTTTAGCTTAATCCCCTTTATCTTTATTGCTCTATACCAGTGGTGAAATCTAATTTTTTTTACTACTGGTTCTGTGGGCGTGGCTTGGTGGGCATGGTGTGGTGTGGCTTGGTGGGCATGGCACCTAACCCTACCAAGCCACGCCCACAGAACCAGTAGTAAAAACATTTGGATTTCACCACTGTGCCAAACATATTGATTCCAACAGAGTCCATGAAAGCAAATGTCCAGTAGACTAAACTGCTTTCATACATTACCCTGAGAAAAATGTGTTATCATACAATTTTAGCACTGCAAAATTAAAGCTTTATTTTCTGACCATTGAAACTTCCTCCGTAAAAAGTGAGAGGGTGCCTTTCCCCCGAATGAATCTTCAAAACAAGGCATTGATTTTCTAAAAACCTGTTTTAAGCATGTCTTTCTTAAAATAGTTGCAAGGTTTTTCTGAAGTAAAATGGTGGTTTACTTTTCTACATGGATGTCTCATTTTATTCCTTCACAGCCAAAGTGATCAGTGCATTTAACAGTTGATATAATCAATACAATCATGAAGTACAAATCTCTTTGGATTGTACCAAAAATAGAATTCTGCAGGGTGGGAGGAGTAGGTTTCAAAAAAGTCAAAGGCTCAATCACACAGTTGTCTTCTTGTTCCCTCCTCCTTCCCCTGTCCTGCTATCCCTTCTGAATGGAGGCAAAGGGATTACATAGTGAAAATTAGCTGTTAAATCAATGTTTTTGTTTTCAGTCTAATCTTGCTTATACTCAGTCTCCCCACTTCCTTCTTAAGAATGTAAATTAACATAACACCACTGAAATGATTACATTTCATTGAAATGACTATATTTCGTATGCAGCTAGATGCAATCGTTCTTCAATAATCTGCATCACCAAAGTTTTTTTTATAAAGTAAATAACCCCAAAGGTAACTGTTCCTGTGCTCAAATAAATTTATTTGTTTAAAAATGTATCTCGAATAAAGTCCTCCCTGATCAGCTCCCTTCATGTCAGAAAGAAGAAACACAAATTTTGCTATTTGCTTAGGATGTTTTGCAATGGGAAAGGAGGCACAGGGACTTCAGCTGAAGGAGAATCATAAGCAAAGATAGATTCACAGCAAACACCAAAAAGTGAAGCAAAACCAGTGGCGGGTTTCAAATTTTTTTACTACCAGTTCTGTGAGTATGGTTTGGTGGGCGTGGTGTGGTGTGGCATGACTCTGTGGGCGTGGCTTTGTGGGCGTGGCAGGTGACGAATGTTGTAAAATCCCCATTCCCTCCCAATCACCTGGGACTCAGAAGGTAGAGAATAAATGGGGGCGGGGCCAGTCAGAGGTGGTATTTACTGGTTCTCCAAAATACTCAAAATTTCTGTTACCGGTTCTCCAGAACTGGTCAGAACCTGCTGAAACCCACCTCTGAGCAAAACCACAAAAAGTTTAGCCTGTGTTGTGTGGCATCTTTGAATGGGCAACAGCACAGGGTGTTCTCTGAAAATACAGATGCAAAAAAAAATCAAAATAGGTTTCTCATCTGGGCAACAATTCTACTTGGAAATTTCAGACATTCCTTTTCAGTTCGAAGGGTATAATTTTTTTTTTTAAAAATGGATCGTGTTCCAAAGGATTTGAGAGAATTGCCTGAGAGATGTTGCATAATAAAAGGAAAGGAATTTTGTGTATCTATTCCCCCAAATGCTTCTAAAGCATCCCATTCTATTCAATGCAATGCAAGCTCTGATAAAATATTCCATAATTACCATATTCAGCAATATTTTATGCCTATGCTTTTTCATAATTGGATTTTCTGTGATAAAAAAAGCCTGACCCTCTGGGTATATACTCTTACGCTGTTGGCACAAAGGGTCAAATGATAAAACTTGCATTGCAACATCGTTATCTAATGCCCTTTTTGTAAATTCATTGTGCAATGTTTTATGTGCCTGTGGAAAGTCCTGTTTGCATCATGACATTTCAATGTTTATGGAGATTCTCAGTCATCCAGGTCATAGTTGTCCCAAACATATTTTTTCAAGAGGCAACTGTACTTTGTGGTTTTTCTTTGAAGATGTTTCATTTCTCATCAAAGAAGCTTCTTCAGCTCTAACTGGAAGGTGGGGAATGGAAGGATTTATATTCCTTGCAGTCAGCTGGTTCAAACATTTATACTCTTTGTAGACAGTTCCTTGACCAGCTGTCTGCAAGGAGTATAAATTCTTCCATTCTCCACCAGCCAGTCAGAGCTGAAAAAGCGTCTCGGATGAGAAGCGAAATGTCCTCAAAGAAAAACCAGAAAGTCCAATTGCCTCTTGAAAAAGCACCTTTGGGAATGACATTTCAATGCACATTTTATTACTCTCATGAAATTGCAGTTAAGAGTGGAGATTCCTGAACAATCTCACAGCGGGGAAAAAATGATCATGGTGAATTAGTCTCCATCTTCTTTCTGTTGATTCAGTCACCATACTGGAGCACTTGGCTACAACACTCATTTACTCGGAGGATGGCTGTCTATTTAATGGATAGTAATTGTTTTGTCTTTCTCATGATTTGCCAAACGATTGTGGTTCAGTGCTAAAAAAAATTCATCTGGATTTTCAGGCAGATCAATCATAATGTTGTGCGAAAAGAGATGGTTCCACCATTTGCTCCCCCAGCTTTGAGTCAACAGTTTTTTTACTGAGCCACAAGTCCTTATGTGAAGTTGGAGATTTTTAAGAAAATGGGGTGTTTTTTTCAGCCATCCTTAGATTTGCAAGTTTCAGCAGGTAATTGAAGTATGTATTTCCATACGTCAAAGCCTCACCCCCTCAGTTGATGAAAGCAGAGCTGCTTTTGAGGAAAGACAGCCCTGGATAAGACAATATATTTATACTTCCTTCTTAACCCACATCCATCCAAGCAGCTTCTTCACAAAGTCTAGAGAGAGGGAGGGAGGGAGGAAGGAAGGATAGTTGATGATAGGCAGACAGGATGATAGACAGACAGACAGATATAGATATAGGGCAGGGGTCTGCAATTCGCGGCTCTGGAGCCACATGTGGCTCTTTCATCCTTCTGCTGCAGCTCCCTGTCACTCAAAACATGTGTCACAATGTGCGATACCCGCCGGCATGCAATTTATTGAGCTTTTCAACCCATTTTTTTTTCAGAGTTCAAAATGTTTTTGTTGCATGCAGAAATAAAAATTTGTTTTCTCTATAGCAGTTCATTGATTACATAAATGCAACACACTATAGTTTTTTTTATACATAGCATAAAGGTAAAAAACGATATATGCAGCATGCAGCAGCCTGGTGGCTCAGCAGACTAATAGCATTATGATTAACACCAGCTGTCTCCAATTACTGTAAGTTCGAATCTCACCAGGCTCAAGGTTGACTCAGCCTTCCATCCTTTCTAAGGTAGGTAAAATGAGGACCCAGTTTGTGGGGGCAATAAGCTGACTTTGTATAAATATACGAAAGTATGAAGGCTATTGCTTAACGCATTGTAAGCCGCCCTGAGTCTCCGGAGAAGGGTGGCATATAAAAATAAATAAAAATAAAAATAAATAAGCCTTGATTTTTTGTGTTGACTGTTTGTCCATGTTTTAGTTTTGTTTATATATTTGTGGTCATTTTGCTTTTCTACAGATTTTTTCTCTTGGGATTTTGTATCTGTGTTGTTGCTTGGGAATATTTCATTAAGATGTATTTTAGACCAGTTGGCCTGTTCATGAAACACAGCTGTTCTGGAAACTATAAATTTGTTATTATTATCAATGAATCTGTATCCTTTTGTACCTGTCTCATATCCCATAAATCTAAGTCTTCTAGACACATTTTCTCCCTTTCTTCTCAATTGTTTAGGTATGTGTACGTCTGCGGTGACTCCAAATATATGCATGTGTGCTAATTTTGGTTTCCTATTATACATCACTTCATATGGTGTCTTATTTACAATGCTGGACCAAGTTCTATTTTGTGTGTAATTGGAATATTGTAGGGCTTCTGACCAGAATTGTTTGCTTAAGCCAGCATCTTCCAATGTGCATCTAATCATGGTTTGTAATGTTGAGTTCTTCCTCTCTACAATTCCGTTCTGGAACGCGGAAAATGGGCTAGATGTGTAATGTAACATTCCTCTGTCCTTCAGCCATTGGGAGAATTCCTTAGACATGAATTCACATCCCCTATCTGTCATTATTTGTTTTATTCTGATATTGTGTTGTGTTTCTACTCATTTGTAAAACTCTTTAAATTTCTGAAAGGTTTCATCCTTGTGTTTTAATGTGTAAACAAATCCATAGCGACTATAGTCATCCACAATAGTTAAGAAGTAACGTTTTTTGTAAATGATTGAAGGAGTTAGTGGACCAACCAGGTCCATGTGTACTAAATCAAAAATTTTGTTAGTTGACCTTGTTGATTTTCTAGGCCTGGGACTAGTTTTTAGTTTTGTAGATTTACATACTGAGCATTCCAAATAGTTTTCACAATTTTTTATTTTAACACCTTCTGCGTGTTCAGTCATTTTCTGTACTACAGGAAAACTGGCATGTCCTAATTTCCTGTGTAAGACATGAGCACACTCATCATGAATTGGCTTACCTATTTTTGGTTTTTTCTCATTATGTGCGTCCTTGTTATCATGAGCTATTTTACATTCATCATTGTCACTGTTGCTAATGTTTCCATTATCTGGTTCAATACAATCCTCCATATTTGAATCAATATTGTGTAACCATTTCTCCTTAGTTATTAAATAAGGTAGGCCTCCTTTAATCATTACTGTACCTATATCTGTTTTATTTTTTTCCAAAGTTGCTTTTCCTTTTGAAAACACAATATTAATATCTGAATCTCTGCTTAGTTTTATGGCACTTAATATGTTATGAGGTATCTCAGGTATCAGTAATACCCCCTCTATTTTTCCTAGACCAGGTAAGGTTACATTCCCTCTACCTAATACTTGGACCTTTTCTTGGTTAGCTACCTTTATTACAAATTTATCTTCTATAAATGAAGATAATATATTTTTATTATTAGTGGTATGGTTGGTTGCTCCAGAATCAATAAGCCAATTATTATCCTCAGTTTGCTGTATGTTAGTGTTGTCTTGCTTGTTTAGTCCATTTAGTGAACCAGATTTTCTGTCCTTTGAATTATCTCTGCCCCCTCTATATTCTTTGTAATTTGGTGGGCTTCTATATCTATGTCTATCAATGGAAGACTGTCTATAGGTGTATTTGTTTCTGTGTTCTGACCTATGTCTTTCTTTTGTAATTTTGGGACAATCTCTTCTATTGTGTTCCCTGGATCCACAGTTGTGGCATCTGAATGTTTCATTATATCTTTCTTGGAAAGCTACTTTTCTATATGGTTTGTGTTCTATGTGATTGTTAGAGCGACTCTTCCTTGAATTGTCTTCAGCTATTAACTTATTGGATAGACTTTCTATGGATAAGTATCCTAGATTGATTGTGTCTAAATGTGACATATAATTGTTCCATGATGGGTCAAGTGAGTTGATGATAACACTTTTCATTGTTTGGTCTGAAATCACCTCCCCCCTTAAATGCAGTTCAGCTCTTATTTTGTTTAAAGATATTAAATGTTCACTTATGGAAACCCCTGGTTTTATCCTAGAAGAAAAGAAATCTTTAGACATTCTTGTGGTGGTAGCTACACTATCACTGTGAAACAAATTGAACATGCATTGAATAATTTCTGAGACAGTCAGATTTTGCTTAATGCTGTGATACATGGCAGGAGATACACTAGAAATTAATAAGAAAAATGCTCTATGGTGTAAGCAGTCTAACTTTAAAGTCCAAGGTCTTTTTGGGGGATTAGTGATGAAAAACAGTAAGTTTTCTTTCATAAAGACAACCTGGAGCTGCTGATACCATTCTTGTAAATTAATGCCATCTATTCCCAACTTTGGGAAGTCACTGGGCAAGTTTCCGACATTATTAGGTCCATTACTTACAACCAGAGGTAGTCCGTGGTCTTGTAAATGGTGGAAATTACAAAACGGCGTGGGAATGCTCGCGATGAGTCTGCAGGGTCCTTTCAGCAACTCAAGTCTTCCCGGGCCGTCTGCGTAGTCTCGCGCATGCGCGTTGCTCATTTCGTTCCTGGAGTCGTCGTGAGAGGTTCTCGTCGTTGCGGCTCGCTCGTTCAGCTCCTCTTCAGATGAATCGGTCTCTGGCTCGACCTTAGGGGTTCTGACGATGGCGGTTGTTCTTTTTCTTCTCTTGAGAGCGTTGGTGCTTGCATCGGTCTGCGGTGTGGGACGGTATTTGCAGGGCTCCCTTGGTTCAGGCGTCGGTGCTCTCGTCGTCAGGATGGGAGTGGGTAGATTTTGAGACGTTGGCTTGCTCGTCCGTTTTCTGGTTGACTTTTTGGTAATTTTTAGTTTTGGTCCAAATGCAGCAAAAAGCGTCTTCATTGCTGACTTTATTTGAGTATCTGTTGAATCACCTTCACTTTCTGATTCTGATTCTTCTGAGGTGTTTGATTTTTCTTTTTCGTTTTCATTATCTAGTAGTGCCTTTCGCGCCAGAAGTTTTGAATCAAGTCTTCTGATTGGCTCTGCTTCGTTCACTCTGGAGGTCTGTTGAAACCAAGATGGCTGCCATTCAAAATTTTGCGCGGGATCACCGTTTTTCTTCTTTATAGCGTTCTTTTCTGTAGTCGTATCACTTACTATTTTTGAGTCTTTTGACTTTTTGGTAGCGATGTGCTTCTCTCTCGCTGCTCCGCTGTTTTTCAACATGTCTTGGAGGTTCGCAATGAGGCTTTCATCGTTTTTCTGGCTCTTTAACAGTTTTAATATTTCTCACCTGAGTTCGTTGTTTTCTATTTTAATTTCCTCTCGGTCATCATCTTCATCTATTATTTCTTCTTCTTCAGTCGTGTATTCTTCAGATTCTCTTGAAATTGCATTTGTGGACTCATCTATTATTTCTTGATCCGTTTCCATTTCTTTGCTGTATGCCCTGGTGTTGGGCCTATCTCTCTTAGACATATTTAAGTTTTTATTGAGTCAATTCAACCATCCTCTGCTACCAGCTTGTTGCAATATTTTCAGGATCAGACTCAATAAATTATATAAGAGTTAAGAGTTCAAATATATTTTCTTTTATTTACATAAGGCATTCTATATTCACTGAATATTCACAGATAGAAGCGAAGAAGAGAGTGTGTGCAGCTCCTTATATATACAATGGGCGGAGCTAGGTATGGGAGTGGTGAAACATGTATACATTAAGAAGTGAAGAACAAATTAACCCCTGATATCCCGTTCATATACTATTTACATATTAGAGAATAAGGCATTTACATGTGACAGTTATAATATTCCAAAAAGAACACTAGCTGGGCTCTCATGTAAATAAACTATCATAAGATTTAAAAAACCAACTAATATCATGTGATTGCATAGGTCTGGAGTTGATTCAGATGCAACTGGTATGATGCTTACAAAGATTTAAGGATCTTGATAGATTAGAACATTGGGGGCTATCTAACAAAATGAAATTCAATGGTGAAAAAAGTAAGGTTCTACATTTAGGCAAGAAAAACAAAATGCACAGGTACAGTATAGGTGGCACCTTGTTCAGCAGTAGTAACTGTGAAAGGGATCTTGGGGTCAATCACTTAAATATGAGGCATCAGTGTGCTGCAGCTGCCAAAAAAGCCAAAACAGTTCTAGGCTGCATTAACAGGGGGATAGAATCAGGGGTGAAATCCAGCAGGTTCTGACAGGTTCTGGAGAACCGGCAGTGGAAATTTTGAGTAGTTTGGAGAACCAGCAAATACCACCTCTGGCTGGCCCCAGAGTGGGGTGGGAATGTATATTTATACAAAGTCCTTCCCCTGCCACGCCCACCAAGCCACACCTCGCCCACCAAGCCACGCCCACAGACCCGGTACTAAAAAAATTGGATTTCACCACTGGATAGAATCAATATCACATGAAGTGTTAATTCCAGTTTATAATGTCTTAGTAAGGCCACAATTGGAATACTGCAGCCAGTTTTGGTTGCCACAATGTAAAAAAGTTGTATAAGGGACATATAAGGGACGGTTGTTGGAATTGGATATGTCTAATTTAATGAAAAGAAGGATTAGGAGTGACATGATAGCAGTGTTCCGATATCTCAAGGATTCTGTTCTGTTCTGTTCTGTTCTGTTCTGTTCTGTTCTGTTCTGTTCTGTTCTGTTCTGTTCTGTTCTGTTCTACTCTACTCTACTCTACTCTACTCTACTCTACTCTACTCTACTCTACTCTACTCTATTTATATGATTGGGCTGAGGGGTGAAATGCTCCCGGTTTGGACTGGATTGCCCGATCTGATAGTGATGGCGGTGGGTGGTTCGGAGAACCAGTAGCAAAAATTCCTACGCCCCCCCACCGTGCCCAGCTGAGCCGTACAATCATCAGAGGCTTTTTTTTTTTTTTACTTTTAAAAGCATTTTTTCTACAACCTCTTCCGACGAAAAAATGCTTTTAAAAGAAAAAAAAGCCTCTGATGATCGCGCGGCTCAGCTGGGATCCTCAGAGGCTTTTCAAAGTATTTTTTTCTGCAACCTCTTCGGCCAAAGAGGTGGTAAAAAAAATGCTTTGAAAAGTCTCTGACGATCCCAACTGAGTTGTCTGATCATCAGAGGCTTTTCAAGGCATTTTTAAAAAAGCCTCTCTGATGATCCCAGCTGAGTTGCCTGATCGGCAGAGGCTTTTCAAAGCATTTTTTGCAACCTCTTCAGTCGAGGAGATTGTAGAAAAAATGCTTTGAAAAGTTAAAACAAAAAAAAGTTGGCCACGCCCACCCAGTCACATTACCCCCCCCACCAAGCCACGCCCACAGAACCGGTAGTAACAAATTTTACATTTCACCCCTGATTGGGCTGCTTAAATTTGGTTGAAATTAGTGGGACTTTAGGAGCCATCTGTGGCTCCTAAAAAATTAGTGGGATTTTAGAAGTCATCTGTGCAGTCCTGGACAGAGGCTTGCAATAATCTTAAAATATTAGACAATTTTATGTATGATGCATTTGGTCTGTTGTCATATTAATTTGGCCATAAGTACTGCTGTGCTTTTCCAGAATGTATATACCTGACTGTAATGAGAAATGACAGGATTAATGAACTCTGAATCATTTATTAAGAAAGCATGTTTTGGCTTGCTCCTTTTAATTTGTTCTAGTAGAAGCTGCTGATATGTGCAGGAAAAAACTGATTTTATTATAAATGGTACTTTTAAGTGTTTCAGTGATTGCAAATATTGAAGCTTTAAGTTCTTACAAGCATTGGTTTATCAAAAATGACATTTAAAACAAATGTCATTCTGTACTCAACTATGGTTGTTTCAGTATTTATATATTTTTAAACTTGATCCAACAAGGCAATAATACAAATAAACTGAAGACAGGAATAATCCCCTTAAATAAGAATATAATCCGTCAGGCTTTGGGACAAGGAAAATGCAGCATGGAGGAGAGTTCCAATGCCTGGCATCTCATGCAATAATTTAATTTGGATTTGCTAGATTGGATTTGCCAGATTAGAACATTATTTGTCATTACGAAGAGTGATATATCTGTTTAAGACATTAAAGGTGAGTCAGCTTGACTTTACTGCTGTAAAATCTGCTTTCAGAGTCTAGCTATAAGAGACAAATAGAGCTCAGGTTGAGGAAAATGGGTCACAGCAGCAGCAGAAAGGGAACAAGGTCCATGATCTTCCGGTCTTCCGGGTGCGCTTCAAGTGGTCTTCCAGGTGTGCTTCAAGGTGTTGGTTATCACCTTTAAAGCGCTCCATGGCATAGGACCTAGATATCTTCGAGACCGCTTGCTGCTACAGACGGCCTCCCATCGACCTGTGCGCTCCCACAGAGAGGGCCTCCTCGGGGTGCCATCCTCCAAACAATGTAGGCTGGTGACCCCCAGGGGGAGGGCCTTCTCTGTGGGGGCACCCACCCTCTGGAACCAACTGCCCCCAGAGATAAGGAGAATCCAAGACCTCGGTGTCTTCCGCCGTGCCCTTAAAACTTTCTTTTTTCAGCAAGCTGGGCTGTCTTAACACTTTTAAATGTTTTTAACTGGTTTGTCATTGTTTTTTAATTACAGGGCCAAATTTATATATATCTTTTTAATAGTATTTTAATGTTTGTAGTTTATGTTTTTATTTGGCTGTACACCGCCCTGAGTCCTCAGGGAGAAGGGCGGTATATAAATTTGATATAAAATAAATAAAAATAAATGATAACCTAGGAGTCAAATACCAGAGAGACTAGTTAGTTGCTCCACGTTGAAGAGTCGAGAATCAGAACAGAAGAGTAACAGAATAACAGAGTTGGGAAGGACCTTGGTCCAACCCCCTGCTCAAGCAGGACTCCCAATACCATTCTGGACAAATGGCTGTGCAGTCTCTTCTTGAAAACCTCCAATGATGGAGCACCCACAACTTCTGGAGGCAACTTCTGTTCCACTGGCTAATTATTCTCACTGTCAGGAAATTTCTCCTCAGTTCTAGGTGGCTTCTCTCATTAATTAGTTTCCATCTGTTGCTTCTTGTCCTGCCTTCAGGTGATTTGGAGAATAGTCAAGGAGCAGAGTAGGAAACATGGATACAGGGATATAGATTTAAGATTGGCGAGTCCTTTCTAATAAAGGGCCTGTCACTGGTGGTTTCTTCTTAAATTAGCCCAGATGCAAGTGCGTCTCAGTTCTGGTTGCTGATGTCTCTGCTCAGCTGTCAGATGCTGCCAACATGTCCTGGGGCATGGTACTTTGCCAGTATCGGGTTCTTTGTGACCCAATTTCTCCTGCACCTGCTGAGTCAGCCTCAGGTGGTTGATTGCCTCTTAGTTCCTGAGGTTGGCACCTTGTTAGATCCATCCTCAGAAGTTCATAATACCAGGTGCATCATCCCATACATTCCAAGTCACCTCTTCCAAACTGAACTGAAAACTTTGCATTGCCTTATTACCTGTGGCTTTCCATTCAGCCCTAGGCAGTTTACTCAGAAGCAGGCTCCTCTATGTTTAATGGGGGGAAAAAACTTTAGGGAAGTTCCTTAAGGTTGCTTTCGGCCTTTATTTGATGGGGGCAGGGTGGCGCTATAAGCCTGAGTAAATAAATCAATAGATTTTGATTCCATAAGAAAAAAATTATGATCATAAATGAAATCCTTATTTAAAATCTCAGTATTAATACTATCAATTTGATGGTGCTCAAATACATAATTTTTTAATTTATATAGTTAATATTTGGAGGTTAGATTTACATCCTACCTTTCCTCTTAGAGGAAAAGGTGACTAATACAACAGTCCCTTTTCAAATTCCTTCAAACAATAACCCAGTAAATTGGCTGGACTGAGAGAGGGTGATTTATCCAAAGTCTCTTACTGAACACTCTGGAGGTTCAGAGTGAACACTCTTACTGAATACTCTGAGAACATACTGAACACTGAGGGGTGAAATTTCACCGGCTCAGACCGGCTCGGGCGAACCAGTAGGAATGATTTGAATTGGTTTGTTGAACCAGTAAAAACCACCCCTGGTTGGCCCTGCCCATGCCCGCCCCCTCGCCACTCACCCCTTCTGGCCGCTCGCCCGCCCCTTCTGGCCACTCGACCCATTCAACGTTAAATGCTGCAGCAGAGAGTATCCGAACTTTTCTCCCTCCATTACAGCGGAACTGCTGCAGCCTGTCCCTTTAAGGTAGTCCCTGGGATGGAGGGGGCCTGGGGGGGACCATAAAGGGAGCAGCAGCTCCGCTGTGAATGGAGGGAGAAAAGTTCAGCTTCTCTCTGTCACAGCATTCACTACGAGCCCTTCTGGTGCTCATACACACATTTTTTCCTACCGGGTTCTGTGGGCATGGCTTGGTGGTGGGGTCTTGTGACTAAGTGGCCGGGGCCATGAGTGACATTCAGTTGGCCACGCCCACTCAGTCACAGGACACCCCCCCCACCAAGCCACGCCCACAGAACCGGTAGGGAAAAAATTTGAATGTCACCACTGACTTGAACTTAAAGGTCCTATTTGAATGCTTTAGCCACTAATACCACATTGATTTTAAAAAATTATCTTCTTTTCTGTTGGCAGTCTCTTACAGTGGTACCTCAGTACTCATCATTAACTGGTTCCGGGAGGCACAATGAGTACCAAAAACATTGAATACCAAACAATTTTTTTCCATGAGGAATAATGTAGTCACAAGGCAGCTGACACCGACAAGTTCTAGCTTGTGCAATGTGTGTCCAACAAACAATGAGTACCAGGACAACCTTTTCATGTCAAAATGCATTGAATGCCAAATTCCATGAGTTTCAAAGCAGTTGAGTACCAAAGTAGCACTGTATATCATTAGGTGTACAGTGCCTCAAAGAAAAATGATCTTTGTTTAGTAATATAGGAACCAGAAAACCAGCCTTTAGTTAGCATAAAAAGCTGATTCTGGGGAAAGAGAGGACAAACCTAACCATTGTTTGCCGAGGGTGAGGGGGGAGAGACAGAGAGAGAGAGACAGAGAGACAGAGACACAGAGAGAGAACATTTCCATATGTGGTTCTATACTTCAAGATGATTACAAATGTAATAAGTGAGATTTTAAACTATGCTCATAGTTGAAAATGAGGTGCAGCATATTCCTCAATTAAATAAATAAAACTGTTAAAACGTAAGATACTGAGAGTGTTTAAATCTTTCCTTAGTTTGAATGGTGACTGAAAATTCTATCAAAAACAAAAAAAGGAGAAGAAATACAAGACAGCAAAAGGACAGCAAAACAGGGATATATGTTACATAACTCAACAAGAATACAAATGACTAGATATAAGCATAATACAATAAATCCCCCAATTTAAATAGAAATCCATATTCTAATGACCAGGTAACCTGTGTCCAGGTTTTGCCTGCCTCAACAAACGAGTTCAAAGTCCTTTTCTTCCTTATGAAGGGTGTTTAAGTCCAACCTTGATCAGCGAGCTTACAAAGAAATATCAGCTGTAAATTAGTGTTGGAAGAAATATCCGTCTGGGTTCAGCTCCAAGTGGGGAAAAAGACACTGGAAACATGGAGACTGCTTGGAAAGATAGTTTAATGGTGGACAGGATCATATGGTTTGAGTTCCTGAACTGAAAAGGCTGAGATGCTGAGCGTGCCATGGGTTTATGCCCTCTCTGAGCTTTGAACTTCCTGGGGCACAGGAAAAGTATTCTGATTGGTTGTCAGACTCCCAGGGGGTGGGGGTCTTAGCTAGCCTTGCTGGCTGATGTAATCTTCCCAGGTGCCATGTGGTGAGTTTCTATTGCTAGATGGGTCCTATTGTGTTGCAGATGATGTTCCATTGACAAAGGTGGAGGGGAATTGGGTTTCTGCCTCTGGCCCATTGACAAAGGTGAGGGGGAGGAGGCAGGAAGGTGAGAGCTGCTTTGCCTTTAAAACATGTTTCTCCATTTCTCATTCAGGGAAATATTCTGCCTTTTTAATATTTCCTAAAACATTTCATTCTTCTAGGAGAGGGGTGGGTGCTAACTTCCTACATTAGAATACACAGTCACTCTGTTGCCAAACTTTTCAATGAAAAAAAAAATACGATAAGATTCAAGTTCTCCCCAAATCTGCTCATAATTTTTATGTCAAAATGCGTTGAATGCCAAATTCAAAATCAGCAGAAACCACCAAATCTCCAAATCTTTTGCTAAGTGAGAAAGAAGACGGTATCTCTCCTCCTTTGCCAAACAAAATTAGGAACTCCTGATAGAATCTTTCTTTAAAACTGACCTTGTCATATTTCTTCCATATTTAACCTGGTTCAAGAGTGCTGAGCAGGTCAAATGACACACCACTCTCTCTTCTACTATCTCCCAGTTCAGTGGTGGGATTCAAATAATTTAACAACCTAATGACTGGCTGGGTGGGCGTGGCTATGTTGGGCGTGGCCAGGGGGGGTGACAGGCAGCAATTGGTCTCCTGCAACCCTCTGGGAGCAAAAATGGGCTGCGGGGGGGGGGCGCACGACCCCCGTGCCCCATTTTGGGCCTAGGAGGCTTCCCTGAAGCCTCCTGAGAGCGAAAATAGGTTTGGGGGGGGCACTGCACCCCCCTGCACTCCATGTTGGGCCTAGGAGGTCTCCCTGCACTTACCTGGGAGCCAAAATGGGGTGCATGGGGACATGGAAGGGGCAGGGAGGGGAAGGGCCAGCCAGCAATTTAACTACCGATTTGCCTGAACTGGCTGAATCCCACCAGTGTCCCAGTTTCAACTAGCTGAAGTAAATGCTCAGCTTGGTCTAGTGATAGGGCCCAGCCAGATCAATTTGGCAGAATGTAAACTACTAAAAGTTCATAGAAATTGAAACATGAAAGCCTTTTTTGCACAGTCATTTATGTGTAAAACAAGAAGGAAATCTGATTTTTAGAACAAATGAAATGTAGGATAAGGAGTTCCCCACTTCTAAAATAAATATGATTTGCTGATTCAATATATTTAAAGGTGCAAGGGGTGTTACTAGCATGTGTGCACAAAACAGTCAAAATCATGCCTCTTTATGTGCACTATCATGTACAAAAAGGGCTGAGTCTTTGATCATGTGGGTACAGGGGCTGTCTTGACTTTCTGACGTATACACCTGATCAGTATCATGAAGAGCTGTGGCACCAAAGTGGTTAGGCTAATTCGGCCGACTGCCAGCAGTTCGACCTTCACTGGCTGACAGTTGACTCAGTCTTCCATCTTTCCAAGGTTGGTAAAAAGGGGACCCAGATTTTTGGGGGCAATATGCTGATTCTGTAAACCACATAGAGAGGGCTGTAAAGCACTATGAAGCGGAATATAAGCAATATCACTTAGATATTGCTATCAATACCCCTGAATGAATTTCAGTAGTCCTTTAATAGTTGCATTTAAGAACATTGAGGTGCAGTTTAGCAAACAAAGATACATTTTTAAAATTGTATATTCTAGGACCATATGTATGTTAGTGTGGGAAGGTATTCTAAAAATGTACACTTTGTTATGTACCTTTCTTTAGGCATTCTTTAAAAAACAAAAACAAAATGTAAATTAATTGCAAAAGCCTCCTCATATACAGCTTTGACTATATCACCATTTGTTTTTTTATGACTGCAAAATAAAAACATATCTTGCTACCAACCTACAGAGAACAGATTATGTGCAGCCACTGATACATTCACAAGTTATTTCCAGCGCAGATTTTAAAAATGCTCTTTTCCTAGCAATTCCCACGCGCTCAAAAGCTGCACATTAAAAATTTAACACAAGGTGGCAGTGTGCATCCAGATGGTTGCAAAGCCTTCCCATGGCTAAACTAGAGGAATCCTTAATTGCGTAAATATAATGTGGAGGTTTTTGTTGTTGTTGTTCTAAAAACAACAGTTGTTCTAAAAATAACAGAGCCTGAGCTGCCTCATGACCCTGGAAGCTCTTTTTCATGTAACCATGTAAAAAAAAATGGCTTCTCTGAAGCTGCTATTTGCATTTCAAGGGGAATCCATCCACACCAATAGGGGCTTTATACGAAAAAGGAAAATGATATGACCAGACAAGCAAATTTGTCTAGACTAGTGATGGCTAACCTTTTTGCCGTCGCGTGCCAAAAGCGGGGGGAGTGCGGGGGGTTTGCGCACATACATGCCCACACCTATAATTCAATAGCCCCGCCCCCCACGCATGCGTGTGTGACCCCCCCATGCTCCCCCCCACTTTTGGCACATGATGACACAGTGGGCCCGGTAGGCCTGTTTTTCACCCTCCCCAGGCTCCAAGAAAGCCTCTGGAGCCTGGGGAGGGTGAAAACAGCCTTCCCCACCCCCCAGAGACCCTCCATGGGCCGGAAATGGCCCATTTCCTGACTTTCAGTGGGCCCAGAAGGGCTGAAAATCAGGTGGCCAGTGCGCACATGCATTCTGGAGCTGAGCTAGGGCAACGCTCGTGTGCCCACAGATATGGTTCTGCGTGCCACCTGTGGCATGCGTGCCATAGGTTCGCCATCACAGGTCTAGACTGTGTGGTCAGAATTGAGGAGAAAGAATTAAACGTCCACCATCCTAAAACTCTGGGCTGCCACACTGTCTCTAGTTAAACATATGCATTCATCTCATTAGGCCCTACATCCTAGCTGATAGCACATGGTGCAGCATCTCCCTCCTCTGGACTTACATGTTCCATTTGGATCATAGAGTCAAAGTGCCAAGAGTGCATCAGAGCAAAAGGAAACACAGGTCATATGGCAACTGAGCTACAGAGCAAAGAACGATGTGGCTTTAACTTAGGAGTTGGGCTACATAATATAACTGAAAGCTGCTGTGCTTTGGAATGCCTGCCTGAATGTGTCCAAAATGGAACAAAGATCTACTTTCAGTTCTGCCTTTATTTCCCATGGGTTGTTTACCTAGTATGAATACAGAAGCTTATTTGTTTCCTTTCCGGAAAGTTGTGTGTGTCTGTACGTGTGTGTATGGTATGTGTGTGTGTGTCTAAAGTTATCTTGCCAAGCTGGGTGACAAGAAAGCAACTGGAACACCTACCTATGATTCTGTGTTCTGTAGAAGAAAAAAAGATCAGTCAGAATTTGGGACTAAGTTATTGTGATCATCGGATAAATTATCCTAGGTTTTCTGGAGGAAATAAACTGTTGGAATGGTCTTGTGTGGAAGGGGAATCTCCATAAGTAGAAAGCTAGCATATCAGGAGAAAAAACAATCTTTCTTTGTTTCTCCCTTACATAGGAATTTTCAAATATAGAATTGCCCTAGCCACAACCTGGAAATATAATTTATTGTTCTCTTTATACACACACACACACACGCACCCCTTTCAGATATATTTGGGCACTTCAAATATTGAATACAATTCCCGAGTAACGGGTGATGTCTACATTTCTGCTCTCCCACTATATTTTGGTCAGAGAAGGGTATATACTCAGCTTGAGGAATTTTCAGTTCAATCTTTATTTAATTATGATCAGATGTAGATATATTTAATTGCAAATTCATTCTGTCCAGTTTCTGAATCTGTTTACTCATTAAATGACATACACATACACCCCATTTCCTCTAACACATATGAGGGATGAGACCTGGTGGAGTCATTCTACCGAAGAAACAATATATGTCAACCAAACTGATTCTCACTTCCTCCCTGAACTTCCCAAGTCTACCCAGGGGGGTTAGGGGTCATACAAGACTGTGTGATGGTGGGGAAAAGGGATGTCCTGCTTCAGCGGAAGTCATGAACTTTCACAAATGTCCAATATGCAATTTCTAAACTACCAAAATTTACCCCATATAATTCCAAGAACTATGAAACTGGAAGAACAAGTGACCATATTGCAACCAGCATGTTAATGTAAAAAAAATACAAATGCTGCTTTTTGTTTGTGTATTATTTTGATTTCTATCCTGCATTTTCATACATAGGTCACTAAACAGTGGTGGGTTTCAAATTTTTTTACTACCGATTCTGTGGCCGTGGCTTGGTGGCCGTGGCGTGGCTTGGTGGCCGTGGCAAGGGAAGGATACTGTAAAAATCTCCATTCCCACCCCACTCCAGGGGAAGGATATTGTAAAATATCCATTCCCTCCCCAATCCAGGAGAAGGTTACTGCAAAATCCTCATTTCATCCTGATCAGCTGGGACTTGGAAGGCAGAGAATAGATGGGGGCAGGGCCAGTCAGAATTTTTACTACCAGCTCTCCGAACTACTCAAAATTTCCACTACCGGTTCAGTGACCTGCTGAAACCCACCTCTGTCACTAAACCAATTGTTTAGTGTTTCAAACACATCTCTTCCCATTCTATTTAATACAGGATTGTATCTAGCAGTGTTTGCAGCAAAGCAGAACAAACTATTGCAAGTTCTGTCCCATAGCATTGCCACTGCACAAGCCCTTCCTTTATGTGCCTACATCATGGGACATGTTCAGATACTGCACAAACACATCTTACCGCTTGCCAGCAAAAAACCCCCAGACTTGTTAGTATCTGAACAAAGTTCTGACTGCAGTCTGCTGCAGTTGGCCTGTTTTTTTGCAACATCTACTTAATTAAAAAAAAAAAAATTCTGGGAATTAAGTATGCCAATTGTCTGTAGTGAAGATATCCCCGACCTCTTAATGCAACCTCCCTAAATTGATGTAACATATGTTGGGCATGACAAGGTGCAGGTTCAGTTTCTGCTATGTCTCTAATTAAAAAAATAATCAGGAAGATTCTTAATTGCATGAGATATTAGGAACATGTTGTCAGTCTCTAAGACAGAGTTTAAGGATTAGGTTCACCTGGAACAATGCACTTTCTTACGTTTCATTGTACAAATGTCCAGGGATCATCTCTTCCTGATCAGTAGCCTAGCATTTTTTTCTTCTTTTTATATACAGATTATGAATATAGAACATGGAACATTACAACCTCTGTATATAGCAGGGGTGTCAAACTCAAGGCCCAGGGGCCAAATCTGGCCTGCGAGGTACTTATATCTGGCCCATGGGGCCACCCTGGAAACAGAGAAGGATCGGCCCACGGTGCCTCTGCCAGCGAAAATGGAGCTTGGGAGGGCTACATGTGGCCTTCTGAGCTCCGTTTTTACTGGCAGAGGGTTGCAGGAGGCTGTCGCAGCCGAAAATGAAATTTGTGAGGACTGCGGGCAGCACTCCCAAGCTCTGTTTTCACTGGCAGAGGATTGCAGGAGGCCGTCACAGCTGAAAACAGAGCTTGGGAGCCTATTGTCGCTGGCAGTACTTGGACCATCACAGACGCCCCTGACACAAGTGACGTCGAGCTGACCATGCCCACCCTGACCACACCCACCTCGACCCCCCAAGGTCAAACCCAACCCTGATGCAGCCTTCAATGAAATAGAGTTTGACATCCCTGGTATATAGGTTTGGACTGAAGTGCAGGAAAAGGAGCAACAGATGGCAAACTTTCCAACTTTTTTCATACAGATACGTATGTCACTGGAATAATCAGATCTAGAACTCTGGGAGGAATTGTACAAATGGATTGGAGACCTTGGAGATCTTGTGCAATTGGATTTGTCCAATTTTCAGCAGCTGTGGGGAACACTGTCGCGCAAGGGGTGAAGCTACTCTCTCCGTACAATCTGTTTATACTGGTTATTTATAACAGGGGTAAATGAACTTGTAGTCCAAAATTCCAGTGGAAACCCCCCCCCCATGCCAAGTTTTCCGGCTGCAATTTCATATTTAATTTTTTCCTATTAAATCAAACACTAAAATGAAATGAACACCTGACATTTTGAGTGGAAGAACAGCAGGCAATGAAGAAAGCATCAGGGAAAGTTAATTATTTTTCTGCTGTCTGGTTTTTTCCCCCCACTCAGAACGGTCTCACCTCCCATTATAAACCCAGCACAAGTTTGTAGAAGTAAACAGGCACCTCGAATGCAACAAAGAACATGAGGTGAAGTATGTTAGAGCATTTTGTAAAACCATCCATCCCACTTGTCATCTGCTGCTTAAAACCACAGCCTTGGGAAGCTACTTTATCTTTCAAAATGCCAGAATTCGAGCTTTCTCACTTGCATTTGTGTAGCCAATGTTCTTATTGTATTCCTAAAAATGCACATCTGTATCAGGGGTGGATTCTACTTACCTTTACTACCGGTTCGCAATGGGATCATGCATGCGGGCTCTCTTTGCTCGCGCACACGCCTTGTTTCTGCGCATGCGCAGATTGCCGATGACGACATCCGGGGTGGTGGGTGGGGCCTCCTGACGGTTTTACTACCAGTTCTTGTGAACCGGTCCGAACTGGAGGCAACCCACCGCTGATCTGTATTTTCTATGTGATTCTGTTCATTTGTTTTACATATGTTTTACACAATTTCTGGAATTGTGTGTTTCTATCCAACATTCATTTGCTTCTGGAGTCCCAATTTTTTAAAATCAAAATGTGCCCTTCTGTATCTGATTTGCTTATAATGATTTCTTAAGTGGACAGACAAGATGATTATATTTCATTTCTCTACTGAAGCATTATATACAGAAATAAGTAAGCCAACTCTAACTATAATAACCTGATGATACTACAATGAAACTTCAGGTCTCAGAACCTCATTGTAATGGCTCCCCATGCAATGGATCACATTTTGTTATAATTTATTTCATATTTCTAATGATGTAAATGGCACAAAGTACATCATCTTCATAATAACAAAAGGCCTCATTTGCATTATTCACATCAGTGGGATGACAAACTGCTTGATTTCCTGGACTTTGGATAATAATGAATGCCCTCTCCTACAAAAAGCCCATTAAAAGCAGATTTCCGAGTGCCAATGAGACCAGCTTTCTTCTGTTTATAATTGAATTCTAGTTACATGTCTAAACTTAATTCATCCTAGTATTAAGTTCAGTTCAACAGCTTCTATTTGAATATTCTAATTGAATGTTGTAATTTAAAACATGTTACTATTGAACATTTCCCATTTTCGGTGCAATTTCTTCCCTTTTTGGTTGCATCAGAAGGTTGATGATGTTTTGTTTTTGTTTGTATTTATGTATTTATATTTACATATATTTTATATTTCTAAACCACTCATCTCCCTCAAAAAGTGGTTAAATTAAGGTTAAATTTTTAAAATTATAGAATAATAACAATTAAATATCAAAAGGGGATCCTAAAATGGCTATTTAGTGTTGGATTATGACTGGGGGGGGCTCTCAAGAGACTAACCAATCCTATGTTTCCAAGGTCTCCTGTGCGGACCACATCCAAGGCTGCAGAGCCAAGGTTCGATCCCGTTATGGAAAGCCAAGAGATGGAGGGCTTTCCTCACCATTTTTTGGTGGTGATAATGGAATAAGAAGCCATAGGATTTTAAACCATGTGTGATTTGGGATGCTTACATGAGTGACGAGCTGTTTAAACTTTCATGCATTACTTAGGTTAACATTTCAGGTAATCCTATTTATCCTACTTAAAGAACATAGGTAAAGCATGTGAGTGAATAAAATCCTACTTAAAGAACATAGGTAAAGCATGTGAGTGAATAAAATCTGATATAGCCATAGCAATATTTAAATCTGGGCGTCTCCCAGCAAAACTGCAACGTTTGTGAATAACTTGGGTTCTTCCTCCCCGCACTTCCCCTCCCTTCCCCCCAGCTATCTCAAGTAGCAGATTTATTACACGCAAAAAGACATCAGCCAGCACAGCAAACAAAAACCCTGCAGGTGATTCTTGGATTCTGTTCAGAAGGATTGTGGCGCTCCCTTATCTGAGGCCCTTTAAAGCTTTGGTGAGGCCCAACTCCCAACTCCAGCAGATGTCAGACTGCTGCTACTCAGGGAAAAAGATGCCATCACAGTTCTGCCAGGGGGCTATAAAGAAAGTAGACAAAGGAAAGATGCATCTGTCTCAGAATAAAGAACATCTGTCTTCAGCCCAATTGGTTTTTGCCATGACTTTGCAAAACATAAAAGACTCAGGTTAAGTCACGCCATAAAACAAATGACAGCTTTTCGGCTGCCACTAGAGTCAGACTTGTATTCTTCAGAAAAACAACAGGAGGGTATGATGAAATGGGTTGAAGATCAACATGGGGCACAGATCTTAGTGGTGCATCTGCTGCTTACTTTCTTATGGCCTCCCTTTATCTACAGATTAGACTACCCTAAACCGTGTCTTGATTGTGTAGAGATGGCATAACCAAGTGGGAGACAGTAAATATTACCTTTTTTCTAATTCATCTCCTCAAGTTTCATCATCTTTGCTAACCATTCCTCCATTGTGGATAATGTTGCAGCTTTCCGTTTTTTAACAGATAATAGTCTTGCTTCACTTGCCAAATATAAAAATAAATTTCCATGACCCTTTTCTAGTTTCCTGCCCATTAGTCTAAAAATAAAAGCCTCTGGTTTCAATTGTACCTTAATCTTTAAAATATGTTGAACCAACATGGTTAGAATGCAATGTTGCAGGCTAATTCTGCCAATTGCCAGCAGTTCAATTCTCACCGGCTCAAGGTTGACTCAGCCTTCCATTCTTCCAAGGTTGGTAAAATGAGGACCCAGATTGTTGGGGGCAATATGCTGACTCTGTAAAGCTCTTAGAAAGGGCACTATGAAGCGGTATATAAATCTAAGTGCTATTGCTATATGTATTTGTGTCCAATTGTCTATGGAGATTCTCAGTCATCCAGGTCATGGTTGTCCCAAAGGTGCAAATGGACTTTCTGTACTGTTCTTTGTACCCAATTGTTTTTGGCTTTCCTACATATCCATTTGTGGTGGCTTATTGAAATGTTAAATGGTTGTTTGCTGCAGATAACTGAGTCAACAGATCACAACCTTCGCCATATGGAATAGGGAGTAATAATAACTGTTCAATAGCACTGATAAATATTCCACAAGGGCCACTTTAATAGCAGTGATATACATGCCAGCCCTCAAACATCAGGAAAACATTACATGTGTTCCTGTGATATTTGGGGGTGGGGGGTGGGTGGAATTATACTCTGCTGAAATTTAACAAGCAATTATTTGTTTTAAGAAAAGCAATAGAAACCGATTCTGTTAATTTTAGCCTGTGATTTCAAGCATGCCGTCTGGCTACAAGCAAATGCAGAGAAAATCAGTTGCTGGTTTTTCAAAATACTTGTTATATAAAGCAAAGATGAGAAATTTGGGCTAATTCAAAACAGTATATAATAATATTTTAATTAACCGTTTTTGAAGTTATTTTCATTCCTTCCGTCTAAAGATTCATCTTTTGCCAAAACTACATTGCATGTTGATGGGGCAAGATTTTGCTATATATTATAATGCAACTATAGCAATAAAATGAATATCGGTGTGAATTTTACATGTTTTCCTTAGGGCACTTGGATGATGTAGAAACAATAAGAAATATTTTAACAATAAAAGGTGTCTATAAAGAGATTGCCAGCGCTTTCTGTATGTTTTATTTTACCAGTTTTCTGAATCAAAACAATATATTATGGTGACTTTTCCATAGTTTAATTTCCCCTTTGAAGCCTGTATGCTTTGATCATGTGTTCAGATTTAGATTCCACTATATTTTGAATTGGTTGGAAGCAGCTGAAATAGGAACTATATTCAATTTCAACCTATAAAAGTGCTTTTGCAAGACTTCTTAAATCAGATATTCCTGACCTGGTTTCCTGAAGACATGTTAGTGTTGGAAGGAAAATCCATCTGGTTCAGTTCCAAGCTGAGAAAAAGACACTGGAAACATGGAGGCTGATTGGAAAGATGGTTTAATGATGAACAGAACCACCTGTGTTTATGGTTCTGGTGCAGCTGACAAAATGGAGTCAAGAGTGGGGGATTATACCTTCTTTAGGTTTTGTATTTGAACTTACTGTTCCTATACAAGAACATGTCCTTTAATATTCTATTCGCTGTTGTCAGATTCCTATGGGGGGTCATGTAAGGGTTATGTACGGGTCATAGTTGGCTCTATAGCAGGGGTGCCAAACTGGTTGTCCACGGGCAGGATGCGTCACGTGCAGGCCAGTGGTGGGTTTCAATTTTTTTTTTACTACTGGTTCTGTGGTTGTGGCTTGGTGGGCATGGCATGGCTTGGTGGCCGTGGCTTGGTGGCCATGGCAGAGGAAGGTTACTGCAAAATCCCCATTTCCTCCCGATCAGCTGGGACTTGGGAGGCAGAGAATAGATGGGGACTGGGCCAGTCAGAATTTTTACTACTGGTTCTCCGAACTACTCAAAATTTCTGCTACCAGTTCTCCAGAACTGGTCAGAACCTGCTGAAACCTACCTCTGATGCAGGCCATGCCCACTCCAGCTCAGTGAAGGGGGAAAACCTCATGAAACATCACGTGATGGCAATGGAACATAGCAAGTTTGTCACCCATGCTCTATAGCAGTGATGGCTAACCTTTTTGCCATCGCGTGCCAGGAGGGGGGGTGGGGTGGTGTCATGTGTGCGCGTGCCCACACCCATAATTCTATGTGCCCGTGCATGTGTGTGCGAAACCCCCCCCACTCCCAGTACACAATGGCCCAGTAGGCCCATTTTTCTCTCTCACTTGGCTCCAGAGCCTTTCTAGGAGTCCGGGGAGGGCGAAAACAGTCTTCCCCACCCCCAAAGGCCCTCTGGAGGCCGAAAAAGGCCCATTTGCCAACTTCCTGTCCTACCGGAAGTTGGCAAATGGCCATTTCTGGCCTCCAGGGGGTGGGGAAGGCCATTTTCGCCCTCCCCAGACTCCTAGAAAGGCTCTGGAGGCTGGGGACAGCAAAAAACAGGCCTTCCCCACCACCCACCAAAGCCCTCTGGAGGCAGGAAACAGCCTGTTTTTCTACTTCTGGTGGGCCCAGAAGGCCGCGTCGGAGCTGAGCTCGCGTGCCCACTGATATGGCTATGTGTGCCACCTGTCGCACACATGCCATAGGTTCGCCATCACGGCTCTATAGACAAAAGAGAAAATGGAAATCCTAGATGTTTGTCTGAGCTCATCTGGTCAATCTTTGGCTTATTGTTTATCTGAGCTCCCAGGTGAAGTTTGGATTGCTCTGGGATGATGCAATGAAGGGGCTTGTGTTCTGAAGGGGTGTTGGGCAATTCCTATTGTGGCTAATGACCTGTGTTGTATCTTGGGTGAGCGGCTGCTTCTAATCCTACCATTCTGCCTTTGTTCAGACTTTGCTGCAGGGAGTTTCAAAATATCCTGTCTTGAATGGATTACCAAATCTGCATTTCTAAATATTGGCTTCCTCAGTTTCTGCTTGGGGCAGGGAAACTGGGACTGGTTTTTGAATAGGCTGGCCCACTCTTTCTTAATGGGCACAAAATATCTGCTGGGGCTATTAAGAAAGACTGAATCTGCTTCCTGCCTCTAAAAACATGTTTCTCCATTTCTCATTTACGGAAAAATAATATTCTGCCTTTTTAAATATTCCTCAAAATATTTCATTCTTTCGGGGGGCGGGTGGGCTTCCCACATTAGGAAAACAATCTATCAGAAGCGAACATTCCATAATATAAGTTACATCACCTCTTTGTTTGCAAGAATTTTGCTGATGTTTACAGGTATTTTCCATACTTCTCAATGGGAGTGTGAATGAATAACAGGTATGATGTTAATTCCCTCATAGATTAGATACATTCACACTGAATTTCAACTGAACTTCTACCCAAGGATTGATTGGTGAATGGAAAGCAAATAAATTCATAACTCCTGAATATATTCTATTCCCTCGTGCTAATATGAATGAATGAATGAGCTTGTGAAAGTTATATATTATTGTTTCCAGGTGCTAGGAAAACACAAGTTAATTGGAATTTCCTCTCTTGAACAGAGAGTTCATAAATCCTCCATATGCACAGTTCACATCTTTTCAATATAATGTTCCAAAAGAAAGATAATCGAATTTTACAGAAAGCATAATAAAGTCCAGCTGATGTATTTATTAGGTCTTAAATAGTCCATCAAGCATTAAATTTTTTAACCTTTGCCTTCATTTGGAAACTTTTAGAGAGAACAATGTTTATGCATCTGTCAAATTTAGCAACAGATTACAAAATCAGAGTCTTGTAGCTAACTACCTGCATTCCTATAGAATGGTTTCAGTGTTATTGTTGTTTGCCCAATGAACAGAAGGATTGACCCTTCTCTGCTGATGGCACAAGATCATGGGATCACAGCCAGGAAATGAAGCATATTTAGCATTCATGTGAGTCATAACTAGTTACAAAATGCCTTGTTATGATAGGCATACTGCAGAGAGAACCCAGAGGTCATAATTTAGAACTTGGCTGTCATATGTTGCCATGTAGCCCAATTAAAGCAGCAGCCAATTCACAGTTACAGAAAGACACTTTGTCTTCAGAGAAGGGTGGGCAATTGCCATAAATCTGTTTATTCAGATAAAATAGTTTTTTTTTAAAAAAAAAAGTGCATTAAATGTTTAAAAATTCTTTAGCAAAAGCTATTGCTGAGAAGAATGTAGTACAAAGCAAGTCTGCCAGCCAAAACGGAGCCCCATTTTCGGCCTGACGGCCTTCTGCAGCACTTTACTGGCCAAAACGGAGTGCAGGGGGGCGCGTGCGGCTCCCCTGTGCCTTGTTTTTGTCCTCCATGGCCTCCAGCAGCACTCTGCCGGCCAAAAACAGGTTGTGTGGAGGCCTTCTGAGGCCCCCATGCAGCCCGTTTTCAGCCTCCATGGCCTCCAGCAGCACTCTCCTGGCTGAAAATGGGCTGCGTGGAGACCTTCTGAGGCCCCCTACACCAGTGGTGGGTTGCTCCCGGTTCAGCCCGGTTCAGGTGAGCTGGTAGTGGTGATGATGTGACATCAGCCAACCAGTTCTCTATGACTGTGAGCTGGGACCTCCCACCCGCTGCCGTGTTATACCTACCTTTATTTGTCATTTTTTAGCCCAGCTGATAGATGCAGCAGAGTGGATTGCTGCGCCTCAGCTGGGCAGAAATCTAATGTGCTTGCGCGGTGATTGCATGCAAAACACGTGCGCGAAGAGAACCAGTCGTAACACTGTTGGAACCCACCACTGCCCCATGCAGCCCGTTTTCGGCCGGCAGAGTGCTGCAGGAGGCCAGGGAGGCTGAAAATGGGCTATGGTGGTGGGGGCGCACGCAGCCCATTTTGCCAGCTGAGGCACGGCAGGCTGGTCCTTTGATATTTCCAGGCTGGCCTCATGGGCCGGATTTAAGCTCCCCTGAGCTAGACAGATGAGGCACCCGTTGACTTTTTGAAGGTTTGAAAGTTAAATCAAAATACTACATTCTAATTGGTGGATGTTTTAATGATGAGCCAGGCCCAATGCACACAAGGCATCTACAAAACAAATGATGTTATCAAAGGTAAATACTCTCCCCTCCCCTGCCCCAGATAAGAGAATGCTTATTTAAACAAGAATCTAAGGCTGATGAAATAAAGCACCAAGCAAAACACAACAAGTTACAGAGTCCAGTCTGAGACATCTCTGAACAGTTAATGCTGAATTGCTTTTTCTTTTTCTAACATACAGCACACATAACAGCATGAGAGTGTGCTGGGTTTTTTCTCTCTCCTCCCTTAAAAATGGGAGATGAGAGGAAGACTATACTAATCAACCTATTCACCAAAACCCCTGAGGGCAGCTTATCAAAGAGAGAACCACCCTAGAACTAAGGAGAAATTTTCTGTCAGTGAGAACAATTAATCAGTGGAATGGCTTGCCTCCAGAAGTTGTGGGTGCTCTATCTCTGGGGGTATTTCAGAAGA
This sequence comes from Pituophis catenifer annectens, assembly GCF_029215685.1. NCBI lineage: Eukaryota > Metazoa > Chordata > Lepidosauria > Squamata > Colubridae > Pituophis > Pituophis catenifer. Next base: position 72,624,599 of record NW_027256883.1, read on the forward strand.
AATTGGATAATTATTTGTCCAGAATAGTAGAGGGTCTCCTGCTCAAGTTGGACTGGAAGATCTTCAAGATTCCTTCCTACTCTGTTATTCTGTATTCTGATTCCCTTTGGCAAAAGGATAAGCTTAACTGTAGTTTGGTAAACACCTCTGAAATGCTGATAACATCTTATGGAATGGACTTCACTCACAAAATGATTGCCATGATGGGCACAACCAGTTACAAGACACTTATATACCAGAAGACAAGCCAACCAGGGGTGGGTTCTACTTACCTTTACTACCGGTTTGCAATGGGGCCGCATGTGCAGAAGCATTTTGATGACGTCGGGGTCAGTGGGTGGAGCCTCCCGCCGATTTTACTACCGGTTCTATAGAACCAGTGCAAACCGGGGGCAACCCACCACTGAAGCCGATGCAGTAGTGTTGGGAGTTAGTTTCTATGGGTCATTGAAAACAAGGCAACCACAAGTCTGATCATTGCACAAAAGCATGAGAAAAATGAAAAATGGCCCTTTTGTCCAAAAGAGGGGCTGTAGTTGATTAAAAAGGCGGGAAAGAAAAAGAGGCAAACACAGTTTTAATATTCTTTCTATATATAGGATTTGCTCTTGAAACAGAGTGATTGTTAGAATTCTGCCGTTGTGCCTTCCTAAATTTTCTTCAATAAGAACTACCCTGTTTTCCCCAAAATAAGACATCCCCTGGTAATAAGCCCAATCGGGGTTTTTGAGTGCATGGCAATAAAGCCAAGCGCTTATTTCAGGGTTCAAAAAGTATAAGACAGGGTCTTATTTTCGGGGAAACACGGTACTTCTCTGAAGTTCTTGGATTCTCGTCAGCTTGACAAGTTGGTTCTGGTCCTCCCTTTTTGGGGAAGCTGGTACATTTCCACACAAAGCCCTGGGTGACAGCCATCCACTCTTTTTATACTCCAGGAATGGGCATGTGGGGGCAGAGGGCACATCTGTAAATGAAGAGGAAGCTAGAACCTGGTTTGTGTCCTTGTGTGCTTGGAGACCTCCCTCTTTAAAACAAAGAAACATACTGTATAAACCTGCCCTAAAAATTAAAGTTAGATGTGGCAGGCAGAGTAGGATGCACCAGGGATGCCCACTAGCATCCTGTTCCTTAGTTCTTGCTAGTACAGGTAGACCTTGAGTTATGACCAAAATTGAACCCAAAATTTATGTTGTTAAGTGAGACATTTGCTAAGTGAGTTTTCCCATTTTACGACTTTTCTTGCCATGTTTGTTAAGTGAATCCCTGCAGTTGTTAAATTAGTAATACTGCTAATTAGTAATACTGTTAAGTGAATCTGGTTTCCCCATTGACTTTGCTTGTCAGAAAGTCACAAAAGGTGATGATGACATGACCCCAGGACACTGCAACCATCGTAAATGTGAATCAGTTGTGAAGCATCTGAATGTAAATCACATGACCATGGGGATGCTGCAATGGTCATAAGTGTGAAAAATGGTCATAAGTCACCTTTTTCAGTGCCATTGTAACTTCAAACGGTCACTAAGCAAACTGTTGTAAATTGAGAACTACCTGTATATTAGTTTATTTTCTTCCTTGATTAAGAATATCAAAATAGTTGAGAATCTTACACAATGATTAATAAGTAGATGCACAGCATATTTATTTTTAAATTAGCATCATTTCTTTTTACTATTTTTTTATGTTCATATTATCTAGGTAGCATTTCTTAGTTTTTGCAAAACAAACTTGCAAAGTGGGTTAAGTTAGACTGAAAGGGCAAATGGTACAAAGTTGTTCCGTGAGTTTCCAATACTTTTCTGCTGGGAAACGAGCAATAGGCTCTAAACCTGGTTTAGCAATTATGGCTGAGATGAGCTGGTTCTATTTGGTCCCAAGGACCAGATGCTTTGGTACATTCCTATGAATACATTTTCCCCCTGCTCTTTTTATAGCAATATTCTGTTGACTTTTCTCTTGAAAAGCTGACTTATATTAATTTCAAGATTTTTGCTTTGTTCCAAAGATTTGTGGAAGGAACTGTGGATCATGTGATTAACCTGGAATGATTCCAGTGAAGAAAGAAAGGGCTAGCTATAAATAGGATCATTATTACATCATTGTCTTGGTATCCTCATACAGACTAAGAAAGAAGCCATATCCTTGACTGTAAAGTGGTCCCAAGAGCCAATGAAAGGATACCATATCACATACAGAATAGAATAGAATAGAATAGAATAGAATAGAATAGAATAGAATAGAATAGAAAAGAAAAGAAAAGAAAAGAAAAGAAAAGAAAAGAAAAGAAAAGAAAAGAAAAGAAAAGAATAACAGAGTTGGAAGGGACCTTGGAGGTCTTCTAGTTTAACCCCCTGCCCAGGCAGGAAACCCTACATCACTTCAGACAAATGGTTATTCAACAAAAAAATATAATATTTTTGAAAAGTGGAGGAAAATATTCAAAAACCCAAATCGATTGTTATCATTATAGCCTGATCTGGATCACCTAGTATTTCAAATTGAGTGCAATTTTATCCTATCCAAACACTACTTGTGTTGCATCCAATTTTTTCTTACATCTATATCATTAAACCATTTGCCAATTCATACTGCCCAGTTTTCGAACACTGAGGCCTACTAGCTCCAAACTTTATTGAGTCTGTCATCTGCACCTCTATAACTGTCTGGTTTGGTTCTACAACCCAACAAGATAGACACAGATGTCAGAGGATAATTAGAACTGCAGAAAAAACAATTACTACCAACCTGCCTTCCATTGAGGACTTGTATACTGCACGAGTCAAAAAGAGGGCTGTGAAAATATTTACAGACCCCTCACATCCTGGATATAAACTGTTTCAACTCCTATCCTGAAAACAACACTATAGAGCACTGCACACCAGAACAACTAGACACAAGAACAGTTTTTTCCCGAATGCCATCACTCTGCTAAAGAAATAATTCCCTCAACACTGTCAAACTAGTTACAAGGTCTGCATTACTATTAATCTTCTCATCGTTCCTATCACCCATCTCCTCCCACTTATGACTGTATGACTGTAACCTTATTGCTGGTATCCTTACGATTTTTATTGACTGTTTCCTAATATGATTTGATTGCTTATTTGTTTCCTGTGACTATCATTAAGTGGTGTACCTTATGATTCTTGACGAATGTATCTTTTCTTTTTATGTACACTGAGAGCATATGCACCAAGACAAATTCCTTGTGTATCCAATCACACTTGGCCAATAAAGAATTCTATTCTATTCTATTCTATTCTATTCTATTCTATTCTATTCTATTCTATTCTATTCTATTCTAACGGACAATTATTTAAAGAAAAAAAGCCCTTCTAGATGGAAATTCAGTTCCTGATCTATATCCAAACTCAGGCATCAAACTGCAAATGGTCATTTATCAATTGTTTCAACAATTATTACATAAACAAATGAATAGCAATAATAGTACACAACCAGTATATTAAAAAAAATAGCAGGCAAGATAACAGAGAACAACTTAGCATGGCAATGGGTAAGTACAGAAAACTTGAACAAAGAGTCAAAGGGTCTAATTCTGGCTGAACAAGACCAAGCCTGAAGAACAAATGGATACAAATCCAGAATTGAGGTGGTAGCAACAGACAGCAAATGCAAAGCAGCCAGAGGTGGGCTGCTGCCGGTTCGGATCAGTTCGGGTGAACTGGTAGTTATGACCAGCGGGTGAGCCTGCCGTCCACCCGCCCCGCCGCTAATCTATCCTATATCACCATGTTTTTGAAGCTGCACGCATGCGCGTGGGCCGACATTTTCGGTGCTGGGCGAACCGGTTGTTACTTTATGTGATGCCCACCTCTGGAAGCAGCTGAAGAAACAGTGGATCTTAGTTAGCTGCTGCAAGAAGTTTGCAGAGACTGATTACAAACAATGGCATGATAAAGTAGTAACAATGGTGCATTGGAAATACCATTTGCCTGCAAGGAAGAATAGGTAGCACCACAAAATAGACAAAAGAAAAGAAAATGAGGAAGCTAAAGTGCTCCGGGGCTTTAGAATTTAAACAGACAACCAGCTGCCACATAACACCCCAAACTTAACAATTGTCAATAAGAAAGAGAATTTTTGGGGGGGATAGTCAACATGGAAATAGAATAGAATTCTACAGAATAGAAAAAACACTGGAGAAAATCACAAAATATTTATTTATTAATTTATTCATTCATTCATTTATTCTGTCAAACATGTACAAGGTAGCAAGTATAGGTATAAACATAAACAAAAGAAGTAAGTACAGATAAATGGGGACAGTAAGACAGAGATGGTAGGCACTCTGGTGTGCTTATGCACGCCCCCTTTACGGACTTCTTAGGTGAGGTCCACGGTAGACAGTTTGATGTTGAAGCTTTGAGGGTTTGAGGCTGTAACAATGGAGTTGGGTAGAGCATTCCAGGCATTGACCACTCTGTTGCTGAAGTCGTGTTTTTTGCAATCGAGTTTGGAGTGGTTTACTTTGAGTTTGTATTGATTGTTTGCCCATGTATTATTATGGTTGAAGCTGAAGAAGTCGTTGACAAATGAAGACGTTGTAGCAGACAATTTTGTGAACTATGCTTAGATCGGACCACAGGCGGCACAGTTCCAGATTGTCCAAGCCCAGAATTTCAAGTCTGGTGGCATAAGGGATTCTATTGAGAGGAGAGGAATACTCTTCTCGTGAAATACCCCTGGACCCACTCAATCGTGTTAATGTCTGATAAACAGTGTGGATTCCAGGAGGATGAACTGTGCTCAAGAATTGGTCTGGCAAAGGTTTTGTATGCCCTTGTTAGCAATACAATGTTACCGGAGAAGAAGCTTCGCAAGTTTAGGTTAACAATTCTTAATGCCTTTTAAAGACCTGCAAACAGAAGTAGAATGACTGTGACAAAAGAAAGCAAAGGTAGCACCAATAGTGATAGGAGCTTTGCGTGCAATCTCAAAACAACTGGAATATTATTGTAAATAGCATCATCATTGACAAAATCACCACCAGTCAATTGCAAAAGGCAGCTTTACTCTGAACAGCTTGCATCTTGTGAAGATACCTTTAACACCATCAAACAAAAATAGCTCCCTATCCTAGATCCTTGGGGAAAGATTTGATAGATGGATAAAAAGATGAAATCCAGCCCAAATATCTGTCTGACTGGGTAACCAACCATAATAAAATAAATTAAATTTATATGACACTGACTTCCAGAAACTTTTGGCGGTTACCACTTACATAAAATTGTAAATAAATGAGCTTTCATATCTTATAATTTTTCCATCCACAGGTCTCTGACTATATCCTATATTTTAGTTTCTGATTCTTCATATACCAGGAAAAAAATACTCTGATGTCTGATAGTAAGAGACCATAATTTACTGGACATATTGCATTAGGTTTCTAAATTATGTTGGATCAGTGATAGGAGTTCTTTTTTCAACTCGGAAGAATTGAAATATTTTCCAAATCTGTCATATTTCACTAAATGGACGTATTTTAGGATCTGGCATATACAGAATATTAAACACACATTACAAACTTGCTGAGCCAACATAAAATAATAGATCTGGGATATACTGTAAATAAAATAAAATATGAACAATTATATGTTAACATTAAAGTACTTCCAGAAAATCCTCATTTCTTAGCTGAGTATCCTTCATCATTTTCTTAATGTGAAACTTAAGAGCTGGTTATCAAATCCAAATCTATACTTGATTTGATTTGAACAGCATCAAGATTGAAAATGTACAGGATCTTCAGAACAGTATCCATTTCTTTTAGGAGCTGTATTTGGAGGCATAAATTATTTTCCAGTTTTTTGTCTTCCTATGGATGTCCTCCAGTTAAGTACTAAATATCAGTAGTAGATCTTGAAGAAGGAAAAGACGAACCCAAAGTTTAGCAGTTTCTCTTAAATGATACAAGTTACAACAGGCAGAAACATTTCATGCCTCAAATTAGCCTTCAGATGTTTCTAGAGATAGGTAATGGTTTCAGAGAGAACAAGCACAAAAGGCTAACAGGAGATCCAATTAAAATGAATGAAATACCAATAAATAAAACAAGGAAAGGAGGGGGGAGAATCAGGCATTCAAGTCAGACAAGAAAAAAAGAGAAGGGAGTAATGTGCACCATTTGACAATAATGTACCACAGGAGGGTCAGACTTGTCTTGCTGTAACCTGCTATCAATTTACTTAGAACCACATCTCATCTTTTGACCAAGTCCAGCCCTACTATTAGGCAGAATGTGGTAATGACCTCAGACACCTGGCATCAAAGTCACAGCTATAGCAGATCCCTGGTTGTTCCTCTCTCTCTCTCTCTTTTTTTTTTTTTTAATGAAGTTTTATTGAATAAAGAATGTATTACATTTCAAACTCTACAGTTCGGCAACGTGTAGTCATCTTGTATATTTACAAATATGGAATCTAATCAATTATCTAAGTATTATACAATTTATATGTGAATTTGTAAGATTAAATACAACAATAATATATAGATTTAATTAGTAATTATACATTGTCCTAATAAAAGTTAACTTTTGCATTTATTTTTCAACCACCTATACCACAGATCCCAAATTGTGCAGAATTCTGAGTCTTCCTTTCCGTTTAACACATACGCTAATCTGCACATTTCTGCACAATCCAATACTTTATTGACTACTTGTTCCTCAGTTGGACATCCTTTCTCTTTCCAGCAACTGGCATAGGAGAGTCTGGTTGTTCCTCTCAACTGATGGACAGAACTATGTGTTCCTTGAAAACACTGCTTAACCTACCCTCCTGGTCTTAGATGAGCTGGCAAATTCCGTCACATCAACAGTGGTGAAATCTCTATTATAAGTCCAGTCGCTTTCTGCAATAAGAACGGAGCAGAGACAACACTATGCTCCAGGCAGCAAAATTCTTACTGCCTGTCCTTGCTTGTATCTAACCATGGCACAGACATGCCTCAGCAACCTCTTTTTTGTGCACTATCCTCATGACATGCAGTAACTTCCATTTGATCCCCATCCCATCCCGGAGGCAACCTTAAATCATTCAGGCTTAAAGTCAACATTCTTTTGGTTTCAAATTAGGGGTTTCCATTCTTAACCTGACATCACTTTTGTTGTTGATACAATCTGGCATATCTCATTCACACAGAGACTTCTAGGGAATTGGGATCAGTCTAGCTCCTACTAGTGAACATGCCCTTCTCCTCATCTCTGGCCACTCTCCACCAAGGTCATTCATGTCGGAGTAGCAGAAGGATCTGGTTCTTTCAAACCAGAATGTGGAAAGGAATTGACCCAAACAGACAGATCCCTCTTTGCTGTTTCATGATGCAACTCTCCCCACAACTGTTGTTTAGTGTTTTTTGGAACACAAGATTAGCGCTCTCCCATGTTGGAAGTTAAAACCCACCCCTCTCCTAGAAAAATGAAATATTTTAGGATATACTAAAAAGGCAGAATATTTCCCCTAAAAGAGAAGTAGAAACTCAGAGAAGTAGAAACTCAGCCCCCCACCTTTGTTAATGGGCCATTAAGGCCTGGGCCCAGGGGTGAAATGCTCCTGGTTCGGACCGGAACACCCGATCCGGTAGCGAGTGTGGCGCGTGGTTCGGAGAACTGGTAGCGATCCTGGTGTGAGGCTCCGCCCACACTCCCGGTTGTCATTATTTCCTGGTTTGAACCAGGAAGTAATTTGTTTTGTACCCTCTGCACATGCAGGGGTACATGTCAGAACTGGTAGTTAAAAATGCTTTAAAAAGAAAAAAAAAAAGTTCCGACATCCCTCAGCTGATTGTCGGAATTTTTTTTTTTTTTACTTTTTAGGCAGTTTTTTACTACTAGTTTGGGCAAATAGGTAGTAAAAAAATGCTTTAAAAAAGTAAAAACAAGGCTCTGACGATCACAGCTGTGCCGTACGATTATTGGCGCCTTTTTTTCTCTTTTAAAGCATTTTTTTACTACCTAATCACCTGAGACAGTAGTAAAAAAACGCTTTTAAAATGTAAAAAAAAGGCTCCGAGGGTCACAGCTCTTCCTGTGCCCCAGGAAGTTCAAAGCCAGAGAGGGTATAAAACCCAGAGACTCTCAGCATCTCTCCCCTTTTTTTCTTCATCCAACATTTTCAAGGCATGTGATCCATTAAAACCATCTTTCCAAACAGCCACCAGGTTTCCAGTGTCTTTTTCCTCACTTGGAACTGAACCTAAAAGGACATTTCTTCTAACATCCAGAAGGCCTGTCTATCAATTGCTTTGAGTCCATATTTGAGCTAATTCGGGTAATGGGACAACTCACTGTGAGACAATTCAACAATTAAATTTAATTGTTTAAAATAATTAAAAATATATATTTTAATTTTTGTCATTCACATTTCATTTTGTTTCTCCTTTGGCATCCTTTCTTTGATGATTCTATTCCGCTATGTCTTTGATATTAGTGCAACTCTTGTCCTGCAGCGAGTTGACCCATGGTGAGTTGGCTGTGGCGAGTTGGCCGTGGCGAGTTGTCGTAGACCCATAGGATACAGATATGCACTATAAAGTCCTATTGACAATCCTTGGAATTTTTGCACGAAATATGGCAGTAAGAGGAAAAGCCATAACCATAAGATTAATATTTCAATTTCTGAACTGCATCTCCGAAGGCTGCAGCAGCTAACTCTTGAAAAAACATTCCCTGAAGTATTCCATATACACAAAACAAGATTTTCTGCTCTATTAACTTGCATTTTGAGTTCAAAATAAATGAATGTCATAGTTTTTAAAGCAACCTGCCACTGGATTTGGAGAGAACATTCAATGGAAGCTATTTCATATCAGGTCATTGCGTTTGTCCATCTCAGAAGCATTGTCTGCTGCGATCACTTGCTACTCTGGGGGTTTCAGCCAAAGAAGCTTTTCCTTTCTTCTGTATCCTTTAAATTCAGTGCCAGAGAATGAGCTGACATCTCCTGAATGAAAAAGACATCTCTTAGGTAAATATAAATAGTTGACAGGTGGATGCCAAGAGTCTGAACTGACAGTGTATCGCACCTTAGAATAGGGCCTGCAGGAATGGGACTTTGGCCTTAATTCAAATTGAAATAGTTGTCCTTCCATTTTAAATATGAAGCTATAATTATCTAATGAGATGAAAATAAAGACATGGTATACAACTTTTATATATGCTTGTGTATATGCATATATTTGTTTTCATTTTACATCAAAACTGTTCTTTAGTTTTTGTGGTTCCTTGAGAACTCTGCTGTTTTCTCTCTTCCTCCTTTGTTCTTGTTGTAATAAGCTTTCCTTTTTTAATGCAATGTGGTTGCTTGTTAAAACCTATATGTTTTCTTCCGACCCGCCATTAAAAATAAAGAGGAAAACTGATTTTAAGTATGGATGAGGAGATTCTTCTTTTTCTATTCCTCAATTATGAAGAACTTCTGACAATTCTTTTTTCTGTTGTGACGGTATTGTAAGAGAATGGCTGGAATGTCAAAATGTTGCCATGGATTTTTCATATGATTCAGAAGTTTGGAGAGGGGTAGAAAAGAAGAAGAAGAAAAAAGAACTTAAAGGTAACAAATGCACCATTTTTCATGTTTAAAATGGCAAAACAACTTTTCCTTGCTATTACTACGCACGTAATAACATCCTTTCGGTGAAATTGTAATCACATTTTATTTTTTACTTTTTTAAAAAGTCAACATTTGCAGCTTTGTAGAACTTGAAAATATGGGTTACAATTCAACAGAAACAGGTTTGATAAGCATTTCATAGCAAGATGGATTATTAAGGCAAGAAACTCTCTTTCGTGTATAGTTCCTTTTAATTTCTCTTCCAGTATACAGTTCCGATGAACTATGTCCAGAATCCTGAATTTTTCACCTGGAAGCACCAAGGTTCCTGAGGGCCTCACCCTTGACAATTGCCAGACCTGATCGCTGACATTTTAAAATACAAATTTTATTTAAAAGCAAATCATTATACCTAAGCCATTTGCCTGGCTCAGCTTCTACGTATGTTGATTGGAGTGGGAAAGAGCCTACTCGTTTTCTACTCTGCTTCAAGTTGTAAAATATCTTGAAAGACCCAATGATGAAAATATAACAGAGAATAGAAGTGCAGACCAGACAAGAGTGAGAGAAAGTTATATGTACTCATGCAATAAAAATGAGGCTTTAATTAATCGGAATTATATTACAAAGTACAATCTCTAAATGTTCATATTTCAGATAATAGACCTGTAAGAAATAAAGGCACCATACCAGTGGTGGGTTCCTCCCGGTTCGGTCCGGTTCGGCCGAGCCGGTAGCGGTGACGATATGACATCACTGAACCGGTTCTCCTGCCCCCCCCGCCCTCCCACCCCCCCCCACATTATTCTTACCTTTTATTTGGTCCCACCCCCAATCTATTGCTGCCTCCTGAGTCCCAGCTGATGACTAGAGGGAAAAAAACTGTTTAAACTCTTGCCGCGGGGCTTCAAAGGGCCGTCCTACAGCTGATCAGTGTTAAAAGCAAACAAATGAGTCGGGTCGTAAGTGCGAGGACTGGTCGTAAGTGCGAGGACCTTCCAGAAATGACTGACCAGCTAGCCATGCCCACCTAGTCACATGACCTCCAAGCCACACCCACAAAATAAGCCACGCCCACAGAACCGGTAGTAAAAAAATTTAGAACCCACCCCTGCACCATACCCAGGGAGTTATTAAAACCAGAGAGTCATATTCTATAACAATTTATTTATTTATTTATCCATATGTTCCTAGGGTCCATGTTATGTTAGGGTTAAAGAGCAGGCCATGAAAATCAGGCTTATGCCATACTTGCATAACCTTGTAGAACAGTAATAAAAAAAGAACACCGCTTGGGGTGGGGGGAGAAAGCCCTACTAAGCAGGTATATACAAAAGTATGAAGGCTATTGCTTAACGCATTGTAAGCCTCCCTGAGTCTCCGGAAAAGGACGGCATATAAATCGAACTAATAAATAAATACCTTTCAGTGGCATTTAAAAATATTTTCACTTCTAATGCAAAACTATAGCTAGATGTTCCTCCTTCCCACTCACCAAAATGCATTGTGGGCTTGAAGAATATATTTGACATAGTTCCTCTGCAGTCTTAAAAAAAATCCTGCAGCACTTTGCTTTAACCATCCCTGATATTTGATTTCATGTTAGTGAGTATGTATGTTCTTTAAAATTCATGAAAACAGTTACCTATGGATGGTAACTTGAACATATATTTTTCAGCCCTAACCCCAAGGTCCAGCACATGAATTTCTCTCCTAGTAAAGCTGAAAGGGCTGAAGCAGAAAATCAGTTATAATTGCAAATAGAATACAAAGCTTCTCTACAGAGCCTATGCCCCCGCAACCTCGGTGCTATTTTTAATTAGCCAAGTAAAGGAGGAAAATTTCCTCCCACCTCAATGCTTTAATTACAGTTAACGTATCTCAGCAACTGTGTGATTGATAGCCTTGAATCCAAGACTCTAAATATTAGGCATATCTTGTATATAATTAATTTGAAAAAGCATTCACAGTAACATTTACAAGTTTCTTTTTTTATTTATTAATAGTTTCATTTTGTTCTTTCAGTGCAATGAGAGGTTTACAACTGCTCTTAAAAGTTATCAGTGTTTCCCCCCACCCAAAAATAATAATGTTCTTTCTATATTGGAAGAGGATTGTCTAATAATACTGGGGAACCAGATTAAGTTAATTGAATTATATCATATGTAGGAACTTTCCCATCCAAACTATTTTTTTCTCAAACCAGAATCAGATACTAAATATTGGAATAGGGAAACCTCCTTCAATAAAATTCAACTTCATGACCAAATCAGGGTAATTGGACTCACTACAATTCTGGAAGCTGTAATTTCAACAGATGCCTAGAATATCAGATTTGGAAGGATACCTGTATTTTTCTCAGCATGGTTAAGCACAGGGCTGGCATGAAAAGTCAGAATATGAGCAGCTGCTTGGATATTCTGTCCATCTTCTCCGGAATGCTATACCTATACAGAATGTTGAGTGTTTACTTAATTGCCTCTAAAGAGTCTTCATTATTTGCCCTAACTATGGCACAAATAGGGATGTGGTGGTTCAGTGGCTAAGACGCTGAGCTTGTCGCTCAAAAGATTGGCAGTTCAGCAATTCGAATCCCTAGTGCGGGGTAAGCTCCTGTTACTTGTCCCAGCTTCTGCCAAACTAGAAGTTCGAAAGCACGTGAAAAATGCAAGTATAAAAAATAGGGACCATCTTTGGTAGGAAGGTAGTGTTCTGTGTGCCTTTGGCATTTAGTCATGCCAGCCACATGACCACGGAGATGTCTTTGGACAGCACTGGCTCTTTGGCTTTGAAATGGAGATGAGCACCGCCCCCTAGAGTTGGGAACGACTAGCACATATGTGCGAGGGGAACCGTTACCTTTATGGCACAAACATGACCTGTAACCACTTTTTTCTCTCTATGGATGCAATCTGCTATACTTCATTGACTCTATGGTTGCTCCTGTAGGAGTTGGAATCTTGAAATCTCACCAGCTCCTATTGTTCACCTTGGGCTGCTAGACATTCAACCTATTCACTAATCACTACTCTCCATTGTCTTTTGGGCTTGGGCTGAAGGAGAGAGAGAGAGAGAGACCTGACACATGGTTTATGCAGAGGCATTTGTCTATGTAATACGTCCTCAGCTTCTTCCCTAGTATTTTTCAAGTCTTTCATGGGCTCCTTATCAATATGAATTTTCAAAAGAGTGCTAGATTTAGGGGTTTTTTTTACATATCGGTTTAAGGCAGTGGTGGGTTGCCCCCGGTTTGGACCGGATCACAACAACCGGTAGTAAAACTGGTGGGAGACTCTGCCCACTGACCTGGACATCATCATAGGAGATCTGTGCATGCGCAGAAGCTTCTGCACATGCACAGAAGAGCACGCGCACACGTGATGCAAACCAGTAGTAAAGGTAAGTAGAACCCACCCCTAGTTTAAGGCTTTTTTGGAAGAGCATTAGTCCTGTGCTGCAAAACAGAATGGGATAACTCGCCACAGCCAATTTACCACAAGACAATTCACCACAGCCTATTCGCTGTGGGACAGCTGACCGTGGGACAATTCAATAATTCAATTTAATTATTTTAAATAATTAGAAAATATTTTTGTCACTCACATTTCATTTTGTCTCTCCGTTGGCATCCTTTCTTGAATGATTCTATTCCACCATTTCTTTGATATTAGTGTAGTGTATATCCGCAGGGAATTGTCTTACAGTGAGTTGGCCATGGCAAGTTGGCCGCAGTGAGTTGTTCTAGAGCCACTGCAGAAGGTACAGTTTCCCAATGACGATGGCACTATATATGCTTTTGTTTTGGCTCAAGAATTGGTAGATAGCACTTTTACTCAGCCATGAAGAATACCCCAAGGTTCGTAAAAGCCAATAAGTCAGTAATGCAGCACAGATAAAGACAGTCCACGACACCTGGGCAGCAGGTGAGATGCAGAACAAAACATTAGTTAGCAACTGCTAGTTAGGCCGCTTGGCTCCATGTTCATAACAGTGAGATTATACAAAAAGACACTTTATTCTGATCAAGTTTTAATGTTGCTCTCAGCCCCATTAAATAGACCAGACTAAGAATCCAATTCCACAGGAAGGCTACAACTGCTTTTATTGATATTAGCTGTAATAACAGAATCTTGCAAGTTTGATTGTGCTTCTCCTTCTTATATTGCAGTGAATCAGGGCAACATTTGCCTGGGTCATTTCTGAACGTTGCCTTGTTTCTCTGGACTTAAAAAAAAGTTTCAGCCCCTTTTGCCTAAATAAAGGTCATTTTCTTTACTCTCTACAGTAGCTTCCCTTTATAATGTATCTCTGTGGAAAAGTGGTGCCCGCTTTAGGTGTTACATCAGAGCTCTTCTTCCCTATGAATAAGCCACTTCACTAGCCATCAGGTTCTCCTGCACGTGAATGAATTTGAAGTAGAATGACATTTCTACTTATGTAAAGTCTTCACAGTGAGCTTCCACCTTGAAATAATTAATCCTTGGAGTTGAAGCAGGACACGTTTATAAAGGTTACTGACCGGGTATATGGCAACTTGCTCAGTGGTAGAATTCAGTTTTTTTTACTACTGGTTCTGTGGGCGTGGCTTGGTGGGCGTGGTGTGTGGCTTGGTGGTGTGGTGGGCGTGGCTTGGTCGGTGTGGCAGGGGAAGGATACTGCAAAATCTCCATTCCCACCCCACTCTGGGGTGGTTCTCTGAACTACTCAAAATTTCTGCTACCTAAAGTTACCTAATGATGAAGAAAGTATTAAGAAAATGATGGAATGTGCTGAAATGAATAAATAAGAGAGCAGGAAGATAGACAATACTATTTGATATGGGATTTATTTTACCAATGGATAGAGAATAAGAATTGGAAATAATTATGATATAAATGGATGTTGAAATTTTTGGAAATAAGCTAGCATGTTTAGTGATAAATCGATGAGAGGAGGAGCACAAAAATGCCACCGACTGATACACTGTCTATAATTGTAGGGAATGATAATGTTTTGTTTTGTTTTCATGTTTTGTTTTGTTCGTGTTTTTGAAAAATTAAAAATAAAAAAAAAATTCTGCTACCAGTTCTCCAAACTGCTCAAAATTTCCACTACCGGTTCTCCAGAACCTGTCAGAACCTTCTGGATTTCACCCCTGATCTGGTTTCAATTTTGGGATACAGTATTCTCAGGAGAAGGTATAACATAGCCTTCATGGAAGACAGTTTCTTTATGTAGTCATTTATGTTTGGATCCAATTTAGCGAGATTGAAATGCAGATGACGTAAAACTCCCTTCCAAATAAAGAAAGTAATATTCCTCAGAGTTTTCTTCATGAAAATAACTGCTGGTATAAATTTCATGGGTTAGAAGTGGTATGCATTCCATCAGAACATTCCATCAACCTCCTTTAACACTGCTTGGCTTTCAGTATTATGCTCAGTGTCTGAAACATTCTCCATATCTTCCCTCTAGATATTCATCCGGTTAACTTTTAACCTTAAGCCAATTCATTTAATTTTGGATTGCAAAGAAAAGAAGTTCAAATGGCTTGGTCATGCTTCCATTAAAAGTATCTGCTGAACTCCCACTGACATTGTTTGGAGAGGAATGAGAACCAGAAGACAGTCAAATGTTTTCTTCAGTCCAAACAACTTTTCCCAAGTTAGGAAACTAATTCATGTTTCTAGCAGGGGTGGGTTCTACTTACCTTTACTACCGGTTTGCAACAGGGCAGCACGCGCACGCTCACTTCACTCACGCGTGCACTTGCGCTTCTGCGCATGCGCAGAAACTTCTATGCATGCACAGAAGCATCCTGATGATGTTGGGGTCAGTGGGCGGAGCTTCCCGCTGGTCTTACTACCATTCTTGCGAACCGGTCCGAACCACTGGTTTCTAGAAACACTTTATTTAAAAATATTTAAGGATACAATCCATAGGCTAAGCATCAGTGATCAAATCCCTCTTGGAATTTGGTACATCAATATTTGTTTGTTGTTGTGGCTGTGCAAAATCCTTTGAAAGAAGTGCTTAGCAAAGTATGCAAATACATATACATAGCACCTTTTTTCACACTGCTGAAACAGCAGCTTCCTTTTCCAGAACTTCTGAAGCCATTTTGAAAACATCTCTCTGCTGTCTTTGCATGTGCTTCTGCGCCTTCTCAAAAACTTTTTAAAGGACTTACACCACCCTATTTATTATGTCATTATTGTGATGAGCTCAGCCATCATCCCTCTGAGCTGTGTCTTTTATTGCCGGCATTCTGTACCATATTTGGTTACTATAATCCATCAGCAAAGTGATTTGCCACGCCTATGTTGCTAGTCCTTACTGACAATTAAATAGCTGCAAAACTCTTGTCCTCCTTCAATGGTCTCCAGGAAATACTCTCTTTTCTGACCCCTTGACCGCTTAGCGTATACTATGTTGGGAGAAAAATCCAGCTCCATTCCAAGCCAGGAATAAAATGGAGGCTGATTGGAAAGAAAGATTCTGTTTATTGGTGAACAGAACCAATACACACACAACATGCAGTTCTGGGACAGCTGACAGAATGGAATTGAGAGTAGGGTGGGATTTTATACCTTTTTGATTTCTATGGGGTCACGTAGGGGTCATGGCTGGCTCTATAGACAAAAGGGGAAATGCAGATCCTAGGTGTTTGTCTGAGCTAATCTTGTCTTGCCTAATTGCTTATCCAGAGTTTCTGTCTGACCCAGTCTTTCTGAATGGATTACCACATCTGCATTTCTAAAAGCTGGCCTCCTCAGTTTCTGCTTGGGGCAGGGAAACTGGTGCTGGTTTCTGCCTCCCTTAATATTTTCCTCCGTTTTTCCTTTAGGGGAAATATTCTATCCTGCCTTTTTAATATTCCCCAAAATATTTCATTCTCTAGGAGGGTGGGTGGGTGCTGACTTTCTACAACTACTCCAAGGAAGCTCCTTGAAGTAGTATATGCCTTTCGCCCTAGGAAGCCAGTTACCCGAGACCCAGGACAACAGCCCCAAACAGACCTGCAGCCTGCTGGCTGGCTGCTAAATTACTTTGGCTAGACTTGGATTATGGACTCAAGGAGAAAATTATCTGAGACTTTTTGTCAGAACAGTTTAATTATTTATATTATTTTTTATTTTATTGCTTTTTAAAATAAAGACCAAAAAAAAATCCCAGGAAAAAACACAAAGATTAAAAATACATTATCAAAGAAAAAGAAAGACACATAGAAAGTTATTTAATCTTTCTGGAGGAGGGAGTCTCAACTGTCTGACTTCTTCTTTTGCCCTCTAACTCTCAAGAATACTTAATTTGATCAGCGTAACACCTTATTAGTTTGACACCTTTTCCCTGAGGCTGAGGGAAACCAAAATGGTCTCCCTTGTGTTTGAAGAGCTGGGCTCCCTCAGAAGCCTATTTTATGCACTTCTAGCTGGCTTCCCCAGCTCCTGCTGCAGCCTCCCTCTCCCCCTTGCTAATTTTGTTTTTAAAATATAATCCCTTCCTTTGCTCTTTCCTGATCATCTCAGCTTTTCTTCGCTCCCACACTGCCTACTCCTCTTCACTTCCCTTGTATGCAGCTGCACTTAGCACTTAAGGGTAATTTTCATACTTACAAGTGGGCACCTCTTTTTTTAAAATATTAACTGGAATTCCAGGATCACGAGCCATTCAATATCCTTTTCTGAATAATCATCCAGCTGACATTCCTGTATAGATGGTGACAACAGATGAAGATGTTTTTGAAATACAGATATGTCTCCTATTTACAAAAGTTCAGTTTAGTGGCTGAAAAAAAGTGACTTATGACCGTTTTTCACAGTTACGACCTCTGCAGCATCTCCATGATCATGTGATCAAAATTCAGATGCTTGGCAACAGGCTCATATTTATGACTGTTGCTGTGTCCCGGGGTCATGTGATTATCTTTTGCGACCTTCTGACAAGCAAAGTCAATGGGGAAGCCAGATTCACTTAACAGTCGGGTTACTAACTAATCAACTGCCGTGATTCACTTAACAACTGTAGCAAGAAAGGTCGTAAAATGGCACAAAAGTCACTTGACAAATGTCTCACTTAATAACAGAAAGTTTGGGCTCCATTGTGGTCGTAAGTCGAGGAGTACCTGTAAGGTATCTTGAATGCGTTACTGGTAGACCTCGATTTACAACCAGTGGTGGGTTGCTCCTGGTTCTGCCCGGTTCTTGTGAACCGGTAGTAAAAGTGGCAGAAGGCTCCACCCACTTGCCTGGACATCATAATGGATGATCCGTTGCGAACTGGTAGAAAAGGTAGAACAGGTAAGTAGAATCCACCCCTGCTTACAACCATTACTGAGCCTGCAATTTTAGTCAAAAGTTGCTATGGATGTAAAGCAGATCACCCTGTGACCATACCCAATTTTATAAACATTTTTGCAGTGCTTGTTATGTGAACGCTGTGGTTGTTAAGCAAATGCTGTTGCCATTAAGCAAACCCCTTGTTTGCCATGAGGTATATTTTTCCGATATACCAAGCAAGCACTGGTTTCAGGCAAAAACATTGTTAATCACGGTCATGTGATTATGGGATGCCAAAAATGGCCATAAATGTGCGTCGTTTGCCAAGCACTCAAAATTCAGTCGCATGACTTTGGAGAGGGCCAGGCATTGGAACTTTGAGTCTGGGTCATAAGTAGCTTTTTGAGGTCTCTCATAACTGTGAACGGTTGCTAAGCAACTGGTTGTAAGTTGAGGCCTATCTATACTCAAATAAAATTGTAATAAGAATTTTTCCAGCCTTGTTTATTGTGAGTTAATAAGGCAGAGTCTTTTTGAATATCTTAAAATGCTTCTTCCCAAATTTCTCATCACCTGAGCTGAAGTGTTATTTTTGAGATAAGCTGTCAGCTGACTTGGCCACTGCAGTCTCTTGATTGTTTATGTCTCTGTTTTCTTCCACTGTTTCCATTGCCTCCCCACAATCACTCATATCGTGTAAAAGAAATAACTCTAGATTTTATTTGATAGAAGAGGATACTTCTTCTCTTTCGCCTGTATAGAATCAAGATTGCCTTAAGGCTGGCTACGAAAAAGCTGGGTTTTGTTTTCAATGCATTGTTGCAGATAAATTGTCTATCTCTGTATACAAACAGGTACATATTTCTTGCATTCTGGAAAGAAAATATGGAAAGATAAGTTCTGAGCAAATGTCAAAATGCCTGTCATCTTATAGAGACAAATTGAGTTCTGGCCTTGACAAGAAGGTAAGAGGGTTACACAGTCTTTGAGAATTAGAGAGTATAATAAAGAAACTCAGAACAGCTCTGCTGTAACCTTATTGTCCTTAAAAAGGGCCAGAGAAGATTTTGAATGAACTTTCAAGATTTGGTTAATATACCCTACAACAATGTAGTAGTATTGTTGGAATCTGTTTCTTGATCTAGATTCTAGTCTATCTCAAAGGGCTGGTCCTTGTAACGTTTTAAAATGCAGGTAGTCCTTGACTTTTAACAGTTCATTTAGTGACTGTCTGAAGTTACAATGGCACTGAAAAAAGTAATTTATAACCGTTTTTCATACTTCTGACCATTGCAACATCCCCATGGTCACATGATCAAATTGACTCATATTTATGACACTTGCAGTGTCCCGATGTCAGCGTCCCAACCTTTTGTGATTTTCTGGCGAGTAAAGTTACCGGGGAAGCCAGACTCACTTAACAACTGTCTTACTAAACAACTGCAGTGATTTACTTAACAGCTGTGGCAAGAAAGATCATAGATGGAGCAAAATTCACTTAACAAGTGTCTCACTTAGCAACAGAAATTTTGAGCTCAGTTATGGTCATAAGTCAAGGACTACCTGTCCTGGAATGATTAGCAGATATCTAAGACACCTACATATTCACTCTAAAAAGTGTGTTCAGAGAAAGTGAATAGGGAAGGTGTGGGGGGAAGAGAAGCAAAGAGTTCCATTAGAAACACGAAGCCCTACCTCTCATAGGCATTTGGAAGTGCAGTACTTTTGCATAGCCATGTCTTTAGAGATGTGCTGTTTCTAATATCTGATATTTTTAAAAATGGAGGTGAAAAAAGATGGGGCAAAAGACTTACAGAAATGTCTCATCCATATAACTGTTTTGCCATGTGAACCACTGGAAAATCATGTTGGCATAAATCATTTTGCTCGCATTGCATATATCAATAGTAACAGCACTTACACTTATATATTGCTTCACAGTGCTTTGCAGCCCTCTCTAAACAGTTTACAGAGTTCGCATATTGCCCCGAACAATTTTACCAACCTCAGAGGGATGGAAGCCTGAGTCAACCTTCAGCCAGTCAGAATCATTAATGCATATCCTTAATGTACATCCAAAATGGGTCTCTGTTGTACTTCTGATCCTACAATTCTACTGTGCAAGACAATAAAGGCAGTGACTGTGATTTCTTTGGCTGAAAATCGATTACATATGAATATATACTGGTTGATGCTTGTGTGTTCCAAGCAATCTGACCATTCAGATTTTTTTTTTAATCTTTCAATTAAGAAAAGGCTTATCAGTACCTGTCAGCTGTCCCAGATAAATCAGACAGGAAATATAATTAGATGAACTACTCTAACTCAACTTTATTTTAAGGATACATTAACAGAATCTTGCAGGTCTGAAAGTACAAACTTCCTGCTGCCACTTTTAACGGCTTGAACTATAACGGCAGTTTCTTCCTAAGTTTCTGACTGTTAAGCCGCTGAGGGCCTCTGTCTTTCTTGTCCTATTGTGTCCTAGGCAGCATCTCTTCCTCAAGGACATCCGCACATTTCATTACATTGCTAATCATGTTAGTGTTGTTAGTTGTGAAGTCGTGTCCGACCCATCGCAACCCCATGGACAATGTTCCTCCAGGCCTTCCTGTCCTCTACCATCCTCTGGACTCCATTTAAACTCATACCAATTGCTTCAGTGACTCCATCCAGCCACCTGGTTCTCTGTCATCCCATTCTTCTTTTGCTCTCAATCTTTCCCAGCATTAGGTTCTTCTCCAGTGAATCCTTCCTTCTCATTAGGTGGCCAAAGTATTTGAATTTCATCTTCAGGATCTGGCCTTCTAAAGAGCAGTCAGAGTTGATCTCCTCTCTAGGACTGACCGGTTTGATCACCTTGCAGTCCAAGGGACTCGCAGGAGTCTTCTCCAGCACCATAGTTCTAAGGCCTCAATACTTTGTCGCTCAGCCTTTCTTATGGTCCAACTTTCACACTATCAGTCACTAATTGGTAGCAAAGAATGAATATGTTCTGTCTCTTTTGGCCACATGCTGGCCAACTGGACCCAAGCAGATGGTTGACCTGGACCAGTGATGGTTAACTTTTTTGGTGCCAAGTGCCCAAAGCACGCACACATGCTCACAAATGCACGTGAATGTCTGAACCCCCAAAATGCAATGCAAGCACTCCCTGAGCATGCACCCTGCCCCGCAAATGCATGTGCATCCCTGCGCATGCGCCCCACCCCCCCGCACATGTACCCCACCCCCCTGTGCCGTGTTTTGCTTTCAGGTTGGTGCAGAAGGCTTAACAGGACAAAAACAGGGCACAGGGGGGCCACATGAGCCCCCCCCCCGCATCCCATTTTGAGCCTGGAAAGCCTCCTACACCAACCTGCACCCCCTGCGCCCCACCCCCCTGCGCATGCGCACACATGTCCCCCACCCCCCACGCATGTGCAGTAGAGACCCGAAGACCAACTGGCTGGTGGGAGGCACATGCACATGCACGGTGCAGCTGGACTGGGGCAACGGCTGGCGTGCCTGCAGAGAGGGCTCTGTGTGCCACCTGTGGCACACATGCCATAGGTTCGCCATCACAGACCTAGAGTGTCATGTTCTTTGGGCACCAAAATTATCCTCATAGGAAGTGTTGCACCAGGTTAAGTGGGAAGACATCTCTTCTACATTGCAACATCTAAGCTAACTAGGTTGTCTTAGCTGGGGGCTGGAGATGGAGTGAGATGGAGGCAACATTAGGAGAGGTTCTGTATAAGAAGCCTGTGGAGCATCTTCATGCTGCAGAAAGTAGGAACATATGGAATAGCGTTTAGATGGATATTTTGAGAGATTGCAGACTTGTGTCAGACAAACCTTTAATATATTTGTGAGGCATTATTTGAGTTTAGTAATGCAGAAAGCCTAAATAGTATCTCTCCACCTGATGTTCCTTTTACAGGATTCCTGTAAATCTTGTTGTCTTGGAAATAACAATAAGTGGTTTTATACTGCAATACATTTCTTCAGTTATTTCTCTAGACATAACAAAAGACTCAATGGTTCTACTGTTGAGATATGACAGCAATTGTACCATTTAATTTTAGTCTGTTTCACTGGTTGCAACATAAAGTTGTGGAATTGTATGATTCTTCTGTCTGTGGAATTTGCCATTCAGGCATAAACTGGGTGGTATTCATTTATGCTATTTCTAGATCACCGACCTCAGTAATAGATCTGTATTATACATAGGATAATGTTCTTAGGAAGCCACATCTGTTCTTATATGGTTTTATTTTTAGCCCATTGTCTATTTATTATTATTATTTATTTATTACTAAGAGGAAGATTCTAGCCCCCATTTTCAAAAAGATACATTTTATTTTATGAATATTGAAAAATAAATTTTAAATCCGAATTTTCAAAAAATACATAATCCCCTTTTTATTTTAGACCCATGAACAATATCCTACCATTATTGCCTCAGCATCTAAGAAAATAATTTCATTCAATCAATTTTTGAGCCATGTAATGATGGCAACTCCATTTTCTTGAGTAGCTACCTATAACAAGAAAGAAACATCAGCCTGCTTGGAGAGATCCTCTGAACTGCAAATATGTAGAGGAGGTGGAGGTGGAGGTGGAGGTGGAGGTGAAGGAGAAGGAGAAGGAGAAGGAGAAGGAGAAGGAGAAGGAGAAGGAGAAGGAGAAGGAGAAGGAGAAGAAGGAGACCACCTTGGTTACAAATTCTCAGCCAAGAGAATTATTCTATGCATGACAGTATAATATAAGGATTTGTTTCTGCTACGGTAACATTTTCTTTCTGAGCTTTCAGATGAGTAATTTGTGTAACTTGTAGCCCTATTTCTCAAACAGAACTATTCTCATTTTCTATGTATTCAACCCTGTGTGGGTCATACTGAGCAATTTCTCAATTGGTGTCCCCACGGGATATCTATGAATACGGCACTACAATTTCTGTTTTGTTTTTACTCAGGTGATTTCCCTGCCAAGAATCTAATTACTAGTTACACTAGGGATGGAGAGGAATTGCTGCTAAAATTAACTGTTTTAATTATGAAATCATATGAAATTATGGGGTTTCACATTTGAGCATAGTGAGAAAAAAGAGAGGTCGCCTTAGTAGTAGTTATGGAGTCTGTAAGTATCAAAGGACATTGAAGCAGATGGGCTGAGTGCATTTTCCCATGGAGTAATTGTCCAACCCATGTAGCTCCTATGCAGTGGTGAAATCCATTTTTTTTTACTACCGGTTCTGTGGGTGTGGCATGGCTTGGTGGGTGTGGCAGGGGAAGGATACTGAAAAATCTCCATTCCCTCCCCACTCCAGGCAAAGGATACTGCAAAATCTCCATTCCCACCCCAATCTGCGGCCAGCCAGAAGTGGTATTTGCTGGTTCTCCAAACTACTCAAAATTTCCGCTACCAGTTCTCCAGAACCTGCTGGATTTCACCCTTGCTGCTATGATTGGAAAAGATCCTGTAGTTCTTTTTTTGAATCATGCTGAGTATCCACATCATTACATCAACAAGGATAACTTCCAGAATGAAGCATCCATTCAGCAGCACCGTTCAAATGGCTCCATTCACACTAAATTATAGTCATATATTGGCATCACTGGTTCAGGGGTGGGTTCTACTTACCTTTACTACCAGTTCGCAACAGGATCACACACGCTCACTTCACTTGTGCACGTGCCTTGCTTCTGCGCATGCGCAGATCACTGATGATGACATCCGGGGCAGTGGGCGGGGCCTCCTACTGGTTTTACTACTGGTTCTTGCGAACCGGTCCGAACTGGGGACAACCCACCACTGCACTGGTTATTATCTGGAATGTAGATTCAGAGACAATGGCTGAGCATACATAGAAAGAGCAGATCTCCCAGTTGGTCATGCTAAAGAACAGAGCTAATCTGAAAGAATAAACAGTATTTTGGGTTGTTGGTGCCAAATAGCTATCTAAGATATAATTTCCATCTTAGGCAAATGATGGCTCATAGACGGGATTTCTATCTAAGATCTTTCAGACCACTGGTTCAACACTTGCAATGAGTTGAATCCCAAAGGGGAATTTTTATCTTGTTAGATCTATAATATTTGCTCATAACAAAACAAAAACCAGTGACAGCTCCTGTGTGAAATGAAACCTGAGGAAAAATCTTTCCGCACTTTCTGCACAACAGGGTAATAGCTGAATCAACCCTTTAGCGATATATGGATCTATTATAAAAACTTTTTCACTTTCCCATCAGACCAGAAATTCTGGCTTATCATTGTGGTTTGAAAAGTTTCAGTGTTTAGACTTTCAAAATACATTCTAATGGACACAAGTGTGGGTCAGAAGACAAACTGGGAATAGGCACACCCACTTGAAATGGATTCTATTTTTTCTATTAGTCCCCCTCTGATGTTACACCCTTTAAAGCAATGAAATTATATCCTGGGCAGGTCCCAGTGAACATACCTGGAAGGCAAGTTAACTGAACTAACTAGAATGACAGTCGATCTAATGAATCAAAATACTCTTTCAAAGCAGAAATGATGAATGCAGATAATTCAATTGGCTGACTTAGCAGGAGAAGAATGTCCTTCCTTTAGTGCCTTGGTTACCAATGGGTGTGCACTGAATTCTTAAAAGCTTATTCAAGATTATTATGTTACATTTGTTTATGATAATCAAATCTATTTCAGCTTGACAAAATAGCAACATAGGGTTTTCTATAAGGTGATTTTATTCAACCAGCTCTATTGAATTATTCAGATTGAGTCTATATAAAAAATGATACAATTTGTAGGATTTATGCTTGGCTATTAATATTTGTTCTTCATCTAAAATTTTCCTACTTTTGGTTTCCTACTTTGTGTTCCATTGAAAGTATGGGAATTGATGTCTAACACACTTGGTACACAAAAGTTCTTTGCAATATTTATTACTTGTTTATTCAACTAATACAATTTCCACATCAATACATTCATTGCATGTATAAATAATTGTAAATGTTTCCTTGGGAATAGAATTTGTAATGGATCTTATTTTGCTAAACCTTCAGCTTAACTCGTACTTGCCTTTCGGTTCGCTAATCTTTCTTTGACCTCTCTCTTTTAGATTATGCCATTTGGGCAAAGCCTGGGGACTGACTTGCATTTAAGCTCGATCAGCATTCAAGACTTTTTTCCTTTGTATCCTTGCAATTAATTCTAGGTTATTTCATTACCCTTATTTCAGGAGGAATCTTATTTGAATCTACACATAGATTTATATTTTTCATGAAAGCCTTTCTCTGGGTATGCTTTCCATAGGAATAAAGATGGATAGCAACAATACAGAAGGACAGTTTTTATTGATCATGTTGCCTTAAGTTTTCCCTCCCTAGGTTGTTGTCCTGAATTTAAGATTGCCATTTCTTCACTAGTAATTTACTAGCATCACCCACCCATCAATGAAGGTGATAAAGCCAGTCTTTCTGTGTAGCTTCTTCTCTTACTTCTAGCCCTGAAATAAAATCCATTACATTGACATTTCAATTGCACATTATTGGTTGCTGATGGGGAATTGAATAGATGAAGAGATAGGAAATAAAATATATGCAGTGATATTAAGTTATAAGTTCCAGAAATGAATTCTGACTTTAATTTTGCTTTTGCCTTGAAAGGAAAATATTATGTACTCCATTATGTACTCTATTTTAGCCTTCCAGAAACATCTGTTGGAAGAAACATCCTTCTAGGTTCTGCTCCAAGTGGGGAAAAAGACACTGGAGACATGGAGACTGCTTGGAAAGATGGTTTAATGGTGGACAGGATCACATGGCTTGAGTTCCTGAACAGAAAAGGGGCAGATACAGCGAGTTTTTCAGGTTTTATGCTCTCTCTGGCTTTGAACTTCCTGGGGCCCAGAAAGAGTACTCTGATTGGTTGTCAGACTCCCAGGGGGTGGGGGTCTTGGAAGCTCACATGTGCTTCCCAGGTCACATGTGGTGAGTTTCTGCTGCTATTGTGTAGAGGGCTAATCCTATCTTTGTTGGATCTTTGGCAATTCCTACTATGGCTCTGTCTGAAGGAGGCAGATCTTTGTTATGTAGAATAGACTGGCCCAGACCTTAATGGCCCATTGACAAAGGGTGGGGGGGACAGGAAGGTGGGAGCTGCTTTGTCTGTAAAATATGCTTCTCCATTTCTCATCCAGGGAAATATAATATTCTGCCTTTTTCATATTTCCTAAAATATTTCACTCTTCCAGGAAAGGGGTGGGTGCTAACTTCCTACACATCCACACATCTGAGGCGGTTCATAAGCAGTTCCAGGAATCTGTAGTCCCACAGTTTATTTCCACCTCAGTTAAGATGTAATCAAAGTCCTCCATCAGAAGTTGCAGGGGATCTGGAGAGGCTGTAAACTATCCATTTCCCCATTAAAAGAAGCCTCTGTCTCTGTTTCTTTCTCACTCCTGAGCTCCAGCAGATGAAGCAGGCCCTTTAAATAGAATGCTAGCTTAATTTTTTATTCATTGTTATATGCTATCAAGTTGGTGTAGAGTTAGCAATCACATAAATGCTCTCCATCTATCCCTAACCTTGTCCTTCAAGTCTTCCAACAGTGCACCTACCACCACTGTAACTGAGTCCATCCACATTGCTGCTGGTCATCTTCTCTTTCCTAACCTTAGCACCTTCTCCAGAGAGCTTGTTCTTTGCCTAAAAGTGTCCAAAGTATGATCATTTGAGCCTGATCATTTTTACCTTAAGTGAGAACTCTCAGCTGATTTGTCTGAAGATCCATTTGTTTGTTTTCTTGGCTGTCTGTGGTATTTTTTTGTAGCCTTCTCTAACACAAAAATTCAAAAGTGTCAATTTCTACCAGGCATTTTCAACTGTCCCTTCCAGAGAATGTCACAGGGAATACCATTGCTTGCATTATTCAACCTTTGTAGGTCATCAAAGCACCTGAATACCTTCTCCAAGGCCTTCCTAAGTTGCCTGTCTGTGCCACATTCCTTGAGTACTTGTTCCTTTACTGTTGATGGTTGACTCAAAAGGGCAGAAGCTGTCTACCAGTTCAATACAGTATCTTAATTATCAATTCTAACAATGTTGTTGTACCTGTTGCCATTAGTTTGGTTTGCTTTATGTTTCATTTTAGTCCCATTCTTCTGTTAACTGTGCTCCTGCCTAAACTGTCATTACTGGAGTATGTAAATTCTTTGCATTTTCAGCTATCAGAGCAATGCCATCATCATAGCATTGGTACTTGATTTTTCTTTATCCAACTTTAAAACCATGCACATCTTCTTCCAGAACAGTTTCCCTTAATGCATATTCAGTTCGTAAGTTGCATAAATAAGGGGAGAATATATGGCCCTGTTTCATTGCTTTGTCATCCTGGAGCCAGTCTGGTTCACCATATTCTGTCTGTATTGTGGTTTCCTAATTTGACTATAGTTTCACATGAGGACCTGCATGAGATGTTCTGGGTTTTCCATTTTTCTAAAAGCAATCTTGTGGCTTCTTAATTATGCCATGTTTATTATGACACAAGATCATGTGGACCATAGTCTACTTCATCAAATATAAAGAACATTACTTTGAAAACAGAATACATGTACACCATTATTGAGTGGATGTGAAGAGTAATAAACCATCATAATACAGGTAGACCTCGCTTATTGACAGTCTCATTATGACACTGCTGAAAAAAACTACTTTGCAACTAAGGTATGCATTTATGACCTTCACATATCTTCCTTTCAATCACATGTTGACCATTAGTCAGTCAGTATGCATTGTCCTGTGCCTGACCCATTTTTTTCTCTCTTTGCAGAGTGGAGAGATTGCTTAAACAAGTGATCTCTATAAACAAGCTCTTCTGTGCCTGACCTGTTCTCTCTCTCCCCCCCCTTTATTTTTGCTCATGTTGCAGATGGAGAGATAGCTTAAACAAGCAATCTATTTAGGCAAGGAGTGTCAAACTCATGTCACAACGTTGTCACGTGACATATTGGGACTTTTTTCCCCCTTCGCTAAACTGGGTGTGTGTGTGGCCAGCACATGACCCATCCGGACCACGGGCCGGGAGTTTGATTTAGACAATCTCTCCTAAGAGATTGTTTTCCCCTCCCCACTTGCAGAATGGAGATACTACTTCTCCCTCCCCACTTGAAGAGTGGAGATACTATTTCTCCCTTCCCACTTGCAGAGTGGAGATACTGGAGAGGAAGGGATTGTAAGAGAGTAAGTAGGCACCCAATGGAGAATATAGCAGCTGTTTGCCTAGTATGTTTGCAGCTCCCAGCCCCATGCTAGACAAACAGCTGGCGCAGCATTCCTTTCTATGTGTATCCCCATTGTATGCCTGTTGACTCTCTTGTAATTCTTTCCTCCTCAATGAATGTAAATACAAACATTAATTCCCTTCTTGCTATTCATCCCAGTGCCTGGGTGAGCATTCAAAAGGGCGGATGAGGGGGGGGGAGGAAAGCTGAAGTAAAATTGTGACCACAGTCATGGTCATGTGATTTTTTCCACTTAGTGATTGCATCACTTAGCAACTGAGTTACCAGTCTCATTTGTGGTTGCTAAATGAGTATTGCATGTAAATGGAAATGACAACACTGTGATAATTCATCTAATGGCAGAGAGCAACAACATAATAGTTATTAAGTGTGGCACAGACATTCTTGCATTGATGAGCTGAGTAACTACTGCAGTATGTTTAGAATATTTGGCATGCTGGCTGGGGAATTCTGGGACTTGAGGTCCACACATCTTAAAATTACCAAGGTTGAGAAATACTGATCACTCCATCAGACAGGAGAGCTGATAGCAAAAGACCTGTTTCCTTCCTTCTCCATTCCCACTTGATCTGCTATCCATAGCAAAAGAAGCAGAGAGAGATGGGGAAGCTAGGCCCCATTTCTCCCATGGGAGAAGGAGAGAAATAGTGCAGAATGGCTACTTTGCTGCCCATTCTCTGATCCCAAAGAATGATCTGCTGGCTCCAGGGGAATGATTTCCGCACCCCGTCTTCTTTTTTCTGAAGTGTTTCTTTAAGCTGGCACACTTTCTGCAAGCTGAATCACAGCATTTTATTGTGCCATGTAGAATTGTCCAAAGTCAATTACCTAAAATACCTAAAGAGACAATAATGAACATTTAGAAATAGGAAAAAGATTGTTTCATTTTTGCAATAAAGAAGAATGTAAAAAATGAGGAATTACTTTTTCCACAAGAATATAGATATATTCAAGATATTCATGTTCTAGTTATTTCTTTACCAAGAAGCCAACAAGGATTTTTAACTTGAAAACCTGTTTGTAACCAGAACTGCAAAAACCGAAACATTCCTCAATATTTTTATTAATGCGTATATACCATGTTTTCCTGAAAATAAGACCCTGCCTTATATTTTTTTGAACCCTGAAATAAGCGCTTGGCCTTATTGCCATGCGCTCAAAAGCCCAATTGGGTTTATTTGGGGAGAAACAGGGCAGAGTACTCATTAGAGTAACAGAATTTGGGACGGTTTCGAGGATTGGCTAAATTAACAGTTCCAGTTCCAAAATTCAGATAATGTATAGTTAGAATAATTTGGGAGTTAAGATAATTAGAAATAACCCTCATAAAGGAAAGGTAGCTGAATAAAGATTGGCAATTGACTCATCCCTCCAGGTGTTATTAAAAAGTATCAATAAAGAACTGTTTTAAACAGAAATGTTCAACAAAAATAGTCAATCTCTGTGAGGGAATTGGGCAGTTTCAAATTTTGACAGATAAAATAATTTAAAAATGTTGGCCTGAAGTTAAGATTTTCAAATCATAATAATGCTGTGTATTACAGTATATTTAAACTGAAATAATTCCATGTGTAATTCATGTACAGTAATTATATAGTCTAATGCTCCAGTTTCTGACAAGAAATCATTTACATCTCTAATTATGCTAGTCAGACACTTCCAATCATTTATACTTGTTTTGACATGAAACGTTTAAAGTGATAAATCCAGAAGGGCTATGTGTTAAGTTGGGTGAATGAGGACGCAGCAAGCCAGAGTAGTTAGTGACAACAGCTCTTTATTATATGGTGAGAATCCAGCAACTGACCAGGGGAGCCAGCTCCCTTTATATACCTTGCAGCTGTGGTGGTCAGCCAATCAGCTGAGGGTCAGTTAGTTCAAACTTCCCGCCAAAACAAACCTATTTACATAACACTCCTCCCCTCCCAGAAGTCACTTGGGGTGTCATTTGCATACAAAGTCTCTCAGGTGACTAGGGCGTGTACGATGCCTAGTTGACCTGCGCAGTTCAGTCGGAGGGGCGGCGTCGAGCAGGTCGGAGGGAGTTTCTGTTCCTCCCTGCTCCGCCAATGAGGCCTCCGGAACCTCCTCGTAGGCGGCGACTTCTTCGGCTGCTGGGACTACCTCGATGGGGCGGCGCTGGATACCGGAATCCTCAGCTAAGTCCTCCGCTCTATTCGGGCTAGTGGTTTGCGCCTCTGGTTGGTAGTCGTGGTCGGAGATGGGGTCGTCTAATGCCTCGTCTGTGTTTGTGGTTACCCGTTTTCTTAATTGGTCAATGTGTCTGCGCCAAACTCTTCCGTCCCCCATGTCTACCCGGTATGACTTGGGGCCTGTGATTTCTGTGATTGTTCCTGCCTCCCAGAGTGGGCCCTGTCCATAGTTTCTGGCGTGTACCGGTGTTCCTATGGTGAACTCTCTAAGTTTCCTCTCCCCCCCCTTGAATACCACTGGGGAGTAATTGGGGTTGAGTCTATCTAGTATTCCCCGGAGTTTCCGCCCCATTAATAGTTCGGCCGGGCTTCGGCCTGTGGCTGTACAGGGTGTGGAGTGCTGGGCTAGTAGGAACTTGTCTACCCTTTCCTGCCAGTCCCCGGGGCTTAAGCGTGAAAGGGCCTCCTTTGCTGATCTAACAAATCTCTCCGCCTGTCCGTTACTAGCCGGGTGAAACGGGGCAGAAAGGACGTGTCTGATCCCAAGTCCCGCTAAGTAGCCCTCGAACTGTGTTGCGGTGAACTGTGGCCCGTTATCTGACACTAGGATGTCCGGTAACCCATGTGTGGCGAATAATTGCCTTAGCTCTCTAATGGTTGCGTCGGTGGTAGTGGCCTTCATTAGCTTGATCTCCAACCATTTGGAGAATGCGTCTACGACGACCATGAAGGTCTGTCCATGGAAGGGGCCTGCAAAGTCAATATGTATTCTGGACCAGGGTCCCTGGGGTCTTTCCCACTCTCTCACTGGTGCCGTTGGCGGGTCTGATCTGGACTCTTGGCAGGGCTGGCATTTCCCCACCCACTCGGTGATGTCTGCATCCATGCTGGGCCACCAGACGTAGCTCCTGGCTAGCCCCTTCATTCTTACAATCCCGGGGTGCCCCTCATGCAACAACGTTAGAACCTTTTCCCTTAAGCGTGAAGGAATAACAACCCGATCGCCCCATAGTAAACAACCCCCTTGCATTGTCAACTCGTCCCGTTTTCCCGCGAATGGCTTAAGTTCCCCGCTCCCAATCCTTTCCGGCCACCCCCTCATAACCCAACTTGCGACTGTCCGGATCACGTGGTCTTTGGTTGAGGCTCTCGCAACCTCGGCTGATGTGATGGGCCCAGAGTCCAAAACGTCTATCAGCAGGATGGGGATGCCGGGTGTGGGGTCTTCTAAACTGTCGGGTAGTGGGCATCGGCTGAGTGCGTCCGCGTTGCCCATGTTCGCCCCTGGTCGGTGTACCAGGCGATAGGAGTATGCTGCGAGGAAGATGGCCCAGCGTGTCATCCTGGGCGAAAGTGCTGCCGGGGTTGGTCGATCTCCCGCGAGGAGACCCAGGAGCGGTCGATGATCTGTGATCAATTCAAAGTCTCTCCCGAACAAGTACTCGTGGAATTTCTTTACTCCCGAAACGGCGGCTAGGGCCTCTTTGTCGAGCTGGCTATAATTTCGCTCGGCACTTGATAGAGTTCGGGAGTAGTATGCGATGGGCGCCTCTAGGCCATTCGGGAGTCTGTGGCTCAGGACGGCTCCCACCCCGAACGGGGACGCGTCACATGCTAGCACAAGGGGAAGCGTTGCGTTGTACTGTATCAGAAAACTCTCGGCTGACAGCAGTTTTTTAATGCCGGCGAATGCCCTGTCTTCAGCCTTCCCCCATTTCCAAATGGCTTTTTTGGTTAACAGTCTATGTAGGGGTTCTGCCACTGTTGCCTTGTCTTTTAGGAAGATGGCGTAAAAGTTTAATAGCCCTAGGAAGGCCTGTAGCTCTGCCTTGTCTTTGGGGGTGGGTGCTTCTCGGATTGCCCTGATCTTGCTTTCTGTGGGGTGGATGCCGGTGCCATCAACCCTGTACCCCAGGAATTCGACTGAGGGGACTGCGATCATGCATTTGTTGCGTTTTACTCTGAGTCCTGCGTCCCTGAATTTCCTTAACACCTCCCTCAGCCGTTCTCTTAGCTGGTGCTCATTGTCGGCGGTAATGAGCACGTCATCGAAATAGGGTACCACCCCAGGGATCCCCTGTAGTAGCCGCTCCATGGTACTTTGGAATAGTCCGGGGGCCACGCTTACTCCGAATTGCAGGCGGGTGCACTTGAAGGCCCCTCTGTGGGTTACGATAGTCTGTGCTTCCGCGGTAGCGCCATCTACTGGCAGCTGCTGGTACGCCTGCGCAAGATCGAGTTTTGCGAAGATCTTGCCGGGGCCCAGGGAATGCAATAAGTGGTGAACGACGGGCACTGGATAGGCGCTCTGCTGCAGGGCCTTATTTATCGTGCATTTATAGTCAGCGCATATGCGCACTGACCCGTCCGGCTTGACCGGTGTCACAATTGGGGTCTCCCATTTGGCGTGGTCGACTGGAACGAGCACCCCTTGTTTGATTAATTTGTCCAGTTCAATGTCTATTTTGGGCTTCAGGGCAAATGGTACCCGCCT
Organism: Pituophis catenifer annectens; assembly: GCF_029215685.1. Classification (NCBI taxonomy): domain Eukaryota; kingdom Metazoa; phylum Chordata; class Lepidosauria; order Squamata; family Colubridae; genus Pituophis; species Pituophis catenifer. The sequence goes on from NW_027256883.1 coordinate 72,657,346, forward strand.
AGGCTTTAAACGGATAGGTGCAATATTGGGGTCTAGATTAAACGAAATCGGGGTCCCCACATACTTGCCAAGCCTTTCGTCGAACACGTCCTGGAATTCCTGCATCAGGTCTTCCTTCAGGGTGCTTCGAACGTTCCTTACTCCGGTGAATCCCATGCCTAGGGCCCTGAACCAGTCCATGCCCAGGAGGCTGGGGAGGTTGTCGCTGACGATGGTGAGGGGCAGTTTCTCGGTAAACTCCCCGTACTGGACTTGGAACTCGCCTCTGCCTTCGACGGGTATGCGGTTCCCTTGGTAGTCCTTCAGTCTGCGTCGCTGCGGCTGGAGCTGTCGCTTGTGTACGCTGGGGATGACTTTCTTCAGGTTCTCCCAAGACATGATGGATATTGGTGATCCCGTGTCTATCTCCATCTGGCACTCCCGTCCCTCGATCTCGACCGTGGTGTAGGTCTTTTCTCCGGGCGAGGTGCAGGTCTGTGCGATGCGTATGGTGTAGGCCCCAGCGTCTTCGAATTTCGCGCCCTTCCGGTTTCCGCCATCCCTGTTGGGCCTTCGGTGTGGCGCCGTCTCGGATTGGGCAGGTTGGCCACGTGGTCTGTAGCTCTGGTGTGCCTTCGATCTGCAGACCCTCGCGATGTGGCCCCTCTTTTCGCAGGCACGGCAAACGGCGTCCCTGAACTTGCAGTTTTGTCGTGAGTGGGACCCTCCGCAGCTGGCGCATCCGTCTCTGGGCTCCCTCCGGGCTGTGCGGGACTGCTCGGTGCGGTAGACCTCTTCCTCAGACTCCCCCTCGCTCGCGGTGCTCACGGCCTCCCGATGCACTGGCGCCGTTTTCTGCGTTGTCTTGGTGAGGTGGGAGCTCTTTAATCTCTCGGCGGCCTTTACTGACGACTCTTGCGCTCTGGCTTCGTCTAGCGCGATGAGTAGCGTCAGGTTTGACCTCGCAAGCAGCCTTCTCTGGAGCCGGCCATCTCTCACTCCGCAAATTAGTTGCTCTAGGAGCATCTCATCGAGGTCTCGGTACTCACATTGGGTTGCGGCCTTACGCAGGGCAGCGACGTACTCGCTGATCGATTCGCCCTCCTGCTGTAGCCGTTGCCGGAATTCATAGCGTTGGACGTACTTCGATGGCGTTGGTGCATAGTGGTCTTTCAGCAGGGTCTGTAGCGTCGACCAGGAAATGTTGTGGACCGAATTCGGCTCCGACAATGCTTCGGCTGTGTCGAAGACCCTTGGCCCGCAGTGGCTCAGGAACAGGGCTTTCTTCCGAACGTCCGGTAGCCCTTGCATGTCGTTTGCCACCATGAAGCACTCGAACCGAGACATGTAGGATCCCCACTTCTCTTCCTTGGGGTCGAAAGGCGCTGGCGGGGTGTAGGCAGACATCGTTTCGGGGATTCTCCTGTGCTCCGCTCGCTCGCCTGGCTGGATTCGGTTGCGGTCTCTGGTCCCTTCTCTGAACGTGGCTTCAGCTCTTTCTCTCGAGTGTGGCTTCAGCTCTCCTCTGCTTCTGGCCTCAAAATCCCATCCTCGTCGCCAATGTTAAGTTGGGTGAATGAGGACGCAGCAAGCCAGAGTAGTTAGTGACAACAGCTCTTTATTATATGGTGAGAATCCAGCAACTGACCAGGGGAGCCAGCTCCCTTTATATACCTTGCAGCTGTGGTGGTCAGCCAATCAGCTGAGGGTCAGTTAGTTCAAACTTCCCGCCAAAACAAACCTATTTACATAACACTATGTATTAGTCATATAGTGTCTTCTTGGGAACAGAAATAAGTTCATTTGAGCTATTACCCATATATCAAAAAAAGCCTGTGATTTTAGCTTTTCTAAATGTCCATTCAAGATTTTAGAAAAGTTTTCCAATATGCTGAATACATAAAGCAAAACGGAAAGTGCTTGCCTTCAAACAGAATGGCAGAGTTCTGATTTTTCCTCAAAAGCTAGAATTATGCCTGAAATAATTGCTCAGCCTTGAGGTTTATGAGATGGTTCGTCCTTATAAACTCTCCTCTCAGAAACCAAAGAAGGCTTGGAACGTCTGGTTAAGAAAATCAAAGAAGAAAGTGAGAATTTTGGTCTCTTTCCAAACAACAAAAAGACCAAGCTCATGACCACTGCAAGGAATGGAAAAATCAAAATAGAAATTGATGGTGAAGAGAGAGAATGCATGGGAAAATTCACATTCCTAGGGTCGCAGATCGCTCAAAACAGTGAATGCAACCCAAAAATAAAACATCATATTGCGCTGGGTGGGTTGCACAGCAATGATGAATATGAGCCAAATAAGGAAAATCAAGGACATCAAATGTAGGTTGGTTTGTTCTATTGTGTTCCCTGTAGCTACCTACGGTTGTGAAAGTTGGACTTTAAAAAGCAAGATATGAAGAAAATCAACTCATTTAAACTGTGGCACTGGAGAAGGCTCCTGCATATTCCTTGGACAGCAAAAGTGAGCAAGTACTGGAGTGCATAACACCAGGAACGAAAAATTACAAAACTGTATCACATTTATTTTGGTCATGTCATGTGGGGGAATTCACTGGAGAAATCAATTACGTTAGGAAGAGTTAGAGGTAAAAGTAAACCAAGCCACCAAAGAACACAAGGGCTGGACACCATCAAAGCTGACCCAGCCACAGCATAGAAAAACTCAAAGAAGTATGGACATGATTGAATGGATTTCATCATCATCATCATCATCATCATCATCATCATCATCACCACCACCACCACCACCATCGCTTAGCCTATTTTAAATCAGTGGTGAAATGCTCCTCGTTCGGATTGGATCACCTGATCCTGTAGCGATGGCGATGGGTGGTTCGGAGAACCGGTAGCAAAAATCCCTGCCCCTCCCCCCAGATTCCCAGCTGAGCCGCGCAATCAAGGCTCTTTTTTTTAATTTTTAAAAGCATTTTTTCTACAACCCCTTTGACCGAAAAAATGCTTTTAAAAGTTTTTTAAAAAGCCTCTGATGATTGCGTGGCTCAGGTGGGATCGTCAGAGGCTTTTAAAGGCATTTTTTCTACAACCTCTTCGGCTGAAGAGGTTGTAGAAAAAATGCTTTAAAAGCCTCTGACGATCCCAACTGAGTTGCCTGATCATCACAGGCTTTTAAAAGCATTTTTTTTAACAACATCTTCAGCCGAAGAGGTTGTAGAAAAAATGTTTTTAAAAGTAAAAAAAAAACCTCTGATGATCAGGCAACTCAGCTGGGATCGTCAGAGGCTTTTAAAAGCTTTTTTAACAACCTCTTTGGCCGAAGAGGTTGTAGAAAAAATGGTTTTAAAAGTTTAAAAAAAAAAAGTTGGCCAGGCCCACCCAGTCACATTTCCCCCACCACCACGCCACGCCCACAGAACCGGTAGTAACAAATTTTACATTTCACCACTGCTTTAAATCCAAAGGTTGCTATAAAGATGAAATGGAACAGCTCTATATATGTGCTGTGACTTCAGGAAGAATAATCTATGGATAGAGACATGACTAAAGCAGGGAATGCTGAAATATGCGGGATCCCTTTGTACGGAAGTCAATGCAGGCCCAATGGAGATCAATGTGCCTCCTTTGAAACCCACTTGGCACCATGCCTTATTTGATTTTATTTAGTTTAGATTTTTTTAAAATTAAAAATAAGAAATGGTAAGCTATCAAAGCACTAACCTCAAGCATTACTTGCTGGTTTGGAATCTACTGTATACTCCAGAGGCATTCTTACAAGTAAAGGACTACAATTCAGTGCTTTACTTAGAAAAGTACACACCTGACCAGAAAATCAGGCAGCAGTAAGTTGAATGGATATGGTTTTAAATAAAGCAGTACAATATTGGGTTTTACAGAAGCTTTCCTTCCTACATCAGTGATGTCCCATCAGCCAATAGGCAGACCATCCCTACAAAACGATGTCCAGTTCCTCTTTTCTCTCTGTAATGTTTAATGTAATTTATTCTGCATCTTTCTAATAACATGCTTCTCTGTGTTGACTGATGATAATGGGATATATATCCCCCCCCCAAAATCTGGAAGGTTGTAGGATAGAGAACACTGTCGTTAAGAAATATAAGTTCATAACCCTGTTCACAAAAATCTGACAATGAAACTCTTGCAATAGGTAAATTGAGGACCCAGTTGTGGGGGCAATAAGCTGACTTTGTATAAATATACAAAAGGATGAAGACTATTGCTGAGCACATTGTAAGCCACCCTGAGTCTCCGGAGAAGGGCAGCATATAAATCAAATTTTTTAAAAAAAATATTCATAGATAATTTCCTTGTTATCTGAAGTTTATACAAGACAACATTGTTTTTTTCTCTGAGAAAGCACTATCTTTTAGATGGAACACAATCACCCTATGGCATTGATACAGCCGGCTTTACAGGCTATTCATGCATCCTTGAACTTTTATGAGAGATGTTTTAATGGCATGAATCTTTGTCTCATCCATTATATGAAATTCAGCATTACTAGTAAAAGGATGGAAGTGAGAAAGTTTCAAACTACTTTCAGACATGGTATATGCTACTGGAAATCGGAAAATCTCTCTCTCTGTATGTGTGTGTACATTATTAACAAAAAAGGTGATGAGATAAGCCCACTGGCTTTGTAAGTTACTAAGTGTCCTTTCCCCTATTTGAAAAAAAAACGAAGAAGTCGTTAAATGCATCCCGTTTCAGGCCTGAGGCTATCCATCTCGCATGAATGAATGAAAGTGAAAGAGCCCAGCAAAACAGTTCATCCCCTGCATTCAACTTCCATTCAGAAGCATTGCTTTATTTCCTACCAAGACTTCTGCCCTTACTACCATAGTTTTTGAACCTGTAGCTTCCTCTCAAAAATGATTTCAGAGGAGTTTCATTCCAGGATGCTTAATGGTAGACCGCATGAAGAATGCATTGCTTCTCTGTAAAACTGTATATTAGAAATAAAATAAATTGCCACAGACATAGTTGGACTACAATCCCATAATACCTGCCCTTGATTATACTGGTTGTAGGAGCTATAGGAACTATCTGGAGATATCCACTGTAGGCAGTGATGGGATTCAACTGGTGTAACAACCGGTTCACTCCATACCCACGCAGTGCATTTGAAATCAGCTCTAAAACTTACTTTCTACTGCAGCCCCAGTGGGTAAAACAGCTGAGACGTGGCAATCTGCTCTGCCGCACCGATCAGCTGGGCTTCAAACAAAGGAAATAAAGATCAGTATAGTGCAGAGGCGGGCGGGCCTACCCTACCCTACATGCAGTCTCTTGCCTCTTGTGCCTCTTTCTGGAATGTACTGCCTCCTCACTGGGAAACTGCAATGCTACTGCTGACAATCCTCCCTGTTTTTGTTTTGGCTGCACCCTCCATCATAATAACACAGTTCAGAGGAATGGAGGAGATGAGGTAGGTACAACATCAATTGGCCCAAGCACACCAAATGCTAGCCTTATACAGTGCACTAAACCTGATTACTGAATTGTCTGCATTTGCATAATGCGGCAATACGTTGAACTGTAAAGTAATCCTAAACTTGTTACCTGAACTTTTATTAACTCTGTTAGGTATGTTGTCTCAATTGCAGACAGTGAGATTCCAGGATGACAAACATCATGGCATGCTAATATGGGAATGGACATCACCTTTGTATTTCCATCATTCCAAAGGATCATGGCTACTAGTGAGAAAATTTCAGCCTAACAATAACTGGAATCGACATAGTCTTTATTCTTGTCTTAGCAAGTTTTTGTACATGAAATATGCATGTCTGATCATCAGTGGTGATGATCAGACAACTCTCTATTATTCAATTTTCACAGGGTTTATACAAGTGGGGCAGCAGTCTCTAACAATTCTATTCTTAAGTGATTATAGTGCAAGGCTTACATCTCAAATTACAGGTGGTTTGAGGAACCAGTAATTAAGTTGTTGAAGTAGGACTGGAGAAATTCCAGTTCAAGTCCATCTTCTGTCATGGAGGTGACTTTTGGACCAGTCATTCTTGCCAGGAAAAATTGGAGAAAGAAACATGTATCTTGCCTTGAACTCCTGGTTAAAGGAAAGATGGGAAATTAATACAGGAAGTCCTTGACATATGACCACGATTGAGCCCAACATTCCTGTTGTTAAGTGAGTTTTATGACCTTTCTTGCTAAGTGAATCACTGCAGTGGTTAAGTTAGTAACACAGTTGTTAAATGAATCTGGCTTCCCCATTGACTTTGCTTGTCAGAAGGTCACAAAAGTTGACCACATGACCCTGGGACACTGCAACCATCATAAATATGAAGCAGTTGCCAAGCATTTGAATTTTGATCACATGCCCATGGAGAGGCTGCAATGGTCATAGGTGTGAAGAATGGTCATAATGGTCATGAGTCACTTTTTTCAGTGCCATTGTAACTTCAAATGGTCACTAAGCAAACAGTTGTAAGTTGAGGACTACCTATCTATTGAAAAAAACGAATGCATAAATGAGTACATTAAAAGAACCATGTCAAACTTGGTTTCTACCAATTTCTACCAAACATTTCTATCAATCTTTTCAATAAAAATGTTCAAAACATTTGTTTTCAGAGAACTGGCTTATCTTTTAAAGTGATCATCTTTTGAGACAGTCATTTCTTCAATATCACATGATATGAAGAAATGTACTTGGAGACTAAACATTGAAAGTCTTAAATGTGCTGGAATATCAATATATTGTTCAAGCAACAGCTTATTCCTTTAATAAGAGAGATAAATTTTAGAAATAGCCACAGAAGTAGCTAACACATTCTGATGATTATAGTTCTTAAGACAGAAATAATATCAGAAGTTGTGCCTCTAGATCGCTCAAAGATGGTTAGCATTTCTATTCTCAGTATAAATAAAAGGCATGAAGAAATTGAGAGATGAAAGAAAATTGTATTTATTAAGAAGCCTGTCCCTTGGGATGTGGATAATATTTCCAATTATCCTTGGGGAAGCAGATAGATTTTCTTTTCTTTTCTCAATTCTCTGCAGAGATAGTTGAATATAAATGATCACCCTCTCTTTAGAAAAAGTGTAAAATGAATTGCCTCAGGAAACAAATAGTCAAGCACTGGGGTGACATAGCAGAAAAACGAAGTTAGATATTTTCATCTTCAACATAATACCATGATAAAAATTCACTATTTTTTTCCTTGTGAGATTGATCATTTTTTAAAACTTGTATTTCTTCTAGGCAAGCTGTCATTTGCTGCATCTACGGTAGGTACGTCAACAGATTTCCTCAAGAATTATATAGTCCTAAACCAAATCATGCCACCATAAAGTATTGTGGAAAGAAAGATGGCTTGGAATACTATGTCTTGGTTTCAATTTCTTGATATTTTAGTCTCAGATAACTGATGTAGCACAGCATAATATATTGCAGGAGTGTCCAACCTCTGCAACTTTAGGACTTATGGATTTCAACTAATGGCTGGCTGGGGAATTCCAGGCGTTGAAGTCCACAGATCTTAAAGTTGCCAAGGTTGGACATCCCTGATACTGTATATTCTGACTGGTCAAATGTATGGTGATATTTCTTTTTTATCTTTAAAAATAGATGTCAAATAATTCTAAATAATTCATAAAATGGAGTCTTTTATTGATCATACACATTGCATCATGCACAACATTTTACAAGGTTTCAGACACTCTGTGTTTCATTACTGTGTTTTTTTCTGTCTTGCTGCATCAGAAAAACATCTACCAAGGATGGAAAGATGGACTAGCTATCTATATAATGTCTGTACATACATCTTTGTCCAGTTTCCAACCATCCCCTTTTTAAGAAAGGTTGTTCAGAAGAACTATGGAAAAAGTGGGTTATCTGGACATGTAACAGTTGAGTTTCAAAATGGGCTATAGTACTTATGCATTGATTGACCTTTGGTGCAGGGGTGAAATCCAGGAGGTTCTGACAGGTTCTGCAGAACCGGTAGCAGAAATTTTGAGTAGTTCAGAGAACCTGCAAATACCACCTCTGGCTGGCCCCAGAGTGGGGAGGGAATGGAGATTTTGCAGTATCCTTCCCCTGGAGTGGGGTGGAAATGGAGATTTTGCAGTATCCTTCCCCTGCCACGCCTACCAAGCCACGCCCACCAAACCACACCACGCTCACAGAACCGGTAGTAAAAAAAAAAATTAAATTTCATCACTGCTTTGGTGGGCTTGGGTTGAGGATAGTATATCCATTTTGGCCCTCCTCGATCTCTTGGCAATTTTCAATACTGTCAATCATGGTTCCCTTTTGAGCCAGTTGAGGGGTTAGATTAGGAGCAGGAAACATACTTGTGCATTGTTGTCCTTCTTTCAAGATCAGTTTAAATCAGGGGTGTCAAACTGGGGGGAAACATTGCAATATGTCATGTGACAGCAACGTGACTCCGTGAGTTTGACACCCATGGTTTAGTCAGTCTGGTGGAGGGGAAGGAAGTCCAGGGCTTGATTCTCGTAATGCTCTGTGGGAATGAACTTGGCAGACAGGAGGGAGAGCCGCAGATTGGACAACTGGTGTGTAAAAGCCAATATTTCTACTTGTGTTTCTTGTCTCAACTACCTCACAGGATTAACAGCTCTATTCTTGTTCCACTTAACATTGTCATGAAACTGTTGAGTTAGGTGATCCATCAGCATGGACATAAAATATCAATTCTGTCCTGGGTTGTCTAAATGATGTCATCACGATGCATTCTCAGTGCCTGGAGTTACTTCAGGTCTGGATGAGGCTTTGGTTCAATCCTGACAAGACTGAATGGCTGCGGGTTTTAGGGCCTTCCTTATGTCATGATAGTTTACAACCTTTCCCTACAAATTGATCCACCCTCTGTGCAATAATCAAGTGGGATCCAGCCAGATGTTATACAGATTATTTAGAAATAATTGGTGCTAAACTGAATGAGATGTAGTTCAATTATATAGATTGAGGCAGTCTTAATTTATCAAACCTAATCTTTAAAAAAAGTATATATCTTCCAAGATGAAAATTATGAAACAATATTAATAGCCAGCATTAGCAGTTGTTTGTGTGACTGTTCCACTGAGGTAAGTAAATATAATGTACAAACCACAATCTGCCATATACTTTATTTATTACATCAATTTGTATGCTGTCCACAAACCAGACTCTAGACAGTTTATGTGCCTAAAACATAACAACAAAATTAATAACGTATTATCAATAAAATCCGCCTTAGAAAAAAAGGATTGTTTTCAATGCCTTTCTAAATGACAGAAGTAACAGTAACAGAGTTGGAAGGGACTTTGAAGGTCATCTAGTCCAACCCCCTGCTCATGCAGGAGACCTATATATATATATATATATATGTGGTTCATAGATGGTTCATAGAAGGATAGGGTTTATCTTGATCTTGGGTGACAAGCTCTTCCACAATCAGGTGGCTCTTACTGAGAAGGCCATTTTATCGCACCTGTCACCTTGATCTCTCAGCAAAAAGCAACTGGTCTACTCTCCCTCCATAATTAATCCTTGTTGTGGGAACAGATTCCATTCTAGAACAAGTATTCCTAAAGAGGACAAGGATTCAAGTCACACATATAGAGCTTCCTAGATAACCACTATCACACAGGGGGTTGGACTAGATGACCTCCAAGGTCCCTTCCAACTCTGTTACTGTTAACCTTGAATTGGCACAAAAACCATTTTCCTTTTTCCAGACAATTTTTCCATGGACTGGAGGGGGGGGGGAGAGTATCGCGCAACCTAGGTCCTACATATGTGCAGTTTTGCTTGCCTGCTGCTCACCTCCAGCTGTATGGCCGGGTTCCTAACAGGCCCTGGCCCGATACCAGTCCATGGCCCAGGAGTTGGGGATCCTGCCACAGATGACTTCATCCCGAGGCTTCTTGTAATATAAAAAGTATAGTGGAAAGCAGTCCAATTTTTTTTACTACCTGTTCTGTGGGTGTGGCTTGGTGGGCGTGGCTTGGTGGGTGTGGCAGGGGAAGGATACTGCAAAATCTCCATTCCCACCCCACTCCAGGGGGTGGATACTGCAAAATCCCCATTCCCACCCCATTCTAGGGCCAGCCAGAGGTGGTATTTGCCGGTTCTCTGAACTACTCAAAATTTCTGCTACCAGTTCTCCAGAACCTGTCAGAACCTGCTGGATTTCACCCAGTGGTGAAATCAAAAATATGTTACTACAGGTTCTGTGGGCATGGCTTGGTGGTGGGGGGGGTAATGTGACTGGGTGGGCATGGCCAATTTTTTTTTCTTTTAAAACCATTTTTTCTACAATCTCTTCGGCGAAGAGGTTGTAAAAAAATGCTTTCAAAAGGCTCTGACGATCCCAGCTGAGTTGCCTGATCGGCAGAGACTTTTTTTTCTTTTAAATGCCTCTGACGATCAGGCAACTCAGCTTGGATTTTTTCTTTTAAATGCCTCTGACGATCCAAGATGAGTTGCCTGATCGTTAGAGCCATTTAAAAGAAAAAAAGTCTCTGCCGATCAGGCAACTCAGCTTGGATCGTCAGAGGCATTTAAAAGAAAAAAAGGGTTTTTTTTCTTTTAAAAGCCTCTGATGATCCCAGCTGAGCCGCGCGATCATCAGAGGCTTTTTTTTTTTACTTTTAAAAACATTTTTTCGGCCGAAGAGGTTGTAGAAAAAATGATTTTAAAAGTAAAAAAAAAGCCTCTGATGATTGTGTGGCTCAGCTGGGCATGGGGGGGGGAGCAGGGATTTTTGCTACAGGTTCTCCGAACCACCCGCCTCCATCGCTACTGGATCGGGTGATCCGGTCCGAACCAGGAGCATTTCACCCCTGATTTCACTCCTGGTGGAAAGGGTCAAGCTTTGGAACACTCTATATGAATTCTCTGCAGGCTCCATTTCTCCTCCCTTAACTCCAAAGGAACCAAACCACTGTCCTTAACCCATAATTCTTGCAGCCAATCTGAAAGGATACCATTGTCAATGCCACTGAATGCTATTTACAGATCTAGTGGACTAGGAGATCTTACATCACACTTATTGGATTCCTGTTGCAGGTCATCCACAGAAGTTGCCAAGGTGGTTTCTACCCCCTGCTTGGTCCAGTATCCCAAAGGAAAGAGACATCTACTGGACCAAGCAGGGGGTAGAAACCATATAGATCAGTTAATCTATATGGCTGTCTGTACTTACAGCATTATCGCCATCTCTACAAACTTATCTAAAAAAAGCAGATGGGAAACTGGCAACTAAATGTCTAGGGCATTTTGGTAAAATAAAGTTGTTTTAAAAAAGAGGAAAGCTTCTTCCTCTTTCAAGTCCACTTCCTGTCTGGGAATCAGGAAGTGTGCAGATCTAATTTGCAAGTGGTTGAATTCATTCCACTGGAGATCCTATTCACTTCCTCAGATATCACAAGCTCATAAGAATTCCAAACAATGTCATAAATTGTTGCCTTGTCATATCATGAGAACCCACCAATATGGTGTCTACCTCAAAGTGGCTGGGAGTGATTGTGCCTGTAAACTGCCCACAGTGAACAACAGGAAGACATTTAGACCAGAATTCTTAAGAGGAACTGAGTCATCCTAATAACAGAGCTGATTGGCATCCCAAAGCTGATTGGCATCCCAAAGACTCAATAAATGTGCAGACACACTGGTGTTTCTCTGCTTGTACATTTACATTTCAGTCCACCTACATATTGGACCATTTTCATTTCTGATCTTCCACCACTCCAAGTATTTCCTCATGCACTTGATTTCTTGGAGTGCTTCAGTAAACCAAGAAGCATCCCTGCACCATCTTAGCAAGAGAGGTTGAGGGAGTAGCCCTCTCAAGCACTATTGTGGTCTCCCTATCCATAGCAATTCACCAGGAAAATTCACAGCTCCCATGTTACATTCACACAAATAGTGCAGTGCAAAGGATCGTTCTCCCTTGCTAGGCACCCAAACTAAGCTCAGCACAAGGCATAAAGTTTGCTGGCCCCCAGTGCCAACATGAGCTATGCTGCCAGTTGCTAACTCATTTTGTGCCTTTATTTATCTCTTCTGAGTCATTGATGAATGGTATTCTCCACTTGCTGTTGAAAAAATGATTGATTTTCCCTTGATTATGCTGCCTCCCCTGCCAACATGTTACCAGTCAGCAGAGATAACATCTACCAGTCAGAATGAATGGGAAGGTCTGACTTCAAGGTTTCTCCCAGTTTCTCCAGGCTGCTTGGACTTCCACACCCGATCTGGGCATCGCCCAAATTATAATAAATGTGAAGTGCAGAAACATGCGAGACGAGACCATAGTCTGCAACTAGCTGTGTCCAACAAAATAAGAGAAAAAAAGTTTTTTCTAGCTGGTAGGCAACCATCTCTCATACAATGGGTGAAGGGAATGATCAAAACCGATGAATAGTGAGAATCACAAATACATGTCCTCTTTTTCTTTACATTAAGCTATTTTATCCCAAGGGAAACCTGTGGAGAAGCTGATACAAAAAAGAGAACAGAGTGGAAATGACAGACAAGAAAGGAACTTGGGAAACAAGCAAAATTTGGAAAAGGAGCAGTGACCAAAGGACAGAGTGTGCTTACAACAGTGTGCTTTGACCCCTCACAGAGGTCAAAGAAGCCAAATTTATTACTGGTCACCTGATTTTGTCTCCAAAACAACAGTTGGCAGATTTTTTTACATCTTTTTACATCATTGTTAGAACTGGAATAAAGAGGCAAATGTTACTTCGATACCAAGTACAGTTAATGATGATTTAAGTATTCCTCATTTATGGGATGAGGACAAGATATGAAACGATTTTACAGAGGTTGGGGGGGAGGCTATTTTGGCTAATAAGCCATCTTTATACCCTGATTAAGTGCACACAGGGGTAGGTTTTTAAACTGAATTTCTGCAGAGAAAAATAGAGTTCAGAAGGGTTTTAATCGCTTTTCAAACACTGTAGTGCACATTAAAATGAGTTCCCGGCAGCTGCAGTAAAAGTGTATTTTAAAAAATGAAATGTGTGAAAGAGGATTATGATTTTCCACGACTCATCTGCTTCACAACAGTCAATTTTTAGAAATATCTTTGGCCAGTCTGAATATTCCTGGCTTATTTTTCAACTTTACATAATTGACAAATATCCATAATTACTGTAACTTTAAGTTTATTCATGAAACTGAACAACAATGTAATGGCTGCCATCCTTTATCTTTTATGGAATGTAATATAATTGCACCCTGCTGGAACAATCTGCTTGTAGAAAGGAAGTGCCTTCTCGGCATCAGATTTAAAATCAACTGGGAACAATCCAAACCCCTTGAAATGCCACCCCACTCTTTCCAGGCAGACCTAAAACCATCCCACTCAATTCTAAGAAAGGTAACCAAGCCTTCCCCCTCTCCCCCGCCACATCCCCATTCCACTCTCCAATGTGGCTTTCTTTTCTCAAAAGTAAAACTCTTTGACTTCCTCTTCTCCCTCGTTACCAGTGTTGTCAAACACTGGCATTCGCAGCCAAAACTTTTGTCGCTCCAGCAACATTGCATCACCCTGGGCTTTGGTCCAAGGCTGCTTTCTGGAGAAGCTGATGCAAGGCCTCTATTCACCGTGTCCTCATTGTCAGCCTAGTCTTCCCTCAAGAGGTTTTGCTCTGCAGCCCCGGCTTCCCACGTCAGATTTTCCTCCACATAATCTTTAAAAAAGTAAAATCTGTCTCTCTCCTGAAAGCCAGAGCCAAGACCAGACATCTGTGCTTGTGTTTGATGAGGCATCTCCTTCAATCCAGCCTGAGGCGGAGGAGGGAAAAACTTTACTTCCTCCATTAATTATGTCTGTGGTGGGTCAGTGGCACTAAGCAAGAGCAAAGGCAAAAGTCTTTCCCAGCTTTGAAACTTTTCCTGTTCACATATTTTAATTTCAAGGAGAACATGTGTTTAAAAAACAATTGGTAAACTTCTCTAAGAGTTTTTATGGTGTTTCCTCTTGATATGTAAGGAACCATAAAGAACAGAAGGATGAAAAAGTGGCTTCATTAGAGCTGACTTATAGCTTAATACCTAAATAAGAAAATCCTGTTGATAAGCTTTTCCAATAATAATATTGGCTGAAATCCACCAGGAAGTAGTCCCACGCCAGCTAATATTAGTGGAACCTTAGAATGGATAATCCCAAATGGGATTCTGGCCAGGGATGAAATTCAGCAGGTTCTGACAGGTTCTGTAGAACCAGTAGCGGAAATTTTTAGTAGTTCGGAGAACTGGAAAATACCTCTGGCTGGCCCCCGAGTGGGGTGGGAATGGAGATTTTGCAGTATCCTTCCCCTGCCACGCCCACCAAGCCACGTCCATAGAACCGGTAGTAAAAAAATTTGAATTCCGCCACTGATTCTGGCACTTGTTGTACTTTAGGCTACTTAAAGAGTTATTTAAGTATTGCTTTGAACGATATAGCTACATCATCCACTGCTTTTTAGGACTCATTTTCAGGATGGACCAATGGTTCCAGACTAGTGGTTATCAACTACCCTTTTTCTGGACATGACCTTCTGTTGAGGGAAAGAAGAAAAAAGATTGTCCAGCACAGGCATCTGTGTAAACTGAAGGCAAATTCTACAATGATGTGAAGATGGTAGGAGTTGCCTCATCACCAGGCACTGAAAAGCCCAGTGTTTGGACCTAAGAATAGGCTTTGATACCATTTTTCCATCCTCTCTTCCAAACACTGCTGGATGACTAGGCATAGCTTCTATTTAATCAGGCCACAATAGGAATTTAAAGTGGTAGCAAGGCACAACACCGACCCTACCATTAGACAGTGTGGTATCTGTAGCAGTCAGCAGATGTTGGATGTCCTGAAAGAGCAGCTAATTGGTAATTATTGTTACTGCTTTTTAACTGGTAGGAGAACTGCTGTGGGATTAGGTCTCAGGGCCCCAAAATAACTGTGTTGGATGTTATGCCAGGCCAGCAGGGAGGACACTGTTTCAACTCAGGCAACCAGTGTTTTGGGGGTAGTCCTAAGCGTAGACAGTCAGTTTAGTGTTGTGGTTAAGGCACCAGATTAAAAACCAGGAGACCAAGAATTCTAGTCCCTCACGAAGCCAGCTAAATAATCTTGGGCCAGTCGCTGCTTCTCAACCCTAGGAAGCAGGCAATGGCAAAGTTTCTGAAAATCTTGTCAGAAAACTAGACGGACTAGGCAGTGGCCAGGAGTTATCCATGACTTGAAGACACATGTTGTACTGTACACTGTGCCATCTTCCAATCTTAAGTAAGGTCACCATGGGGATCTACTGGCCCCAAGTCTAGCCAACCTGAAGCTAACCATGGCATACGTGGTTTAGCAGAAGCCGGTTCTTATAATTGGTACCGGTAGTCTTTGACCTACGATCACAATTGAGCTCCAAATTTCTGTTATTAAGTGAGACATTTAAATTTTGCCCCATTTTATGACATTTCTTGCCACAGTTGTTATTAAGTGAATCTCTGCCATTGTGAAGTTAGTAACCTGGCTGTTGAGTGAATATGGGTTTCTCATTGACTTTGCTTGTCAGAAGGTCGCAAAAGGTGATCACATGACCCCGGGGACACAGCAATCGTCGTAAACATGAACCAGCTGCCGAGCGTCTGAATTTTGATCATGTGACCACTGGGATGCGGCAAAAGTTGTTTTACTGTGAAAAACGGTCACAAAAGTCACTTTTTTTTTACCGCTGTTGTAACTTTGAATGGTTCACTAAAGGAACCGTTGTAAGTCTACTACTTGGTCTTTTCAGCTGTGGCTTTTGAGTCTGGATCGATTAAGAGGCAGATCCGATCTGCCCCCTTCCAGCTGTTGCACGCAGAGCTTAGGACTCCCGTTTCCGAATAATAACCCTCGCAAGGGGTGGGAGTCGCGCGTCGTATCCGCGCCACGCTACGCTTCGGTTTGACCCGCTCTCGGCGGAAAGAAAAAAGGCGAGCGAATTGGGAGACGCGCCAGTTGCTCGACTAGGAGACGGGACTGGGTGTCTCCGAAGCGGGAAAGATCGCCTGGTTTCCTCCGGAAAACCACTTCGTTGAGTTTTCTTGCAAAGAAACTGGGAGAAGTTAACTTTAAGCTCCCCCAGTTTCGCGGGAAACCTACGACTGAGGGGAGAAAAAAGCCAGCATCCCGGCGGTCTTTTCCGCCCACACCCTCTTTCTCCAGTAAAGCGAGCAAACTAATCTATTATTTTTTTCTCGGCCGGTTGCGTCACGGCCTTTTTTTTTATTTTTAAAGCCTGCCTCTGCCAAAATCGATAGCCTGCCAACATCTGATCGAGAAAACTCCCCGTCTAGCACCTCCCCTGCCACGAGAATCGGACGGACTACAGAGTCCAGGGAGCGGGACGCGTTCGCTTCTCTGCCCCCCACATTCCCCCTCACTTTTCTTATTTTTTCCACGTGTTGAAAACCTCGGATAGGGGGCGAAAAAAGAAAGAAGCTTGGAGTCCAAACCCCCCGCCCCTTTTCTTGTGAGATGTATGTATGTATGTATGTATGTATGTATGTATGTATATAAAATATATATATTATATATAATATATATAAATTCAGCGCCAATTCTTCGCTCTGCCTCCCAAACATTCAGGAAGATCCCAAAAGAAAAGAGAGAGAGAGAGAGAGAGAGAGAGAGAGAGGAAGAAGCGTCAAAGCCACAAGATGCAACGCAACGCCACCCTGCGAGCAAAAAGCCTGTCCCCTTCGGCCTGAAAAGCAGAAGCCCGTCTGGTTTGCCCGACAGCTCCTCTGCCCCAGCCCGCGCTTGTGACTAGTAAGCGGTGGCGGCAAAAAAAGCGACTGTAGTCAGGGAGAGGAGGCGGCGGCGGCGGAGGAGGAGGAGGAAGACGGCTGAGCCCTCCCCTCCCCGTTTTTTGCCTGGGCGAAAAATGCCGGAGGCGCCTGTGGCCGCCCTGCGCGGAGCTTGAAGGCAGCGCCTTGTGCCGTCGACGCCCAGCTTCGACCATGGTGGCTCCCTTTTCCTGACGCCGAGCGGCTTTTTGGCGAAGGACGGAGGAGGCTTTCCGCCGTCCCCCTCGCAGCGGGCTGGTATGCGCGGGCAGCGGCGGGATGGCCTCGGCTGTGTTTGAGGGCACCTCGCTGGTGAACATGTACGTGCGGGGCTGCTGGGTGAACGGCATCCGGAGGCTGATCGTCAACCGACGCGGGGACGAGGAGGAGTTCTTTGAGATCCGAACCGAGTGGTCGGACCGGAACGTCCTTTACTTGCACCGCAGCTACTCGGACTTGGGCCGCCTCTTCAAGCGCCTGCTGGACTCTTTCCCGGAGGATCGCCCAGAGCTGTCACAGTCCCCCTTCCTCCAAGGTTTGCCGGCCGCCTCGTTTTCTGACTTTCTTTCCCCCCCTGCCCCCCTCCATCCTCTGCCCACTTGGCGAATCGTCGCTAAGGCGAGAGGAAGTTTCCTGAGAAGGAGCTGCGCTTCCTTCCCGCCACAGTTGAAGGATTGGGGTGGGGTGTGGGGGAACTTTTCGCCTCCTATTAAACCTGTTTGCTGCCGAAGCCTAAATAGACCCGACGTTTTCTCTGAATCCTTCCTTGTAGTAGAGGAAGGCAACCAGGATAGGGCAGAGTGTCTATAAGCAGGTTTCTAACAGAACAGACAGAACAGAACAGAAGATTTGGAAAGGACCTAGGAGGTCATCTAGACCAACCCCCTGCTCAGGCAGGAAGCCCTATACTATACCATTTCAAACATACACTCAGAACTGGTCCTGGTCTCAGTCAGTCCTTGACCTTCATGATGAAAAGAATGTCTCTGGGCATACTAAAAGCGCCTCCCCCCAAGGCTTTGCCACAAAAATGGGAATTTGAAATACTTATGATAATTCTTTTCCTGCTAATGACCGGGAGTGAGAAGAGAGAGGATGGGAATGAATGGGGCCATAATATTTTTTTTCCTTAGCCGTGAAGGAGGACTGTAGGAATAGAGGGGGGCAGAGAGCCACGTGGCTGGTCAGCTCCACCCGAGACCTCCTTGAGTTCAGCTCTTGAGACAGAGAAGTCTTGTGTGGGTCTTTCTGAATGGAGGCTTCTGTGGGTGTTGAAAATGGTTGGCCTGTTGCACTGCCCTTTAATTCTGAGGATTGTACAGATACATTCCTAAAATGAAACTTTACTATAGTTATGGTTGCTGTTGTATGGGGAGTTGTGATGTAATGTGCATTTATTTGGATTTTCTGACTTTTGGCATGGGGTTCCCACCTTTTATCAATGCACCTTAAATTTCAACCTCATAACTGGTAGGGATGCTGATAACAGGAAAACAGCAAAGAAATAGCCTCATAACACATTTTGTTTTATGGATACCAATTACTGGTTGTTGATACAAGTGAGTTGTGTTTGTTCTTTGGACTCTCAGTAATAACCTCTGTGTGTAGCTGGTATGAGTGCTGGACATCCTAATAGGTCAAATGTTTACCTATACAAGTAGATAAATAGTTATTGCAGCAGAATAAGTGAAGCAAACTATGATACTCAAATTAAGTGATATTAATCCAGGAATCCATGATAGCAAAGTGAAAGGACAGATGATCCTTCTCAGCCTCCCAGAGTTGCCCTGAACCAGCCAGGTTGCTTGAACAGTGAGCTGGGCAGCATATAAATTTAATAAATATAGAAAATGAACTTTTTATCCCTTCCAGCCTTAGTCTGCTCCTTCAGATTTTTAAATTACTACATTGACTCAAATCACTTATTGGACACCTTGAAACATACATTAAAATACACTGTTTCCTCCAAAACAAGACATCCCCTGATAATTAGCCAATCGGGCTTTTGAGCGCATGGCAATAAGGCCAAGTACTTATTTCAGGGTTCAAAAAAATATAAGAAAGGGTCTTATTTTGGGGAAAACACGGTAGATGCTTTAAAATAGTACAGTTTGTAAGAAATTTGCTGTTACCACCCAGATTTTCCATGCTGTTTCAAGATTATAAGTGTTGCAGGGACTGAATTTACCTGGGTCTGCAAAGGGAATCCTATAATTATAATGCAGCTCCCAGGAATACCCTTCATTCATTATAAGAAACAAAACTTGAAACAAAAATGACTCAGGTGGAATGACAGAGCAGATCCTCAGAACCAACTTATCCTTGTGATAAACTGATTCTCTGTTCGAAATCGAATAATCATCTAGGTAATTATCAAAGATAATCCCCGAAAAACACTTGTCACAAAGGGCAATTAAGGGCTACAGTTTTGTATTCCTGACTCTGTAATACAGATGTAATCACCACATTGGCAAGTTTTACATTTGATATTCATATGATTCATCCATTTCTCCATCCACCATGTATGCATCTATTCAAGTCAAATATGTGTTTCTCACATTTAATTTGATGTGTAAAATATGTTCTAACAAAGAGCTTTTGATTCCCAGCTATTTGGTAACATTTGTAAGAGTCAAATGTTTAAATGCATTTAAAACACTTTGAAAATGTAAGCATCCTATATTATATATATATATATATATATATATATATGTATTTATTCCTGTTATCATAACACTTCTCTTCATTGGATGATATTCCCAGCCCAAGGTATATTTTAAAAAACTCTTTTTTATTCATTTTGGAGTTGATTTTAACTGAAATAAAAGAAACATAATTAAAGAAAAAAGGATTAAGGATTTTTCCAAAAGATGTAGTTTGCTTTTAATAATGAAATGCAAAGAAACTCAAGAAAAGAAAAATGATAGTGGTATACAGTAAAGAAAAAAATCCTATATTTATCTAAATGTGACAAAAAGAAGAAAAAAGGCTAACTGACAAAAAATAGAGAAAACATGTATAATATGCATTGTTGATGTAAAATTAAACTTAAATATAGACCCCTTTTTGCAACGTTTTCTCTCCATTTCATTGTTCCTCCCAAATTGTAGCCTCAGTTACACTTGTGTTTTATGATACTTGTTTTTAAGAAGAAGAATGAAATGCTACGTTGTGGAAGGCCTTGCTTTTTCCTTGTGTAGCTTTGCATGGGGTCATGTATAAGATGGCAAGTGGATGGCCGTAAGAACAAGCAGTGCAGTCAAGTCACGTTAAAATCCTTGGCAGGCAGTTTTGTTGTTAATTCTGTGGTTGTACTTTGGCTCTGATTGCTGGGAAACTGAACGGGGTACTCAGGCTCTATGTACACAGACAGTACATAGTTGCTGCTGAAACCGCTGAATAGATAGATACAGAGGGAGAAAAATGGATGAAGTCTTCTGTTTCAGCAACTCTGTGGACTGATCTCCTGGCTAGGTAGCATAAAATCACAGCTGAGAGCCTCGTAGCTAGTTCTCTGCTCTGGGCTACCATCCTTAGTGAAATTTGAGCATTTGTGGTCAAGCTGTAAATGCATCGTAATCCTCATAAGGAATAAAGCATCTTTACAACACTGATTTCATACTGATATAGATAGTTAAAGTAATATTTCTCAGGCCACTAAGTAAAGCACTTGTGATGTGACTGGATTCATACGTTTTTCTTTTTCTGGTTGGAGAAGTGGTCTCAGATTTGGAAGTCTGGATAGCAGCCCAAATAATAGCTTGCTGAATGTTGCAAAGCCTTTTGAGTTGGCAACTATATGATGGCCAGAAGATATAACTTACAAGTATATCACATCTTCTCTAGTTGGTTGATGATCACAGTTTATTAAAGGATTAAATTAGCTAAGGGCAGAATTCACACACTGTACTTCCTTTGGTCAATAGAACACCCTTTGAGCTTCCTTTGGTCAGTAAAATTAGAAACCAGTTGACCACAATATATTTGAATGGTGTCACTGTCAAGCTTATTATGTATGGTAACAATTTAGAAATTGATCTTCCCTCAGAATTCCTTTAATCACGCAATCTATAGAGTACAGTTACTAAGCAAATGGGTGAACTTCATAATGTTATGATCATAAATAAACCAGGGTTAAAGCTAATCAAGCTTAGCATACTATGCATAAGCTCCTGACTTTTGGGACTTTTGGGATGAAGGGAGGGGAAAGGGAGATATTGTATAGGTAAGGAACTAATTCATATCATCCGGATACTCATTTATGTCATCATTGTCAGATTGAGGTTCTGAATTGCACTGTTCGGAACTACAGTTCTTCTCAATAGAAGATTAAGTACATAAGGCTAGAAGATCATGCTTTTGGTGGCCTCATCAGAAGATTTCCAAGAACATTTGATTTTCCAATGAGGCCACTGGGAGAATGAGCTAGCCTTATGTACTAAGTATTTATCAGAAATCAGCCGGGTATGCAATAGCATTTCCCATCATTTTTCTTTGTGCATGCCCTTATAGCATCATCAAAGGCTTTTAAAGACCAGCGCATAAATCAGCATTATCACATAATGATAATTATGTGACACTTCCTGGCATCATGACTCTTTCCAGACGGTATCCCCAAAATGCATTGTTTCATTTTTAAGCTTATGTAACCAAAAAAAAAAAAAGATAGAAGTATTATGTCTCAGGCCACACACATGCAACCCCTAGAGAGGTTTGCAAATTTTACTAGAAAGTTTTTAAGTAAATAAACAAGCAGCCAAGCATGCACAGACAAGAAAAATCAAGTCCCCCAAAGTCCAGGAAGCTTGCCTTGAGAAAGGGTCCAAATCAAAAACAGCAGGCACAAGAACCAGATAGGGTCATCAGCCAGTCATAAACATGAACGTTGAAGTTGTAGGTCAAGAAATGGTTGTCACCATTGAGAAAGGCTTGAGCTCCCTGCTCTTCTTAAATAGAAGCAACCCCATGTTGGTCATTTGGAAGATTGAGGTTTCTTTCTAGCAAAGAGCCTTGGAGAGCACCTTTGCTCTGCTCACCTCACAATGATCCCTTGTGCTGAGAGGGAGTGGCAGCTTCAACTCATCATTATAGATTGGGGACAGCTGGGTCTCTTGGTTACTGCGGCCACTTTGGCACAATCTCCTCTGTCCAATCTTCTCCTCCTCAGGCAGGGTTTTGTCCAGCAATTCAGGAACTGGCTTCTCTTTTTTGATTTCCTTGTCAGAATCTGAGTTGGCAATGACGCATAGGATTGACCAAGAACACAAGATTTCAAATGAACGGGGGAAATTTTGCAAGATTTAGCTTTTATTTCATTTTTTGCGAACCACTTTTGTCTAGTGGTTAAGGCACGAGATTAGGCAGGAAACCTGTGAGTTCTAGTTCCACCTTAGGGATGAAAGCTGTCTGGGTGCCTCACAGCCCATGAAATCAAGCATAGGTGATAACCTGGTCAGTCAATTCCTGACACAAGCAATCAATCGATACTCAGTTGATCTCCCTCCCCCCCACAAAATACCTTACACTTGGAGGAAAGCACTAGGAAGAAAAAATAATTCTACATCATGAACTTCTTACAGTACAGGTATTCTTCGACTTAGGACCAAAATTGAGCCCAAACTACATGTTGTTATGTGGGAAATTTGTTCAGCAAGTTTTGCCCTATTTTACGACTTTTTTCTTGCCACATTTGTTAAATGAATCACGGCAGCTGTTAAATAGGTGACTCAATTGTTAAGTGACTCTGGTTTCTCCATTGACTTGGCTCGTCAGAAGGTTGAAAAAGGGGTTCATATCAGGGGTGAAATCCAGCAGGTTCTGTCAGGTTCTGGAGAACCGGTAGCGGAAATTTTGAGTAGTTCAGAGAACCGGCAAATACCACCTCTGGCTGGCCCCAGAATGGGGTGGGAATGGGGATTTTGCAATATCCTTCCCCTGGAGTGAGGTGGGAATGGAGATTATACAGTATCCTTCCCCTGCCACACCCACCAAGCCACGCCCACAGAACTGGTAGTAAAAAAAATTTGGATTTCACCACTGGTTCATATGACCCCAGGACCTGCAACCGTCATAAATGTGAGTCAGTTGCCAAGCCTCCAAATGTAAATCATGTGACCCTGGGGATGCTGCAACAGTCGTAAGTGTGAAAAATGGTCATAAGTCACTTTTTTCAGTGTAACTTTGAATGGTCACTAAGCGAACTGTTGTAAATCGAAGACTACCTGTATTCTTGCAGACACCAGTGGACTCTGGTGAATGAGTTGGGCAACAAGCATTTCTGCATTTACATAGGACTACTTGATGACAGAGAGAAAATTAGTTTACTGAGAAAGTTCCCAGCCAGAGGATTAGTTCCCTTGAGGTTCTTATATTTGTTAGACAGAGAAAGAGTTACCTGTTTTAGCAGTATTAGGCCTGTTATCTTCAATTAAATTTCAGGTGTTTCTGGTAACCTGCAGTATTGCAGTTTGTTTCTCGGGGATTCAGATAGTTTCACTTTCCTCTACTTCTGCCACGTAATCTTCATTATATTGTTTGGGCTCTTCTTCCATTTCTCTGATCTTGGGAATGTGAAGTTATTCCCAAATTTGTTTCTCCTCAGTTGGAAGCAAGAAGCTGAAAGAATTTTGGAGAGACTCACCGTCCTAAGATGCCATCTGCAGTCAAATCTGCGATACTGCTATGGAAACCTACCAACCAACAAAAATGCAATTCTTCAGTCTCGATATTAAAATATCCCAAAGGTGGTTTTTCAAGAGGCAAGTTGCCTCTTGAAAAAGTGCCTTGGGGACAACTTGGATGATGGAGAATCTCCATAGACACTCAATATTAATACTTTACAGTAGATTTAAAGATAGCTTAATGGAAATATTTTGACAAAGTTGCTTGTGCCAGGCACCTGGTGAATCTTGTGTATTACTTTGCAGGATTTGAGATGGAAGTTGCAGGATAGGTGAAAAGATAATTTAGTTCCTTTGAAAAGACAATACAGCAATAGTAATAGCACTCAGACTTATATTCTGATTCACAGTGCTTGACAGCCCTCTCTAAGCTGTCTACAGAGTCAGCATATTGCCCTCAACAGTCTGGGTCCTCATTTTACCAACTTCGGAAGGATGGAAGGCTGAGTCAACCTTAAGCCGGTGAGAATCGAACTCCTGGCAGTTGGCAGAATTAGCCTGCAAACCACTGCACCATCATGGCTGTTTGTATATGTAGGAATCTGTAGGAATTTGAATAGCAAAGGCTTGTTTTACAAGCATAAAACTTTCATCCATTTGGCAGAGCCCTTTATAATAGCCTTATAAAATATACCCTGTTTTCCCCAAAATAAGACATCCCCTGATAATAAGCCCAATCGGGCTTTTGAGCGCATGGCAGTAAGGCCAAGCGCTTATTTCAGGGTTCAACAAAATATAAGACAGGGTCTTATTTTCGGGGAAACATGGTATATTTTCCTCTGTATTGTATCCCCTCCCCTTCAGTTAAATATTATTGATGAAATCAACAGTTGCAAAAGACTATAGGACGCTAAGCCAAAGTTCAGATGATAACAAATTCGTATAAAATAAGGATGACATCCAACAATCCTCCTAGACTTGTCAAATTTTATTTATTTTGTTCGATGTTTTTGTGAGATCTAAAAGAGAAGAATGCCATAATCTTATAAGATTTATAAGATAAGCGACCGCTTTTCTTAATGACTGAATTGCTGGTCCCAATTGTAGTTACTAAATCATGGCTACCTGTATTCCTTAAAAACGATCCTAGGAATGGCTAAAATATATGCAGCATTGGTGATTCTTACCAAAAAATGCAAACAAGCTTCTGATTCTGTGTACTGCGCCTCACGATGTTCAACACCCACCACCACCACCATTAAAAACAACAGCAATTACAGGAGAATAATACAGCTAAAAACTTACTTTCAGTCAGATAATTAAAGAGTCCGATCCCTTGTTTACCAGGCAGGGCTTTCTTTTAATGGACTCTTGACATTGGCACAATAAAATGTGTCACAGTTGATGCGATTTATCTGTTGTGAAACTAATCTTTATCGCTGCAGCATAGCAACAGCAGCTACTGTCTGTGGAAATAGCTAATTTACTTCTACATCGTAAAATATCAGTGCAAATACTGCTCTCCATCAGTAATAACTTTACTGTACTTACCTCTGCAAACATAGCAGTATCTAGAATAAATCTATGGCCATTTGTGGTACTTAAGGCAATCAGAACCAATTTAAGCCCCGTAGGTTTCAATTAATTCACACGTATTACTAAGACTGGATTCAATTGATTATATGCTGTATAACCAGATGTTGCTTGAATGGAGAGGAAAGGCTTTTTTAAAAAATTCTTTTGGATGGTTAATGTTATATAAAGTAAATACATAGATTTTATATTGTTATTCCCCAAACAACAAAAGATTGTTGCCCAATTATGCAATTCCTTAGACTTAGAGGCATCTGACTGAAAAGTGAATCTTAAGACAGTGTTACCATACATAGCATGCAAACATCCAGATTACTACTAGATAGCAGCAAAAGCTACACTAGACAGCTCTTTATAAGTACGTAGTCCTTGATTTACAATGGCAGTTGGGACTGAAATTGCTATTGCTAAGTGATGCAGTCATAAAGCCTGGTCACATTGCTTAGTAATGGAAATCCCTGCTATCCCAATTGCTGTTAACCAAATCCCACAGTTGTTAAGGGACCAAAGTCAGTGGGGAAGCTGGCAGGAAATTGCAAACTCCAGAGTGGTAGGCAGCTAAATGGAACCTGCAAGTTAGGAGAGGAGGTATGGGGGTGCTTAGAGGTGTGAGGAGGGTTGAGGAGGGTGTGGGTGTCAGTGAGGGTGTGCAAGGGAGTTTGTGAGAGGTGTAGCATGGGTTGGGGAGTGTGCATATGCCAGCGGCTGGCATGGTGCAAACACAGAATCTAGGGGTTGCATGGATGGGTGGAGACATACCCAAGAGACCGGCAATCTTCCCTGCTGTCTTCCCCAGTCACTGACTGGGGAGGCTGGCAGAGAAGGTTGCAAATGATAATCATGTGACCACAGAGCATTGTAACTGGCCACAAGTGCAAATCTGTTGCCAAGTGCTCAGATCACAATCACATGACTGCGGAGGTGTTAGGTCAGCCAGAAATCCAAGGACCAGTCCTAACCATCATTTATTCAGTGCTGCAAATAGTTGCTGAACAAATGGTCATAAGTCAAGGGCTATCTACAGGGGTGGGTTCTACTTACCTTTACTACTGGTTCGCAATGGGAACGGCTTCTGCGCATGCGCATATCGCTTCTGATGACGTCAGGGTCAGTGGGCGGAGCCTCCCACCGGTTTTACTACCAGTTCTATAGAACCGGTCCGAACTGGGGGCAACCCACCACTGGCTACCTATAATCAAATTTAACCAGAGGACTCTTGGTGTTCTTCACATTAGATACAATCATTTTCCTTGTTCATGTAAGGTGAGCTTGTATGAGATAGCACAGTATATTGCTGGTATGGATACAATGTACAGTTACCACTCTAAAATGATATCTGGTGGCAACCCTTGAAGAAATCAACAAAACCAACTTTGTTGTATCTGCACAGAAAAATGTTTCTAAAGGTTAAAATATATTTTGGGAATGCAGCCTATTTCAATCACTGGGCAAAGTATCCAAAAATGTTTCTGGTTACCATAGTAATTGTAATGTAAAGCAAGAGAGGTGTTTTCCATAACCCATGAAGACGATCCGACACATTGTGCATATGTATGAGTAATTTAATTATTACAATTAATGCCACATATTTTTTCTATTGGCTTCATATGAGCCGTGGTGGTGCAGTGGTTAGAATGCAGTATTGCCGCCTAATTCTGCTGACTGTCGGCTGCCAGCAATTCAGCAGTTCGATTCTGACCGGCTCAAGGTTGATTCAGCCTTCCAACCTTCCGAGCTCGGTAAAATGAGGACCCAGTTTGTTGGGGGCAACATGCTGACTCTGTATACTGCTTAGGGCTGTAAAGCACTGTGAAGCGATATATAAGTCTAAATGCTACTGCTCTTGCTAGTTTGCTGTTTCTCAAGTCAGCTACTCAGGACAACATTATATAAAATTCTGCTCAAAAGACTGAACACAGATGCAATCATCACAATTCCAGAAAATTCATCTGTTTTTTCATAGCAGGGAGATAAATGGAATTTTGTTGAAAGCACTTTTAAGAATAAGCATACTCAGTGTGTAGAGGAACAGATGTTTGTCAAACTATGAGTAAGTGGCAGGATGCACTGATTTTTCAGATGGTGTTTAAAGAGAGAGGAAATAGCCCTCATTTCCATATTGTGTGTCAACGATCATACTAATGTATTTCAGAATAACTTGTGGTTAGTTTCAGAATGCATCCATGGCTGTTTGGTCCAAAGGTCATGGCATAAATCCCAATGAGGTTTTTGTGTGTGTGTGTGTGTGTGTGTGTGTGTGTGTGCTTGTAAGCTTTAGTAAACGAAGTTCCAAAGTCGAATTTAATAAATATTTCTAAAGATAAAAATAAAACCCAATTTTAGGAAACATCAAATCCAACAGCATCTTGAAAAATTAATACAGTTTTTTCACAGTCTGTGTCCCTAGTTGCTTGGTTCTATTTCTTTCCAAGGGGGAAAAAAAGGGAATTTGGAGGCAATTGGAGAGTGAGATTTTAAAGTAAAATAGGGAAAATTCATGAGCAATCATGACACCTATTTTTGGGGTTTTGCTGCCAAATTTCAACAAAGCCATTTTGGGGAATTTCTGTTTTTTTATGTTTTTTAAAGCTATGCTGTCCGTAGGCTGTCCTCATGCTTATCACAGATGGGGACAGGGAGTGATTGAAAAAGTCAGTTTGGAAGCAGTTGACTATGTGATCAGGGGGAAGGGAGGGCGGGAGGGGGGAGGGAGGGAGAAAGGGATAAGTTTTTCATAACCTCCATCTACAGGAGGTATTGTAGTCCTATACATGTGCCAGCTTGGGAAATGGGTTAATATGCCACAGTATTAAAATATAGTTCTCACTTTTTGTTGCACCTAAACGAAATTACTATTTTCGGAGGGAGGGGGAGGAATTAACCACATTTTAGATTAGATTTTTGCACCCAGCCCTAGTCTTTCTTGGACATTGAGCAGCAATTTGCTTGGATGTAGAGACATTTTAATTAAGCAGAATGTAGGAAAAATAAAACAGGCTCTGCGTTTTCAATTTTTCCCCACAGTAGAATTCTTTTGACCAATTACCTCCTCCAGGGCAGGAGAGCATTCTGGCTGAAACCATTACATTAATTCCAGACAAGTCATTAAGGAGATTTCTTTTTTAAAAATAACCACCTTCTAAGTCTGTGCTGTCCATGCTTAAAGCCAATCTTGCAGGCAGGAATATTAAACTATCAGCATCCATCCCAATATTTAAAGCTTCATCTGCAAATTTGGTCTTTTCCTGGCTGGATGTCAAAATAAATAAATAAAAAAAAAAATAGGAACTATAGTTTTTTTTTCCTTGTTGAATGATTAGGAAGGAACTAAATAAGCACATGCAAACAGATCTTGCTTGACTGCTAGCATTTAGAAAAGAATAATTCTAAATCATATGGACATACTTGCTCAGCAACACAGTACTTAATTACAGGTAGTCCTCAACTTACAACAGTTCGTTTAATGACCATTCAAAGTTACAACCGGACTGAAAAAAGTGACTTACAACTGTTTTTCACACTTATGACCGTTGCAGCCTCCCCATGGCCACATGATCAGAATTTGGATGCTTGGCAACTGGTTCATATTTATGACGGTTGCAATGTTCCGGGGTCATATGATCACTTTTTGTGACCTTATTACAAGCAAGGTTAATGGAGAAGCCAGATTCATTTAACAATCATATTACTAATTTCAGAACTGCTGTGATTCACTTAATAACTATGGCATGAAAAGTCGTAAAATGGGGCAAAATTCACTTAACAAATGTTTCCCTTAGCAACTTGGAGCTCAGTTGGGGTTGTAAGTTGAGGACTACCTGTATACACTATACTTGCATACACGGAAAAGCAGGGCTGTTAAACTTGCGGCCCGCGGGCCGGATGTGTCGCGCACTGGCCAAGCGCATGTCCAGTTTGGCGAAGGGGGAAAAATCACATGAGGATGCCATGATGACGCGACTTCGACATCCCTGCGCTAAAGGGACAAAAAACTTCAGCCAAGTGTCAAACCAACAAGCTCAACGCTTGTTTTCTTTTATAGAAAAGAAAGAGCAGAGAAAGAGTGATTCAGGTTAATAAAGAGAGAGTGGTTAATACAGAGAGTGTCATCAAGGCATTTCTGCCTCCCCTCAGTATTAAGTGCAGCCCCTAACTAGCATAAAGTCCCCTACACTTTTGCTTGCACTGTGAAAAGAGATAAAATACTACCTAATATTTGCTGAACAATTAGGTTACTCTGTGCAGGATCATCCTCTCCTCATATCTCCCTGCTAGCCCAAACAAAGACAGACTTAGAGAAGTGGGAACACCTGCAACTCTCCTTACTCGGTAGGATAGCTACGATTAAAACCCATGTGCTCCCGAAACGGAACTATTTATTCCAGACTGCTCCTGCGAGATTGGATAGCATTTTTTTTTAAACGGTTAGATAGCTATGTGAGGAAATTTGTTTTGCAGAAGAAGAAGCCCCGGATAAAACTTAAAATGCTTCAAGAGGCACCATGTAGAGGGAGATTTGGTTTACCAAAATGGGAGTTCTACTACCAAGCGGCTAATTTAACTTGGATTAGAGATTGGATGCTTTTAAATAGGAAGAGGATTCTTACACTGGAGGGTTATGATTTGTGTCAAGGTTGGCACCATTTTCTATGGAGAGAGAGGGGTAAGAAATGTGGATTCTTTAAGAGACACTACCTTCGGAGAATCTTATTAGAATCCTGGGAAGGGGTTAGGAATAGGTATTATTCAATGATCCCAGTTTGGTTTGCCCCACTAGAGGAAGTAACACACTCCACACTGTATAATAAGGAAATATCATTGACATATCAGGACTTGCTCGATCCCCAAGGGGAGCTGAAGGCCCGTGAGGAGCTTATGAACCAGGGCAAGAAGGTAGATTGGTGGGCTTATGCCCAAATACAGTCGAGAGTCAGTAGAGACAAAGGAAAGGAGGGAATCTATAGGTCATTACAGGAGTTAGATAAAATTTTACTCGGAATCGAAAAGAAATTACTTTCAAGATGCTACCAATTCTTGGTATCACAATGGATTGGTGAGGAGGTGATTAAAGACACCATGATTGCCTGGGGGAGGAACCTCGGATCTTCCCTAGATCTGGATAAATGGGAGGCGATATGGAACAGGAATATGAAACTTACTTTGACAACCCCCTACAAGGAAAATATTTATAAAATGGTCTATCGTTGGCATATCCCCCCGACAAGAATTGCAAGAATGTTCCCGGGAGCTTCTCTGGCATGTTGGAAGTGTGGGAACAGTAATGGGACATACAACCACCAATGGTGGACCTGCCCTAAAGCAGGCAAATATTGGTTCAAGGTCCAGAACTGGATAGTGGAAATTACAAGTTATAATATAGAGCTGAAACCAGAGGTTTTCTTATTGGGAATGAAATAAGAATGAAAGATAAAATAACTAAGGAAAAATGGTACTTGATCCTCCACATCACTACTGCAGCTAGGATATTATACGCGCAAGAGTGGAAAAATGAATTAATACCCACAGAGAATAAATTGATTAGGAAAATTTCAGAATGCGCAGCGGCAGATCGGTTAACGAAATTACTTAGGAACCAAAAAGATTCTGATTATTATGAATGTTGGAACCTATGGTATATTTGGGTGAAAGAAAAGAGAGGGAAATGAAATGGATCTTATCAGTGATCTAAATTGTATAGGCGCATATTTGTGTACGTTCGTTGCAATAACTTTGTATGTATATATGTAAAGAATTGGTTTTTTAAAAATGGAAATAAACTTACTATTAAAAAAAAAGTATCTTGCATTGCTAGATGGTTGATTCTCTGCTGAATGCACTTCAGTTAAGTGGAGAGGCATTTAACTAAGAGATGGTCTACTAGTTTAGGTATAAACCTCCATCTGTGTAATTTATCCAGACATGTGAGGACATGCAATTGGACAAAATAGCTGAATTTAACAGAAGTGTGTTCAGATAGGTTCCATAGATTTTAGAAGTAGCAATGTGTGGAGGTATGGCTCCCTCTATTGGATACTGTCCAAATTGCAGTGGAAAGACCTCATGTTGAGAGATTTTCTAAAGTTAGAAAGTTATACTAACTTTATACAGTGGTCACCAACTGGTGGTCCTTGGAGCACTGGTGGTCCGCGAGAAAATTTTGGTGGTCTGCAGAAAAATTATTTGCATTTTTTATATTGCACTAAATCAGGGGTCCTCAAACTATGGCCCCTTGGCCGGATGAATGTGCAATGAATGTTTGTGTTGCTGCAGAGTCTCCCCCTTTGGGGTCTTTTTTTGTGGGTCAGAGGGGGGCAGAAATTCTGACTGGAGGTCTGCTTTGGCCTCCTGGTGCTGGGGTTTGGGCGAAGGCTGGAGGGAAGTGCCGCTGGTGGTGAAGAGCCAGAGGACCTTTTTCCAGTGGGACTGCCTCATGGCTTGGAACTGGCTGACCATCTCAGCCCACTGAGCCTCCAGGCACTGATACCTAGCCTTGCACTCCCACAGGTCTTCCCTCTGCTCGGAAAGCCTATGCTTGTAGTCCTCAATGAGGTGCTTCTGCTGAGCCTCCTTCATGGTCAGATCAAATTTGAACTGAGCTGTTTTGCCAACTCTTTCTCATGGTGGCTGCTTAGCTTCAGCAACTGCTTCCTGTTGGGGCCCTAAGGAACCTGGGTGGGCAGGCGAGGAGTGGCTCGGAGGGAAGGGGTGAGTGGAGGTCAGCGAGGCACCCCTCGATGTGAGTGACAGAGTTGGCCACACCCACCCCGTCACATGACCACCTAGCCACGCCATGCAGCCTGTCATTAGGCAGATCATATTAATGGTCCGCAGGATTTAAAATTATGAATTTAGTGGTCCCTGAGGTCCAAAAGGTTGGTAACCCCTGCAATAGAGTACATCAGAGTTACTCCTTGTAACCCATTTTTGACCCACTGTGCACACGTAGAAGGCTTTGCACATGCGTAGAGGGTCAAAAATTGGATGTGACGTTGGCGTGTGCGCAAAGCAAGCAGGGCACACGCATTTCTGAACCGGTAGGGAAGATAAGTAGATTTCACTCCTGGGCAATGTAGCATGAATCTAGGAGATTGAATTCCAGGCTTTACCTGAGGTTTTTCTAGACTAGTTTGTTTGTCCTCTCTCATACTCCATTTTGGCATTCCCAAATTAAAATGATGTAAAAGCAAGAAATATGTAGGGAGATACCAAAGGCAGAGGTAGAATCAGAATTGAGAAGACAGACGTTACCATGATTGTGTACCCTGTT
This sequence comes from Pituophis catenifer annectens, assembly GCF_029215685.1. Taxonomy (NCBI): domain Eukaryota; kingdom Metazoa; phylum Chordata; class Lepidosauria; order Squamata; family Colubridae; genus Pituophis; species Pituophis catenifer. The sequence goes on from NW_027256883.1 coordinate 72,689,585, forward strand.
AGATAGATCCTGTAGAACCAGAAAACCAAAACTAATTACTTGTTGTACAACCAGTCCTCTTACTTCTGGGGAAGGAATGTAAACGATTTGAACTGACAAACATATGTGCAAAGTTTTTATAAAGTCAGCCTTGACTCCTTGACACAACACATTTGTGTTGCTTTTTGGGCGAGAATATGAATTGGACATGCCACTCTCTTTTTTTTTCAACTTCCCATTCTGGCCTACAATTCTGATATTTCTTGGTAGGCTTCTGTCCAAGTACCAACCAGGCCCAACCAACTTACCCTCTGAGATAATTCAAGGTCATCCGGTGCCACCTTCTGCTGAGATGTCAGACACAAGGAAATTAACAAATTAAGAACAAACAAACAAAAATCAGTTATTAAGATTGAGTTTGTCAGGATATAACAGTTTTGTAATCAGTTGCAGTAAAGGACAAGGCATCTGATTCATTTGCTTCCTCATTAACAAGGGGGAGGCAATGTGCTTTCCACACAATCATTCATTAATAAAAGCATGAAATACAGGCATGCATATTCTGGGGATCCATGCTGATGGAAAGTCTTAAATTATTCTTTTCTTCTGGTAGATCAGCACTGGGGATTTACAGAAGGAGGTCTTTTCGTTCAAGGTGAAGGTGTAATCCAGGGAGATCCAGATGAACATCTGGAAAAGGTTAACCTTCAGGATCAATTGTGTGTTATTTCTGGTATTTTGGTCTATAAAGCTCAGGCTTCAGATAGTTTTAAATTCTCCTTCTTGCTGCTTTTTAAAACATAGACGAATATTCTGGCCAATGATGTGCCTTATATTCACATTACAAGGTATGAGATAAGAAGGCATTAAAAACCTGAAGGTGTTTTCTCTTTAAACTGTTATTGTTAGGAGCAATGGTGAAAAGGGTTAAAGCATATGAATAAGTTTTGTTATTCATACATCTTTTATATGTGTAAGTGGGGATTATTTTGTTTTATTCATTCTTACATACTGAAGTTATATTCTCATATATTGAGAACATAAAATACAGGTTGAAATGTGTATAATCAAGAATAAAAATGTAGCTTTCCCTCAGAATACTTCCTTAAAGATTTTCTTCTCCTTTTTTTCTAGGCTTAATTACAATTAAAGAGTCTCATGAAATAGAAGCCAGGCTGAACGAGGTAGAGAAGCTCCTAAAGAATATTATAAATATGCCTTGGAAGGTAAGTAAGAGGAATGATAAACTTCAGTGAAAGTTTAGGCAATGTTGATTTTTCAATTGTTCGATTTTTATTACCTGGGAGACATGAAAAACCAGTGAAATTTTAAAATGTCCACTAAGTTAGTCTTAAGAATTACGGTTGGAAGAAAACGACAAATGGCTGAATTTTGGCCTAGATTACAAGCTAGCACTAAAACCATAGTTTAAACCTTAAAGTGGGCCTTATGGGTTATAGGAAACCTGCTGAGACCTTGTGGTACAAGGATGGAGATCTCAAACCTTTTCTCTCAGAAGATTTTTACATCTTGATCTTCCTCTCTGTCTTCCTAAAGGAGCCTCACTTGGCATCTTCCCTCTGTTGTGCCTTTCCAGGGATGAAAATATCACAAAGGAAAGTGAAATGATTTCTCTAGCACTACTTCATGACCTATAGTGTCAAGTTGTGTGGCTAGAGGATTCAGCTCTAATTCCTTTCCACGTGAGAGACAAACGGCTCTTGATACAGCCCTGTAAAGCAGATAGATGTCCCATTTCTAGATGTAATAGGAGTCCTATGTGGCCCACGGACCAGATGCGTCACACGAAGGCCACGCCCACCCCAGCTCTGCAAAGGCAAAAAACATTGTGGTAAGTCACGATACATCACGTGACGTGACTGAGTTTGACACCTGTGTAATAGGAGAACAGCTACCTTCCATCAGCATTCTTTTACACTTTCAGAGAAGCCATTTCCATCAAAATGAAGTGGTTGAGGTAAAGCTTTAGTTGCAGGTATTGAAATAAGGTGCTTTATTTTTCATGAGCAATATCACTTCACTCCATCCCTTTGAGTTGAAGGTACACAGGAGATCCTAGTTTGTGTTGTACAAAACATCTATGTTGAAGTAAGGACTAAGCTGCACATCCCAGTTCTACTTTTCACTTACTTATTCTTTGAATTCAATGGGTAATTTTGGAAGGAACCAGAATTTCCCCCTAAACAAGGATAATTACAGAGAAAATCCCATTCATTCCATTTTAAAATAATGTTTCTAGCTGCGTTAGTGAGATAGTTTATTAGTGTGGGGGCCTGGCTGAGAGAGATAAACTTCCCTTCCTGCATATTATGTCATCCCACCTCCAAAAAACCCACTCTGCACCTATAAAAAATATCAGATAGTGAGGCTGTGAGCAATTCATTCAATGTAAGCGTTGGGCATTGAGTGTCCTTGAGTTTAATGAAGTTTCTCCAAGGAAGCTTTGATTAGATCATAGCCTTGAACATCCCATGTATAACATTTTTCCTATGAGGGATGTAGAGAAGCTTATAGCAGAAACATTTCTGTTTAGGGTAACATTTGAGGATTTTTTTTCATCCTGAATGAGGAAAAGAGTACCGTAGTTAATTACTGCTAAATGATTAATATCTGTGGCAGGCACAGATTTGTTGTCTAAATTAGAAAACAAGTGGTTTCATGGGATTTACTCTTAGGAAAAGATAGATAGGATCATCGTCCATTCTAGAGGGCAACAGTTGCCCAATTCTTCCTCAACTGGATATTTTAGTATCCAGCCCTTCTCTCCCCTCCTCCTTTTTTTTCTCTTTTCTGCATTATCCCTACAGGACTGACTTTACCTTCTCCCACCTCACAGCTATACCTGCAATTCTCATTCTCTCCCAACCCAGAAGGTCCACAGAGGACCAGTTCCAACGAACATGCCCCTGTTCCTCAGAGCAAAGAGGTAGGGCAAGGGAACATCACAAGATGTTTCCAGCTTCCCATCTGAAGGCCAGCTAACACCCTAGCCTTGAGGGAAAGGGAAACCACTCCCTTGTTGTATCTTTAAGGGCTTTAGAACTGAGCACTTCCCAAGGTGTTGTGGTTGATTTGGGGAAATGCAAATGTTACTCTTCTTCTTCGGAATCGGTGTGCCCTAAGGCCTGTCTTTCCCAACTTATTTCCCCTGCCTTGGCTATTGAATGTTATCAATCTAACTATTTTGCCACTGCCATTTTGTGTTTTTTTTTAAAAGCACAAGTGGGCTAGGCAATACCCCTGGGAATGAATCTTCCATATAGCTGTAGACTAAAAGGAATAACTTCTTGGACTATGACACCTTTTTAGTACATGAACTACTAGAAAGAAGAAACCAAAGAAACTCTATTATGAGCCAATTACAGAAACCCTGCATGTGTTTTTCAGGGTTTATATTTCTCATATTATTTTCAAGAATTGGGGCTGCTTCACATGCAAGGCATAATTCAATACAGGTCACATAGCAATGCTAATTGGGACCAGAAACCTGTTGTTAAGTGATATGGTCGTAAGTTGAAAACCATGTGACTGGGCCATTCAGCAACAACAGTCCCACGGTGCCAGTTGCAAACATTAAGCAAGGACTTCTTGTGACTGTGACTGCCAATTTCTTGCCAATTTTCCCATTGACTTTGCTGGTGGGAAACTGGCAAAGAAGGTTGCAGATCAGAGTCGTGTGACTTTAGGATGCTGCAAACATTGTAAATGCATGCCGGTTGCCAAGCATCCGAATTGCAATCACATGACTGTGAGGATGCTACAGCGGGTTGTAAGTTTGGAGACTGGTTGTAATTACCACTCATTCAGTGCTGTTACAACTTCAAACAATTGCTGAATTAATGATAATTAAACAAGGATAAACTGTAGAGTAAATTTGTTGTAGGTGAAAGTCCTCCTGATACAAAATCTAGACCTGTGATGGCGAACCTATGGCACGCGTGCCACAAGTGGCACACGGAGCCATATTGGTGTGCACGCGAGCTCAGCTGTGGCACACATGTGTGTGCCGGCCAGCTGATTTTCGGGCCTTCTGGGCCACCCAGAAGTAGGGAAACTGGCTGTTTCCTGCCTCCGGAGGGCCTCCATGGGGGTTGGGGAAGGCCGTTTTTGCCCTCCCCAGGCTCCCAGAGAGGCTCTGGACCCTGGGGAGAGCAAAAATCAGGCCTACCGGGCCCACCATGCCATTGCGTGCCAAAAGCAGGGAGGGGCATGCGCGCAGGTGTGGGGACGGGGCACATAGAATTATGGGTGTGGGCATGTATGTGTGCGACCCACCCCCGCTCCCCCCGCTTTTGGCACGCGATGGCAAAAAGGTTAGCCATCACTGAACTAGACCATTAGGTTGTATAGCTGAGAAGCAGGTAGCCTTCCTTTGGGAGAGACCAAGGATTGTACTTTTTAAGGCAGTGATGGTTAACTTTTTTGGCATTGAGTGCCAAAAGTGGAGCGTGGGCTGGAACCCGGAAGAAAGCAGCTGGCCATTGCATATGCGTGCAACGGAACCCGGAAGAGTAGCTGGCAACAGCACATGTTCCCACAGAGAGGGGTATGCGTGCCACCTCTGGCATGTGTGCCATAGGTTCGTCATCACGGTTTTAAGGGAATTTCCAAGGCCTGTATTAGGGTAATCAGGAACAGATGTCGCTGATATGGGTTGGTTGAGAATTTTAATATTCTTGGCTGTTTGTGATTTATGAATGTAGATATTCTAAGTAAGTAAAACCTAAATAAACACTTAAGGGACTTTTTTGTTTGTTTTCTGCCGAAACTAAAAATAAACAAAAAGCCACTTATTAATAGCTTACTGCTGAATTTTAGCAGAACAGTATAACTGTTAGGTATAGTACAGTATGAAGATCTATAGATGGTCTACTTTCTGTCAAGCTCATTACCCACTTCGAATTTCCACAATCTTTATATTTGTTGGAACTACAACTTGCAGCATTCCCAGGTCTGCAACCTCTAGAATTTCAGGCAGAAATCTTTCTTGGTCCTATCTGCAAGTGCTAAGAATTGAACATCTAGTTTGGCGCATAAAATATGCCTCAAATGTTATTTTACCTTCTCCCATGATTATAATTGTCTCTGTTAATTTTATTTCAGTATTCCAGATCTGAAGTTGTCCTCACCTTTTTCGAAAGGTCTCCTTTAGATCAAGTGTTAAAAAACGACAACGTTCATAAAATCCAACCAAGTTTCCAGAGTCCAGTTAAAATATCTGGTAAGGTTTAAGTGGTATGCTTTAAGCTGCATTAGATAATATTAGGAATTGTGATTCATCTCAATACAAACTCAGTATGAACTGGTGGAGTATAGAATACTTCATGGTGTTTTTTATGTTCAATCTCATGAGATTTAATGATCTCAGAAAATTTAACTGTTTTCATGCTTACATTGCCCCCCACCCAAAAAAAAAATCAATTTGTATTTCATTTTGGAGTCCTATGGACATTATTAGTGGGATGTTATTTGTGCAGCAGGTACCACTGCAATGGTAACTGCTGGATTACATTTTTGTCTGCAAAAGGTTTTGATGGCAAGTGATCTGCATAAAAAAGAAGGATGAGAATGCCCAGAATAGACTTTGGATTATTCATTAGGAGAACCAACTACAGTTATTCACTTTAGACTTGTTCCCTCTCTGAACAGTTTTTTTTACCACTACAGCCTTAATTATAGATACCGGTTGTTAAAATGTAAGAAACTAAACTACACATATCAACATCTTGGAAGCCGAAATGATGTTACATTTTGTTATTGTTGGTCTTCCAGTTTGAAGAAATTGACAGTTTTGTACAGGTGAAACCTGATTCAGATTTTTGCTTAGGTAAACCCTTCCCTGAGTGAGGTCGAATCAATCATATCACACTTAGGCTGCAGTTTTACACTTGTGTTCTTAGGAATAAATGCCCATAGAATTCATTATCTGTATGGTTGCACCCATAAGGCAATTCAAACACAGAAAAATATGCCTACCTAATTGCTAAGTTCCAGAAAAGAGAAAGAAGAGACAAGGAGATGCATCTATGTATCGACACAAAGGTTTGTTCGCAGAACTATAGCTAGATGTTTGTGAAAGTAAAGACCAATGCGCTCTCAAAAATGATGTTAATAGCAAAGCTGCAGGAGTTTCTGAAATGCCAGCCAAACAATATAAAATCTTGCAAGACACCAATGTTTGGAAAATCAAAGACAAATGAAGAAATGGTTGATAGAAGATAAGATGGTTAGATTCTATCACTAATGACACAAGCATGAGTTTTGCAAGAACTCATAAAAGCAGTTAATAATCCAGGGTATTGGATTTAAGTTAAACTGGAAACTATTTATAGAGTATAATTGTGCATATACACTTCTACCACATCCTAAGGCTGGATTTCTCTTAACATAAAGCTTTATTCATTATAATACGGGCAGGCTTTTTCAGATTACACATTAATTCCCATTAATTATTTATTCGGGCAATGATATTTATCCTATTGATGGCCTTATTTTACTACTGAATATCGATTTGATTTTCAGAATGGTTTTTAAAGTGCTAAATTGATTTTAAAAGTCACCTTTATATACAGTACCAGTCTAATGTTAACTCTTACTCAGTTTTATACAGCTTGCAAATCTCTTTTCTATTACTTGCCTGCTATTTTATTCTTCTTGATTCTTCCCCCCCCTTGTTACACTTTCTTTCAAATATCTATAAAATAAATAAAAAGTAAGAAAACGCAAGCAGTTCCTGACAATCTTTTGAAGTTATGAAAAGTTGGAAGTGACTGAATACTTGATTACCATCACCACAAGAGTCACCAGCCTAATGCAACATTCCTGACTTGGGCAGCCTCCAGTTGTATGTTGAGTTCAGGGGTGGGCTTCAAAAATTTTAGCAAGGGGTTTTCTGTCCAGTTGCTGGGTGGGCGTGGCCATGGTGGGCGTGGCCTAGTCGGCCTCCTGCATCACAGTGGGGGGGTGTTTTTGCCCTCCCTGGGCTCCAGAGGCTTTTCTTGAGCCTCCGGGAGGATGAAAACAGCCTCCCCAGGCTCCGGAACCCACTGGAGGCCAGAAATGGGCCTGTTTCCAGCGTTCCCGAACTTCCGGTAGGCCCATTTTTTGACCTCTCCAAGCCTCCACACGTGCCCTGCACTTACCTGCATCCAAAACAGGCCGCATGGGGACTCCGGAGAGGGGTGGGGCGGGGTGAGTGGGGCCAGCCAGGAATGGGATTTGGGGGTTCTCCAAACTGCACAGAATCTTAGCTAGAGGTTCTCCCGAACCCCTGCGAACCCCCAGCAGCCCACTCCTGGTTGAATTCAACATCTAGAATTCTTAGCAGTTGTGAACATTGTCGAGACTTCTGAGAAATAAATTCCTCCTATTTGAAGGATTACTAGGTTGGGAAGGCTGGCTTAATATGAAGCACTCTGAGCTGAAACATAATATTGTATGGTGTTTTTTAGGTCTGGGCATAAAGGAAAAGAATGTGTCCTTGGTTATGGCAGAACAGAAAGGATAAAATATAAATATATTCATTATAACTATTCACGGCACGCTTTGTGTACTATTTAAGGCATACACACAAGTAAGATTTTTCCTATTTATTTATTTATTTTTTGGAAATGAATGGAGAAATCAAACAAATTCCTTTGGCCTCTCTTGATATGCTGTTAAATTCAGAATCTCGCAGAGCAAACGTATCTGGTAGGTTTGCCAGAACAGATGGTATGCAACAAGATAATATTTAATTTGACAAAAGAAGGGTTTGGGAGAACCGGAGAAAAAGGCCTTCCGGTCACAATTCACTTTGCGTCTGTTTAGCTTGTTTGCTTGCATCATCAAAAGAGTGAAAAGGACATAATTTTATGTTCTGTTAAAAACAGAACATAAACAAACAGTCCCTCTCCAGCCTGAAAAGGAAGGAGAAGAACAAGGCTAAGACTTTGCTTTTCTTTCCTTCTTGCAATAAATCATGTTTAACTGCATTTCCTAGTGCGGGGAATAGAGGAAACAAAGTTGGAATTGATACAAGAATCATCTATATGTTTAAGCATTAGATAGGAAGAATACGTAAAGAAAGTTTAGTTATGCCTTACATATTCACATCCCCTAAAAACAGTGAGCAAAAACTTCGGGATTCACAGATAAGCATTTCTGATTATGAAAGTTTTTCTATGCTTAGAGAAAAATCTCTATTGTTTTAGTACAAAACCCTTACATGTAAGATACAAGAGCCCTTTCTTGTGTTCTTTTCCCATTGGAAAACAGTTCCTAAAGGCAGAGATTACTTGGCAAAATTTTGTTCAGTTCAAGAGAACTTCAGCCTCTCACACCAATTGAAGGCTGAAACTGTTCATGCCCCAATCGTTGCTGCCCAAGACGAAACCATTAAAATTAAAAAGTCATAGAGATCCTAGAGAACCACAGAAAAAGCTATAGAATGGAAAAGGTTTGGTGGGGCACCTGGCTCCAATTTCCCCCCCAAAAAAGACCATGAGTGTGTGTTTGTGCTCACGTACGCATGTGAACTGTGTTGTGTGTATAATGGGATTGGGAAATTATTAAGGAATACAAAAACGAATTCAAGATGGAGATTAATACTCTATAACAGAGGCCTCCAACCTTGGCAACTTTAAGACTTGTGGACTTCAACTCCCAGAATTCCACAACCAGCTTTGCTGGCTGTGGAATTCTGGGAGTTGAAGTCCACAAGTCTTAAAGTTGCCAAGGTTGGAGACCCCCTGCTCTATAACATTTCAGACTGATCATGGGAAAATAACCCGCTGTTCTGTGTATGCCCCAAACTCTAATAAAATAAAGTGTTGTTTTAAAATTTATTTAATGAATAATTCAAACGCATATCGAAATTGCAGAGGGCGATCTCTTGACTCTTGGAGGTACGAATATTTTTTTGCTCTCAACCTTGATAATCCAGCTCCTGTTAAAAGAAACTCTGGCCAACTCCCCTCAGTGTTTCAGACATTATCTCACTCCCAAAGAGTGGTACAAGTTACTGCAGAACAGATCTGCACAATATTTGTCTTGTAGGCTACGTGGGGCCTTCCAAGCAGCCTTATGCATCCCTGCTATTGTTTTCCATTGTCGTGAAATCTTACCACTGCCAGAAGAGATCAATTTAATATCTTCTTGCAAATAGTAAGAAAAGCGCCTGCCAACCCAAGGGACATACTATTGAGTAGCTTCCAGGCTTCAGGAACACTGCCAGCTCCATTGCTGCTTGCCATCAAACTGTATAAACAGGGTTTAGAAATACAGTAGTTTCTTCTTCTTCTTCCTCCTTCTCCTCCTCCTCCCCCTCCTCCTCCTCCTTTTCTCTCTCTCTCTCTGTCATCCTTCATTAAAGAATGTCTGTATTATGATTGTATTTTCAAGGATTATGTGTGTTGTTTTTTTAAATTGTAAAGAAAAGCCACATTATTGTTGTCTTCCTTAGAAGTTGAGCTGCAGTTCTATATCAATGGAATTTAACTTCTGAGTAAGCATCAGGAAATTGGGATTTCCTGATCGTTTTTAAAGCGATCCTGTAAATTCCCCAGACCGTACATCCTGAAATATGATATTCTACTTACCTTTAAGCATGTACCTTTTAGAAATATGGTTCAGGTTTGTAATCTTTCGCTTTTCTTTTTCTTCAGAAATCATGCGTTCGAATGGGTTTTGTTTAGCGAATACTGAAACGATAGTGATCGATCACAGTATACCGAACGGCAAAGAAAGACACTTGGACACCGATTCAGCAGAACACTTGTAAGTAATCCTGATCCCTGGATATGCACCTTCACCACCTCCTCTTTTTTCTCCTCCACATTGAGTGTAATCGAAAAACAAAATATTGAACTCCTGTTAGGGAGGAGGAAGATAGCATATTGCCACTTCCTTGTATTGTAGTCCAGATAGGATCAGAGGCCAATGCATTTCTTGCAGCTCAGATACATTCTAAGTCTCCCGTCCTTTTCCAGTCAGGGGGCTCATCCATTGCAGCTCAAAGTAGTCTTTATAAACCTGGTGAACACAGGTAGTCCTCGACTTACAACAGTTCACTTAGCAACCACTCAAAGTTACGACAGCACTGGAAAAGGAGACTTATGGCCGTTTTTCTCACTTACGGCCATTGCAGTATCCCCATGGTCCCATGATCAAAATGCAGAGGCTTGGCCATTGATTCGTATTTATAACAGTCCTGGGATCCACCTTTTGTGACTTTCTGACAAGCAAAGTTAATGGGGAAGCCAGATTCACTTAACAGCAGTGTCACTAACTGAACAGTTGCAGCGATTCACTTTGCAACTGTGGCAAGAAAAGCCATAAAATGGGGCAAAACTCATTTAAGCAAAACATAAATGTCTTGCTTAACAACATAAACGTTGGGCTCCATTGTGGTCGTAAGTCGAGGGCTACCTGTATCAGTGAATCCTCCTTCCACCCTTACAGGCCTCCATTTCAAGACTTGTTTCCTTTTTCTCCAAAAAAAATTTCTAAATTACGCATTTTTCCTTAGTTGCTCTGCATTAAATATTGCACTAGTTTTAAAAGCAAAGATGATTTGGCTCTTCCTTCCCCACCAGATTCCTGTACAGGGGAATTAGAGACCGTGTTACCAATGCAGAATTGGGCTGCAGTTGCCTGCAGTTATGTTCTTTTCTGTTTCTAGATTGTCTTTATCATGCCTAGAGCTGGTTTTATAGGTTAGTAGCTAGATTAGCTAGATACAAATCTTTATGGATAACATGATGGCAGTCTGAGTTGTTTCACAGAAGAGTCCTGGGTAATTCTATTGTGGCAGGTGATGAATGTATCCCTGCCAGAATTTTACAAGAGTTTAAATATTTGGAGTGCACCAAAGGTGCTTTTTTCAGGAGGCCACTGGACTTTCTTATTTTTTCTTTTGAAGACGTTTCGCTTCTCATCCAACAAGCTTCTTCAGCTCTGACATGATGGTGGGGAATGGAAGGATTTATATTCCTTGCAAACAGCTGGTCATATGCATCCTTTTAGGGGGTCGTTGAAGCACTTGGAGTTTATCTGTGTCCTCAGGGTCACCTGAGTAGTCCTCCGGGTTCCTGTAGTCTGCAATTTTTCCTCTGGAAATCCATTCCTTCTATTACTCAGGTGATCCTGAGGACACAGATAAACCTCCAAGTGACTTAAGGATCCTCTAAAAGGATGCAAATGACCAGCTGTCTGCAAGGAATATAAATCCTTCCATTCCCCACCATCATGTCAGAGCTGAAAAAGCTTCTTGGATGAGAAGCAAAACGTCTTCAAAAGAAAAAAAACAAGAAAGTCCAGTGGCCTCCTGAAAAAAGCACCTTTGGGACAGCCATGACCAGGATGGCTGAGAATCTCTACAGACATCTGGAGTGTAAAAAAGTGAGTCTTGAACAGGATGGCAGAATAAGAAAAAATACTAATCACAAAACAACGTTACTAAGGTATGTTATTATGTTAGATATGTTGTATGTACTAGGCTCACAAATCTGTGTACCTGTGTGTGTGTGTGTGTGTGGGTGGGTGTGTGGGTGTGTGTGTGTTTATATCTATCTGTCTGTCTGTCTGTCTGAGTGTGTGTGTGTGTGGTTATTTTAATAGATCCTGTGTCAATTTGTTCAATCATTTTACATATCCCAAACTATAATAGTGCCGTTTCTACTTCTGTGCATTTAATCTAAAGACAGGATACTGACTATATTTCTCCACACGGATGAACTTTCAGTCTTGTGAAAGGATAGTGATTTGGATTTGGATTAAAGAAGAAGCAGATAAACTCAGCACGAGTCCTTCCAAAAGAGATTATTTTAATTCAGCAGGTGGCAGTCTCTCCCCTTTGTGTCTTTATCTGTACAGAGTATTGTTGCTGCAGTTATGACCGTTCGAAATGATCCACTTGTACATAAAAAATTCAGGTTATGATCAGCCCATAGTAAACATCGTGAGTCAGAAAATGTGCAGATGAACCATTATCCAGTAAACAACCTACTCTAAAATACGTGAATCATGAATCTTATGGAAAGCGTTCAAAAAAGAGATTTGGGGCAGATTGGGACAAATTTATATCCTTTTTATCTACGGTCTAAACCTCAGTCGTCCATGACTGAAATGGAGACCAGTTTACTGTTCCCCATGTTCTCTCTGACATGTTTTTATTTGGAAAATATTTTAAATACCATTCTATAAAAATGCAACAACCCATGTTCAAAAATATCCAAGTTTCCTGAGAAACTGGTTGTGGAGGGCTTCTGCCACAGGTCCAGGTCAACAGGCTATTTTGTAACCAGTTTGTGATACCAATCTGGCCATTTGCAAAACTTGATCCATTCAGAACAAGTTAACCAAGATGTTAGTATGGCTGATGTACCATTGTCAAGAAGCTCTGTATTTGGATAAATTTACCCTGGAATAAAATCTCATCGTTAGTGCAGTATTTATATTTCAGTGCTGAAAAAGTCAATGATCAAAGAAATGCCATCTTTACTTTCAGAGGTAAAAAAAAATTACAAATTTCATTGCATTTTGCCAAGCATAAAGGTTTTCAAAGCAGCTGCCAAAAGCTTTTTAGAGTGAAATGGGAACATCTGGGCTTCAGATCTATCACTCATTGCTCAAGTGCTTTCTAGCTAACTTCTTTCCTTCATTCTTCACTCAAGTTCATAATAAAATAAAATGGGAGCCTCCTGATGTATAGATAAAGCCCTTTGTCATAATGATCTGTAAATTAAAATGCATGTAATCAGGGTAGAAGATGAATCTTTGTGATTCATCCATTGCATCATTTGAAAAAGCCCTTGCAGATTGCAAAATTATGGCTTGTGCCCGCCCATTTGTGAGCGACTTAAAAATAGTGAGTTACCATGATGAAAAAATATGAGCAACATTCCAAGGCAGTTGATACATAAACACAGTTTTCAGAGGATGATGGCTGCAAATGACCAATGATGAATGGTAAGCATATAGCAACGGCTTTGATGAGAGTCCTTTATTGGGCTGCATCTCTTCCTTGAAGAATGGAGTTTTAAAGAGGAAGCCTTTTGGTTTCAAACGTATCACTCTTATTGCTTTTCAATTATTTATTCTAGGATTTTGCCAGTTGACAGGGGGTTTGGTGTTCGTGCCATGGGAAGGGGAATCAGGGTTTTATGTTTTTTTCTGGAATGGTAATTACAGGTGCCAAATCTTGATTTGGAAGAACACGTTTAAGGAATCTCTGATTAAATGGACCTCAGTCATGCCATAGATTTAGTTATGTTCTTGTAGCTGTTTGTTGATTGGATCTATGTCAGTGATGGTGAACGTTTTAGACACGGAGTGCCCAAACTACATGCGTGCACATGCCCAAACTGAAAGGTGCCTGCGCCCGCACGCCCACACGCATGCATGAACATGCATGAATGTGTGCATGCGTGGACATGCGCGCATGCGCTGCAGAGACCTGAAGACCAGCTGGCTGGCGGGAGGCGGGGCATCCCAACACCGGCAGTGCGGCATGAGGTAAGATCTTTTTCTTTCATGAGCTTCTTTCATCGTTTGCAGGGAAACAGAAGCTCACGAAAGAAACGCCATGGAGATTTGACCTGGGGCGACGGCGCGCGTGCCAGCAGAGAGGGCTCTGCATGCCACCTCTGGCACACGTGCCATATGTTCGCCATCACGGATCTATGATCATTTCATAGATCCAGTTAGTCTCCTTTAAGGAAGAGCCCACTCTGCCACTTGGAATCCTTACACATAAATCTTTTGAAAGAGACAGAAAGAATGGCATCATTCCAATCAGGCAGGAAACAAGATCCAGAGCAGACAGCAAAGGTCAGGGAGGTTTATTTGCTTTCAAGGTTAAGGTGTTCAAATTCCACAGGCCAGCGGTATCTATACAGGCTTTCTTGTAGATTGTTCAGACGGGAGAATCTTTTTGAAAAGACATTTAAATTTGACCAGTCATGTGGATTCCCCAAATTCTAGCTGGGCTAATGACTTATATAGTATCCACCTCTGGCTACCCTGTTTCCCTGAAAATAAGACCCAACCGGAAAATAAGTCCTAGCATGGTTTTTCAGGATTCTTGTAATATAAGCCCTACCACCCCCCCCAAAAAATAAGCCCCAGTTAAGATTGTTAGCCAGATGGTTGCATTTAGGACCATATTTCCCCCAAAACAAGAGCTAACCAGAAAATAAGCCCTAATGCATCTTTTGGAGCAAAAATTAATATAATTATATTTTCAGGGAAACACGGTATTATCTTGGTGGTGTTACAACATAGAAAACATAAACCAGTATCTCCTTTTGTGTCAGTATCTCCTTTATTGTATGTATGTAGTATGAATGACAGTTCTTTGCTTTGTCCATTTTTAGGTTTGAAAATGTTAGTGAATTTACCTCTGAGTTGCAGGACACTGATGACCCAACAGCTTATGTCACCAACTTGTCATACTATCATCTGGTTCCATTTGAAACGGATATTTTGGACTAAGACTGTCAAACAGACTTCACGGCTGACATCAGGCAATTGTCTTTTCTTGGGGCATTCAGTGCCCTCCCTAGCTTTGCACTGATCATGCCTGCTACAAGTATATGATGCAAGACAGAAAAGGATTCCTACAAAAGGTAAACCTTGAAGCTGATATCATTGTTGGAGTCTTCACTGAGCCTGGGTCAACTTGCAAGGATGCTTTTCTCCTCTAATGGACAAAGAAGTTTTTATATGGCCAATAAGAATGAAACAAGGACGTCAAAAGCTACATTGATTCAAAGAATAAGTGATGTACTGATAAAACTTTGATAATACCAAAATGGAAACAAGGCATCAGCGGTACCGACAGCTACAGTGACATTTGAAAATAAACTTCATGTTCCTCCTCTGTCAAGTGGTCTCTAATCCCACCCAACATTTTGAACCTCTTTTTAATTGAAAGATTCATTATGATCAGACACTAGAGGATTTTTTAAATTATTATTTCTCATGACGGCTTGCAAGAAATGTCTAGTAGTTCGTTTACAGGGAAGTATTCCAGAGTAAGTGATGCCTTATGCAATGTGTGCCTACAAGAAATAAGCTCATGAATTGATTGTTTAGTTTAACTTAAGTTGAAACCAAGGATTTTAATCTTTTGAGCAACTATCATTTTCTCCTGAAATAAATAATAATAGTGAAACGAACAAACTCTAAGAGAAAGGGAAATGCTGATGAGTTTTAAATGGTCCATCCAAACCTTTTTCCCCCAGGAATTCTCCATGATTTTTTTTCTTCCACAATAGGAACACTTTGCAATTCTCAGTATTAATGTTTACACAGGTGGGGTACATTTCTTCCTGTCACTTAACTTTCCAAGGACTAGAACAAGTAACTTGCCAAAAGTATGATATCCGTGGTGAGTAATCTTCAGCACTGCTCCCTTAAATATAAATAACAACAAAGGAATATGGAGTGAAGTTCACAGTTTGGTGGGGTGGATTCATGTTATCAAATCGCTTTGACGTTATGAATTATGTGCCACAAAAAAACCCTGCTTTCTGTGGCACATCACTGGCGTGTGCTATATGAGCTTCAACCCAGAGAAAAATCTGACCTTGCATTAGGTGATTTTATAGTGGCAAAACTTTAATATTTGTGAAAGGAGAGAATATCTTCTTCCATTAATAATAGGAATGCAAGCTGTGGTTCATACACCTGGCTAGGTGGCTCCATGGCTAAGACACGGAGCTTGTCAATCAGAAAGGTCGGCGGTTCAGCGGTTCGAATCCCTAGTATAGGTCTCCTGCGTGAGCAGGGGGTTGGATTAGATGACCTCCAAGGTCCCTTCCAACTCTGTTACTGTTACCTGTTAGCATACCACTCACTCAGCAATAAGCTTATTACAGCTATCGTTATTTGAAAGTTACCCCACTGCTCTGTTTAAGCATCAACCTTCCTCCCCAGCTTATCTTGTGTGATGTGGTAAAAGTAAAGGAGCCCCTTTTTACTTTGCTAGTTGTTGCCGACGATAGGGAGTGGTGCTCATCTCTGTTCCGAGGCCATTGAGT
Organism: Pituophis catenifer annectens; assembly: GCF_029215685.1. Taxonomy (NCBI): domain Eukaryota; kingdom Metazoa; phylum Chordata; class Lepidosauria; order Squamata; family Colubridae; genus Pituophis; species Pituophis catenifer. Next base: position 72,705,607 of record NW_027256883.1, read on the forward strand.
CAGCGCTGTCCAAAGATGTATCCGTGGTCATGTGGCCAGCACGACATCATGTATTGCTGAGCAGTCAAGACATTGGGCTTGTTGACTGGAAAGACCCAAGTGCTGCATGACGGGGTGAGCTCCCATTCTTACCCCAGTTCTTGCCAGCCTAGCAGTTTGAAAGCATGCAAATGTGAGTAGATAAATAGGTATCACCTCAATGGGAAAGTAACATAATCTTGTGTGATAACTGAACAAGAACTCCTTTTCCTTTAATAATAGCATAGGAGATTGAGGGCCTAGCGCACCAACACATTGACACGCAGCCTTTATTGAACTTCTGTACTCATTTGTTAAGAATACAATCACTCCCGCAAAGAGTGATCCTTGTAGTTCTTAGACCTTCCTTTCCGGTGGCCATAAGCCAGAAGAAAAAAAATACACAACTCTTGCTTTCCATGAAAGAGGTATGGCAGAAGTAAAATCCATAGAGCTAAGGCCACGAATGAGACATGGATGGAGAAAGAGAACTGATTCTCCCATGAAAACACAACAGCCAAAACAGGGCTTAAACTGCTGAGTGTTGTTGCCTTAACATTGATTTGAGATAGAGCCCACAGGGTAGCAGTCAACCATATAGTGACTGAATTATTTACAAGAGGCCCATGTGCAGGTGTTTCAGTCATTGCTTCCTTTGTCAAGATGTTCTGGAACCATTGTTCTGTATTTTAGAGTTACGGCACGGTGAATTATTGATGCCAAACTGTAGTTCACAAGGATTGAGAAATGACAATGAAGGCAGTATTAAACCAACACATGCTTGTAATGTAGATTATTGTCCATAATGTAATGGAAATCAGTACATTCTATAAATTAATTCTGTTGCCCCCCCTCTTGGCTGGGAAGGATATGGTACATCTTCCCCATCGCTAAAGCTTTTCAGAATCTTTTGTATAATAACTGTAAAGCAACATTTGCAATTGTAAATATTAATAAGTTATTGAAAACCCTAACTCTTTTACAAAATATGTTTCCATTATATTTTAATGAAATAAAAGTATTACTCATCTTCAATGTCACATTTGCAATTGAATATCGTTTTTTTGAAAAATTGCACAAAAGAAGCTCGCCAGTTGGCCTTTTTTAAATACAGTTTCAGTTTTGGATACTGTTGTCTGTAAATCTCATCTTCTCTAGAGGTCTGGGATTGTTGGGATTGTAATCCAATTCCACCTGGGAGCACAAAATTGACACAGGTATTCTAGTATTCTTCTATTGTGATTGTCACAGGATGTAGACTTTTTCTCAGTCCTTTAACTTACGCATTTCAGTAGAAATGTGGAAAATGGAACTGAGTTATGAACCCTAAAATGAATTCAGGGCATATTTATATTAGCCTTCCTTTCAAAAGTCAAGATAAATACTTCTACATATGCAGCTAAGAACTTAAAATCATGTCATAAACCCTTTTAGTTGATTAAGAACTATTGCTTATTTCTTTCTACTCTACCTATGATGGAACTTAGACAAGACATAAGAGGCCTTGTCCAGAAGCTAAGAAGAGCCTAGCTCTGGTTGCTACTCTAATAGAATGCCTCCAGGGAATATTTGTGCTCTATATTAGAATAATTTAATGACCAATCACCTCTGTTTTACTATCAAGAAAACAACATAAGGATCAGTAGTGGGTTCCACTTACCTTCGCTACCGGTTCGGAATTGGGAGTGCGCATGTACGCAGAAACTTCTGTGCATGCGCAGAACGTCCGTGATGATGTCTCAGTGGGTGGGCGGAGCCTCTCGCCGCTGCCACTACTGATTCGCCAGAACTGGGACGAACCGGTAGAAACTCACCACTAATAAGGATGTCTTGAAGATGGGATTGACTGGAAGGAGACTTTTTTTAAAATGAGATTTGGGAGAAAAAGTGTAAAATATTATTCTTCAGAATCCAACACTTTTTCTTTTAAATTAATTTAGATTAAAGAAGCTATTTGCAAAGTAAAAACAATACAAATGTAAAGAGCAAACAAAAAAGAAAAGTAATAAGTAGAACAGGAATGAAAGTAAAGAGAGAGAAAGATATAAAGAAAGAACCAGAGAAGAGAAAGACAGGAAAAGAAAAGTTATATATAAGGCTGTTCTGATCTTCTTTACAGCAGTTAAAAACATTTATATTTTACTCTTCCTCTCTAAGTTTACTGTGTAATTTTCTTCTTTATGGTCTATACCAGGGGTGTCAAACTTGCAACGTCGCGTTGTTGTCACATGATATATCGTGACTTTTCCCCCCTTCGCTAAACCAGGGGTGGGCGTGGCCAGCGCATGATGCATCTGGTCCACGGGCCGCGAGTTTGACACTCCTGGTCTATACTTTCTAATAATTTTTCCACTATGGGTATTTTAGAATTTTCCACTTTTGTGCATATAATAATTTTGCCCCAGTTACAATGTAAAAAGACCAATTGTCCTTAAGTCTTTTCTAGTTGCTGTTCCATTAATCCGAGCAAGAAAAGTTTTGGTTTCAGTTGAGTATTAAATTTTAAAGAAGCAATTGGACTTTCTGGTTTTTCTTTGAAGACATTTTGCTTCTCATCCAAGAAGCATCTTTAGCAGAAGAAGCTCCTTGGATGAGAAGCGAAACATCTTCAAAGAAAAACCAGAATGTCCAGTTGCCTCTTGAAAAAGCACCTTTGGGACAACCATGACCTGAATGACTGAGAATCTCCATAGACATTAATCTATAAAATTCTTTTTATCACTGTATATATTTGAATCCAAAATTTTCTACTGTTTTTAATACGCATGATAAAATGACCCTTCACATGTTATCCACATTTCCAACATAAATTTGAAATACCTTTATAGATTCTATGAAGTTTTTCTGGTATCACATACAGCAAAAGTATATCATTTTATAAAAATTCTCTTTTAAATTATAACATAATGTGAATTTCAGTCCTTTTAGCCCCATAGGAGCCATAATGGCGCAGTGGTTATTATGCAGTATTGCAGGCTAATTCTGCCAACTTCCAGCAGTTCGATTCTCACCGGCTCAAGGTTGACTCAGCCTTACATCTTTCTGAGGTCGGTAAAGTGAGGACCCAGATTGTTGGGGTCAATATGCTGACTCTCTAAACCGCTTGGAGAGTTCTGTAAAACACTATGAAACGGTATATAAATCTAAGTGCTATTGCTATATTTTCCTATTGATCCATCTGTATATTGTAACCAAAGTTCTTAGCCCATTTTTTTCATGCACTCTTTAAATTCTTCTTCTGTTTCAAATTTCAGTAAAAGCTTATATATTTAAACAATTATATGTTCACCATTTGCACATAATTCCATTTCAAATTTCGTCTTGTATTGTTCAGTTCTTTTGCCTAATTAAAATCTTTTTCTTAGCTGTATATAGGAAAACCATTGGAAACTAAATCCCTCTGCAATCAATTGATATTTAGACTTCCATCTTATATTCTCCATGTTCTTGTTCAGACAACTTCCGATAAGTCAACCGTTTCTCTTGACTGATTCTTTTCTATAAAGTGCTTCTTGTGCTGAGATCCACAAAGGCATTCCAATACCTTGTCTGAGTACTACAATACTCAGTACATACTACAGTTGTCGTGCATGTGTGCTTCCCTCTTCCCCACTTAATTTGCTTAATCAATGGTACAGTAAAAGTAAATTAATTCCCAAGAGAAATAGTAATGCCTGGTCCTAATGCTGAATAATTCTACATTCAGTGAAACAGCCTGAGAATTGCGGAGTTCTTGGGAGATTAAAAAAATCTCTTTCTATAGAGAAGTAGCTGATAAGAACCTTCTGTTAACCAGTCATTTATATACATTACAATTTATTGCTGCCCAACGCATTTTGTAGCTCAGTTCTTCTTGAGCAAACGATCAAAAGGCAAATGGTTCAATGAATTTCAGCAAAGAAGAATGCTAAAAGTGTGCTTTTCATGAGAATGGTAGCAAATTGTTATTTTATCTCATCGTGCACCGCTAAGAGTCGCTTTTGGTGAGATGGGTAGCCGTATACACTTGATTAATAAATAAGACAAATAAATAACAACTGCCTCTGAAAAAGTACAGGTAGTCCTCAAGTCCAGAATTTATGTTGCTAAGTGAGCAATTTGTTAAGTGAGTTTTGCCCCATTTTGCGACTTTTCTTGCCACATTTGTTAAGCGAACCGCTGCAGTTGTTAAATTAGTAGCAAGGTCACATGACCTTGGGACACTGCAACTGTCATAAGTATGAACCAGTTGTCAAGCATCCAAATGTAAATCATGTGACCATGGGAATGGTCATAAGTGTGAAAAATGGTCATAAATCACTTTTTTCAGTGCTGTTGTAACTTCAAACGGTCACTAAATGAACTGTTGTAAGTCGAGGACTACATGAAATCTATTTCTCAATGTATATGACAGAAATAAATTTGATACCAATATCTTATTTTTATTTCTTTTTAAAAAAATGGTTCTCTGTTGCTCATTCCTGCATTCAGTGCCTCTTGCTTTCCCTGCATCCTATCTCTTCTGGCGTTAAAACTTAAATATATGGATAATTAGCATATTTCTTTCAACTATGTTTTAGCTGAATATTTTGTGACTTGCTGGATTCTGAAATTAGGTACTAAAAGTTCCCAAGATTTGCCATTTTTAGAAGAAAAATGTCTCATTAATCTACTTCAGTCATTTTATCATTTTATTAATATTTATTAATTTTATACAGAATGCCAGATTTACTTTATTTCTTTTGGACAGCAATTTGGATATAATTAATCAAAATGCAGTTGGAAGAAGACTTGGTGGAGAATGAATTTTCTTCTCATATTTATTAAAATGGGATTTCCTCCAATAGAATATTCGAATAATATTTTTGAAACAAAAGGAAATGTTCTTCACACAGCAAATAAACAAGAAATGGAAAGCTTCATAATAGAATGGCAAGAAGATTTAATAGCCTTTGAAACTAAAAATGAAGTTAGAAGGATGTTTAACATCTGTTTATCCCTAAATAATATGATTGTATAGATTGATTTGAATTGGCAGAGTGATCCAATTCATATTGCTTAATTAAGTTTGGATCTCCATATTAATTTGATTCAGATTGCCATTTGACTGGAATTCGATCAGAAAGTAACTCCAGTTTTAAAAAAAAGACTTATGGTGCATAGGAAAAAGGCCATTAAATTGACAGACTGATTTGGAAATATTGAATAATTTGATCTGAACCGAAAATCTGATTTAGACATTCAGTTCAGAGATTGAATCACCTTCCATTCAAAACTCCGAACTGAGTCTATTGCATTATTAAATACCTTTTCAGATCCTGGAGTATTAATCTTGGTAATAAAAAATGGGAGGGGAGTTACCTTTCAAGTTCCTTTGTGGCTGATCTTCTATTAGAAATACAACATCTGGCATATGTGTGTCTTTTTTTGTTTCAGCAAAATAATTCTTTCTCTATCCTACCTTTGTGCTCAAGATCAGCCAAATACATTGGCTGCCGAGTTTATTTTAAAAGGTTTTCTGTAGATGAAGCCAGAAAAGTTATACTCAAATCACCCTATAAAATTGGCCACTATACTTGATTTCCAACTCTTATTTATTTTAAAATTCTATATTTCTTTAATCTCTCCTATATTTCATGCAAGACCTTTAAGTACCACCGCTATCCCCACCTCCCTGGTCATTTTCCATTTTGAAAAGCGAAATGCATTTCCTTTGCATTGTACATAAATCAATATAACCCCTTGCACTTGGCAGCTTGACATAACTTGCAGGTGGATGCACATAACTCCTTGACGTCATATTTTTAAATTGATGCCTTTGCCTACTGTTTCCAAGAAATGTCTTAAAAGATGAAACAAGCTAAGGTGGACGATGTGATTGTATTTGATGTGAGATTCTAGAAAGACTGCAGAGAAGAACAGCAAAGATGATTAGGGGACTGGAGGTTAAAACATACGAAGAATGGTGGCAGAAATTGGGTATGTCTAGTTGTATAAAAAGAAGGACATGGGGTGACATGATAGCAGTCTTCCAATATCTCAGGGGTTGCCACAAAGAAGAGGGCGGTCAAGCTATTCTCCAAAGTCCCTGAAGACAGGACAAGAAGCAATGGATGGAAACAAATCAAGGAGAGAAGCAACCTAGAACTAAGGAGAAATTTCTTGACAGAACAATTAGTCAGTGGAACTACTTGTCTCCAGAAGTTATGGGTTCTCCAACACTGGAGGTTTAAAAGAAAAGTTTGGATAACCATTTGTCTGAAATGTTACAGGGTTTCCTGCTTCAGCAGGGGGCTGGACTAGAAGACCTCCAAGGCCCCTTTCAACTCTGCTATTCTGTTCTGTTATTCTGTTAATTTGGTACTGGAAGACAGTGTGAAGCCATAGTTTCCTGGATACAAATGATCTGCTTTTGCTTCATCGAAATGGCCTTAGTATGGAAGCAGAGACATTGCCATTATCACCACTGTCACCTCACAGCGTATGTTTCCTCTGAAAACAAAACTGTATCAGCAAAAGCCCTTTCTGGAGTATGAATCATTGGCTCCCTACAGGAACTGAGTTACATGCACAGCTGCCTGTAATGAACGTATTTTCCATCTAGGGTTGCCAAATAATTCCTACAGTGTGCACACTTGCATGTTCCTGTCCGTAAAGAAAAACACCAGGAGGATGTTGACTTCCTTTTCCTGCTTTTCCTTTATACTCGGTTATGGAATTCCACCCGACCAGCAAAGGAGTAAATGGAGATTAATGGTTCCGAGTAGTTAGAAAACATTGGGTAACCATGTCTTCTGGTTTACAGAGGGCAGTTCTCAATTGGCAATTAAATTTCTATATTTGCATCTCTCTCTCTCTCTCTCTCTCTCTCTCTCTCTCTCTCTCTCTCTCTCTATATATATATATATATATATATATATATATATATATATAGAGAGAGAGAGAGAGAGAGAGAGAGAGAGAGAGAGCTCTATATATATCATCTATCACCTATCATCTATCATCTCTATCATCTCTATCATCTATCATCTATCTCTCTATCTCTGTCTGTCTATCTATGTATCTTTCATCTATCTATCTATCTATCTATCTATCTATCTATCTATCTATCTATCTATCTATCCATCCATCCATCCATCCATCCATCCATCCATCTATCTATCTATCTATCTATCTATCTATCTATCTATCTATTTCATAGTGTTGTGGCCCGTCAGCGGCCTGTGCAGCTAGTAGCTGATTCCAACAGCGAGGAGGCTGGTGTGGTGCTGCACCAGCAGCCTGTGCAGCTGGCACTCGAGTCAGACAATGAGGAGGCTGGAGAAGATGTGGTGCCAGAGGCGGGGATTCAGCCAAGGCCTTCAGAACCTCCAGAAGCTCCCTTAAGTGAAGAGGAAGAAGAGGAGGAGCCTCTTCTCGATGCACGGGTGCGCAGACATGCCAAAAGGCAGGAGTGGCTCCTCAGGAGGACGTCTCCTTGAGAGTAAGGCTTGAGGCTAATTGGCCACTCCCTTAGCCTATTTAAGGAAGGACAATGCCTGAGGCAATTTGCAGGGAACAACTTCGTTCACTCTCCTTCGCGTCTGGAACTTAGTTCTCTGCAAATTGCTTCTGGGCTTTCTGCCAACCATAGTAAGATTACGATTATTTATTCTTTGGATTCTTGTAGGCTGTTAAGAAAGTTAATTAACAGCCTTTGTTTGAAAAAGACTGATTTAATTTAGTAAAGTAAGGTTTGTACAGACTTTGTGTGTGCTGCGTTCTTTGGGGTCCGTAGCAGGGGCAGAACACATACATATTTTTTTTTTACTCTTCAAGGAAATATTGCTTCCTACTGTTAGCTGCTACAATAGGTTTTCTTCCCCCACCCCACTTTTTGGGTGATGCATGTTCTCTTTGGTGTTACCGTCTTAAGTGGAAATTACATTTTTGCCAAATGTTAGAATATTTCTGTAGGCTGTGTACAAATCAATACAACATCTACATAGCTGCTCTTTAGTTTTGTAATAAACTTACTCCTTAAATAAAAGGAAGGTATTTAAGGAACTGCCTTACACTAATGAGACTAACCCGCCCCATCCATTCCAACAGAAAGAAACCTTCTACAAATCCCATTGGCCAAAGAATTTAGGCTGGTGGGATCTACAAGATGAATCTTTCCTGCTGTGGCCTCCATCTTCTGGAATATTCTCCCACCAGAGGTGAGATCCACCTGGCCTTCAGGAAGAGTCCAAAAATTTGTTTCTGCCCCTTGGCCTGGGGCCCTGACAGAGACACCCGACATTGGGGTTGGCTGACAAGATAGAGAAGATTCTTACTCCAGGCTATCCATCAACTTGGTTTTTAATTTTTATTTTTAACTTTTTGTTTCATTTTAACTTTCATTATATTGTAAGCTGCCCAGAGGTGCTATATTACTGAGATGGATGGCATAAAAATCAATCAATAAATAATAAAAGGGAGAAGGAGTTGGGAAAATAAATATGATCTGACGTTGCTGTTGGAGTAAAAGGGAAGGATCCAGTGGTGAAATTCAAATTTTTTTTACTACTGGTTCTGTGGGCGTGGCTTGGTGGGCATGGTGTGGCTTGGTGGGCGTGGTGTGGCTTGGTGGGTGTGGCAGGGGAAGGATACTGCAAAATCCCCATTCCCTCCCCACTCCTGGGGGAAGGATATTGCAAAATCTCCATTCCCACCACACTCTGGTACCAGCCAAAGGTAGTATTTGCCGGTTGGTCCGAACTACTCAAAATTTCCGCCACCGGTTCTCCGGAACCTGTTAGAACCTGCTGAATAGCACCCCTGGAAGGATCCAGAGGAGAAGTAGATGAAGATACATCTCCCAGGGCTTCCCTCAGCTTCTGGTGTTCATGAGTCATGTGATTGCTTAATGACCTACAACTAGGAGAGCTGGGATTGCGATCATTGAGCAAAGCAGTCATGCGGGTGCCTCGCTTAACAACTGCTTCACTCACAACTGAAATTCCAGTCCCAATTACTGTCATAAGTTGTACTGTTGTTGTACTTTCCTTTCTTATTGAAGCCAGCCCTTATTGCCTAGTTAAATGGAGAATTCTCTGGGGTTTTCATTTATTAAAAGCAACAGGCGAACAGAATATTTCACAGATGAAATGGAATAGCAGCTAAAATGGCAACTCCATTTCCCTTCATTCGGTAGAAGTTGTGTAAACGGAGATCTACAATTCTACACTTAAAGAGACACGTCGTCTTTCAATATAATTGAAATTCCTGCAGTAAGGAGACCCCCTGATCATGGATACATAAAGTGTGCCTTTTAGCTATGCATTAGCATTGTGCAGTATTTTGAGTTCCAAGGCAAAAAGTTGCAATGGAACACATGGGGTTGGGCATGTAAGGCCATCCTTCAATTCTGTCTTTTTTCCTGGATTGGAAAATGTACGGCAGCTGCAGAGGACAGCTGCATGATCCCAGCTGCTCTAAAGAGTTTCTGACAGCTACATCAATACCCCCATGGAATCCAAAGCACCATTTTCCTTTTGAAACTGAAGAAATGCACAGCTACGTTATATATGCACATTACTCCTTTATGTTTTATTCAGTGCAGAAGAGTATAACCGAACCCTAGCAGACTTAGAAGGGGCCTCGAAGGTCTTCTAATCCAACCCCCTGCTCAAGCAGGAGACCCTATACCAGGGGTCGGCAAACTTAAACATTCAAAGAGCCACTTGGACCCGTTTCCCACAGAAAAAAAAACACACCGGAGCCACAAAACCTGGGTGGGCGTGGCCAACTCGATGTCACTCACTCACCCAGTCACATGACCCCCCCCCTAGCCATGCCTACCCAGCCACAAAACCATTCTGTCTCTCTCCCCCTCTTCCTATCTCCCCCTCTCTTCCCCCCCATGTCTCTCTCCCTCTGTATCTCTCCCTCTCTTCCCCTCTCTCACCCCTCTCTATGTATCACTCTGTATGTGTCTCTATGTCTCTCTCTCTCTCTCCCCCATCTCTCTCTCTGTGTATCTCTCCCTCTCCCTTTGGGTGACCGTCCTCCTCCTCCCCCTCCTCTTGTGATGTCCTGGACGGCTGTGGCTGAGCCAGGAGCGTGTGCATGGGTGGGGAGGACCCTCCCCACATGAGCACCAAAGCACAGCAAAGGCACCCGTGGGGGAGCAGCTGCTCGATTGGGAGGGTCTTAACAGGATGGGGCTTCTTTCCTGCACTAATGCTCTGGCCATCGCCTTGCTGTTTCATCCCCCACCCCCAGCAGCTTTTCGGGTGAGTGCGAACTCCAGCCTGAAGCGGCAGGAAGCAAAGGCTGCCTTACGTGCAAATGTGGCGCGAAGGTAGGTACAGGGCAGCTTCTCTCCTGCACTCGTGATGCCCTGGCCAGCTGTGGCTGAGCCGGGAGCATGCGCACATGTGGGGAGACCCTCCTTAAGCAAGCCGCTGCCCACCCTGCGCGCACCTTTCCTGAGCTTCGGCGCTCGCTTGAGGAGGGTCTCCCTGCAAGTGCGCACGCTCCCGGCTCAGCCACAGCTGGCCAGGGCATCACGAGTGTGGAAGAGCCACACTCAAGGGGCCAAAGAGCCGCATGTGGCTCGCGAGCCGTGGTTTGCCGACCACTGCCCTATACCATTGCAGACAAGTGGCTGTCCAGTCTCTTCTTAAAAGCCTCCAGCGATGGAGCACCCACAACTTTTGAAGACAACCCTTTCCATGGTCAAATGCTCTCAGTCATTTTTCCTTAGTTTTAGATTGCTTGATTAGTTTCCATCCATTGCTTCTTGTCTTGCCTTCAGGTGCTTTGGAAAATAGGTCAAATGTTGGAAGATTTCTATTGTGTCACCCCTAGTCCTTCTTTTCACTAGATAAGTCAACTCCTGCAACTGTTTTTCATATGTTTTAGCCTCCAGCCCCCTAATTTCCCCATTCTTTCCAGAGTCTCTACATCTTTATTATGATATGGTAACCAAAAATAGATGTAGTATTCAAATGTGGTCTTACTAAGGCATTATAAAGTGATACTAACACTTCATATGATTTTGATTCTATCCCTCTGTTAATGCAATTTAGGATTGCATCGACTTTTTTGGCAGCTGCAGCACACTGCTGACTTATATTTAAGTGATTGTCCACTAGGACTCCAAGATCCCTCTCACAATTACTACTATTGAGCCAGGTTTAACCTAATCTGCACTAAGTACAAATTGTGAAGTCAAATGCAATCTGCCTCTTCTTTTTTATGTTCAGGTATGGTTGCAATCTGCAACCGCAACCACAATTGAGCCTAAAATTTCTGTTGCTAAGCAAGACAATTAAGTGAGTTTTGCCCCATTTTACAATCTTTATTGCCACAGCTGTTAAGTGAATCACTGCAGTTGCTAAATTAGTAGCACAGTTGTTAAGTGAATCTGGCTTGTCCACATTGACTTTGCTGATCAGAAGGTTATAAAAGGTAATCACATGCAGTGGTGGGTTGCTCCCGGTTCGCACCGGTTCACAAGAACCGGTAGTAAAAATTTGTAGTAGTTCAGAGAACCGGTAATAACATTGGCTGGCCACGCCCCCGAACTGGTCCCCAGCCCAATCACAGCTCACTTACCCCGCCCACCTCATAAGAGGCTTTTTTTAACTTTTAAAAGCATTTTTTCTACAACCTCTTCAGCCGAAAAAATGCTTTTAAAAGTAAAAAAAAAAAAAAAAAAGCCTCTGACGATCCCAGCTGAGTTGCCTGATCATCAGAGGCTTTTTAAAGCATTTTTTTTCTTCAACCTCTTTGGCCAAAGAGGTTGTAGAAAAAAATGCCTTCAAAAGCCTCTGGTGATCCCAGCTGAGTTGCCTGATCGTCAGAGGCTTCTAAAAGCATTTTTTTCTGCAAGGTTGTAGAAAAAAATGCTTTTAAAAGTAAAAAAAAAAAAAAAAAAAAAGTTGGCCACGTCCACCCAGTCACATTAACCCCCCACACCAAGCCATGCCCACAAAATAAGCCACACTCACAGAACTGATAGTAAAAAAATTTAGAACCCATCCCTGATCACATGATCATATAAGACAGCTGCCAAGCATCTGAATTCTGATGGTCATAAGGCTCTTTTTTCAGTACCATTGTAATTTCGAATGGTCATTAAAAATGATTGTATATCAAGGATTACCTGCATCAGTTTGAAAATATAACAGGCTACAATCAAGCTATTCTTGGCCACTGGTACTACCAAAAAACATTGTCTTGGATTCCAGCAGATTCAAACAAATTCATTCATTCATAGCAGAGATGAGGAGAGGGGACAAGACAGATCTTCCAACGCTTCCAGTTTGGGAGTAAACATTTACTGGACAAATTTCATTCTAAGATGATGTTTCCTATCCTGCCATCCTCCATGGCCAGGATAAGGTTTCCATAGCCTCCATGTACAGGTATTGTAGTCCTATACATATGGCAGGTGTCAGCTTGGGAAATGGGAGGTTAATATGTAGGATTAAAAATATGGTTCTCACTTTTTGTTGCAGCTGAAAGAAATTATTTTCTGGGGGAGGGAATCACATTTTGGATCTCTCTCTCTCTCTCTCTCTCTCTCTCTCTCTCTCTCTCTCTCTCTCTCTCTCTCTCTCTCTCTCTCTCTCGTCTACTGAGGCTCAAAGATTAAGAAATGGTTCCTTAGTCGGCATTTTACCAACTTTTGAATGTTTAATATAACACAAGTCAAGGAAAGAAGAATAATTGAGAGTGATTAGAACTTGTATTCTCTTGGGCAAAATGATACGTCTTCATGAAGGGAAGATAAAGTTTCTTATGGGCTTCTGTTTATGAGCTTCCATCCTAAACTTGATTAACATTTGCTAGGAGGACAGCAGGTCACAGCAGATGGCTGGAGAATTGAGCAAGGGAGGAAATGGGATAACCAGAAAAAATGATGCATGAGGGTTTGTTCTCCGAGCTTGTCGGCTGGTTTCTGAACATTTCATTACCAGGCTAGATAATACCTTCAGCAGAGTTTAGGGGATGCCATTGTCAGTGTTCTTTTGTTTATAAGGCCTTCAGGAGTGGGTGTGTCAAGTGAAGTTCTTGTGATGGTCAGGTGTGAGTCATCAGTGAGTCTTCTGATAGGTCTTGTGATAAGGAAATTACATCAGGTCATGGTCATTGGGAGGTGAACAGCTAGTGGTGTGTGCATGGTTTGGTTGAGGGTTGGTACTGTCTTTGGTTAGCTGTGCGGTTGATTTGGATTCTGAGGGTTTCGTAGGCTGGTTGGAGGTCCAGGTGTCTGTTGATGGAATTGCTTTTGGAATGCCAGGCTTCGATGAACTCACAAGCATGCTGGGTGGTAGCATGGCTGATTATTTTTGGGTTGCTCCAATTGAACTGGTGCTGTTTGATGTGGGTGTGGGTAGCATCTGTACTTCCAGCCTGTACTCTGAATCAAAAGAAAGTAGTATAAACTCAGATTTTCCCATAACAGTACCAGCATTTCCAGTGTGAAATATCCTAGATCAGTGTTGGCGAACCATTTCGGCATTAAGTGCCAAAACGGGAGCACACACATGCATGAGTGGGAGCACCAGAAACCGGAAGAGCAATTCCCCGGCATGCATGCATGAGCTGAGGAGCTGAGCTTCCAGTTTCCGGCCTGTGCATGTGTGCCTGTCACCTGGTCTTCCAGTTTCTAGAGTGCCTGTGCATGCGAAGACCAGCCCAGAAGCCGGAATAGCAACAAACGACGGCTGGCATGCCCGGAGACATGGCTCTGCATGCCACTTCTGGCACACGTGTCATAGGTTCGCCATTACGGTCCTAGATGGTACTAATGTTGAACTGCACCATGTCCCCAATTTTTGCATATTTAAAAGTTAAGCTCAAATTTGGTTTTCATATAGTTATTCGGAAGATAAGAAACGTAGGGATAAACCACTTGTTGCAGTTTGGGTTTAAGAAATGGGTACTGTATTGAATTGTCACATAATCTTGGAAGAAAAGAATGAATCACATAGAAGAGGGGTAAACTCGATTTCATTGAGGGCCGCATCAGGGTTGTGCTTGACCTTGGGGGGGCAGGATGGGTGTGTCCAGGGTAGGCATGGCTACCTCAACATCACTCATGTCAGGGGTGCCTATGGCGGCCTGAGCGCTCTGCCAACAAAAATGGGCTCCCAAGCTCTGTTTTTGACTGCGACAGCTTCCTGCAACCCTCTGCCAGTGAAAACGGAGCTCGGGAGGACCTCCTGCAGCCTTCGTGAGCTCTGTTTTTGGTTGCAACAGCCTTCTGCAATCCTCTGCTAGCGAAAACGGAGCTCCGTTTTCACTGGCAGAGGCACTGCGGGCCAGTCCTTTGCTGTTTCCAGGGTGGCCCTGTTGGCCACATCTAAGCACCCCACGGGCCGCATCTGGCCCCCCGGCCTTGAGTTTGACTACCCTGACATAGAAGAATCCCTAGATGACCAAGGAAAACACAACAGTTTAAAATCCAGAGTAAATGTATTCCAAATGTTGGAAGGCATAAACTAAGAAATAGAACTATAAACTAAGCATAGAACTATTAACGGATGCCCAGTTTGACAATGGATGCCTTTGTCCTATTTTGATGATTTCAAGTGATGATGGTTGGCCAGATATTTAGACTGGATTTGTCACTTTCATCTATTGAGTCCTTCCCAAGGATCTGGAACAGGCAAATATTGTTGTTTGATAGTGTTAAAGGCATTGTCACAAGATGTAAGATGTTCCAAGTAAAGCTGCCTTTTGCAGCTACTTATTATTTTTGTTGTTGTTTTACATCTATTGGACAATGAAGCAAAAATGATCATGGTAGTTGAGGTTTAATGGAAAACATAATGTCAAGATGTTTCATATGATGTGCTATAATAGCTCCTTGGTGCTCTCTGAGCTTGCTTGTTTTCTCAGTGCTAGTTCTGATGAATGTTACCTAGTTAGGGTAATGAAACATCTACAAGAAAACAAGCAAGCTCAGAGAGCGCCAAGGGCCCCTCATTTCAACCCTGAAGCTGCAAATATTCTCCTTTATTGGTATAATAGCTCCTTTTGGGATTTCATATATCAATTTTGTTTCAGAACATGAATTGGCTTTATTGATGCTAATGTCCTTTTCAGTTGCATATTAAATTTTGGAAACTAAGGAGAGGACAGTGGAAACAATAGAATGATGGATTTTGCATGACAACAGCAAAAGACACTGCACAGCTAGCACACCCACCCATTCGCTCTCAATGATATAACAGTCTGACAAACTCACTTTTCTACTGTCCCCGCCATCTTAGCAAAAGACTGGTCTTGCAGCATGCTGGTCAGATGTTGGGCAGCTACTCTGTGATGGGATGTCACAAAGTTTGGAACTCATGTTGATGTACACAAATAGTTTCTGGGTACTTTATGTGACTTACTGTATTTTTCGGAGTATAAGATGCTCCAGACTATAAGACGCACCTACCTTTTTTGGGGAGGAAAACAAGAAAAAAAATCTGCCTCTGCCTCCCAGCAATTTGCCTCCTTGCAGCAAACAGTGGAGGGCCGAAAATGCGCTAAGGCGGCAATAGGCAATGACAATCCCTGCAGCCTGAAACAGCTGATGGTTGGGAGGCTGATCCAACCAACAATCAGCTGTTTGTGCTAATAAGGCTGTGCTGAAGCTGAAACTGAAATGGGCTGTTTGCTGTTTGCTGCAAGGAGGCAAATTGCTGGGAGGCAGAAGCCAAAGGGTGGGGGCCGGCGGGTGGGCGGGGCTACTTTCGGTGTATAAGACCCACCCAAATTTTCACCCTCTTTTGGGGGGGGGGAAATGCGTCTTATACTCCAAAAAATATGTTATGTAAAGTGGCTTTCCCGTAAAGGAAAACCTGCATCATATTCTTCAAATATTTGAAATATTAACTTAGGTTACCAGTTTACAAAGTTTGAAAATGAATTTACTTATATCACCACCACCTCAAGTTGGATGGAACTGACCTACCCAATCCTGACTTTTGTCTAGTTTGTTTTTACATAGAAAATAAAGTGGGTTTGATCCCTGCCATCTTAGTCATCTGCCAATCTATCTATGAATTAAGGGTTGTACTTACTACAAAGTCCAAGGAGTTGGTTATACAACTAAAGGCACAGCAGGCCAGCTGATTCTTATTGCTAAAAAAATTGTTTGTGGAAAAAGAGCAACCTCTAGGCTGGTGACAGATGTTCCAGAAATATGTAAGGAACTTGCTGAATGTGATGGATTCAGTTGCTGGAAATCCTGAGCAAGGAAGATTTGCTCGTGTTCTGTTTTGGTGAACTAAGCTGAAAAAAAATCTATTGCTCAGCCAGCCAAGTAATGTTGTGTCCATGACAATCGAGGGAGACAACTCTGGATAACACACAAGGTCACATTGACCTGTGCAGTTCCACACAGAGCATCAGGAAAGCACAACACTGATTTTGATGCATAACTTTGAGTGGTGGGGAAAAGAGGAAGCTGTACACATTTTGTCTCAAAGATATTAAACATCCAATTCTCTGAACTTCAAAATTATTTACCATAATGTAAAGCTCTGCTGGAGAAGGGTGGGGAAATGAGTAGAACACCATTATTTTGAAAAGCAGTGTGATGCAATGGTGTTTTTTGTTTTTTAAAAAAAAATACACCTCTCTCTTTCAAAGACTTCTGGCTGGATTTTAATTGTGCATCGGGGAATGTTTTAAGAAGCTGCTACTTATTACAGTATGTAAGTAATATATTGCCTGAAAGCAGAAACAGTATCTGTTAAATATGGACAACACAAAGGAGAGCTGAAGAATTATCCTCGTTTCTCTTGATAGAAAAATCTGCCTGGATCTCTTTTTGATAGAAACTAATGAGGAGGGGGCTACATAAAAAAAAAGTTAAGATGACAGCTGTAATGCTGGGATCAAAGTGCTGTTATTTCTTATGTGTCACACATATCTCTCTCTCTCTCTCTCACACATACACACCCCAAACAGATGGTGTTTCGATCGCATATATGCCATTTGGACTTTTCTTTATCCTGCCCTGCAGATCCACCCTCATGCTAATGTACAGATCCAACCTTGCCTTTATAGAGACAAACTGCCATAGAACTATGTCTCCAGAAGTGAGCAATCTTTTGGCCACTAAGCAATGAACTTAGTATATAAGTTCTAGAGCCGTGATGGCGAACCTATGGTATGCATGCCACAAGTGGCACGCAGAGCCCTCTCTGCGGGCATGTAAGCCCCAGCTCAGCTCCACCGCACATGCGTGTGCGTCTCCCACCAGTCAGCTGATTTTCGGGTCTCTGCTGTGCATGGGAGAGGCGCATGTGTGAGATGCACGTGCATGAGTGGGGGGCAGGGGCAGTGTGGGGGGTCGCACACACATGTGTGCATGGGTGGGGGGTGCAGGGGGGTCATGCATGCATTGCATTATGGGTTATAAGCGCAGGGAGGCCTACTAGGCCCAAAACAGGGTGCGCCCCCCCCCGTGGCCCGTTTTTGCTCCCAGGAGGCTGCAAGGAGGCCTACTAGGCCCAAAACAGGATGCAGGAGGAGCACAGAGGGCTCACATGGACATGCACAGGGAGGTGGGCTACACACGGGGATCGACAACGCATTGCATTATGGGTGCAGGCACACACATGTGCTGTCATGCGTGTGTGCACTTTTGGCACACAACAACAAAAAGGTTAACCATCCCTGTTCTAGAGGAAGCAGGACTGGGATTTTTAGCTTCTCCTCTCTCCTTTTTAAAAAGAAAAACAGGAAAGTTAATGTCAGGTGTGACGCACCAAGTCCACATGTGAAGCTGATTTATTGCTAAAAGTCTATGCAGAGGAATCTTCTCAGATAATGGACATCCCCAGGTTAGAGTTAAGTAAGGGTCAACAGCTCTCAACATGGAATTAATTCATTTGTAGCTACCTAGGGATTCCAGGCTGGTCCTTCTTTTCACTCCACCCCCAGGTTCTGCCATTCTTTCTTCCACAGTTATGTTCTGCCCCAGCTCCTGATTCCCAAGGATTGTGACACACGCCAATAGTCCTTATCAAAGTTATAATGTACCAAGAATAAACAAAGTCCAGCAAAGGTTGGCAACCAGCCCAGAAAACAAGATATGATAAGACACTCACTATCCAAACTGCTCTTTAATAATTACACATTGTTTCCAGCAAGAAATTACTAACTGCATGCGACTTAAATAGGCTAAGGTAGTGGCCAATTATCCTCAAACCTTACTCTCAAGGAGACCTCCTCCTCCTGAGTAGCCACTCCTGCCTTTTGGCAGCCTTGCATGCTCGAGCATTGAGGAGAGGCTCCTCCACTTAGCTCTCTCCACTTGAAGGAGATTCTGAAGGCCCTGGCTGAGTCTCTGCCTCTGGCACCACATCCTCTTCAGCCTCCTCGCTGTCCGATGCAAGCGCTGGCTGCGCAGGCTGCTGGCGCAACCCCACACCAGCCTCCTTCTCGTCGGGATCAGCCATGATCCGCGCAGGCTGCTGGCGGGCCACAACAAGTTAACAGCTTCAATGCAAACTTAATTTCCCATTTTCAGATCCTATGTGACAAAAGTAGATACCGTACATGAACTAAAACATCAATTGTAATTCAGAATGTAAACACTAAGCCCACAATTTGAATCATTGAGATAATACACAACTATTAGTTTGTTGGATTTATATTCCACCTTTATTTCAGGAGGTCCAGGCAAAGTATATGTTTTATTTATTGACTTACATCCCACTTCTATTATTTTTACAAATAGCTCGAGGTAATATTCTTCCTCCTCCTCCTATTTTCTTCACAAAAATCTTGTGAGTTGGGTTGGGTCAAGAGAGAGTGACTGGCCCAAGGTAATTCTAGGCTAAGGTGGGATTTTAACTCATGGTCACCCAGTTTTTAGGCTGGTACCTTAACCACTAGACCAAACTGTCTCTTCCCCTTTTCCATCATAACAAAAAAGTCCAAACACTCTAAATTGGCCTATATATTTAGTTCCATATCTTACACATCTATTAAAAGAAAGGCTATGTGGCCACATTACTCCCCCAAACTGTATATTTGCACTCTGAGCCAGGCTCAGAGAGACTAAAGTGCCAGTACAACCAATAAGATAAACAAAATTACATACTTGAGCTGGAAGCCAACAGAACTTTGGGCTAATGAAATTATTGTCAGGGTTCTGCATTATTTCTCTCTTAAAATTCATAAAAATTCATCATTTTTTTTTAAAAATGAAAGTTTTTTTTAAAGAAATGAAAGAGAGAGAATGAAAGAAAAAAAGAGACCCTCTTTTTTTTGTATTCAAACTCTTAACATTCTTTTGTTTCCCTTTTCTTAGCCTGCTCTTGTATTTTGATGGAATCTGCCACTGAGTAGCCGTTGCCATAGGAACCAGGACATGGCTGTTCTAATAATGAAGAGTCCATAGAGAGTAAATAAATAAACCAGTGGCACTTTTTCTGCATTGTATCCACGCACTGAGTGCGTACTTGGGCTCTGCATCAACTGAGCAACCAGTTGGTAAAATCTAGTAAAAAGAACATCAAATGGATTCTCTGAGCTTCCTTCATTCAAATATACGTAAATGCTGTTCTAATTCCAACCAGTTACACGGGCTGAATAATATTTCCTACCATATTCACTAGCATGTAAGAAGTAACCAACTTAAACCTGTCAGAAGTCCAGTGTGTACAGGAAGCCTGTTCTACATTAGAAGAGGTGCCAGTGGTACAGGGAGCCCCACAGATACAATTTTCAGAGTTCTGCCAAAATGTAAAGATTAATGCAATATAAGGAGAAAATCAAATACTAATGTTGGTGCCAATAATTTTCTGCCTTAAGTAAACCATTTACAGGTACTTTACAGCGAATGGTGTGATAATTGAGCTTTTTAAAATGTGTAGAAAGGTTAATTATCAGGGAAACGTAAGAAAAAAATAATGTATATACTTCCATTTACTGTCTAAATTTGTCAGTAATATTTATGAATAAATATATGTTACAAAACTCTTCACATTGCTTCTTGGTCATAGGCTAAAGCAACTATAGGAAAACAAATAGATCTTCAAGAAAATATAAGAATGTGAACTATGTCCAGTTTTTGTTCTAATCAGCCAGACATCTTCATGAATTATTCTATTTCTGCTGGATATAAGTTTCTTGTTTTACCAACAGTGCACATTCTATAACTACTGAACATCAGCTTCAGTGGGTTATTGAGTGGGGAGGGCAGGATTCAACCATGGTTTGACTTTGTTTCTACAGCTTTTTCTGCTTGTGCACATCATGACGTTCCTCCAATTTTTATCATCCCTCTCTGTAATACTATTTTGATTGCACAAGGGATAGCGCTCACCTCTTGATGTGTAAAGAGGAGGAACACAATTGTATCAGATCTGTGTAAACTCATGTTGCAGTATTGTGAGGAAGAGATGTATGTTCTCTAAGAAATTTGGTAGTGTGTTTCAATTGGCTCTACAATTTCTTCTGTGATTGTGTCCACACTATAATTGCTTCTGCATACTGTGCTATAGTTCCTAAAACTCCAGTGTTCATATTCCTTTTTGATTGATGGGAAATGAATGTCTGACCCAAATATTCAGTGGAACATTCCATGTCATGATGGTGAGGGGTGCTGTTTCTGAACTAGAGACTCTAAAGGTTCCCCTCACATATATGTACTAGTCGTTCCCAACTCTAGGGGGAGGTGCTCATCTCCATTTCAAAGCCAAACAGCCAGCCCTGTCTGAAGACATCTCCGGCATAACTAAACGCCAAAGGCGCACGGAACACTGTTACCTTACCACCAAAGGTGGTCCCTATTTTTCTTCTTGCATTTTTTATGTGCTTTCAAACTGCTAGGTTGGCAGAAGCTGGGACAAGAAACGAGAGCTCACCCGGTTACACGGCACTAAGGATTCGAACCGCTGAACTGCCGACCTTTCAATTGACAAGCTCAGTGACTTAGCCACTGAGCCACCACATCCCTTGTGCTTCCCTACCCAAACCCTAACAGTTGATGACAGCTTTTGATGTTCCTGTGCCCTCCCCCCAAAATAACTGTAAGACTTTCTCATTTCTAGAGGTCAGGATAAGAACTAATGGGTGGAAACTTGTTAAAGAGAAAACCAACCTAGGAGAAATAAGGTATTTTCTGACAGCAAGAGCAATTAATCAATGGAATAGCTTGCTTCCTCAGGTTTGGAAGAATAGACAGGACATCTGTTTGAATGGGATGATATAAGGCTCCTGCCTTGAGCAGGAGATTGGACTAGAAGAGCTCTAAGGTCCTTCCAGGTCCATGATTCTATATTCTATGTTCTTCTCCTTTTCATACTTTCCTTGCCATCTTTCAGTGATGTATCATTACAAAGCGCCTTTTATTCCTACACATAACTTTAATTCAATACTAAAAGGGATATAATTTATTGGTCTTTATATAAATTATCTCTCATCTTTCCCTCTCTTGTGCTTAAGGGTTTTTTCCTCTCATAACTCTACTGGAAATTTACAACATAGAAATGGGAAACGTTTATACTTTCATTAGTTCCTTTTGCTATTTAAATTAGATCAAACAGCATGATCTAATACATATGAATAGAAGATTTGATAAAAATTAGTGACTAATTTTTATTATTAATATAAAACTTAGAAAACCTGGGAGCATATTAGATCATACGGAGATTTAGGATGACATTTCTGTATGTAAGTTTAACTTGGTTAAAAATAATTCTGTTCAAAATAAGAATATTTTAAAAATCTCTAGAGGCATGATCAAGTTTTGAATATATATTCAAATGTTAAAATATTCTTTTTAATAAAAGCAACCATGGAAATAAAACATGTTTTTTTTAAAAAATTATTACATTAAGGCAATTGCAACCTCTGTTTCTGTTATGCTAGGAATTAAGCCATAAATCTAGTCAATAGAAATAGTTTAAGTTATGCTTTTGTGGCTCCCAATCTCTCACATTCACCAATTCCCTTTTTTATTTTATTTAGTTTAAAATAAAAAAGATTGTTTTAAATGAAAGAAATAAAGTGAGGCAGGGGCATGACAGGCCTCAGAAAAAGCCTGCTCCTGCTGGCATTGTATTGGCAACCCTAGTGCCAGCATTTAAAAACTTTGCATCAGGTTTTTTTTTTTTTTTTTTTTTTTTGCTATTCATATATTCCTTTTTCAATCGACCTAAACATAAAGCAAAGAAGAAATTCATAATATGAGATGTGGATTTTCTTCAGAAAAGAATTTCACGTTAAAACTAAATATTGAAATCCAGTTCTGTAGGACTTTATTTTAAACTGGTAAAAAAATATATTGCAGTGCTATACAACATTCACTGCTGGCTGAAATGCAGACATTTTACTTTTACTAAAGTTTGAAGTATTTGTCTTCTCTATAATTCAAGCCAGGTTTGCTTCCAAATGTATCTTAATGGCAGTGAATTGTATTATTTTTTTTTTAATATAGCATAAAATGTTAGTTTTGTGCAGAAGAATAAGACTTTTTCCACACACAACAAAGGTTCGTAAGACTTCAAAACATTGTGCCCCACTAACTGTGCGGCAAACATGGATTACAGTATATGGAGTGTAAAATCGGTGGTATGAAATTGTCTTAAAGTGGATTTTGTGCAGCTGGGCTAATGTGGGCAAAAGTTAGAAAGCTTTCATGCAGCAGAATTGCCTAAAAGGGCATCTGCTGGACTTTTTCAAGTTCATAAATGCAGTTACATTAATTGTAGGTGTGATCTGTATTTTGCTGCCAGTAAGTGGAAATGTTTGATCTATCCGCAGAAGGCCTTTGTTTCAATGGAGAAATCCTGCTAGAAGGTGATTTTTTTAATAACTATTATTCTCATTCTCTGCCTGCTTTGTTTTACCAACAAGGACATTGTGTGTGTGATTGTATTCTGGAGATGCTATGATTTTGCCAGGGTCAGATAATAGTAGACTTAATCCAATATTATCCAAAATATCACTTAAATTACAAATCAAGAATATGTATGTAGGAGAAAAAAATCAAATATATCCTTTCTATAGTGTTGGGAAACCAATGCAGGTAGCTCTTGACTTACAACCACAACTGAGCCCAAAATTTCTGTTGCTGGGACATTTGTGAAGTGAATTTTGCCCCATTTTACGAGCTTTCTTGCCACAGTTGTTAAGTGAATCATGTAGTTGTTAAGTTAGTAACTCGGCTGTTAAATGAATCTGGCTTCCCCATTGACTTTGCTTATCAGAAGGTCACAAAAGGAACCACATGACACTAGTTGGCTTTCATGAATAAGATGGGACTTGAATTCATGGTCTCCCACTTTCTAGTCCCGTGATGGCGAACCTATGCACACGTGCCACAGGTGGCACACAGAGTCATATCAGTGGGCACGCGAGCGTTGCCCTAGTTCAGTTCCAGCATGCATGAGCCTGCTGGCCAGTTGATTTTCAGGCCTTCCGGGCCCATCGGAAGTCAGCAAATGGGCTGTTTCCGGCCTCTGGAGGGCCTCCGTGGGGGTGGGAAAGGTCGTCCTCACCCTCTCCAGCCTCCTATAAAGGCTCTGGAGCTTGGGGAGAGCAAAAAAACGGGCCTTCCGGTCCCACCGGAAGTCAGAAAACGGACCATTTCCGGCCTCTGGAGGGCCTCTGGGGTGGTGGGGAAGACCGTTTTTGCCCTCCCCAGGCTCCAAGAAAGCTTTGGAGCCTGGGGAGGGCAAAAAAAGGCCTACTGAGCCCACCATGCCATCGCGGGCCAAAAGCAGGGGGAGCGCGGGGTGGGGCATGCGTGCATGCGCAGGGTGTGGGGTGCATTGAATTATGGGTGTGGGCACATGCGTGCTCCCCCGCGCTCTCCCTGCTTTTGGCACACAACGGCAAAAAAGTTCGCTATCACTGTTCTAGTTCGATGCCTTAACCACTAGACCAACTGGCTAAAATTTATCAAACTAACCAAATCTATATTCTTATGTAAGCCATCTCATTCATGACTTGTTTCTTGGCTTTATAGGGAGAGATCTTTTGGGATCTTAGAAGGTTGCATTCTTCTTTTTTGAGAGGAATATAGATGGCTAAATTTTCATTTGCTCTTATATTCTTTCCTTTTTACTATAATTTACTGAAACTTCAAGTTTGAGAGGAATATGGCTGGGAATGAAAGATAACATGAAAAATGTTGGTTTTGTCCAGTAACTGGGTAATAACAAATGCCACTTGGCCCCAACTGAAGATTATTTTTCCTAATAAGTATTAAATGTATTAATGTGGGGATACCATGTAAATGTAAAATGTTTAGCAACTGAGCGGCCTGTTTGTGGCAGCTGAGGAACAGCGGCTTCAACCCTTTTTGATGAAGGGACTGTTAAATAATGGTAACATCCAGATACGTTTTACATATGATGATCAATGTCTGCAATTGTTTTCCAAAATGGATTGGCTAAGAATAGTAATGTAACAAGATAGCAACAGCTGTTTAACAAAGGCATTGTTCCAGAGCCATTTGCAGATGACCTTGGGCAACATATTTAATGCCTTTAACTGTGCAACATAAGAAAACAACTCAAGCATTGGGAACTTTCAACCAATAATGGAAATATTATGTATGGGGAAGTATATTTTTATTATCTATACTGGTCAAAACTCAATCGTGTATATCTAATCTTATAAATCTGATGTCAGGCTCCAAAAACCAAGGAAGACATTCTGAATTACTTCAAAGCAGTTTCCTCTATTGTTCCTTAACCATCAACAGAAATCTTGCCCAACTAAAGCAAACTACTTGCATCATTAAAGATATATTCTCAGAATTTCCAGGGAGTTGCTCTTCCTCCCAACCAAGCTATCTAAACTTTGCTGTCTCTTATCCTCTGGAATTCAGCCCCTCCCTCCTTTGAATCCAGGCTACATTCTACCACTTCTGATGACCACAAGAGTCAATTCTCTTGACTAGCCCAAACTTAGGCATCTATGGATACCAGTAGACCAATGATGGCGAACTTTTTCGGCACCGAGTGCCCAAACCGGAATGTATGTGTGCGCGTGTGTGTGCACCGCAGCCCTGGAAACTCGAAGACCAGCTAGCCGACACACATGCCAGCTAGTCTTCAGGTTTCCAGGGCTCTGGCCCAAGCAAAGATCAGCTGGCAGGCACGCAGGCACCAGAAGTGGTATTCAGTAGGTTCTGACCAGTTCTGGAGAACCGGCAGCGGAAATTTTGAGTAGTTCATAGAACCGGTAAATACCACCTCTGACTGGCCCCGCCCCCATCTATTCTCTGCCTCCCGAGTCCCAGCTGATCAGGAGGAAATGGGGATTTTGCAGTAACCTTCCCCTGGAGTGGGGTGGGAATGAAGATTTTACAGTATCCTTCCCCTGCCACGCCCACAAAACAAGTAGTCAAAAAATTTGAATCCTACCACTGGCAGGCGCACGCCGGAAACCAGAAGAGCAGCTGGCGGCAGTATGGGTGCCCACAGAGAGGGCTCTGCATGCCACCTCTAGCACATATGCCATAGATTCACCATCATGGCTGTGGGCCAAGGATATGCAACATATGCAATCTTGGTCAGCCATCTACATTAGCTTCTGCAACTTTGTTTTCACCTTGACCATTCATCTCAGTAAAAACTAGAAGTAGTAAAGACCTCCAAGGTTCCTTCCAACACTGTTTTTCTGTTCTTCTGAGTTCAAGACTCAGAACACATAGTGTTCTCTCCAATGAAGTAAACCAAATAGGCTTACTTACTGCATTAAGTTATAATGGGATATGCTTTATTTTGCTTAGAGTGCTAAATGAAGCTATCCATTGTGATATATAAATGTAATATATTCTCCAAACCATGATGAATCAAACTTTGGTTTAGTAAAATATAAGTGGCCGAAAGCTGCCCAATGTGCTTAATTATAGCTGAATGGAGATTGGAATCTAGTTTTATTACCATATTTTCCTGAAAATAAGACCCTGTCTTATATTTTTTTTGAACCCCGAAATAAACTCTTGGCCTTATTTTAGGAGAGGTCTTATTATTTTGGGGCATGTGGGGCAGGACAGGGCTCCTCTTGCCATTTTACCTGATTTCAAGCTCTGCCTCCTTAACCCTAATCAGAGAAAATGGCGGAGACCGGCTGCGTATGCATTTAAATATTTTTGGGGAGGGCTTATTTTCAGGGGAGGGATTATTTTGGGGGAGGGATTATTTTCAGGGGAGGGATTATTTTCAGGGGAGGAATTATTTTCAGGGGAGGGCTTATTTGGGGAGAGGGCTTATTTTCAGGGGAGGGTTTATTTTCGGGGAGGGCTTATTTTCGGGGAAGGGCTTATTTTCGGGAAAACCCAATAGGTCTTAGTATAACGCTAACCACTATTCCATGCCTGCTTTTATCAATTCAGTGTCAAAAGGACCTAAAATATAAGAACAGCAAAGAGGTAAGAAGAACGCTATGTAGCCAAAACAACTTTAAATGTCTTGCTTCAATCGGGGGAGGCGGTCATCACAGACAGCAATATTCAATCCGTAATGTAGAAACTTCTTGTTGAAAGCCAGGTTCTAATTTAACAAATTTCCCTGTTTGGTCATTTTGAGCCTTTCCAAGACTTTGGAAAATTTTTCACTGCTCATGGCTACCTTGCCAGTGACACTGAAGGGATTTCATATTGGCAGGGAGAAACAAGGACTGTTTCTTTTCAGACAGCTGGTGGAAATAGCTGAAGAATGGGGCAAGGACATGCCTGGGGAGACAGCAGATGCTCCATGTGTAGGAAGGAAAACCACTCTCTTTGTTTCCTCGCGTGAGATATGACATTGATCACTGGGATCCCTTATTGCTTCATTTAAGAAATGTAAAATAAATACAGACCTGTAGTTTTCTGGAAGGTTTTTCTGTTTTTGTTTTTGAGAATGTAATTCTTTTCCTGGCCTCCCAAAAGGTGGTTATCTGAAGAGTCCTTGAGACAGAGAATTTGGTGTTTTTGTAAGATCACTCAGCTTTTATGTGCAACAGAGAGCCAGCGTTATTATCTAAATTAGACAACAACCAGTTCCAACAATATTTGTCAGTCTGTTCCTATTCTCACTCTTCCCCCAGTTCCTCCTGCCCAGCACAAAAGACTGATTACAGGACTTAATCCCTTCTTCTCTCCCATGTATAGGGGTATTGATTTTTTAAAAAAAACTAATAAAAGAACAGTTACTCCAAGCTGCAGAGTTTTCTGGCCTCCCACTGCAATTAGAAGAGAAACAGGAAGTGCAGTGCTTAAGTTGCCTGAAGCAGGAGTCTGGGCTATGGGCCAGGACTCAGCATGAGGATGACACCCAGGAAGAACTGAAAAAACCAAAGCAAACAGCCGTGCAAAGCTCTCTTTAAACAGGTCACCCAGAGTCCTGCACAAAGGCCTGAACTGGAAGATCATCATCCTGTATCCGAGATGCTTAACCTCATCCTCTACCATCTGACTGAGGACAACAATCTTCACTTGGCTGCTATGCTCTAATTTGAAATTAACTTAAGCTAGGGAAACCCTGATTCTTATAGACCAAATGCTTCCAAACATCTTCCAAGTTTTTTAGCCCTGGATCTATAACGCTAAACAGCAAAGAGCCGGTTTGATATAGTAGTGAAAGTGTAGAAACCATTCCTTGCAGGGCATGCAAAAGTTACAATGTAATGCAAAGCATGCAAAAATTGCAATATAATCCCTAAAAAAGGTTTCACGTGATTTGAGAAAACACACAAAAAATCCCAGATTCATCCCCTGTGAAGAGCAACTTCCGAGTTTCCCAAAAGCCATAGCTTGCATATGTGTAACACAGAGATCTCCAAACTTGGCAACTTTATGACTTGTGGACTTCAACTCCCAGAAGTCCTCAGCCAGCCAGGAATTCCATGCTGGCTCAGGAATTCTGGGAGTTGAATTCCACAAGTCTTAAAGTTGCCAAGTTTGGAGAGCCCTGGTGTTACACAACCTCCCTTATTTGTCTTACGGCCTTCCCCTATTAAACTGTTGCCTTCCCCACAAATGTTAACAACAGCTGACAATCACCAAAAAGCTGCCAGCCTCTGACTGAGTCTGTTGTGTGGATTAACTATGCTTATTCAAATAACCATGGTTTTTAAAAAAACGAATTCCTGTTTTAGAGCCATAAATCAACCAGAGCATTGTGTTGGTTGCTGGTAATCAGAAATTGATGTACATCCAGATCCCAGGTTTGGAACACTTTCTACTCTTGGGTATAAACTTATGGAGGTAGATTTGTAAAAGAGCCCTGGTGGCACAGCAGACTAAAGCACTGTTATTAACATCAGCTGCCTGCAATTACTGCAAGTTCAAATCTCACCAGGCTCAAGGTTGACTCAGCCTTCCATCCTTTCTAAGGTAAGTAAAATGAGGACCTGGATTGTGGGGGCAATAAGCTGACTTTGTATAAATATACAAAAGTATGAAGGCTATTGCTTAACGCATTGTAAGCCGCCCTGAGTCTCCGGAGAAGGGCGGCATATAAATCAATTTTTTTAAAAAAAGCATATAGGCATAAAAGCACTCATGCCATTATTATAAATACAGAGAAATTGATTCAACTCCATTTGTATACTTACAGCAATATTTGCCTTTCCAGTCATTGATTCATTCTGGGCCGTGGAAAAAAAGATAGCCATGCTTCCACTAATACCTTGACATGGATACCATTTTACTCATGCCATTAGGAACAACAAAATAAAATAACATTTTCTCAAAGAAACAGAGATTGGACAAGAGGAAAACTGTACGTTCCTCTTGATTAATTATAAAAAGAAAATAGAGCTGTATTCCATGTCAGCATTGGGGTCTTCTCATTTTGACCCCCAAAGACCACAGTACCTGGTACTTGTTTTGTTTTTTTAAGAATAAGTAACCATCGTCCAGACTTCTCAAAAGTGAAAGAAACAAGCTGGGAAGTTATGGCAAATATATGGACTTATAGTAGTCCAAATGTTAATGTCCAGTCCACCCAGCCATTCAGGGACAGGGTGGTCTATGTTGAAAAAAAATCAGACATTGGGCCGGTGTAAGCTCTTAATTGATGTTCGGACACGATGTGGTGGATATTTTGTCAAGGACCACCACAGTCACACTGTGGGGTGGAGATAAGAACCCATTTAAACAATGAGTCCTGGCAGACACCATGTTGGGTACGAATCCTGTTCAGAGTTGACCAATGCTGGCGAGGAAGGTCAAAACCTGGCACCTTTTGTGTAGGGTCATCTAAGTAATTGCCTGTACCTGAGCGTTCAGCAGCCCATTTGGCTTTCAACAGTGTGTTGATGTCAAAGTTGTTAGATAGCTGTTGAGCGAGTGTCAGAGAGGGCTTCCTGGATTTAAGCCTGCCAGTTGATAGATGAGGAAGGTGAGCATGCACAGCAGTGGTGGGTTTCAATTTTTTTTACTACCGGTTCTGCGGGTGTGGCTTGGTGGGCATGGCATGGCTTGGTGGGCGTAGCTTGGTGGGCATGGCAGGGGAAGGATACTGTAAAATATCCATTCCCACCCCACTCCAGGGGAAGGTTACTACAAAATCTCCATTCCCACCCCACTCCAGGGGAAGAATACTGTAAAATCTCCATTCCCTCCCAATCAGCTAGGACTTGGGAGGCAGAGAATAGATGGGGGTGGGACCAGTCAGAATTTTTACTACCAGTTCTCCGAACTACTCAAAATTTCCGCTACCAGTTCTCCAGAACTGGTCAGAACCTGCTGAAATCCACCTCTGATGCACAGGAAGAAGTGGGTTTCTCATAATTTTGTTGTACTCCTTCACTAAGGCTTCCTGCCTTTGTAGGGCTGGTGGTGCAATATGGCTCAAGATGGGGAGCCAGCAAGTAGGAGTAGATTTTATGCAACCGCTTATGATCCTCATTGTATGACCATCAATGCAGCCACGTATTATAATTCCTAAGAAACTCTTGAGTTTTCTGTGAGGTCAAGAGCAGAAGCAAAAAGACAATTTATTTATTTATTTATTTATTTATTAAATTTTTATACCGCCCCCTCTCCCGAAGGACTCGGGGCGGTGAACAGCCAAAATTAAAAACACACAATACAAATATTAAAATACATTAAAACAAAATTAAATTATCTTAGGCTTCTCCAATTTAAAACCCCGTTACCCATAAAATTCACCAATTAATTTTTTTTTTTTTTTTTTTAACCCAGCCCGGCTTGCTGAAATAAAAAAGTCTTCAGGGCCCGGCGGAAGGTCCGGAGGTCCGGGATTAGTCGTATCCCTGGGGGCAGCTCATTCCAGAGGGCGGGTGCCCCCACAGAGAAGGCTCTTCCCCGGGGGGTCACCAGCCGACATTGCCTGACAGACGGCACCCTGAGGAGACCCTCTCTGTGGGAGCGTGTTGGCCGGTGGGAGGTTATCGGAGGCAGAAGGTGGTCTCGTAAATAACTGGGTCCTAAGCCATGGAGCGCTTTGAAGATGAGAACCAACACCTTGAAGCGCACTCGGAAGACCACTGGAAGCCAATGCAGCTCGCGCAGGAGAGGTGTCACGTGGGAGCGCCATGCCGCCCCCATAAGTACCCGCGCGGCCGCATTCTGCACCAGTTGGAGCCTCCGAGTGCTCCTCAAGGGGAGCCCCATGTAGAGAGCATTACAGTAGTCAAGGCGGGAAGTAACGAGGGCATGAGTGACCGTGCATAGGGAGTCCCGATCCAGAAAGGGGCGCAACTGGCGTATCAGGCGAACCTGATAGAAAGCCCCCCTGGCCACGGCCGTCAAATGCTCTTCTAAGGACAGCCGTGCGTCCAGGAGGACACCCAAGTTACGCGCCCTCTCCGTGGGGGCCAATGTCTCGCCCCCAATAGTCAGCGATGGCACCAGCTGACTATATCGGGACGCCGGCAGCCACAGCCACTCAGTCTTGGAGGGATTGAGTCGGAGCCTGTTCCTCCCCATCCAGACCCGCACCGCCTCCAGGCACCGGGACATCACTTCAAGGGCATCGTTGGGGTGGTCTGGGGTGGAGATGTACAGCTGAGTGTCATCAGCGTACAGATGGCACTGCACCCCGAAACCACGGATGATCTCGCCCAGCGGCTTCACATAAATGTTGAACAGGAGAGGCGAGAGGACCGACCCTTGTGGCACCCCACAAACCAAGTGCCTTGAGGTCGACCTCTGCCCTCCAGCCAACACAGACTGCGACCTGTCGGAGAGATAGGTCAATGCTGGAGCTTGACGCTTTATTTTAGAATCTGATTGGTTAATTGATTGATTGATTGCCCTTAAGTTTGTATCAACTCTTAGTCTTCACAAGTAGATTTCTGCAGGACACACTGCTCCCAACTTGGTCCTTCCAATGGGGCATCCTGCTGTAATTTAATCCATCCATCTTGCTGCTGGTCATCATCTTTTCTTTCCTTCCACCTTTCCTCCAATTAGGTCTTTGTATAATATGTTCAAAGTAGAATAATTTGAGTCTAGGCCTTGGTGCTTTGAGGACAAATTCTGGCTTGATTTGTTCAATAATACATTTCTTTGTTTCCTTAGCTATCCATCGTATTCTCAGGAGTCTTCTCCAACACTAAAGTTCAACAGCATCAATATTATGCCTATCCTGCTTCTTCAAACTTAAACTTTTGCAATTATTACAGAATCACTGAAAAAAAAATGCCTGCATAAATCTGATTTCTTGGGCTATATAACTTAGTAGTCATAGTAATATTGCAGAAGCAGTAGTAGCAATAGCAGTATTTTAAAAGAATGGTTTTAAAAAAAACATTTGGGACATTGATTTTAGTGATTAATAGGGCAGGAGACAGATGCTGCATTGACTTCACATTAGTGTCAGGGGATCCAGAAAATTTGCTGTCTAATGCCTACTATTTTTACAAAAATTGATTTCCTAAAAATCTATTTCTTAATTTTTATGGTACATTTATGCTAACAATACTCCTCGCATTGCAGCTAAGAATTGTAACTGCAATATTCTTGTTCCTAGGATCCCAATGGAATGACTGACATTTAAATTACTTATGTTATCAAAACTAACAAACATGTGACATTCAGTGGCTGATGTAAAAAGGAGCACATTCACCTAATAATACTTTCCACATGGTGTTCAGTGAAGCATAGGCATTAGTTTGAAACAATCTGATTGAGTGATTGATGTAGGGCCTAGTAAAAATGAGATTAATTCTTGTTGAACTTTCTCTGGAATGGAGCTGCAGAGATCTTAGATTAACAGACCAATGGTATGAATGCTTAGTCATTATGTTCAATGGGGTATCGCACGGGTGTCAAACTCGATTTCATTGAGGGCTGCATCAGGGTTGTGTTTGACCTTGGGGGGGGAGAAGGGGATGGGGCCAGTGTGGGTGTGGCCAGATTGACATCATTCATGTCAGGGGTGCCTGTGATGGCCTGGGCGGGGTTTGGGGAATCCATTGTCTCCAGTGGAGGAAGGAGAGACCAGGGAGAGTGCCAAACCCTTGTCCTCCAGAGGAGCCTCTCCATCCCTCTCAGGCAATGAGAGGATGGCGGTGCAGGCTGTCCAGAGCCCTAGGCAGTGGAGGGCAAGTGCACAGCCTGGCCCTGAGCTCCCAAGGCACTGGGATCCCACAGTCCCGAGCTCTGTTTTTGGCTGCGACGGCCTCCTGCACCACTCTGCCAGTGAAAAGAGAGCTCAGGAGGGCCATGTGCTGCCTGCCCGAGCTCCATTTTCACTGGTAGAGTGCTGCAGGCGGCTGCCGCTGAAAATAGAGCTCCCAAGTTCCGTGCATGGCCCTCCTGAGCTCCGTTTTCAGTGTCAGAGGCACTGCTGGCCGCTCCTTCGATGTTTCAGGGCGGCTCCATGGGTCAGATCTAAGCACCCCGCAGGCCAAATCTGGCCCGTGGGCCTTGAGTTTGACACCCTTGGGATTTCGGATTCTCACTTTGTAGTCTTGGAATGAAAAACAGCTTAGATCTCTGTGAGCCACAGTATCGGCAGGGCAGCTGATTTGCATTTAAAACTCCAGCAGTAAGACCAGTGTTTTCTTTGCAATCCTGAGTTTCTGGGGAGCTGGAGTACAGTCCAATTCTGCATTTGTAATAACTTTTTCTTCCTGGATTTCAACCATTCTAAGAAGCTCTTCCCAGCCCAAGGTATTTAGAAGAAGGTGTCTGCAGCTCTTCTAATTGTGACATCTCTGCCATGAGTCATTCATCTGGAAACCCCCAGTGAGTCAGCACACCTACAATAATTGTATCACAGCATTTCCCATCGAAATGTTCCACCAAAACCATCTACCTTTTACTGTTTCCTTATTTTTCACTAAACTCTTAAGCTCTGCCTTTTCTTCCTTTCTGCAGATGATTGAAGAAGCTATTTCTGCTTGATTGGCTCCTAGAAGAACCTGTCTAACCATGGTTGATTTTCCCAATAACTCAAAATTTAAACTCAATCAACCCTGGCTGATTGAATATTTGGATTTGAAACTTCTTGGGATATCCAGGGCTGCTGGCTATACTGGGAAGTCAAAAAATATTTCAAAAGAAGGCAGTAACAAGCCACCAAGGTAATATTGCCAAAAAAAGTCAAATAGATACAGTCACCAGAAACTGAGTTCAGCTCAAAGGAATCTTTGTTATTATTATGTTGTAACTAATAGAGGAATAGAAAAATATCAGTTGCAGAACGTAGGTCAAATTGTATTAGTAACACTACCGTAGGTTTCATTTAACCTATAATAATCTTGCTTTAGATCCTCATTCTTAGTTATACTTTTTAAAATATAATTTTATTAAACTTTATTAAAATATAATTAACATTTCTTTAAAAGCATAGTTATTAATGTGTAATATTGTACATAAACTAAGTAATATAACTCTATGATAATTGCATTATAAAATATTATAAAAGAGAAATTGACTGTATTATATAGAAAGAACTACATAGTGGGGGAAAACAAAAGCAATGAAAAATCTTAGGGAAGAAAAACAAGCAAACAAACAAGAATAATAATAAGAAAGCTATGTTGTCCCTGGGAGAACGGCTAAAAACTAACTCAAAAAGGGGAGGGGGAAAAAACACCAAAAATGAAAATGAAAAATCTAATTCTAAACCTATATATTAAAGGAAAAAGAAAAAAACACAAATATATGAGATAATTAAAATTATATAAATTTGATCAATATCAACATTATGATTCTGTTTTCAAAATAACCAATGAAACCTAATCCATGTGCAATTATAATGTTACAACTTGCCTCTCTTTCAGTTGAAATCTAATTCAAAGATTGGGAACTGGCAAATTTAATTAAGGTGTCTTTTAGAGTCTAAGGCACAAGCATTGTTCATAAATTCTTCATAGATTGAAATATTCTAGATTTCTATCTGCCCGCCTGCCTGCTTGCCTGCATACCTGCCCACCCCATCCATCCATCCATCCATCCATCCATCCATCCATCCATCCATCTAACTACCGGTGTCTGTCTGTCTGTCTGTCTGTCTGTCTGTCTGTCTGTCTGTCTGTCTGTCTATCTATCTATCTATCTATCTATCTATCTATCTATCTATCTATCTACCTATCTAGTCAAATTTAGGTACCATCTCCTTACACTCAGAGTGACTCTGGGAACTGTATACTTAAAAGCATAAAAATGTATAAAATGCGATCCACCAGTAAAAAGAAAATTTCAAAATTATATTTCCGAATATAATTTGATATAACTTTGTCACATTAACATTTTAACCCTTAACTATCTTTCAAACACTTGGGTCACCACGGTGAGCTCTAACAAATAAGGAATGATAAATGGACACACTCATATGGTCAGCCCCATTAGGCAGACCAGACCATGAAATCAATTCCAGAGAAAGGTTAAAACTATTTTTATTGAGATTGGCTATAATAACAGAATCTTGGGAGTGTGATCGTGTTATACTTCCTCCTTCTTGTTAAACCGCAGACAATTAGGAAGGCCTCTTCCTGAGTTGCTTCTGAATGTTATCTTGTAATTCTGGATTTAAAAATGCATCAGTTTAGCTAGGTTTCTATTCCTATTCCTCATATTGTATCTCTGTCAAGATCATCTTCCTTAACTCTCTTTACATATGTACCATGCATAATGATATAATATCATAAGTCAGTTCAAAAGTTCAACCAGCTAAGACTTTCAAAAGTCTCTGTTGTTGACTGTCAGAATTCTCTGTAGCAACACAGTACATAAAATGCTTGATGTGTCCAATTTATGTTCCCCTAAAAGTGAATCCTGCTGAACTCAGTAGGACTCATATCTGAGTAAAAGATGTGCTCTGATAAAAATATAAATTAGGAAGCAAATTACTCACTCACCAAAGAGAGTAGCAGAGAATCAGAGGGGCTGAGTAAGGAAGCCATAGTAGCTACTGATACCAGCATGAATAATGTATAATTGTCAGGGCATGGTTCTCTCCATTCCCTCTGTTACATCTGGGAGGATGGCAGTAGGTTTGTATACATATGTCTCACTAAAATTTTACCCCACAGATGAATGGCTGGAAAAACTGATAGAATTAGCACAGATAGCTACATTAACTGCTTTGATCAAATCAGGATTAGTTGCAACTATTATGCAACTATTATTGGAGTAAAAGCCACAAATATGTGAGTGCAGCCATTCAAATATTATTTCATACACATAAAGAGCTGCTCCATCGGCATCAGTTCTAAATGGCAATACAGGTAGTCCTTGTTTAGCAGTCACAATTGCAACCAGCAACTTGGTTGTTAAGTTAAACATTACTAAGTGAAACCATGACTGTGCTTATGATCTCACCTCAGTTTTTTTTTTCACTTTATGGATTTGGAAGAATGCCTTAAATGTCAGAATTGGCCCTAAAGTTATTTTTTTATCACTGTTGGAACTGTAAATAGTCACTGTATGAGATAGTTGCTAAACGAGGACTACCTCAGGGATGAAATGCTCCTGGATCGGACCGGATCTCCCAGTCCGGTAGCAATCTTGGCCGGTGGTTCGGCGATCTGGTAGCGATGGTGGAGCAAAGCTCCACCCACCCACCCAGGTGTCATTACTTCCTGGTTTTAACAAGAAAGTAATGTGTTTTTTACCTTCTGCGCATGTGCAGAAGGTTTTGTGAATGCACAGGTTTGTGCGCACATGTGACGTGCGGCGCATGCGCTTCTGAACCGGTAAGGAAGGTAAGTAGATTTCATCCCTGGACTACCTGTATTATAGTATTATAGCTGTAGTATTTCAGGCTTGAAGCTCACTTGATATGCAATAGTGGTGAATATCTGTAGCTTAGGTGTAGGATGAGGGTGAAGGTTCATTTCCCAAGCTTGTGTGTTGGTTTCCAAATGTTTCGTTACCAGGCTAGGTAAGATC
This sequence comes from Pituophis catenifer annectens, assembly GCF_029215685.1. Taxonomy (NCBI): domain Eukaryota; kingdom Metazoa; phylum Chordata; class Lepidosauria; order Squamata; family Colubridae; genus Pituophis; species Pituophis catenifer. The sequence continues at coordinate 72,741,905 of NW_027256883.1, forward strand.
TTCAGCGGAGTTTAGGGGATGTCAATGTTCTTCTGGTTATAAGGGCTTCAGGAGTGGGTGTGTCAAGTGAGGGTCTTGCACTCGTGAACGCGCACAAACGTGCCTGAATCCCCAAAATGCAATGCACGCATGGCCCCTGAACAATCACCCGCCCCCAAGCAAGCATATGTGACCTCTGCGCATGTGTTTGTGTCCCCGCATGTACACGCCCCATGCATGCGCACATGCCTCCGTGCATGCAAACACGCCCTCCCCACATGCCTCCCCACGCATGCACGGCAGAAACCCAACAACCAGCTGGCCGAGTGGAGGCACGTGCACATGCGCAGCAGAGCTGAACTGGGGCAACAGCTTGCGTGCCCGCAGAGAGGGCGCTACGTGCCACCTGTGGCATGGGTGCCATAGGTTCACCATCATGGTTCTAGGGCTTTCAGAGATGGCTGTAAAAGTCCAGATAATCAGTAGATGGCAGTGAAGAGAAACTCCTTGCTGACATGCGGTGGTCAACCAGAGTACTGCAATCCTGGATTTGGCAGCCCTAATTTCCTCAGCAACTAGGTAAATGGCTATACAAACTTCTGTTCTGATGAAAGATTTAATGAATCTACTCAGTACATATGAATCATTATAGCAGTAAACACTACAGTCAGAATACAAGAACGGACATGCCGGGGGAGGATGAAGGCATGAAAAAGGTAAGGCTTATGGTGCAAATACACCGTGAACCCAAGAGATCTACAAGAGAATGTCAAGCTTTCGTTTGATTAAGGTGGTGGAAAAAAACACCATGTCAATATTGATACAAGAGCACGGCAATGTGTAACTGAGTGACTCATGCTGGATGTAGTCTTTCCCCTTGCACTTCCTGCTCAGCTAACTCTAGGCCTCTACAAATTGACCTCCTACCTCAATTATTCCAGCCTTTGGAAGTCTGTGAAAGTATAAACTTGTGTGTGCTTCAGAGGAAAACCTTTAATGACGCAAGAAAATGGACGATAGCCATGGAGCAAAACAGCCTGAGAGCACCAGGATATGGAAATTTTTACCCAGTTCTCCTTTTGTTCTAGGTCATAATGTTCTTGGATTATGCAGGACTGACAATTTCACCTAGCACTGGTACTGCTGAAGCTGTATAGCTGTGGCTCATATTAATCTGATCAATGCAGTCATGCCTACATTTTCAGAAGTTTGAATTGGTGTCATCAAAGAGCTGGGATACTCCTTTTTCAATTTATTCTATAACTTAGTTTTCTTTAAATCCGGTATGCATAGAATAGATGAGGAAATGCATTCTAATTCTCTAATAGAGTATTTCAGAAAAAGTCCTGAAAGGCAGCCTTTGAGAGATTAGCATACTCAGATATTCACCAGCCATTACAGGTAGTCCTCGACTTCAGACATTCGTTTAACGACCGTTCGAAGTTACACCGGCACTGAAAAAGTGACTTATTACTGTTTTTCACACTTAACGACTGTTGCAGCATCCCCATGATCACATGGTCAAAATTCATGATCAAAATTCGGAAGCTTAGCAACTGCTTCATATTTATGACGATTGCAGTGTCCGAGGGTCACCTTTTGCGACCTTCTGACAAGCAAGTTCGGTGGGGAAGCCAGATTCACTTAACAACCGTGTTACTAATTTAACAACAGCAATGATTCACTTAACAACTGTGGCAAGGAAGATTGTAAAAATGGGGCAAAGATCACTTAACAAAGATCTCACTTAGCAACAGAAATGTTGGGCTCAATTGTGGTTGCAAGTCGAGGACTACCTATATAGTGAAAGGTATATAATAGAAAGGAAGAGAAGTAAAAAACTGTAAACTCTACACAGCCAGAGGTGTCTAGTTGGAAAAAGCTAATCTATGGCCATAGCTGGACATTATGATTGATTGATGGCTCACAAGGCTAAATGTAGCCTTGCCAAGTCTTATCCTCCTTCAACTTTCTCCAGGGCAATGTAACACATAAGAATCTCATGTAATGATTAAACAATGTTAAATTAAGTTCGGAGATTTTCTATTCTCTGCTCCAGCTCTAAATCATGTGGCTTTCCAAAAAGAGGCATTTGATATAGGTAGTCCTCGACTTAACAACCACAATTGAGCCCAACATTTCTGTTGCTAAGTGAGACATTTTTAAGTGAGTTTTGCCCCATTGTACAACCTTTCCTGCCACAGTTATTAAGTGAATCCCTGCAGTTGTTCAATTAGTAACACGGTTGTTAAATGAATCTGGCTTCCTCATTAGATTTGCTTGTCAGAAGGTTGCAAAAGGTTGACCTTATGACCCTGGGATGCTGCACACTGTCATAAATATGAGTCAGTTGCCAAGAATCTGAATTTTGATCAAATGACCAGGAGGATGCTGAAATGGTCGTAAGTGTGAAAAACAGTTATAAGCCACTTTTTTCAGTGCTGTTGTTAACTTCAAATGGATGCTAAACAAACTTGTAATTTGAGGACTACCTGTATTGCTTTTGGGAGGGAGTTCCTAGAACCCTTACAAGAATAAAAGAAATTGGAATTGAGAAAATCTATCAGGGTGCAGAATCATTGATCTGCCACATATAAGCATGCTTTGTGTATGATGATAGTTGCAGTCCAACTGCCTTCATCAAAAAACAGATGACTACTGTTTTTGGGATCATTTTATGTGATTATTTATTGGGCATAAAGAATTGCCCAAAGAAAACCACTTAATTCTATTATGTTCTGTAAAATTAAGTTGGTCCATGCTAGTGGTGGGTTTCAAAATTTTTTACTACCGGTTCTGTGGGTGTGGCTTGATGGGCATGGCATGGCTTGGTGGGCATGGCAGGGGAAGGATACTGTAAAATCTCCATTCCCACCCCATTCCAGGGGAAGGATACTGCAAAATCCCCATTTCTTCCTGATCATCTGGGACTTGGGGGATAGAGAATAGATGGGGGTGGGGCCAGTCAGAATTTCCACTACCGGTTCTCCAGAACTGGTCAGAACCTGCTGAAATCCACCTCTGGTCCATGCCAGCGTTGAAATCCGGCTGGATCTATCCAGCTCACATGAACCGGTAGCGCAGTGGTGGGAGCTCCGCCCACCCACTGAGACGTCATTACGTCCTGTTTTTGATCCTCTGCACATGCGCGCTCACACTCCCAAACCAGTAGAGAAGGTAAGTGTATATCACCGCTGGTTCATGCCACAAAATCCCATTATCTTTTACATGTGAGGTTTTGTTCTGCAAAACTCAATCTTCCTGTATATTTTGAAATACTTCTCCTTTCATCCCCTTGACATCTGGACTAGCTAATATATAATCGAGACTATAGACTACTTGATATATTTTTTTAAAAAAATCAAGGCTTATTTATTTTTATTTTTATTTATTTCTATATGTCGCCTTTCTCCAGAGACTCAGGGCAGCTTACAATGCATTAAGCAATAGCCTTCATACTTTTGTATATTTTATACAAAGTCAGCTTATTGCCCCCACAAACTGGGTCCTCATTTTACCCACCTTAGAAAGGATGGAAGGCTGAGTCGACCTTGAGCCTGGTGAGTATGTTTATGAGTAACATAAACATAAGTATTGCTTTGAACTGAAGTGATTATATTGAGACCTCAAGGCTGAAACTTTACTCGATATGATGAATCAGTGAAAGCTGTCATAACAGTTTAAAATGCCTGAAAATTAATTAGTAAGAAAATAAACTCTGGAACAAATGAAAATCCTGTAGTTCAGTATAGATGCTAGAGCAATAAAACTCAAGTATGTGGGACTTTAGAAATAATAATGCTAAATGACGGACAACCTAAAAAAAAATCAACTTAATTCATTTCTCACTTGTACTGGAAACTAAGGACTATTTCAACATGGAAGACTCATTGATAATTTTTGAGTCTTGGAAAGAATTAGTTTTTTCAACCTTGGAATTTTCATTGTAACGCATATCACCAAACTATAAGATTTTAGACATCAAGATGAGATACTAGTGTTACTTACTTATGTTTATGTTCACATAAAAAGGTTTAAAAGCTCATGTAGAACTTGAACAAAACCAATTCTCCCAGAGCTGCTGGGAGTCACCCTGTGTACAAATGGAATTACAGTAAATCAGTCAGTGAGTGAGTGAGTGAGTGAGTCAGTCAGTCAGACAGACAGACAGACAGACAGACAATCTTATTCAGAAATACTTCCTAATGAGTTCAGGATTCAGGAAAATGTAATATTCATCTTAATTAATACATTTCACAAATTGATTTTGAACTGAAGATTTGCTCACATCACAAGGATGGGAATTTACTCCCTAACAAATGTGCTAAAGAATGCCAACTTTTGTTTCATGTTATAAGGAATAACCTGTCTAACATCCTGAACTGAAAAGATCCATGATTGTGCCTGCTTTTCAACTTTTTAAAAGGATCACAGGAAAGCTATGTTTTTATTCTGCTGTCTGTTATTATTTTAACTGAAACTTTGCTTTCAAGAAAGACTTCTTTGAAGCAAAGGCACCCAGTAATTTTGGCCTAGAAAGCAAACTCATAGAGCATAGAATAGTTTTTCTTTGATTGGTATTCAAGTTCTTGAAGCAAATTCCTTGTTTTTATTCAGAAACAAGTTGACAGCTTTTCAACACTGATTTTTTTTTAAAAAAAATGATTTCCAAAATGGATTTGTGTATATGAAAAAAAGGGGAATCTGTTTCAGTTATGTGCAAACATTTTTATTAATAATAGGAGTGCTTTATATCAACAAATTTACATTCAATACTAAAATTAAAACCATCCATTATGCCAATAGATTAATTTATGTACTATAAGAAAGGGTTTAAAGTGTCAGCACTGATGTAGAAACATATTACCAACACCATTAAAGTTTCATCTCTGTCTATCATGTGTATTTGTGTATGTGTCTGTCTGTCTATCCATCTATCTATCCGTCTCATACCTTTATATAAGGGGTTTTTATTGGTGTTCTGACAAACCTAATAGTCTTGAAAATAAATGATTATAACAGTCAATTAGACTAAAACATGTATATGTTGCATGTTTCATTTTCATCCAGAGTTAATGAGTGTTGACTTGGGTTAATTTTTTTTAGATTTAGTATTAGTAGATTAATTAATTGCTCGATAGTATTGTGAGTAGTATAATGCCAACATAATAAAGGCTGTGGTCCTGTATCATTTACTTAGGGGTAAGCCAGACTGATTTCTGTGTAGATACGCGCTGTAGCAAAAAGAGAGAAAAAGCCAATCACTTTGCTTAAAATTAATGATCTATCCACAAATCAACAATGCTATTGGCACTGATTTGGAAGCAATGAATTGAAACAGGACAGGAATTGACAATGGAGATAACTAATTCCATGCTGGCATTGTTTTGTGCTGACTCAAAGATGAGTCAAACACTTTCACTTAGTAGGGGGAAAGCCCCAGTGAAGTTGGCATCACTCGGCTACTAGCTATTTCCCCACCGATCATGACCCGCTGACAATAAGCCAATGCTGATACATCACGACATGTAAGAAATGGGATTTCCTGGCCCTACATAGAACATACCTTTTAGCGTGTTTCCTCTACCCGTATGGCCTTTGCTCTGTTGTTTTAATTGGAGAGATGCCAATGTTCAGGGGTGAAATGTTCCCGGTTCTGACTGGATCCCCCGATCCGGTAGTGATAAAGGCAGGTGGTTCGGAGAACCGGTAGCAAAAATCCCTGCCCCCCCCATGCCCAGCTGAGCTGCACAGTCATCAGAGGCTTTTTTAAAAAAAAATTTAAAAGCATTTTTTCTACAACCTCTTCGGCCGAAAAAAATGCTTTTAAAAGTAAAAAAAAGGCCTCTGATGATCACGCGGCTCAGCTGGGATCTTCAGAGGCTTTTAAAAGCATTTTTTCTCCAACCTCTGAAGAGGTTGGAGAAAAAATGCTTTTAAAAGCCTTTGACGATCCCAGTTGAGTTGCCTGATCGACAGAGGCTTTTTTTCTTTTAAAAGCCTCTGATGATCCAAGCTGAGTTGCCTGATCGGCAGAGGCTTTTAAAAGAAAAAAAGCCTCTGCCGATTAGGCAACTCAGCTGGGATCGTCAGAGCCTTTTGAAAGCATTTTTTTACAACCTCTTCGCCGAAGAGATTGTAGAAAAAATGGTTTTAAAAGTAAAAAAAAAAAAAGGCCACGCCCACCCAGTCACATTACCCACCACCACCAAGCCATGCCCACAAAACTGGTAGTAAGAAATTATAGATTTCACCACTGCCAACGTTTATTCATGTTTCTTAAACCCAGGTCAGGAAGAAGTTCTAAAAATATTAGTTATGATGCCATCATGCAAATCTCAAGATCTGTTGATTAAATACACTTTTAATTCGACCCCAAGATGGAACAAAGGTTGTCTGCTTTTTTTTTTAAGTGTTTCATTTCAATTGTCCTCTTCCGCATAGATCCTGAATCCTAGTTAGCATTTCTCAAACCTGAGGATGAAGACAAAGCAGAAAAAAAATAGGTGGGTTTACAAAACTTTGTGGTGTGGCAGAGCTCAGCAAGAATCAGATAAAAAGTAGCTGAGATTTGTCTGCCAAGCACGAGTAGCAGTACATTCAGAACTTCAGTTTGCCCTTATTCCATATGTTCTTTATTCATACTACTCCTTTGTTTATGAATATACCTTCTTATCTGGTAGTTTCAGTGTTTGTGTGGTAGGGAATGATTAACAAGAACATAAAAAAATCAGCAGCAAGATAATTTCCAAAGTGACTTATGGAACAGGTAAAAGGTAAAGGCCAAAGTACAAACTTAATTTAAAGCAAGTATGTAGAGCCCTTGGAATATTGCTGAATGTCAGTTCTTAGCATTTATCACAATGGTGGAGGAGACTGTTGGGATTTGTAGTTGATCTTCAAAATATTGCAAGTTTTCCATCAGTGTTTAAAGAGATAAGTATCCCAATGAATTGTTTTTTGCGCAATTTAGATTACAGCCACAGAGTTCCCAATTTGGACTGGAAATCCAGAAGGGGAACAAAGGTTTTCTACATTCTCGCTATATATCATATTCCTGTGTCCTATTCCAAATTCAGTTCCCTGAGCTGAATTTTATAGAAAAAAGTATCATTTAGCTCTTCTCCCAAGACAAATGTATCCATTTAAAATTACACAATACCAACCTTTTTAAAAAGGGAGTTCTATCTATGTACTCTTATTTCTTGTGGTAAAATATTTTTGTACGAACATGGATATTACAAAATGAAATAATATACAGCCACTTCCCAACCTACGCAACCTAAGAAAATGTTTCTATTCTATTTTTGCTAAATTGGATATTAATCCACAGGCCGCACCACATATGCATAATGCAGATGTGGCATAGGTAAGCATAATGCATAAACCTAAAAATGCAACACTTCAACAGCCAACATGATATCCCAAATGCAAATCAAGTGACCTGGCAGACAGCAGGTCTTCTCTTTTCGCTTAGGCAGAGCAGAGAAGTACGTCATATTGCTTGGATGTTGATTTCACTTACTGATTCATTTAAAAGATGAAATTATATCCCCGAATGTGTGACGCTTAAAAATCAATAGAGAGCTGAAGCTTTTAACCTCAAAACTCTCCAAGCTCTATATAGGAGGTCTGACCAGAGTTGATCTAGGAGTAAACATTCCACTGTTAAAGATAAAGGTTTCCTGTCAGTCTGCTGTGGCCCCGCCCTCTGAGCCTGTCCCATCGGAGGAAGAAAGCTCCGAGCATGAGGAAGAGGAGTCAGCCAGGCCTCCCTCTCCAGGCCCCTCCCCTCTGGCATTGTCTCAGGTGCCGGCCGAGGGAGAGGAGATCAGTAGGGAGACAGGTGGCTCGGATCAGAGTGACGAAGAAACATCATTCCTGGACGCACGCCTCCGAAGGCGTGATAAACGTTTGCAGCAGCTTAGGAGGCGTGCTAGGGATTAGAACTGAGTCACTGGACCACACCCCAGAGACTATATAATAGAGGGTGGTGGTCAGGGATCCTTGTGACGAACAAAGCAAACCTTGAATAGTCACTAAAGCCTGGTCTGGAATTGCTGAGAGAAAGATTTCTTGTTGGACATTTGGACTCTTGAGTATTTATCTTTCTGTTTTACTGTGAAAATAAAGGCACTTGGCAGACGGTGTGTCTATCGCTGCCAAGTGGGAGATAAAGAAACTGGGTGCATTCCAAAGTGTTTCCTTAACCCTCGGCTGGCTGTGTTTGTGTGTGTGTGGGTACGGGGACAGATCACAGTCATATCCAACTCTAGGGCATGATGCTCATCTCTGTTTCTTTGCCGAGGAAGCCAGTGTTGTCCAAAGACATTTTCTGTGGTCATGGCTATACACCAAACCTGCACAAACCACTGTTACCTTCCCATCAAAGTGGTGCCTACCTATTAATCTAGTTGCATTTGGCTGCTTTCAAACTGCTGGGGGGGTAAGAGCTGGGGCAAGTAACAGGAGCTCACCCTGTTGTGCAGAGCTTAGATCGCGAACATGGACTGCCAGCTCTCCAGCTGATAAGTTCCGCTGAGCCATTGCACCCCTGATTCCCCAATGTTGGGTAAGTGCAAATCATAGAAAGAAAGGAGCTGCTGCAGCATGAACATGCCCTTGTCTTCTACACACTTTGATGTTCTCACCCATTCAGGAAAATGCCTGACAAAGAAAAGTGGGGCCTCTTTAGTAGGATTACCCCGAAATTGGGATTCAGCTGTGACAATCTCAGTGATTACATTGTATTTTTACAGACATAGGTCTAAACTGTAATGCTGTTAAGATAAGCTTCAAAAGCAGGGGTGAAATCCAGCAGGTTCTGAGAGGTTCTGGTAGTGGAAATTTTGAGTAGTTTGTGGAACCGGCAAATACCACCTCTGGCTGGCCCCAGAGTGGGGTTGGAATGGAGATTTTGCAATATCCTTCCCCCAGGACAGGGGAGGGAATGGGGATTTTGCAATATCCTTCCCCTGCCACGCCCACCAAGCCATGCCCACCAAGCCACACCACGCCCACCAAGCCACGCCCACAGAACCGGTAGTAAAAAAATTTGGATTTCACCAAAAAATATACGAAATCTTCAATATGACTATTAATAGAGAATGTTCTTTGTTATGACAAGCTTCCATCGTTTTTTGTAAACAACGAAACCTTTTAAATCTTTAAATGAGCAAAATATTGGATGTAGCAAAATATATAAATAGCAAAATATTAGATATTGCTTTATATTGTGCAGAATTTGGCATTTCTGAATGCAATATTTGACTTTCTTTGGAACATGGTTTTTCTAATTAGTCCCCAATATGCACCATCTGGCTTTGAACTGCATTTTGCACTACTGGATTCCTATGTATTCGACAGATCATTTTTAGATCTGTCTCAAATTCCTACAAATGGAGAGAAAATGACATTTACAGCTCAAGCACATAATATTCTTACTGAGTTCAAGAGGGTTCCTTCCCAATTAACTGCTTAGAAATTGCAACCTTATGCTATTTTTTAGATAATTATACTGTATATTTCTTTTCCCATTTCACAAAGCAGTTCCTGTCTACTGAATTATTTTTTTTCTCTGCTAAGACTCCAGCTTCTTTTGCCAGAATAATAAAAATTCCCAGTGTCCTTCAGATGCTCTCCCAAAATTGGAAACTCCAGGCTTGTTTGATTATCTATAATTCCTACTCAACATGAGGTCAATGACAGTGTTGTGAGAAGCTGATTTGTTCCTCCCTAGTTGCGATTTCTGTTGCAATGCAATTTGTATAGCAGAAGCACCTATTTTTTTAATTTTATTTTTTTAAATTTTATTATTTTTATTTGTAAAATGTATTTTATTTGCCATCCTACTACATGGTAGGATGCTAAGCAGCTTACGATATTAAAAGATAAAATTATATGCAGCCCATTCAAATTAATTAAGCCAAACTTCATTCCCAGGGAAACTCTATAGCAGTTTTCTCCAACCTTGTGCCCTTTTGGATACATTGAGCCACAAATCCCATTATTCCACATGTCTAGAGGTATGGCAATCCATAGATTAAAATATCTGCTAATGAGAATTCTAAGCCGTTTTGAAAGCACAATAGATATATGGATTTGAGGGAGGGAGGGAGGCAATTGAGGTAGACCTCAATAGCATAGCATTATATTGGCTTCTGTTATAATATGTGCTATTGTTAGGTTTTAAATTGTTCTTAGCTACCAAGAGTCACAGGATGAGATGGGTAACCATATACATGCTGGTTGCAGAATTCTGGAAGCTGAAGTCTTAAAGTTGCCAAGGTTGGATATTCCAATATACATCTTGTTGTTGTTGTTGTTTTTTTAAAAAAACCTCCCTTTTTATGATCCTGTAGTCCAGGGGTGGGTTCTACTTACCTTTAATACCGGTTCACATCACATCCGCAAATCACCTGCACATCGCATGTGCAGATCACCTATGATGACGTCCGAGTCAGTGGGCGGAGCCTCCCACTGGTTTTACTACCAGTTTTTGCGAACCGGTCCAAACTGGGGGCAACCCACCACTGCTGTACTCCCTTAACTTGGATTAGACTCGGAGTGATTGGAATGGAGCTGAGAGTTCACTGGCCCGATGCCCTTCCTGATGCCTATGTGAGGAGATATTTTTTCTTTGCACCCTGGGAAAGAAACAACTCCTGCTACCTAAGATTAAACTCTCAACCTTCCGAGTGGGAGGTGAGCATCTTCACCACTAGGCCATCAAGCCGCTCAATATACATTTCTAAATATATTAAAGCAGATACATTAAATAAATATATTTATTTAAAAGATAATGAATATACTCTTTTAAATAAATAAAAATTTGGGGCTGCTTTTAGATGGCGCTATTTCTATTTCTCTCCAAGAGAAGATTGCTCTGTTCTTCAGTTTGCACCTCTTGACCTTAACATGCTGAGAACATGGCTGGGGAAACCAAGAAGGCACCAGGGCTCCTCTGACAGACAAAAAAGTGGACATTTATTCAGTGCCCTGAACTCTGGCAGGTTTTTTTTTTTAAAGAACAGAAATTTCTGTCTTACCTGCTTTACAGAAAAAGGGAAATGATTAGGATTGTGCAGCACTTCAGGATTCAATGAGGAAAAAGTGGTTTAGAGTAGGGAGAATTGGCCATAGGTCTCTACAGCAGGGCTCTCCAGACTTGGCAACTTTAAGACTTGTGGACTTCAACTCCCAGAGTTCCTCAGCCAGCCTTGTTGCGTATTTTTGAGGATCAGACTCAATAAAAGATTCAGGAACGAAGTATTCAAACAAAGCACTATTTATTTACAGTAGGCATTCTATATTCTCTGAATGATCGTAGATAGAAGCAAGGAAGGAGGTGCATACATCCCCTTTTATATCAATGAGGCAGAGTAAAGGATGGGAGTGGTTACATATGAATATATTAAGGAAGGAAGAATAAATTAACCCCTGATACCCTGTGTATGTACATTTTCCCCATTTGAGAATAAGGCATTTACTTGTGACAAATCCCCCTCTAAATGCCGATTCGATATACAACAATAATTACATTCAGATTCAGAACAATATAAGACTTGTAGTTTTGAAGTTAAATATTTATGTTGTTTAGATTGCAAAGGCTTAGTCAATATATCAGCTATTTATTCTGATGTTTCGCAATGAATGGCCTTAATGAAACCATCTTGAGATAATTGCCTTACATGTTTGAATTTGATATCTATATGTCTGGATCTTTGACCAATAGCATCAGATCTAGATATCTCAATAGCAGCTTTGTTATCTTCATGTATGATAAATGGTAATGAAGGATTTTTCCAAACATCTGATAATAAATCATTAAACCATACTAGATTATTGGAGGCTTTAGACAAGCAAACATATTCTGCCTCGGTTGTTGATGTGGCTACTAAATCTTGTTTTCCAGTACACCAGTAGACTGGACAATTATTAAGGAAGAATATATAACCTGAGGTACTTTTTCTGCATTTAGTATCACCTGCCCAATCCGCATCAGCGTAACAAGTGAGGATGGGCTCTTTAATATTATTGGGTTCCAGTAGTAGGCAGAAGTCTAAGGTGTTCTTCAAATACCTTAATATTCGTTTAATGGCTTCCCAGTGATACATTAAAGGTTTACCAACATATCTGGATAACAGATTGAGGGGTAAAGCAATATCAGGTCTAGTCCAATTAGATATATACAAAAGGGAACCAATAACTGATCTGTAAAGTGTATTATCTTTAAATTCAGGGGATGATTCATCCATGTTTCTTAAGAAATCAGCTTGCATTGGAGTATCACAAGTTTTGGCATCATTCAAATTACATTTGTTCAGGAGTTCTATAATTTTATCTTTTTGAGAAAGTTTAAATCCTTTTTTAGTTTTACTGATTTGAACTCCAAGATATTTGTTTACTTTTCCTAATATTTTTAAAGAAAAATGTTCATTTAGTTTTGTTACAAATGTATCTCTTTTCTCTTTATGTTTACCGATATATAAAATGTCATCCACATAAATTAACACAAATTCTAATGAGTCACCTTCCTTTTTAACAAAGAAACAATTGTCAGCAGTTGTGGCATTGAAATTCATAGTTTTGAGTACGTTGACTAAACATTCATACCAACGTTTGCCAGATTGTTTTAGTCCGTACAAACTTTTATTCAATAACCAAGTTTCATTTTTGTTTGTGTATTGGCTATGAGGTGCTCTTACATATATCTCTTTATCGAGCTTTGCGTGTAAATACGCTGTCTGTATGTCATATTGAAAGACATCAAGATTAAGTGCAGATGCTATGACTAAAGCTGTTTTAACACTCTCAGTCCTTACTGTGGGAGAGTATGTGTCTGTGTAATCCTCAGGATATTTTTGAGTATAACCTTGTGCAACTAATCTAGCTTTATATAATGTGTTACCTTCTTCCAGATTTTTAATTTTGAATATCCACCTGGTGCCTATAATAGTTTTGTCCTTAGGTGCAGGAGTAGGTGTAAATACATTTAACTCTCGCAAACTGTCCATCTCTTTGGCCATAGCTGATTCCCATTTTTTTCTTTCTTCAATGGGGAGCTTTAATACTTCCTCGTATGTGTTAGGTGTTGATGTTTCATTATTCAAGCGCATTATGTAATCTTTATATTTACTTGGCACCTGATTTCTGTTAATCTGATTGTTTTTTCTGGTTTGCTATCATTATCGTGTAGATATCTTGCCTCCTTTTTTGTTAATGAATCTGTTTTTATTCTGGGGTGACTATTTGTCCATGTTTTATTTTTGTTTTCATGTGCATTGTGATTGAGTTCTTCTCTATCTATTTTGTCTTGATGTTCAGTGTCTGTTTTTGTAGTTGGGAATATCTCATTAAGATGTATTTTAGACCAATTGGCCTGTTCATGAAATACAGCTGTTCTAGAAATTATGAATCTGTTGTTATTATCAATAAATCTGTACCCTTTTGTGCCTGTTTCGTATCCCATGAATCTAAGTCTTCTGGATACGTTTTCTCCTTTACGCCTCAGTTGTTTTGGTATGTGTACATCCGCTGTGACTCCAAAAATGTGCATGTGTGTTATTTTGGGTTTTCTATTATACATTAGTTCATATGGCGTTTTGTTTACGATGCTGGACCAAGTTCTGTTTTGAGTATAATTGGAATATAGTAATGCTTCTGACCAGAATTGTTTTCCTAAGCCAGCATCTTCTAATGTACATCTAATCATGGTTTGTAGTGTCGAGTTCTTTCTTTCTACCACTCCATTTTGGAATGCAGAGAAAGGGCTAGATGTGAAGTGTAGCATTCCTTTGTTTTTTAGCCATTGGGAGAATTCTTTTGACATGAATTCAGATCCCCTGTCTGTCATGATTTGTTTTATTTTAATATTATGTTGTGTTTCTACACGTTTGTAAAACTCTTTAAATTTTTGAAATGTTTCATCTTTGTGTTTCAAAGTATAGACAAATCCATAACGACTATAGTCATCTACAATAGTTAGAAAATATTGTTTTCTATATGTGATTGATGGGTTAATGGACCAACTAGATCCATATGTACCAGATCAAAAATGTGATTAGTTGATCTTGTTGCCTTTTTTGGCTTGGGATTAGTTCTGAGTTTTGAGGACTTACATACTGAGCATTCCAAATAATTTTTACAATTTTTTATTTTAACACCTTCAGCATGTTCAATCATTTTTTGTACTACAGGAAAACTAGCATGTCCCAACTTTCTATGTAATATGTGTGCACATTCATCGTGGATTGGTTTTCCAATTGTAGGTTTTTTGTTATTGAGTGTGTCATTAATAGATGTGTTTTTGTGATTGTGATTTGTTTCATGTTCCTCATTATCACTATTGCTATTGTTTTCATTTTCTATGCTAGTGTCATCTTCCATGTTTGAATCAATATTGTGTAGCCATTTTTCTTCTGTGACTAAATATGGTAGACCCCCTTTGATAACCACACTACCCAAATTTGTTTTGTTTTTCTCTAGTGTTGCTTTTCCTTTTGAGAATACTATATTTATGTCAGAATCTCTATTTAGTTTTATTGCACTAAGTATGTTATGAGGTATTTCTGGTATTAATAATACCCCCTCTATTTTCCCTAGACCGGGTAAGTTTACATTTCCTCTACCAATAACTTGGACCTTTTCTTGATTGGCTACCTTAATAACAAATTTATCTTCTATAAAGGAAGATAATATTTTTTTGTCATGTGTTGTGTGATTAGTTGCCCCAGAATCAATGAGCCAAGCATTATCCCTTGAATCCTGTATGTTAGTTATATTATGTTTATCTAATCCATTTAATGATCCAGACTTCCTATCTCTTGAATTATCTCTGCCCCCTCTATGCTCTCTAAAATTAGGTGAGTTTCTATATCTATGTCTATCAATAGACGATTGTCTGTTATGATATCTGCTTCTATAGTCATGTTTTTGTCTTTCTCTAAGAAATTTAGGACAATCTCTTCTACAGTGTTCTTTGGATCCACAATTATAACATTCAATAGATTCTCGGTATTTTTCTTGAAATACCACTCTCTTACTTTGTCTATGTTCTATGTGTGTATTACAGCAGCTTCTTCTTAAATTATCTTCAGCTATTAGCTTATTTGATAAATTTTCTATGGATAAGTATCCCAAATTAATTGTGTCTAAATGTGATATGTAGTTATCCCACGATGGGTCTAATGAATTAATGATAACACTTTTCATTGTCTGATCTGAAATTATTTCTCCCCTTAAATGTAGCTCTGCTCTGATTTTGTTTAGAGATATCAAATGTTCACTTATAGTAACCCCAGGTTTTATCCTAGCTGAGAAGAAATCTTTAGACATTCTTGTAGTGGTTGCTACACTTTCACTATGAAACAATTTAAACATGCAGTGAATAATCTCTGAGACAGTCAAGTTATGCTTAATACTATGGTACATAGCAGGAGATATACTAGATATTAATAAGTAGAATGCTCTGTGGTGTAGGCAGTCCAATTTTAGAGTCCAAGGCCTTTTGGGGGGGTTAGTTATAAAGAATAATAAGTTCTCTTTTAGAAAAACAACCTGAAGTTGTTGACACCATTCCTGCAAGTTAATACCATCTATTCTCAGTTTTGGGAAATCATTGGGCAAGTTCTCAATATTATTTGTTCCATTACTTACAACTGGAGGTTGTCCATGATCTTGTAAATGTTGATAGTTGCAGAAAGGTGTGGGTATGCTTGCAATGAGTCTGAATGGCTCTCTCTGTTCTTCATGTCCTCTGTAGTTGTTTGTGTGTGTTTGCGCGTGCGCGTTGTTCATTTCTCTTCCGAAGCTGTCAGGTGAGGTCCTCATTGCTGTAGCTCCCTCGCAGTGCTCTTCCTCCGACGACTCGGTCTCTGACTCGATCTTGGGCGTCCAGGCAATGACCGGTGTTTGCTTGCTTACTTGTCTTCTTTCTATTCTTCGATCATCAGCTTCCGTTGATTTCTTTGTGATTTTTAAATTTGGGCCAAACGTTGTGAATAGTGTTCTCATGGCTGATTCGACTTTTAGTTCAATAGGGGTTTTTTCCGTGTCTGTATCAGATTCTTCTGAAGAGTAAAGTTTTTCTTTTTTCTTTTTTATTCTGTGTAGGGCTCTTCGCGCCAGAGATTTTGAATGATGCATTCTGATTGGCTCTGCTTCGCTCATCTTAATGGTCGGTTGAAACCAAGATGGCTGCCATTCAAAATTTTGAGCGGGACCGCTGGTCTTTCTTTTCGTTATTTTTTCTCCTATAGATGATTCGCTCACCATTTTTGGGTCTTTGGGTTCAGCCGTCATGATATTATATTCTCTCGCTGCTCCGCTGTCTTTTAAGATGTTTCGGAGGTTCGTGATGAGATTGCAGTCATCTTTTTGGTTTTTTAATAGTCTCAGTATCTCCGATCTGAGATCGTTGCCTTCTATCTCATTCTCTTCTTGGTCATCGGTTTCATTTATTACCTCTTCGTTGTCTGTGGTGTAGTCTTTAGATTCTTTAGTTAATATAGCTGTTGATTCATCGATCATCTCTTGATCTGTTTCCATCTCTTTATCGTGTGCCCTGGTGTTGGGTCTTTCCTTTTTGTTTTTGAAGTTTTCCTTCTTAGGCATGTCTATTTTTTTATTGAGTCAGTTTAACCATCCTCTGCTACCAGCTTGTTGCGTATTTTTGAGGATCAGACTCAATAAAAGATTCAGGAACGAAGTATTCAAACAAAGCACTATTTATTTACAGTAGGCATTCTATATTCTCTGAATGATCGTAGATAGAAGCAAGGAAAGAGGTGCATACATCCCCTTTTATATCAATGAGGCGGAGTAAAGGATGGGAGTGGTTACATATGAATATATTAAGGAAGGAAGAATAAATTAACCCCTGATACCCTGTGTATGTACATTTTCCCCATTTGAGAATAAGGCATTTACTTGTGACAAGCCTCTACAGGATCCATTGCCTTTCTAATAATTTATTACCTGCATTAAGCTATTAGTGTCCTAATACAGCGGTCCACAACATTCTGGGCACCAGGGACCAGTTTCATGGAAGACAATTTTTCCACAAGTTGGGGAATGGGGGGAAAATGCAACCTAAATCCTGTGCATGGCCCAGGGGTTGGGGACCCCTGTCCTAATAAATTTATTTATTTTATTTTATTTTAATTTGATTTATATGCCGCCCTTCTCCGGAGACTCAGGGCGGCTTACAGTGCGTTAAGCATTAGCCTTCATACTTTTGTATATTTATACAAAGTCAGCTTATTGCCCCCACAAACTGGGTCCTCAATTTACCTACCTTAGAAAGGATGGAAGGCTATAATATATACAGATATATAGATATATAATTACCGAAGTAGCTCTATTTTCAAAGTTCAAGCTTTATGACTTGATTTTACTGTATAGTTAGTTTATGTATAGTTTGTCTAAATGTTTACGTCTGTATATGTATGTTTGTTTAATAAAAAAATTAAAAAAAAAAAGAAAGGATGGAAGGCTGAGTCAACCTTGAGCCTGGCGAGATTCGATCTTACTTTAATTGCAGACAGCTGGTGTTAAATTACAGTGCTTCTGTCTGTTGAGCTAAACCAGGCTCCTAATAGACAGCTAATTGTCCTTAGCTATGCAAATGTTGAAGAATTTAGCTTTAGCCTTGAGAAAGAAAAGAGGGAAATAGTTGCTTAGCCTTGGGAAAATAGAAAGCGTGAGAACAGCCCCAGTTTGTCTGTGTTGTTCTTAAAATGGGCAGCAAAGATTTTAAAGTAGCTTTCACGATTCAATTAATATACCCAGAAGCAATCAAACAGCATTCCTGCAATCTCTGCCCTGCCTGCTGCTTGACCTTGTCCACCTTAAAAGGCTGCCAACAAATGTCATTTTGGAGTGACATGTTGAATATGGATGACTATAATATTTTGATTTTTCAATACATAATACTTACAGTGAGAGAGAATTATAGAAAACAGATCAAATCTTCCTTGAGTAGAGTTTGAGCCCCAATCCCAAGGAAACCCCAAATATTTTTTCTCAGTGACAGTATGGAAATCGTTGAATATTCTTTTTTCATCTAGTCTAACTCTAATCCATCTCAGCAAGATTAAGCCTCTTTTGCTTTTCAAAATTAGCCAGCTTTGGCTTAGGGAGCATATATATATGCTCCAAAAAAGTGTAGGTTTTTAATTAATATTTTAAATATTTGTTTTGGCATTATTTACTTTTGACTTTGGTGTTTTTATTTGGAGATGATATGAAGAATAGGTCCCCGTGAGGTGGTTCTTTTGGATAATCAACAAAAAGGCTATTGTTGCCTTCCTTATGTTTCCAGAAATGTTCTTATTACAGATAGTCATAGACTTATACCCATCTGTTTGAAGTTACGATGACACTGAAAAAGTGACTTACAAATGGTCGTGGCACGTATGGCCATTGCAGCATCCTCATGGTCACATGATCAAAATCTGGGTGCTTGGCAACTGGCATGTATTTACAATAGTTGTGCCATCCCAAGGTCATGAGATCATCATTTGCGACTTCCAACAAGCAAAGTCAATGAGGGAAGCTCAATTTGCTTAATAACCACACGATTCCCTTAACAACTCTCATGATTTGCTTACAAATATGGCTAAAAGAAATTTATAAAGTCAGGCATGACACACTGAACTAAGCCTTGCTTAGCAACTGAAATTCTGGTCCCAATTGAAGTCAGAAGTCGAGGATTAACAAATTACTTATTTCTGAACTTAACACTCATGGTAAAGATATGTTACATGGAATACTGTATTTGACACCTGAGTGCTTTTATACTTCCTACAGAATTTTATGAAAATTGCATGAGCTGTAGCAGCCTTTAGCCACTTTAAACTTCGTTACTGTCAGCTGTTGTTCTGACTGTGCACAGCTTTTGGGTAGGGGGAGAAGGTTGGTTATCAGCTGGCTGGCAGAAGGCTGTCAGATAATTAGAAAACAACTGACGTAGATGACATGTTTCTGTGACCAAATGCTGAGACTCTTCAGATCTTGATCACATAATTCCCCCATCCGCTTAGTCATTTTAGAAGGGACAATTCATAGATAGATGATAATGATGTTGAACATAAATAGATGGCAGATAGATAGATAGATAGATAGATAGATAGATAGATAGATAGATAGATATGGATGGATGGATGGAGATGGATGATAGAGAAATAGATAGTTAGACAGACAGACAGATAGATACCAATTCATAGATAGATAGATGATGATGGTAAATAGATAAATAGATGATAGATGATAGATAGGTAGGTAGGTAGATAGATACACAGACAGATAGATAGAAAGGTGGATGGATGGATAGGTAGATGATAGAGAATTAGATAAATAGATAGACAGACAGGCAGAGAGACAGATATCAATAGCATTTAGACTTATATACCGCTTTACAGTGCTTTACAGCACTGAATGGATGGGTGGATGGATGGAGATAGATGATAGAGAAATAGATAGCTAGACAGACAGACAGACAGATAGATAGATAACAATTCATAGATAGATAGATGAAGATGATGAAGATAGATAGATAGATAGATAGATAGATAGATAGATAGATGATGGATGAATGGATGGATGGATGGATGGAGAGGTAGATGATAAAGAATTAGATAAATAGATAGACAGGCAGAGAGACAGATACCAATAGCACTTAAACTTATACTCCCCAGGGGGAGGGCCTTCTCTGTGGGAGCATCTGCCCTCTGGAATGAGCTACCTCCCGGAATACGGCTGATTCCGGATCTCCGCTCTTTCCGTAAGGCCCTGAAGACGTTTTTATTTCAGCAAGCCGGCCTGGCCTGAGTAGGTTTTAAGGGTTTTTTAATTGTATTGCTAGGGGTTTTAAATTGGGGTGGCCATTTAATTTATTCTTAATTATTTTAACTTTTATATTGCATGTTATTTTAATTCTCGGCTGTTCACTGCCCTGAGTCCCTTCGGGGAGAAGGGTGGGATATAAATTTAATAAATAAATAAAAATAAATAAATATACCACTTTACAGTGCTTTACAGGCCTCTCTCAGTTATTTACAGAGTCAGCATATTACCCACAACAACTGGGTCCTCATTTTACTGACCTCGGAAGGATGGAAGGCTGAGTCAACCTTCAGCCAGTGAGAATTGAACTGCTGGCAGCCGATAATTAAGTTACACTCTTAAATTTTATCTTTGGAACCTTTTCTGAAGTCTCCTAATGGGAGCCTGTAAGGTTTAGCTCTTTTGAAGAGGAGTTAAAAATATAGTAATTGTGAGGTCCATTTTGCATGTGCTCCTCAGAGCTCAAAGTAAAAGTAGATAAAATCGTTTCTGAGTTGAGCTTGACTTTGGGACCTTTATTTTGAGGATAGAAGTGAAAATAGCTTTTGTGATACATGAAGAATACATCACTTGAAATGGCCAGCTATTTTATTGTATGCACGTTTTTATGCTGCATACCATTGGAAATGAGAGAGAGGGAGAAAGAGTTGACATCAGCTATGATTTAAAAAATAACCAGCATTTGAGTAGAATGTTTTTTTTTTTGCTTCTTATTTTTTTATTTTTTTTATTTTATTTTTTTATTTTAATTTGATTTATATGTCGCCCTTCTCCAGACTCAGGGCGGCCTACAGTGCATTAAGCAATTTGTTCCATCTACTTCTACGAAGTCATAGATCTGGGAAGGAAAACTCCTTTATTATTCTTACTGGTTCATTTTTAATTTAATTTATTTCTTATTTGGTTTATATACTGCATTTTGTTTTATGTCCTGGAGAAAATCTATCCATGGGATCACTAAGAATCAATACCAACTTGATGGCACATAACAAACTCTCAATACAAGTAACCTTACCTTGATGTGTAATTGATTCCTGATCTGATCTATCTGGTAGAGCTGACAGTTGGTTTTGATCTGAATTAGAAATGGGATTGGATATGCAACTCCTCTTTCATCCATCTCCATGCAGTTAGATATATATATATGGTATATGCACTGCTTCAAAGATGCATATCCAGGACTCAAATAAAGCAGGATTCCAGATTATGCCAACAACTATTCTAGCTGTTCTTCGTATCTTCCATGTGGAGGCTGGTAGATAGCAATGAGGCTGCATGGAAAATCCTGTTTTCTCTTCATTCTCTGTGTATGAATGGGGTTAAGGGGGGGGGAACCCTCTGGGTTACAGTGTGGTCAATGGTGATAGCTGCCATTTCTCAAAAAAACAATCTTGCTAGACCAATCTCTCTCTTTTTTTAGTGAATTATAGGAGCGTTGTTATTTTCTAGCGTAACCTTTTAAGAAGCAAACATATATAAATGTATGCTTCCTCCAGTCTCTTGGCCAGCATGCTAGCTTTCAAATTGGTATGTAGAGTGAAACTTAGGGCATTTCCAAACCAAACCAAACCCTATGATGCCTGCGTTTGATGAGCTCACTTTTTTATTTGCTCGTGGCTGGTGGTGTTGAAAGAAAGATTTGAAGTATATACACATATATACTGTATACTGTATAGACATGAAGGTAACTTGACCTTTTTATGAGTTACATGGGATTTACAGTCACACACACACACAGAGGCAGAGAGACAGAGAGACAGAGAGAGAGAGACAGAGAGAGACAGAAACAGAGAGTGACAGAGAGAATAGTTGCTTACATTCCTACATTTCTCAGTCGCCCACATGGATTAGGACAATCTGGATTATTTTGTGTCTGCCTAAGTATTCTCTCTTTGTGGAAGTGATGATAGTGGAGAGGAAGAAAAATTCAGAATATGAATCCAGACATTTTTGTTAATGGAAGTTACTAACACTGCCATTTTTAAAATTACTGACCCAGACCTTCATACTTTACACCTTCACTTTTCATCAGTAAAATTACATCAAAGAGCATAATGCATGATTACATATTAGGCACATATTGTTTTATATCTGCATTAATGGAAACTCAAGTGACTTGTAGATTTAAAATCCTAGCTTGCATAGGATTTTTTTAAGCATAGTTGGGATAAAACTGAGATTTGATATATTTGTGGCATTCCAGGGGCACAAAGTGCCAACACTGACCACTACTGTTCTTATCATTAGCAAAGAAAATTGTGTGCAACATGGGTCCAAATAGGGACCCATAGTCTATATAGACATATAGACTATAAACACAGTCTATATGTCTCCTCTGACAAATGTTATCCAAATGCCTCAATTAGGCAACACCATGATGAATGGCAGAAGATATTATCTACAGGTTATTTGGTAAACAAATAACTAAGGATGATTACAAATGGAAAATAAAAAGAACATACATTAAGAAGGTGAAAGAGGTATATATTTGTGTGTTTGTGAAGTAAAGATAAAGAGGGAAAAGCTAACAGAGATGAAGGAATGTGTTCAGTTTTCATGAAGTGGAATGAATGAATACGTGCCAAGAACTGAACATTTCTTCATGAGAAAAATGGGTGACATACATATCACAAAGTATGAAATTGTGATTTCTAAATTAGTGTGGGCATGTATGAAAGTAAGAATTAATAGGTTGTTGATAATAGCATGTTACTGTCCAGGGAATAGTGGTAATGAAAGAATCAGGGATAGGTTTTGAATGAATATGATTCACTCAAAGCAAGTTATTCTTTGAATGAATGGATGGGTGAGAATGAAACGAGAGTACAGAGAAAGTCAATGAATCACTTGGGAGACTCAAGAATGAAAGAAAATGGGGACTGTTGTCACTACTCTTAACTTCTTAAAAAAGGTTTGTTGCTTGCTTGTTTTTAGTATGTGGTTTCAGTTCAAGTCTGTTATCACATGCATGACAAAGTGAATGTAACTGACTCATTTGGTGTTTGTAATGAAAGACTGAAAAAAAAATAGTAATGAATTCAAGGGACATAAAAGACTGATTATGAGACATATGATGTGTTTGGTAAGGTCATGAGGGAATCTTGGGGGGAAATAGTATGGAGGACAGAAAAGGAAAGAAATGAAAGAAACTTCAGTAAAGGAAATTGACAGTGGGAAGAAATACAAGCTATGTGTGAAACTGTATTAATACACAGTCACCCTTATTAAATATAATGAAATATGTGAATAAATATATGAAAAGTGGGCACAAGGAAGGATGATAAAGAAGCTGCTGAGGATTAAAATAATTAATGTTACAAAGTGCCAATGATCTTACAGTAGTGTGAAATAAGAGAACGAAGGCTTTGTGGGATGATGAACTGAAAAAAGTTGTGGATGAAAAAGTGTATATAAATAAGAAATTATTTAATACGTACATAGAGAAAACAAGGTAATCAAAGGAATGGTTAAGGAATAGTTAAGATTACAAGAGGCATTTTATTTATGAAACTAAAAAAAGAATGCTCTGAAGTAAGTGAAGAGGGCAAAATCAAAAGCCTCTAGCAGAGTGAATGGATTAAGAATAAAAAGGATGAGAAGCTGTGGGAAGTGATTGAACTGAGATAGTGCTGAAGAATGAAACTAAAAAGAATGCAATGGATCTTATTATTTAGGAAACAAAAAAAAAGGTAAAAAGGAAGGTAATGCATGCTGAGACAATGCTGAAAACTAATAAAGTTTCAGATGTTGATTCTGTCACCAGAGAAATCTTGAAATATGGAGGCGGTTTGCTCTGGGCGACTTGTTTAAATGCTTATGCGAATGTGCCTGGTTTTTAGAACAATGTCACAATTGTTCCTCTGTACAAAGTGAAGGGTAGCAAAAGTGAATGCAAACGCCAGGATTAGTTTGTGTGGTATATCTGGAGCGGTCTCAACACAACACTCTTTTGAAGAAGATGAAAAGTGACAATGAGTGAAATTTGGGAAGTGCACTGACCAGATTTTCATTCTCCAGGAAGTCCCTGAGAAACATAAGAATTGTGGGGAAAAAATCAGAAATATGAGAAAGTTTACTGCATGTTACAGAAAGCATGTTGTGAAGGAAACTGGTGAAGCAGGGAGCTGTGGTTTTCTAATAAAAATGATAATGTCAAACAAATACCAGCTGATCTGAAGAGTACCAAAAAGATTTGTTCACTTGTTCAAGTGAAAGGATTAAAAAATCCTTTAACCCTTCACTTATCTATAGATTCTGACTGCTGTAGTTGATTTCACTCTTTGATTGCAATAAAATATTTATACTAGCCCACAGTCAGAGAGCGTACTGCCGAGTAAGGCAATTGCAGAATAAGAAAGTCTGGAGAATCTAGATTTACAATTGTGCTGCATTGAAGCGTGACAAAATGTTTTATAAAGTGATTAGGCTTCAATTACGGAACATTTTGCACAAATGTTGACTTGAAGATTTGTTGCTGAGTGTGATAAGAGCAGTATATGATAGAATGAGAATAAATGAAATGCTTAGAGAACAGTTCAACAATGAGTCAGAATTTAAGAATGTTATTTGTGTCCTCTTGGCTATTTAATGTATTTATGGAAAAATACCCAAAGAATGCTTGTGGTAACCTTAGAGGGATCATGGTCGGAGGTGTAATATATGAAATTCTCTTTGCAAATAATGCAATATTGTTGGTGAGAATTCAAATGATTTGGAGCAAGGGTGAAAATTAATGTATAAAAGATCAAAGAACTTATATTTGATAGAGAAAATGAAGAAGAGATATGTCGCAACTTTGTAAATTGCCTGCTTCTTTCTTTTCTTGTTTGTTCACAGACTCAACAAGCTAGATTTATGTTATTTAATTTATTTCCTGACTCCAACAACCGGCTTCAATCCAGCCCCTTCAAATCTATTATCATCACTGTAGTCTGTAGATCATGTGACTTGCCATATGGTAAAGTATGGAAAGCGCATCATAGCGCATCTATATTATTGCTAGTGTAGAGTCTTGAAAATAAAGGTTTGTTGAAAAAATATTGTGGTTGGAAAACCAACCTTTGTGGTAACGGAAAAAGAATTTCATATGTGTGTAAAAAAGAGCATAAAAGGGAAATTCTTCTTGCCCCAATTAAAAGTAATTATAATAATACATGCTGTTCCCCCAAATATAGCTTGGGTAGGAAAAGCCTAACTAAATAGGAAGGTGTTCAATATCTACTTGAGGGCAGAACAGGGGAGATAAACTTGCCTTGTGGTCAGAGAGTTTCAGAATGTGGGAGTATCACAGAGAAGGCCTGTTTTTACTCTTGGCTGTTTGCAGATGGACAAGGGGCATGATGGCTCAGTGGTTAAAGACACTGATTTTGTCAGTTGGAAAGGTGACAGTCTGGGTTTGAGACCTGAGCTCTGCATGATGGGGTGAGCTCCCATTACTCACCCCAGCTCCTGCCTCCTAGCAGTTTGAAAACATGCAAATGCAAGTAGATAAATAGGTACCACTTCGGTGGGAAGGTAACAGCATTCCGTGTGCCTTGACATAAATTCATACTGGCCACATGACCATGGAAGTGTTTTTGGACAACAATGGCTCCCTCAGCTAAGGAACGGAGATCAGAAGTGTTCCCTAGAGTAAGACAGGGGAAACCTTTACCTTATGTGAAGATGGAAGGCACGGAAGTAACTTGCAAAGGAACCATGAAACATTTTTCTTTGGTGCATTTCCATCTATAAATCAATGGTGAAATCCAAATTCCTTTACTACCGGTTCTGTGGGCGTGGCTTGGTGGGCGTGGTGTGGCTTGGTGGGTATGGCAGGGGAAGTAAACTGCAAAATCCCCATTCCCTCCCCACTCTGGGGATGCCAGAGGTGGTATATGCCAGTTCTCCAAACTACTCAAAATTTCCACTACTGGTTCTCCATAATCTGTCAGAACCTGCTGGATTTCACCCCTGCTATAAATATATCAATTATATTGGAATATGAAGTCTTATGACAATTCATTGCCATTGAGAATACCAACAAACCACTTGGATGTTCTTCTGATATTAACTTCACAGATGGGTTTTTTTTTATTGATTTAAGTTTGGAGAATGGCCTCTTTACAAGTGCAGCTGTCCCTGTCATAGAGATGATAAAAGACAAGCAGGCATGCAATGCAGACTTCGGCAAAATTTGATAATAAATTACAGTTTCCTATCACAAGAAAGTGGGTAACTTCCATTATTGTTCATTTCTATCACTAGATTTCTGTTACAATAAAATGCTCACAAAGCCATTCTGGCAAGTCGCTATTATATTTCTTGACCAGAAGTTCTCTAGATGCCTACAATTCTTTACAGTTGCTGACATCTTGTAAATTATTGAGTGAGGTCTGGAGCTGCTCTACAGCTTTGTTTAAGTCAGTTTTGGAGTAACTAACAATGTTGAATTGCAGGTGTTGGGCTCCAAGATGTTCGTGAGGAAATATAGTTAAAAAGAAAGAAAGGGGGGGGATTTCTTTATTCGATATTTCAGTGCTCTAACTTCTGTTAAATCTTTTCTTCTTTCCAAGATGAATGACTTCTTCGGCACCTTGTGGATATCTCTGAAGTGGAAATGAATTGGCCTTAGAAACCTGTGAGATCATTTTGTTGCACCTACATACAAAACTTTACATTTGGGCTAAGAGACCGTACATAAGGAGAAATAATGCCATTTTTTGATACTCTGTGAAGGATAAAATCATTCTATAACTCCAGAGAATATTTACATATCTGGAACAACTGGCATAGCATTATTAGAGCTGTGAGCAACCTCATGAAAATACATAGTCCTTGGTTGTTACACTTTACCTTGGACACCAGTATACTGTACAATTCAGTCATTGTTGCAGCTTCAGCAGAGAGTCTGGGATTAGCAATTTTGACATGGCTGGTCTACATTCTGAGCCAGTATGTCCTGTGAGGTAGGCATCTAAGGTTTCATTACTCACACAATATCACTTTTTAAGTGAAGCCAGCCATGTATACCAATCACTCACCAATTTGCTTTGTCCATAATTGGAAAAGCCAAATACCTTGGAAAAGAATTTGCCTAAAGTTGGGGAATAACAGAGATATTCTTGGTGGACTTTCATATCATCTGTGCTTATGGTTGTATAATAAGGTTTTCAAAAGCTTATCAATATCCTTTAGAAATGAACCAGATGGCTGACCTTTAAACTATTATTTCAAATAATAAAATAGCTTTTACCAGTCTTCAGGTTTTCAGTAAAATGAACTCTGTCAGTGGAAGAAACAACAACAAAAGGCCAAAATGTCGTAAGAATTGCTGTCTTAGGTCCTTCACTGAATGAAACATTCTCTGTTTTGATGAATAATTGTGTGCGCATTCAACTGGTCTCTGTGACTCCTTCTTTGATCTGTAGGAAGTCTAGACAGGACAAGGTCAACTTCCTTTGGACTGTGTGCTTCATTTTCTTCCTGATCGCCACATATTACTATCTTTGTGGGCAGTGCTATTACAGCTTTAAGAAATGGGGAGCAATCTCTTCCTGTACTGGAGACTTCTGGCCTATATTGTCTAATAATAATTGCTCTAATAGTAATTGCTAACTACCTAACTGAGTTAAGTAGTTAGTTGTTGACCTGCCTGTAGCTGAGTGTCAAGATGTCTTCAGGGTTTGATCAAAAGAGTCAAGATGGCTGCTCCAATGTGTAATTGAAGTTCCACCTGTTTTTTATGTGTGTTGCTAATCTGGAACCAGGGGAAAACAGTGCAGGTGGGATGAGAAATTTCACTTTACCTGACTGTAATAAAAGCACATCGACATGAAGGTAGAACAAAAATACTACAAATTCTTTTTGCTTCCTTTTCCCATGCTTTTCTTAGCTTTTGCTTATTTGCATCAATGTAAATTTTTACACTTCTTGTCATGCTACTTGACATTTTCTTTTAAGCTTAGCTCATTTGTGTCTCCTCAGTTCTGGTTTTGTTTTTAACTTTGAGGTGTGGGTGTGGAATTCAAATTTCAGAACTGTGAAGGAGGTTCAATTGTGTTACTGTGCCCCAGTACTCAGAGCACAGCTAATACTTTAATGCATTGTGCAATTCCAGCTAACTGTGAGGCTATTCAACAAATCGTGCCTTAATATGACATGGGAATCCACCGTTATTTTTAGGACCTACCCTTGTCATTTCTACTAGATGCAGTTAAAATGATCAGAAGGTAGGGAAACAGTAAAATTCATTTGATACAAGATGGCCCAGCAACAGTTTTTATTCTTTCAAACTCTACTGAAATTGGAAAGAGATTAGACAAAGGGCTTGAGATTCTATCTCTGTTTCCTCATAATAGCTCATGAAAAACTGTACAGAATGGAACCAAATTTGAAATGGTGGGAGGAGCTGGCAAAAGAAAGATTGAAAATAAGCCAGAACCAATTGAGGACTGAGATGAAATCCTTCATGCATTGCCTATGGGAGAAGCAGTGGGTGGCCACTTGGAATGCCAGCAATAGCACTGTTCTGTCCCCTCCCACAAGTGGCCTTGCAGAGGCTCAAATAGCCCGGCAGTAACAAACGCAGGCTAGAGAGGCTGAAGCTGGCCCTTTAATAAATAGTTCTCTTCCAAAGCGTATATCAGTCCAATAGTTACCGGCCAATGTTAGCAGCAGGCTAATGCAGGAATGCAGACTCTTGTCAAAAACTCCAAACTAACAATTGTAACTCCACTGCATCCAAAATGCGAACAAATCGTTCACCACACCTTTCCAGCCCAGTCACACCCCTTTTATACTTTGTAGGGTGTGGCCCTATGTCTCCTGAGCACACCTCTTAGGACGTGGCAATAACTGTTCTCTACGACATCTCCTACATCTCTTGCTTGCATCCAATAGGGGTTCCCCCTCGTCATACCAGCCTCTGTTTCCTCCTCAATTTGGCTGGGGTCCATAGGCACGTCAGCAACTGTCAGTTCTTGCTGACTCACCAGTGAAGACGGCCCCTCCGGCACATAGCTTGTGACACCTTCCTCCTCCTCCATATCATCCTCCAAATCAGCATGTGAAGATAAATCAGCCTCCAGGGCCAGGGTCACAACAAGCACTTAGACTTACATACCACTTCACAGTGCTTTACAGCCCTCTCTAAGTAGTTTATAGAGTTAGTATTTTGCCCCCAACAATCTGGGTCTTTATTTTACCGACCTCGGAAAGATGGAAGACTGAGCTGGTCAGGATCAAACTGATGGTAGTCGGCAGAATAAGCCTGCAATACTGCATTCTATTCACTGCGCCACCACGGCTCTGGTGCCAGCTTCTCGATTTAAACCCCTTGTCCCCATTCGTCATTTGATCCAGTGTTGAGCATATGCAGCCTGTGTTTTTCAATGTGCACATAGACAAAAACATTCAGAGCACCCCCAAAAGAAAAGCAGGAATACATACATGTTGTTTTTCTGCATTGGACAACATACAGAAATCAGGTCTGGGCAAATATTGGTTGAATTGAATTTCAAAAGCCATGTTTTTTATGCTTCTCTAACTTATTTCCAGTATAATTACAGGTATATACGATCCTAGATTCTGTCTATACATGGCTTCTAAGCTTCTATCCATGCTATTCGAAACAAGTAGCTTTAAAAAGAGATGGGTGGCAAATATATTTAAATAAATATATATATATATTGGTGCAGAATGCGGCCGCGCGGGGGATTATGGGAGCGACTGGGCGCTCCCATGTGACTCCTCTCCTGCGCGAGCTGCATTGGCTTCCGGTGGACTTCCGGGTGCGCTTCAAGGTGTTGGTGATCACCTTTAAAGCGCTCCATGGCTTAGGGCCAGGGTACTTACAGGACCGCCTTCTGCCGCCAATAGCCTCCCACCGGCCAGTTCGCTCCCACAGAGAGGGCCTCCTCAGGGTGCCGTCGGCTAGACAATGCCGGCTGGCGACCCCCAGGAGGAGAGCCTTCTCTGTGGTGGCACCTACCCTTTGGAACAATCTACCCCCAGAGATACGAGTGATCTCCGACCTCCGGACCTTTCGTCGGGCCCTAAAAACTCATCTCTTTCAGTTAGCCGGTCTCTCTTGATTTTATGATTTTATGGTTGGTTTTAAATTTTGATATGGATTTTAAATTGATAAATTTTAAACTATGGGCCAAATTTAATTATTTTAAATCTATTTTTAATCGTATTTATGTATAAATGTTTTTATTTTGGCTGTTCACCGCCCTGAGTCCGAAAGGAGAAGGGCGGTATAGAAATTCGAATAATAAATAAATAAATAAATAAATAAATAAATAAATAAATATGTTTTCTCAGGTTTTCGCGGGTGTTTGTATGTAGGTCTTTGGTTATTTGGGTCTTCTCCCACGTAAAATTGGAAGTGTCTTGGCGACGTTTCGACGAAGTCTCATTCGTCATCTTCAGGCTGGTGTTCTCGGCTTCGTGCTTCCAGGAGCAATGTGAGATCGCAGCTGTCTCTTCCTTTTAACTGCTAGTGGGGGTGTGAGCTGATTGGGTGGGAACTTGCTGTGTTCTGATTGGGTGAAGGTGTGTTCTGATTGGTTAGAGGCTTGGTTGTGCTCTGATTGGATGGGGGTTGGTTGTGCTCTGATTGGATGGGTGTGTGTTCTGTTTGGGTGGGGGCTTGGTTGTGCTCAGCTTAATCTGAGTTGTAGGGGGATTTGAGCTGGTGAGCTGTGTTGTTGTTGTTTGGCTTCGTGTTTGTGGCCGTGCAAGCTCTTCATGTTGGGTGTCAGTCTGCTTCATGTATGGATTGGAGGGGTTTAAAGTGGCTAATGATGCAGCTGTGGTCTGGCTTCTGGTCCTTGGTCGTGGCTCATTATCAGTGTGGGTTTGAGTCTGCTTTCTGCGTGGATGTGTGGTGGTGACATCCTGTGTGGCTCTCGTGAGTGTGGGTCTGGTGTCATTCGTCATGTTAGGGACTCGTTTGTCAATAAGGGCGGGTTTCCAAATGGCTGGTAGGCGGGAGGTATCGTCTCATTTGTTCATGCTGTGTGGGCGTTTTTCTATCTCGATGGCTTCTCTGATTATTCTGTTGTTAAAGTGTTCAGTTTTGGCGATAGTTCTGGTCTTTTTAAAGTCACTATCATGTCCTGTGGCTTTAAGGTGTTGGACCAGGGAAGAAGTTGGTTCCTCTTTTCTGACTGAGTTCTTGTGTTCTTCTATGCGTGCACTTATTCGTCTGTTGGTTTGTCCGATGTATGTGGTGGGGCAGGCGGTGCATGGGATTTCATATACTCCTTGATTTTCTAACTCAATTTTGTCTTTGGGGTTCCTTAGGATGGTGGATATTTTTCGGTTTGTGCAGAATGCTGTCTTGATGTTATGTTTGTGGAGGATTTTGCTTATTCTGTCTGTGGTGCCTTTTATGTATGGGAGGAGGGCTTTGCCGTTTTCTTCTCTGTCTTGGATTTTAGTGGGGGTTTCTTTTTGGATTAGGTTGGTGATCTTATTTCTTTGAAATCCATTGGATGTTAGTATGTTAGTGAGAGTGTGTAGTTCGGTTTTTAGGTGTTGTTCGTCAGCTAAGCATTTTGTTCTGGAAATGAGTGTCTTGGCTACAGAGTTGATCTGGGCAGGGTGGTGGTGTGAGAGTGCGTGCAGATAGCGGTTTGTGTGTGTTTTCTTCTGGTAGATAGTGTGTCCTAGGGAGCCATTGGATTTTCTGTAGACTAAGACATCCAAGAAGGGAAGTTGGTTGTTCGCTTCTGTTTCCATGGTGAACTGTATTTTGGGGTGTAGGCTGTTGAGGTGTGTGAGATAGACAGAGCGTTGAGGTGTTTTCGAGATAGAAAAACGCCCACACAGCATGAACAAACGAGACGATACCTCCCGCCTACCAGCCATTTGGAAACCTGCCCTTATTGACAAACGAGTCCCTAACATGACGAATGACACCAGACCCACACTCACAAGAGCCACACAGGATGTCACCACCACACATCCACACAGAAAGCAGACTCAAACCCACACTGATAATGAGCCACGACCAAGGACCAGAAGCCAGACCACAGCTGCATCATTAGCCACTTTAAACCCCTCCAATCCATACATGAAGCAGACTGACACCCAACATGAAGAGCTCGCACGGCCACAAACACGAAGCCAAACAACAACAACGCAGCTCACCAGCTCAAATCCCCCTACAACTCAGATTGAGCTGAGCACAACCAAGCCCCCACCCAAACAGAACACATACCCATCCAATCAGAGCACAACCAACCCCCCATCCAATCAGAGCACAACCAAGCCTCTAACCAATCAGAACACACCTCCACCCAATCAGAACACAGCCAAGTTCCCACCCAATCAGCTCACACCCCCACTAGCAGTTAAAAGGAAGAGACAGCTGCGATCTCACATTGCTCCTGGAAGCACGAAGCCGAGAACACCAGCCTGAAGATGACGAATGAGACTTCATCGAAACGTCGCCAAGACACTTCCAATTTTACGTGGGAGAAGACCCGAATAACCAAAGACCTACATATATATATATATATATATATATATATATATATATATATATATATAAAAGCAAAAACCACTCACGCCGTAATCACGAAATCTCCAGAACCATAAAGCCTACAAACTTGAAATTCGCCACGTATGTTCCTCTTGGCTTCTAAGTGCTCACTAAGAAAGGATTTTTCGAAATGACCATCAGAGCATTAGTATTTCCTATATTATTATTAACACACTCTGCTCAATATGCATACTCATGTATAAGCAGTCCACTTTTCTATTGGCCTATCCACCTCTCTTTGTAGCAAGCGTCACTGACTAACTGAATGCATCCTGTCAGGCATGGTTTTTGCCTTATGAGAGGTTTGATTAATTATTTTGCAGTTTGCCTGCCCCAATGAAAAGAAAAAGATTATGACAGATTTCTCCAGTTGTAATAGATGAACAAAGAGTTATACTCAGCTAACTTTAATGAGGTCTGCTTTGTATCCTGGAGCTGCCCAGATGACTTTTTTCAAAAACTAATTTGACAGGTTCAAACTGTATTCCTAGTGCACCGAGAAAGCTGTTAGTATTACACACTCAACAGTCTCTTTTGTCCTTCAAAACAAAATCAACACTTCTTCAGGTGTGATAGGTTGTCATCCTGATCCTAAGAAAGGATGAACAAAAGGTTAAGGAAAGAGAAGTTCAGTAAAAATTACTCAGTCCTAGGAAAAGAGAACACATGAGGAAAAAAAAAACACCTCAGAATAATCCAGTCTTGATTTGTTTGATATAAGGTAAAGAAAAACTGACAAGCTTTAAAGGTTCTGTTGTGATACATTGCAACATGAAGAGCATTCTTATAGGCCATCCCAATAGGACCCATTTTTTTGGGTCCAAATGAAATGCTGACTCTTGCCTTATTCACTTGCCTTGTGGGGAAAAAAACATTCAAACCAAAACATAAAACAATGATAAAAAAGAGAGCACCTCATGCTGGCCTCTAGGTGAAATATCTACAGCAGTGGTGGATTGCTAGCGTTTCGTCCCGGATCGGGCGAACTGTGAGCAGCGGTGGAGGCTCCGCCCACCCGGACCTCTCTGTGCATGCGCAGAAGCGTCATGCGTACAAGTGTCCTCAAGCAAACCGGTAGCAACAGGATTTGAAACCCACTATTGATCTACAGGTAGTCCTCAACTTACAACAGTTTGTTTAGTGACCATTCAAAGTGCAACATCGCTCAAAAAAGTGACTTATGACCGTTTTTCACACTTACAAC
Organism: Pituophis catenifer annectens; assembly: GCF_029215685.1. Taxonomy (NCBI): domain Eukaryota; kingdom Metazoa; phylum Chordata; class Lepidosauria; order Squamata; family Colubridae; genus Pituophis; species Pituophis catenifer. The sequence continues at coordinate 72,775,465 of NW_027256883.1, forward strand.
TGTTACAGCATCCTTATCAAAATTCAGATGCTTGGCAACTGACTCATATTTATGACTATTGTAGTGTCTTGGTGTCATGTGATTGATCAGATTTTGCAACCTTCCATTAACAAGCAAAGTCAATGGGGAAGCCAGATTCACTTAACAACCGTATTACTAATTTAACAGGTGTAGTGATTCACTTAACAACTGCGGCAAGAAAGGTTGTAAAATGGGGCAAAACTCACTTAACAAATGTCTCACATTAACAATGGATATTTTGGGCTCAGTTGTAGTCATAAGTCAAATGAATACGTGTATTTACAATCAAGAAAATCCAGTAGTAATTTACATAATATATTTGTGATTTCAGCTTGGATGTCAACCAGCCTTAGGCACTTGGAATTGGGAAGAAACGTGTAGAGCAGGGTACGGTACAAGTCACTGATGAAGAAAGACATTAATCAAGTGTCATAATGTACTTTTATTATTATTATTATTATTATTATTTATTAAATTTATATACCGCCCTATTCCTAAGGGACTCAGGGCGGTGAACAGCGAACGATAAAAATACATGTAATACAAACGTTAATAATAAAAAACCAATTAAAATATACTAAACATTCTGGTCCTAGATAATTCAAGACATCCCAGTTTAAAATAAAATCAAAAAGCAATATAAAGGGAAAGTTAGGCCAGGCCGGCCTGCTGAAACAGGAATGTTTTGAGGGCACGGCGGAAAGTGCGCAGATCCGGAATCTTCTGTATCTCTGGGGGGAGCTCGTTCCAGATGGTGGGTGCCCTCACAGAAAAGGCTCTCCCCCTGGGGGCCGCCAGTCGACATTGTTTGGCTGACGGCACCCTGAGAAGCCCCTCTCTATGGGAGCGTACTGGGCGGTGAGAGGCTATTGGTGGCAGAAGGCGGTCTCGTAAGTACCCCGGTCCTAAGCCATGGAGCGCTCTAAAGGTGGTAACTAAGACCTTGAAGCGCACCCGGAAGACCACAGGGAGCCAGTGCAGCTCGCGCAGGAGGGGAGCCACATGGGAGCGCCATGCTGCTCCCATAACTACCCGTGCGGCCGCATTCTGGACCAGCTGGAGCCTCCGGGTGCTCCTCAAGGGGAGCCCCATGTAGAGAGCATTACAGTAGTCCAGGCGTGAAGTGACGAGGGCATGAGTGACCGTTTTTAACGAGTCCCGATCCAGAAAGGGACGCAACTGGCGAATCAGGCGAACCTGATAAAAAGACCTCCCGGCCACAGCCGTCAAGTGTTCTTCTAAAGACAGCCGTGAGTCCAAGAGGACGCCTAAGTTGCGAACCCTCTCCGTGGGGGGCAATGACTCATCCCCAATAGTCAGTGATGGCATCAATTGACTATATCGGGACGTCGGAAACCACAGCCACTCGGTCTTGGATGGGTTGAGCCTGAGTCTGTTCCTCCCCATCCAGATGCGTACAGCCTCCAGGCACTGGGACATCACTTTAAGGGCATCATTGGGGTGGTCCGGGGTGGAGATGTATAGCTGAGTATCATCAGCATACTGATGATACTTCACCCCAAAACCATGGATGATCTCACCCAGCGGCTTCACATAAATGTTGAACAGAAGGGGTGAGAGAACCGACCCCTGCGGCACCCCACATACAAGGGGCCTCGGGGTCGACCTCTGCCCCCCTGTCAACACAGACTGCGACCGATCAGAGAGAAAGGAGGAGAACCACCGCAACACGGTGCCCCCCACCCCTAACTCTTCCAACCGGTGCAGCATGATACCATGGTCGATGGTATCAAAAGCTGCTGAGAGGTCTAATAGGACCAGGATAGAGGAGCAACCCCTGTCCCGGGCCCTCCAGAGATCATCTACCAATGCGACCAATGCCGTTTCCGTGCTGTATCCAGGCCTGAAGCCCGACTGGAACGGATCTAGATAAGCCGATTCATCCAAGTACTGAGGAAGCTGTCGCGCTACCACACTCTCAACAACCTTCGCAACGAAGCGAAGGTTGGAGACTGGACGGTAATTAGCCAACACTGCTGGGTCCAGGGAAGGCTTCTTGAGGAGAGGCCTCACCACCGCCTCCTTCAAGGCGGCAGGGAAGACACCCTCTCTCAAGGAAGCATTTATAATCCCCTGGAGCCAACCTCGTGTAACCTCCCGAGAGGCCAGCACCAGCCAGGAGGGACACGGGTCCAATAAACATGTGGCCGCGCTTAGTCTGCCCAGTATCTTGTCCACGTTTTCCGGAGTCACAGAATCAAACTCTTCCCAGGTAATATTCTCAAGACTTGCCTCCATCCTGCCTCCCGAATCTACCCAGTCAGAGTCCAAATTTTCCCGAATCTGAGCGATTTTGTCATACAGATATTGTACAAAGTCCTCGGCTCTACCCTCCAAGGGGTCCTCCCGCGCTTCCTGGTGGAGCAGGGAGCGGGTCACCCTAAACAGGGCGGCCGGGCGATTATCTGATGACGCAATAAGAGCGGAAAAATAGTTACACTTTGCCGCTTTTATTGCCACCAGGTAGGTCTTAATATGAGACCTTACCAGTGTTCGGTCAGATTCAGAATGGCTGGCCCTCCAACTGCTCTCCAGGCGTCTTTTCCGGCGTTTCATCTCCCTCAGCTCCTCGGTGAACCAGGGAGCCAGGTGAGATCGACGCCGGGTCAGAGGCCGCAAAGGCACGACCCGGTCCAAAGCTCCAGCGGCCGCCCTATCCCAGACAGCCACTAGGTCTTCAGTCGAGCCGTGTGCCAGAGCCTCAGGAAATGGCCCAAGCTCCGTCTGGAACCTATCCGGGTCCATCAGGCGCCTGGGGCGGAACCACCTCATCGGTTCCGCCTCCCTGCGGCGGGGTGTGGCGGTTCGAAGGTCAAAGCGAAGGAGGGAGTGATCTGACCATGACAAGGGCTCGATCGCTATATCCCCTATCTCGAGACCACTCAGCCACTGACCAGAGACAAAAACCAGGTCCAGCGTGTTTCCCCCCGTGTGAGTAGGGCCATGAACTAATTGGGTCAGGTCCATGGCCGTCATGGAAGCCATGAACTCCTGAGCCACCTCAGATGCCTCACCGACGGATGGCAGGTTGAAGTCCCCCATGACCATAAGTCTAGGGGTATCAATCGCCACCGCGGCTATAACGTTGAGTAGTTCAGGCAAGGCCGCTGCCACGTGGCAGGGAGCCAGGTACGTAACCAGCAGGCCCATCTGCACCCCATGACCCCACTTCACAAGGAGGGACTCACATCCGGCCGTCTGAGGAACAGTGGCCTCCCTCGGACTAAGACCCTCTTTAATGATAACTGCCACCCCCCCGCCCCTTCCCTGTGACCTTGGCTGATGAAATGCCTGGAAACCGGGTGGGCACATCTCTATGAGAGGGACTCCTCCCTCCTGGCCCAACCAGGTCTCCGTAATACCCACCAGGTCCGCTCCCCCCTCCTGAACAAGATCACAAATGAGGGGGGCTTTATTTACCACGGACCTGGCATTGCATAGCATCAGCCGAAGGCCCAGGGCCTGAGGGTCTGTGCCACCTGGGGAACGAGAAGAGCATTGGGGGCCGGAGCGTGCCACCGCTTGAAGACAGCGAGCGCGCACTCCCGCAACTTGATGTGGCCCCCTACTCCCGCCATATCTGCCCCTCCCACCTACAGTACTGATGTAATGTGTATCAACAGCACAAGCTCTAACCCTCTCCTTGGCCCCAGATTCTGCATCTCCTCCGCCGTGCTCTTCAGATGGACTAGACCCCGTCCCTCGCGGGTTAATCCCTGAACCCATACAACCCACCCCCCTCCCGGGAGGCCCCCCAGCCTCATTATTTACATTATGTTGCTTCTCATTTAAAGAATTAGCAAAATAGAATGTGAGTGAACAGGAGAGAAAGAGTTGGTTTATTTTTAATTTGATAGAGATGGACATTTAATTTCTGCTGTTTCCAAGTTGATTTATAGCTGCACTGACATGATGAAGACCAATGCAGTGACTTTTAAAATTTGTTGCTGGCAAATAATCTTGTTTAGATCCAAAAGAACTTACAGTTTAGATTGTGCTAACATGATATCACTGTTGATAATGTGATGTGGTACATCATAGTCCTTTTCAGGCATATTCATTCATTCATTCATTCATTCATTCATTCATTCATTCATTTATTAGTCCAATTTATATGCCACCCTTCTCCGTAGACTCAGGGCGGCTTACAATGCATTATAGCAATAGCCTGCATACTTTTTTGTATATACCTGCTTATTAGGGCTTTCGGCCTCCTCTAAGCGGTGTTGTTCTATACAAAGTTGGCTTATTGCCCCCACAATCCAGGTCCCCAATTTACCTACCTCGAAAGAATGGAAGGCTGAGTCAACCTTGAGCCTGGTGAGATTTGAACTTGCACTAATTGCAGGCAGCTGGCAGCTAAGTGCTAGCACTTAATAGCACTTTAGTCCGCTGCACCACCGAAGCTCTTCACTGAAGACAGATGGGCTAATAGTGAGATCCCTTGTAGTGAACCAACCTCTTGCTTCCACATTTTAAAGTCTGAATCCCCAGTGTTACATTCACACCGCCTTTATGTCTATTAGGCTCCCTGCCTTGGTTTTATTTTTTTAGGTTAAAAATAATAAATGGAAAGAAAAAAAATGCTGTAACAAAAAGCACCCCACATCCTACTTTTATTATCACAAAATCTTCTATGTAGATTTTAACCATCTGAGTTATTATGTGGTATACTGTTTCAAATCAGTGTGAATGATGCTTTAATTTATAGGATGTAAGAAGATAAATATTTGCCCTCAGGAAATTTCAATCTAAAGTTCAAAATGAGGAAACCATAAAAGCAGGGAAAGGAGACAGGAGTTAAAAGGGAAGTAATATGTAAAGATCAAGATGGGGTTGGAATTTTTGTAAAGAATTCAATAAAGAACAAAATCTAATTAGGCGCATGCTAGCACATATTCTGTGCACACAAATATATCTGTTTGTTAAAAAGCTTGGTACCAGTATTTCCTGCAAAGTGTTTGACTGATTATGTGCCATCAAGTCGTTTTTGATTCCTAGTGACCACATGGATAGATTTTCTTCATGAATTGCAAAGTAGGAATTCTAATTACTGTTAATATGACTATTTTTTTTTTCTTTTTATGACCCTGTAATCACTTGCTTTGGGATGGAGTTGGGGCGACTGAATGAAGCTGAGTGTTTACTGGCCAGACGCCCTTCCTGAGACCTATGCAGAGTTTGCAGCAGATATTTTCTCTTTGCGCCCTGTTAGAGAAACATCTGTGCGATCTAGGATTGAACTCTCAACCTTCCAAGTGGGAGGTGAGCGCCTTCACCTCTAGGCCACTGCGCTGCTCACTGCTAACATGATTATCATTACATTCTAATTATATATTCCATTATATCAACACATATGAGAGCTAGAAAGTTGGACTCTACAAAACCAAAAGAAACCATAAAAACTCTACTAACTTTGTTCACAATCTCTTCAAAATTATATAATGTTTAGATCAGCTTTTAGAGTAGTTCAAGATCCTGTCTGTAGTAAACAGTTTTATGACCATTCAGCCTTTTCATAGAGGTTGAAATGCCATATTTGCTGTCAGTTAAAAAAATAAATAAATCCAGATCTGATCTGCAAAATGGCTGTCATGGCCTGTTTTTATACAAGTCGAATCCTTTCAGTTGTTCAGATAGTCCTCAACCTATGATCATAATTGGAGCCAGAACTTCCATCACTAAGCAATACAGTTAAGTGAGTCAGGTCCAACTTTATGACATCTTTTGCCATAATTGTTAAGTGACTCACAGTCATTAAATGAATCTGGCTTCCCTCATTGACTTTGATGTTGGAAACTCCCTGGGAATGTCACAAATTCCTCCCAAAACACTGTACTACCGAGCCTTGGTAGTACAGTGGTCTAAAGCACCCTGTTATTAAGACCAGCTGCCTGCAATTACTGAATCGAATCTCGCCAGGCTCAAGGTTGACTCAGCCTTCCATCCTTTCTAAGGTAGGTAAATTGAGGACCCAGTTGTGGAGGCAATAAGCTGACTTTGTATAAATATACAAAAGTATGAAGGCTATTGCTTAACGCATTGTAAACCGCCCTGAGTCTCCGGAGTTGGGCGGCATATAAAATCAAATTTAAAAAAAAAAAAGACAGTCACATGACCCTGACATGCTGGAAAATCATAAATACATGCTAGTTGTCAAACACCCAAATTTTGATCACATAACCATAGGGATGCTGCAATGGTGATAAGTTTGAGGCACAGTTATGAGGAATTTTTTCAGCACCGTTGTAATTTCAAATAGTTGTTAAATAAATGGTCATAAGTTGAGGACTACATGTAGCTTTGAAAAAATGTTTTAATTAAATGAATTAATTTTTTTATTCTTGTGCTTTGTTTTTCATAGAACATCGCTAAGTTCAAAAACCCTGCTCTAAAGGATTTGATGACTGCCATATTAGCTAGGACTTGGTAACATAGCAGCTGTGCACACCATGGCATGTGTGATTTCCACCTCAACAAACAAAATGCACGTTTACGTAAGAAAAGAATTTAAGAATGTGCAGAATCCCTTGGAATTACCACATTTCACAAGCTGTTCATATTCCTGATTGAAATCTTCTGAGATATGGGCATGAATGTCAGGTTATACAAAATGTTGTAAGATGTTGTAAACCCTTGAGATCTCAACCATTTAATGAGTTCTGGGTTTAATGGTATATATGAAATATTCCATATTTGTTACATTCATTACAAATAATTGATATTGCAGTGAGATGGATGGCAAACTCCCTTTAATGACCCCGTAGACTCTATTTGGGGTAGATTGGGTAGAGCTGAGCATTTACTGGCCAGATGCCCTTCCTGACACTTACATGGAGTTCGCAGATTTGTGTGTGTGCAGAAACATCTGCCACTACCTAGGGTTGAACTCTCAACCTTCCTGACCACAGTTTGGGAGTCATAATATTAGAAAGCTAAACGAATGCATTTCTCTCTCCACCCCTCGCCCATTTCTGTCCACGTTGCAGACTATGGAAGACCTTTAATCTTAATTATTTGGGGAGATACTTCTTTTAATACTCAGAATCAGTGTTTTTCAAACTTGGCAATTCTATAAGATGTGTGGACATGCTGGGTAGGGAATTCTGAGTGTTGCGGTCAACACGTCTTAAAAGTTGCCAAGTTTGAAAAACACTGCTTCAGATCATATTTGCTTAGTTTCAAAAGTCTTTTCTTAAACTGATGCACAAATGATTTTTAAACATTTTCACCCTCCTCAGAAAGCTGTAGAGGATGCAAAGAACAAGATGTTATTGTTGTAGTTATTTTATTATTTAATAATAAATAATACTTATTATTTAACATTTTATTTTTATATCTTATACAGATATAAGAACAACTGTAAGAAGAATATATTATTATTCCAAAATGAAAGGTTGCAATACCATTTGTGTTGTTTTCTGGACACAGACCACAATAACCTACAATACAGTATTTGCCCTGCCATTTGAACTGTACACCTTTTTGCTGGTTCTGCTGTTGGTATTCATGCACGATTTGACCTTTATTCTATCTAGGCACGCACGAAAGCACATATAGTCACATAAACTAATAAACAGATGCTCATTTTACATAAGAGATATATTGTTTGGCCTTGAGACGCACTCAGATAAACTTAGCAGGACTAAGGAAAAAAACTGAATTGGTTTTTAGAATAGAATAGAATAGAATTTTTTATTGGCCAAGTGTGATTGGACACACAAGGAATTTGTCTTGGTGCATATGCTCTCAGTGTACATAAAAGAAAAAATACATTCATCAAGAATCATAAGGTACAACACTTAATGATAGTCATAGGGTACAAATAAGCAATCAAGAAACAATATCAATATAAATCGTAAGGATACAAGCAACAAAATTACAGTCATACAGTCATAAGTGGAAGGAAATTGGTGGTGGGAATGATGAGAAGATTAATAATAGTGCAGACTTAGTAAATAATTTGACACTGTTGAGGGAATTATTTGTTTAGTAGAGTGATGGCATTCGGGAAAAAACTGTACTTGTGTCTAGTTGTTCTGGTGTGCAGTGCTCTATAGCGTAAATTCAATTAATATGACTCCTCGTCACTTTAAATAATTTAAATAATTTAAATTTAAGAAAGAAATTTAAGAAATTTAAATAATTTCTCTTCTTTGGCAATATTATTTTCACGCTTGGAGAGGTGGCATGGAAGAATTGCAGGAGGATAACTCTAGGAGAGAGCAGAAGTCCTAGGAACAGACAAAGACTTGAGTAGGAGAACCAGAGTTTGTTAGGGGGGGGTGGGGAAACCCCATAAGGACGAGAAAACTGTAGCCAGGTATCTGGTCAGTTATTCTGAACAATCAAATTAGCCTTTCCTGCCTGATGTTCTCCAGATGTAATAGGCTACAATCCCCATCTGCGGCATAGATGAAGGGAACTGTAATTCAGCACTTCTTGAAAAGACAAGACAGGGCAAGGCTGAATTGATGGCCTTTCAATCCAAAGATGGAGATGTTTCCAATAGCGCTCTTCATCTTCTTTTCTTCTGGAACCCAGAACTGAAACATGTGCCAGCCGAAAAGGGAGCCACCTACCTTGCCCTTACAAGCTGTGGGGAGATGTCTGTGTCAGCTCCTCTATATCTGTTCACAAAGCCTCCTTGTGTGATCCTTATCTTTCATTTCCCCCAAAGAATAGCAACAGCCTGCTCTGTTCTGCTATTGAGCTTTGTACAAATAGGAAAAAAAGAAGTCTTAACAACTGCTTGTTTAACAGGAGGCTGCATGGGGTCACAGTTTCTTGAGCCACCCCAAGGGGACGGGGAAATGTTGACTCCCACCCTGGTTCAAAAGTGGAAAAAGTCTATAGAGTTATGGACTATCCATTCCAGTTCATGGAGAAGAAGTCAGTTACTACTTCCGGACATGTTTCCACTCCAATTTCCATGCTGTGTGACAAATCAGAATTGATGAGAATAAACTGGCAGTCAAACCAGAAAGATGCCTTTTCTCCATGTCTTTTTAAATACAAAACAGTCTTAATAGCTGTGTATGAGAGTAAAAGAGGGGCGAAGAGATTTCTTATCTTCTTCAGTTGAATATGAATACTGCTGCCTCCCCATCAAGACCCTGTTTTCCCTCCTCCTTGAATAAAAAAGTCACAACTCTGTGTGATCTTGAGCAGATGTGCTTGGGAAATGAAACAATAAGGGAAATGCTGCCTTGTATGGACATAGGAACACAGAGATGAAGTTACGTAGACAGACAATTTATAGGGAGAATCGTCCAGCTCAGCAACACCGTAATTTCCCTCACAAAATTCAATTTATATTAGATTATTATTTGCCTCTGTTCTGACAACAGGGACAAACAATAGTTTGATCATCTATACACTCTACATTAGAACCCAGGATTATCCAACTAAGTTAATGATAAGAGATTCAGAACAGAATTTTTAAAAAGATGGTTGAATGCTGTCATTTGCCGTCAGAAGTTGTAGTAATGGCCACCAATTTTGACAGTCTTCGATAAATGGTAGATGGTCTAAAGGCCACGAGACATGATGATTATTGAGACTTGCACATGGGACATTTCCAAGAGTCATAAATTGCTTTCAGACTTGCATATTCTCACAACCAGCACTTCCACAAGACACCATTTCTATTGCCCAGTGTCTCCCCAAAATAGTTTAGCATTTTTTGTTCACCTTTAGAATGTCTTCCTCTAACAACTGGCCTGCCCCAAGCTCATGGAATCCTGAAGCAGCAACAACAATGTCCAAATCACTACTTCCACCATACTCATTTTTCAACTGAGTTACTTTATTGGTCTACTGTGCTTTACTAACAATCTTAATAAAACTGTGGCTGTCTTACTTAAGACCGCTCTAATGCGTTGTTTGAATATCCCCAGCCTGGATATAAAAGATGCTTTTGTATTTATGTGCTGGATTCAAGATACTTTGCTGTCCAAAGATAAATTGATGTCCTTCCCCAATTCTATATGGAGAGACTAAGCAGAATGACAATGGAATCTTTTTTCAATATTGGCAACAGAACTCCTTCCCTGACTCCTGAGGGTAGCAAGATAACTTAAGAGAAAGCAGGACAGTTCACATAGCTTGCCCAGTTCAGCCTTCCCACATCTCGTGAAGTTCCTTGGTTCTTTAGCACCCACACCTTCTCCAGTCAATACATGCGTTGAAAAGATATGGGCAGTGCATCCACACAAAGATAGTTTCCCAGATAGAAGTTGATGCATCTACTACAAGTGGTTTTTTGTATGGCACTTCCTGACTACCACACCAAACAAAAACTGCAAAAAAACAACAAAAACCTGAACTTCCTCTTGATCTTGGGATTCAGACTTGGAAGTGCTGAGGTAGATGTCTACAAGTGTCAGAAAAATGGCTGCTGCCTCTAGCTTAGCATTCATCTATGCCATTAGGTACTTGCTTGGTCAGCAGTGCCATTTTCTGCTCTGCTGACTCTTACTCCTATTATTAGCTCTCTTTTCTACTTTGTGTCAGAGAGAAATATTTGTCCCCCTAAGGTGCATTGCACTAACTTGTAAACCACAGATACTTAGGTTCACAACATCAGCAGAACTATAGTGCTGCAGTTTTTGTTAATAATCTGTGTACCATCTGAGACTCAGATCCTCAGTATTTCAAGTAAGAAGCAGGTGACTTCTGGATTTTGCATGCACTGCTGTTTAGCAGGTTGAGCACTTTCAGAGGAGACTTGATCCTCAGAACAGAATAACAGAGTTGGAAGGGACTTTGGAGATCTTCTAGTCCAACCCCCTGCTCAAGCAGGAAACTCTATACCATTGCAGAAAAAAGGTTGTCCAGTCTCTTCTTAAAAACCTCCAGTGTTGGGAGTACCCACAACTTCTGGAGGCAATTCGTTCCACTGATTAATTGTCAGGAAATTTCTCCTTAGTTCTAGGTTGATTCTTTTCTTGATTAGTTTCCCTCTATTGCTTCTTATCCTACCTTTAGGTGCTTCTATCATGTAACCTTTAGGCAATACCAGGTAAATCCAGATATATTCATCCCATTGTTCTTACCGTTATTCCTCATCTGCCTTTCTGTCCATAGAGCACTTATGTTTCTGTACTGCTTCTTCCATCTTTTCTCTAACTGCACCAGAGGTGGTATTCAGCAGGTTCTGACCAGTTCTGGAGAACCAGTAACGGAAATTTTGAGTAGTTCAGAGAACCGGTAAATATAATCTCTGATTGGCCCTGTCCCCATCTATTCTCTGCCTCCCGAGTCCCAGCTGATCGGGAAGAAATGGGGATTTTGCAGTAACCTTCCCCTGGACTGGGGAGGGAATGGAGATTTTACAGTATCCTTCCCCTGCTATGCCCACCAAGCCACATCCACCAAGCCACACCCACAGAACTGGTAGTAAAAAATTTTGAATCCCACCACTGAATTGCATATACTTTAAGGAGAAAATTACAAAACAATTTGGATGGGAAAGTTATGAACATGATATAGTGAGAGAAGGACTCTGTGGATGATGCTTTGGAGATGTCCCTTATCTCATAATTGGTTGTTGTACATATCTGATTTTAAAGTCAGTTCATATCCTGAACCAATGTTCTCCAAAATTATTTATCTCCTATTGCTTTTTTTAACCAAATAAAAATTGACTCCATCTGAAACAGCTCCTTTTCTGACTCTTTGAACCAACTTTTCAAAGCCCCTTAAGTAAGTGCTTCTGAAGCATTTTTTTCTGAAACTAATAGGTGTCATAACCCTCCACTTCTTCCTTTTTAAGTTATATGTCATTCTGATTATATCTCAGATCAAATAGTATTAGTGGTTTCACCTTTCCCTAACCTTAGCAACAACATAATGGTAGAACAGAACCAAAGGAGACGTGACATTTTTCATCCTTTATGGGATGATTTACTTATATACTACCACAATCTAAAATAAATCTTAGTAGAATTATTTACTTTCTATTATTCCATTTCCATCCAACAGAAGTGAATTAATCTAGATAAACTCAGTTGACAGTCTATTTTTTTCCTCTGGGTCAAAGTTGTAGTAGAAACATGCTTAGGGTGTGTAATTTTCTTAAGGTGCTCTTTCACCAACCCTCCATATTCTCTTTAAAGTCATTCTGATGCAGTACAAGTTATTTTTTTAAAACCAATTTTGGGAAAAGATCAGCTTGAAAGAAAAACCAGCTGTCTGCAATTAAAGTAAGATCGAATTTAGCCAGGCTCAAGGTTGACTCAGCCTTCCATCCTTTCTAAGGTAGGTAAATTGAAGACCCAGTTTGTGGGGGCAATAAGATGACTTTGTATAAATATACAAAAGTATGAAGGCTATTGCTTAACGCACTGTAAGCCGCCCTGAGTCTCCGGAGAAGGGTGGCATATAAATCAAATTAAAAAAAAAAAAAAACAGGAGGCAGAATCAAGATTTCCCCTTCAATTTTTTTCCACTGCTGCTTCACAAGTCATAGAATTGTCCCCCAAAGGTGCTTTTTCAAAATGCAATTGGACTTTCTTTGGTTTTTTTTTTTTTTTTTTTTGAAGATGTTTTACTTCTCATCCAAGACGTTTCTTCAGTTCTGCCAAGCAAAGGCTAAGTCCAGTTGTCTTTTGAAAAAGCACCTTTGGGACAACCAAGACCTGGATGACTGAGAATCTCCATGGGATTGTATTATAGTCTTTCAATTTAAAAAGAATGGACTAATTCTGAGCTAAATTCTGACACAGTAGATACATATCACCACAAAATGTTGGATTGTGAAAGTTATTTTTTGTCTGATTGCCAAATTGGGTAGTGAAAACTTAATGGCTAGTTCCATTTGATTTATTGCCTGATTGCTTAGACTAGACATTGAGCATTTTTTGTGATGGATGGTAGTTGTATGGATTCCCAGGAGGGAGGTGATGCATTCCATAGGAATAAGAGGCAGCGCAGTCTAGAAATTTTGTGTGGGAGAAAGAGGGTGAAGACAGCCCCTCCCTAATAGTTCTCTGATTATAGGTTTGATGTAGATCAGTGGTCCCCAACCTTTTTATCGCCGCGGCCCGCTGAGCGCGCGCAGGGCTGGGGACACGGCCCAGGAGCTTTTGCGCACAGCCCATTGCGCACGGCCCAGGAGCCTTTGCGCTGCAGCGTTTATGTCCCCCGGCCGCTGCGCGGCCCGGTGCCAGGTACTCCACGGCCCGGCACCGGTCCGCGGACCGGGGGTTGGGGACCACTGATGTAGATAATAGGGTTTTCAGTTTGGCAAGATTTTGTTGATAGGTGTAGAACAATTTTAAAAAATCTGCTTGGAGGAATCAACATGTGTCTTATCTTGATTTTGGGGCCTGACAATTTTCAAATTAATCAGAAGCCAGGTTCCCTCAGCAATAGCTTGATCTAGCATTATCTTGTCTTGTTCTCTGTCCTTCCCTCGGACAATTAGAGTATTATCTGCCTACTGACATGACTGAGAACAAAACTCTGGATTGCTTCCTGCAGCAGAAGTGCCTTGACTGAATGTTGATGGTTTTGGTTTTGGTTCTGGGACCATCCTATTATCCCATCCTGTCACAAGTAGAAACTAGATTTAACTAATTAACCCTTAGTCTGCCTAGCAGAGTGATGTGCTGTAATTTAGAACTATCACAAGCCTGAAATTATATTAGAGGACAGGAAGAACAGGATTTGGAAGGTAAAAGATTGCTTTAATCTACTGTTGAATTTAAGAGCACCTTAGTTATTACCTAAGACTGCCTTAATTACTGGTTAACCCACTTGGCCACACCCTTGATCTCTGTTTAGATGCACTTGGGAAGAAGAGTTCTTTGTCCTTCCGTCTCTGAAAATTGCACTACATAAAGATTGTTGAAGAACCTGAGTTCAAAAATGGACTTTTTGTTTGCAGGAAAAACACCTTAACTTGTGTGTTCTCAGGTACATCCACTCCCGTTTCAAGGGAGTGGTTGTTCAGTAAGAAAACAGATCAATATTTTGTTAAAATACAGCCCGAATCAGCTCCTGAAGTCAGAGTTTTGTCTCTTACTTTCAGGACAACTTTGCAGAATAGATGCATTGGCTAGTGCAGTGTTTCTCAACCTTAAAAGCTTCAAGATGTGTGGACTTCAATTTCCAGAATTCCTGTGTATAGCTAACAAAATTAAAACTCAGTAGAAACAGACTAGTAAAAATAGCAGGAAAAAAACCTCATGAAACTAGCAATAAAAATCATCTTCGTCTTTTAACAACCCCATAATCCCCTGTGGGGTGGAGTCTGGGCAACTGAATGGAGCTAGCAGAGTGTTTTAATGACCAGATGTTTGTTCAGCAGATATATTCTCAGTGTGCCCAGAGAGAGAAACATCTGTCTCTACCTAGGATCGAACTGACAACCTCCTGAAAACTAGCAATAAAAATATGTAAAATATACACAGAACAGCTGCTGAGAGCAACAATAAGCACTATAATGAGTCAGCCTGAAGTTGAGTCACCCTAAAAGTCAGCTTTAGTCATGCAGATATAGAGCGCAATATCATGGATTCATTATAATACATCCCTTTGTAATCTCCTAGTATTGCAAGCTGTACTTACACAATCTGGCCCCTTACTCCAAAAGATAGTGTTAATACTTGATGCTGCAGCTACTGTATAATATTTTATTATAATATTGTATTTCTACACTTCCTTTAGGGTTTTTCTTTATTTGTGTGGGTCTTTTCAACTGAATTATTTCACTAAATAATTCAGCTCAGAACATATCTGTAGGTTGCTAATGTTCAGTTCATTTATATTTCCCATCTATATTACATTCTCAGATTGTTTCTTTCCTTGCACCATTTAAATAATATCCAGCTTTTAGCACTGTTTGCCTTAACAGTCATTTTTACAATATTGCATAGCAAATGGAGGCACAAATGTTATTGGCTTGACTTGCTGTGGATTTGGACATTGCTGATCAAAAAGGCAGGACAAAATAAGCAGTAAAACAGGGAACCTTGCCAATTGGGCCCAGTGCCTTAATGCAACTCTCTTATGGTGAGACCATCCCATTTCCCCAGCTCATTTAAAATTTGTGATTGTTAAAAACATGGGAGGAAAAAAATCAAAAGGGCAAAAGAATATTGCCACCACATTCCTTTCACTGAAGTAGATGATCCTAAGAAACTGCTTGTATCAGTTCGGACCACTAAAACTACAGATTCTAAGCATTTCTATATGTGATCATTGCTCCATTCCAGAATCAACTTTGGAATTCAATGTTGTCTGCATTCAGCAGCTAAACTCATTTAGCTAAAAAGACGGGGAGAGAAAAATCCTAAATTTTTGTTTACAAGAGATGAAGTTCTGCAAAGATTTTGGGCAGTCTGTTTCCACATTAATGAGAAGTCTTAACTCACTAGGCCCATTTGGGTTTCAGCTGACTTACTTAGCATGATCTCCATAAATGCTCTCCAAGGAGCAAGATGACTTGACAGATCTCCCTTATAGATTTTTTTTCTGTATAGGACACAGTGGTGGGTTCTAATCAGTTTTACCACCAGTTCACATTGCACACACGCTTTGCTTGCGATTGCCATGCGCATGGTTGCTTCACTTGCACGCGTGCTGAACTTGCGCTTCACGCAAGCACAATGAGTAAAAAAAACAGCTGAGGCATGGCAATCCACTCTGCCGCACCTTACAGCTGACCAAAAAACAAAAGAAAAAAAGGTAGGTATAGTGCGGGGGCGGGGGGGGAGGACCCAACTGACATTCAAAGCGAACCGGTTCACTCTCCTATGAAGATTTCCACTACCAACTCTCCCGAACTAGGGAGAACTGGTAGCAACCCACCACTGATAGGACATGATAATGTTCTGAATTGATTTGGCCAGTTTTGACTGTTTGCAGATTCTTGCAACTCTTCCCAAGGTGAAGCAAGCAAGGATGAAATCTTTTTTTTTTAAAGTAAGGTTACACATGAGTCAGTTTAACCACATTTATTTATTTATTTATTTATTTATTTATTTATTTATTTATTTATTTATTTATTTATTTATTTATTTATTGGTTCGATTTATATGCCACCCTTCTCCGGAGACTCAGGGTGGCTTACAGCCCCCACAAACCGGGTCCGCATTTTACCTACCTCGAAAGGATGGAAGGCTGAGTCAACCTTGAGCCTGGTGAGATTTGAACTTGCAGTAATTGCAGGCAGCTGGTGCTATTTAACAGCACGTTAGTCTGCTGTGCCACCAAGGCTCTCACATGCATCAACTTAATGCACAGAAGACTGTGCATTATACAAACCATTATATCGTGTAGCAATGACACATCTGCCCTACCTTTTTACAGGTACAAAATCAAGTCTTAATGGGAGGAAATAAATAAAGGTGTCTCAGTATTACAAAGATTTCCCAAGCCAGGAAGGAATATAAAGAATGCTATAAAACTTTCATTAATAAGAGCTATTTGATTAAATCAGTATGCCCTGGTCAGAACATATAATCTTGTATTCCCTCCACACACACACAGCCCCCAGTAGTTTTAAGAGAGAAAATCATGCTGGAACAGACCTGTGATCCATCTTGGTTTCCACCATGGTCAACAGGATGTCCCTGGGGATTTTACAGCAAGACATGAATGACAGACCTCTGTGTTTAGAGCCAACCAATAAAATACACATTGATGTTTGCAAATAAATCAAACTATACTTCAAAATTGAAAACCTTCAGCCCTTGGACTCTGAAGGAGAAAAAAGGGAAGGGACTTGTGCCAATAAGTAGAAATATTTCAAGTGTGCAAGATGTTACTGTAAAGCTTTGGTTTAACAGACCTTGGTTTATAATTGATATCCTTCTTGGCTTCCTAACTTTGTCTTGCTTTCTGCTCTCCTGACTCTATTTCTGCCAGAGCAATTCCTCCCTATTTAGCAAGGACAAAATGTTTGTGAGTAAAGTGTTCCAGGGTGATATCAATTGTAGAAAATGTCAAACATCAGCAATGTTTTCTAAACAGTTATCTTTAGCTTACCACATTGCTTCAAAGTTTAATGTAGAGCAGGGGTATGGAAAGTGGCATTTGATGTTGATGGAATAATCATCTCACTGATCTTTTGGGTGTATTATCAAATGGCGGTAATTGTCCCAGTGGCTATTAGCACATTGTCAAAAATCTAAACAGAAATTTCAAAATGGATCCCATCTTCTTTCTTCTTGTCACTTCTGATTTCACATGTAACTATCGCTTTACTTTTTCCGTGAAAGAAACTTTCACCAAAAGTCTATGCCCCGTAGCATTGAAAATAACTTTAAAATGTATAACAAGTGAAACAATCTATGCTCCCATACATTTTGATTCTTATTATTTATCTATGATTGAAAACATCTCTTTACTATTTAAAATTAAGAAAGTTTTACATCTTTGAAGAGATACATCCAGTGGGATAGCACTACCCTGCTTTGATTTAGTGTACCGTTTAGGAGATCTTCTGGACTCACAACTCCTGCTTAAGGAGCAGGTGACAGTTATGGCCAGAAGGGCCTTTATACAGCTTTATGTTGTGTGCCAATTATACCCTTTCAGGGTTTGGCAGTCTGTTGATAGTCACTCATGCCTTAGTCATTTCCCAATTGGATTATTGCAATGCATTCTGCTAAAGGTTGCCTTTGAAGAGAACAGAAGCTACAAATGGTCCAGAATGCAGCAGCACAAGTAATTATACTCATGTGACACTACTCCCAGTTGGCTTTCTCAGGGCAGTTCAAAATGTTGGTGATCAGCTTTAAAGCAATAGCAATAGTAGACTTATATACTGCCCTGTAGTGCTTTACAGCACTCTCTAGGCAAATTACAATGTCAGCATATTGCCCCCAACAATCTGGGTGCTCATTTTACCAACCTCAGAAAGATGGAAGGCTGAGTCAACCTTGAACTCCATCAGGGTCAAACTCCACTCCAGGATGTGGGCAGAGTTTGCCTGCAATACTACATTCGAATAATTGTACCACCAAGCCCTACATGACCCAGGACCAGGCTATTTGCAGGACTGCCTTCTTCCCAGGGCATCTGCCTGCCCCAAAGGCTCCAACAGGGACTATGCCCTCTTGGTCCCTTCACCAAAACTATGTCGTCTTGTGAGACCCAGGAAGCTCATCTTCTCAGTGGTGCCCCTATTTTATGGAGTTATCGTCCTCCTTACATAGTTGATTCTGACCTTACTAATGTTTAGAAAGGGTGTTTATGATTTCTTCATGTTTATCAGATTATATATTGTAGTTTTGTATTCTTCTTGTCAGCTTTTGACAACTGTTTTGTAAGCTGCTCAGTGTCCCTTTGGTTGAGATGGGCAGTCACACAAATGTTTTACCAGAAGAGAAATATTAATCTGGCATTCAGTTCTAAATCATTCCCAACACCATATACAGTATAATTTTCTTACTAAGTCACATTACCTGGAACTTTGACTTGGAATTGGCAGCATAGACAAAATTTGAGTTTGCTACTTAAACAATAACTTTTTGATAGATAGATAGATAGATAGATAGATAGATAGATAGATAGATAGATAGATAGACAGACAGACAAACAAACAAACAAACAAACAAACAAATGGAAAGAGGCAGTCAGAGGATTCAGAAGGCTCCAAAATCCTTGGAAGAAGAGGTTCCTAATACTATAATGTATATCAGAGAATTCAGAAAAAGGAACAAAGTTACACCCTCCCCAGACAAACTTAAAATATATCAACATCTCCTGAGACATTTGGACTCTCATGTGAAATCTTTTAAGAGATTTCATGAGATCTGATCAATTTTATTTTTAGATGTTGCATTTGGGCTTTCATGTGAGATTATGCTCTGCAGAATGGATCATGTTATCAAGAGCAAATTATTTAAGTACAACGAAAACAAACTATTAATAGGACCGCTTATAAGACCAGTAATAACAAATAAGTCTTAAAAATGCCAATTTGTTGAAGTAGTTAAAAGCATTGGGTTAGAACCTTGGAGACCATGAGTTCTGGTTCTTCCTTTGGGCCATTCACTCTCTCTCAGTCCTAGAAAGCATGCAAGAGCAAACCACTTCCAAAAATGTTGCCATGAAAAAAGCAGGGATTTGTCTAGTTTTTTTTTTTTTTACCAGACTCAAAGGCCCATAAACATATACGCAAAAAGAATGCTGGGTTTGTTTATATATAAATCATATTTATATGGCCACTTATTTCACAGAATGTAACTCTGGGTAACATGCAATAAAGTCATAATATTAAAACAAAACTACAATTAAAATTGATATATTTTTAAAAGGCTGGGGAAGACCCTCCCCGTCCCCAGGCCTGTTGACCCAGCCAGGTTTTGATGAATTTCAGAAGGATTATAGGTAAGGGGCCAATCTTACCTCAGGGTGGGGTGGTGGTGATGTTTCACAGGGCAAGGGCCATCAGCAGAAAAAGCTTTCCTCCTGGGTCCCGCCAGATATAACTCCCTAGTAGACAGGACCCATAACATACCTCTTCTGCCAGACTTGATGAAACAGGCAGATGTAGTTGAGAAGAGGCAATTCCTCAAATAACCAGGCTTCAGCTCTGAAGGGCTTTAAAGGTCAAAACCAACACCTTGAATTGGATCCAGAAGCAAACTGGCAACCAATGCAGCTTGTGGAGCAGAGGTGTAATGCATGCCATACCAGAGGCACACATAATTGCCCGTGCCATCACAATCTTCGCCATCTGAAGCTTTTGATTACTCTTCAAGGGAAACCCCATATAGAGTGCATTAGAACTGCCTATTCAGGATTGCAAAGAGAAAGCAAGCAAATAACAGAATAGGGCTTGTACCAGAGACAATAATCTTGTGGACAGGTAATACAGATGATGATGATGATGATGATAGTGATTATGATTTTATTATTTTCTCTATTGAGGGGATGCTAGAGAAAATGTTCAGAAATGTCATGATGTCACTTGAGAAGCCAGAGCTGGACTTTCAACACATTCTAACCCTTCTCAGGTTTTTTTTTTTTTTAATAGACTTTATTGAGATTTTTTACAGAACAAAAAGGAAATAAATGAGAAAAACAAACAAACAAACAAACAAACAAAACAATCATTCAAACAATAACATAGAACACATAAATATAGTAAACATTTTCAATTTGTATCGGATATGCAGTGTTTTAACTATTTACATAAATAATACTTGTTGATATTTTGACTCACTTTTAACCAATATTTAACACACCTTTGATCTTTCTTCCATTTTATCATGCAACCACTTGTACCACCTTTCCCACACCATATAGTATACTGACTTTTCATCATTTAATTCATAAGTTAATTTAGTCATCTCTGCGCACTCGAGTATTTTCTTAATTGTAAGCTCTTCTGGTGGTTGAATTTTCTCTTTCCAAAACTGTGCGTATGCCAATCTAGCGGCTGTAATTATATGGATCATTAAATGTGTCATTTCCTTTCTATATGGCTTCTTTATTATTCCCAGGAGGAAACTCTCTGGTGTAAGTTCAATATCTTCCCCAATTATTTCGTGTAACCATCTCCTGATCTTACTCCAATATCCTTTCGCTTCCGGGCATGTCCACCACATGTGAAAGAAGGTGCCTTGGCCATGGCCGCATTTCCAACAATTGGGATGTATATTGGGATATATCTTCGCTAGTCTGGCCGGGGCTAGGTACCACCTATGAAGCATTTTGTAATGATTTTCCTTATATGCCACCGCTCTAGTCAATTTAAGATTTCTATTCCATGCCTCCTCCCATTCCCCGAAATTTATATTGCACCCTATATTTTTCTCCCATGCAATTATTTGATTCTTTGTAACATCTTCAAACTTCTCATCGCTTAACAGATAATTGTATAATTTTGCCAGAATCTTTTTATTTGTTCCCATCAGAACTTTATCCAATCCATTTGGTCCCGGTTCTAGACCATATTGTTCTTTGTCCCTCTGATATCTGGATTTTACTTGTGAGTAGGTCCACCAATCTAAGGTTATTCCTTGCTCTCGTAAGGTATCATTTGGTTTAAGCCTCCCTCCTTCGTCTAGAATATCTTTATATCTGGCCATTTTCTCCCTCTCCCACCTATTTGGGTGAGTCAGGGCCTCCATCGTTGAGAGCCAATTTGGGATTTTCTTGTAGTGTTTTTGTCTGATCTGTCTAACCCTTCTCAGGTTATTTTGTGTGGAGAATATGTTTTAAAGGCATTGCAAAAGTACATTTGTTCTATAGAAAATGGATAGCAATCATGACACTATTATTCAGAATTCTGCAGCTGCATTTGGATAGAACAGTCCTGAAGAGTCAAAATTGGGCTATGGAGCTGCATATGATATGACAATCATAAACTGCCTATGCTTACCCTACAACAGTGGTGGGTTTCTACTGGTTTGCCACGGTCCGGGTGAACTGGTAGTGGCAAATGTTGCCAAGAGATGAACAAGTTGGGTACTGTGATGAAGCGGGCATGAGTTTGTATCAACTGTTTGCCCATGTATTATTGCGGTTGAAGCTGAAGTAGTCATTGACAGGTAGGATGTTGTAGCAGACAATTTTGTGTACTAAGCTTAGGTCAGACCATAGGCGGCGTAATTCTAGGTTGTCCAGGTCCAAAATTTCAAGCCTGGTGGCATAAGGTATTCTATTGTGAGCAGAGAATACTCTTCTCATGAAATATCTCTGGACAATTGTATTAATGTCCGTTATACAGTGTGGATTCTAGGCAGATAAGATTCCTAAATGTTGACTATGGGGGTCTGACGTTAGGACAATTGAGATATAGATGGGTGGGGGTGGAGATTGCAGTTTAAAACTGCAATGCAGCTCAGGAGATTCTTGGCAACTGGTTCTATAGATCAGAGGTCCCCAAATTTGGCAGCTTTAAGACTTGTGGACTTCGACTCCCAGAATTCCCCAACCAGTGCTGATCTATAGATATTAATATTGGCTGCATATGTTGTTGCCTTCCAAAATCTGTTCTATTATTTGCTTTGTCCAACGGGATGGCAATGCTACATTTTGACTAGCTTATTGTAAAAAAAAAAAAAAAAAAAAGCATCTTTCCCCATTCTTGTGAGGGCATGTCAGTTTTCAAAACAATGGAATGGTCTGTGATGGCCCCAAATGAAGTTCTGTAGATCTCCATTGTGAAGCTCACAAAGGGGTTCTTATAGTTAGCCTTTTCTCTTTCGAGAAAAATATACAATGGGAGGGAGGGGCTCTCTGGAAGTTGAATTTAGTCTCTACTATCTTGCTTTTATACAACCCAAATTGAAATAATTGTTCAAATTAAACATCGAGGTCCCCTGGGAGACAAACATAACCTCACGCTTTAGGAAATTAGAGCATTTTACTGAATGCAAAAGTCAGTGTGGGTGGGTTTGTGCCTATGCACACACAGGTATTTTCTTACTTTCAAAGTCTGCAGGTTACACCTGTTATGTTTTGAGAAGGGGTGAAAAAGAATCAACAGCAGTCAAAACATAATTCTTTTTGCAGAAAAAGAATCCCCCTTTGACTTCTATTTTCCTTTGGACAAAATTAAGCAAAATTAAATGCTATAATTGCTTGCAGTGGGTGGTCTACAAATTTTCTTTTAACTAGAAAAAGGATCTGAATTGAATTGTTAATGGATATCAAAATATCTTAATGTTCGTTGGGAAATTGTTTTATATGCACAGCTACAATTTCTTGCCTAGGGCCATCAAGTTGAGAATGAAGAACTTCAAAAATATGGAGCATATTAATAAAAAATTGAGGGAAGGACAGAGAAAGAAAATTACTCAGCAAGCAGCTGCTTGTGGAGAATATAAGGCCATTGTAACATAATTCAGTGCCATTTTCAAGTATTCAGGTATATTCACAATGAAGTTCATTTTCTAAATAATTCTTCTGACGTTCAGAAAAATGATTCATCTGCCCCTTGTATTAGTTTGTCTCCCCATTTGAGTTCTCTTTAACATTTTTTTAAAAAAAATTAAAAAACCCTAATCTTATGGAATTGTAGACCAGAAAGTTTATTTATTCACTATGTGTACTACAGTCCATTTCATCATGAAAGCAATAAATTGATTAGCCTTTAAGGTACCGCTGGATTTTTGTTATTTTTAATACAACATACGATTGTGGGTGCGTCAATAGAATCTTGTTGCTGAGGTAGTATCTTCCACTGTTAATATTTCACAAGATACTGCATTACTTATATACTTTTAAAACTACATTAAATGGTAGAAGGACAAGAAAATAGCTTAAGAGAAATAATAGTTCACAATATTAACTTCTGGGTCCAATAGCATATTCAGGTGGCCCTAGACATAAAACCATTTATTTAGTGACCATTCAGTTTCAATGGCACTGAAAAAAAGCGATTTATGACTGCTTTTCACACCAATGACCATTGCAATATGCCCATGGTCACATGATCAAAAATCAGACGCTTGGCAACTGGCATGAATTTATGAGTGTTGCAATGTCCCGGAGTTATGTGTTCACCTTTTGCAAACCTTCTGACAAACAAAGTCAGTCGGGAAGCCACTTAACAACCATGTAACTAACTTAATAATTGCAGTGATTCATTTAACAATTGTGGCAAGAAGGGTAGTAAAATGGAGCAAAATTCACTTAATCACCATCTTGCTTAGCAATGGAAATTTGGACTCAGTTGTGGTCGTAAGTGAGACCATGACCTGAGATGTTTATATCTTAAGGATTATCTTTTGCCCATAAGAACCCACCTGAAGTTAAGATAAGCTTCAGAGATCGATTTGGTAGAAATTTGTATAGTTATCACTTAAGGTCATTTCTTCTTGGTGGCAGCAACAAAATTAGCAAAGTTGTTTTTTTGGGAGCCTCCCAAAAGCTCACTTGAGTTTTTATCTTAGGTATGTTTCGATGACTTTCCTATTCCAGAAGCTTTCAGCTTTGGACTCCAGTTATGTTATTGTTTTACTATTAGTAGTTGGAGCCAAATAAGAGATTATAGACAGTATGCACAAATAAAGTTGTACACCTTACCTACTTGTGTCCAACTTCCTTTCTCATGGAATGGAATGGAATACTTTGTTGGCCAAGTATGATTGGACACACAAGGAATTTGTCTCCAGTGCATAAGCTCTCAGTAGACTGAATTCCAATAGACTGAATTGGATATTTTCATTGGGTTCAGCCTAAATACAAACTTATATATAATACAAGACGCATTCTCTTCATACAAAACCTAATTTCCATAGATTCCTTTGCATGTGTCAAATGGAATGCCTAAATAAGTTTGAATGGATAGTCTATTAACAGCTGATAAAGGGGGGATGTCTCGCAAAAAGCTTGCAGAAAATAACAGCAGTAAACCAAATGATGCCCATTCCATTAAATTGAAAAACAGTGTTGATATATGATTTATAATTAAGGGAGAGGCTAGCTACTAGGACAGAGTTACTAATAGCTGGCTTTTTATGCAATTTTGCCTGTACTATAGATATCTGCAAATATTTTCACCTAACACAATACATTTTTGTGGCACTAAGGACAGGCTAATTTTTAGCATGGAATAATCCTCGCTCCAAACGAAATTCTTGTCCTGGCTCACTGGAACTTGACAACTGCCTTATGGGTCTCAAAGCCTGCTGTCCATAACTTAAAGAGGAGTCCACAGCAACCCCTTCTCAATAGATCCTTGAGCTTAAACACCATTGCCCAATTGATTTGGAAGGAACTAGCACAGGCAGGGGACTCATCACGTATTCAGAGCACAGCTCAGGTAAGAAATTATCTACATGACATATCCGCAGCTTTGCTCAAGTTCTTTGTAGCAGAGCTCAGTTGAAGCTAGCCATGCCTGTTGGGTGATTTACGAATGTTGAAAAGGAAGTGAAGGAGCGTGGCATTCTCCTCCTCATACAGATTAGAAGGCTGAGCTGCGTGCACCCAGGCACCAAGCTGAGTTCTATTTCCTCCAGCCAATCAGAAGGTTTCCTTGCCCCTAGTTGCTGGGTAGCGCTAACCCTTCAAACACTGAATAATTTGGACCAAGCAATAACAAGTACAACAAAAACAGGTTGCAGATACTGTAGGCTCTCTTCCTCGGTTGAGATTTTAAATGCCTTCCTTCTCTTTTGGCAAATGGAGTGGCGGGGGGGGGGGGGAACCCACTTGCATTGGGAATGGAATGAAAAGAGGAGAAGAAAAGTTAAGGGGAACAAACCTTGATTTGTTTGTGCATTTTGCAGTAGCCTCCGAAGACTTTTAATTGGAAATGTTAATGAGATGCAGGAGTGGAGGGGGAAACTAAAGGATTTTGAAAGGATGAAAAACGATCCCCCCCTTTCTTAGAATTACAGGAAGCTCTGTTGAAGCTGCAGCTGTTCTTATCACTAGCAGCATTATTTCTCAAAACTTGCTAAATAAAACTAGCCTTTAACACCAGCAGAAAGAATCTTGTGAAGCCTTTACGTTTCTCTCCTAAGACAGGAAAAGCTTCCCATGTAGGTTTCTCCTCCTTGCAGAATTTGGCAAGTTTAGATTACAAGCATTAAGAAAACAGCAGCATCAGCAACCCACTTATGGAAATAAGGAAATTATTTGGTTTCTCTATAGCGGCCTTTGGGTATGTTGAGAGCAATACATAGGAGGAGGGGGGGAGGAGGGAAATCCCATCTACCACAGCCAGGGTTGTAAGCTTTAGAAATGGATGCTACTGCAACATGACTGTGGTTTGAGCAGGTGAGCTGGTGATAAAATTGGCTCTCCCTTCTAAGAGAGGCTTGATCGGCTCTTTTTTGAACATCCAAAGGTAGAGAAGCACACCAGGTAATCCTCTTAATCAGTTGGCAGCTTTATATGCAGCATGGACTGCTAGCCTTTCTGAACTGAGCTTCCTTCCCCTCCAAAGCTATCCAAGACATTCCATAAGGTTATCACTTCTGGGCATGCATATTTTATTATATATTTTTAAGGGGGGGGGAATCCCCACCTTTTGAAATTTTGCTCATTATAAACCATTAAATGAGACTGGAGGTTAGCATTTTCAGTTATAGCTGAATACATGCTAATGATCAAATGGTAGAGAAGAAATGGAAGCTTGTTAGCTTTTCAATAAGAGCCCAACATGGAATTAAAAAAAAACCTAAAATTAGCCTGATTCCATTTTATGATTCTAATAAGTCAAGAGAGCCTTAGACCATGTTCAGTTTTCTGCTTACCTCTCAAGTAAGCCAGACAAATTTTGGAAATAGTAGGACTTGTTGAGTTTTGGAATTTGTCCTTGCTAAGCTTGATAAATCTGGGTAGGACAGGACAGGACAGGATCTTAGGCATAGACAGCATTGTCTATGTCCAAGGATATCTAACATGCAGCAGGACTGTATTACTATTATCCTTCTCACCTTTCCTATTACCTACTCCTATTAGTATGTTATAACTATCACTTTGTTGGTTGTATCTTATGATTTATGATTGTATCTTATGATTTGTGATTTATCACTTTGTTGTTTGTATGTATACTGAGAGCTTATTTTGCACTGGAGACAAATTCCTTGTGTGTCCAATCACACTTTGCCAATAAAGAACTATTCTATTCTATTCTATTCTATTCTATTCTATTCTATTCTATTCTATTCTATTATTAGGAAATAGCAATAAGTCTAGAATTCTGTTTGAATGAAAAAAAAAAACTGTAATTGCCTATAGAAAAACCTGAAGTTGTTCCAAAGATCAAACAAGCAACTTTCCAGAAAATAAGGATATGTCACCACTGTGCCACATCTCACTCTTACAAAGAAATCTGTATGTATTAAATTCCCATGACTGCTAATGAATTTGATTTGGATTAGTGAGGTGGGGAGGAAGGAGTTAATTCTTTCCACTTTTGAGTATTCTCCAATGCAAACTGGAGTCTCCTGCCTCCAATAAAATTATTAGACCATAAGGAAAACAATTGTGGTTTTGTTATGTCTTCTTTGAGTTAGTATCATGTACACAGAACAGGCTGTAACCTGTAACTACAACTTTAATAAAACATAATTAATTGCGTATTATAGAACAGGCATTGTTTAAAGGGGAAGATGCCATTTTATGTGTTATTAACCTGGTATAACTTTGTTGCAATTCTAGCTGATCATGTTTATGCCTGTTGGTTTACTTTGAGCCAAGTAACCAGAAATAACTTTCTTCATTTTTTAATGTCTAAAAATGGAAGCTTCGTTTAAATATGGTGTCATACATGTTTTAAAAACAAACCTTTATTGCCTATGTGCTGTTCTGTGGCAGACATCTCATTTAAATTGTCACTTTGCCTACATTTGTAAGTCTGCATGCAAGAAAACTGTAATCCAAGCATTGACTTTCTTAATGACTTTCATCTAATAAATAATTAGATGACAAATATAAAATCCAAGGGGGAAACGATGTTTAAATACAATAGAAAAAGACACTGAACTAAAGAAATCTTTTTTGCAATAGAACAGATTTCATTGCTCATTTCAGGGATGCCAATAAGGGAGAAGAATTCAGAGCAGAAGCTCAGGGTCTCATTGGATGGAATGGACAGAGGAGCCATTAAGGCCAACAATATACAATTAACATCTAAAGAGCATCTTTCCTTAAAAAAAAAAAACCTCTTCATGTCCAAATTTTAAAATTACTTGTTCAAATAAAATCAAAGGTGGGCTCTTGTTTGGAGCTGTGATTGACTCAATCTTTCAAGCCAAGTGAGAGCAGATTAGCTAGCCAGGAATGGTGGAACACAACCACCATTACAAATGTATGTATTGGGGCAGATTCATATATGAGAAAAAGATTCTTAAGGAACCCTGTCCAAGGATCATACAGAGTAGCCTTCTTCAATCTGAATCTGATTCAATCTGATATGTGGGCTGCCACCATCCCTTTGCACTGGCCCCATGGGTGACATGATAGCAGTCTTCCAATATTTGAGGAGTTACCACAAAGAAGAGGGAGGATTCTCCAAAGCACCTGAAGGCAGGACAAGAAGCAATGTGTGGAAACTAATCAAGGAACATAAAACTAAGGAGAAATTTTCTGACAGTTAGAACAATTAAGCAGTGGAATGACTTCCCACCAGAAGTTATGGGTTATGGGTGCTCCAACAGTGGAGGTTTTTAAGAAGAGATGGGACAGCCATTTGTCTGAAATAGTATAGGGTTTCCTGCTTGAGCAGGGGGTTGGACTAGAAGACCTTCCAAGGTCCCTACCAAGGTCTGTTATTCTGTTATTCTTCAGTCTCATAGTGTAACTTGGCTCCGGGAAATGATAGGTAGTGTTGCAGGTAGCAAGAGGGGAAAAAGTAGCAACTGCTCACTTTAAATAGGTGGCAACTCTATGGAACATTCCATGGGTATTATATATTCAGTATCACATTACACTGAAGCAAAGAGGTCAGGGGGAAAATAACCTTCAAGGTCTGCTTTTAAGCAGACTTATTTTAAGACCAGGAAGGAATACATATACTTGTCTGTTAGAATGAGAGAGGACTGACTTCCGGTGGCACCGCAGGCGCTGACAGATGCTCCTTTTGGATCATCAGCCCCGCGATTTCGTTAAAACTGCTAAGACAGTGCAAATCAACTGTCTGGAGGTTTGGGAACCTTCCACTCAGGAGAAGAGAGGAAGGCGAGCAGCCGGACAAAGGTAGAGCTCCCCAAAAGCCCTAGGAGTAATTCTGGGGCTTGGAGGGTGAGAGCTCCCTGGTAGTCCAACTGAGCTCCGAATCCGGGACTTCTCTGCTTTAAGCAGAACAAGACGCCGCGACTACCCCTGCAATCAACATTCAGATTCAAAATAATCTCACAGCAGGCAGAACAAAAACAGGAGTCCTAGCAATTGCAAGTACTGAACTTTAACTCTGTATCTATATTTCTTCCTTCTAAGACTTTTAAAAACGAAAGGAAAAATGGCGCTTGAATTGTAACAGGGCGTGAAAGTTAAAGTTATAGTGAAAGTGATTGTTAACATCGTTAGCGCTTCTAAGGCTGTTTAAGATTATTGGATTCTACACCAAAGAAAGAAAGATTTAAAGTGGAAAGACTACAGTTTGGACTTTAAATAAACTATAATACTTACAAAAGATTTAAAAACATTTGGACTTACTGATTTGGTTGCTGTAAGAAGTATAAATTGAAAGCTAAAAATGGCTTCTAAGCAAATAAAATCTGGCTTTAATAGTGCTGGAGGATCGCCAGCATAACCATCAAAATTACAATCTTTGTCTACTTCAAACACAAATACTGACTTTGGAAGTTTTACAGGAATCTCTGCAGGAGGCTTTGAAGCAACAAACATCTTTTTTAGAGGGGAAAATTAAGGGAGTGTCTGGAGAGATGGTTGAAATTAAAGAGGTCATTCAAACTCGGAATAAGGAAATAAGAGAAGATATAGTAATGGCATTTCAGGGTCTGGCAAAACACATTGACTTGTTGGATGAAAGAGTAGAAGAAATTAATCAGTCTAATTTGAATTTGGAAAAAAAATGGATGAAGTTCAGACCAAGGTGGATAGGGCAGACGATGAAGTGGTGATGTTATAATATAGAGCGATGGAGTTTGCCCTGAGAGTAAGAGGTCTGAGAGAACACAATAGAGAGAACTTGAGAGAGATCTTTGCAAAGGCTTTTGCAAGGATAACTGGGGAGCAAAAAGCAGATCTCTCATTGCAAATTGACAATATATATCGTGTCAATTCCTGGTTTGTTAGACAGAATCAATTGCCAAGAGACATTGTGATTTACTTTACAACAAGGAAGACCCAAAATGAAATTTTACAAGCTTTCTATAAAAATAAACTTCAAATGGCAGGACAAGAGGTTTTAGTGCTGAAAGAAATCCCCCCAAAAATGTTGAGAAGCAGAAAGGAGTTTGCTTTTTTGGTGGATGAACTTAGAAATCAACAGATTCAGTTTAGATGGGATGTTCCAGCTGGACTGGTGGTGAATTATATGGGAGAAAGGCATCATCTTAACACAATTTGGAAGACAAGAGATTTTTATACTAATGTATTAAAGGCTGGATGCCCACCATCTCAGGAAATGGGGAGAAGAAAAGAAGAGCTGGCAATACAGGGACAGAAGGAAAGTAAACAGCCTTAAGCTGCAAGAGAGACCTTGCTTATTGAAGAAGATTTATTGCAATTTTTTGGTACTGCTTAATCTTTGGAAGTAGCAGAAAAAAGAGAAGAACCAAAAGATCAAAGGCAGACTCGTGCTGCAGCAAAACGAAAAGAACAAGATTTAAAG
Organism: Pituophis catenifer annectens; assembly: GCF_029215685.1. Taxonomy (NCBI): domain Eukaryota; kingdom Metazoa; phylum Chordata; class Lepidosauria; order Squamata; family Colubridae; genus Pituophis; species Pituophis catenifer. The sequence continues at coordinate 72,805,727 of NW_027256883.1, forward strand.
ATACAGCAAATCCAAATGAAAGCTCAAGAAGCTACAAAAACAGAAGCAGTGGGAGGAGCAAGGCCAAAGAGAAAAGTGCTGGAGGATCTTCAGCTGGTGCTCTTAAAGCTTCAAGGTGCCAAGAATGGTAACTAAATTTTTGACTTGGAATGTCAATGGTTTAAATTCACCACAAAAGAGAAAGAAAATATTTCATTATTTGAAACAGTTTAAAAATGATGTAATTTGTCTACAAGAAACACATATTAGAGTGAAAGATCAAAAATATTTGATAAATTCAAGATCGGGGACACATTTTGTTGCATCTGCTCCAGAGAAGAAAAATGGTATAGTTATATACCTAAAGACAGATTTAACAGCCAAATTAATTGAGGCAGATGCTCAAAGAAGATATATTGCAATTGAATTTCTAATAGAAGGGAAGAAAACACTTTTAATTGGAGTATATACTCCCAATCAACAGCAAGAAAAATTTTATAAGCTTTTGCATATCAAAATAATACAATGGGATTATAAACCATCTGATAATAAATAAATAAATTAAATAAAGATTAATGGGAGATTGGAATGGAGTATTGGATACCCAAAAGGACAAAAAAGAATTACTTCAAAATACCCAAAATCGTGCAAGATTGCCCAAATCTTTTTTTGATATGATGGATGATATGGAGTTGAGAGATATCTGGTGGGAACGAAATGTGGAAGAAAAGGATTTTACTTTTTTTTCTGATAGACATCAATCCTTTTCTACGATTGATTTTATATTAATCACTAATGATTTCTTTTCTAGAGTAAAGAAGATGAAGATTTGTTCAAGAATTTTATCTGATCATAGCCCAGTGTGGAATTAGAGCAGGAAAAGGGAGATAGAAGGTCTTGGAGGCTAAATGAAAATTTGTTTAGATATGAGGAAAATGTGAAAGAATGTAAAAAACAAATGAAAGAATTTTTTATTATGAATATGCACAAGGGTACACCTATGGAAATGGTTTGGGATGCAAGTAAAGCATATATGAGAGGAACCTTAATACATTTGAATAATAAATATAGACGTAGACAAGAAAAGAAATGGAGGGATTTAGAAGAGGAAATAAAAAAGAAAGAGCAGGCACTTATATTGAATCCAACAGATAAGAAAATAAAGGAAACAATAAATTTGTTGCGAGGGCAGTTTAATATGTTGATGGCAGACCAAGTGGCAACTAACTTACAATATGCTAAACATAATACTTTTTGTAATGCAAATAAACAAGGTAGATGGTTAGCCTACTTGTTAAGGAAAAAACAAAAGCTACATACTATAGAAAAGATAGAATACAAAGGTAAAGAGGTATATCAACAAAATATGATTAAAAAAGCTTTTTTAGAATTCTATACAAAGTTATATGCTAGTGATACAATTCAAGGTAAAGACATAGACAGATATTTACAGGAGGAGAATATTCCTGTAATTACACCAGAGCAAAGGGAAGGACTGAACCAACCAATAACTTCTGAGGAAATTATTTTAGCAATTAAACAGTTAAAGAGGGGTAAAGCTCCAGGCACAGATGGACTGACAGCTGTTTATTATAAAAATTTGCAGTTAGAAATGGTAGAACTGCTTAAGAAACTATTTTGTAAGATTCAAGCCGGAGGAGATGTACCCCCTTCCTGGAGAACAGCTTTTATTTCATTGATTCCAAAGGAGGATCAAGATCGTAGTCAACATAAGAATTATAGGCCAATATCGCTTTTAAATACTGATTATAAGATTTTTGCTAAAATATTAGCAAATAGGTTAATGGTAATCATGCAACAAATGATTCATAATGACCAATCTGGATTTATTAGTGGGAGACAAATGAAATAATGTAAGACAAATTGTAAACTTATTGGAATATTTGGAAAGGAACAACTAAGTCCCTGCAGCGCTTATCTTTTTGGATACGGAGAAAGCATTTGATCAATTGAATTGGCAATTTTTATTGAAAATAATAGAAAAGATGCAGTTTGGAGAATACTTTACACAATTTGTTAGGGCAATATATCAGAGACAAACAACACAAATAATAATTAATGGTGGTTTAAAAGAAACTTTTAAAATTGAAAAAGGAACAAGATAGGGATGCCCTTTATCACCATTCTTGTTTATTTTAACTTTGGAACCTTTATTGAATAAAATACGAGGGTCAAATAAAATAAAGGGAATTAAAATTAGACATCATGATTATAGATTAAGAGCATTTGCAGATGACTTGGTTGTTACTTTAACTCAATCAGTACAATCAGTTATAGGTTTAATGGATATAATTAGCCAATATGGACAAATGTCTGGATTTAAAATAAATAAACAAAAAACAAAGATAATAACTAAAAATATGACGGTAAAGCAAAAAGAAGAACTAGAAAGATTAACAGGATTTGAAATAGTAAAAAAGGTTAAATATTTAGGGGTATATATTACAGCTTCAAATATAAAATTATATAAAAATAATTATGAATTGTTATGGCAAAAAATACAGAAAGAGATGGAGAATTGGAGAAAACTACGATTATCTCTGTTGGGAAGAATAGCAGCAATAAAAATGAATGTTTTACCTAGGTTTTTATTTTTGTTTCAAATGTTACCAATACTCAAGAAAGATAAAAATTTGAGGGAATGGCAGAAGGGTATTAATAATTTTGTTTGGGTAGGGAAAAGACCGAGAATAAAGTTAAAAATAATGCAAGATATACATGAAAGAGGAGATCTTAAAATGCCTAATCTAAGATTATACTATGAAGCAGCTGTCCTAACAATAATTAGTGACTGGATTAATTCAACAGAAGAAAGAATATTGAATATTGAAGGATATGATTTGTTATATGGCTGGCATGCTTATTTATTATATGATAAAAAGGTGGATAAGACCTTTAAAAGCCATATACTAAGGAGTGCCTTGTTACGAGTTTGGAAAAAGTATCAATATAAATTATATTATAAGATACTTATATGGGCAATACCCAGACATGCGATAGAGAATATAAGTGTAGAACAAAAGCAAGAGGTGATTACCTATAAAGAGCTTCTTAAAACGGAAGGGGGTATATTGCAGTTAAAATCTTTAAACGCATTAAAAGAAGAAAGAATAATTCAAACTTGGTTTCAGTATGGACAGCTGCAAGCTAGATGGAAAGAAGATCAGAGAATTGGTATCATGCAGAACGAGGAAAATTTGATAAAACAAATTAGAGATCAAGGTCAAATGCATATAAAAAGATTATATAATATATTGATAGAAATAGATTCAGAAATGGAATTAGTTAAGGATTGTATGATAAAATGGGCACAAAATATTCAGGAACCAATAATGATGGAAACTTGGGAAAAAATATGGGTTAGAAATGTAAAATTTACGCAAGCACAAAATTTAAGAGAAAATTTTTATAAAATGTTCTATAGATGGCATTTAGATCCTAAAAAGCTGGCTTGTATGTATCCGAATTTGCAATCTAAGTGTTGGAGATATGATTGTCTCCAATCATTGTACTTATTATCATATATGATGTTAAAGCATTTTGGATTAAAATATGGTGGATTATTCAAAATATTCTTAAAAAGAAGATAAAGTTTACTCCACAATTGTTTTTGCTGGGCATAATCACAGATTGTACGGTTATAGAGACTAAATTGATTTTAAATTTAATAACTGCAGCTAGACTTTTGGTGGCGCAATATTGGAAGAAGGAAGATTTGCCTACTATTGAAGAATGGACATTAAAAGTAGCGAATTTGGCAGAAATGGCAAAAATTTCAGCATATTTGAAAGATCATTCACAAGAAAAATATATATCGGAATGGAGAAGATGGATTGATTATATTCAAAACAAATATCGGACTAAAAAGTATCAAATAGCTTATGAATGAATAGAAAAATCAAGAGTATTTATATTTAGTTGTAAAAGGGGAGTTAAAGTGTGAAGGGGGGGAATAGGAATCTATAGTTAGTTAGCTTAGTTTAGCATATGATTGTTAATTGTTATACCCTGTATAACAATTTTGTATTTTGTTCTGGGAAGTTCAGGGGGGGGATGAGGGGGGTAAGGAAGGGAGGGGGGATGGGGAAATATTTGTAAAAAAAAAATTCTTTTTTGTAAAACTCTTTAATAAAAAAAAAAAATGAGAGAGGACTAGCTTTCCAAACCTGCACAACTCTTGCATTTAACAATCTAATACTTGAGGTGTTAGGCAATGTGAACATTAATCTTTAACTTTTTTATGTTTTTAATTTTTAAATGTTTTTTATAATGATTTTAAATGCATTGTGAGCCGCCCTGAGTCTTCGGAGAGGGGTGGCATACAAATTGAATTAATAAATAATAATAAATAATAAATAAATAATAAATAACTTCTATTAAGTATTGGTGAAGATGTGTGTTCAAATAATGGGCTCCAGGTTTCAAAATTTAACTATATTGGTTGATCATCAAGAGAGACAGATGCACAATTGTCATTCATCAGTTTTGCATTCATGTAAATCGTATCTTATGATTCTTGATGAATGTATCTTTTATGTACACTGAGAGCATATGCACCAAAGACAAATTCCTTGTGTTTTCAATCACACTTGGCCAATAAAGAATTCTATTCTATTCTATGTTGTGCCATATACTAAATGATATGAAACCTTTTTAATGGTCTGCTGCTGTGGCTTTTTAAATAACTAGGCATACAAAGCATCAGCCAATGAAGTTTTTTCCTGGGGGTAATGAAGTAAGCCATTCCCAAAACTTGATCTCTGAAGTGTGGTTGCTATCCTAGTCACAAGAGCAGCCATGTGAGGTTGGAGATGACAAAATCCAGACTGCTGAAAACGTGTCTTTTTCTTTTCCAGTTGCACAATGCTGATATTCAGACCCTAACTATACTCATTGACTCACAGGCTGATTTGCTGCCCTAAAAATTAAATGAAAAGAAGACTTTAAAGAAAAGAAGGAGTAGGAGTGACACAATAGCAATCTTCCAATATCTACAAGGGGCTGCCACAAAGAACCTATTCTCTAAGCTTCGCTGGCTGGGGAATTCTGAGAGCTGAAGTCCACCAGGCTTAAAGTTGCCAATATTGGAGACCCCTACTCCAAAGCGCCTGAAGGCAGGACAAGAAGCAATGTGTGGAAACTAATCAAGGAGAAAGCCAGCCTACAACTAAGAAATTTTCTAACAGTTAGAACAATTAATCAGTGGAACAACTTGCCTCCAGAAGTAGTGGGTACTCCAACACTAAGAGATTAGACAACTATTTGTCTGAAATGGTATAGGGTTTCCTGCCTGAGCAGGGAGCTGGATTAGAAACCCACCAAGGTCCCTTCCAATTCTGTTATTTTGCTGTTGTGTTAAAATGGAAAAGCCACTTGTGAAAAAAACAAAAGGAATATATAATACATTGAGCTCTACTATGCATCTAGCTGCAGCTACATCAATTGAAATCAAATGATCAGAAGTGGACCAAAAGGGATTATTTTTCATGGTGAATTTCAGTGTAATTATAACTCCTATATGTGCCACATTATTTATTTATTCCCATGTATGAGGCATTCTAAGTAGCTACCATTAAAAATAAATAAATAAATAATAAACTTCAAAAGTGCACGTTAAAAATGATAGAAAAATAATACACCATCCAAAAAGTCAGTTAATTGGCCGCTGGAGGATAAAGAAACCATTGGTCTAGATAAGATAATAAATTGTGCCTAAATGAAGAATGGAAGCAAAGAAAGGGAGGGAATTTAAAAACTGGGTACAATTACTGATTCTCACATTACTATGTAGCCATGGTTTCCTTAATACTTTATGACATTATTCTCAAATGCTAATTATACCAAAATATGAAGCTAAGAATGATGGTTTATAACAATATAACAATATTCAGGATGCTTCAAAGGAAGAAAAGCAATCTCTCAGATAATTTGATCCAAGCTAATTTGTACACACATCCTTTTTCATCTCTTCTTTTTACATGAGAATGTGTGCGCTTAGGGAATAAATTAAAAGAAATTTAATTAGCCAATACTGCTTCTGCATCCGATAGGTCCAATTTGCCTGTCTGCTCATTTCTTCTACTTTTCATCTAAGACTAATCTGATGTAGATGTATCTTAAACATTAGTCATTTTTTTTCTCTTCTCCCATCTTCCAGATTTTTTTTGGGGGGGGGGGAGGAAGAGTCATTCTGACAGATGTTCTCAGAAATATGAACATTTCCATGCTATCATCTATTGGTCTAATAAATCTATTTCTGTATATTAATTCCTCCCCTATCCCTGGAAGTGGAACATAGCTAGCATTCTTCTACATTTCTGCTGCAATCATATTATGGTAGTTCAATCTGAGACTGATACTTAGCATTTTGCTAAGCATTTATAGCATAATACAAATCTGAGCGGCTGAGATAAATATTTGTCCACAAACAGATAGTCCTCAATTTATGACTGTAATTGAGCCTGAAATTATGTTCATAAGTCACACTGGTCATTAAGCGGGTCATCCTGTGACTGATCTGATTCTACTACCTTTTTTGGGGGGTCGTTAAGAAAATGACATGGTTAAGAGAATGCCATGGTTGTTTAAGCACCACAGTCATTAAGTGAACACATTGTCTGGGGTTCTTTTTTGCTGGAAATTGGAAATCAATGCCAGTTTCAAGCAAAAAGCACCATAAATCATGGTCACATGACTTCAGGATGCTGCAAATGGCTGTAAAGGCAGGCGACTTGCTGAATGGCCAAAATGTGATCACATGACCACGGGGGTGGGGGGGGGGAAGCAACCATCAGTATTTTAAATCCAGATTGTAAATATTTTGGGGATGTCCATCATAACTTTGAATGGTTTCTAAGCAACTGGTTGTTAAGCAAGGACTACCTCTGTGATGGCGAACCTATGGCACACGTGCCCAAAGTGGCACGCGAAGCCATGTCACCTGGCACACACGGCCTTGGCTATTTGTCTTCCAGGTTTCTGTGCGCATGCACACACGATGATCAGCTGTCCTACATGCACATGGAAGTGCCAAAAACCAGTGCATGCATGCACGCCGGCCAGCTGATAATCGGGTGTACATGTGCGCTAGAACCCGGAAGTTTGGCTTTTCTGGAGAGTGGCCCTGACGAGTGCACATGCATGTGTGCGATGTTCCATGTAATCCATCGCTGGACTATCTGAAATGCCAAGCAACGCCCCCTCCCCATTCCCGTAAGATAACTAGCTATAACAGTTGAATAAACCCTGAAGGGAATTGGATTCAAGTTTGTGCTCTAACTAGGAGTAAGAAATCCAACACAACTCTCATTAAAACAGAACTTTTAAAGTAAGTCCTTGGCACTCAAAAGATGAGCTAACAAAATCTTATAACTAGCATGTAGCACACAAGTCACTAAAGAAACTGTTGTAAATTGAGGATTACCTGTATGCTCTAATAGCTGAAGGCATTTTATTGCAATGCATCTGAAGAGTGCCAAGCAGAGGCAGGTTGAACATCATGCATGCATCAGGAATTTTGGCTACCTATGATCCTATTTTTATATATTTAAAATACAACTATAATTCAACTTTGTTTTGCAGGGCCCAGTGTTTCAAAAATGCTTTTCAAAGTTATATAATTCTTTCCCCTCCCGTAAAGAATGGACAATCATTTGTGTACAATACTGAAAAGAGTAGACAAGGGCCACATTTCACATTGTGAGGCTGAGGATTTACAAAGTGTGTAGGACCGCATCATCCATGTGGTTAAAAACAGGGCTGGGGATAATCAATAAGTATTGGAAATGTAAATTTGTATATAAGAATATGTAAATAATTTCTATCTTTACTTTCTGATTATTGGTGTATATATACATGGATATTTTGGTGATGTTACACCGTGATAGAAAAACTATTATACATTTGTTTTTGTTTTTGTTTTTTTGAACTATAATAAAAATTTATTTAAATAAAATAAAAAAAACGGGGTTGGGAGAGTTTATATGCTCTTAATTTTGTAACTGATTCATGCCAACTTTAGGATTGTGTTTTGCATTTCAAAATGGGAAAACTACAATTTTCAGAGAGGTTCCCGAGGACCACCAAAGGGAGGTTTGGGGCTACCTGTGGTTTGGGATAATAAATGATCTATTCTTGGATGGGAAGCCCCCCCTCTCGTAGGAGGATGAAATACTTTGGGAACTATTAAAAAGGCAGAATATTATATTTCACTAAAGGAGAAATATAATATTCTAATATTTTATAATATAAAAACAGAAAGCAGCCCCCAAGTCTTTCTTAATAGCCCACAGCAGATGCCAGCACTTAAGAGATAAAGAGCTTATTGAAAGACAAGTATCTAGATAGCTCTATTCATAAGCAAAGCAAATACTGCAGGCAGAAATCCATTCAAGACAGGGTATTTCAAAATTCCTTGGCCAAATGGTAGGATTAGAAAGCAGCCCCTCACCCAAGATCCAACACAGGATGAAAGCTAATGGCCACAACAGGAATTGGCCAACACTCTTTCAGAACATAAGCCCCTTCATTGCACCATCCCAGGCAGGGGTGAAATCCAGCAGGTTCTGGAGAACCGGTAGCAGAAATTTTGAGCAGTTCGAAGAACCGGCAAATACCACTTCTGGCTGGCCCTATAGTGGGGTGGGAATGGGGATTTTGCAGTATCCTTCCCCTAGAGTGGGGTGGGAATGGAGATTTTGCTGTATCTTTCCCCTGCCACACCCAACAAGCCATACCACGCCCAACAAGCCACGCCCACAGAACCGGTAGTAAAAAAAAATTGGATTTCACCACTGATCCAAGGGCAGTCCAAACTTCAACATCACAGAAACCTGGGAGCTCAGATAAACAATAAGCCAGAGGTTGACCAGATTAGCTCAGACAAACACCTAGGATTTGTGTTTCCTCTTTTGCCTATAGAGCCAGCTATGACCCCTACATAACCCCTACATGAACCCCATAGGAATCTGATAACAACCAATAGAATATTAAAGGACATGTTCTTGCACAGGAACAGGAAGCTCAAATTCAAAGCCCAAAGAAGATATAAAACTCCATTTTGTCAGCTGCCCAGAATCACATGTGGTTGGGGGTTCTGCTTTATCAATAAACCATCGTTCCAGTCAGCCTCCATGTTTCCAGTATATTTCTCCCAACATGGAACTGAACCAGATGGATATTTTCCTCCAACCCTTGAAATAGTTTACATATTTGGTTATATCTGCAAGTTTCAACAGTTCTGCATTGTACCATCATTAGTTCACACCCTACGAATGAATAGCGCTAAGATGTTGGTCGCAATGACTAATAACAATTAGTCATTATCTTTTATTTATGTATTTGTCAAATTTAGGTTGACCCTTTAGGTTTTTGTCAAATTTAGGCCCTTCTCCCTCTTGGAGTGACTGATTTATATTGTGGTACAGCATGATGTATATATATATATTAGACCATCATGGCTTATGGTGTTGCATTGCATCAAGCCATTATTGTGTGGGCCATAAATTATGCTATATCAGAACATAGTTTATTATGACCAATGACAAATTATTATCCATTGTGATTAATAACCAATAGCGTTAAAGCATGCATTATGGTGTAAACCCAACAAATTATTATTCAGCAATACATGGCTAACAAAATGTGGTTTAGTATATGCAAACCAGTGATTTAATCTATGTATGTGGCTTTGGGAGTACCTCAATTACTGCAAAGCCACATCCCATTTATATTTATTTAAAAGTTCAGAGTTTATTACCATGCCACTATATATAGAATTTGAGTCATTAACTCTACTGTACTCTTAAAAAAAAGAAGACAATTCAGTTGCTTAAACCTTCGTGACTTCATTAGAATGTGCACAAGCTAGCTGTGGGCAACATTGCAGCTTTTCAATTGATGACTACGCTCATTATTTAGACACCAAATGCTGAATCACATTCACCTGTGTAAACAGCTAACAGGCTTCCCTCCTTTTCAGGCTGTCTGAAAGGGAAATCGCTGATAGTACTCACCTTGTAATGATTGGTCTGGCAACTATTCAAACTTACAACAGCACTGAAAAAAGTGACTTATAACCTTGCACTTGCAAGAATAGCAGGATCTTCACAATCATGTGATCAAAATTCAGACACTTGGCAATGGGCAAATATTTATGACAGCTGCAATGTCCTGGGGTCATGTGATTGCCAGCTTCTGACAAGCAACGTCAATGGGGGAAGCCAGGTTCGCTTAACAAATTGTGTGATTCGCTTAACAACCGTGACAAAAAAGATCGTAAAGATGGGTGCTTGACAACTGCCTTGTTTAGCAACCGAAATTCTGGACCCAATTGTGGTCATAAATTGAGGACTACCTGTGTACAAAAAATCAGTATAACCATAGGGATGCCGGGCAAAGAGAGGGAAAAGTCCTATTAGTCAAAAGTAGAAATAGATCTTTGTTTACAGAATACCAAAAACAGTATAAAAGAGTTGGAGGTCTTCAGTGGTGGGATTCAGCCAGTTCGCACCACTTCGGGAGAACCGGTTGTTAACTTTCTGAGCAGTCTGATGAACTGGTTGTTGGAAGAAATCATTAGGGCAGAGAATCGGTTGTTAAATTATTTGAATCCCACCACTGGAGGTCTTCTAATCCAACCCCCTGCTCAAGCACGAGATCTATATCATTTCAGATAAATGGCTGTCTAATCTCTTCGTACAAACCTCTAGTGATGGAGCATCTACAACTTCTGAAAGCAAACTGTTCCACTGATTGATTGTTCTAACCGTCAGGAAATTTCTCCTTAGTTCTCCTTGATTAGTTTCCACAATTGCTTCTTGTTCTGCACTTAGATGCTTTGGAGAATATATTGATCCCCTCTTTTTTTGAGGCAGCCCCTCAAATATTCCCTGTGCACAGTCACTCATGCCCTCGTCACCTCTCGCCTTGACTACTGCAACGCTCTCTACATGGGGCTCCCCTTGAAGGGCACCCGGAGGCTCCAGCTGGTCCAGAACGCAGCAGCGCGGGTAGTGACGGGAGCTCCCATGTAACACCGCTCCTGCGCGAGCTGCACTGGCTTCCGGTGCGCTTCCGGGTGCGCTTCAAGGTGTTGGTTATCACCTTTAAAACGCCCCATGGCATAGGGCCTAGTTATCTTCGAGACCGCCTGCTGCTACCGACGACCTCCCATCGACCCGTGCGCTCTCACAGAGAGGGCCTCCTCAGGGTGCCATCAGCCAAACAATGTAGGCTAGTGACCCCCAGGGGGAGAGCCTTCTCTGTGGGGGCACCTACCCTCTGGAATCAGTTGCCCCCAGAAATAAGGAGAATCCAAGACCTCAGTGCCTTCCGCTGTGCCCTTAAAACCCACTTTTTCCAGCAAGCCGGGCTGGCTTAAGAAGAAATTTTTAAATTTTGTAAATGTTTTAATTGGTTTGTGATTTTTAAATTTTTGGGCCAAATTTATATATATTTTAATTGTTCTTAATATTTGTAGTTCATGTTCTTAATTCTGGCTGTACACCACCCTGAGTCCTTAGGGAGAAGGGCGGTATATAAATTGAAAAATAAAATAAAATAAATAAAATAAATAAATAAATATTGAAAGACTGCTATCAGGTCAACCATGGGACCAGTGCAAAGTGATGGTGCTTCTCCAGAAAGTCCAGGTTGCTTCTCTATCCTTTGGAATGGTAAACATTTTAATCAGTAGAGCAGACCGGTAAACTTCCAAGCATTTACAATTAAAACTTTAAACCTCTTCCATAATATGTACCACGCTGACCAGAATTGTTGTAAGCTTCCAGGTCTGGGCTGAAAAATCTGAATAACCAGTAGATGGATAGACCAAATCTGGTAGTCCCTGTTAATAGAAATTGAATCTAAATCACATTAAAGGTTATTGTTTCATCATCCCTGATTAATATATCCTGATCTCTAGATAGCCTGGTTCACAGAATAAGTAAAATACATGTTTTGTGGGACAAACCCTAGTGGCTTGATTCACAAACAACAGACCATAGATAATGGTTTCCAAACAGAAATTGCACAGCATGATTATCCAAACAGAAACTCATTACCGCTAAGGAGGCTTTGTCCTAGAAAGCAAAGTGTTTTCTAGCTGAAAAGATTAAAAAGTTCAAAAGGCAATGTATCTTTAATTGTATTTGTGACACAGTTGCAAAAAAATAATAATAATGCAATCCTAGGTTGCATCCATAGAATTAAGAGTATGCAGATCAAAAGAAGCAATTGTTCCGCTAACATTCTGTTCAGAAAGACCAAAACATTCTGAGCATGATTCAGACAATATTCCATTCAGTTCTGGGCACTATATTTTAAGAAGGATATTGAAGAAGTGAAGCACAAAGAGGACAACATCCAATCTGATAAGGGGGCCTGTAAGGAACTACCTAGGTCCTTATTTGTTTAGTAATTTCATCATTTGTGTACACTTTTACAATATTCTCACTTTTTCCCTTTCCCCCCTCCCCCTTTTTCCTTTACCTAGATGGATGCAAACAGATAATCAGGGCTGCTCAAATACCATTCTAGACTGAATTGAAAAGGGAAACAACAAGAGAGAGGGAAAGGAGTAGAGAGAGAGGAAGGGAGAAGAGAGGAAAGGAGAGGGAGAGATAGAAGAGAGGGAAAAGGAGAGGAAGAAAAGGGAGGAGAAAGAGGAGTAGGAGAGAGGATTAGAAAGGGAGTAAGGAGAGGAGTGGGGGAAGGGAAAGGGAAAGGGAAGGAGGAAAGGGAAGGAGAGGAAGAATGAAGAAAGTAGGAAGAGATGGAGGAAGGAAGAGAAAGGGAGGAGAAAAGGAAAGGTTGTGGTAAAATAAAGGAGGGTAAATGGTAAAAGAGCAACCCCGAACAAAATGAAATAAAATAAAATGAAAGTTAAAAGATAAGATGAATGGAAAACGATGGATAAAAGAGTGTACATTTAAATATGTTTATGAGACATAAAAATAAAAACTCTTTCGAAAAATAAAAGGAACCATCTAGGTCTAGGACTAACAATTGGAGGCACTGAGATAATTTCGGGGTGGGGGTGGATCTGAAAGGCTGAGATGTAGATAATGGTCTAATTGTTCCAGAAGAAAGGACTAGAAACAATGGGTTTAAAGTGCAAAGCAAGCAAATATTGATTGGACATTAGGAAGACTTTCTAAATGGTAAGAGTTGCTCAACAAGGGAACAAACTGCCTTGGCAGTGGGTAGAATACTGGATTCCTATACTGGGCAAGCAATTGGACTAGATTATTTCTGAGTTTCCTTCCAACTCTTACATTCTATAATTTGATTTTCTGCTGGAAGAATGGGGCCAGAGCATCTTAGCTCACCAGTCTTGGAAACAACCTTAGAGAATCTTGCCTTGCCTCATACCAATTTTCTCATAATTTTGATTTAAACTGTCAGGTTGGCAAGACATTTTGTTCTATTGACCAAGTTCATGCAGATATTATATAATAGTTTACAATTATATTTAATTATTAATAATAATAGGAAATTATGTTTTAATGTATTAAGAACAAGATGATGGCTTGATCTTAGCATTGATCTTCAAAAAACAACAACGATTTCTCAACCTTAATGTTGTATTAGATTGCACTTTTATTACAGAGAATGAAATGGCAATTCTTATGGTTTGAGTGGAAATGATTAAAAGAGTTTTACTTTCAGCAAATTTTGAAATCACAATGTTTTTCTGGAGAAGAAAAATTAAAAGAGTGAATATTGGCTCCATTTTTATTCCTTTAATTACATTTGGTGCATTTTAAATCACCAATAAACAAATTTTTCTGGGTACTGTGTAAATTAAGAACATAAAATGCAGGACAACAATAAACCCATGGTGGTAACCCAGGATAATGACGATTAAGAGCACACAATACTGCCAAGAAGAAAAATAGAAAGTGTAAAATAATGCAGAGATTTTAAAACAGTTCCTAAAAGTCTCAGGAAAATAAAAACACCTTTTTTTTTTTTTTACATTCCTAATCTGGAACAAGTACAGTTGATCCTTGATTTACAATCACAATTGAGCTGAAAATTTCTGTTGCTAAGTAAAACAGTTGTTGAGCTCTGCCCCATTTTCATGCCACAGTTGCTAAAGTGAATCACTGCAGCTGTTAAGTTAGTAACCACATTTGTTAAATGCATCTGACTTCCCCATTGACTTTGCATGGCAGAAGGTCACAAAAAGGTGATCACATGACCCCAGGACACTGCAACTGTCATAAATGAATCAGTTGAATTTAATCTGAATTTTAATCATGTGACCATGGGGATTCTGCAACAGAGCACACTTTTCATTAAGTGTGAAAAACAGTCATGAGTCACTTTTTTCCAGTTCCGTTGTAATTTCGAACGGTCACTAAATGAATTGTTATAAATTGAAGATTACCTGTAATGAATCTCCCTCTTAATAATGTTCCTGTTCAGTGTTCCATTCCCTCCAGGAGAGTCACTCTGTTCTCCAGTTTTTCCTTTTCTGTTTTAATTAATAATCTGTGCCTACCAAATATGCCCTATCCACTTCTATTGCCCTTGATACGTTCTCTCCTTGCTTTGTTCTTTTTATTATTTCAACCTTAGAAATACCTCCAGAAAAATTGTTAAAACATTCAAGGAATTATATCAAACAAATTACGCACTGAAAAATATAAATTATGGCTGTAAGAAAGATGGCTCACAACACTGGTTATACATCTAACTAGGCATACGGATTTCGCACAATGTGCCTGCAATGTTATGCATATCTGTTTGAAGGTAAGATATAGACGGAATGAGATAAAGTGTACCTTGTTTGCTTTTTTGTTGCTATAGCAGGGTGTGGAAAGGAGAAATTACATCCACCCACTAATACATCTGAAATCTGTTTACTAAATCCAAGCCAAGACTTGAGCAATAACTTTTTTTAAGACGGTCTGACTTCCTGTTTCAACAGAAGACTTGTGGTCAAAAGCAGCCATTCTTAATCAACTCAGGTCTGTGACCCATCAGGAAATCAGTTATGAGCGTTAAAAAAGCAGGTTTAACAGGTTTAGGGATCAGCAACACAATTGTTAGTAGGACTTTCAAAAGCAAACTTTAGCAAAAATCTTATGCCCACCTGTTTTGGAGAAGCCTCCAGTTAATTAAATGAGTAAGGGATCCATAATATTGTGGTACAATGGGAAATGTACAATACAATCTCATTCATTTCCTTAGAAGTAAATTGCCCTGTGAGTTGGCAGTGGTCCCACGGAATGGGACAATTTGCCACAGTCAACTTGCTGCGGCCTATTCGCCATGGCCAACATGCCGCAGCCAAGTCACCACGGCCAACTCGCTGCAGGACAACTTGCCACAGCCAGCTAACTGTGGAGGGACAACTCCATCCCACATCGAGTTAGCCATGGCAAGTTGGCTGTGGAGGCTGTAGCGAGTTGGCCATGGTGAATTGTTATGGACCCATGAGCCCAATGGATTTTGTTTCTAGGCAAATGTTTTTTGCACAAGGGAATTAATTTACACCTTTATAAATAGATGCAAATAAGTAACTATCCATTTATTATTTTGCTTCTCTAAATGGGATTATTTTGTATTAATCCTCCTCCTACAAAAAGGAAGTGATGTCCACAAGAACAATAAAAACAAGAAATTCACCAATCATAAAAGGTATTACAGTGTAGCAATTTTAAAGAGTCTGATTTAAAAAGCTGTCCAAAATCGTCATCTACTCCAGGATAACTTGTAATACTAACTGATTTCAATTTAAAATACAACTGTCTTATCTTGATCTTTTAAAACAAGAGAAAGCAGTTGTAATTTCTTCGGAATAGAGTTCCATAACTGGAGTGCTGCCATTGAGAAGATCCAAATCATGGTCCCTGGCTTTGTGAGTTGAGTTCATTGGTGGACCATATATTTATATATTTATTAAAATATATTCTGCCTTTCATTCACAAGCTCAAGGTGGCCTATGCAGTGTTTCTTCCTTTCCTTTTTCTCCACAACAATGGTTCTGTGAGGTAGATCTAAAATGAGAGAAAGTGATAACCCAAATCATCCAGTGGGCTTCCATGGCTGATGGTGGACTCACCTGAACAATACCATTGTACCATATTGGCTCTTCACAAAAGCAGCATCTTTGAAGCTGATGTTAAAATATGTAACTTGGTGTTGGGCAGTGATCTTTTACATGCGTGATTCCAAGCCATTTAGGACTTTACAGATTAATGTTGACGCCCTAATTTGGGATTGGTCACTGACAGATTACAACTCAGTATTTCCATGACTGTGCTATTTGATCTGATTTGCCTGTCCCAATTAAGAATCTGTAGTTGCATGCTGTATCAGCTGAAATTCCCAGACACTCGGCAAGGGTAGCTCCTTTACAGTGACTATTGTAATCCAATTGAGAAGTTTTAAAATCATGGATCACCAAAGCTAGCACACCACCGAAGTTGAAGATAGGCTTATTTAGCTACTGAAGCTACTTAGAATCAAGAGGAACCAGGAAGGTGGATCCTGGTTCTATTCTAGAGAGAAAGCTAGGTTGCCCGGGAACAAGACATATTTCTCTTTCTAAAAGTTTGATGAGACTTTACAACTTAAGCGGCATCGAGATGAACAGGCATCTCCTTCTGTGACTCTCTGATAATGTGCTGAGAGTATAAAAAGACCCAGTGTTATATAAGCCTCCAATTCCCACTCCAACTATGCTTCTTCAGCAGTATTTCATGATCAATAGCTCATGATTAAAGGCAGCTGAAACATCCAGAAGAACCAACACAGTAGCATTCCTCTGTGTTCATGCCCCTATTGTAAAGTTCATCAGTCACTTTCAGGGCAACTAAAACTACTTCAATGTAATTTCCAGGCCAAAAGCTAATCTAAAATAGATCTAGATAATTGGTTTCTTTCAAGCATGCCTGTGCTTGAATAGGCATCCCTCTCTCCATTACTTTGTGCAAAAAAGTAGCATGTAGATACTAGTTATCTGCAAACACATGTATAAAGTGTTACAAAGAGACGGGTCTAAATTAAGACATTCAGCATAAATATCTACTGTAAGAAATCATATGGTCAGATTAATAAGAATTTTTAATAATTAATGTGATATCTATGAACTATACAAGAAAGCTAAATTCTGAAAAAAAATAATCTATCATCTCTCTTTAAAAGATAGTATTTCCTATCTTCTGATTGTCCTTTGCTATCTCTCCTTTGCTATTTTTTTCAACTTCGGTTCCTAGAACACTTAGCCTTTCATATTTGTGACATCCTAAGCAATTTCTCCAACTTCTGTCCATCAATAAAACTAATGTTTGCATAAACAGGCAAATATGACAGACTCTCCTTGCAAATTGATGCGTAAACTATCAAGAGGCTGGGTTCACACACAATTTTAAATGAGGTTGTTTGGTTTAGGAGTGCTACTGGATAGTGCCAATATGCATCTTGAAGTATTTAAGGTACTTATGTGCATTGTGGCTTATCCAACAAATCATAGTTTAAACATTCTGTCTTAATGTAATGTGAATTATGTACGTACTTTTCAGTAGGCACATAGAGTATTGCACTGCATAAAACCTTTCTGCACACTTTCCTAAGCGTTAATCCCACCAAAAAAGTATCAATGAGATTTTAAGTACGGTTGCACAATTCTTTGAAGATATGCTTTCTATGAAGTTTCATGCAAAATAGCACTTTGAAGCAGCTTTATGAAACTGCAGAACACCATACTAAGCAGAGAAGGCAATAAGGAAGCACTTTTGGTGTTTCTGGTTATGTAAAGCACTTTGAAAAAGTAAAAGTTCTGGCTCCAAGCCCCATCAAGAGAGAACATATTATCTCTGCAACATGAACAGCCTTGTTAGGTATCATCCATCTTGCATTATTTCTACCTCTGGATTCGCTTATATTAAACCCTAGTGAAAGGTCGATATGCAAATCCTTGGAAATCGAAGGTTTTTATTTATTTAATCTTCCACTGAAGAGGAAGCACATGCAGTGCTGAAAGTCCTTTCACCTATCTAGACAGCAAAGTGGAATGTTTTGCAATGCCTTCCCTATCTCCCTATTTACTTTGCTTCTGCTTCCGTAACGAAGCCAGAGAGTGGTATTACCCGAATTGTTTTAAGGCAGAACAAGTTAAGGATTCTCCCCTCAGTAGCTGTGGCTGACTGTAATTGGAAGTAGCATGTGAAGTGAATAAAATAGTCCCACCCCCCACCCCCACCCCCACCAATAAAAATCCTTTTAAAAAAGCCCCTTGTCAGCAGAATAAATAGAAAATGCATTCTGGCAGCAAAACCAACAGCATGCGGCTGGTAGAACCTAGGAGTTTTTTTCCTAGTGGAATTAATGCAATGGAAGAAAATGCTGGTGTTTTTTGTTTGTTTGTTTGTTTTGTTTTGTTTTGTTTTAAACACAGGCCAAGCACTTTCCAAGACCTTTAAACTTGTGTATGCAAGGACCTCCTACGAGGTCTGAAAAGTGCTGGAGTAAAGTAGTATGCACAAAGAGACCTCTGCAGAATCAGGTAACTTGTTTGGTCCTGCAGCCCAAACAGCCAAGAAGGGCAATGTCTAAAGATTGGAGAGGAGAGGCTGTGCCTACAGCAGCCTGGTATGGTCAATAGGGAACCCCACATTGACTACCTCATCAACCCTAATATACAGGTAGTCCTCCACTTATGACCACAACTGAGCACCAAATTTATGTTAGTTGAGAAATTTGTCAAGTGAGTTTTGCCTCATTTTACGACTTTTCTTGCCACATTTGTTAAGTGACTTTGCTAATTGGCTTTGTCAGAAGGTCACAAAAGGTGATTACATGACTCCTGGACAATGCAACTGTCATAAATGTGAGTCTGCTGTCAAGCATCTGAATGTAACTCATGTGACCATGGGGATGCTACAACGGTGTGAAAAACAGTCATAAGTCACTTTTTTCAGTGATGATGTAACTGAACAGTCACTAAATGAAATGTTGTAAGTCAAGGATGACTACCTGTACAGGGTTAGGGTCCACAGCAAAAAGGGTCTCTGGAGAAGAGGGAAAATGCTTGTTTTAAAGCTAAAGACCATTTTAAGGTGCCTCAGCTGTGATTGAGACAAAAGACACGGCATTGAAGATGGTTAGAGGATATCAAGATAAACCCCATCAGAGAATTACCTTAAAACAGATTCCATAGGCTTGGGTTACTTTTATAGATTGAGTGCACACATCACATTGAACTACGATGGGCCTCATCCAGATTTATTATCCCACAATTGGCTAGTTTTCTACATCTTGTCCCTTATATACCATGGATTGGATACCAACCACAGTTTATGGCTTAGCCTGAGGTGTGGGTTGACCCAACACGTTTAAGCGTCAAACAATGGCTTCCAGGTTACAAATACCTCAGCTTCACAAGATATTGTGCCCTCGAAAACCCGACCAAGCCTCGCTGCAGTTTAGCGTGCTGGGTGAACCCAAGATACTTTGCTGAGGCGCCCGACCTATTTTCTGCCCAGACGTTGCCTATCCAAGCCAAGCCGTCTTTCTCTCTCTCCTTCTCTTTTTTTTTTTTCCCTCTGGCACTCGCCCCAAAGATTGGCGGGCCTGGCTGGAAACTCTTCCCTGCAGTCGTCGTGCCAAGCGACCCGGTGTCGACGGCGTCGCGATCGCCTCCTGCAGGGGGAGCCGAGCGGCCGCAGAGGTTCAATACGGCAGGAGGAGGAGAGGCGGCAACAGCAGCAGCAGGTGCGGCGGCTGCAGTTGTTACCTTTACCTCCGGGAAAGGAGGAGACTGGGGCGGGAGCTGGGTCAGGGGGCTGGGCTTGCAGGTTGAGAGCCAAGCGGAGGAGAGCCGCGGCGGGAGAAAGAGAGAGAGAGAGAGAGAGAGAAAGAGAGGGAGGCAAGACGCCGCCGACGCGCCTCCCAACCCCCAACTGGAGAAAGGAGGCGATCCGCAGCCGCGAGAGGACCGGATCCCGCTCTGGCTGAGCGCAGCGAATGCGGCTCCTTTCTACGCTCCGCCCGCTCGATCCTCGGCGAAGGGATATCGTCCGTCCCCCCCCACCCCCACTCCCCACCGGCGTGCTTAATGGGCGGTAGCGCGGGCTGGCGTGGGACCCGCAGGAGCCGTGCGCCGGTTCCTCCCAGCTCCCGCGGCCAGAAAGAGATCTTTTAGATCCGATCGCCAGGCTCTCGGGTCCCGTGTGCATAGACCCGGCTGGCTGGTCGGGCCCGCCGGCGATCGGCAGCGGAAGAAACGGCATCCGCGTGTCCGGGAAGAAGCGGGTGCGGCGAAAGAGACGCAGGAAGGTTTTAAGGGCAACGTGGAAAGCGGGAGCGCTGGGTGTGGCGGCCGAGGCGGGCGGGAAGGCTTGGGAAACGAGGCGAAGCGAAGGTGGGCGGGCGGACGGACGACCCTCGGGTCTCCCGGGGATCTCGCCGCCTCTCAAGAGCTGTTAACACCTATGCGCGACTTAGCCGAGGATCCCGCAGGCGAGCTTTCCGTCCATCAGCCCGGCCGGCTTACGAAACCGCGGATCGTGCCCCGGGCGCCGCCTCCCCGGCTCCCCTCTATGTGAGGTTGCCTTTCCTCCTCCTCCTCCTGCTGGATGGCGATTGACCGGCGCCGAGAGGAGGGTGGCGGAGGGGGCCGGCCCCTCCCCGAAGAAAACGGCTCTTTGCCTGCCGGGGAGGCGGACCCTGCCGCTGCGGCTCCGGCCGCACCCCCTGCAGGGGGTCTCTCGGCGGAGATCCAGAGCCTGCCTCTTCCCACGCCTCCCTCCGGGTCCTGCAGCCCCCTGCTTCTGGATTACGATGGCTCCGTGCTGCCCTTCCTGGGGAGCCTGGGCGGCGGGCACCAGAAAACCTTCATCTTCCTCACCTGGATCCCCGCGCTTTTCATCGGCTTCAGCCAGTTCTCGGACAGTTTCCTCTTGGTGCAGCCCATCTCTTGGTGCAAGGGGACGGATGGGCAGAGCAACTGGACCGAGTTCCCCCCGCAGCCACCAGCCAGGGCCCTCACCACCAGCCCCGGCTACAACCACAGCACCAACAGCTATAGTAGGGGGATCCTGGCCGCCCCAGAACTGC
Organism: Pituophis catenifer annectens; assembly: GCF_029215685.1. NCBI lineage: Eukaryota > Metazoa > Chordata > Lepidosauria > Squamata > Colubridae > Pituophis > Pituophis catenifer. Next base: position 72,826,796 of record NW_027256883.1, read on the forward strand.
CCACACCTGAGGGAAAGAATGACGGTTACTGCCACTGCAGTGAGAGGTACCACCGGATCCCTGCAGGCCTACAGCAGAATATCGTGAGCAAGGTAAGAGTAATGGAGGTAGGAGACCGCCTGATGCAGAATGGGAAATCGCCTTGCCTCCTCTCCAGGGGCAGTATGGGTCATAGGGACTATTGGCCTCTTTCTGGCAGCACAGTAAAGCAGGAAAGGTGGCCCATCCTCCTACCTGTATCCCTTATATGTGGGACGGAGGAGAGGAGGAGTGGACCTTGCAACTTCTGATGAAGTTCTCTGCAGTCCACATTAGCTGCAGGGGATGAATGGATGAGATCATGTGTAGCTTCAGTTCTTTGACTGCAGTTCTTGAGTGAGGTGCTATTGAGTGGCGGTTTTCTGGTCCTGCAAAGGCTTAATGTATGCCTGCACGGCAGGAAGTGGGGGGGGGCAACAAGATTTAGCACAGGAGCAGGGAATTTACATTTCTAATACCTCTGCATGGACAGGGATGTGTCATCATGGGACATTGCAACAGTGACATTGACTAGATTAGAAGTAGATTAATATAAACCAGTGGTTCTCAACCTGTGGTCTGCGGACCCCTGGGGGGGAGCGATGTCATCCCAGGATCCCTGAAGGCTTGAAGAAATGCTATCATTTAACTCTTGAGTTAAATCTTGGTGGTCCGTGAACATGGTCTGTGGCCACCAAAGATATTTAAAGGGTCAGTGGTGAAGAAAAGATTGATATAATAAGCTGTTCAACCACGTTTTCACCTACTGTGTTGTGTGAATTCAGCCCCTTGTGGTTAAATGGTTGGTATGTCAGGTGAACCCAGAAAAATTGGGTTAATGGAATAACTGTGGCTAAATTAATGATGGTAATTAAGCTGTACAAAAGCAGCCTATTTGTATGGGAGTGATGATTATGAGCTGTAATATTTCTTCAGCTGCTTCTCAAACAAAATATTGACATGAACCTAATCAAGAATGTTTGCTCATTTTGGATGGTTCCCCACTCCCCCCCCCAAACTTCTGTTGGTTGTGTTTGAACTGTATTCCTATAATACCTTTCCTTTTTCAGGGATATCCCCTTAAGGGTATCCTTTCCTTTGATGACTAAAGTGAAAGGATCCCTTGTTACCTTAGAATTCTTTGACTGCTTTAAATCAGTGAGATAGGAGCATATATTTTCACAATCCTTTTATAACTTATCCTGCTTTAGATTTTTAAGCCAAGAAGACACAAAAAAACCACCTATTTTTCCTTTCTTGGCAAAATCAATAATATGTTTCTAAGCAAAGCTATGATAAGGAGGTGCTTTTTAATAGTGCTGTGAAACAAAATGATAAATGAAGTTTTGGATTCTCAGTGCAATCATTCAGACAAACCAGATGACCCTTAGTACAACACAGGGCAATGCCTGCCCAGCTTCTAGACAAAGATCCCAGATCCCACATGCATGTTTCACCTGGGAATTTTGCTTGTCCTGCTTCATAAGCACTTTTGCCATGTGATGATGATATATATTTCTTGGTGAAAAGCAGGTTGACCCAAAGCAAGCTTAATACATAAGGGGACTAACAGAGCTGCTACCTTTAGACTACAAATCCTAACCTTGCATTTATGAAGAAGTGAAGGTGTCATTGAATTGGCTGGAACACTCGCATAGTACATTAATTTGTAATGTGATTGATGGGTTACCGTGAACCAGTCATTATGTTTTATCAACATGAATTTATAATTAGCCAGTTGCTAGTTTAATAAACCATGGTTAAAGCCAAATAGAACTTGATATGACTGACCCTAGTGGAATGATGGATGGAGCCAGTTAGAGTTATACTGACTACTTCAATATGAGAATGAAGATTTCTATCAAAGACACCAATAAATCGTGTTCCAAAATTACAGCAAAACAATTTCACTATAATTCATGATATATTGATGCTAATTCGGTATAATCTCTGATATGAATAAATGCTAAATTTATTTAGGACCTTTTATCATATTATGCAGAAGAGTAGGAATTACAAATAGGACTGGTGCTCTTAAGGGTGGAATTGCAATATAATGTTTTGCTGCAGGAGCTCGTTCTAAATATTTAGAATGTATTCCCCACTTGCTTCCTTTAACAGTTGGTTCTTTTTTCTTGGGGAAGAGACAAATATCTGTTTTGGTGTTTTGCATCCTCTCTAGCCTTTGGCATCTATGTTGAGCCAGATCTGTGTAGTATTTGGATGGTAGATTAACTAGGGAATCCCAAAGCTATAGGTTAGAGTAGAAAGTTAAAAAAAAAAAATCCAGAAAAAGGCAGTGGCAAACCACTTCCAAATTGTTTCTAAGAAGCTGCATGAAGATACCATGAAGTCATCAGGAGTCATGTTCAACTCAAGAGAGAGTTTGCCTGCCTTTCCAGCATGACTCAAATAAACAACTACACTGTAAAATGAAACTGTTCATCATGATTGTACTGTAGTTCCCTTAATCCCCAAACACCAAAGCTCAGCAAAATGCAATCCTTCTGGGAACCGTGTTAGAATTAACTGCCTGATGGTTTAGGCTAATCAAGTGAGTGCATTCTTGCTTTATCTTGCAACTTTCACTGCCTGATGATAAGGATTAACTATTGTTTCAGTTCCCCTTGAAAGTAGTTGAGGACCTACCTTAGTTTATTTTTCAGAGGAGCAACGGTGGTAGGTAAAACATGGTATCCTGTCAGAATGTGATTTGCTTTAGCTGTTACATTCTTAATTTGTTAACTGTGGTTAGGAATACATTTGTTAAAGAAATTATAGAGGTATTCCACTTGCAAAAATGTGACTCCTGGGGGTATACAATAATAAAAATGAGATTAGTGTCCCCAGCAACAGAAGAACTGAAAATCAATAAAGGCAACAAATCCACAGTTGGGGCACATCAACATATATTTCACCACCCAAGATGGACTCATCTAGCATCCTGGCTCAACAACTGAGGTAACAGCCAGTCCTCAAAGCCTTCTTGAAGACTAACAAGACTTGGGGACAATCAAATCTTGAACAGAAGGTGGGAGAGATTCTTCCATAGGGCAGGCACCATAGCAGAAAAGACAGATTCTCCTAAATCCCATCAGATGACATTGTCCAAGGAAGAGACTGGGGCACATTCTGTTGGACCTTTAAAAAGCCCATAACTCAAATTGTTATTTATTTTCTTACTCTTTAGGACACAGAGGGCAGGACAAGAAGTAATCTGTGGAATCTTGACAAAGAGAGATATAACCTAGAAGTCAGGAGAGATTTTCTGACTGAGAGCAATTAATCAATGGAGTAGTTTGCCTCCTGGGGTTGTAGGTTTTCCATCACTGGAGGTTTCCAAGAATAGACTGGACAGCAATTTGGGATGGTAAAAGGCTCCTGCCTTGAGCAGAGGGTTGGACTAGAAAACTTCCACACCCTCATGATTCTAAGTTACTTCATTCCTTCAGGGACAAATAATATTTCCATATGCTTTTATTAATCCTGTAATGCTGTGTTATGATTAAAGTCCCATATATCATTTTTGATCCGCCAGAAGAAATGTAGGCTCCCCAAAAATTGTTTCAATTTCCAGGAGTGCAACATCAATCAGCAACATTTTAAAGCAAGTGTTTTGGGGTTTTTTTTCCTGAGAGAGAACTGCATTCTGGAAAACCTTTTGGAAATCAAATTCAAAGCATTGCACAGTATATATTTATTACAAAAAGGAGCACAATTTTACAGAAAAACCATATGTACTGTATGGAATGAAAGAAGGAATGAAATTCCATTATTGAAAAAGGTGCTAATTATTAGAGTAAAGGAAATATTCTTCATTTATTTTAGAGCAAGTTGCATGAAGCAAGTGAAAGATGTGTAACCTGAAAATGATTACTGGAGAATTAGTTTATTAGACTGAAAAACCAAGAATATTTCAAAAGCTTTTTGTGAAGTAGAAGTAAAATAATTAAAAAGTGAGAAGAAAAAATAGGCCGCATTTCTGAGTTGCTGGCAGAAATGGATTTTTCAACGCTGTTTTATTTCATGCGGAAGTATCGTACACTGTTTTTCTAGTAATGTTCCTCACTGTAACCCAGATTTAATTAAATGTCGCATTTTGATCCTCTGCCTTCCTGATTGGAAATTCATATAGGAAAGTGTGTTTATTTATTTATTTATTTATTTATTGGTTTGATTTATTCTTCTTGCGTTATCATCAGATACCCATAGCTAAGCATTAGTGAGCCAGTCCAAATTCAGTGTGTGATTTCTTCTGAAAGACCCAAATTGGTACCAAGCTAAATTACTGGTGATGCCATAGCATAATCTATTTTGCATGCAGAAAATCCCAAATTTAATTTTTAATATCTCTTGAAAATGGGTGCTGTGAAAATTCTGAGCTTTAGACCAAGTATGTTGTTGCTAATCAAAGTAAATCAGCTTTCTCCAATGGATAGCCTATAGGACAGGGGTGTCAAACTGACGGCCCGTGGGCCAGATGCGTCACATGCAGGCCATGCCCACCCCAGCTCCACAAATGGGAAAATATCGTGAAACATCATGTGATGCGGCGAGTTTGACACCCATGCTCTAGGAGTTCTAGCACTATTAACTAAACACTATTCAAGGTGTTGGTTGCCACCTTTAAAGTGCTCCATGGCATGGGCCCTGGGTATCTACGAGACCGCCTTCTGCCACCGATAGCCTCCCATTGACTGGTACGCTCCCACAGAGAGGGGCTCCTCCGGGTGCCGTCAGCTAGACAATGCCGGCTGACGACCCCCAGGGGGAGAGCATTCTCTGTGGGGGGCCCTACCCTCTGGAATGAGCTGCCCCTGGAGATTCATAGGATTACCGACCTGCGTACTTTTCGCCGTGCCCTAAAAACATTACTATTCCAATAAGCAGGGCTGGTCTAAATAATAATAATATTTTTACTATTTTAATGGGCTGTTTTATTAGAATTTTTGGCCAATTGATTTAATTGTTTTAACTTGTTTTTAATTTTTCTATTGTCATGATTTTATTTCCGGCTGTACACCGCCCTGAGTCCTTCGGGAGAAGGGCGGTATAGAAATTTAATAAAATAAAATAAAATAAAATAAAAAATATTAGGCTGCATGACAGCTGTGGATAATGAGTATTGCAATCCTACAGCAGTGGGATGCCCATTGCATTGTTTACCAATATGTTTACAGATACAGCCATCATACCTAGTCATTGATGGGGTTGTAATACAATTTGTAACCTGGATGGCTCTTCTATGAGGCATATGTTTGTGGAAAGCCTTCTTGACTGATCTAGGAGCTTTGTTATATCTTACTCATAGATTGATGATGGTGAGATGGAAAAATTCAGCTGTTGTGATTATTCAGCAAATCATGATTAAACATAGCCTTGACGTGTGATCCCATCCTGTATTCCTTCTTTTTGCTATGGCTGAATTCTGACATTGAACCCATTATCAGATTCAGCTGTCAGTTTTAGCAATTAGGATTTGAAGCAGATAATACAGAACCAAATGCACTGGAAAAAGTAGCTGATGCCATAACTCAGGGCTGCCAGTGAGTGTATTTAATCACAGATCTGGGTTGAGGTCTTGACTCTGGTCATAACGCAGAGCTTGTAACGTTGGGCATCAGTAAATCTCTTTGTTCTAGCTTTATTTAGCTGAATTCCTTTAGAGAATTGGATCTCTAAATCTCTAATTGGATTTACGGTGGCTATTAAAGCATCATCTGATTTCGAAATAACACCACATTGTTAATTGGGCATTGATGGTCCTAGGTGTCCAGTTAGGGGAGAAAACTGCATTAGTGGTAGAGTTATTAATTAGTTGTTTTCCTTATTGTTATGTATTTGGGAAAAAAATAATACTACTTAATTATAAAATGTTAATAGTAACCTCTTATTCTTCCACTTTTTGAACTCATATATCTAATGGACCAAGGATATAATTCTTATAAGTCACTTTCTCAATTTCCAGGTTGATTTTATTTTATTGTAGCTAGCAGGCACAGTTATTGAGTGTATTGGCTGGGGATGTTGGGTGTTGGAGGCCATCTGCTTGTGGTATTAAAATAAAACCTGTTGCTCTAAATGGGATTTAGAAAAGAATTGTAGACAGTGATGTGTTTTATTGTAAAATTCACTGTTTAGTAAACCATGACTTAGTGCAATATGTGAACCCACTCCCTATTATTATGTTCATACAAGGTTTAACCATAATGTTTGGAGAAATCCATAATTGGTTGTGTTCATAATGCTAAAGCAGAAGCATCAATGCAGGGGTGAAATCTAAAAATTTCCCCTACCGGCATGGCTTAATTGGTGGGCGTGGCTTGGTGGTCAGGTGACCCGGTGGGCATGGCTTGGTGGTCAGGTGACCTGGTGGGCATGGCCAATAATAATAAATAATAAAAATAATAAACAAAGTACACAAAACAATAAGAGGTACCAAAAACCAACTTTCACACTTTTTCCACACAAAATGCCACATACAGCTTTGTGAGATTTTGTGTGTTTGTGTAGTTAAAGTGAAACACTACAGAAACACACCAAATCTCAGAAAGCTGCACAAATATTTTATTTTATTATTTTATTTTATTTTATTTATATTTTTAGATAAAATCAGCTAAATTTAAAACTAGCTCCCCCCCCCAAAAAAAACCCCCGTTAGTTACCAAATTGAAGGCACAAGGCAGGCAGATTCAGTTGCTCACTGATTGGATTGATTGCAGGCAGGCAGATTCAGTTGCTAGCTGATGCAATTGCTGATGCAGCAGCTGAAGCAAAACAGGAAAAGCGAGCAAGCCCAAAAGAAGCAGCAAGCTGCCAAGTGGGCAAATGAGGACTGGGCGATTGGGTGGGCATGGGCAAGGGGGGGGGGCAGGGATTTTTGCTACCAGTTCTCTAAACTACCCACCGCCATCGCTACCGGATCGTCCGAATCGGGACCATTTCACCCCTGCATCAACCACATACAATATGCTCAGCTGGAATCAGACAAATCACATTATAGCTTGGTGTGATCTGTAAGGCCCACCACTGTACATCTGTACATGTTCTCCTGAGTTTCCTAAATTTCCAAATTAATGTTAATTCAGGATTTAATTTAATGGCTTTTCCTTTTCCAGAGATTTGATGCATATCGCTTTCCTTGTGAAAGGTTGTGGTACATTGTACAGTGAAAGGTACATTGGCATTGTAAAGTAAAGACATTTCTATAGTGCAGCGCCTTTCTTGATATGCAAGATAACTGAGAAACTCCAGAACACATGGAAGGAGATAAGGCCAAACTCAAAGAGATTTGTTTGAGGGTTGCTGTTGGAATGGAGAGTCCTTGGATCATGGAAGTCCCTTGCATAATCCAGAGCTTTTTAGGGTTATCTCAAGGACATAGGAAGTGGTTTGTGAGACAATTTGGGGCTGTTGTTGATCCTTGAAAGATATAATTATTATTTTTTTGACTCTCTTGTTTCTGTGTATATTTAAGATGGTAGCTTTGCCAAAGAGTAATCAGTTCATTCATAGCACTAGCTTCCAAATAAGCAAAGCTCATAGCAGCTTTCTGCAACACATGAGCCAGGTCATGCACACTGAATTAATCTGATCTGATATCTAGTTGCATTACTACTAAAACATTACGCTAAAGAGTATCCAAAAATGTCAGCTGGAGCAAAATATGGCAACTACATTGCTGTTGCTAACTCATGTATGATACTGTGATCATCAACTGTATCACCCCAATGCTAAAAGCTCTGATTGCCAGTCATTATTTGTTTGAAACTTTTAAACTCTAAATGACATAGGTAGCTGTGATTTAGACTTTGATTAGGGAGATTCATTGTCTACTCAGTTATGGTTCTTCCTAGTAACTTTGGCCCAATCAGTTGCTTCAGTCCAATCTATTTGATGGTGTTTTATTCCGGTGTGAATAGTATATAGAGCCTTGACCTGTTAGAGCTAAGGCAGGATATAAGAGAAATAAAGAGAGTAAATGTTTATTGATGCCTGCTTGGCATAAGAGAAAAAAATATTCTGTGTAGTCTTAGACATGATTTATTGAATGCATCCCAGTGACTGAGAACAGACAAGTTGTAAAGCTTGATTTTATATCACAATGGCTGATTCATACAGCCATCATGCCAAAGCAAAGCACCCCAGGATTCAGCAAAACCTGTGAAATATGCTTCCCTTTGGATCTGCAATTAGTCTCTATTATGGTTTTTATATGATGTGTATATGTGTGTTGCAAGATGCATTTAATGTTTTACAATACAGGTTTTTCTCATTCCTCCTTAAAAAAAGCTCTAGGTATGTCAGTTTTGCTTAATAGCAGCACAAACATCTGATAAGGACAATTGCATTTTTGTTTTATCAAGATTGTAATAGTAGAAATAGTAAAGATTTCAGCAGTGTGTAGACATTTCCCAGATAACTTCCAGTCCTTCAAGTCTGCACTTACAACAATAGTGTATACTGGCTACTTACATTTAATCACTCTGTTATATCCTATGATAAGTTCCTAATGGTCTATACATTTTTATATTCACTGAATGGGAAATTTAATCAATTTCATGATAGCATCTATTTCTGTAATCAGATTGAAAGTTATTTGTACTGAAAGTATGTCTACGAAAGCTAATGTCTGTAAGACCCAAGCTTTGGTATGCATTTGTGTGTGCGCACGCACACATATTCATACACACACACACACTCACACTCTACAGCAGAGGTCTTCAAACTTGGCAGCTTTAAGACTTGTAGACTTCAACTTCCAGAATTCTCCAGCCAGCTATGCTATGTAATAAATAAGTAAAGTAATATTTCTTTTACCCGATCAGTGAAAAACGGACTTGTTCATAATTTTTACAAGATCCATGGCTTACTGTATTTAGTAAAGTATGCAAGGATTCATGTTACAGTGTATGTAGTGCACATTTTTGTGATTCTTCCCACTCAATTTACACAGCCTTCTCTTTACATTTCTTGAAAATCTTATTTAGTGTGTTTCATTATTTCCACGTCTCTCTGTGTGTGATTTTTTAAAGCAGTTACAGCAACTGTATAGGTCAACATTTTCTAAATGTCAGCTTGATTCTGCTGCATCCTGTCCTTGTTGTAGAGTCGTGATTCTAAACTGTGATCGATTTCTGGTGGTCCCTGAACTTGGATGGAAGAGAATTACCATTTTATTTTATGCATTGAAGTACATTTTTCTGAGAAGGGTCTTTGTGTTTCATCAGATTCTCGATGCATCCTGGGGTTCAACAAGATTAAGAACTTCTGTTGTAGAGGACTCTGTGAGATGATTTGTGATCTTCCAGAGCAATGTGAGCAAGCCCTTCACCTAGATTGCGGAGGGGTGGGGGGTGTCACACTCAATTTCATTGAGGGCTGCATCAGAGTTGTGTTTGACCTTGGGGGGCTGGGGTGGGTGTGGCCAGGGTAGGCGTGGCCAGCTCGACACACTCATATTAGGGACACCTGTGGTGGCCCGAGCGCTCTGCCACTGAAAACGGGCTCCCGTGCTCCGTTTTCGGCTGCCACAGCCACCTGCAATCCTCTGCCAATGAAAATGGAACTCCATTTTCATTGGCAGAGGGCTGCAGGAGGCCGTGGCAGCTGAAAATGGAGCATGGGAGCCTGTTTTCACTGGCAGAAGCACCATGGATCGGTCCTTCACTGTTTCCAAGGTGGCCCTGCAGGCCAGATCTAAGTACTCCGCAGGCCGGATCTAGCCTCCAGGCCTTGAGTTTGACACTCCTGACCTAGATGCTTTCTTCATATTCTCTTTTGAACAATGCAAGACCTGGAATATTTTAACAGAGTAAAACTAATGAGATATACCATACAGTTCAAAAACAGTAATTGCCATGATGGATTTTCCTGTCCAAGAATGTCAGCTTGGAAACCCCTTTTTAATATTTAAGAGGTTGTTTTGTTGTATATAGTGGACTTCCTGCTCTTGTGGAGGCATTGCAAAATTGATGGGGATCACATCTCTGAATGAGGAAGGTTACATATAGTTTCTTAGTTTCTGAAATATCCCAAAGTGAAATCCTGCAGCATTTCTTTGTGATGATTTTCTGCTTCTCAGTGAGTATCCTGGACATGATTTAGTGTTGAGATGTTTGTTTGTTTTTCATCTTCTGAAAATTATTTGTTCTTTTGCAAATCCTGGGTTTCCCCAAGATAGCCAATTCTTTCCTGTCATGCATGAGGGTAGTACTTTGGTTCCACGAACACAGCATCATCACAGCTTAGATTGTAGAAATGTAGGGGTTAACAGAATCTCTCAGATATTTCTTGTCCATGAGTTTTTGTTTTTTTTAATGACCCAATTTAACATGAGATGCCAATTTAAGTAATTTTTTCTTAGGGCAAACTCTTAGATGTTTGTATACAATGAGGCAGTTTTTCCAAATTTCATATTGATGCTTTGAGAGTGATCCCTTAACTACCCATTTGTTAAGGAGGATCCAGGAAAGTTACATTTTCTTAGCATGCTGATATTACAGTTAAGAAAATGCATTTACTGACTACTGTATTGATTTCAGGACAAAATATAGATTTATCTCTTTTTGTAACAGTGACCCTTTATTCTCTGCTGTTCAAACGAGTGATTGTGATTTCATCTGTGTTTACCCTGAATTTCACTCACATAGGGTGCCCCAAAAATGCAGAATACATACAACACTGTAGGAATCCTTACAATATTTGATTTCTCCGACTTCACAGCACTTAAAATAGCACTTTGCTATTTGTAATAATAGAAATAAGAAATGCTGAGGCTAGTACAGGAAGTCTTCGACTTACGACCAGAATTGAGCCCAAAATTTCTGTTGTTAATAATAATGATAACTTTATTGTCATTGTTCGTGTATACACTGTATACCCATACAACGAAATTCACTTAACACCCAAAGACCAGGTCCAACACACATAACAATCCCCAAACACATTCCCACCCACCACAATTCCCCACCCCACTTAAGTGAACTTAAGTGAGTTTTGCCCCATTTTATGACCTTTCTTGCCACAGTTGATAAGATAGTAACCCGGCTGTTAAGTGAATCTGGCTTCCCCGTTGCCTGTCAGAAGGTTTCAAAAGGGGATCACATGACCTTGGAACTCAGCAACCGTCATAAGTATGAACCAGTTGTCAAGCATCTGAATCTTGATCACATGATCATGAGGATGCTGCAAAGGTCGTAACTGAAAAAGAGTCACAAGTCACTTTTTTCAGTGCTATTGTAACTTTGAATGGTCACTAAATGAATTGTTGTAAGTGGAGGACTACCTGTATCTTAAAGTAAGCATATTTGTGATAGATGAACAGAGCATCATTGAGCATAGTGGGACTAAATAAGGTTGCCTAGCAACATATGTATACATACACACGCACATACATACTCATTCAGTGAGTTTGGGGTTAGTGATTAAGACATCAGGATAGAAATGGAGGGACTGTGACCCTGAGCCAGTCATTTTCTCAGCTCTAGGAAGAAGACCGTAGCAAGCCACTTCAAAAGAAAACTGCAGAACCTAGTCTAGGCAGATGGCAGGAGTCAAAATTGATTCAAGGACACCAGTAGCTTATTTCTTTACTTATTTAAGGTAGACCATTTATATTCCTTGCCTCACCTTGGGTACGTTTGAGATGCCTATCTAAGATTCAGAGATTTGTCTAAGGTCACCCAGCAGCAAATATATGGCTTGGCAGCTATTTGAACCAGTGTGCAACTTGATCTCTTAAATACCATGCTATAGTTCACTCCAAGGGACACAGTGGCTCAGTGGCTAAGATGCTGAGCTTGTCGATCGAAAGGTCGGCAGTTCAGCAGTTCGAATCTCTAGTGCCGCGTAATGGGGTGAGCTCCGGTTATTTGTCCCAGCTTCTGCCAACTTAGCAGTTTGAAAGCATCTAAAAATGCAAGTAGAAAAATAGGGACCACCTTTGGTGGGAAGGTAACAGTGTTCTGTGCACCTTTTGGCATTGAGTCATGCTGGCCACATGACCACGGAGATGTCTTCGGACAGCACTGGCTCTTCAGCTTTGAAACGGAGATGAGCACCGCCCCCTAGAGTCGGGAATGACTAGCACATATGTGCGAGGGGAACCTTTATCCTATAGTTCACTCCTTGGATTGAATGCAGACTGACTTATTCACTGGGTCACAGGAAATTTCTCCTGCTGGTCTCTGGGAAGAGTTTGCCAAGCCCTTTGAGAACAAAGGTTGCAAGATAGGTGGAGTCTCACAAGATGACAGGTAAATGCCTCGTAGCACCATCTGGAACTTGTTTTTGCTTATGAGCTAAGTGTGTTGGCAGGATCCTCTGTGGCCTATATTTATTTAAATTATTTGAAAGTTTTACATGGCTGCCCATCTTAGGTCACAACTCTGGGTGACATGACATGTGGAGGAAGTGTTATCCAAGTAATTGGAGGCTATGAGGGCCTAGATGGGGAAAGACAGATAGACCTCTGATGAATCCCAGTAAAATGGAGTTAGGTTTGATGCTCTCATGGAGTTTCTGCCTACTGTTCTGAAATATCTGATTCTCCTAAAGGAGTTAGTGTACAACCTGTGATACCTCTTGGACTCACAGCTTCTCTGGAATAGCAAGTGAAGCTGTGGTCAGGAGATCCTTTGCCCAACTTCCAAAGCTCTACCAGTTACACCTGTTCTTGCATCAAGAAATACCAAGGACTCACAGGATTGTCATTTCTCCAATCCTGAGGATTTAAACCATTTTTCCCCCAGGCCAAAAAATAGGTTTTTTTCAGGAAACCTATTAGTTAAAAGAAACTAACAACAAAAAAAAATAACTAGAACCCTTGATTAAGAGACTAGCCAGAGTCACTTTTTTGAGATGGGCAGCCATATAAATGAGAAAGGAAAGGAAAGGAAAGGAAAGGAAAGGAAAGGAAAGGAAAGGAAAGGAAAGGAAAGGAAAGGAAAGGAAAGGAAAGGAAAGGAAAGGAAAGGAAAGGAAAGGAAAGGAAAGGAAAGGAAAGGAAGATTGGTTCTAGGAATAGAAAATTGGAAATTAAACTTTTGTTCTTAATTGCCACCAATTTCCCTGTCTATAACAGTAGGGCCAGTTAAGTATGGCCTGCCTCTCTGCTCCTTCTGGTGAGCTTACTCAAGGAAAGGGCAGAAAACAAGAGTGGATATGAACAAAATGGTAGCTGTGAGGTTTTCCCACAGGAGAACACTGCATGACCAAGGTATTTCCCTAGGTAAAGATCTTGGATATCATTTTTGCCCTTTCTGCTGTTATTTATAAAAATTACTATGGATGAGTTTTAAGTGAATTTATGTTGCCTGTTGTCTTTCCTGTCAAATTCTCACAGAACCCCAGGGTTTCTTTGGAGCGTCAGCCTCCAAGAAATGCTAATCTTTTAATGGACGTTTTTAGTTTTATGTATTGTAAGCTACCCAGTATCCTATCAGTAGGCAATATTTAAATGGTAATAAATCAGTAATGAATACCATTATCTCAGAAAATTCTAGTACAGTATAGTAGAATAAATCAGATATTTGGAATATTTCCTGGTTAAGTTATAACTAAGTTACTTTCCCCTTCTTCCTTATCCTTGAAGCTAAGGCATATTTCTACTCTCTTATCAGAAGAAATTTAGCAACAAATACCTCACATATTTTTATCTTTTGATTCCATAACTGTAAATGCCAAAGTTAAGGCCTGCCCTTTTTTTTTTTCCCATTACACACTGACCTGGGGGTAAGTCCCAATAAATGCATTGGAATGCATTTGTCTGTGCCAGTAAAACTTATAATTGCACAAAGTCAACGTTCCTAACTGGATTAAGTTACTAGTTCACAATGTTTCTGTGAGGCTGATGGTTCAAACTAAATGCTTCTTATCTGTGTTTTTGAATGGCTTCCTCTTCTTGTTCTTCTGTGGTCAAGGCCAATTATTTACCTCAAACCCTGGGATCTTTAATTAAGAGTCCTGCTCTGATGGAACTATCACTCTGAGAAAGGAGCGATGAAATCCCACCGCTGCACTGATAATATGCGGAGATGGCAAATCGTTAATACAGTTAATAGACTTACATTATAGCCCAGTGATGGCTAACCTTTTTGCCATTGGTGCCAAAAACGGGGGGAGCGCAGGGGGCGCATGTGCCCATACCCATAATGCAATGCCCCCCACACCCCTCCCCCCGCACATGCATGTGTGACCCCCCAACCTCCCCCATGCATGTGCATGTGACCCCCCCGTGCTCCCCCCACCTCCGCACATGCGCGTGTGACCCCCCCGCACTCCCCTGTCCCCCCACGCAAGCGCATGACCCCCTGTGCTCCCCATTCCCCCACACATGTACGTGTGACCCCCCACGCTCCCCCCAGCCCCCTCCGTGCATGCGCGCATTACCCCCCCCATGGACCGTTTGGGGCCTGGCAAGCATCCCTAAAGCCTTCTGGGACCAAAAATAGGCCACTGGGGGGGGGTGCCACACACCCCTGCAGCATGTTTTGGGCCTGGCAGGCCTCCTTGAAGCCTCTTGGGACCAAAAACAGGCTGCGGGGGAGGGGGGTGCCGTACCTCCCCGCAGCCCGTTTTGGCACGGGGGGCACCCGTTCCCCCCTGCACTCCCCCCACTCCCTGCACTTGTACGCAAAACCCCCTTCCACCCCCGCAGATGTGCGCAAGACCCCCAGAGCATGCACATGCATCTCCCACATGCGCCCGGCCCCCACACCAGAGACCCAAAAATCAGCTGGCTGGTGGGAGGTGCACGCACATGTGTGGTGGAGCTGAGCTGGGCGACGGCTTGTGTGCCCGCAGAGAGGACTCTATGTGCCACAGGTTCGCCATCACGGTTATAGCCAGTTCTTAAACTGGGATTTTTACTTGGAAGTCATTTCATGAATGTGTAATTTGATAGGTGTTCTTTCTCTCCCCTCCCAAAAAAAAACCAAAAAAAACCTATAATGTAGCATAATAGAGCAGTGTGTGTTTTCAGGGCGCTGGATTGTCACGTTGCAATTACGGTAAATTTACATTTTAGCGTGGTACTTGTATATAGAGGTTTTGAGGACAGGCAGTAATTTTGATCTTCCAAAGAACTCCCAATGAGGACCTAAATTTAGAACATACTTAAACCAGTGCTTTTTCTCCAACACATCTTTTTACCTTTTTTTTTTTTTCTGACCGCTTGGCTGTGGTCTTTTGAAAAGTTGGCTGTGCTTATTCCTCGTACAAAGCCTACACGCAAGCTATATTCATTTATTGCAAGAGTGCCAGACTCCTAGCATTAATGCAGCTTTTCTCTTTTAGAGACATCTTAGCACTCTAAAGGCTGCTTTCTTGGTTAAAAACAACCTTCTCCATAATAGCTTTGCACATCTATTGAGACTGCAAAAAGCAGAAGGAAAATCCTCATTTCCACTACCAATGTATGAATTGTATTCGTTCCTTTACCTAGCCTCTAGATCAGAGAGTGCTAGAAACTGGGAGACCATGGGTTCTAGTCCCATTTTGGGCACAAAGCCAGCTGGGTGACCTTGCGCCAGTCATACCCTCTTAGTCCTAGGTAGCAGGCAATGGCAAACCACTTCTGAAATCGGGCCAAGAAAAGTGCAGGGACTTATCCCGACAGTCACAAAGAGTCAGCATTGACTCAAAGGGACGTACGGTACAAACAAATGAGCATCAACACGATTTCCATACTTAGCCTCTTTTTTAGGTTTTTTAAGCACCCAGTGGTACTATATTTTTCATCCCAATTTTGTGTCTAACTTAATTGTGCTTTCTCGGTAAGCAATTATGTTGTTAAGGTAAGGTAAAGTACAATATTAAGGGTAAGGTAGATAGGCAAGATATACCGGTATTTCTAGAGCAGGAAAGGTGTCAGATGAGAACAGGGATATATAATATGTTAAATATAATCCAAACTCTTTGTTTCATTTCATTACACGTTCTGTCCTCAGCACAATTGCTTCTCGCCCAATTATTCTTCCTTTGTGCTCCTTTCCCTCTTTCTCCTACTTAAATGTTTCCTGTGGAACAATCACAATTGTTTGATGGCTGATTTACAAAGTGTTGTTGCAGCAAACAATTGTCTTGTCTTGTAGCTTACGGACAATGGAAGGGCAAAGGTAAATTTTGTAGTGATCTACTGTATGTTTTTGTTCTAGCAGGTAGACTTAGGGTGGATCCCTTGTCAATTAAGGATACTGCATCCCATTTTGGTTACCACAAAAAAGATGTTGAGACTCTAAAAAGAGTGGAGAGAAGAGCAACAAAAATGATTAGTGTCCTGGAGACTAAAACATGATGAACAGCTGCAGGAACTGGGTTTGTCTAATGTCTAATGAAGAGATGGACTAGGGGTGACATGATAGAAGTCTTTCAATATTTGAGGGTTTGTCACAGAGAAGAGGGGGTAAACCTATTCTCCAAAGCACCTTGAGGGCAAGACAAGAAATAATGGAGAGATCAAGGAGAGCTCCACCTAGATCTGTGGAGAAATTTCCCAATGATGGGGATAAAGTGGGATAAAGTTCGATTTGCCTCCATAAGTTGTGGATGCTCCATCACTGGTGGTTTTTAAGAAGAGATTGGACAGCCATTTGTCTGGAATGGTATAAGGTCTCCTGCCTGAGCAGGGGATTGGACTAGAAGAGCTCCAAGATCCCTTCCAACTCTTGTTATTCTACATTCTGTAAGCAAGTAATGAAATATCCACAAGCAAGCAACCAAGCTCAGAGAGCACCAAAGACTTCACAGTTATTGAAAACTATCCAGTTCTAGCTAATTTGACAAACCATGACCTAAGGACGATAATGTGACTTCTGCTGCTGCTTAAGCCAGACCTGTAAAATGTTAAGATAACCCAAGTGCACCTCTTTGAATGTAAAACATGTGATGCAAAATAGAAGCTATAATTAAAACAATCAAACCATCTAATGTTGAAGGAAACCTATTTTTGGTTATAGATTCATTCCAGAATGGACAATAGGGCAGATCAGGAACTCTAAATAATTTTTTGTGAACCTGTGGCTGTGATGCTTCTGAACTATATATATTTCTGTCTTGTTAAAGTAGTCTCTAGCTTTCTATTTCTCTTTTACAGTAGGTAGAACTGCAACATGGCTTTTAATCCTAGAGGACATACCCAAACAGAAGAGTACAAAAAGGTCACAATGCACATAAAAAAAAAGGATAGGATTTTTTTGGCCATTGTCTTTGTTTTTACCCTTCCTATGAATACTCCTGAATCCAAGCAAGACTTGAGTAATTGGGTGTGAAGCAGTGTTTACCCGTGTTCCTGTGGTTTAAATCAAGAAATGCACTCAGATAATGAGCCTTGTTCACTGCCTATTCCAAGTTGAGTCTTGAATTGGGTACTTTTCAATAGGTTTCCCAATATTTTCAGCATCTGCATTTGTTTACTGTAGGCCTATTCAAAATATAAATGTTGAATGTAGAAAATCTTCAAATATGACAAGTTTTTGGAAGAACCTTTCATCCTTGTCAGATCTCAGTAAAAAGTACTATATTTTTAAGAACCAGTAGTTTATGGTAATTGTTTTGTGATGGCACTTTTCTCTTGTCCACTGCAGTGGATAAGATGAATGGCTTTTGTGCAGCTGCCTATATATCTCTCAGTTATTTTATTGTCTTGAAATATTCTTCCCAGCCATCTTATTGAAATTATATTCACCACAAATGGTAAATTTTGTTGCTGTTAAAAGCTCCAGAACGCTGAAAATGCCATTCTGCATTCACCACCAGACACTGGATTATATGGAATGGAGCAAGAATTCATTGGCATTTGGGGTGGTTTTTAATTTTTTCACTTCCAACATTCCTTTATTCAGACTAGGAAGAAACACATACATTTTGCAAAAAGCACATTTCCTTTCTGAGATGGTTCCATAAAGAATAAAGAATAGGAGGAATTGAATGTAGATTTATGACAGTTTTCCTGGGATTTCTGTTTTTATGGAGAGGATGTGCAGATGGATGCTGGCTACCATATATCCTGATTGATTGATTAATTATATGCCATCAAGTAGTTTTTCAACTCCTAGCAATCACATAAATAGATTTTATCCATGATTCTGAATTGATATCTTTGTCATTGTCTAAGTGATCATCTGCTTCAAGCATCTTCCTTTATTGCTGCTGCCCAATTTGGGGCCTGCTTGCTTTAATTGAGCAGTTGGGATGTCCTTCACACCTAGGGTCATCTTGTTAGGAATATACACTCTTTGCATACACTAGCAATATTCTTCACTCATTCCCCCCAGGAACAGCCTCCCACCAAAATGAGGCAGCAATATTATGAGGAACATAATATTTTTAGTAATGACCATTTACCCATCATAAACTGTCTTGGATTCCTGGTTATTGCATTTTGCCATTATGCAAATGACAACTTGGTATACACCCTGTTTCAGTGATTATTAGGCTTTAAAAAAACTCTGATGCATCTTGCATGTATTTCTAAATCTAGAAACACAACTGGCAAGTTAGAAATTAGACCTTGGAATTAGATGATGATGCTGACTGGTGTGGGTTGACATGTCAAGGCCCTGCTGAAAGACTGTGCACTCAAATATTTGGGTTGAAAGCATCCTTCTGCCTTTTCAGTGCTGAAGCTTTGTGGTCAGGGAAGTTCTATCAGGTATTATGTTATGAACTGTAACAACAATTTATATTATTCGGAATGACAGAATGTCAAAAGGGTAGGTTATCTTAGTAAATTAGTTTGCCCAATCAATAAGTAATATGAAATGGCAACCGACTTCAGTTTTGCTTCAGCTGGTTTATAGCCACCGAAAAACAAGAGAATATGTAGGAATCACAATCTTGGGGACTATACTATTATGGGATATGCAATGCATAATAATAAATGGTTACCCAGAGGTACCTGCCAAGTTTAATGAGCATTCCTTCCAGTGTATGTATACACCTCCTGTGTCTTGAGCAGTGGCTATCTTGATTATACTGAAGCGTTAAACATTCACGCATTGATCCAATGAGTCAGAAGTATTTTTGAATCTAATCTATGAAATTAATAAAGTAGTTATATACATACAGATTTAGATCTAGATTCTCTGCATCAGTTCTTGGCAGTATCAAGGGGCTAGATCTGCAGTTTTTAAACCATAGGTCATGAATCAAGAAGAGATTTGAAGGAGATCAACATCATTTATTGTTTCTGGGGGGTCCCAACACTACAGTCTCTATTATTCATGGAGAGGATTGTTCTCACACAGTTTGTTATTTTAAAGGTTCCCAGCACCATAAAATGTAAAGACCCCTGGGCTAGTGAAATTGACAAGAAAGAAAAAAAAGGTCAGGCATGGATAAAAGGTAGATGGGAAAAAATAAGCGTTAATAGTATGAATAGTGATATGAGTAATGACATGAATATATGGCAAAATTACCTTCCTCTTTTCACATTACCATGGCAACAAAGCTATAAAATAAAGAGATGAGAATTTTGTTTAGAATGCACGAGCAGATTCAGTAATGAAGCTCATGCTAATTAAAGCTTCTCTGGAGTGTATGAATCAAAGTTTGGGTGCTACCGCAGAAAAGTCCTAGTTTCAATAAAATCCACGTCTGATAGCTCTTTAAAGTTATGCTTATAAAGAGATAACGGCCTGGTTCCTGCTTTACTGAAGTCTGCAACATATTTCCCCACCTTAGATTCATGCATGTAAAGGTATTATGTTTTGAGATGTTTCTAAATCTCGAAACTTCTGGGTTGACTATTCTATAAATAGGTAAGGATGACTTCGATAGTTTCCTCCAGGAAGGTGCTACATCTGGACAGAGGAACCTTTGACTCATTGGCTCATGCAGACCAAGTCAGTGAGGAAGATTGGAGGAATTAGGAATGTTTCGTCTGGAATTAGGATTGATGAGGTGTGAGATGTCAGCTGTCTTCATATATTCGAAGAGCTGTCATTTATATTAGTGATGAACATCTTGCATCTGTGGCCTGTAAATACATGGAAAGTGTAACTGCAAGCTTTTAATGGCTTGGGTGATCCTAGCCATCAAAAAATCACCTAGGCTTGAAAAATAATTAAGCACAAATAGAGAAAAAACTCAACTCTTGGGTTCAGATTATAAGGAAAAAAAGGGTAACAAAACATTTAGGAAGCATTTCCTGACAGTGCAGCATACTGTTGAGAAGGGAACTGGCTGTCTTGGAAGCTGATTAAATGTCCTCCTTTATGTTTTCAAGCCAAAGTTCAGGCCAGGTTATTGGTAGAGTTTTAATGGGTTTTTTTTTTCCTGCCTGGAGGTGGACTAGCTGACTTTGGAGGTACCTTTCAAATCTATGGTTCTAATTGACGTAAGTATTTTATAGCAACAGTTTTGATTGCTACGCATTTCACAATGGCCAGGGGAATTCACAGTAGATTCCTAGAAGCTCAGCCCTCTGATCCTAGTAACCTCAAGCTGGACAATTCCAAAGTTGCTTTTCCAAAAGGCAATTGGATTTTCTTGGTTTTTTCCTGAACTAAAGTAGTTTCTTGGATGAGAAGTGAAATATTTTCAAGGAGAAACTCAAGGAAGTCCAGTTGCCTTTACGAAAAGCACCTTTGAGAGAACTGACCTGGATGATTGAGAATCTCCTTAGACTTCCATCTGGGCAAGCCTCCATCCAAGCTAATGATCTGCTTTTAAGAATGTGAGCAAATATAGTTTACATGTAATTATATACACTTGGGGTGGGGTGCAGAATTACTGCCCACCCCATGTATATAAAGCAATGGTGCATTTATTTAAAAACAAAGATGTTGGTATGTGCTCATGAATCTGTTCCTCCAGATGAATCCATAAAAAGCCTTTTTTCATGGCTTTACTTTTTCAAAACATTCTACATAGTAGCTGAAGCATCAATTAACAATTGAGCTCTTTTCGCTTAAAAGGTGTAAATGTAAGATTTCACACTCCTTTGGTGGTGAGAATAGCAGAGCACAGCATGCCTGGCATTCTTACCAATGGGACTGCCTGACCTGACATTCTTGGGAATATTGTTTATCCCAAAGAGTATAAAAAAATAAAGGAGAAGAAACACAAAGACCTATCTAAATCAAATTAGTACTATAGTACCAATAGTAATAGGTGCCTTGGGTACAATTCTAAAACATCTGGACCTCACTTGAGCATTGATAAAACCACCATCAGTCAATTGTAAAAGGCAACTTCACTCGGAACAGCTTACATTCTGCAACAATACCTTCAACACCATCAAACAACATCTGACTATCCCAGATCCTTGGGAAGGACTCAATAAAAGTATCAAAGACAGTCTAAACATCTGGCGACCATCTACCGGTATAATGAAACATTAGCTATCCTGAGGGCACCATTCAAACAGCAAGAGGCCTGCTTTAGGAGCACTTGAGTCAGACATTTGGGGTTGTCTTCCTGGGTAAACGAGGATTGGTGAGGGTGCTGGGAGCAGTCTAGAAAAAGGGAGATATTGCGAAGCTAGTACACTGTCACACTCAAGATGCATCTCAGAATTATTGAGATTGGCTTATGGATGAGTTTTGAGCCTGATGATAGGACTCTGAATGTTTGTATATTGTAGCTGTGGTGCCTTCAAAATCTGGTAAATAAGCATTGCTTGCAAAAGGAGCTATTAATTAGTAAGATTGATCACTGTCTATCTTCAAATATTTTAAAAGTTAAGACTAGCCTTTTCCAACTTGATACTCTCTAAGTAGGAAGTAACTTCAAGTCAGCACATTTCTAGGCTGTAGGGCCATTCTTCCTGGAGACTCTGGTAGTTACAGTGCCATGCATGTCAGAAAGCAGCAGGTTAGGAAATAGGGAATTAGGACATTGAAATAATGTCTTTTTAGTAAGATAAAGTAGAGAGGCATTGGATAGAAGAATTTCCGAGTGAAAGATTGGAAATTAACTCTGGCTTTTCACTCTGCCCAAATAACTGGAACAGAGTCTGTTACTTTGTAGTAATTGTTAAAATAATGTTCCAAATAATATTTCTAAATAATGAAAACAATTTGATATTCATAATCTGGTACTGTTTGTACCTGATGGGAAGAGAACAATTAAATAGTAATCATCATCTTGATATTTAGATTTGATCCCTATATTGAACACAACAGCTCCATTTCATTACCTATATGGACTATTTCATATATGGACAGGCAAGGACCACCAGGCATAGATTAGCTCATGCATCCTTTAGGATAGCTTCTTTGACATTAGAAACCCTTATTTTAAAACTGCACGTACATTCTTTGCCCTTTTGCCTGACCCTTCCCTATCATATTCACTTTATTACTTTATTCACCTGGATAGCATTGATGTCAAGTTGCGACTTTGGCCAATACTTATATTTTATTTTGTCTTTCATGGTAATACTCCAGTTGAGACTAAGATCTTTTTGCAATCTATTCTCTGGCAGCCCCAAGATGTGGATCAGAAATCAAGTCCACATTAAAACTCAAATTATTTTTTACTATGATTGGCCATGGTATCAGAATCTTGCAAATATGATTATCCTTTACCTCCTCTCTTTGTTATACTCATGTGAATTAGGGGAGTGTCTTTGATATTTATTCATACTTACTTCATTGTTTGGGCATAAGCTATGTTTCCCTTCCTATTGGTTTGATAATAAATCTCTCCTCTTCATCAAGGCCATCTCTATATCCTCCATCTTGTAGGAGATCAGTAAAGTAGAGGTATGTAATTTTGGGGGCACTACCAGGCAGGGTGGATAAAAATCAATGATTTTTTTTAAAATTAAAAAAAATGGATTTTTAAATTTTAAATCGGATTTTTTTATTTTTATCAAATTTATTTTAATAAAATGCTTTTGGAGTAACTAAAGATAGTTTTCTATTTAAGGTACATTAATAATTTAGTTTATTTAGCATGAAATGGAGCTTAGTTATGTAGCATGAGGCTGTATATTCTGCAATATTGGGACTGTCGGTGAGTCAACAGTGGGTCAGAAGAGGAGCCGCTGCAGGACAGAGATGACAGTTGCTCTTTAAAAATTATGATTTAAATCGACTTGATTTAAATCAAATCCACCCTGCCACCAGATATACCTATTGTCAGGTAAATGTACAATGTGCCCTGCCTACTTAGATTAGATTTGAATCAGTAGTGGGTTCCACTTACCTTCGCTACCGGTTTGGAACTGTGAGCGTGTGCGTGTGTGCGCTGGCTTCGCTTGCATGCGGCACTTCTGCAATGCGCAGAATGTTCATGATGATGGGCAGAGCCTCCTGCTGCCGCTACTACCAGTTCCCCCAAACCAGGGCAAACCGGTACAAGCCCACCACTGATTTGAATGCTGTTTTTATGACACCTTTAAAGGTAGTCCATTGCTGAGCTGAATTTCCTTATTTGTGAACTGATCTCTGAGTGAGATCTTTAGGGTTCATCTTTTCATTGCACACTGTATGACACCCAAGTTTTTCTGTTTCACACCCTTCACATTATGGCTAGAAAACCCATGGTGTTGAAGGTGCTTGCTGTTACCCTGGCATTGCCCATTTGTTGGAGTATTGTTTTTACACAATTAAAGCTGAGCCATGCTGCTGTTCTATGCAATATTTCTTTGTCAATTTTGTGTACGGTATCGATTTTATGGTCAAGATAGATGTAAAAATTTACCTCTTCTATCTGCTTCTTTCGAAGTTTCATTTCATGGTATTGGTGGAATGAGTTGCAGATACATTGCTATGGCAGATAGTCCTTCACTTATCATCATTCATTCAGCAACTGTTTGAAGTTACAACAGTGCTAAATCAGTTGTGATTATGGACTGGACAGTCTGGCTGTCCCAGCACCCCTGCGGTCCCAGCACCCTTACAGTCTAGGTCCTTGATAACCAGCTCATACATGTGACAAGTTGCAGTGTCCCATGATCTCATGATCACCATTTGCTACCTTCCCTGCTGCTTCCCCAGACCATCAATAGGGAAGCCAGCAGAGAAGGTCACAAGTCTTTCTCATTTGTGTACCTTCCCTTTTGTGCTTGCACCACACTGGCCATATGTGTACCCTTCCTCACCTTTCCCTTGCACCTTCCCCACCTGACAGCAGCCACCTTATCTGCCTCTGCTTGCTTGTGAGTCACCTGGGAATTGCAATTTCCTGCTAGCTTCCCCACTGACTTGGCTGTCAGTGGGAAGCCAGGAGGAAGTTACCTTCCCTAGCAACTGTGGGATTTGGTTAACCATAGCAACTGGAACTTCAGGGAATGCCATCACTAAGTGATGCAGTTGTGCTATAACTCAGTGGAGCAGCGCATGTGCAGAAGTTACAACAGTGTTCTGATCTGTCTAGAGGATCAGAGCCAAACTGCTCGTCTTTTGCACATGGCTTGAATCCTCTCTGCAAAATCTCGTATCTGTTGATGAACTTCCTTCATGAAGAAAACTTTGGTTAGATTGTTCTTGCCATGAAAGAAGCCTTTGTGGAGAAATCTAGGAAACCCAGTTTGTTGTGGTATAGCCACACTGTCTCCTGATGCAGCAGCGAACATGCCTGCTAGCTAGCAGATGTGCCACGGAAATATTATCTCAACAAAGGGATCAGATGCTGGTGCTCTTGTCTATATTCCTGTCTGCCCATTTTGTCTGACAGACCTTCTCTAAACAGTTCATTGAAGAGATTTGGATAATGGGGCAGTTTGTTGCATTTGTTTATTGTGCTGGTTTGGTTGAACAGCTTTCTTGAGTCGTGCAATGAAGATTTTTCGTAGCAGGATCTCAAGCACCCCATTCTCCAAAAAATAGTAATGGGTTTTTAAATGAGCAATTGTTTTTATTGGCATTTAATGAAAGATAGGGCAGAATTGGTATCTAGTTTGGTTGGCATTGATGCTACGTAAAATTCATTGCAGCAAATTTTGCCTGAGATTTCTGCTTGTGTTAGTTAATCTAGTTAATTTCCTTTCCTTTCTGCCTCCGTCCTCTTGTGACGTGGGAACACTGAAAATAGTTCCTATCAAATTGACTATTGGTTGTCTGAAGTTCTATCCCTTGCTGCTTAGCCTAAAACCATTACTAAACCACTAGGATTTGGGGGGAGTCCTGAAGGAACTATCATTAAACAACTGCACTTAAATATGTCTTTTCAGTCTGAACTGACTGTTCTGAAAGAGCTTCCAGGATTAAAAAAATATAGATAGAAATCTTCTTGAATGCAATTGTGATTAAACTGAAGATTTGTTTGAGTTAAATATTTGATCAAAGAAATGCTTTTAGATTGCTTCCTTTTAGATACTGTAATCTTTATTTAAATGGCTCAGAGATGTGAAACTATCTTTAAAAATCCTTAAGTAGTTAACAGTACAAACTGAAATTCTTCCCATTTTTTTCAAGGTGAAGACTAGCTATAGAAGATGCCAGAAAGGACATTTTATCCAGTCATTTCATGTTACTGGATATATATACAAGCTTCCCAGAACTCTTAACAGCTTAACAATAATTCTTCCTTCTCTGATTACAGATGATCTGGCGAAACCTCTGCTAATACTTGCTCTGAATACAGAAAAATAATACGGTTGTTTACCATTCACTTACATGACCTTAGATATCGACCTCCACCGAAGAACAAAAAAATGAGTTCCGGGTGCTGTTTTAAAGAGTCATTAGAATATTTTCTTATGGGAAATAGAAAAAAGAAAAAGAAAAGGGCAAACAGAGTGATGGAAATAAACCAATAAACTAGTTCAATAGACAAAGGAGACACTTCTTTTTGACACAAGTTAGTGCCAAAAGCAGACAATGTTAGTAAATACATTGTCTGCTTTTAAAAATTAGACAGATTTATTATTGATATATTTACCACAGAAGATCTCCATATTCAGAGAATATATCTCAAAACTCTCAAAACGCTGCCAGAGGGGGAAGGAAGAGTGAAATGACTAGAATTGTAAAATCTTATAATGGTCTGGTTATCAGCTTCTGTAAATTTTTAACCAGCTGCTTCTAGGGAAAAATCTTAATTCAGTAAGAAATAACAATTCTTAGCCTTTGGTAAACATGACAACACCAAGATAAAATTATTGATAGTCACTGTAGTCAACATATGGGTAGTCTTTGACTTACAACCACAACTGAATCCAAAATTTATGTTGTTAAGCAAGAAAGTTGTTAAGTGAGTTTTGCACCATTTTACAACCCTTTCCACAGTTATTAAATGAATAACTGCAGTTGTTAAGTTAGTAACATGGTTGTTAAGTGAATCTGGCTTCCCCATTGATTTTGTTTATCAGAAGGTCACAAAAGGTGATCACATGACTCCAGGAGACTGCAACCATCATAAATATATGCCACTTGCCAAGAGTCCGAATTTTGATCATGGGGATGCTGTAGTGGTCATAAGTGTGAAAAACGGTGAAAAACTTTTTTCAGTACCATTATAATTTCAAATGGTCATTAAGTGAATGGTTTTAAATAGAGGACTACCTGTACTAGATAGTTTTATGTGATTTTTTGCTCCAAGTATATGAAAATAACCCTATCCCTTTTAAATGAATCATCTTTCCTTTCTTTTTTTTGTTTCTTTTAGTGGGATCTGGTCTGTGACTCTGCCTGGAAAGTTCACATTGCGAAGTTTTCTCTGCTTGTAGGATTAATCTTTGGCTACCTAATAACAGGATGTATAGCTGATTGGTAAGTTTAACTAAAACCACTGCAAAATTGCTCTCCATGAGGAAATGACATTTTCTCACCTCCGGTGATGTTTGAATTTTTTCCATACGTTTCCATTTCAATGCACAAAAACCCAATACTTCATACCCACAATGGAGGAATGGATTCTAAATGTAGTAGAATTAGCAGAAATGAGAAAAACCTACCTGTCTTGTTCAGGATAAAACCACAAGTGCTTTTATAAAAGACTGAAAAACGTTTATGGACTTTTTGCTGAAAAGGGGAAAAAAGTGAAATGGTGATTTTTGTATTTTCTGATTGGAAAAAAAAGGGTTGAACATGCGATGGAATTTCTGCAATATAATTTTAAAGAGGGACAAGGGATAATAAATTCATTTGCAATTGTGAATAAGATCAAAAGTCACTTCTTTATCTTTTTCTTCTTTTCATTCTCTAATTGGTTCTGCACATTTTTTCTAACTGGTTTATATATTTTTACATCTAACTTTTATTAATATAAACAACTTCAATAAAGTTTATGCACACATACACAAGCATAGTATTTCACAAATGATTTGCCATTTATTGATATTGTTGCTGTGCTAAATAAAATAATTTTAAAAAATAAAAGAAGCCATTTGAGACAATAGGGATGGCTTGAATTAAAACTATTTTCAGCTCCATTTTATGTTTAAATTCAGCTTCCAATATCTCCCAGGTAGTTTAGAGAAAATGACAATACTTCTTACCTAAAATATTCTATCCCTCTATGGAATTTTAATGCAGCTAGGTATTTATTTCACTATAGCCACTGAGTTCATTGCTACTAAGAAAAGAACTAAGAATTTGTAGGAGTTGAACTAGGAATTGTAGATAAAATTGAAAAGCAATATCTAATAATAAAGACTTAAAGAAGGGATTACTTTCATTCTTAAATTTAGAAAAGCACACAATAGAAATCTTTCATTCTATGGACATAATATATATATTTCAGCCATTACTTGTTTGGGAACGCAGAGAGAGTTGTATATTCATACATGTGTCCATGCAATTCAAACAGCTTTTATACCATAGGCTGCTATGTAATCGAGTGCATTCCGGATTTACATTTGCAGCTCCTAATGCCACGAGTCCTACCTGGGCAAAAAATTGCCAGCACCAGCTTCACGTATTTCCATTTGCCTTGATGTCATAACTTGAAATTTCCCCAGATAGGTTTTTATAATTGATAATTTGGTCAAGCAGCTTTTCAGTGAGCTTGTTTTGATCAAGAATTTAATGGGAAAGGGAGGGAAGGAAAGAAGTATGAGTGTACTATTAACTGAAGCCAAACAAATGTGCCTTATACTTATCTTATTTACTCAGAATTATATATTCATCAGCAATCATCAGGAAATCATCCAAATAAGATGCTTGTATTTTCTTCAGGTTTTATAGGATTAATATGGTGATTAACCTAATGGTGATTTTGTGATTTGAATTGGGTAAACAATACCATGAAATAAAATCATGATTTAGAGGTTTGATAGGAGCGTTTTATAGTTGCTTGGTAACCGGCAGAGACTGTGACTATGTTTTATTAAGCATGCCAGGTACCTGAATCTGGATTAGACATCGGGGCTTTTTATCTGGATAACGGCTGCAGTCTATTGCAGGGTTATCATAAGTGTCATTTCTACCTGGTTCTGCTTCCTAGCTAGATTTGGCTGATTTGGAAAGCAGACTATTTTAGTGACTAGGTATTTTTTATTTCCTTTAAAAAAAAAAACATCAACCAAAACAAATTATTTTCTAAAAATCCTTCTAGAATTGTCATTCTGTGGGTAGATTGGGGTTATTATGTGGTGAATGGACATTTAAGAAACTATAATGTTAAGTAGGTTTATTCTAGGATATTTTTAAAAAAATACTACGAAGTTGATTATGTGAAATACACCAACACAATTCACTGGCTGCTTGATGCAATTCTGTAGGGTTTTTTTTTTTTAATTTGATTTATATGCCGTCCTTCTCCAGAGACTCAGGGCGGCTTACAATGTGCTCAGCAATAGCCTTCATCCTTTTTGTATATTTATACAAAGTCAGCTTATTGCCCCCACAACTGGGTCCTCAATTTACCTACCTTAGAAAGGATGGAAGGCTGAGTCAACCTTGAGCCTTGGCGAGATTCTAACCTGCAGTAATTGCAGGCAGCTGGTCTTAATAACCAGTTTAATAACAGGGTGCCTTAGACCACTGTACTACCAAGGCTCTTGGAAGAACAACACAAAAATGTAGTGGTGAGATGTAAAATTTGTTACTACCGGTTGTGTGGGCGTGTCTTGGTGGGGGGTAATGTGACTGGGTGGGCGTGACCAACTTTTTTTTTTAACTTTTAAAAGCATTTTTTCTGTAAAAAAATGCTTTTAAAAGGCTCTGACAATCCCAGCTGAGTTGCCTGATCATCAGAAGCTTTTTTTTTAAAAGCTTTTTTTTTTGCTTTTAAAAGAAAAAAAAGCCTCTGATGATCAGGCAACTCAGCTGGGATTGTCAGAGCCTTTTAAAAGCATTTTTTCTACAACCTCTTCAGCCAGAGAGGTCATCGAAAAAATGCTTTTAAAAGGCTCTGACAATCCCAGCTGAGCCGCGCGATCATCAGAGGCTTTTTTTTTAACTTTTAAAAGCATTTTTTCTACAACCTCTTCAGCCGAAGAGGTTGTAGAAAAAATGCTTTTAAAAGTAAAAAAAAAAAGCCTCTGATGATCACGCAGCTCAGCTGGGCATGGGGGGAGCGCAGGGATTTTTGCTACTGGTTCTCCGAACCACCTGCCTACCGGATCGGGCGATCCGGTCTGAACTGGGAGCATTTCACCCCTGCAAAAAAGCATATTACACAAGCATAGTGTCTATGTCTGTTTTTATTTTCATCTTGTTGCAGTACTCACTAACATATTTTGTTTTTTTTTTAATGTTTTCATTAAACAAGACACATTCACATTGTATTGCATCTTTTCATCTTCCAGATCCCAACTCTACAGTAATTTTCAGTTGTTTAAAGGCTTATTTTAAATAAAATTAAAAGGGAAGCCAGCATGTTCTAAAGCAGGGCTGTCAAACTCGTGGCCTGCAGGCTGGATGCGTCACGCACGGGTCACGCTCATGCCCAGATTAACAAAGGGGGGAAAAAAGTCCCGATACGTCACGTGACGCCATGAGTTTGACACCCCTGTTCTAAAGCAAGAACCAACCTCCAATTATCTTTATTTCAAATAATTCCTTTGGATTCTACATAGGTTCTCATAGGTCCGGATAATCCTCATTTAACCATAATTGGGCCTGATAAATCCATTGCTAAGTGATGTGGTCATTATGCAAATAACCGTATGATTTATTGTATCATTATGCTGTGGTCATTAAGTAAATTACCCACAGTCATTAAGTGAGACATCTCGTGACCACGACTTAAGATTTTACTGCTGGCTCCGCTACCAACTCTGCTTGTTGGAAACCAGCTGTGAACCTTGCAAATGATGATCACATGACTGAGGAACACTACAGTGGTTGTAAGTGCAAGGACTGTTTGTAAAGTTACCTTTTCAGCATCATCATAACTTTGAACAGTCACTAGACAATGCAGTTGTTAAAGTAAAGACTGTGTTTCTTAGAAAATAAAAATGTTGAATGATTGATTATCTGTAAATATACTCACTAGCTGTCTCCCCCACCAAAAAAAGAAAAGAAAAGAAACCTTTTTCTTTGAGTGCCCCATAGCATGATCTCAAAATGTGAAATACAGGTAGTCCTCGACATATGACTACAATTGAGCCCAAAATTTCTGTTCCTAAGCGAGGCAGCTGTTCAGTGAGTTTTGCTCCATTTTATATCCTTTCTTACAACAGTTTGTGAAGTGAATCACTGCAGTTGCTAAGTTAGTAGCACAGTTGTTAAATTCCCCATTGCCTTTGCTTATCAGAAGGTCACAAAAGGTGATCGCTGACGGTTGCAGTGTCCCAGTGACTCTGGGACGCTGCAACCGTCATAAATATGTTGCCAAACATCTGAATTTTGATCATGTGACCATGGGGAGGCTGCAATGTTTGTGTGAAAAATGGTCATAAACCAATTTTTTTCAGTGCTGTTGTCACTTCAAACGATCATTAAATGAAAGGTTGAACGTCGAGGACTACATGTAGAGCAAGAAGATTGGAGAGTCCTGGTCTTGATTAGAGATGGAGAAACTCTGGCTTTCCAGATACCACTGAGTTACAATTCCTCAAATCCTTTAGTTTTAACGATGCTGACTAGAGTGCCTGAGAATTACAGTTCATCAGCATAAGAAACCTGCAACATTTTCATGCATGTTGCATAAAATGAGGGTGACGCATCAAATAAAAACAATTGTGCTTTTAAAAAAATATTATTGTTGTAATTATTTGGAAAGAAAAGAGAAAAAGAGGGAAGGGAAGGGGAAGGAAGGAAGGAAGGAAGGAAGGAAGGAAGGAAGGAAGGAAGGAAGGAAGGAAGGAAGGCTCGCCAAACATACATCTCTTATACCAAATAAATCTAGTTCTATGTACATAATATATTTTAGAATTAAATTATTAAATTTTAAGTCATACAATGCCTAAATATTTAGGTAATTATCTCGAGGATAACCCTTTGGTGAAATGGTTGTTGTATAGAAGTAGAGGTAGGTTTCTCTGATCTTTTGTATAACCAAATAAAGAGCGGAAGCCCTTTCACTCTTTCCGTATCAATTATTTTGCAAATTTAAAAGCAGAGAATATTCACTTCTATTGTCCTCCTGTTAATTTACAGAGAGTTAGAATAAAATCCAAAAGATTATAAACAACTATAAACAAAATTAAAACACACACACACACACACACACACACACACACACACACACCGATTCTTCCAAAACAAACTGGATTTACGTGTCTATTATGTGGAAGGCCACCATACTTGTAACATTATTTATTCCCAGTTGTATTTGGTGACATTCATTTTTGTGGGCCAGGAAAGCTTGGTTTTGAAGGGACGCATATAAACTTTAAAAATAAATACATAGAAGCAATAGAATATCAGCCAAAGTGTAACATGATTTTAGCCAGGATGAACTTTTTTTTATGCAGGTATTTTTCAAAAGATATAGGAGGGAACAAAGTCTTCAGACATATTCTCTTCCTCCCTCCCCTTTTTGTATGATGCTTATTTTTCATACCACAATTTATATTCTACATACAGAATATATACTCTACATCCAAAATCAATTTATATCATTGTTGTTTTGTTAAATACACCCGATCTGAATCATGAATCTCCAGTGAGATACTGTTCCCAAAACATTTTGGGAATGTTTTGACAAAAGAGTGTTTACAATCATGGATTCTTTGAAATTGGCTAGGGAACATTGCACCCAGTGCAGAATTCTAATTTGCAAATGGATAATATGGAACCTATAACGCATCAATGCATACATTTCCTTTTGTTCCTCTTTTATTTTGACAGGGTTGGTCGTCGTCCAGTGCTGCTCTTCTCAGTGTTGTTCATCTTAATATTTGGACTGACAGTGGCCCTCTCAGTGAATGTGACCATGTTCAGCACACTCAGGTTTTTTGAAGGGTTTTGCCTGGCTGGAATAACCCTTTCCTTGTATGCACTACGTGAGTATTGTCTTCAGAATACATCTTGGATATCTTTCTAAAAAATATTTGTGTTATAAGCCTCATGTCGTCGTTGATTGTGTTTTCATATGATTATGCTAAGAAGATTGAGTGCCAATTCTACACACATACACACATCAAATTTATATTTCGCTGATAAAGAAATAAAGGGAGACTAGTATAGATCTATTTCAAGCTATTTAGCTCTTATCAGCTAGCCATACACTTACTTGGATTTGAACTTGGGCTGCCTGCATATTAGGCAGTTGTATTAACCTGTGAGCCACATGTTCTCCTCTCTTCATCAGCTTGAGCCAGGGGAGAGATTAAGTGTTTTTCTGTCGAGACACCTGGTCTACCCCAGCATATGGGAGGGGAGGGAGCATATTGTATCCCTTTCGGCTTTCAGCTCCAATCCAGGAGCCCTCAAGCAGTCGCATTCACGACAAACCATTTTATACCAAATTTATATTTCACTGATAAAGAAATAAAGGGAGACTAGTATAGATCTATTTCAAGCTATTTAGCTCTCATCAGCTAGTAATGATATATATGTCATTACTCAATTTCTTCTTGGGTTATATTACTGAGAAACTAGTCAAACTGGCTGGTGCAGCTATGGTGTTAGACAGAACACCAGAATAAGTGATGCAGAATGAAGATAACCTAACAACAGGGTAGATACATTCTCTTGGATCACATTTAATCTAACCAGCCAAGTGTGGCAAATCAGATGCTCTGTGAAGTATGTGGGTAGGGCATGATTATATAGACTACATAAGATGCCTCTTCCATCTCATCATTAAAAATAATTACGCACTGAAGCCAAATGCCTTTTTCATTGGCCACTGCACCAAAACATATTTCGATTGCAAGTAGGCTCAAGGCCAACATTTCACATTAAAAATTCTCTTCCCCTTCCCAACCTACTCAACCTACAAAATACTATGCACCCAGATCTCCAACCAGACTTCAGACAGTATGTGCAGAGATCAGAAGAGGCTATTTTTCTGATAGTAGTTGTTAATCTGTCCAGAGAAAACACTGTTTGAAGACCATCTTTAACTGATCCCATTGAAATCAGTGGAATGTTCATTAAACCAGTTTATGGTTATGTCCACCTAACGTACTAATACAGTTTGCCTGGATTTTACAATCTTCAATTTTTTCTCTCTGTCTCCCTCTAATGGGATAAAATTAAAGATCCCCTCAATTACCAGGCTTGGACATATATACTACTATACATACTTATCGGCAATGGTAAATTTCTTGTCAAAAATCAAATTAGATTCTTATGGTCTTTTTTTTTCCTGGGCTCCCTAATCTAACCAAATACGAATTTTAGTAAGATGGGATAAGGTCAGCTAGATGGTCTTTAGAGGAATACAAATAGCATGTCGTCCATGCAATGATGCAAGTTTGTTCTGCAAATCCATTCCCATTTTTTTTGCTGAATCTTTTTCCTTTTACTATTTTCATTATGGTTACTCTAGGCTCAGGGAGAGCCCAGTTAAGTAAAGTTAATAATGCAAGTTCATGTGGCAGTTAGGATAAGGAAATATTCATCAATATTGCTCTTATCTTCATATTTCCACCGCATAGGGCAGTGATGGCTAACCTTTTTGCCATCACGTGCCAGGAAGGGGGGCAGAGGGGTTGCGCACGTGCGTGCCCACACCCATAATTCTATGCAAAAACCAGCCGTTTTTGGCCTCCAGAGGGCCTCCTGGCGTTGTGGAAAAGGCCATTTTCGCCCTCCCCAAACTCCTAGAGAGGCTCTGGAGGCTGGGGACAGCAAAAAACGGGCCTTCCGGTCCCACTGGAAGTTGGCAAACGGGCCGTTTCTGGCCTCTGGGGGACCTCTGGGGGTGGGGAAAGCAAAAAACAGGCTTTCCCCACCACCACCCCGAGGCCCTCCGGAGGCAGGAAACAGCCTGTTTCCCTACTTCTGTTGGGCCCAGGAGCTGAGCTCACATGTCCACTGATATGGCGTGCCATAGGTTCGCCATCATGGACATAGGGATAGGATTTGCCAAATAGCCATGCTTTATTTACATTTTTTCAAAGTTTTCTTAAACACCAACTCCTTTTCTTGGTCAAAGAGGGAAGGGAAGAGGCTCACTTCAAAAGAATTCAGTCAGAAAACCTGGTGCGTGTGAATCAATTCTAACAGTTACACCTGAAAATTAAGTACAGAATGTACTGCAATGCCTAAAAGGTCGTCATAATGGCTTGCATCCAAAATTCTTTAAGCAAAGGAAAAAAGTGTGTTAGAACTGTTCTGGGGACACTGACGAGATAAAGAGAGGAGGCAATTGTTGTATGTGTTAGTCGCTATCGAATTCTTATTTTCCAACTGCTAAACCTCTTCTCTCTCATTTTCTTCCTCATTTGCAACTTAAGCCCATGTTAATGTTTACATGCATATTTGCTTAAAAGATCAATATAAATCTGTGAACTTTTTGCAAGCAGTGTTCTTAAAAGTAAACCTCTTGGAAGATTCCTTTTCGCAAATGTAAACATCTGGGTCACACATCCCTCTAATGGCTACCTTGCTATATACAGTATACTTTTTGTGTGTAAAATTTTGAAAAGTGCAAATGTTTAAAGGTTTTCAAATCAGTATAGGAAGAAATCACTTCCTATCATTGAGATAGGCCTGGGAATATTCCCTGAAACCATAGAGCAATTCCCCTCCCCCACCTGGACACATCTGACCATCTCTCTCTGCTGCTGTGCCCAAAGTATATCCCTCTTAGGAAAAGAATACAGCCAGTCATGAAAACTGTCAAAATCTGTCCGGAGAGAGCACTCAGCCAGTTGCAGGATTGCTTTGAAACCACTGAATAGAGTATATTTGAACATCTAGAACTTCACGAATACACTGGCACTGTACTCTCATATATTAAAACATGCACAGATAATGTAACAGTGGATAAGTGCATCAGAGTCTATGGAATTGTAAACCCTGGATGTCAGCAAAGGTACAGATACTTCTGAGAGTCCGGAATTCCACCTTTAAGGCAGGTGACAGAGATAAATATAATGAGGCCAGGGCAAAACTAAGGAGAGGCATTAAGGCAGCTAAACAGAAATATAAACAGAAGGTGGAGAACCATCTAGCAGACAACAATCTGAGGCAGGTGTGTTAGGGAACTAACCAACTACAAGGGCAACCCAAAGTAGATAGTCAACACCGATGCCTCATTGGTGGAGGAGTTGAACATCTTCTTTGCCCCCTATGAGGTCAAAAGACCTGACCCTGCGGCCCCAGCTCACCAGCCCTCCAACTTCCAGCTACTCACCCTGCATGAAGACCAAGTGAGAGCTGTATTGAAGGCCGTGAATCCCAACAAAGCTGCAGGTCCAGACAGGGTGCTGGGGAAAGTGGTAAAAACCTGTGCTGACCAATTATCAGAGGTCCTAACAAGGATTTTTAACATCTCCCTGCAAACAGTCAGTGTTCCATCATGTCTGAAAGCAGCCATCATCATCCCAGTCCAGAAGGAAACAGCCATAAACAGCCTGAATGACTACAGACCCATTGCACTAACATCTGTAGTGATAAAGTACTTTGAGAGACTGGTTCTTCAATACCTCAGGTCATGCCTTCCATCAAACTTCCATCAACATCAGTTCACCTATAGAGGAAATAGGTTGACAGGCGATGCCATTGCCACTGCCCTACATACTGTATTGAGACACCTAGAGAAACCTGGGAACTACAAAAGAATGGTCTTCATAGACTACAGCTCGGCCTTTAACACCATATTGCTGGGTATTCTCATTAAAAAGTTGACTGATTTGAATACCCGTGCTGGGTATTATTACATGAGGGGACGAATCAGCATACAGGGAAGAAGTTCAGAAGTTCTCTACATGGTGGTCAGAAAACAACTTGCATCTAAACACCAGCAAGACAAAGGAGATGGTGTCTGCCTCAGCTACGGACCCCAGAGAACGCAGCACACACAAAGTCTGTACAAACCTTAATTTACTAATTAAAGACTACTAATGAGCTGTCTTAGTAGTTGTTCAACACAAGTACAATAAATCAGTCTTTTCTGAACAAGGGCTGTTAATTTAACTTCATTAACAGCCGACAAGAATTCAAAGAATAGTAACTCAGTTCCTAGGCACAGTATTTCAGATAACCATAATCTTACTGTGGTTGGCAGAATGCCCAGAAGCAATTTGCAGGAAAAATGATAAGAGCCAAATCAAACGTTTTCTGTAATCAAGACGCAAAGGAATTTGAATGAAGTTGTTTCCTGCAAATTGCATCAGTCGTCGTCCTTCCTTAAATAGGCTGGGGAGGGGCCAATTAGCCTCAAGCCTTACTCTCGAGGAGACGTCCTCCTGATGAGCCACTCCTGCCTTTTCGCAGCTCTGTGTGCTCGTGCATCGAGAAGAGGCTCCTCCTCTTCTTCCTCTTCACTTATGGGAGCTTCTGGAGGTTCTGAAGGCCCTGGCTGAATCCCTGCCTCTGGCACCACATTTTCTCCAGCTTCCTCATTGTCTGACTTGAGTGCCAACTGCACAGGCTGCTGGCGCAGCACCACACCAGCCTCCTCGCTGTCGGAATCAGCTACTAATTGCACAGGCCGCTGACGGGCCACAACAGATGGTGTTGGACTTCTGGAAGCAGAGAGAGGAACCTGCCCCATTCTACATCAAGGGAGGCTGTGTGGAGAGAGTCTCCTCGTTCAAATTCCTGGGAGTGCACCTTACCCAAGATCTCACCTGGAAAAATAACATGTCCCAGGTGATTAGAAAGGTCCAACAGAGCCTCCATTTCCTTAGGGTCTTGCGGAAAAATCAGGTGGAACAACGGCTGATGACTTCCTTTTACTGGTCCATAATAGAAAGCGCCCTCACATATTGTGTTATGGTATGGTACACTGGCTTAACAGCCGTGGACAGCAAGGCATTACAGAGGCTGATGAGCACAGCACAAAAAATCATGGGCTGCCCCCTAATCCTACTGGATGACATCGCCAGGTCCCGCTGTCTCACCAGAGTGAGGAAAATCCTTAGGGATGATTCATACCCTGGACCATCAAGCAGGAGATATAGAAGCATAGTCAGCTGAACAAATAGCCTGAAAACTAGCTTTTATCCATGGGCTGTCACTCTTAAACGCAACATAACACCACAATCATGTTTAATGTGATAGACTTATAGTGCCAGTGCAACGTGCAACATGTATAATACCAGTGTAATATAATAGTGTGTGTGTGTGTGTGTGTGTGTGTGTGTGTGTGTAAATGTGTGCTAGTTTATTACTTTAGGGATTTCTTTTTTGTCTATAGATTTATTGAGATGTATTCTGCATTCTTGGGTGGGCTGCCCCAAGGGAGACTCATTCAATTTCATTGTACACATGTTGTGTATTGACAATAACAGTTTGAATTAAATTACGGTATGATTTAACTAAAGATAGTTTATTGGAAAACACTTTTTCACAGTTGATTGAGTTTATGGAATGCATTGAGCTGTAGGCCGTGATTAACAAACTACAGTGACTATGTTTATATAACTCCATCTCGTCCCCAAATCACACTGTGTTTACTGAGTTGGATGAACCAGGAGATAGTTGATATTTCTGAATCTGAGTAGATTGGATGTCCACATATAGTACCCAAGACAGCTTCCTTTGATATTTTGGTGAACTGAACAAAATTCTCATAATACATAATACCGGGAACATAGGAATGGAATGTAGGTCACAAGATACAATACCACATAAAAAGATACAGGCATGCCATTTATAATGTGACGCAAAGGATTTTTAGAGATTATCTTGAACAATTAGACTTTAGGATTTGTGGTCCTTGTTTTGACACAGTGTAATTTCACCTGATCAGAAATAGCTCTTCTAGGAACAGAATATCTTTCTGCTAGCTAAACAACATTGTTGGAACCAAGCCCACTTCAGTACAATATTGCTTCTTTTGTTTAAAGATGCATACTCTGCTTTTTCACCATAAAGCCCTTGAGGGGACCTTCAAAAACAGTATTACATCATGTTTAAAGTGTTATAACCAATAGAGAAATCTAATGAATGGTGCTTGCCAAGTTAAAAGAAAGTAGGAAGGGTGTCAGGGGGAAATGTTTAATCATTAAGAACCATGCAATTAATCTAGATTACAGACGCAAAATGCTTTATGCAATCGTATCATCTTCAGAATCCATCGTTTAACTGCTCAAAAGTGGAATGTTGTTTACAATTTTAATATGAATACTTTGCCAAGCTAAGTTCCTCAATCAGTAGGAAAGGAAACTGAAATTTCATGGCCCAGTGGACTTCAAATTGATTGACATCTGTGTTGAGTAATGTGCAATCCTTTTGGCACATAGCACTTCTTAATAGAATTCAAAAAATTGTGATTTATGGTGTGAGTTGCAAGGAAAGGGAAGGAAAGATGACCCCCCACAAGTTGGATTGATTTAATTACAGTTATGATGAATTTTTTTTTTTAAATTTGATTTATATGCCGCCCTTCTCTGTTGACTTAGAGCGGCTTACAATGCGTTAAGCAATAGCCTTCATACTTTTTGTATATTTATATAAAGTCAGCTTATTGCCCCCACAAACTGGGTCCTCATTTTACCTACCTTAGAAAGGATGGAAGGCTGAGTCAACCTTGAGCCTGGTGAGATTCGAACTTACAGTAATTGCAGACAGCTGGTGTCAATCACAATACTTTTAGTCTGCTGAGCCACCAGGCCCTGGTGTACCACTGGAAGGCCTGGAGGACCAAGTTGAGAACTGTTTGTCCGGTTGAAAACATATCTGGGTGGTTATTAAGAATCAATATTGACCTGATGGCACATAATCAGTTAATTCAGTCAGGGCATGAGCTGGTTAAAAACTGCCTTTATGAATGTAATTCGCTATATCTTTGTTCAGAATCTGAAGTATTTTTCAAGACAAACTAAATATTTCTTTTGTAAGGCTTCATAGTATAGTATAACAGTGAAGTCACACACTTCTGGAAAGAATGTTTATAGAATCCCCCCCCCCCGCCCCCCGTTTTGCTTTATTTTTAAGAATTAAATAGCAGGAAAACATATGTCAAACCTAGCTTTCCAACAGGAGTACATGTCTATCAAAGACTTCGCTCTTCTGAAAAAGTGCACATCTAGGTGTAATCTTTCGGAGCGGGGGAAGAATGTATAAATTAGTCTTGAATAAGTTATGAACCAACTAGATTCCCTTAGTTATAAGAGATAATAGCTATTTCCAAAGCACTTTATGGAACCTGATTTTTTTTCTTCCCAAACAAAAGTAAAAATGTACACAACTACAAGCAAACTTTTATTTAGATTCAAATGATATCTCCATGGCTAAGTTGAGTAATGGGGCATTTAGTAACTGCCCCATTTAGTGACCATTCACAGTTATGACAGTGATAAAAAATAACTTTGCAACCAATCCTCATATTTATGACCTTCACAAGTCTATAAAGCAAAGAAAAGCTGAAGGGAGGTCATAAGCACAGTTGTGGTTTCACTTAGCAACCACTTTGCTTAATGACAGAGTTGCAGTAGCTAAATATATGGGCAGATAGCCCAAGAAGAAAAGTAATATTCCCAGAAAACCTTGGAATCTATTAAGCCCCTCCCTCCCTCCCTCCCTTCCCATAATGTAACCATATAAGAAAGTAATGCAGTTAAGCAGGTTGAGAAGTACTGACTAGCTGCATTTATATTCTGAATTGTTATGCAAAAGTTGCTTATTTTCTATAGGGTTTTTTTAATACAAAAAATACATTTGGGTATGGCTATAGCAGGCGTGAAATTAATTGTAATTGAAAATGAATCTGTCAGAATGTGATAAAATCCTACAAGCTGGAAGGAACCATTAGGGCGTTGAGTCCAACCCGCTGTTTAACGCAGAGATTGAAATGTAAACATTTCTGACATATGGCTGTCTAGTGTCCACTTAAAACAATTTCCGATGAAGGGAACCTACTACATCTCTGGGGAATTGACTCTACTTTCGAACTACTAAGCAAAAAGTAGCTCTAGAATTATGTTCCAGGTTACGAATTTCTCATTCTGTTCAGCTTTTACCTGACTGTATTTGTCAGTGCTATGATTTAACAATTATGACTTGGCAGTTATTTTCATTCTGTGTACCATATCACCACAGAACAGAATTCAGTGTTACACACCCCTTTAATTGCATCCTGCCAATCTATAATAATTAAGCTTTCACCTCTGTGACACAGTGTTTTTTTGGTATTTTCAGATTGTATGTATTCTTTTTAGTCTTTTTTTTTTTTAAAAAAAAAAATCAACTCAAACCACAATAACCCTCTTTAAATCTCCGTAAGAATTATGGATTATCATTAGAGGTATGAATGTATGAGGATTTAGTGCCTCAGTCCTGCTGAAATCCTGTGATCACTTCCTTGGACCTAAGTATCACTTCAGAATTAAACTGATCTTTATAGTCCATATCAGTTTGACATATGTTCATTTATAAATCCATTTCATCTAATTTCTGTTATGATCAGCATTTTTTTAAAAAAAATCCACACAACATTGTATTTCCCTATAGAAGTATTCACACCTCTCTAATTGCCAAATGTATTTTTGTCAACGTTTATAATTGTATGTATTTTATCCCCAATTTCACAAATATGTGTATTCTTCACACAGAATTTCCTCACTATATAGGAGACATTGACAATCATATAATAGCTATGTTCTTTGTTAGACCGGGAAATTAAAAACTTAGACTGAATAAAATATTCAAATATACCTCTTTCTGAATAGACAAATGTAAGATTATTACCCTATTAGTTACTGTGATTGAAGTAAAATTACTCATCAGCAATTGAGCAGTCAGGAAGACTAGAGGTAATAACATTTGATTATTTTCAGTGCTGACTAACTCCTATCTTATACTGGTCACAGCCATTCTATTAATTTTAAGGATAGTATATGTTCGCTCTCTGAATACTCAATCTTGAATACTGGCTCCCCATAACTGTGCTAAGGAAGCTTTGGTTTTTTTCAAATGTTCTCCAAAAATAGCTCTTCTTATTCCTAATCAATTAGTAAGCTGCATGGGATTTATGGGAGTTGGAGTCCAGTAATACCTGGAAGTTCACAACTGTTCTTCATTGTTCTACTTGTTGTGGCTCCGTTACCTGACCCTGTTTCATCGGCAGGAGAGGACTCCTAGAGTGAAGGAGAGGAGTTGGCAAGGCCTCCCTCTCCAGGACCCTCCTCTCTGGCAATGCCTTCGGTGTCCGCCGAAGGTCAAGAGATAGGCCCGGGGCCAAGCACGTCCACGCAGCCACAGGTGGACAGTAATGAGGGAGATGAGTCTTGGCTGGATCCTCAGTAGCGTCGCAGAGATAAGCGCGCGCAACAGAAGAAGAGGCGTGCCAGAGATTAAGCTGAGTCACTGGACCACACCCCACAGGGTATAAAAGGGGTGAGGTGGCCATTCAGACTCTGTGATGGACAAAACTAACTACTATCGAGTCACATTGCATCTTTGGAAACAACACTATCTGCCTTGGATTTAATTATGGACTGGACTTGACAATTCTTGAACTGTGTGTATTTTGTTTATGAGTAAAGTCTTGGCAAGCAGCTACTGGGTTGCTGCCAATCCTCTTATCGAAAGAATTTGATTGTCTGCCAGTTTATTTAACTCCCGGCTGTCTGTTTCTGTGCGTGTGTGAGACGGGGACAGAACACTACTTCAATAAATGTTTCTTCTCTCTTTCCTCTTTTATTGTTTCTAAAGTTTCCAAATCTAAATAGTAATAATTGCTAGCAAAAAAGATAAATCTTACATATATGTAAAAATAATTTTCCATTTTTTAGTGAGGGTGCTCCTGACAGCTGTAATAGTAGTATGGTTATTACAGATAAATCTTCAAATTACGACCACAATTGAGCCAAAATTTCTGTTGCTAAGCAAGACAGTTGTTAAGTGAGTTTTGCCCCATTGTACAACATTTCTTGCCATAATTGTTAGGTGAATCACTACAGTTGTTAAGTTAGTAGTAAGGTTGTTCGTAAGTAGTAGTAAGTAAGTAGTAAGGTTAAGTGAATCT
The DNA here is from genome assembly GCF_029215685.1 of Pituophis catenifer annectens. Taxonomy (NCBI): domain Eukaryota; kingdom Metazoa; phylum Chordata; class Lepidosauria; order Squamata; family Colubridae; genus Pituophis; species Pituophis catenifer. Next base: position 72,869,186 of record NW_027256883.1, read on the forward strand.
GGTTCAGAAGGACACAAAAGGGGATCACATGACCCTAGGACACTGCCACTGTCATAAATACGAGTCAGTTGCCAAGCATCCGAATTTTGATCATGGGGATGTTGCAAAGGCCCTCAGTATGAAAAATAGTCATGTCATTTTTTCAGTGCCTTCAAGCAGTCACTAAATGAATTGTTGTAAGTCAAGGAATACCTGTATTTATATTGTCTATTTATATATCAAACTTTTGAACCACCCAACTCTCTCTCTCTCTCTCTCCCTCCCTCCCTCCCTCCCTCTTTTTCTCTCAGAGATGAGATCCCTCATTTTCTGGTTAAAATTGTCATATTCATTCTGTGTCTAATATGACTTTAACCTCAGTGTGCGAGACATAAAAAGCAATGGCACATATTTACACAGAGTTGTAGATGATTCAAAAAAATTGGCTGCACTAAAAATCACGCTGCAGAATTATGAAGCACAAGCGAGAATAAGCAGGTGATTGGGCTCTAAAAATAGCTTTGTTTGTGTAGAGAATAAGCCTCTTTGTGTTGGCACAAAGTAACTGGCATATCTTTGGACTGAAATACACCCAAGGGAAAATAGAAGGGCGCCATACAGGCAAGATATAGGTAGTCCTCAACTTACAGCCATTTGTTTAGCACTGGTTTGAAGTTACACTGTAGCTGAAAATAAATAACCTATGACCAGTCTTAGTAATTTTGACTGTCACACCATTCCCATGGTCATGTGATCAAAATTCGAATCCGTGGCAACCAATATATATTTACAACTGTTGCTGCATCCTGGGGTTATGTGATTGCCATTGGTAACCTTCCACCCAGAATCCAACAAATGAAGTCAATGGGGGAAACTGGATTCACTTAATTATTTTTTGATTCACTTAACAACCCCAGTGATTTGCTTAAGAACTGTGGCCAAAAAAAAAAAAGGTCCTTAAATCAGGTGCAATTCATTTAACAGCCACCTTACTTAGCAACAGATATTCCAGTCCCGATTGTGGTCGTATGTTGAAGACTATCTGTAGACTTGGTCTCAGTTGCGGTGGTGTCATTCGCATTGCTGTAAACTTTCTAGTGAACAGGACAAAGGGAAGAAGAAAATATACCTGCACTTTAATTGCTAAAAAGTTACACAAGGTGAATCCTTTTCCTGGACTCGGAATGTACTAAAAACAAAAAAAAACAGACTTGTCAGACATTGGCATTAGCAGCCCAATTCGTCTTTCCTTGTTGTTTGTAGATCAAAACTGATATAACACAGAATGACAGAGTTGGACGGGACCTTGAAGGTCATCTAGTCCAACCCCTTGATCGAGCAGGAGACCCTACACCATTTCAGACAAGTGACTGTCCAATCTCTTCTTAAAAGCTTCCAGCGAACTTCTAAAGGCAAGGTTAATTGTTCTCATCGAAATTTTTCCTTAGTTCTAAGTTGCTTAGTTTCCATCCATTGTTCCTTGTCTTGCTATCTGGTGCTTTGGAAAATAGGCTGACCCCCTCTTGTTTATGGCAGCCCCTTACATATTGGAACACTGCTATCATCTCTCTCCTAGTCTTTCTTTTTACCAGACTAGACATAACAATAGGCCACAGGGTAGAAAGATGGACATGCATGCAGGGATACACACAAACATGTGAAGGACAGAAATGTATCAATGTTTCTGGCACATTTTACAGGGGGTTTTTTTCAAGGAAGGTGCAGGAATGTTGAAATGTGCACAAAGAGACATTTTGATTGCCCATTTGTTTTTAAAAAATCTTATTATGATGTAGATGGAAATGCTAGATAGGTGAAACCCTCACGTTTCAGCAAAGATTCAACATAATATTTATGGTGGTTGCCATTTTATGAGGCTGTTTACCTGGTATTTCAACTGTGCTAAAATGGTAATGTATCCTGTGTTTAAAATAAACATTATGAAAACAACTGTTAAATCAAATAGAGTTATAGTACTACGATAGAATGGCTGTAATTCAATGTTTTAACAAGGCAGTGTTTTTTTCTAATTCAGCCAAAAGAAATTAAATTAAGATGACAGTAACCCAGTAAGGTTATTAAAGAGCTAAAGGAAAAATGTGATGGCTTTAAGATGGGGGAAACGAATCTAGCAATTCATGAAAAATATGCAGATTTTTCTCCTTCAACAATACCATGTTTTCCCGAAAATAAGACAGGGTCTTATTTTCTTTTGAACCCCGAAATAAGGGCTTGGCCTTATTGGGGGGTCTTATTATTTTGGGGGTGCAGGAGGCCCCGGATGGCCTGTGTACTCACAACCGGGAGTCCGGCAGAGAGAGGCTCCCTTCGCGCGCTGCCATTAAGCCCCTCCCTACCGCGGTATGTGTGTAGAACGCGAGCGGCTCGAAGGCACCAAGCCTTGAGCTCATAGCCAATGCCGCCGCCGCTCACCACCAGCATCCGCGCGGGAGCCATGGCCTGGTCCAGCTCCCCTGCAGAGTCCAGCTCCAGCCATCACCATAGAATGGGAAGCACACTCCCAGAGCGGCCGCTGTCCTGGCTGGGGTTTGGAAGCCGCAGAGGCAGAGTTTGGGGGAGAGAAAGAAAGACTTTTGCTGTTTCTGCTGCTTTCCTTGCATGCAGCCAAAAGCAGAAGCAGCAGAAATCTTTCTTTCTCTCCCCCCAAACTCTGCCTCTATGGCTTCCAACCCCAGCCAGGGCAGCGGCCGCTCTGGGAGTGTGTGTCCCACTCTATGATGATGGTGGCCGGAAGCCTTCCCTTCCCCCCTGCTCCTCTACACTCCGATCGTCCCGCAGTCCCCACACCAGAGCGCTGACCCACTGGAGCGCCCACTGGAGAGCCTGGGAAGCCTCTCTGCCTCGGCAGTCACTGGACTGGATGGCGATCAGGCCAGACTTCCTGGGGAAGGGAGCCTTGGAGGACACTTGCCCGCCTTCCCTTCCTCCCACAGGTCCAGTTTACTCTTTCCAGGTGCCAGGCAGCCATGCCGAGGGCAGCCCCAACAGACACAGCTCAGCCGGCCCAGCCATGGCCAACGCTCCTCACCCGCGGCTGAGCTGTAGACAGCAGCGGCGGCAGCAGCAGCAACCTGCAGCACCTCAGCCATCCCTGCCGAGACCCACGCCCAGCTGCAAGATGCGCCAGGCCTGCCATTGTAGTCCTCCACGACTGCCCACCACGCATGGAGGCCTCTCTGCCACCGGTGGCCGCCCTGCCAAGGAAGCCCCGGGGCAGTGATGTTTGCGCTGGGGATGTTGTGGTGGGTGCTCAGTAGCATGGGCTATGTGGACATGGCACCTGGACGCGGGGGAGAGAGCGGGTGGGTTGCCACCATGGCGCAGGAACAGGCACTCGAGGTCTACGGTCAGTGCCACGGGGGGGGCAAAAGGGGCGGGCGCTGCAGGAGTTTGCAGGAATGTGGCTACCTTGGGAGGGTTGGGGAGGTGAGGGACCTGTGTGTGCGTGTGTGTGAGAGGGGGGGCTTATTTTGGGGGGAGGGCTTATATTTAGGCCCACCCTAAAAATCAGGCTTGGCCTTATTTTCGGGACATATCCTATTTTCAGGGAAACACGATATGTAACTTATGAAAACTACCAAGATGTTTTCTACTATATGTAACACAACAAATTGTTATTATAATAAAACTGGAACTGAACTGATCCATAAATTTCGAAAGCCACAGGAAATATTACAGAGGTTTCCTTGAAGCTTTCAATAAAGATTTCCTCTCACAAGTTTATGGAGGAAAGGAAGTTCTCTAAAGAACTCGGAGTGGCTGCAAGTAGCAGCTTTTTAAGTAATATGCAGGAATAACCTTTGATTTTTCAGTTCAGTGAGACCACAATGTAGACATACCCTGTTTCCCCGAAAATAAGATCCAACCAGAAAATAAGCCCTAACATGATTTTTCAAGATCATCGTAATATAAGCCCTACCCCAAAAATAAACCCCAGTTAAGATCATCAGCCAGACAGACGCAATTAGTACCGTATTTCCCCCAAAATAAGACCTAACCAGAAAATAAGCCCTAATGCAACTTTTGCATCAAAAAATAATATAAAATCCGGTCTTATTTTCGGGGAAATATGGTAGAATTCAGGCATAATATTGTTGGGGGTTTTATTTTACCATTCCATTGTTTCTTTATTTGTTTTTTTTATTATTATTACTACTCCTTATTTGTTGACATTTTTGGACCATTTACTGTTTTGTACATCTGCAGAACGCAGATCTGATGTCTACATCAATAATATGATGTCAGAAATTTGCCTCAAATGGATTTGCTCTGAATTTTTGTGCAGAAACTTTAGCTGCGGTCTCTTCTGACCTATTAGATCTTTGCAATTCTAGAATTGCAAGTGGGGGGGGGTAACCATCCATTTTTTATATCTCCTAGACATTTTGGAAGCAAACATATGTATGGTCTACAGCAAAGTTAGGGGGGGAAAAAGCAAAATCAGTTAATGGCAAGGCATTGTGCAAGTTGCATTTTTAAAAAGTCTGTACAGGTAGTCCTCGACTTACAACCATCATTTCTATGCGACCATTCAAAGTTGCAGTGGCAGTGAAAAGTGATTTATGACCGTTCTTCCCACTTACGACCATTGCAGCATCCCCATGGTCACATGATCCAAAATTCAGATGCTTGGCTCATGATGGTGGTATTGTCCCAGGGTCATGTGATCACCTTGTGCAACCTTCTGACAAGCAAAGTCAATGGGGAACTTAGATTGACTTAACAACCATGTTACTAATTTAACAACTGCAGTGGTTCCCTTAACAACTGTGGCAAGACAGGTTGGAAAATGGGGCATGACTCATTTAATAACTGTCTTGCTTAGCAACAAAAATTGGGCTCGTAAATCAAGGACTACCTGTACAGGACACAAGATTAGCTTCCATAAAGACCCATTGTTGATGACATTATCTCCTTGCATACTTATGTCTTTTTCACCACTAGGGATACAATAGATGAGTGGAAGAGTCTTCACACATGCCTCTCTGTTTCTCATCTGGTCTATTATTAATTAACTGAGTCACCATGTTTACAATACAAAGGGATTTCTCTTCCTCTCTCTCTGTCTCTCACACAAATACACTTTCCTCTCTCCTCTTCAATATATTATTTAGTTATTTAGACAGTCATGAGGCTTTACTATCCTCATGTATTTCTTAATCTATCTTTTATTCTACTATAGCCACCTATTTCGTCACAATGATTTTGAGTGATGATTTATAAAAACATAGCAAAGCACCATACAGAATGGGAAGCTGTTGGTGGGGGCCTTTGAGAGGCCAAGCCTCTTTCTGAAACAGCTTATAAAAGCAAAAAACCCTTATTCCACAAGGACTTTCCCAATGATGCATCCAGGCCACTACCTTTATATATTGAAAAAGTATAATAACTGCATTAAGCTCTTTTTCTCCCTCGTTCAAGGAGGACTTCAGTTTTCCCTATTTTGTTATAAAATTTTGTCCTTCCTCTCCCTTCTCTCTCTTTTTGGATATACTGTATACGTTATACTGTATACATCTGTATACTGTATATGGATGATCATGAAAATAGAATAGAATAGAATAGAATAGAATAGAATAGAATAGAATAGAATAGAATAGAATAGAATAGAATAGAATAGAATAGAATAGAATAGAATTCTTTATTGGCCAGGTGTGATTTGGACACACAAGGAATTTGTCTTTGGTGCGTATGCTCTCAGTGTACATAAAAAGAAAAGATACATTCGTTAAGAATCATAAGGTACAACACTTAATGATAATCATAGGGTACAAATAAGCAATCGAATCATACTAGGAAACAATATAAATCGTAAGGATACAGCAACAAGTTACAGTCATACAGTCATAAGTGGGAGGAGATGGGTGATAGGAACGATAGGAAAACTAATAGTAATAGTAATGCAGACTTAGTGAATAGTTTGACAGTGTTGAGGGAATTATTTGTTTAGCAGAGTGATGGCGTTCGGGGAAAAACTGTTCTTGGTGTGCAGTGCTCTATAGTCTTGTTTTGAGGGTAGAGTTGAAACAATTTTATGCCCAGGATGCGAGGGGTCTGTAAATATTTTGACAGTCCTCTTTTTTGACTCGTGCAATGGAGCAGGCATGTGCAAAAGGGGAAAAATTATTGATGTTCAAACTATAATTCTGGTTGGTAGATCTTGGAAGTAGAAGTAAAAAGAAAACAGCTTCCAGGAGCTCATCCCTGGATTTGCAGAATAAAATTATGCAGGCAATGTATTCTGGCATGCCGTTCTCTGCCATGTTATAAGTGGCCAAGACGTTTGCCAATAATATATATCTTCCAGAAAACCTTTTAGCCAAGATTTGTGTACGTATCTTGAAATATTAACTGGATGTGGATTGACATACTTCTTAAATTATCTGAAATAAGATATTTGTTTGGTTATCTTAGATGGTGACCTTTTATTCCCTTCAATGACTTTTCCTAACAGCCTATTCCAAAGAGTTGTTGAGATTATTGATGACCAAGAAATTCAAGACGGATGTGGTTCATCTTTCTGAAGTCCAGTTTTCTTAGTAGTGAAACTGAAGTAAGATTTGGCACAGACACAGGAGAAATTAGGTCATTTATACTTCACTTCACTTCAACTTTTCGGGCTAAGAGCTGTATGTAGCCTTTCTTTAAAATAGCAGGATACCACAAACACACACACAAATATGGGATAAGGAGAAAAATATTTTTGGATTAATCAAAATTTAATTAATTTCATTTAATTAATCACTTGTGAGCAAGCAAGTTGGGAATGTGCAACGGGAAGAAAAGCACTTTCAGGCGGAAGCGCTGCAATCCCCTCCCCGAATCCAAAACGGTTCCCAGTTCCCCACTGCACATTGCAGGGGAACTGGCCGCCCGCCACCTGAAACGCGGCTCTGATTATTGCGTTGGGGAATCCGGGCAGCGGTGGCTGGAAAGGAGGGGCGTTTTTCTTTAGGAGCTCTCGTTCGGCTCGCTCGGCTCCTGGGCGCAGAGGGCTTAGGTGCAGCTCCTACATTGCAGGGGAGTGAAGTCATTGTGGCCATTGCCTGCCCTAAGCTGCCTGCTGGGCGACCAGAGGGGTGACCAGGCGCAAATCGTGGCACCCGCCTTGTTCCCTGAAGCTGCCAGGTAGATTCCCCCTAGACCGTTCCAAAATGCTGGTAGGCAGAGGTAGAATTCTTGTTTTCTTGATTTCCTCCCCCAAAATTAAGGTGTGTCTTATACTCCGGTGCGTCTTAAACACCGAAAAATACGGTATATCGGAACAAAGACTTTCCTTTAAAATAGTTGAACTTCTGTTACGTTCAGCCAGATGAAAGTAGGTACTGTATGTACAACTGTGTGCGAAGCTCACTGGTTCTGGATAGTAAATATTTTCATAGCTACTCATAAAATTTATGATATTCTAAATGAAAATTTAGACTATGTTTTGTTTGACAACGTCTCTCTTATGCTCAGTTTATTTCTGAACTTGATTGTTTAAAAAATACAGTCGGCTCTCAAGTTCTGGCCTTTGATCTAACTGTATGATAAAGTGAGCTTTTGCTAAAGCCATTAAGGAAACACAGCTGAAAATAAATAAAAGCCTGATGTATATAGATATTAATAAATAATCTGTCTCCTGAAAGAAATAATTTTGTCCAGAGATTTGGCAGTATTCCTACTCTTGGGAACATTTAACCAACCAGTTTTGCATTACAGCGCTGAAGAAAAACTTTGTTGAATAGAATTTTAGAATCAAGTAATTTTATTTCACTGGGCTGAATTACATAGTATAAAAAACCTACATTGGTAAATATGCATTGAGTAAAAGATATATATTAATACTGCTGTTTTTATTACTCTAGAGGCAGAACAGTTGTTGACTGTGAGTCGTTGTTTGCAGGATGGACCTGCGGGCCAGATCTAAGCACCCCGCGGGCTGGATCTGATTCCCAGGTCTTGAGTTTGATACCCCTGATCTAGGGGCATCATTGTGTCGGAGTATTCCATTTTGTGTAATGTTAAACAGAGAAAAGTTGGTAATATTTCTGAAATGAATATAGTTGTATACTTCTTTTTTTTTTTTTAACCTTTGAATCAGACTTGACTTCTGGTGATTATCTGGACACATCTATACAATTTTTAGGTAGCATTTTCAGAAGTAGCTTGCCATTGCTGTCATAAGTATGAAGAAGGAATAACTGATCCAAGATCATCCAGCTGGTTTTTGTGCTAAAATAGGAATAGAACTCAAGTTGTTCAACTCCTAATCCAGCACTTTAACTACAAAACCAAACTGGCTCTCAACTATATACAGAGTATGTAGTGTTATAACTACATAGCCTTCCACAGTCTGTTGACCAAGTGGACCTCAGTCATGGACATGTTATTCGTATGGTGTTGCTGACTGAGGACTTCCACATACCTAGGATTTGGAAACAATAGCAATCGGCATTTGTTGGAGAGACAGTCTGTTAGATTAATGCACAGAATTTCATTCATATATGAGCTTGGCCTTCACGTATTTCTAATATTGACTGAATGGAGTTTTCTGTGACTATTTTAAATCGATTGAATTTTTTCTAAGTTCAATCAACCAAGTCATAGTTGATGCTCTCTAAAATAGAAAAGTGAAACATGTCTTTGTGTCATCTTTTCATAAGTTGGCTGTAGTGAGAGGATCTTTTTAATATAATAATTCAAATGGACTTGTATTTTTTGGAACACCCTGCATGTAGGAAATTACAGAAAGCAATTTTCTCTTTTAAGTCTCCAGTATTGTATGATAACTTATAGACATAATAATTCAAACACTTGGATTTCTCTCTCACTCACTGTTCTCTCTCACTCTCTCTCATTCTCCTTCTCCTTCCCTCTCTTTCTCTTATATACACATACACACACAGAGAGAGAGAGAATAATTGATAAATTTTATATGAGCTTTAATACGATCTCCTGTAAAGTAACAAAGTAGTTTGAGACTGCAGATGTCGGTGTGCTGTGTTAACATTTGTTCTTTGCCCAATCATGTGTTGTGGACCTCCAGCGGCCTGTGCAGCTGGTAACTGATTCCGACAGCGAGGAGGCTGGTGTGGTAATTCGCCAGCATCCTGTGCAGCTGGCACCCGAGTCAGACAATGAGGGGGCTGGAGAAGAGTTGGTGCCAGAGGCGGGGATTCAGACAGGGCCTTCAGAACCTCCAGAAGCTCCCATAAGTGAAGAGGAAGAAGAGGAGGAGCCTCTTCTCAAAGCACGGGCGCGCAGAGCTGCCAAAAGGCAGGAATGGCCTCAGGAGGAGGTCTCCTCAAGAATAAGGCTTGGGGTTAATTGGCCACTCCCCTAGCTTATTTAAGGAATGATGACAACTGAGGCAATTTGCAGAAAACAACTTTGTTCATATTCCTTCGCCTATTGACTTCAGAAACGTCTAATGGGCTCATGCTTCTCTCTTATCATTTTTCCTGCAAATTGCTTCTGGGCATTCTGCCAACCACAGTAAGCTTATGGTTAACTGAAAGACTGTACCTCAGAATTGAGTTATTATTTCTTGGACTCTTGTCGGCTGTTAATGAAGTTAAATTAACAGCCCTTGTTCAGAAAAGACTGATTTAAACTATACTTGTGTTTGAACAATTACTAGGAAAGCTCATTAGTAGTCCTTAATTAGTAAACTAAGGTTTGTACAGACTTTGTGTGTGCTGTGTTCTTTGTGGTCCATAGCTGGGGCAGAACAGTATGGGTCATAAATTTGCTTTGTTCTGTCACATTTCTTATGGCATTAGGTTATGAAAACAAACGTCACCAAAATCAAATAAGAATTCTTAGTTACATAGGTCATTTGAGGTTTCATCTGGAATCAAAAAGGTCTATCCTTAGAAAAGGGTAGGGGAAAGCAATCAGACCGGTTTCTTCAGAAACCTTCAATCTTGAAGATCTTCACTTTACCTTAAGCTCTGTTTATCTCCTGTTACAACCACAGAAATAAGAAAATACTCTGCTCTGTCATTATCCCACCCCCACTCCTTCTTCTGAAGAAAGCACATGAGGCCCTCCAACATGTTACAATATAAACTGTGCCAGACGGTTCTAAACTTTTGCTTGTTCATATATTTTAAATGCTGATTATCTGGATTCTTGCAGATTTGTTTCCCCACCCCCAAATTAATTTCAGTCACTTTAATTACATGGTTGTTATTTATGCAGATTATCTAGCAACATTTCTGAAAATAATGATTATTCCCTAAGAAATTATTCCAAGAAAGAGATCCTCAACTAAGAAATCTCCATAAATTTAAGAACTAAGTCTGAGTAATATTCCCTCTCTGAAATACCATTTGTCCGATGTGATCTTCTCAAAAGTTGTTGGCGTTGGATGAATAGCACTTGATTCACCCCCTCTAAATCATTAAGTACTGTGTCCTATTAACCTGGCTCAAAGCACCTGATACAGGCCATTAGTATCTATTAGGGAGATATTTAGGTGAGTAAATTGACTAATTTGCAAACGAGAATTTTCAATGACTGTGTGACTGAGCTAATTGTCCAGGACTGTCATGGCGAACCTATGGCACACGTGCCACAGCTGGCACACAGCATCCTCTCTGTGGGCATGCGAGCTGTCGCCCCAGTTCAGGTCCGCCATGCATGTGCACGCGCCTCCCACTGGCCAGCTGGTCATTGGGTTTCGGCCGCGCATGCGCAGAGGCAGGGCACATGCAGGGGGCACGTGCACATGCGCAGGGGGCCCATGCGAGAGGGGGCACATGCACATTGCATTTTGGGGATTAGGGCATGCTTTGGGCACTCGGTCTGGAAAAGGTTCTCCATCATAGGTCTAGGATAATTTTAAATAGGAGCATGGCTGATCAGCGTCCCTTGTAATTTTGGTATTGGACCTTATCACAAAAGATGTCCAACTTAAAATTTCTGGACAAATATCGAGGCACACTGTCTGTCAATGGGGAAAGCAGATTTCACTTAACAACCATATTACTAATTGCAGTGATTCACTTAACAACTGTGGCAAGATAGGTCATGAAATGGGGTGAAAGTCACTTAACTGTCTTGCTTAGCAACAGAAATGTTGGGCTCAATTGTGGTTGTAAGTCGAGGCCTACCTGTACTTAAATGTAGCAATTTTCCCCCCAAAAAATATACCAGAACCGGCCTTGTATGACTTTCTCCACCTTACTTGCTTATCATCTTAGAACCAAATTGCAGAATGCTGGTGTGCATTCTGGCATGTCAAACAGCTACTGAGCTTGGAATGAGAAGTACAGTAATCTTTGTGAAGCTGAATTTAAATGACAAAATCCCGGCCCTTCATTATGAAAAAAGCTGCAACATTACTGAAGCATCAGTGGGACTGTGTAATTAATTGAGGCATATCAGAGAAGATGAGTTGGGTGGAGTGGATCATTTCCATTCCCAAAAGTTTACACAGTGGGAATATTTTATATGCTATATGCAGCAGTGTCAAAGAACTAGCTGAGATTTTCTGTTGGCTTTACAAGCTATGCTGTTTTCTGAAAACTTGGGAGAAGGATGAAATATTGTGTACATTAGTAATTCAGTCAAGATGGGAGCTATAGAAGCATAACTTTTTAGGGCACTGTTAAAATTCTTTTGTTCGGGTAGCTGGAAATAAAACAGTAAGAGCATTTCAATTTGTTTATGCGTCTTCTAGCCTCTGCCAAGCACCTGATTGATTATTTGTTCATTGAATTGCTTGGGGAGTTTCTCACATCCAGCTTTTTTTCTTAAATAGCAGATATACTTCAGAATAGGATGTGAGGAGCGATCAAATTCTCTGGATCCTCACTAAACTATAGGAAAAGATATTTTAGTAAAGATTATAGGCCATGCTGGTAGAAAATCCTTGCCGCTGGAATTCTAAAATATCTTTAGAAACGCCAGATAGGTAAATACATCTGTAGGATATAGGAAGTCCAGGATGTTGATAGTTGAGTGAAGGAGTCACCATGTGACCCCCTTTGCTTAATAACCACAATCCTGGCTCTTCCCATTGTCATTAAATGTATGGGTCCTTAAGTGGGATACCAGGAAAAGGGTTCAGGCCAGGGATGAAATCCAGCAGGTTCTGACAGGTTCTGAGAATCGGTAGCGGAAATTTTGAGCAGTTCAGAGAACCGGTAGTGGAAATTTTGAGTAGTTCAGAGAACTGGCAAATACCACCTCTGGCTGGCCCCAGAATGAGGTGGGAATGGAGATTTTGCAGTATCCTTCCCCCAGAAGTGGAGAGGGAATGGAGATTTTGCAGTATCTCTCCCTCAGGAGTGGGGAGGGAATGGAGATTTTGCAGTATCCTTCCCCTGCCACGCCCACCAAGCCACACCACACCAGGGGTGGGTTCTAAATTTTTTTACTACCGGTTCTGTGGGCGTGGCTTATTTTGTGGGCATGGCTTGATGATCATGTGACAATTCTTTAGGATTTAGCAGAGGTACTGGTCTACCAGGCTTTTAACTGCTTGCAGAGCTGTACCGGTCTACTCATTTGTTTTTGGAGGCACCAGTCTACTCATTGGTTTTTGGAGGCACCGGTCTACTCATTGGTTTTTGGAGGCACCGGTCTACCACCACACTGCCTTTTAACACTGATCAGCTGTAGGGCAGTCCTTTGAAGCCCCGCAGCAAGAGTTTAAACAGTTTTTTTCCTTCTAACCGATCAGCTGGGACTCGGGAGGCAGCAATAGATTGGGGGTGGGGCCAAATAAAAGGTACGAATAACGCAGGGGGGGCGGAGGGGGGTGGGAGGGCCCAGCTCCCGAACAAAGAGAACCTGTTTGGTGATGTCATATCGTCACCGCTACCGGCTCGGCCAAACCGGGAGGAACCCACCACTGCACCACACCCACCAAGCCACACCCACAGAACCGGTAATAAAAAAATTTGAATTTCACCACTGGTTCAGGCTTCCTGGGCATAGTGTGGTGGGGAGAGAGCTGGGCCATGTTTTTCCCTCCCTTCCAGAGGGGAAAAAGCTAGCGAACACCTGAAAGGCTTAGAAGACTGGTTATAATTGCAAATATTCATTAAACAACCGGTCATAAGTCAAGGAACTGCCTGTATAGCTACTTGTTAAGATATGATGGTAAGATTTTGACTATTGAAGATAATTTATTTTTTCATATAGACCACTGTTGCTACCGTTCTAGCTGATCCTAGGGATTTTTTCCTTTAGCTTTTCAAATATGAATTCAAATAGCTATAGATCTAAATTTATACCTTATCCCAAATAGAAAAGCAGATATAATTAATCTGGGTACTTTTAAGATACAATACAGGTAGTTCTCGACTTACAACAGTTTGTTTAGTGACCATTCAAAGTTACAACGGCATTGAAAAAAGTGACTTAAGACTGTTTTTCACAGTTACAACCTTTGCAGTATCCTCATGATCATGTGATCAAAATTCAGATGCTTGGCAACCAGTTCATACTTATGAGGGTTGCCATGTCCCGGAATCATTTGTTCCCCTTGACAAGCAAAGTCAATGTGGAATCCAGAGTCACTTAATAATTGGTTTACTACCTTATCAACTGCAGTGATTCACTTAACAACTGTGGCAAGAAAGGTCGTAAAATGGGTCAAAACTCACTTAACAAATGTCTCACTTAACAACAGAATTTTGGGCTCAATTGTGGTCATAAGTCGAGGACTACCTGTACAGTATTTCTCTTGTTTTATGCTTATATGCTTAGTGCAGAAACCTCTCACTTCATGACTGGTCATTTAACGATCATCCAATGTTACAACTGAATAAAAGAAAATCACTGTATTTACAACCCATCCTCAAAAGTACGACTGCCATACACAAAACACCCCACATGCTCACATGATAGCATTTCAGGCTCTTAGCAACCAGCTTGCATCCGTGACCAGTTGCAGCATCTTGCGGTCATGGGACAAGACAATTTGCAACTGCCTGGTGCATATGCTCGATTTGTTTAATAGCCACATGATTCACTTAACAATCACTGTAAAAACGGTTGTAAAATTAAGTCACATGGTGACCTGTTTAATGACCAAATCACTTATGACCAAAATGTCAGGCTCAGTTGTGGTCATACATTGAGGACTCCCTGTGGTTACTTCTTATTGAAAAGAAATGTGTTACTTAATCATTTTTGGGGTAGTAATAAACATTTTATGGCATGTTGATGGTTGCATCCAAAAAAGGGGATGTGATTTACTGAAGGTCAGGTTTTTTAATAGTAAAATGCACAATCTGAGCTCTGCCAAACTCCAGGGTTGTGAAAATCATGAGAAGGCATACATTTTGTGCTCCTAGAATGCTTTCTCAGAAATATTACAGATATTTCCTTGTGAGGTCATGATTGTTTGCCAGTATTAAAGAAGCTATGATTAGAGCACTGCTGTTTAGTTCAATTTCCAATATTTAATGCAGCCTTGTGACATTTAGATGCATTGCTGGCTGAATATTCAAGATATTGTATTTCCAATGTACCTGGAAGGCATTTTATTAGGAAAGTCTATAGCAAGCTCCCTTAATCCACTGGGCTATTGGAGCCCTTGGGAGAATTTGGAAATTGAGAGTATACTTATTTATTTATTAGCTATTTTGATGCCCATCTGGCTTCCCGGTGACTCTGGAAGGCTTACAACAATAAAAGCCAGTAAAACCATGAAGAATAAATATTTCTAATAATGGTAAAGATTCAATTAAAGAGATAAGGAGGAAGGGAGCAAGATGTGCAGGAGGAAAAGGTGGTGTCTTTTAATGCGTCAACCACCTCCAGCGTGGCACCCCCCCCCCCCCCCGGCAGCTGGCAAAGCCAGGACTTCAGACCCGTGGTGGATTTCAAATTTTTTTACTACCGGTTCTGTGGGCGTGGCTTGGTGGGTGTGGCTTGGTGGGCATGGCAGGGAAAGGATACTATAAAATCTCCATTCCCACCCCACTCCAGGGGAAGGTTGCTGCAAAATCCCCATTTCTTTCCTATCAGCTGGGACTCAGGAGGCAGAGAATAGATGGGGGCCGGGCCAGTCAGAATTTTTTTACCGGTTCTTCGAACTACTGAAAATTTCCGCTACCGGTTCTCCAGAACTGATCAGAACCTGCTTCAGACCCTTATGGAAGGTCAGAAGGATGGGAACAGATCTGACCTTGGGGGCAGGGGGGGCATGATGTTTCAAAGGGCAGGACCACAGCAAAAAAGCTCTTTACCTGGACCCCACCCACTGAAGTTCTTTGACTGATGGGGCCTGCAGCATGCCCCTTCTGCCAGCACAGGTTGGGCGAGGTGGTCCCATTGGAGTGAGATGGTTCCTCAGGTAGCCTAAACGTTACTGAATTTTTTGTTTTCATTGCCATTTGTTTTATCGGCATATAATTCTGAAGAACAGTCCCTAGTTTCAATGCTTGTTATGAGATTAGTAAGACAGGGATTAATAAAATAAAATGTTAAATAATGGAGCCATGGTGGTGCAGTAGTTAGCATGCAATATTACAGGCTAACTCTACATTCCACTGCCAGGAGTTCGATCCTGACTGCTCAAGGTTGACTCAGCCTTCCAGCCTTCTGAGGTTGGTAAAACGAGGACCCAGATTGTTGGGGGCAATATACTGCCTCTGTAAACCACATAGAGAGGGCTGTAAAGCACTATGAAGTGGTATATAAGTCTAAGTGCTATTGCTATTACTAATGAAAGACATAGATTTGATTTGTGCAGTGTGCTAAAATTTATGACATAGTAATCACAGTGTGGTTTGCTAGGTTCCCCTGATTCAAAGCCTACTAAAAACTGATTGTATATTATTTTATAGCCTGCTTTAGGCTTTGTCATAAGTCTGTTTACTTGGATATCAATTTCTCTTATTTGTAGATATTTGTACTACTTTTTTTTTTAAAGGAAAGAGTCTGCAAAAGAGTGTGTTTTATTGATAATTCTAATAATGGAAGGAATAGCAAGATCATAAGCAGAAAATAGTACTTTGATATATTGTTTATTGATACCATATGTTGGTGTTTAATTTCTGCTTTCCAGATGCCAGGAATTCAGTGTTGCCAGGAAGAATTATAGGATAAGTACTTCATTCCTGTATTGTTCAACCTCTAGACAGGAATAACTTCTATAGGAATCACAGGTTGAACGTAATTATACAGATGGTACAAAGAGCTCCCACCTGTCTACAACTATAATGATTGTACAAAAATACTTTTTTCCCCTAAGATTTCAGTTAAAAAATCTTTTTATAGATAGCTTTCAGCAGCCTTCTCCATTCTGGTATTGTCCAGACCCTCCAGTTTTAAATTTTCTTTGTAGATCTAGACATTATATCAGATGAGAGAACGCTGCTGGAACAATCTGAGCTGGTCTCTGCTACTTCCAGAATTTTAAATCTTATCTTTCAACAGGAGGTTTTAGTACAGCTCTTATTTTAGCTAATTTTTAACTGAATTCTAATTTTCAGAAGCAAACTGCCAATCATAGATGGAAGACAGTTGCCTTGTTTGTAAGCTTCTCGGAAACTTCACATATTTAAACCCATAAAACCTCTGAGGCATTTTGCTTCAAAAAAGACAAACCTCAGAATGTTCCTGTACCTAATACAACACCCTAAATAAAATGTATACATCATTTTAAAAAATCCTTGTAAAAACAAACCAACCTAGGCACAATTTAAAATGCAACAGGTGTGTGAGAGAGAGAGCTTTTGTATAAGAAAAATACCAATAACAATGTCCATTATCCTCTTTAATATTCATCCAGGATGCTCATTATCTATTTTTTTTTGGGGGGGGAGAGTTTCCCAACAAAGCATTGCAAAGCAAAACTACCAATCATTTTTATTTTATCAGATGGCTTTTAGAGTCAATCTGGGAGCAAGGAATGTTACTGAAAATAGCAGTGCTAGGGGTTGATGAGGCATTTTGAGTCTTGTTGGGAGTTCAACTCTTTTGAATTGCTTTTAAGAAAAGTTGTTGTGGGGTGTTGGTGAACTCTGGCAATCTGGCATGTTACTGTAAACATATCACCTTTGACCTATACAGTATGTCATAGGTTCACCATCATTGGCTTAGAGCCTCTAGGAATGAGCATCCTACAAATATAGTACAGTGGTACCGTGGTACTCATCCTTAATTGTTCCAGGAAGCACTTTGAGTACCAAAAACGATTAGTACCAAACAAATTTTTCCCATAAATAATGTAGTAAGTCACAAGGCAGTCAACAATGGCAAGTTCTAGCTTGTGCATTGAATACCAAACAAACGATTAGTACTGGGACAAAATGTTTACATTAAAATGTGTTGAGTACCAAATTCAATGAGTTTTAAAACAGTTGAGTACCAAGGTACCACTGTAAATAAGTAAGAGCTGTTACTGTACATTGAAACCATCTTGTTAAGAAATAAAACAGAGCACATAACTGCTGGTTTATAAGTTCTGGCCCAGTATCTAGAACTTATATGAATATTTAACAACTACTGATTTACAATAATGCATAAAATCAAAATTTGAAATTAAAAGCAATTAAAATGAATGATGCAAGGTTTGTTATAGTGTTTTTTTTAAGATGCCCAAGGAAAAAAAAAGAATTTTCCACAGATGGACAAGGATACTAAGCTAAACTGGATCTAGAATAAAAAGGCAAAAAACATGGTGAGGCAGATGGCTTGTTCCTTGTTGTATTTATATTCCATAACAGGCATAGAATATCACAAAACTATTTATGGATACTTGAAATGTTGTGGGGGCAGGTTCCCTCCAGATTTGTTGCCTACTTGTTCTGGAAATGTAATTCCCTCCTCCATAAAAGCACAGACACTGTCTTGCTCATACACACTCTTCAAGTGCTTAGCTGCTGTAAGAACTTATTTATGTTCTAGTGAAATGTCAGAGGTGCAAGGCACGACTCCAGCAAGTGTATATTCAGAAGGAAGTCCCAGTGAGGCTTACCAAATACTTTGAGTTGAGATGCACTTCCCCTTAGTTGTTTGCTATAAACACATCAAGGCTGCAGTATGGATTTACCTGGTTTTGGTTTCCCCAAGTCAATTGTGAACCCAGTCAATTGTGGTTTTCTAAGTAACCTATAGTCTATTAAAACAAAAATAAATACCTTTAATATCCTGTAAATGTTATAAAAGGATGAAGAAAATGAAGAAAAAGTTCACTAAAAGAAGGGACATTCCTATAGAAAGGAGGAACAGCTGATAATACAAGCTCTAGAGTAAAAACAATGGCAGCACAGACTTATTTTCCTGCACTGAGTTGTAATTACCTATAGGAGTTGATCTTCTCCTGTTTATCCGTTGTCTACTTAAATTACTGATTCTCAGAATTAGTGGCTTCTTCAACTCAAAAGTTTGTCCAAATTATTGTTGTTACAAGGGCAGAGGAAATCCAAGGGTAGGCTCCAAATCCTATAAGTCAAGGATTATCAACTTTTGGAGACCTCTGGACATCCTGAAGACCCTTCTAGGTCTAGGAGGGTCTGCAAAGACAAATAATAAATATTATTTGTTTTCATTTTCCTGTTTTAACTTCTAATACAGTACGTATCAATAATTACAACCCACATAAATCAAAACTGTTTTGAGATCCTCAATCATTTTTAAATATGTAAAGGGATCCTAAGGTCAAAATGTTTGTAAATCACTGCTGATTTATTAACAAGGATTTAGGTATTAAATGCAAAGTTGGAGGAATCTGAAAGAATGAAGTTCAGTTTCCTGTCTTAATTTTTTTTTTTTTAAGAACGTTCTTGTGCTTCTTGGTGCAAGTGATTTTCCCCTCCTCCCTTATATTAAATTTTCTATACTCACTGCTTAGGCCATGAATTTTGTTGTGTGAAGGACTCATGTCAGGAGCAATGACAGTTTGCATGACCTGGGGTATTATTTATTTGTTTGACAAGTTCATATGGCTGCCCAACACACACAAAAGTAGCTTACAATATTTAAAAATCCGCCATATAAACCCCCTACCCCCACCCCATCCCTTGGCACTAGGACAGATATTCATTCTTGCTGACTTTTTCCATATGCAAGAATCTCAGGCAAGAATGCACGGAAGTTCTATTTTGGAACAGTGATTTAAGTGCTACCTACTTTGGAATAATTCCTCTAGTTGTTCACAGCAACTAGAGGACTTTGTTGTTGTTGTCCCGTCCCACCCCGCAAGCAAATATTTAACTGAGATAACACCTGCCTGTGTTTTTTTTCACTAAGAATGTAAAGGGCAAGATAGATTAAAAGACAAGATGTTCCAGCAGAAGGTGTATATCAAAAAAGAAACTGAGAAAGGAAAATAAAACAAGAGGGAGTAGTTTGCCTTATAAGAGACTCATATTCTCCCTTCTCTTTTGTAAGAGGTACAGTAGAATCATTTGCCTGAGATGCTTCTGAGGTAACTTCAAAAGGTGTGTTTTCTTCAGCTGTGTTCACAAATGTTGCTAAGATATGGTTTGATTTTTTTTTTTTTTTGCGGTTTGATGAATCAACCATAGTTGATTGGATTTATATCTTACATTGAACCATAAACCAAATCTACTTCCTCAAAGATATCTCGGTTTTTTTCAGTGGAGAAGAAGCCTGTAGAATGTTTCCATAGACAGCCCATACAGGGGAAAGGACTGAGGAAGGACACTCTCTCAGACCCCATACAGTCAGCAATGTGTCAGAAATAGGATTAGATTAAAGCATTTTACCTGCTTTACACCTCCCTCACCTGTAATAAAACCTAGACATTTTATCTTTGCAATATGACCAAGAATGAATATTCGATCATGGTCTCATGACATCACTATTGAGTCATCTCTCTCCATTCCTGCTGATCTATCCTCTTGCACCAAATGGCATGAACACGATAGCTTGATCAGTTTTCTGCCAGCCCGTTTTTTTAGCTCCCCCAGCTAGTGCAAAATAGACCCAAAGTCTGTAGCTTCCTTCCTTTCTGCTTCTTTTCCCTTCACAAGAGTAGATTTAAAAAAACACACACACACACAGTCAGGGCCATCACAAACCACGGACATTGTTGGAGGATCATACCAACCCATCCATTTCTGCCACTTTTTAGCCCTTCGTGTGACGAGTAAACTAGATTAAAACAAAACTTATGTCTCCATAAACAATACATATTTCTGAATTTCTCTGAGGTGTTTTTTCTCCATTCAGGACCCTTAAATTTATTGCAAGCTAAGCATTCTATTCTATTCTATTCTATTCTATTCTATTCTATTCTATTCTATTCTATTCTATTCTATTCTATTCTATTGCCATTCTTTTAAAATATGCTTAATCTTAACTTGCATGCTCAATTTACTAACACACTCTGCTCCAATATCCAATGCTGGATAGATTGAAAAAAGCAGTAGCAACATTTAACATAATAAGGGCAAATATGTGGTTTCCTTAAACATATCTGAGAGCAGAAGTTCTTTAAAAGTATACCAGAAACCCTATTTACATTTAAGGATAACCATGTTGGAGGTTATCCTTACTAATAGAATCAAGTTCTCTCATCTTATCCTTACCAGAAACTGGAAGACAGAAAGAAGACATGTTCAAACTAGAAAGCTGCTGATGTGATACAGTTAAATTATAAATTATTTTGGCCTTCAGGTGACCTTATGTATTGCATAGATTAGGAGCACAGAAAACCAAGCTATTTTACAGTAGGTTAGTTTACATCCACAGTATGAAATCTGTCTGGTGTTCTGATTTCATACCTACCTATCTCTTTCACTGTTCTTTTTGTGTGCAAATCAATATAGCAGAACGCAACAGCCAACGAACTATCTCAAATGTGTGATCATATTAATAGCCCTGTTTCAGAACTATACTGTATCTTGTTTACCAAAGTGATAGTCTACAGAAATCCAATTGACCACTACGCAGCAGCAAAGAGATGCCAAAATGTTAACTCTTTGCTGCCACATACTGTTTGTCCAGATCTTTGCAGTCAATAGATGCTTTCCTTCCTTCTGATAGTGATAGATAGATCTATCTATCCATAAGGAGGTTTGTTCAATTCCCTCTTGTTTTATTAGTTGAATTTGCTTTTATTTTTGAGACAGAAATCAAGACTTATGTTTTAATAAAAGCCGCTAAAAGCTCCTGAGTCAGCCGCTATGTTCTCTTTCTGTGCATGTACAACACAAGAAAAAAACTTCAAGCAACTGGCATTTTGGTCTAAAATTCAAATGCTCCAATTAATAACTCTATATTTAGAACTTCTTATACCTGCATATTGCCAGACAGAATTTTATTTTGCTGGCAAGAATAGAAATTGTGGGGGGGAGAGGGGAGTCTTTTTGAGTTGGGCAAAATATGTACCTAATAGCTTAAATATTATTTCCCCTTGGAATAAAATCGGAAAGCTCTGATTAAGGTATCATGGATAGGGAAAGGGAGGTGTGTGTTTAGTAGCTTGCTGTTAAAAATAGTGGGTATTATTGTAAGAATGAAAGTGTGACTAGAAACGGAAAGTAAAATGTTAGAGAGAAAATTGCAGTAATAAATTAATAGTGCTGATGATAATCCAGGTCTATTTTGAGGAACATTTTATTATAATTACCTTCTCTTTGCTGTGCAAAGTCTAGCATGGTTTTATTTGACTAATTTGCCTACTAATAACTCTATGGTTTCTGATATCTTCTTTCCATCTTTTCCTCTCTTACTTTTTTACCACAAACCATTTTAAATAAAGCATTAGAGAATTGTAGTTTGTAATACAGGTAGTCCTCAATTTATGTCCACCATTGAGCCCAAAATTTATTTTGTTAAGTGAGTTTTGCCTCAACCTTTCTTGCCACAGTTGTTAAGTGAATCACTGTAGGTTGTAAGTTAATAAACAGGTTGTTAAGTGAACCTGGTATCCCCATTGACTTTGCTCATCAGAAGGTTGCAAAAAGGGATCACATGACCTTGGGACACAGCAACAGTCGTAAATATAAACCAATTGCCAAGCATCTGAATTTTGATCAGATGATCGTAGGGATGCTGCAAAGGTCATAACTGTGAAAAACGGTCATAAGTCAAATTTTTTCAGTGCCATTGTAACTTCGAACAGTCACTAAACGAACTGTTGTAAGTTGAGGACTACTTGTACCTCCTGTCCTCCTCCTTTGACTCTTCTAGATTGCCCGAATGATCAAAAGACCAATGTTTAGCTGAGCATGATCCTGCTCTCTAGCATCTTGTCTAGATTTAAATATATATTAAATTTTGCAACCGAGTTCAGCCGAACCTGTTTACTGTGTGATTTTAGACTTCCTGTGTCAGCACAGAATAGATAGGATTGAGGAGATGGAGCTGAAGCAATATTGTAACCCCTGAAGACAGTTTATGTTTCCCAGGATTCAGAAAGCAGCTGTCATATTTCATCCAAGTCAAATCGAAGTGGGAAATACAGGATCTTAGTTGCTCCCGTGATACATTTAATAGGTGGATGCTTTCTTGTTGTAATTTGATGGAGATTGTTCGTTTAGAATGTAGCAGTGAGAAAATGAGATCCTGCAAAGGAAACTGTGACAGCTCAGTTCTGTGATTTCCCTAGAGCAATATACGGTAACTTGGAAGTTTAGTTTATGAACCTACTATTACTAAGTAAATAGCTACAGGTTGTAGAAATATCAGGCTGGCTAAAGTAGATGATGGTAGTAATCATGAAACAGAGGAAATATCAGTGATGCCAAATACAAGATTCACATTGGGATGACAGTCCTGTTCCTTACCAAAAGTGAATAATAGAAGTTAATATCAGCTAGATATTCCCCACCGAAATAATGCATGCATGCCATAGAGACACTATCCTGTACCAGAATGGGACTTTTTGTCTCATACCTTTGGCTACCCCTCCTCCTCCAGGGTTCCTCCCTTGGGCGATTCTCCACTGACTATTCTCCTTTGCTGACACGCCTCCATCTGGGGTGAAATGCTCCCAGTTCGGACCGGATCGCCCGATCCGGTAGCGATGGCAGTGGGTGGTTCAGAGAACCAGTAGCAAAAATCCCTGCCCCCCCCCATGCCCAGCTGAGCCACGCAATCATCAGAGGCTTTTTAAAAAAAACTTTTAAAAGCATTTTTTCAGCCGAAGAGGTTGTACAAAAAATGCTTAAAAAAAAAAGCCTCTGATGATCGCGCGGCTCAGCTGGGATTGTCAGACGCTTTTTATACCTTTTAAAAGCATTTTTTTAACAACCTCTTCGGCCAAAAAATGCTTTTAAAAATTAAAAAAAAGCCTCTGATTATTGCGTGGCTCAACTGAGCATGGGGGGCGGGCAGGGATTTTTGCTACTGGTTCTCCGAACCACCCGCCGCCATCACTACTGGATCGGGTGATCCGGTCCGAACCGGGAGCATTTCACCCCTGCTTATATACCTCAATACACACACACATACATACACACCCGAGGGCTGTTAGGGGTGTCTTACCCCCACAGTATTTTTTTTCCAGAGAGTAAGTCATCTGTGTATCAAGTTTGGTTGAAATTGCTCAAGGTGTTCCAGAGTTATGCTGGAACACACACACATCCTTTTTATTCTTTTTTAAAAAATAAAATAAAAGGTTTATCCTGATTTCCTTCAGTTGAGAGTACAATAAGAACCAAAATATCACAGATGCCCAAATGTCATTTACTGTATTCTCCTTCCTCCTAACTCACATTCCTTCAAAGTAAGGCAATGTTTCTTCTCAGTTTGAATTGACTTAATGATGTCGTATTTAGCCATCCTGATTGATCTGGCTTTATTGTACCGTTATAACCAATCCTATTTGCTGAAATACAATATCGCCAAGCCAATTAATATCAAAGGCTGAAAACTCTACCCAAAATCTAAATATGGTTGTCATATAATCATTGG
This sequence comes from Pituophis catenifer annectens, assembly GCF_029215685.1. NCBI lineage: Eukaryota > Metazoa > Chordata > Lepidosauria > Squamata > Colubridae > Pituophis > Pituophis catenifer. The sequence goes on from NW_027256883.1 coordinate 72,893,021, forward strand.
TTTGATAGAATTATTTTCTCAGACACTTAGTGTTTTAGTGATACCTTTTCCCAAGGAAGAGACTAGCCAGGAGGAAATAGGTCTGGCTATTAAAAAGAAAAATTAATATGAGGGGAGGGGGAGGGGAGTTGGTATGTGACCTTCCAAGAAATATTTTGGGTGCCTCAAATTTTGAGTGCCTCCAATCTGTACCTTTGTGGAAAAACTGACCAAATATATTAAATACAGGCTGAATTTTTAACTCCAGTCAGAGATATACGTATCATGTGTTGATAGCTGGTGATTGGCTGTTGTTTCCTTCTGTTGCTAAGCCCTTGGCTCCTAGGTTATCAAGTACTTAGGAGCTGAGGGCTTGGCAGCATGAAGAACAACAGCAATCGCCAGACATCAACACACCAATCAGCCACATAAGGAAGGCACCACATAAATATGACTCACAGGATAGCCCAAAGCACATATTCCAGTAGAGAGAAGTTATCTGAAGATGGCTCCAGCATGAGTCCAAAAGCTCAGAAGAGTAAATCTCTGGTCCCAGTGACTGATCCAGATTCAATCTTGCAACATTATCTTTGGACATGTATATTTGCCTTCATTCGTAAACTAATTTGGAATAATTTATTGAATACTATTACATTCCTCCTGTGTTTTTGTTACAAAGCAGTGTGAGATTGCTTGGCTTTCTTTGATTTCGGTTTTTTTTCCGCCTTTTACATTTCTTTTTCTTTTTTTATCGAAGGGGAAAATATAAAATCAAAGAATGAATGCCAATCAATCCTTTATGCTGCTTTGCACTGCAGCACGTGTGAGCAATCTTTTCCATCCAAGACCGTTTACGTACATCTTATTATAAGCAGAATGGACAATACAGCTCTTTTTTGTTGTTCCCTGCTGGTAGCAGAAACAACTGTGCATATATTATATTTGTAGATTTTTTTTTCTCTTTTGTGAAGAATAAATACAGTGCAGCCAAACTGAATAACAGTTGAGCTTGGAAGAACTATCAATATTTTAAACTGGAAACAATTGGTTTTTTTTTAAAGCCAATGTTATCTTTCAATACAGTCTGACTGATAAGGTCTAGAGCAAAATAATGCCTTCAACTGTGTTTTCAAAACACAGAGTAGAAATATTTTCTAAATATGTTGGGTGCCATTTAATTTGGTGAACTATGGTACATCCAAATGTTTACTTGTTGACAGCCAAATATGCATGCCACTAACGATTTTCTAGGATGATCAAATGGCAATAGGTATCTTATGATGCCAAGAGAATATTTGGTATTTGTGGTGGCTATTAAAAACCAAAAACCAAAAAAAAATTACTTTTTTTCCTGTGATAAAGATAGTCTGGATCCAAGTGAGATGATTATGACTAATTTGATTGAAAACAGTGACTCTTGGTTAAGTCAAGTCTAACTGGTTTTGATGTGATTAACTATTACTAACTCTTATCATCATCATCATCAACGCTGACAGACATTCAGTCATGGCCGACTGTCCGCCACTCTATGGATCACCACTCTCCATGCCCCTCTGTCTTGACTGCCTCCTTCAGATCCGCCATGGTCATCTCAGTGTCATCTTTTACAATGTCTAGCCAGCGGGTGCTTCGGTGGCCCCTTTTCCTTTTTACACCTGCATTCATGCAAATAAATTGTAAAATGCAGACTGTCACTCTGAGAGAGGTTCAGAGCAGCAGCTGAGTAACTTTACAGTTTTTTCTCATGCCCTGAAATAAAATTTGTGGTGTAGAATATTTCAAATAGGAATTATTGTATCCTCTCTGAATGTAGCGTTATTTTTATAAGTACTTGAGAGTGACTGTTGTGAAGATTTTGTCCTTTTTTTCCTTTTTGATTGCTATTGCTCTCAAAAACATTCTTTCTATTTTTCAGGGATAGAGCTCTGCCCTCCTAACCAACGTTTCATGATCACAATGATAGCAAGCTTTGTAGCAATGGCAGGACAGTTCCTGATGCCAGGGTTGGCTGCCCTCTGCAAGGACTGGCAAATTCTCCAAGCCGTGATCATCTGCCCTTTCCTGCTGATGTTACTGTACTGGTTGTAAGTATCTGCAATTCTTTACTTTCAGAAGGGGTTCATTAGTAACAGGCGAATGTTTGGAGCCAAATGCTACGAGAGAAATGAGGTGTTTGATCATAAATTTCCATGACACCAGAGGTGGTATTCAGCAGGTTCTGACCAGTTCTGGAGAACCGGTAGTGGAAATTTTGAGTAGTTCGGAGAACCGGTAAATACCACCTCTGACTGGCCCCTCCCCCATCTATTCTCTGCCTCCTGACTCCCAGCTGATCGGGAGGAAATGGGGATTTTTCAGTAACCTTCCCCTGGAGTGGGGTGGGAATGGAGATTTTACAGTATCCTTCCCCTGCTACGCCCACCAAGCCACATCCACAGAACCAGTAGTAAAAAATTTTGAATACCACCACTGCATGACACTCTTTATATGGAAACTGAGAGAAATAGTGGGAGGAGCAAGTGCCATCTTTTTTCCTCCGCCATTTATCTTCCAGCTGTGGTCTTTAAATCACAGGCAAAGTTAAACTAATGAGACAACAGAGACAGGAACCATATTTCTATCAACCATATTTTTATGGTTTACCTCAATAACAGTAGATCACAATAGGATAATACTTCAATGTATGGTAAGTACATGTGTAGTACCTGTTTCTCTACTTACTTTTTAGTAGATTTTTTTAATTTAGTATTTATTTAGTATTTTTATTTAGTATTTAGTATCTTTTTTCTTTATGCATCTTGGATTTGGGTTAATTTAGCTACTTGATAATATTTATTACTCATAGTTCAATTAAAAAAAGAAAACAAAATACATCCAGACAGAAAAAGAAGATGCTATTAAAAACTTTTTTAAAAAAAAAAAGGCTAGCGACCCTTTAAGAATCTTCACTAACACATTCTCCCTCTTTGAAGTATTTTCCCAGAATCTCTTCGCTGGCTGATGGCCACACAGCAGTTTGAAGCTGCAAAGAAGCTCATCCTTCGTCTGACTCACAGGAATAGGATGAGCACGGAGTGTGATATTAAGGGAGTGATGACTGGTAAGTGAAGCTATGGGAAGTGGACAGTGAAAGTACACAAAGATGGTTTTATAGATTGTGGATTAAAAATTGCAATTTTGCTTTGGGAAAAAAATTGGATACCAAACTCGTGCTATTTTCCTTCGGATTATTTAACCAACAAAATGGTGAAAAGAATTATTTGGTTCACAGGAGAAATTTTTGCCCTTCAGTTAAGTTCCATATCTAAATATGGGGTAAATTCATTTCAATTCAACTCAATTCAAATTTCATTCATACTAAGAACTAAATTATTTTGGAATAACAGGTAGTCCTTGACTTATGACCACATTGGAGTCCAAAATTTCTGTTGGTAAGCGAGACAGATGTTAATTTTGCCCCATTTTATGACCTTTCTTGCTACACTTGTTAAGGGAATCACTGCAGTTGTTAACTTATTAACATGTTTGTTAAGTGAATCTGGCTTCCCCATTGACTTTGCTTGTCAGAAGGTCGCAAAAGGTGATCACTTGACCCTGGGACACTGCAACTGTCATAAATATGAGTCAGTTGCCAAGCGTCTGAATTTTGATCATGTGACCATAGGGATGCTGCAATGGTTGTAAATGTGAAAAATAGTCATAAATCACTTTTTCAATGTTGCGGTAACTTTGAATGGTCACTAAATAAACTGTTGTAAGTAGAGGACTACCTATAATCCTCTAAATGAGCTGTGTACATTACTTCCAAGAAAGAACAATCAACAGCTTCACAGGTCTAAAGGCTTAAACTATCTATGCACACAACATTAGCAGAGATATACCACTATCTTACCTCTTGCAAGCTTTGTTTAGCTAATATTAGAAAACAGGACACATCTGTTTCTGTAGTTGTACCAAATAAATTTGTGTTCTTTTTCATCTCTGTCTCCCTCTCTCTCCTTTTTGTTCTTATCACAACACTTTTTTTTTCTTTAAACTATCTCAAAAGTCCATATGTTAAGTGCTTTCCTGTGTGCACATGAGTTTGTCAAGGACAAATATGTCAAGAAAGCACATTTTCACAATAGATTTTACAGAAAATGTCTCTCATTCTTCCTAAGTTAATTAAATGTATTGAGAGAACAACCATTAGGAAAAAATATCTTAGAAAGCCAGAAAGAGACAAGAGAACAAACAAACTAGGAATATCATTTTGTGGCAATGGGTTCTTGGCTCAAGATGGTGGCCAAGGAATGCTGACCTCAAAATATTTGGACAACTGCAGATGGTAACTTTGTTCATTTTTGCACAGCAGAATTTTAGAAATCATTGACTATAATGTTCATTTATCCCAGAAAGTTACTTGGTCTCTGATTATCCAAACTGAAATGTGTATAGCAGATTCAAGAATTACAATAGAAGAAGCATCATCTTGTCCAAACCTCCCTATCAATATACTTTAGTTTCCTTCCCACCAAATGCCATATGTATCTCAGCTTGATATTTTGTTCCGTACTGTGAAATATAGAACAGCACTTGTCACTTAAATGACCTTGTTCTCTATTGTAATTTGACCCTTGTGTTCCCTTTAATTCACATTTTGTGTGCTGCCTTGAACTGGATTTTGGGAGAAGTATGCTTCTGAATCAGGTGACCAGCTGGATGTCTATAAAAGCGAATTTGTAGCCACATTACCATTGGCTGCTTTAGAATAAAAAGTAAATACACAATGGACTCTCCTAAATGTAATAGGTAGAGTGATTTGTGCTGTGCTCTGATACAGTGTATTTGGATTATCTATTTGAACCAATAAGGAGATATCAGTTCTCAATAGCAAATGTATACCGTATAGCAAGGTTGGGGAACTAAGGTACTTTTATTACCTGTGGACTTCAACTCCCAGCATGGCTGGCTCAGGAATTCTGGGAATTGAAGTCCACAAATCATAAACGGGTCGTAGTTCCACACTTCTGCCCTAGAACATCTCTGTGTTATCCTTATTTATTACATGCATATAATGCCCTTTTTTACACAGCAAAAGTGACATTTATGATGTTCCAGATGATCTGACATCTGAATGCTGGAACTGCTGTGTTTTGCTCCTTCTTTTTGTGCCATATCCGTTATGGGACATTGGCAATCATGTTGGCGATCCTATTTTTATCAACAGCTGTACGAAGAAGTGCTGCTGAGTTTTATCCAAACCAGTCCCTTAGATTTTGAAGCCATGATGTTCTTCTTCTGCCTGGACCTCATTTGCCTTCAATCTTTCCCCGAAGGTTTAACTGCAGTATGGTGTATTTTTCCAGGTGTTTTACTCCAGAGATGAAAATTCACAAGTTTTTATATATTTTTCTGGATATACAAATGATCCGTGGAGCTAGATCTATTTTTCAATACGACTGTTTTCTTAGCCTTTGTTATTGCAGTCATAAATTAAGAAAGTTGCAGCAGTATAGATAACATTTAAATAACTAGCTATGTTAAATCCAGTCTATGACTTTGCAGTTTCCTGGATGATTGTCTATCGGCCTTTTGTTAGCTGAAGCTTGTATGCTGGCCTTGCAGGTCTGTTTTATCAGGCTTGCTACCTATGAGAGTCCTGACTCTATAAAACCCATTCTTCCACTTCTATCCATTATTGCAAAAATGGGCCTCCTACAGAGCCTTTGTTTCTGTTTGTATGTGTGTAGCACAACCTGGCTTGAACTGCCAATATTCAGTGCTTTGTTTTTTTTCTGGAAAACAGAAGGAAAATAGGTGTATTGAGTACATGTTTGATTTCCATTTTTATTTTATTTGTGAAAAAGGACGCAAAATTTTTCCTCAAGTACACTCCGAGAGACCTGTGCAGTGTATACAGATTACTCCATTAGTCTTTAAATAGTAAAACTCTGCAGAAGGGAGATAAGGATGATCCCTTCTTGTAAATGAGCTTGGTTGCCTGGAAGTCAGCCTAGTTTATGCATGCATGAATGTTCTATACTTTTGAGGACAATAGTTTATCTGAACTGGAGGGTCATGGCTCCTAGGAAAGAAAATCCTTTACACGGATGTGGTTTATTTAGGGAAACACACTGCTTTTAATGTTCTTTTGCTAGACTGTGACTTAGACTAAGAGAATGCTGTTTTTGTTTCCTGATATTGTCAGTCAAACCGTGCTTCCTTTACCTGTTTGATTGGCTCCTTCTCACAGGCCACAGGTGGTTGCCCACAGCTCTGTCAGGAAGTGAAGAAAAGGACAGCATGTCATGGAGCTCTAATGGCTTTGTTGCCAGAGAGTGCCAGATGGGGGATATGGGAAGCAGCCAAGCTGGAGGTAATGTATGAGCAGGCTGCCAGACACAGAAGTTCCATACAACTAACTCATGGAGAAGCAGAGACTGGGATTACGATTAGTTCATGGATGAGCTACAGATTGCTCTTCAAATCAAATATTTGAATGCATACTTCCATTTTAAAATACACGTGTGGAAAAGGGAATTCAGTGGGAAATATAGTTACATGATACTGTTCTTTGTATATTCGAGATAAAGCTGTAGTGGAATCTTTCTTGTGTCACATTAATTTCATGTGTGGAAAGCTGGGTTGCTTTCAGTTTGAAGACTTAATGATGGATATTTCGTGTCCAACTGCCGATCTCATGGCATAGATGTCAGGCGCAAATGTGACAGACTTACGACCACAATTGAGCCCAAAATTTCTGTTGAGAATAGAATAGAATAGAATAGAATAGAATAGAATAGAATAGAATAGAATAGAATAGAATAGAATAGAATAGAATAGAATTCTTTATTGGCCAAGTGTGATTGGAGACACAAGGAATTTGTCTTTGGTGTATATGCTCTCGGTGTACATAAAAAAAAGATACATTCGTCAAGAATAAAAAGATACAACACTTAGTGATAATCAAGGTTACTAATAAACTATCAAATCGTACTAGTGAACAAATAAAAACAATATAAATTGAAAGATACAAGCAACATGGTTATAGTAATAAATGGGAAGAGATAGATACTAGTAAGGAAGAGAAGAGAAGGATAATAGTAATACAGTTTTAGTAAATTATTTGACAGTGTTGTGGGAATTAGTTGTTAAGCAGAGTGATGGCATTTGGGGAAAAACTGTCCTTGTCTCTAGTTGTTCTGGTATGTAGTGCCCTATAGCGTTGTTTTGAGGGTAGAAGTTGAAACAATTTATGTCCAGGATGTGAGGGGTCTGTAGACGTTTTCACAGCCCTCTTTTTATTATGCAATAGTAGATTTAGCCCTAAAACAGCAACAGTGTGACCTCTATGAGCAAATTGCCTAATTCAGATTTACCTCAAACATTCAGGAGAGGGCTTAGCAAAGGTTCTAATTTAAGCGATTTCTGGCTACATTTCTTTACCATTGGCTGGAATCTCTCTTTCTTTAGTGTGGTTTCCAAGTTGTTATTTACAACAACGATGTGATGCTAGCATCTACATAAAATTGCTGGTCACATTTTATTATTTATTGTGACAGAGGTATTATAGAACTTCCTGCCTGCTAGATTTTATAGTGCTTGTTTGTTCACATGTTGAACAAGAACCAGAACTGGCAATCTATCCTTTGTGTTGTGGAGGTATAAATAGAAAGGTAATTTTCAGAAAAGCTTGCTAAATTGCATTGATTAGATGATGGATTTTGCCATGTTTGTTTTATATCCCACCTTTATTATTATTATTTTTACAAATAACTCAAGGTGGTATCCAACACGCCTTCCTCCTCCTGTTTTCCCCATAACCTCAACCCTTTGAGGTGAGTTGGGCTGAGAGTGAGTGACTGGCTCAAAGCAAGGCCAAGGCAGGTCTTGAACTCATGGTCTCTTGCTTTCTAGCCTGGTGCTCAACCACTAGTCCAAACTGGCTCTCTATAATGTTTTTGCCAGCAACCTCTTGATAAGCCTAATCAGAAAATCATCAATGTCCAACCCCTCTGAAAATAAAATTACAGATCCTTGTTCCTTTTCACAAAAACTTCTGTGAAGGACTATCACACTGAAAACCTACAGGTAACCTAACAGGTATTTCCGTTTTTTCAAGTATATATATCCACAAACATAGGGGTTTTTTTTGAAAAACCAAGAAAAACCAGTTCTGCAATGGCCTTCTGTCGGATTGTTTTGTTGACTCAACCCTATCATATCTGTGCTATCTAAGAAAGTCAGTAATGTTTACAAGAAGATGAATTGAAAAATCTTTTTTTCTCTTTTGGTCTTTTCTTGATGTTATATGGGATTTCCTGTGCTCGAGAGATGTTTCACTAATTCAAGGATTCTTGAACTTTACAAAGATTACAAAGATTCAAGGGAATGGGGAAATAAGTCTACGCACATGCCAAAGCAATTACCGATATCTTTATTTCACTTGTGTTTATGGCTTGGTCATAGAAGTTTTAAAGCTAAGCAGAAGTCTTCTTAAAACTGATATTTTTATTTAAAAAAATCAAAGGGAAAACCATTTTTCTATATAGGGTTAGACTAACAATGATAAAATAGAAAAAAGATGTGAAATTATTCAGTTAGAACTAGGCAAAATGAATTAGATATGAAAAAAGCATACTAGAATAATAAATGGAAAAATCCTGTTTCAAAATATAAAATATCAAGAAGGTTTTACCTCCCTCTTCTATTGTTTGAGAACATGGCTTGGTGGACACTGAAATCTAATTGTCTGTTAGTGCTTTTATGGTTCCTGTGCTAATTCAGGTGGTTATTGATCTGTACTTTCGAGATAAGAGCCATGGTGGCAATATTACAGGCTAATTCTGCCAAATGCCTGACTGGCTTAAGCTTGACTCAGCCTTCCATCCTTCCGAGGTCAGTAAAATGAGGACCCAGATTGTTGGGGGCAATATGCTGACTCTGTAAACAGCTTATAGAGGGCTGTAAAGCACTGTGAAGCAGTGTATATAAGTCTAAGTGCTATTATTGCTATTGCTGCTTCCTGGTACAAAAGTTGAATCTCTTTGTATTCTTGGTTGTGAAAGGAGAGAAAGGAAGGAATTATCAACTCCCAATAAGTAGATCCAAATAATTCTTCTACACAGTTTTTTTTTTCCCCCAGACAACATCACAGTCTCAGAGTATTGTGTTATTCAGTTATTCCTTCCTGTATTCAATGAATATTAATTCCAGCTTGAATGGACACATTAATATCAGGTAGTTCAACACAGTGACTATATAGTATGTAGGAACATAGCCTTGCAAATAAAACTTGGAAGAAATGCTAAACCTCAGAACATTTTCAGTAGTTCAACGGTTCTCGTCTTCAAATAAGCAACAAATACATATTTTTAAAAAACCCATCTCCCTACTCTGCCTGGTCAACTGCTGGCATTTCTAATTTGCCAAAGGCAGTGAGGTAATTGACTGTCTTTATAAGCCTGCCCCAGTTCTAAATCCGTGTCCATTTCAAAACATTTTTGTGGCTTCATTCATTTTTAACAGGGTTAACAACTCTCTGAAGACAAGATAGAATATTTAATCCAAGGATGGGCAGAACAGAAGGGAATAACAGATAGATTCTACATTGCCAAAACTTATACCAAGTTGAAATAAGAAATCAGGAGTAACATTTTTGTGAGCATATGAGATCTATTCCTTTCTGGTAATCGAGCTAAATGACTGGGTTAAGAATTCTTTAATTTTATCTTCTCCCAGCTGCGGTTGTGGAAATCACAACATAATCTTGAAATTTATGCCTCATTAATCTAATCGTAAAACTCTTCAAGTCTTTGATAGCTCAAAAAGAAAACGGGAATAGATTCAATTAATTCTTAATTCAGAAATGAGATCAAGATTAGAGGAGGCATATTACTTTCTTTTTTCTATTGCAAGGTTTCCAAACCTCAGAAACCATGGCTTGTGTGGTTTAAACACAATTCACTGTCTAACGGAACCTTGGGAAAAAAGGAGACAAGGAGCTTTAATTAGAACTTCCTTCTTTCCACTGGGTTGATCTGCCTCGTTCCCAAATGCCTACCTTTTAAATAATGAAATGTTGTTTTTGTTTCAGAACTAGAGAAAGAGCTTGCCAGGAGACCAAAAAAAGTCTGCATTGTTAAAGTGGTGGGAACAAGAAACCTGTGGAAAAACATTGTTGTGCTCTGCATCAATTCGTAAGTATGGACGTGCCTCCCAGAAGGATTATTAAGAGCATCTCCGTAGGCAATGAGGAAAATAGGGGAAATGTTTTACCTATTAGCACCAGCAACTCCTGTAGCTTGGATGTTAGACTTTTGATTTGGAGTTGGAAGGTTGATTTTGGAGACAGGTTGCCCCCAGCATAATATTTTTATGTAAGGCATCTATTTATCTAAATAGTGAGGATGTTAAAAGTTCTTTAGGACCCATATTAGGAATGATTGCATACGCATATTCATCGTTTGGTGACCATGGCATTAAATGTTCTACCAACATGCCTGATGCAGATCTCATATCACTCAGCGGTACCTCAATTACAGAGTCTTTTTTAAACCATCAAACTGCCTGAGTTGTTTGAACAAGGGGTGTCTATGGAGATATCAACACACTGTGACAAGTCCCTGATTTCAGGAATTATCCAAATATTTGTTGCTCTTTTGATTGTGTTAACTGATGCGCTAATCTAATGTAAATTGTTCATTGTGGGAAAGACAAACTGTGAACTATGAAATGAAATAAAATTCTGCACCATCTAATTGTACATGACTTCTTGTTAGCCTTTAGATTCTGCAGTTCTTTGCTAGAGTAGAAAAGTGTCTTTTAGTTTAGTATTAAACAGAGAATTTGTTATTTGAATAGAATAGAATTATTTATTGGCCAAAAACTGCTTTTTTTAAAAAAAAGTTAAAAGTAAATTTATAATCCTTCTTAGTTGTGACCATTGGCTTCCATGATTTGGTCCATGATCAGTGAAATAATGTTGAAAAAAGCAGCTCGTTTCATATGGACAAGAATGCGGTTTCTTTATTCTGCACTGTTTCTTGTTCTTTCCCTAGCTAAGGAGGAGTACAATAGATTATGCAAACAATGCAGTTCACTTTATCTACCTAACATAAGCAGGTCTTAGAATATTTATATTTTAATACGAGTTTTCACAGATTTGGATATTTAATACCAGCAGATTTTAGACACTAAAGATTAAAAACAAAAGATTCCTATCAGGTACTACTAATTGCAAATTACAGCTACTCCATGCCAAGATTTGCTTAGATTCATGATGGAACAATAATTTTGCTCATTATAGATATATTGAGCAGAATTAATGTTCCATCATGAATCTAAGCAAATCTTTGGGAGTGCATTCATGTATAGTTTTCTTGTTGCAGGTTGCTTGGTTATTGCGACTATGTCTTTTTTCACAGGAGAGAGATTTCTCATGTAGGGGGTTTGAACTGTATGGCGCTGTAGCTTGCATGTCAAGTCTTGGCATGTAGAGGTCCACATACCAAGCTCTCCTAGTTGGTTCTAGAACAATACTGGTATGATAAAGCTAAATTTGGTCCTGATATCCAAGCAAATGGGAGAAATACATCATTTAGGGTCCTCCCCCACCCCATGACTCTTAAAAAGGAGACCTAAATGCTCCCGGATCGGACCGGATCACTCGATCCGGTAGCAATCTTGGCCCGTGGTTCGGCGATCCGGTAACGATGGCGGAGCAAAGCTCCACCCACCTGCCTGGGTGTCATTACTTCCTGGTTTTAACCAGGAAGTAATATGTTTTTTACCTTCTGCACATGCGCAGATGGTTTTGCGCATGTGCAGGTCTGCATGCCTGTGATGCACGCACACAGTATGTGCGCTTCTGAACCGGTAAGGAAGGTAAGTAGATTTCACCCCTGGCTAAATCCCACCTGATAATCCTAAGTAATCATTTACTGTGCAGTCATAAAAGGAATGGTTCCTGTTATTTGTCTCATGTTGTCTCCCACAGGCTGACTGGATATGGAATACACCACTGCTTTGCAAAGAGTATGATGGGTCATGAAGATATGATGTCCTTTACCAACAATTTTTATGCGGACTATTACACCATGGCCAGCATCACTCTGGTGTCCTGCCTGGCTATGTGCCCAGTGGTTGGTTTTCTCGGAAGAAGAGGGGGTCTCCTGCTTTTCATGATCCTCACTGCTCTGGCTTCTCTTTTACAATTGGGCCTTCTCAACTGTGAGTGTCAGCATCGAACTGTTGCAAAGCTTAGTTCAGATTTGTTCTAACCTAGGCTCCCTTAAAAAGCAGGAAGCAGAATCTTGGTCCCGGCAAAACCTCTTTTATTTATACGACTGTGCATTACTTTCATTCACAGTCAGCAAGGCTTGTCCAAACAGTTTTTCAAAGGAATATTTATCAACACACCTTATCTCACTTGGCAAGCTGCCATGTAACTTGTTTCCAAACGCAGTATAAGGCAAAACTTGGCACAGAGTCTCTTAGAGTCACGAACAGAACTTTCCACTCTTGAAATGACTGAATGAACGAATTGTTTCCTGCAAAAGCCCACTCCCTCATTCCTCTTTTGTTTCCTATGGGAGGGGCAAATTACCTCCAAGGTGTGGCTTTACTCCCAAGTCAACCCTGCTTTCTGAGTTGTTCTGAGTTGTTCTTGTCTTCTGGCAGCTCTGCACATGCACACACTGGGAATGAGCTCCAGCTGTTCCTCTGCCTCACTGCTGTCTATCTCCCTCTCTGCCTCCAACGCAGAGCCCTCATCCAAGCTTTCCCCAGCCCCCAGGACTGGCCCAGGTTCCTCCCCAACCTCCTTACTGTACAACTCTGCTGCCAGCTTCGCTGGTCACCAGTGGGCCACACTAAGATTCACCAGGCCCTGACTTTCAGATTACCACAGAGTTTCTGATTTATTAGTACCCTTAGTTAGGTAGAATTACTTCCGGTTTATTGCTACCCTGTAGAAAAATAAGAGAACCATCACAATGGGCAGTTAGAAGCCCTGATTATGAATAAAGGGGGGTGGGGAGAAGGAACAATGCAAATGTGCACATTTCTTTTTGCAAAGCTTAATAGAGTCCATGTATAGTACCTTGTCTTCTTGATTGTAGCTGATTGCCCATCTTCCCAATCTAACGTCTAGCAAGGCTATAGAGGGCTCTGTCATTAAGCAAAGTGAAGCAGCTGACTCTGATGACAGATGCTGGAGAAAGGAGTAAGAAAAACAGCACGATGTTCGAAGTACTGTGTGCTGTGCAGTTTACCTTGGATCCTTTAAGTCCATGTTAGCCATCAGTTGCGTGGAGGATGCTAGCCCATTGCTTGTGTGCTGAAGTAAAGAATGCCTTGCATCTGACTGGCTACTGTATTTGGCAATGTGCCTCAGACGGTCTTGGGCCGTCCTTGCTGTTTTGCTATATAACTTCCACTACAAGTAATCCTCTTTTAATAACTACCTCGTTCAGTGACTGTTTGCAGTATTGCCAGGGATGGAAAAGTGACTTAATGAGCAATCTAGCATTTACAACCTCTGCAAGTCAGTAAAGCAAAGGAAAACAGAAGCAACATCATAAGCACAGTTATGGTTTCACTTAGCAACCGCTTCACCCAATAACCAGGTTGCCAGCTCCAATGTGGTGGCTAAACAAGGAGTACCTATATCAAGTCTCCTCCAATGGAGACTTCCCTCATCTTGTATTACTGAGGCTGTTATCCATATGCTACAAAGGAAGTCACACTGTAACCAGCATTAGATGTTATAATTAAAGGCAGAAAATTCCATCACCTTTGGAGTATGGATAACAGGTAGACTGGATCTCATTATGACAAAACAAACCAGACCCTTTTAGTCCTTCTGATTTCCCCATTTGCTTCCTATGCAAACACATTTTCAATTACAGAGCCTTTCATATATATCTTGCCCTTTGGGGAAAGCACCATTATGCAAAGCTCAGGGGAAAAAAGAGTATGAATTATTGAACAACACACATTAAAACTATGAAGAAAATGAAAAGAAAGGGAAGCATAGTTAAATTATTGTACGCTGAAGCCATTCTCTGCATTCCTCCATATCTATGACTATCATTAAGTGTTATACCTTATAATTCTTGATGATGTATCTTTTCTTTTATGTGCATTGAGAGCGTATGCACCAAGACAAATTCCTTGTGTGTCCAATCACACTTGGCCAATAAAAAATTCTATTCTATTCTATTCTTTCTATCTTTGCAAACATTCCTCACTTCTACCAAATATCCATTCACTTCTTCATACTTCTTCCTTTTGCTCCTGAAATTTCTCACCTCTCTTTTCTGAAGTCCATGCAAGCATGACTTTCTTTGGTTTCATTTTGCCCTCAATCCATTCACACTTTATATATTTCTTTTGTGATTTGATTTGCATTCTCTACATGGCCAAATCATCAACATACTTTTGTCATGATGCTCATTCACTGAATACACATTCAGTCACTACCCACTCAACCCTGACTCAGTCTCTTCTTCTTTTGCATGCATTCTAAGAACCCTATTTCCACTGCGTTCAATTTACATTGTGTTTCCCTTGCCCTACCCTATTCTCACATATAGCAAAGCAGAAGCAAGTTCTAATATGTAGCCATTTTTTACTTCTTTTGATAGCCTTTCATTCCTCACATCAGAATGCCTTTTACCAAATACTGCATCTCTACACTTGTATATCACAGTGTTGCTTTAGATATTTTGGTCAGGGTATCACAAATGCCAGTTTTATCCCAGGTACGGCAAACTATTCTATGCAGTCTAGGATCTCTGGATATCTCCTTACAAGCTAATATACTGACATCCCACTAGCTCAGGGATCTGCAACCTTAAATACTCAAAGAGCCATTTGGACCCGTTTCCCACAGAAAAGAAAACACTGGGAGCCACAAAACCTGGGTGGGCGTGGCCAACTTGATGTCACTCACTTCCACCAGTCACATGACACACCCCCTAGCCATGCCTACCCATTAGGGCAGAGAACCCATTGTTAAAAAACACCGGGAACCACAAAATCCTTTTGACATATCTCTCTCTCCTCTCCCTCCCTCTCTCTCTGTATCTCTCTGTCTGTGCCCTGACTGCTTCTCCCATCCCCCGCCATCGCTCTTACCTTCTCAGGCCAGGCAAGGAGTGACTGGGAGGGGAGAGTGAGGGGCGGGGCCAGCCACTGGTGGGATCACCTGATAGGGAGCCACAGCAGAGAGCCCAAAGAGCCACATGCAGCTCCAGAGCCGCAGGTTGCTGACCTCTGCACTAGCTAGAAGGCTCATGCAGTGCGCTGACAGACTCCAAATGCTTCCTTCTGAGAGAAAGAGCAAAGTATAAACTGATAGTTGTGCCCTGTGTAATTGTGGTTTGTGGTAAGTCATGCAAGCTGCTAGTTATAACCAACCATTTTTTATTCAAGGTTATCATTTTCTGTAGGGTTTAGGTTGCATCACATATATAGTAGCCAAATCTTGGATCTCTGCAAGATTCATTTTCTATAGTCTGTGTCTAGTCTGGATAAATTCAGAGATTGGGGAGAAAGAAAACATTGGCTGATGACACATTTCCATTTCTGCCAGAACTATCCTGGGATTTAGAGATTATGCTATTTTTAATGGAAAACATCTCAACTCCTTTTGTGTTAATTTGAATTTGGCTGAGAAGAGCCGATGCTGAAATCACAAGATCCCACAAAACCCTCACCTATAAATTACCATTAGCAGATCATAGTGACCAGGATTCATCTTTGACCTCTACTTTTAGTCCAATACCATTTTCTCTTTTCAAAGCCTAAATTAATGTTGGCCTTGTGTGCCTTTTAGTAACGCCTCTGAGATTGTTATGATCAGGTGATTCTGTCGATGAAATATGGCATCAAGCTTTTGGAAGGCATATTCTAGCAGAATTTCCACATGAGTTATGCCTACATCAAACTTTGAACATACCACATACAGCTCTTAGCAGATGGATAAGGATGATTTTTCCGGATTTGGAAGCTAAGCAGGATTGTAGACATTTCATACATGGAAGGAAGAAGAAAGAACAGTAGAGAGTCTCAGCCTGTAAGAAGAAGACAGTATAACAAATAATTTCCATTCTATTTCTCAACTCATGGGTATTATCCATGTAGACCAGTGTTTCTCAACCTTGGTAGCTTGAAGATGGGTGGACTTCAACTCCCAGTTGAAGTCTACCCATCTTCAAGCTACCAAGGTTGAGAAACACTGATGTAAACACACAGGTCAAGCTTAACTCCAAGGAAATGTTATCTTCATATAAATGCAAATGACAGCAAAGCAGCTTTGTAAAACTTTATATCTGGTTATATTACATAGCGATATGTAATATAATATATCTGTACACATTACATATCTGTATATAACATACATAGTGTTGCATAAAATAATATTGAAATAACCCAAAGATGTCTTGGAAAACAGGAAAAGAAATGGAGATCATGTTTCCACCTGCAGACATTCAAGAAGGGTTGAGTCCTAAGATTTACAATAACTGGATTTTGTGGGCGGTCCCTTCCAGTAAAACTTGCCTAAAAATCTCAGAGTTTTGTTTTTTAATACTGAATCTGTTTCTGTCTGGTATTCTCTCTCTATTTTCCCTACATTATCAATATAAAAGCTTTTGTTGAGCCTTTGCATTAATTCTAGGCCTGGAATCCTTTACCATTATGCAGTTCATTATTATAATCTCATTAGAATTCTATCTTTTTATTGGGAATTGGAGATTAAATGGCAGGGCAGGCTGTCTTGGAAAAGGATATATTTCCACTTTATCAAATCATTAAACAACAAATGTGCTGGGGTAGTTAGAGGAGCAATTCTGCACTGTAACTTTTCAAAACAACTGCTATTGGATGTGTGTTTTTCTTCATAAGTTCTTTTTTCTTTTTTTGTTTCCTATGTTTTAATCATCTTCTCCTTCGGAATCCAGTGATAGGAAAATACAGTCAACTTCCAGACTCAGGTATAGTTTCCAGATCAGTTTTAGTATATGGATTTATTTAATGTTAACAAACTTTCTTGCTCTCGGGGTACATTTCAACTATTTTAAGCACTGTTAGTCAGCTTTGAGGGAATCCTATTTCACTCATATCTCCCCCTTATTTCAGCATAGATTTGTCCCTTGGTTCCATTTAATTTCTATTGTTGTTGTGTTTTAACTTCCCCAACAAGCATGCTTTTAAATCGGGGGTGAACAGGCAGAAATCTTGTTGGTCAAGGCACTCCCACAAAACTCCCACAAAATTTCAGGTAACAAAATGGATGAAAACATCAAACATATGGGGAATAACTACAATATCTGTAATATTAATGCATAATAAATTTTAATCTAATGTAAATTTAATTGAATCAAGTTTAGACTTTCTCCTGGCTGTGTCTCCTTTTTGGAGCACATCCTTGGGCAGCTCCACCTCCTAAATTTGCACCTCCTTGATTTTAATGGCATGGGAATATCTATTTTTTGAGCCCAAAGGCATATTTTACCTGAATGTGTAACTATGTCCTGATTTTTCTCTTGTTAGACTAATTATAATTACATAAGAATGGTCACTTTATTTTCAATACCATGCATGGTAAAGGCAGATTTATCTCTCCATACTTCAGATGAGAGATAAGAGAGCCAGTTTGGTGTAATGATTAAGGTGCTGGTGTAGAAACCAGGACACTGTGAGTTCTAATCCCGCCTTAGGCACAAAGCCAGCTGGGTAATCTTGGGCCAGTCATACCTTCTCAAGCCTGGGAAGAAGGCAATGGCAAGCCACTTCCAAAACCTTGCCAAGAAAACTGCAGGAATTAGTGCATGCAATCATCAGCAGTCAACATTGATTCAAAAACACCAATTCACAAAGGCAAACGAACGTGCATAATGGCCCTCATGTTGCCTTACGCTTCCTCTTCATTACACTCTCCTAAATATGTACAAGAGCCAACAGTTGTAGTGGGTAGAGGGCACTTTGAACAGGGAGCTGTCAGTCCTTGAGAGCTGAATACAAATGACATATTTGCATGTTTCTAAACAGGTATGAGTGACACTGTAAAGGACAAATTCTCCATTACGTTTTCCATCGTGGGGATGTTTTCATCGCACGCAGTTGGAAGTCTGAGTGTATTCTTCTGTGCAGAGATCACCCCTACAGTAATAAGGTATTTCAATAAGAGTTCATTCTACGAAGAAAACACGTTTTGAAGTTCCATCCTTATATAGACTCTGGTCCTCTGATCAACTAGTTTTAGGGTTAGACATTTTGGGGCAACTAAGTCTTATGATTGATATGTAAACTTCCAAAAACTAGTAAGGACATTGTTTTGTTGTTTTGTATACCACCTGTGATTAGTCCATACAGTAACTTTGATCCTTAAAGCTAATGAAAGTAAAGCTGGCTACTGTTTGCTATAATTGGAAATGATTGTGGTTATTCTCCAGTTGTCCTCTGCATTTCTGTTTTATTTCTGTTTAATCTATATTCCAGTCAGTGTACATAGCCCAGTGTCTCTTTGAGCCTCATAAAATGATTTGAGCTTGGGGAATACCAAAGATTTCAGTTATCAATGAATTAACAGTATAAAAATTATAAAATAGTCAGGGAGCTTTTTAGTTTAATGGAAATTTTAATCTGTCTCTCCTTAAGCCTTGTCTTCAAGTCCAATCAAAATGCTGGTTTTGAAGGGATTATCACAACCGTATACTTTTTAAAAGATCTTCGCCATGCCATAGTGTTCTTCAGAATATTGCCAAACCAAACAGTTAGCTCATTATTGTTCTTTTTACCTGGTTTTGTGGTCAACCATTACAGGAGTCTGTACGTAAGAAGCAATATGTACACTTTTAATCAATTCATAATGATGAGATCAAATTGTTGCATACATTATCCTAATATTCTCTTATCAGTACATTTTAAAATAAAAAAACTCCCTCTCACCATCATATGTTTTGAAGAGTCATTGAGTTGTTGCAAGGGGAAGGGCATGAGGCATAGTTTTTTGGAGGGCTATGTGATGGCTTAGGATTTTTGTATAAAATAAAGGTGGATTTCATAATTTCATTGCTAGTAGTTGAATGCTCTGTCCAGTTTTGGTGGCAGCTGCTGGGTGCTTTGTGATTACCATCAGCTTTAGTGAGATCTTGCATTATCTAGTGGGTGTAATCTGCCGAAGAAGCTTCACTGAAGGAGAGCCAATGTGGTGTAGTGGTTGAGGGACTAGCTAGGCTTGGAGAGAGACCCAGAACCTTGTCATCCCGTATGCATGTAAGTCTTAAGGGTGACATTGGACCAGTCAGGTCTATGACAGTTCGCCACGGCCAACTTGCCATGGCCAACTCGCTGCAGGACAACTTGCTGCAGGACAAGTGTTACACTAATATTGAAGAAATAGTGGAATAGAAGCATTAAAGAAAGGGTGCCAAAGGAGGGGCAAAATTAAATGTGAATGAGAAAAATTAAAAGAATTTTTAAATTATTTTAAATAATTAAATTGAATTGTTGAATTGTCCTGCAGTGAATTGTCCCATGGCAAGTTGGCCATGGCAAGTTATCTGTGGTGAGTTGGCCTTGACAAATTGGCCAAGTTGTCCCATTCCAGGACCAATCATCCCACTCAATCTATTTATCCCTCCAGATATCTCTGACTGGATTTAGTACTTTTGACTATCAGATCTTTCCTAAAAATTTAGGATAATAAATTGCATAAAGAAATGATAATGCATGCATTGTTCCAAGTAGTACCAGTGTTCCTGCTAATACCGATACTGTTATTATTGTCACGCAGTCAGCCAAATGTTCAGAGTGGATTTGGCATTTTTATCCATCTATCAAGTCTTTTCCAAGGGCCTGGGATAGGCAAATATGAGTGTGCTAAAGGTATTGTCACAGAATGTAAGCTGTTCCAATACCTTTAACGCATGTATTATTGCTGTTATTTTGCCTGCAGCAAATGAGATATTAGCAATTATATTAGACTTTGCATCTGTATTGCTATCATAAACACTGTAGTTACGGAGCATTGTAAATATTAGTGAGAGGATGGATATACAATTTTTTGCATACTGTTATTATATAACTTTGTAGTAAATCAAATTAATATTGGAGGAGAGAGGATTAAGCTCCCCTTAGCTCTGCTGATAAAAGGAAAACATTGAAGGGCATAAAATATTAAATTACTTTCTTGCTAAAGTTATTAGGAAAATATTTTTAGGTTTATTTGGGATATAAACCCAGTTGATTTTCAAGAACGGCATAACTCAAGTTGAAGTAATATAAAATCTTCTCAATACCCTATCCTTTACAAGAAACCTGTGTCGTTAAAATTGTGTTTCTGGGTCTTGATTTTTCCTGTTCATTTCCCTCAGCTGTATAATTTTACTGGCTCCAAATTTGATGAAGATAAGCTCATAAAAACATTTTTAAACTTTCAAAAATCAAAGGTATTGACTAGAGGGGCAATTAACGACATTTATTAAAACCTGAGTTGTTACAAGAAAAGGTCTGCTGTGACAACTTCAAACTGAAATGTAAAGAGAAGTGGAGATCCTTTGATATAGTCTCATTCATTCAGATAGATCAGAGGTGAGGAACTATGGCCCCTTTACGATTTGTGGACTTCAATTCCCAGAATTCCTGAGCCAAATGGTTGGCTCAGGAATTCTGGGAGTTGAAGTCCAGAAGTCATAAAAGGGCCATAGTTCCCCACCCCGAGATAGATACCGTTCCCTTAATTCTGGTTGCCTTTTTTTTTTAGCTTCTAGCTGCTAAGTAGTTAAACATCTCTGAAGAATCCTAATTCCACATTACAAGGGATTGATAATAGATGTGCGTTCAAGCATTTAGCAAAGTGAACACTCTAAATCTCCTGTAGTATTTTTTGGTGTGGAATAATTATTTTGGTTACTGAAAGCAGAATTCTT
The DNA here is from genome assembly GCF_029215685.1 of Pituophis catenifer annectens. NCBI lineage: Eukaryota > Metazoa > Chordata > Lepidosauria > Squamata > Colubridae > Pituophis > Pituophis catenifer. The sequence goes on from NW_027256883.1 coordinate 72,913,921, forward strand.
TTTAATAGGATGAGACTTATGAGGGAAGAAAAAGGTTCAGTGAGGGTACAGGTGCTAAGAAGCTGTTCCCCTTTGAAACATTTCTCAATCTCTTTACCCAGATCGGAATGTGGGCAAAAGGAACAAAATTGAAATTGTCTCAGCTAAGAGTCTGTTCTTCTTAGCTTCACTGTTGTTTCAGTGAAGCTTATCAGTGTGTGCTGTGACAAAGACTGTGCTTTTCATCTAGCTTGCTAATTCGGATGGAGAGGATGATTGCCCAAAGTCATCCAGCTGGCTTCTGTCCTACGGGAGGACCAGAACTTGACTCTCCCTGTTTCTAGTCCAGCACCTTTATTACTATACCACATTTTCTCTCTTCATTCCAGATAGAAAAACCTGGATTTATTTTGCCCTTTTCTTGATTGCTTCTGTAAAGAGGACAAGGAAGCTGAAAGAGAATCACCCCCAATAATTTCAGAGATTGAGAGAGACAGCATTCAGAATGTGTGAGAGAGTAATCCCTGAAATTATTTGGGAGTGATTTCTCATTCGTATTCCATGTTCCACTGAAGTATATGTGTATATTCCATGAAAGTATAGGAGCAGCTTTTAGAAACTCCCTAAAGTGTGAATATATAAATAAAAACATTTTTCATCAAAAAAGCCTATCTTAGAATCCTGACAGAGCCAATATATTAGTACAGATTCCTGATTTTAAGCACTACTAGAAGTCAATGGATAATAAATTCCACAGACTGAATTTTAGGAGATGAAACAGTGATCACTTGATCTCAAGAGGGCTGTTATAGAAAGATTTTTAAAAATATGAAGAAAACGGCAGATACATTTATTTGGTACCTTCCTTACCAAAAAAAAAAAAACCTTTGGAGGCTGACGGTAGATAAAAGATAAGTAAATGTGGATGCAACAAAAGTATCTGAATTCATGGATAGTATGGAAAATGTGGATAGAAATTGTTCTGTCTTCCACTGTTTGATCAAAGGATGGTTTATTCTGAATAATGTGTTAAATCCAGAGAGTCAGACTTAGAAAATATTTTTTTTAAAAATCAGTGAGAGTTTGCTTGTGATTAAAGCCTCTGTCACTGCATTTGTTATATTTGGATCTAAGCCAGTATTGTCATTGATCTACACATTCATGTGTACTTAATTCATTAGCTAAAAGAAACATTTTTTAAAAAAATGATAGTTCCTGAAAGACTTTCAAATTTATAGTGGATATAAAATGTGACAATGAAAAGTGAGCAGGCATGCCGATTAAGAAGCCTGTCATCAATATATCTTTTTCAGTAATCTGGCTCCTTGCTTTTATATTGCTTATAATATAAATTTGAGGAAAGCTTGCTCTCTAGTGATAACACGAAGAATTACATAAGTTCCAAGTTTCTGTTTTTGGTAGGATAGAAAACAAAGATTGATCAGTGAAATAGAAGAATAGTTAATGCATGTCCACATACAAATACACAGAAAGAGGGAGGGCATTTTAAGTTATTCTATTAATTTTAATAACATATTTTACCTATTTTTGGATTGTACTTGATGATAAATGCAAATTTAAAGCAGACAGCGGAACACTTCATTGTGATATTTCCTCATTTCTGCTGATTATTGCTAAAACTGAGTTATGAAATAATTTTCACCTATATGCAACCATTCGGTTTTATGTGTATTTTACTCAAAGATGTGCAAAGTATACATATACAATAAATCACAGGAATAGAGAGTATTAAACATCTAAGCAACAGGCTTGGCACAATAAGACTTTCTTGAGTAAAAATTGATTTGATTTCTGAAAATATTTCTTGAAGGAAACGTTCAGATTCCATGACTGTTGCTATTGTCAATTGTTGTCACTTATTGTCACTTGTTAGCCAATCAGATACTCCTTTTGCTTTTATGACCCATGCCAACCTTGGCAGAAGGAGACCAACAAGTGAACATAAGTCCTCAGTCTTGGCTATGGTCCATCTTTAGTTCTCTCATGTATTGTGTAACCAAATATTTTAAAAAGTGAATAGTAAGAGGACTATCTTGGCTTCTATTGGGGTCAAGGATAAGAGCCTTGATAGTACAGGGGTTTAGTGCACCCTGTTATTAACACAGCTGCCTGCAATTTCTGCTGGTTCGAATCTCTCCAAGGCTCAAGGTTGACTCAGCCTTCCATCCTTTCTAAGGTAGGTGAAATGAGGACCCAGTTTGTGGGGGCAATAAGCTGACTTTGTATAAAATATACAAAAGAATGAAGGCTATTGCTTAACGCATTGTAAGCCGCCCTGAGTCTCCGGAGAAGGGCGGCATATAAATCAAATTAAAAAAAAAAAAGGATATAATTGGGTGGACTTTTATATTCCGGGCAGATGCTGGAAAAATTGTTTGGGACGACTAGTTGCCATCATTATTATAATTCAGTTAAGTAATTAAAGGGTTCTTTTCCATATGTGTTCCTCTTATACTTTTATTGTGATCCTTCAATGGTTGCAAATTGTGATGGGTTTTTTAATGTTAAAAAACATTTTTATATATTTGATGTTAAACAAAAGTATTAGATAAAGTAGCCGAATTGAGAGATAAGGAGGAGGGGCTGTGTACCATGAAAGCAGATGCTCAAGTGCAGCTGTTCTGATGTTATTCCCATATTGCATGGACAGTTGGCCTCTACTGAAGAACTATGCTTGCTTCCACAGGGGTGGCGGCCTTGGCCTCGTCCTGGCTAGTGCAGGCTTTGGGATGCTGACAGCACCCATCATGGAACTTCACAACCAGAAAGGCTACTTCCTCCACCATGTGATTTTTGCTTGTTGCACCCTCATCTGCATCATCTGCATTCTCCTCTTACCAGAGAGCAAAAACCAGAACCTGCCAGAGAACATTCCAGATGGTGAACATTATACCCGGCAGCCTCTCATACCACATAAGAAGGGGGAGCAGCCCCTGCTGCTGACGAACTCTGAACTTAAAGATTACTCTGGCCTCCATGATTCGGCAACCGTGAATGATGGGGTGACCGAGACCGTCACTGCCAACGGGATGAAAGCAATGTAGTAGTAGGAGGAGGAGCATTTAGCTGTGGGTTTGCTTCTCGTCCAAGATTTAAAAACCATTGAGAAGAAGGGATGGATATACAGGGAAATTAGACTCTGCTGCTAAAGCCACTTCTAGAAATCTGTGATGGGGATACAAATTGCTTTGAGGCACAGTAATGGGGGGAAATGCATCTTCAGAAAAACTGGCTGGAGATCACTGTCCATTTTTTTTTTCCTGCCATGAAATAGTTCTATTTATTTTGTTGATTTTCCCCATGAAAGCACTTTATTCTGTTCTTCTTCTCTTGTTGACCATAAATATGAAGCCATGTTACTCTCAAGAAAAGCAGCCATTCCAAGAAAGAAATCATGAGGTGGTATGATTTTGGTTTCATTTTATTGTTTATTTTTGTGTTTTTACTAGGGGTATGAGGCATCTCTTACTGCAACAATGAATTTGTTGGCTACTGACATTTTGAGTCATCTTTTTTTTTCCTTGATCTCTCCAGATAATTTAATATTTCCTCCTTCCAACCTCCTAGTCCTACCTACTGTGAAAGTGTGCACATAAAACTAAATTCCAACTGTGTTTTAAGTAGCAGAAAGAAAAGTTTGGATCAGAAGCCCTAGGGTATTTTTAACAGCTCTTAATTTAGAAGTTGAGGAATCCACATGTAAATTGCTGTTTACAGTAAAAATAAAAAGCACTGCACAAGGAGGTAATTTCTTTTTCAAGAAGTTAAATGGATAGGGTTTTTAAGTGGGAAAGATTTTTATTGATGATTCTTTCAAGTGTCTGCTAATTAAAAACAAGAAGCCATTTCAAAAAGCCCTACTCGAAAATAAACACTATCAAGAATTATTTTTTAACTTCAAAAGAAAGAGGTAATGCTTTTTAGAAAATTACCTCAAAGCTGAGAAGGGGAGAAATGATGGCAAAATCTGGTTGCCCCAGAAGCCATGGGCTGGAATTCTAGGCAGCCCCAACATCATCCTTGTTCTAAGGAATGTTTGATTCTGATGGATGAGTGCAATGACTTAAAGATCAAGTTTAGGGGGGAAAATACAGGCAAAAATGGGAAGCAACTGATTGAAAAGGCCCCTTTAAGAAGATTTTGGAGCACCCTCCATGTGACATCCAAAGTAATCATTTTTCTAGGTTACATATATTGTCAGCCAGCTACCCTTTTTATTATTGAAACCTTACAAAACAGCCGCCATAAGTGCACCAACACAAAATCCAAAGTGCTCTTGTAGGATTCTTCATTTTTTTACCCTACAATAAATAAAAGCCAAGACCCATATGATCACTGGGGCTAAAATAGATTCTTAACTCCCTGGTCCTAAGTAAACCTGAAGGTAACTGCTCTTGAAACTCAGCTGCTTCTCCATCAGCTGTGTTTAAGAGCAGGAAGCTAATGAAACAGAACATCTCTTCCTTCCTCTTCTCCACAGATTCATCAATAATATCTGCTGGCAATTTAAATCTCTGCTCTTGCTCAAGCCTTGGCTGTTTCAGCAGTGCTTCTTACGCAAGAGTCACCCAAAGTCAGCTTCAGGCAAGAAGATCTGACCTTGTGGCTAGTTAAACTATTCCTACTTCCCTTTTTTATTTTACTAACATTGCCATCATGAGACTTGATTGCCCAATAGGACTGCCACTTAAATCAACGCAGCAGCCAATGTGGTGATGTGTAGAGCTCGTCACTTGGTGGTCATTTTGTTTGATGTATATTTTGCATTTGTGAGTAAAGTGTTAGGAACCCATTTTTGTGCACCCTTCCTTGTTATGCCCCTTCTTTGTTTCTTTCTGTATATCGTCTGTTGACTTCTCTGTGTATCTTCTTACTTCTTCTGTCAGACTTGTTTTGTATAGATCAGTGGTGGGGAAAGATGGTCCCTTTATGATTTGTGGACTTCAACTTCCAGAATTCCTGAGCCAGCCTTGCTGGCTCAGGAATTCTGGGCGTTGAAGTCCACAAGTCATAAAGGGACCATCATTCTCCATCCCTGATGTAGATATAGACCTGCATCCAGTAGCAAGTATCACACAGCTTCCAATGTTGATGGGCAAAATGGTTCCGCAGAAGAGATGAGACTTTTGAAATACTTGAAAAGAGAAATAATGTCATAAAGCTGCTAACTCTCATACACAGAATGAAAAGCATGGGGAAATCCTTTGCAAACTCAGATGAGGAGGGAAACATAAAGCAACTGGTTTGTTCAACTTCAGGACTGTGGGTTTCCCCGCTCAGTTGCTACTGCTATGTTCACCTCAGTAGAACTTGTTTTTCCAGCCCTTTTTTTTTTTTCACACTCTAGTAAACTGTCTGGTTTTAACATGACCACCCCTCCTCCATTAATCTCTGACATCACGTTCAAAAAATAAGGCTCTTTGAATTGTGCAGTATTCATGTGCCAAATTTGTGTGACGCCTTTTGCCTTTTATATGATGCTTGTTATTAAGTGATATATCAGGAACAGTGAGTTTCTAGTATAAATTTATTTTTCAGTGGAGTGGGGCCTTGTGTTTTTTGGGGGGAGGGAGATTTATTATTGACATCCAGGCTCCAAGTAAACACAGAGCACTTTTGCAGTCTGTATGCTGTGGAGTAGCTTTTTTTAATTCCCCACTCCTGTACATATAATAGTCTTTACTACAACCATGCACTAATATAGGGAAATTCTTGCATTTTACCACGGTTCAAGGTCCCCGTTGTGTTCATTCTGTCACCTACAATCCTCACCACTTTCTGATGTGACACTCCTTAACTTTACAAACAAGCAGAGAAAGAGAGCAAACGGTTGGAGATTGTATATTGTAAGAAGAGAGGAGCACTTGGTGATTTAAAAAAAAAATATTTGTTTTCAAGATGTGCATTTTTATTATTTTGATCTGAATCTGGTATTTGGAATTAATGTATTGTTATTCGTGCCCAACGTCCCTTGCAATTTGCCTCCCTGAAGACTGTCAGTTGAGTCCTCACAGCATTTTTGTTGAAGACGGTTTTGTAGAACATGTTTCTAATAAATTATGTTGCACGCCTAAATTTAAATTATTTTTTGATGAAGTAAGTGGGCATAAAATTATCCACTGGACCACAGGATTCTACTGAATGTGCTCAAGTGTAACCCTAGATTCTGAAGGCTACTCATAGAGCTTGACCTACCTGAACTTTGATCCATTTTCAAGGACTCACAGAAGTTTGTTACAGTTGTGGTGTGGTGGGTCTCTGCTGCTATCTCCTCCAATAATAAGCTGCATGTTGCTGGAGGCTTGCTCACAGCAAACCATTGGCAATATTTTTCCATCCCATCCCATTCAAGTATTCTTCTTAAGACTGGACTACTACATACTTGGCCCCCAGGTTGTTTCTGGAAAATCAACTACTTATTGCAGATTATCAAGCATTTGGACAGGTCTATTGTTTTTTACAGCTTTAGCATCGTCCATAGATGTTGGCAGAGGTCCCTAATATAGAGCTGATTGCACGCACACCACCAGAAGTCTGTAACTTTGACAAACTGTCAGGCAACCTCACAGGACTTGGCTATATTTATTTATTAGGCATTATTGATGTTTTAGTTTTTCCAGCGTGTGAAACGTTGCAGGTATGTGGTGTACAGCTTCATTCTTCTTGTTAAGTCTGAAAAGCACGTTTTATGGTATTTCTGCTCTTCAAAATTGAATGGAGGCCAGCAAGTAGGAGCCATGTACCACAAGGATCCATTCACACCTTTTTAGCACAACACTGTCTTTAACTGGGTGGTGTCTGCCCCCCCCCCCCCCCGTTGTTTTGAATTGTAAGCCAGTTTGAATGTTCAAGTGGGACAGAATGGCAATACATGTATTAAATCTAAATTTTAAAAAAGAGTTTAAAATATTGTTCTCTAATAGGAAAAGGTTGATCAACAAGAACACTGTCACCCATTGAAAATGGGAATGGGAGTGTGTCATCTAGCCGTTCCTTTCAATGGGTTCAGCAGAAGTGGTAGGAAACTTGTGTCTGCAAATATACTGCAGCATCAGTGTGGTTCGACTGCCACTACCATACTCATTGTATAATGTGAGGATGGCTTGAACGCTCCATTAAAAATGAACATTTGAGACTGATTTGTGTACCTGATGCCATTTTGTCCTATGGAGACCAAGCAACAACACACCAGTGCCACTACGGCCTTTCCCTGCAGCAGCCTTGAAGCTTAACCATCTGCAGAACCACAGAATGTGCTCTTGTCAGATAAAGCTTCTGCTGCATCACCTACAAGCTGTTGCAATGGGGTGTACAAAAAGGAGAGCGATGCTCTCTAGTTGCACAGATTTCAAGACCAGCTTTAGCACAAGAATGCCTGAAAACTGACTGCTGCAGAACACAGATCAAATCCTTGGTTCTTGCCAAATTTAAAAAAAAAATGGCATATCTTGTTTGGCAATTTCATAGAAAACCAAAGGAGAGAGATCTTAAGAACCATACATCAGACCTTCCAGCTATGAAGCCCTAGCAGGCTGCCTTGCCCTGGAAGAGAAAAAAATAAATCCTTATATTTATCCAAAAAAGGGAGACCATCAGTATCTGTTCTGTCCACTTCCAATTTTTCTACTTCTGCTTTCGGTAATTTGAGTTCAGCCATTTTTTGGGGAGGTATATTTGAAACTAATTTATTAGAAACCTTTTTAATAGCAAGAAAGTTCAGATCAAAATTGAACATTCCAAGACTTTCTGTGCCATTTGGTATCAAAGCATTTTGAAAATGGTGCAGAGAACCTTGTCATGGGTCATTGTAAGAATGAATTCTTAAGAGTATTCTGAATTGTTGGCTCGATTTTGTTTTCGTGTTGTTGTTTAAATTACCAACTATTTATGTCGCAAGATCCTAAAGCCAAACTAAAGAAGAAAAAAAAAGTCACCAAATTCAGAAGTGCCATTAAAATGAACTCTGAATGTCATATCAAGTTGCATCTATAGCTGGGACAGAAAGACAACAAGTGTTGAGTATGTTTCACACTTGATTTTTAAAAAAATAAAGTTAACAAAACCTCATTTTTTTCAATGTACTGTGTGAAAACTTTTTGGAACAGAGTAATGTGCTATGTCTGTAGTGGATGACATCCCCGCCCTTTCCCTCAATTTCTGATGATGTTTTCTTGACTAATCGTTGTTACTGTACTTTTTTTTATCATGAGTAGTTGGTGCTTCTTCATAGCACAAGCTTAACAATCAACTACTGGAGAACAGTCTTAAAAGCTAAATGTCTGCATGATGTTACACCCGTTGTACCTATTGAACAACTTTGTATGTAAATGTACAGGAATAAAAGACGTTGCTCCATTATTGCTGGACTCAGTGTTCATCTGTTCTATTGGGATTACCCCATTTTGCACTATTACAGATGCTGCTTTGCCCAAAGTTCTTTCCATGAAGACCTCCCCACCCCTTACCTTTCCAAGAATACCTCACTTTTTTCTATTCGGGGTAGAACCATGGTGACTGATTGAAGCTGAGCATTTACTGGCCGGATGCCCCTCCTGACACCCATGTGGCGTTCACAGCAGGTATTTTGTCTTTATGCTCTAGGAGAGAAATATCTGCCACTACCTAAGATTAAACTCTCAACCTTCCAAGTGCAAGGTGAGCATCTTCATCTTTAGGCCACCATGCCACTCCTTGCCTTGCTAAGAATGCCCTGTTAAAATCAGGAGCTGGAGGATTATGTAAATAAGAAGGAAAATGGCCATTGAAGCCTTCAATAGCTTTAATACAGCTATTAAACTTCCAGAGAAAACTCCTAAAAGCCACCAAAAAAAAAGTTCTTATTTAGAGCAACTGATTGGCAGCTTGAGGCAAAGAATACTGGATTAAATAGACTTTTGCCATTATCTAACAGGGTAGATTTGAATTTCTTAAGTATAGGTTTTAGAGATTTGGCAAGCAAAAAACAACAACACAAACTTGTCCTCCAAGATTAAATCCTGTCCCCAAACCGTAAATAGCCTCTAGGAATTATGCAGCATTTATGTAAAAATAAGAGTTAAACTTGCTCTCAGTTGCAGTGAACGTTAGCCAATACGACATAAGGAGCATAATTTCCTTACAAGCCTTTCACTGAAATTTCCACTGTAAACCAGGGATTCTTAACTTAGGGTCCCAGAGGCCCATTGGTGGTCTGTGGATAGATTTTAGGGAATCCATGGACCTGGATCAGCAAAACATTCTAACTTTATTTCACTAAATTTATCTGAAATGTAGCTTGTCTTGTTATTGATTTAATGGATGAATCACAAAGCACATACAGTAAATATTACATATTGGTTATTTTTTTAAATTTGACAATACAAGTGGTTTTCTTTGTAATACAATCTACATCTAGCTATTTTACTTTATACATTGAAATTCATTTTTCTGAGAAAGAGCCTGTGACTCCTTTTCTGCTTCATCTCACAGATGTTCTTCTACATGCTTCCCTATTTCTTGAAAAAAAATGTAAGCCTGCTCACCACTTGTGCTCATACAATGGGAAAGTAGTCAATCCCATTGCACATCATTCCATCAAAAATTGCTAGGGAAGCTGGTAAGACCACACTTATTGAGTAAGTTTTACCGTATACTGTATCAGCTGTTCCAGGCTGCAGGGATCGCCACTGCCCATTGGTGCCATTGGTGCCGCTGCCACCTATCACCGCCTCCGCACATCCCATTTTCAGCCTCCGCACGTCCCATTTTCAGCCTCCACATGTCCCATTTGTGGCCCATTCCAGGCAGCCTATCCCTGCCGCCTGGAACGAGCCGAAAACAGGACGCGTGGAGTCCAAAAATGGGGTGCGCGGAGGCCCAAAAATGGGGCGCAGGAGGTAGTGATAGGTGGCAGCAGCGATAGGTGGCAGCAGCGATGGACGGCGCCATAGGGAGGGATCCCTGCAGCCTGGAATAGCTGATTGGTGGTATTCCAGGAGGTAGATCCAACCGCCAATCAGCTGCTTGTGCTAAATCAGGCTATGCTGAAGCTGACCAGCTGTTTGCTGCAAGGAGGCAAATTGCTGGGAGGCAGAGGCCGAAGGCTGGGGGCTGGTGGGTGGGCAGGGTTTTGGCAACATTCGCTCTATAAGACGCACAGACATTTCCACCCACTTTTTTGGGGGGGAAAGTGTCTTGTAGTCTGAAAAATACAGTATTTTGTTCACTATGGGCATATATTCTGCAATGAATCCATTTCAAATCTGATACATTCCACTGAACAGTTTTGCTTTATCATTGATTGGATGCCACAGAACTAGATTGCATAAGAATGGAAAATTCAAAACAGATCTATGTCATATCAAGCAGAAACAGTAGGTGGCAACATCTGTCAAATATTGCAGCATTTATTCCAGTTCTATGTTCTCCCAACCAGAATATCTGAAGAGCTGAATACTTCTTTCCTTTTCATTATATATGTAGATTCATTCATTAGTTCAAAAAGAAGCTCAATTAAACTGAATGCATTTTGCCATCCCAAATATCTCAGTGACATTTTTTTAAAAAAAAATCTTCTTTGAAAAAAACAAATATGAACAAAAAAATGTGACTATCCCAAACTAAAATTTGTCTGGGAAAGTTGCCATTTCCTCCTTGATACGATTTTCCACAAGTAGTATAAAGCCACTGTCAGTATTTTGAATGTTATAGCTGACAAAAATCTGTTTTTTCGTCTTGCTGGCTAAAACATAAACAAAGCACAAGTCTATCAACCTTTGAAAGAAGGCATAGCAGAAATCAAATATTGTCATGTGTTTTCCACAGTTCCAAGCTTACAGTTGCTGACAAAAAATGGGTGTGAGTTGCTTTACATTTCCTTTACATTTGGGATAAATTCTCCACATAAAGCTTTGGGAGTTCTTCAGGATAAAAAGCTTACTTTAAACAGGAATTGAATTGCTTTCAATATCCCCAGGGAATATCTGGGAATAACTTTGAGCATGTTTATTATTATTATTTTAAAGCAGAGATGGAGAACTGTGGCCTCTTTATGACTTGTGGACTGTAACTCCCAAAATTCCTGAGCCAGCATGGGAATTTAGGAATTCTGGGAGTTGAATTCCACGAAGTCATGAAAGGGCCATAGTTCCTCATCCCAATTTAAAACAATAAACGTGCTCAAAGATTGCTTAAAGCTCACAAGGTTTATGATGATGCCATATAATTTGAGCCATTAGGGTTTTTTTAACTTTTGCATCATGGTGCCCAGCACATACAAAGGCTGTCAATCAAGCCAAACCTATGTGGTCATAGATTTTTTTCTTCCATTTCCCTGTGTTAATTTTTAAAAATCCATGCACATACGTACCTAGTCTTTGAGCTAAAGAATTTGAGGTATTGTCAGAAGCATTGCCAAAAAGTAAGGTAGTTGCTGGAATGGAGTCCTGGAACAAAGAAAAGGTTTTAGGAGCAATTCTATGCACTCATACATACATAGATCCTCTGCTCAGAAAAAAAAATAAAATTATTTATTTATTTATTTAGGGAATTTATATTGCCGCCTATTCGCACATGGTAACTCAAGGCGGCTTACAGAATATAAAACCCCATATAAAAACAATAAAACTAACAAAAGTCATATAATAAATTAATATACTAAAATTACCTCCCACCCACCGCCCCGGCGACAGCACCTCACATGAGCCATTTAATGGGCTCCATCCCACTCTGGGTTCCCCAGGCCAGCTGACAGAATCAGGTCTTCAGTGCCTTCCGGAAGAGTGCTAGAGTGGGGGCCATTCTAATCTCTGTGGGGATGTTGTTCAGAGAGAGGGGGTCACCACGGAGAAGGCCCTTCTTCTTGGTCAAACCAGGTGTATCTCCCTAGGGGATGGGACCCACAACATTCCCTGCCTCCCCCCTCTAATGGGTCGGGTAGATATAACCGACAAGAGACGGTCCCTCGGATATTTTTATTATTATTATTATTATTATTATTATTATTATTATTATTATTATTATTCATATTTCTACGCCGCCCACTCTCCGAGGACTCTGGGTGGCTTAGACCAAAGACAGTATACTAAATAGCATATTGCCCCCAAAATCTGGATCCTCATTTTACCCACCTCGGAAGGGTGGAAGGTTGAGTCAACCTTGAGCCAGTGAGATTTGATCCACTGATCTGCTGAACTAGCAGTCAGCTGAAGCAGTAGCAGTACTGCACTCTAATCACTGTGCCACCTCGGCTCTTGGAACCTGGTCCCAAGCCATGAAGGGCTTTAAAGGTGACACCTTGAATTGCACCTGGAAGCAAATTGGCAGCCAAAGCAGCTCCTGCAGAAAAGTGCTCATATATGTGAGCACTGGGGTCTGCACAAAACCATGTGGGACGCTGCATTTGCACCAACTTCCGGATGCTTTTCAAGGGCAGCCCTTCAAGTGTACAGCATGTTTCAATAGTCAAGACGGGAAGTGACTAGGGCATGAGTGACTGTGAGTAGAGATTGTTGGTATATTGGTATATTTATTGCTGTAATTAAGGAATTTTCCCCAATGTTAATGCCACTGAAGATACAAATTTTGCTTGATCCTTTTACTTAATATTTCTTTTCTAAAAATCTCGCTCCAAAGATGTATGAAAATACGTTTTTTGTTTATTAAACATATTACAATATCATGATGCACAAATTCATCTACCTGCCCTGGTTTTTCACTATTTCTGAAATTCTTTATTCCATTTTCCCTGTCAAATGCAACCATCTTGGGTTTTGATACATTAATCACATGTTCCTCACTGCATCACACAATCTAGTTAATATTCTCTGCAATAGTTCAGATTCTGTCAATTACAAGGTATCATCTACATTCAAATGTGCACATTCATTTATATCCTTTACCAATACACTTTTGCCATCTATAAATGTGTGCCATGGGAATGAGGGATGTAAACCTTACGTATGTGCCTACAGTGTCACAATGCAAGTACAAAAGGCCATCGTGGCACATGATTCATCATTTTAGCACTATCATAATGAGGAGCAGATGCCTATGCCATTGTAACAACAGGCATTCCTTACACATTTATCCATTAATACTTTTATTCCTAGACATAATTTGCTTCCATCCTACATATATATGCCAACGATCTTTAGAAGCTCCTATAAAAAAACTACAAAACAGTAGCCAAATGGAGTTTCTTCTGGGCAACAACAAAAAAAAAGCTGTACAAGTACTGTGAAATCATAAGCACCAATTGTAGGTAATTAATTGGTACATCAAATGTTGTACAGCCTTTTTTGACACCAATAACAGCTCAACCCTATGGCCTCTAGGTTTCAGAACCTAAGATACATTAGAATCATATGACTGGAAGGGACCATGAGGTCTTCTAGTCCACCCCCCTGCTCAAGGCAGGAGCCTTATGCCATCCCAGCCAAATGGTTGTCCAGTCTTGAGGTTTCTTGAAAACCTCCAATAATGGAGCACCCATAACCTCAGGAGTCAAGCTATTCTATTGACTGTTCTCACTGTCAGAAAAATTCTTTCTTCTACATTGGATCTGTCTTTAATAAGCTTCCACCCATTACTTTTTTTTATATATATATGCCGCCCTTCTCCAGAGACTCAGGGCGGCTTACAATGCGCTCAGCCTTCATTCTTTTGTATATTTATACAAAGTCAGCTTATTGCCCCCACAAACTGGGTCCTCAATTTACCTACCTTAGAAAGGATGGAAGGCTGAGTCAACCTTGAGTCTTGGCGAGATTCAAACCTGCAGTAATTGCAGGCAGCTGGTCTTAATAACCAGCTTAATAACAGGGTGCCTTAGACCACTGTACTACCAAGGCTTCTTGTCCTGCCCTCCGGTGCTTTGGAGAATCCCCTCTTCTCTGAGACAGCCCCTCAAATCATGGAAGAGTGTTATCGTGTGCCCCCAGCCCTTCTCTTTGATAGATTAGAATACCTAACTCAACTGTTTCCTGATATAAAATGAACATAGCCTGAAAATTAGGATAGCAACAGATTCACTGATCTTAATCAATAAGCATGCCAATCTATCAAGTTATGACTCCACCAAGATGAGAAAAAGGTATCTTGCATCCCCAAATGGGACAGAACCATAATGCAGTGTAGCTCTGAGTGACGCACAAACCCACAGCTTAATGATGATTGCTGAGGCTGTCAAAGAAAACTATCTCAGGGATCAATCCCAGAGTCCCATCCTGAAAGGAAAAATAGAAACCCCCATCATTTATTTTGCTGCCGGAAACTTGGGAAACAGACTTCCTGAAGAATCTGACTGTGTTCCATTCAGATAAACCAGGAGCTGCATTAGAGAAAACAAAAATCAGTGCAAGAGGCAAGAAGATGGCGTGATGGCGAACCTATGGCCTGCTGGCACGCAGAGCCCTCTCTGCAGGCACGCAAGCCGTCTCACAGCTCAGCTCCACCACACATGGGTGTGCGCATCTCCCACCGGCCAGCTGATTTTTGGGATGTGCAGGGGGAGGGGCGCATCCAAGAGATGTGCATGCATGCGCAGGGGGGTGGCACGTACATGCATAGGGGTGGCGCATACATGTGTGGGGCGGGAGTTGCAGCACTCCCCATGGCCCGTTTTTGGACCCAGGAGGCTGCAGGGAGGCCTGCTAGGCCAAAAACAGGGGGCGGCAGGGGTCACGTGCGCATGCACGGGGGGAGCATGGAGGAGGCCATGTGTGCATGCGCAGGGCCCCCTGCATTGCATTATGGGTGCCAGCACATGCGCGCTGTCGCGCACGCATGCATACGCTTTCGACACACGACGAGAAAAAGGTTAGCCATCACTGTGCTAAGGTGTATCGACTCCCTGGAGTCGAGCACCAGACACAGCACAAGTCCTTCTCTTAACAAGAATTTGGAAGCAGGTTGTCTCTGCTCACCTATACACAAATGATTCCAAGGAGTAGGAATGATGTGTCTCTCCTCAGAACCCACTTGGGTGCTTTAAAGATTAAGAGGAGTGGTGTGTTTTTCTTATAAGAATAGTTTAAGGCTGCAATGTCCTCTCCTATCTACTTTCTTGTGACTAAGCCTTGTGAAATCATGGGATCAACCTCTGGGGATATACAGGTTGTCCACAACTTACAACGCTTGTTTAGTGACTGTTTGAAATTACAACAGCATTGAAAAAAAGTGACTTATGGCCGTTTTTCACACTTATGACCCTTGTAGCATCCCCAGGGTCACATGATTTACATTCAAATGCTTGACTTGTATTTATGACGGTTGCAGAGTCCCCGGGTCACGTGATTTCCCAGTTTGCGACCTCCTGACAAGCGAAATCAATGAGGAAGCCAGATTCACTTTTAACAACTGTGTTGTCATTGAACCACTGCAGTGATTCACTTAACCAACATGGCAAGAAAAAGTCATCAAACGGGGCAAAACTCACTTAACTAATTTTCTCACTTAGGAACATAATTGGTGGGGCGCGGGGGGGGGGTCAATTGTGGTCGTAAGTTAAGGACTACCTGCACCCACAAAGCTGAGCTGCAGCACGAGTTCGCCTCCTCATAGCTCTGTTAAAAAAAAAAAAAGACAAGACAAGACAAGGCAGACCACGGCTTGCATCTGCGGAGAAAATGGTTGCTAGGTGGGTCGGGAGCCAACCGGCAGCTACCCCACTTTTGCAGTACGATGTGCATCGTCTCCTACTTCCTTTACCCCCCAAAGCTGCAACCTCAGATGGGCAAAAGGTCCGGAACTCACGCGGGGGGTGCACATGGCCACGGCCAAGTTGCTGAGCTCCGGGGCGTCTCCGACCCAAAGGAAGAGCGAGTCCTGCAGGCGCATGGCGTGGAAATGCACCAGCTGCTCCGCTAAACGCCCGCAGAAATTGTGCAGCGAGATTCCCCCTTCCTCGGCCGGCGGGGCGGGAGCCGAGACCCGCTCGGCGGTGTCTCCTCTTCCCGGCTCCTGCGCTTCCTCCATCGCCGCCACTAAGCAGCCGCCGCTAGCAACGGTAGGCCAAAGCAAGCGATCCCCGATCGCGTTGTCAGTGGGCCAGAAGCGGGCGTGGCCCTCGCTTACTTTTTAGTCTTTCTTCCAAGCGGCGTCTCGGCTTCCATGACCGCCTTCTTTCTTTCTTTCTTTCTTTCTTTCTTTCTTTCTTTCTTTCTTTCTTTCTTTCTTTCTATTTTAATACACGCTGAACCGTAAAGGAATGGTTAGATTGGATTCAATTCACGCATCGCTGGCCATAACCACAGTTTGGTTAACCACCTTGTTGTGCAAATTTAGCTGAAAGAAACAGCAGTTACTTCAAAAGAGTGTTGGCGTTTAAATTGCACTCCTGTCCATTCTTCCTGCACAAGGAATCTATGATTAACTTCTTTTAACCCAATGCTCTGGAAAATTGGGATCCTTAAAATGACAAGCGAGCAGATCATAGAAGAAACGGAGATCAAGAAAAGGATAAGAATTTAGCTGATGGAATGATTTTAATTTCAGTCAAGGTTTCCAGATGTCTGACAAAAAGAAGACATGCCCTCCTTTTTCTCTTCAGAAAAGACATTGCCTTGCAGGCAACGTCTTAAAATCAAACATTGTCCAGCCTTTTGAGTATCTTGTTGCTTGTTGTTGGACAAAATCATATTGACTATATACTCAGACAAGCAAAAATAAAGATGCTCCAGTCAGCAAAAACCAATCCCTTGTGGTCACTACAGTTCAGATTGCAAACTCCTTGCTAAATTATAATTAAAACAAATCAATAGAATCATCAGCCCCATAAAATATAATTTCAGTAATATTCTATATTATTGTGCAATGGAGAAAAGGATTAGCTTCAATGGATTAAGTTTATTAAAAAGAATGCCTGAAGAATTTGGGATTGACATTTGTGGTAATTATTGAAGATAAAGCAAATAAAATACTAGTACCAAAACGTAGAACAGAAAATAAATAGAGCAAAATAACTCTGTTGATATATTGAAAATATCTAATAAAAGGCAGAATGCAAAAGGCAATAGAAACAGACAGAATTTTGCCTCAGTAAATCTTTTCAGGGAAAAACAAAAAGAAAGAACGAGTTCTATAAATAATGCAAAGAACAAGCAAATGAATAATAAGAGAGATGAAAATTAGAAAAATATCTAGAAATATATTTAGGCAAAGATGAGCATGAGAAAAGACAAGGCAAAGATTTACTGGAGAAAAAAAACATGGTGCAAATATATGGAATAACTATGCATAAATAATCTCCCAGTCACTGATACATACAAGATTTGGTCACTGAACTACGGCCAAACACTTTACAAAGATAATCAAAAGGGTCCTATAAAATATTACTAATAACAAAGCTGCAGGTATGGAATAATTTTACCAGCTGTACTTTTATAATCCTACAAAAGGGTGATACAGGTAAAGTACTACTTGTGGTTTGTAAGCAGGTATAGAAAGCAGAGCAGTGGCCAAGGGATGGTAGTGCTAATTTATTTATTTATTTATTTATTTATTTATTTATTTATTTATTTATTTATTTATTTATTTATTTAAATTTATATACCGCCCTTCTCCCGAAGGACGCAGGGTGGTGAACAGCCAAAGGTAAACAAAGAATACAAAAGTTTAAGAAACATATTAAACAATTTTGGCCCAACAATTAAAATACCCGTTTTAAAATTAAAATTAAAATTAAGCAATTGGAGAAGTTAGGCCAGCCCAGCTTGTTGAAATAAAAAAGTCTTGAGGGCCCGGCGGAAAGTACGTAAATCCGGAATCCTCCGTATCTTCGGGGGGAGCTCGTTCCAGAGGGCAGGTGCTCCCACAGAGAAAGCTCTCCCCCTGGGGGCCGCCAGTTGACATTGTTTGACCGAGGGCACCCTGAGGAGCTCCTCTGTGTGGGAGCACACTGGCCGGTGGGAGGCTCTTGGTGGCAGAAGGCGGTCTCGTAGGTACTATGTTCATAGTACCACACGTATCTCATCTGCTGGTAAACTAATGTTTTTGCAATCCAGATTTCAATAATGCATGGAATGAAAACTGCCGGGTGTACAAGCTGGATTCAAAACAGACAGAGGGACCTGAGATCATATTGTTAACATATGGTGCCTAGAAAAGAAAAGGGAGTTCCAAAAAGATGCCTAATTTGCTTTATGGATTTATATTAAGGCTTTTGATTTTGTAGACCATAGTAGATTGTAGGTACTTTAAAAATATAAATATTCCAGTCATTTTTTAAAGAATTAGTATCATGACCAGAAAGCCAAAATTAGAATGATATACAGGTAGTCCTCAACTTACAACAGTTCATTTACTGACCATTTGAAGTTACATGACACTGAAAAAAGTGACTTATGATTATTTTTCACACTTACAACCATTGCAGAATCTCCATTGTCACATGATGAAAATTCAAACACTTGGTAACTGACTCTTATTTATGTAGGTTGCAGTGTCCGACCTAGGGTCATGTGATCACCTTTTGCAACCTTCTGTCAAGCAAAGTCAATGGGGAAACCAAATTCACTTAACTGTGTTACTTACTTAGAACTGCAGTCACTCACTTAACAACAGTGGCAAGAATGGTCATAAAATGGGGCAAAACTCACTTAACAACTGTCTTGAAACAAAAAAACATTTGCACTTGGAAGAAAGGCAGACATTTCTACAAAAAAAGTGCAGAAACATCACAATGACTATAAAGATTTATATTGTCGAGGCCACTGTTTTTGTATTTGTAATATGGGCTGTGAAAGCTAGAACATCAGAAAAGCTTAAGGAAGAAAATTTGAATTATGATCCTGGAGATTATTAAATATATCATGAGGAAGAAGATATTATTCAGTACTAAATGAAGTAAAACCAGACCGCTCACTAGAGGCACACATAATAAAAGGGAAGTTTAAATATTTAAATATTTATTAATAAAGTTTAAATATAATATGAACGCAGGTTTTATTGGAGAAGACATTGAGTGCTGGGAGAATTCAGTGACAGAATAATCCTAGTGCAATTACATCTGTCAGGTGATGGAGAATCAAGAACAGACACTAGAGATCTACTAGCAGATCTCTATCTGCTTATGCCCACACCTATTTACAGTTACAACTGCAGTTTTACTTCCTATTCCATTAATGGGCATACTAGTCCATCTGGGTTCAATTCCAAGTGAGAAGAAAGACACTGGAAACATGTAGACTGCTTGGAAAGATGGTTTAATGGTGGACAGGACCACATGGTTTGAGATCTTGGGCAAAGAGAGCACATGGGTGAGAGAGGGAGAGAGATTTATACCCTCTCTTGGGCCTCGCTTTGGAGCTTCCTGTTCCTGTGTAAGAAATGTACTCTGATTGATTGTCAGACTCCCATGGGGCCATGCAGGGGTAACTTTGTAGGTTGTCTTGAGTCCCAGTCCTGGTTGAATCTTGCTAGGTGATAATGTAATGAAGGGGCTTTGGGCAATTCCTATTATGCCTTAATGGCTTTGTCCTGGTTTGGATCTTGAGTGAGGGCTAATCTTATCATGTCCTGAGGGCCATATCTTTTGTTTTGTAGATAAGATGGCCCAGCTTTGTCTTGTAGAAAGTTTGGCACCAAAATATCTGCCGGGGGGGGGGGCAGGGAGATGAGGCTCTGAGTTTATGTCTATAGAAACATGTTTCTCCTTTAGGGAAAATATAATATTCTTCCTTTTTAATATTTCCTAGAATATTTCATTTTTCTAGGAGAGGGGTAGGTGCTAACTTCCTATAGGCATTAGGAAAAAATGACCTGAAAGCACAGAGATTTATGAACACGTGCATTGATGTGGTCATGTCTACTATTTTAGACTTAAATATTGCATAAATGCCAAAACCTGGTTTTCAGGGAGAAAAAGAGCTAGGATTAATCAATATATAATGCTGAATCTTAATGTTCCTAAATTCTTACAAAAAGCATTTCATGTTTATCTGCAAAACTCAAGAAAACCCAGTGCAAATTGTGAATGCTGCTGCCTACATTGTTGTTAATACTGACTTTGAAGCCTTTCATTTATTAAAAAACTGCAACATCATTGCTGCTTTGGATTATCGCAGCGTAAAGGTCAGCCTTATACCCAAGACCAGAAATGTGATAGTTCATCTGTCCACTAGATGGAGAAATTTTATTATTCCTATCTGGAGTCTCTACCTGTTGTAAATATTCTGATACTGGTTTTTTTATTACTATGGAAAATTTTATGCTGAATTTAAATGGAAATTGTATATATTTAGGAAATCGCATTTACATAGTAAAAGAATAATATAAACTAAGCAGTTATAAATATCAGCTATTCCCACAATTTCAGTCAGCTTTTTCCAGAAGTGGTTGTGGATGTCAGGCTCCAAAAACCAACAAAGACACAACAAAGTTCTTCTAAGCCATGGTTGTCAAACTTGCCATGTCACATTGCCGTCACGTGACATATCATGACCTTTTTTTCCTTCGCAGAACTGGGGTAGGCGTGGCCTGCGTGTGACGCATCCAGCCCACAGGCCGCCAGTTTGACACCCCTGTTCTAAACAGATTCCTTTATTGTTCCTCCCATAGACAGAAATATTGCCAAACTAAAACAAACTACTTATACCATTAAACATAAACTCTGAAAATTCCTAGGGAGGAGCTGTTCTGGCTGTCTTCCTCCCACTCAGACTAAACTTCGCTGGCTTTTGTTCCTCTGGAATGTACTCCCTCTCTCCAGACTACATTCCTCCACAGTGGAAAGTGCTTTGTCCATATATTGTCTCATTCATAAAACAGAATAATGGAGTTGAAAGATCGTGTTCAATCTTACTACTAATGCAGGAAATCCTTTACAACCCTTTACAATATGAAGCTTCCCTTCATATTTTTAAATAGCAATAGCAATTCTATACCATTCCATAGTGCTTTACAGCACTCTCTGAGCAGTTTACAATGTTGGCATATTGCCCCCACCCGAACAATCTGCCTCCTCAGAAGGATGGAAGGCTGAGTCAATCTTATGCTCCATCAGGATCAAACTCCAGGTAGTGGGCAGAGTTTGCCTGCAATACTACATTCTAACCGCTGCACTACCAGGGCTCAAATGAAGGAGAATCAACCAGTTTCCATACAACCAGTAGTTTGTATCACTGGAAAATCATTTCTAAACTCTAGATCCGTGATGGCAAACCTATGGTACATGTGCCACAGGTTGCATGCAGAGCCCTCTCTGTGGGCATGCCAGCTGCCTCCCCAGCTCAGCTCCACAGCGCATTTGCATGCCTCCCACCGGCCAGCTCGTCTTCGGGTCTTTGCCATGCATGAGCGGGGGGTGGAGCACATGCATGGGTGGCAGGGCGCATGCACGGGGGCGCTCACATTGCATTTGGGGGGCTTGTGTACGTGCCCACCAACCCACCCCCCGGACCCCATTTTGGGCCTAGAAGGCCTCCTGCACCAACTTGGAAGCCAAAATGGGGCACAGGGGCATCATGTGAGGCCTCCCCGCACCTCATTTTGGCTTCTAGATTGATACAGGAGGCTTTCCAGACCCTTTGCATTGGCAAAGAGGCTGTGGCGGCAGGCCGTTCACGCCAGTAAAGGGGCTGCGATGGCAGGCCGTTTGCGCCATCAAAGAGGCTGCAGCTGTAGGCCGTTCACACCGACAAATAGGCTGTAGCTGCAGGCCATTTGTGCTGGCAAAGAGGCGGCGGAAGGCTGTGTCTCGGGCAGGGATGAAACGCTCCCAGTTCGGACTGGATTGGGCGATCTGGTAGCGATTGTGGGAGGTGGTTCGGAGAACTGGTAGCGATGGCGACGTGAGGCTCCACCCACCCGCCCGGGTGTCATTACTTCCTGCTTTTAAAAGGTAAAAAAAAAGGCTCTGACGATTGCGCGCCACAACTGTGATTGTCAGAGCCTTTTTTTTACTTTTAAAAGCATTTTTTACAACCTATTCGAATAGTTTGTAAAAAAATGCTTTTTTTTTTTTTTATTGAAAAAGTTTTAAAAACAAACATATTTTCCCCACAACCCCCCACAACCCCCCCAACCCCCCCTCCCCCTCCCCGACTTCCCAGAGCAGAACACAAGGTATTTCTATTGATCTTTAACAATAATCTAAATTGCATAACCAATCATTAAACTAACATCCCTATAAAAAAAAAAAATCTTAACCCCCCATATATAAAATCCTATTTCTTAAACATAATACTTCTAATGTCACTTATATAACACTTATACAGATAAAAGAAATCATTCATAAGCTATTTGATATCTTTTGGTCTGATACTTATTTTGTATATAATCAATCCATCTTCTCCAGTCCTGTATGTACCTTTCTTGTGTATGATCCTTCAGATATGCTGAAATTTTAGCCATTTCAGCTAAATTAGTTACTTTCAATATCCAGTCATCAATAGTAGGCAAAAAGTCCTTCTTCCAGTATTGTGCTACCAACAATCTTGCTGCTGTTATCAAGTTCAAAATCAATTTAGTCTCTGCAACTGTACAGTCCGTAGTTATACCCAGTAGGAACAACTGTGGAGTAAATTTCAGTCTCTTTTTAAGAATATTCTGCATCACCCACCAAATCTTTATCCAAAATGCTTTGATTTTTCTACAAGTCCACCATATATGATAATAAGTTGCATCATCACAGTCACATCTCCAACATTTAGCTTGCACATTAGAATACATACATGATAATTTTTTAGGATCTAAATGCCATCTATAAAACATTTTATAAAAATTTTCTCTTAAATTTTGTGCTTGTGTAAATTTCACATTTCTAATCCAAATCTTTTCCCAAGTTTCCATCATTACTGGCTCTTGAAAATTTTGTGCCCATTTAATCATACAGTCTTTAACCAATTCCGTCTCAGAATCTATTTCCAATAAAGCATTATACAACCTTTTAATATGCATTTGTTTTTGATCTCTAATTTGTTTTACCAAATTCTCCTCATTTTGCACAAAGCCAATTTTTTGATCTTCCTTCCATCTAGCTTGAAGTTGACCATACTGAAACCATGTGTAAATTATACCTTCTTCTCTCAGTGTATCTAAAGATTTCAAATACATTACCCCCCTTTCCATAATAAGAAGCTCTTTATAAGTAATCACCTCCTGTTTTTGTTCTATACTTATATTTTCTATTGCATGTCTAGGATTTGCCCATAAAGGTATCTTATAATTTAACTTATATTGATATTTTTTCCAAACCCTTAACAAAGCATTTCTTAATATATGAACCTTAAATACTTTATCCACTTTTTTGTCATATAACAAATAGGCATGCCATCCATATAACAAATCATAACCTTCTAAATTCAAAATTCTCCCCTCAGTTAAATTAAACCAATCACTGATTTGTGATAAAACCGCTGCTTCATAATATAATCTTAAATTAGGCATTTTAAGACCCCCTCTTTCACGTGTATCTTGTATAATTTTCATTTTTATTCTGGGTTTTTTCCCAGCCCAAATAAAAGTATTAACACCTTTCTGCCATTCTCTCAGATTTTCATCTTTCTTAAGCACGGGTATCATTTGGAACAGAAATAAAAATCTAGGTAAAACATTCATTTTAATTGCTGCAATTCTTCCCAATAAAGACAACTGTAATTTTTTCCAATTTTCCATATCCTTCTGTACCTTCTGCCAAAGTACCTCATAATTGTTTTTGTATAATTTTGTATTTGAAGCTGCTATGTATACCCCTAGATATTTAACCTTTTTAACTATTTCAAAATCTGTTAATCTTGCTAATTTGTCTCTTTCAAATGTAGTCATATTTTTAACTATCATCTTTGTCTTATGTGAATTAACTTTAAATCCTGATATTTTCCCATATTGATTAATTATATCCAATATGTATGGAGCCGACTCTATAGGTTGAGATAAGGTAATAACCAAATCATCTGCAAAGGCTCTTAATCTGTAATCTTGTTGTCTAATTACAATACCCTTCAATTTTTGTGAATCACGTATCTTATTCAGTAATACCTCCAAAGTCAAAATAAATAATAGTGGGGACAGAGGACACCCCTGTCTTGTTCCTTTCTCAATTTTAAAAGCCTCTGTTAAACCTCCATTAACTATGATTTGTGCTGATTGCTGCTGGTATATCGCTCTAATTGATTGTGTAAAATATTCCCCAAAGTGCATTTTCTCTATTATTTTAAACAAAAATTGCCAGTTCAAACGATCAAATGCCTTCTCTGCATCCAAAAATATAAACGCTGCAGGGACTTGATTATTTTTTTCCAAATATTCCAATAAGTTTACAATTTGTCTAACATTATATCTCATTTGTCTACCTTTTATAAACCCTGATTGATCATTGTGAATTATTTGTTGCATAACTGGCATTAGTCTATTAGCTAATATTTTAGCAAAAATCTTATAATCAGTATTCAGAAGTGAAATTGGCCTGAAATTCTCCGGTTTAATGGAATTTCGGTCCTCCTTTGGAATTAGTGAAACAAAGGCTGTTTTCCAAGAAGGTGGTACTCCTCCTCCTAATTGTATTTTATTAAATAAAATTTTTAGTGGTTCTAACATTTCGGATTGTAAATGTTTATAATAAACAGCTGTTAGTCCATCTGTTCCCGGAGCCTTACCTATTTTTAATTGTTTAATTGCTCCAACAATTTCCTCAGAAGTTATTGGTTGATTCAATCTATCTCTCTGTTCCAGCGTTAATTCAGGAATTTCCATCTTTAGATATCTATCAATATCAACATCTTGAATTGCATCTTTAGCATATAATTTTGTATAAAACTCCAAAAAAGCCTTTTTTATTAAATTCTGTTGATAAATCTCTTTACCTCTAAATTCTATTTTATCTATAATACGTGATTTCTGTTTTTTCCTCATCGTGTAAGCCAACCATCTCCCAGGTTTATTAGCATTACAAAATGTGTTATGTCTGGCATATTGTATGCTAGTTGCTACTTGCCCCGCCATTAACATATTAAATTGCTCTCTTAAAATATTAATCATATCTTTTGCCTTTTTATCTCCCGGGTTAATTATAAGCAATTGTTCTTTCTTTTTAATTTCCTCCTCTATCTCTTTCCGTCTATTTTGTTGTTTTAATCTATGTTTATTATTCAAAAAGATTAATGTTCCTCTCATATAAGCCTTACACGCATCCCATACCATCTCCATCGAAGTTCCTTTGTTCATATTATTAATAAAAAATTCTTTCATTTGTTTTTTAAGCTCACACAAATTGTCTTCATATCTGAATAAATTCTCATTTAGCCTCCAAGACCTCCTTTCCCCTCTCTCCTGCTCTAGTTCCACCCAAACCGGGCTATGATCAGTTAAAGTTCTTGGACATATCTTCGTACTCTTCACCCTAGAAAAAAGATCGTTTGTAGTTAATATAAAATCAATCCTCGAAAAAGATTGGTGCCTATCTGAGAAAAAAGTAAAATCACTCTCCAATACGTTCCTTTCTCTCCAAATGTCTCTAAGCTCCATATCCTCCAAAATATCAAAAAAAGATTTAGGCAACTTAGCACGCATGGAGATCTTGGAAAGACTTTTTTTATCTTTCTGGGTATCTAATACCCCATTCCAATCACCCATTAAAAATAAGGATCTATAGTCCCATTGTAATATTTTGGTATGTAAAAGTTTGTAAAATTTATCTTGTTGTTGATTGGGTGCATATACTCCAATTACAAGCAGCTTCCCACTCTGTGTTGTTAATTCAATTGCAATATATCTACCTTGAGTATCAGCCTCAATTAAATTGGCCACTAAGCCTCTTTTAACATATATTACTAGGCCGTTTTTCTTTTCTGGTGCTGATGCCACAAAATGTGTACCTAATTTCGAATTTATCAAGTACTTTTGATCTGAAGATTTAATATGCGTTTCTTGCAAACAGATGACATCGTTCTGAAATTGCTTCAAATAATGAAATATTTTCTTTCTTTTTTGTGGAGAATTTAAACCGTTAACATTCCAAGATAGAAATTTATTTGCCATCTCTAGGCGTTCCAAGCTTCGAGAGCATCAGCTGAACCTCGTCCGCCATTTTAGACTTCGGCCTAGCTCCTCCCACTGCTTGCGTTTTTTGGGCTTGTTGAGTTGGATCTTGAGGCTGTTGTGCCATATGTTGTTTATAGGTAGCCCTTGTCAGTCGTTGATCTTTTGGCAGCTGAATCATCGTTAATGACTCCAAGGTTGGTGGTGGACCCCCAGTCAGTAATGGATCTTCTTCCAAAATAGCTCCTCCAGCTAATACTTGAGCATAGGTTTGTGGTTGCCCTCCATCTTTCTCTTGTTGAGTAATTTCCAATTGCTTTCTAGCACCCCCTGGTGAGGGTGGCCTTCCAGCCTTTAAAACATTGGCATAAAAATCTTTTGCTTTTCCAACTGTGTTTAAACGATGTCTTTGCCCAGCGTATGGCACTATTATCCCAAATGGGACATCCCATCTGTACTGAATTTGCTGGTTTCTTAGTTCATTCACCAAAAAGCCAAACTGCTTTCTATCTCTTAACATTTTAGGAGGAAGCTCTTTCAGGACCACCAGCTCTTGTCCTTCCACTTTAATCTTATTTCTATAAGACGCTTGCAAAATGTCATTTCTAACTCTCCTTGTTGTAAAATAGATCACCACATCTCTTGGTAGCTGCTTTTGTTTTGCCAGCCAGGAATTGACCCTGTAAATTTTGTCCATTTGAATTGCCACATCTTCTGGCCTTTCTGGAATCAGCTCTGCTAAAGCATTGGAGCAAACATCTTTTAAATTTTCACCACTCTTTTCTTTCAAACCTCTCAGCCTCAGGGCAAATTCCATTGACCTGTACTGTAACATAACCATCTCGTCATCCACTTTCTCTGTCTGTATCATAACCTCTCCCAGTTTAGTTGCAATCTCCAAATTAGCATCATCAATTTCCCGCACTCTCTCCTCAATCTTTAACATGTGAGTAGCCAATCCTGAAACTGCATAAACAATGTCATCTCTTATTTCATCATGTTTTTCCTCCACCACACTTGTAAGTTTCTTTAACTCCTCTGAAAATCCTTTCATCATTTCTGTCTGATTATTCAGGGCACCCATTATAAATTCTTTAAAGTCTTGTGACTGTGTATCAGCCGGAAGTTGTTGTTTTTGAGTCACTACAGGGGAACCTCCTCCCCCTTTAGAAGTTGGTGGCTTTAGTTGTTTAGCAGCCATTTTATTTAAAGAAAAGTTTTCCTTTTACAGCCAGAAAATCTTGTAAACAGTCTTAGAAAGTATATTCCAAAGTTTTTCCAAAATAAACAATCCTCTCTTCAAACTATACTCAAAACCCAGTAGTTTTCTCTTCAGGCAGAGGGCTATTAACAAGCAGTTTCCTTTTAACTTTCACTTTCCCTTCCGCCCATAACAAAGGCTTCCTCCCAGCCTCCAGCTCCAGAGAGCTCCGTTTGCAACAATGTATTCACGGAGTTAAGTTCTGTTTCTCTTAAAAAGCTTGCACTCTTGCTTCCGCTCTGTCTGCCTTGTTGAAAATCATTAAAACTCACTGTTTGCCGGCAGAATTGGACGCAGACGTCTTGCTCTGAAGACAGAGGCACCAGCGATCCGGAGCGATGGGAGGGGTGAACTGAGGAGCTCTCACCCTCCGAGTCCCTGGAATTAATCCAGTGGACTGGATTTCGGGGAGCTCTACCCACCCCCTCCGGCTCTCCTCTCCTTCTTTGCCCGAAGGAGAGTTTTTTCAAACTGCCGGACAGCTGTTTAGCGCTGTCAGGGCGGTTTTAACAGATCGGGTGGCTGGCGGTCTATGGAGACCGTCCTCGACGTCTGCGGAGCCACCGGAAGTCCCAAAAAATGCTTTTAAAAGTAAAAAAAAAGGCTCTGATGATTGCGCGCCACAGCAGTGATCATCAGAGCCCTTTTTTTAACCTTTTAAAACCATTTTTTATAACCTATTCACCCGAAATAGTAAAAAAATGCTTTAAAAAAGAGAAAAAAAGTTGGTAGCGCCCACCCAGTCACATAACCCACCACCACCAAGCCACGCCCACAGAACCGGAAGTAACAAATGTTGCATTTCACCACTGGTCTCGGGGCGGAGTCATGCCCAACTGCATCAACAAAGGCCCAAAGTAGCCGTCCACCATGTTTTGGCTTCCAGGTTGGTGCAGGTGGCTTTCCAGGCCCAAAACGGGGCGCGGGGGATGCTGCATGAGGCCCCCCACCCGTGTCCCATTTTGGGCCTGGAAAGCCTCCTGCACCAGCCTGAAAGCCAAAATAAGGCACAGGGGAGCAGGACGCATGCACAGGGGGGCTGGAGCATAGGTGGGGGGGCACTCACATTGCATTTTTGGGGTTCAGGCATGCACACGTGCATTCGTGCACGGTTTGGGCACTCAGCACCAAAAAGGTTAACCATCAGTGCTCTAGATGAAATGTAGTTTGCATTTTTTTAAAAATTGGCACTAACTGAGACAACTCATTCCTGGAATGACAAGGAAGAAAAACCAAATTGCTCCATTGTTGTAACAAAACCTCATACATTTTAAGACAACTATTATGTGACTTGCAATGGTCCCTTTTCCAAGATAAACATCTATGTGCTTCAATTCCAGAAGAATGGGAAAGGGACCGCTTGGATACCCTGAAATGGAACCTAAATTCTCGAAATGTTTTGAAGGCTGGAAGGAAATGGATTTTTTTATATTACCTAATGGATTACTGTCATATCTAGAATCTATCAGATTCATGTACCAGTGGATATACGTCAGAGGAGAGAGTGAGCCCAGCCAGCTTATGATTAAATGAGATGTTGCAGGCAATTGGGTGAAGTAAACGATAATTCTGTTAACCACAAGTGAATGTGTTGTGCATATACTGCTGCATAGAGACAGGTAACAGTTTGTATTGAAAGAGGGAGCCAGTTGTTTTCTGGAAATACGATAGTTTTCCTGCATCTTTATACTTCTATTATTCTCTATTAAGGTAAAGGTTCCCCTCACATACTGTATATGTGCTAGTCGTACCCGACTCTAGGGGGTGGTGCTCATCTCTGTTTCAAGACCGAAGAGCCAGCGCTGTCTGAAGACATCTCCGTGGTTGTGTGGCCGGCATGACTAAACCTGAAAGGTGCACGGAACGCTGTTACCTTCCCACCAAAGGTGGTCCCTATTTTTCTACTTGCATTTTTTACATGCTTTCAAAGTGCTAGGTTGGCAGAAGCTGGGACAAGTAACAGGAGTTCACCCCTTTACACAGCACTAAGGATTCGAACCACTGAACTGCCGACCTTTTGATTGACAAGCTCAGCGTCTTAGCCACTGAGCCACCGCATCCCTTTTTTTATTCTCTATTACATATTTACAAAAAAAAAAAAAAGAAGAAGAAGAAGAAGAAGTGCAGCATAACAAAGTCTCCAGAGCTTTCTTTGTCCTTCTAACATTACAGCATGCAGGAACTTTGTAACAAATTATGAATCTGTTTAACTATGAAACCATTTTTCTTCCTGGAAAGTTTAACAAGCTTCCCTTGTTACATTTAGGAGCTAAGAATTACTCTTTTGGGATGTAGCCCACTTCTTACTCTGGTGCTCTTGTAATATTAATCCTTCAGTGAATACACACATTTCTACTGTTTAGAAAAATCCAATTATCTAAGCAAAATGATTCAGGAAACTCTGTATCTCTTACTTCCTTTTGCAAACTCCAGACAAGAGCTGATATTCTTGATCTCATCTCTTATGAAATCAGGAGAGGAAAAAATATCTGGTCTCTAAAGTCCGCATGTGCTGCCCTCTTGCTCCAGACAACTATTTTATTTTATTTTTTAATTTAATTTAATTTAATTTAATTATTTTTATTTATTTTATTTTTTATTATTTTTGAATTGTCACCCATCTCGCCTCGAGGCATTGCAGTGTATCTGTTAAGCGGTCAATAGGCTGGGCAGAAGCTCTATGTCCACTCTATGAATGCTTGATATGGATCTGTTGAGATTCTTCTCCCTCAACCTCCCTTTCTGCAAGTTGGAAGGAAGAGTTTCAATCCACCTTTGTTCATGAATAGGAACCCAGGGAACTGCTGCATTTAGAATGCGACCATGTGGACAACAAGCTCAGTGTTCATCTACGATGCCGGCAGATCTTAAAGTCCAAATCCACTCCTAACTGTAGCTGCCAGGGATGAAACCCTATCTGCACACAGAACAGCTGATGATGATCTTCCCTTGTTGCTGGATTTAAGCATGTTTGTTTTGCCTTGTCCTCAAGACTAATATAACTACTCACAGAAGGCAGCATTATACATAACTGCGGTTAAAAAAAAACAAACAGAAATGCTTCATCACATACCGTAATTCCCATTATCCTCTGTGTCAGAGCAACATATCTGAAGGACACCAGATTTAGAAGCTACGGTTAACTAAAGTCTTTAAGGCTCTGGTTTCTCTTTTCAGTCTTCAACTTATCAGCAAAAACAGCTGCTTCATCCTTTCTTAGATCGGAAATGCCTTTTTTTGTTAGCAGCACACAGGCCAATACCCAAAGTGAAATCCAGACTATTGATTTCATTGAGATAAAGGGTACTTAACACTGCAGTACTGCAGTGTAAGAGTCGCTAAATCTGTGAGCCTTACATCTATGAAAAACAGCATAAAATTACCATACTTTTCAGACAATACTGTAAGACACACTTTCCCCCTCCTTCAAAAGAGGGTGAAAATTTGGGTGCATCTTATACACCGAATGTAGCCCCGCCCACCTGCCGGCCCACACTCTTTGGCCGTTTTCGGCCACCACACGCTGTTTTAGACCTGTTTCAGCCTGCAGGGATTGCCACAGCACATTGTTGCCTCCGTGCCTCGCATCCATGCCTCACGTTTTTGGCTTCTGCGCATTGCGTTTTCAGCCTGAGAAAACTCCGTTTTAGCCCCATTCCAGGCTGCGGGGATCACCACAGCACATCGCCACCAATCGCCGCCTCCGCACATCACATTTTCAGCCTCTGCGTGTCGCATTTTTGGCCTCTGCTTGCCCTGTTTTTGGCCTCTGCACATCGCATTTTCAGGCGGTTCCAGGTGGTGGGGATTGGGGCTTTCAGGTGTTTCCAGGCTGTGGGGATTGGTGCCGGCGGCAATCCCCACCGCCTGGAACCACCTGAAAACGTGATGCACAGAGGCCATAAAACGGGGCATGTGGAGGCCGAAAAGGCGACACACAGAGGTGGCAATTGGCAGTGATGTGCTGTGGCAATCCCCGCAGCCTGGAATGGGGCTAAAACAGAGCATTCGGCAGCCAAAAACATGAGGCACAGAGGCGGAGATGGTCTGTGGCAATCCCTGCAGCCTGGAATAGCTTATTTGGGGTATTCTGGGAGGCTGGTCCACCCACCACCAATCAGCTGCTCATACTTAATCAGACTGCAATAATGTGCTGAAGCTGACCAGGCTGTTTACTAT
Organism: Pituophis catenifer annectens; assembly: GCF_029215685.1. Classification (NCBI taxonomy): domain Eukaryota; kingdom Metazoa; phylum Chordata; class Lepidosauria; order Squamata; family Colubridae; genus Pituophis; species Pituophis catenifer. Next base: position 72,945,314 of record NW_027256883.1, read on the forward strand.
TTGCTGCAAGGATGATAGCCAGATGAATACTGATGGATGCTATCAGGCAGAGGCAGAATTTTTTTCTTGTTTTCCTCCCCAAAAACTAATATGGTATACTCCGAAAAATATGGCATACTGAATGTCAGTTTTAGATGGTTTTCATAGACTTCCCCAGCTAGAAATCAGCTTGGTAGCACCTGCATGAGTACTTATGCCTCATAATAAAATGTGTTTTTCTTAGAAGATGCTACCAGACTCTTTCTGATTTTCGATTATCATAGACTAACCCAAATTCCCTTCTACAAAGTCTACAATGAGATTCTCCAGTTAGGTGTCTTGCCAAGGCTATAATGAATGACCGTTGGATTATAACTCCCAACTAACCGCATTGAAGGTAGATGTAGTCCCATCTGGAGGCCATGAGGCCCTGGATAGAATTGCAATCTGATGTGTGCCTATTCAGAATGAAATCCCACTAAGTTCAATAGGACATATGGCCACATAAATGGATATCAGTCTGAAATGCAGTCTAAATGATAAAGAGTGTTTGCCAAAATGTCGAACTCTTATGTGCATAAGCAAAACATCACAACCCCCCTACAGAAGGAACAAAGTTTGCATTGCAACATGCGTGCTTTATCATTTCCCCCTCCCTTCTTCCCCCCCAAAGGATGTCCATGGTGGTTGTATTGCTGAACGCTGAAATTTCAAAGTCTTTTGTGACCTGCCAGCAAGGAAACTGATAGCACTGGGGTCTTAACGCCTTCTTATATTTGAACACTATAGCCATATGCTCAAATGGCATAGAAAAAGGTGTAAAATAAATGTTGTTCTGGGCATCGATTTCAAGCAATTCTCTGCTCCTTTTCTTCAAAATTCAGGGGGGAGAAATAAATAACAAAGGGAGACGTTCACTTGTTTTCATATTTTTGCTTTTTAAGCCATGAGACGGCATTGTCAGAACCGAAAATGTTACAGGATGACAAGACAGAGGGATCCTTTCCCCCCCCCTTCATTGCAGCCTGTTTCCAAGGCTAAACCGGTTGCCTAGGAAACCGCAGTAGGTGGAATCTGATTCAATGTGTGGCCAGACTGAGAGCGTCAGGGATCTGTGGCCAGCGTTTCAATGAAGGAGAGAGACGGTATCTGAGGAATTAAGGAAGGCATAAAATTGAAGAGAAGCAAAAAAATTTAAAATGCAAATTCTAGGCAATTCCTTTCCTAGCGCGGAATGTGAAGTTGTGCATAAAAATAACTGCATACGTTTGAAATGTAGCAGAGACTGGGATCAGGCAAGATGCCTTGCCGAGAACAATAGAACCCTGCTATTATTCAGTATAATGGCTCCTCTAACTACTGTTAACTATGAAATGTGTTCAGTTTCTAACACTCCCATCCTAGAGATGGGGGAGGGGAAGTCTGCTTTTCTTTTTTTAGGGCACAAGACACGTACAGTCAGAAAAACTAGCACTTTCTTTCAGAAAGAATCACCACTATTATTTGGAGACATCTTCTTTGTTCAGAGGGCCTATTATCTTCTTAATGTCTTCTAGTAAAATTCATGGAAGCAACCCACTTCCATTTTTATGTGTGATGTGAAACTGATACGGTATTTGTGTGTCAGGTTTTGGGATAGATGGATATATATTACACACATAACCAAGGAATTAATTATTCAGTTATAGCCTTGGCCATCGTCCAGTGGATGAACAGAGCATCAAATCATTCATATTCGTGCTGGTTTGAGTACCTGTTTTTGACATGCTGTAGTTCTTTCTGACTGCTGCATCACTCGGTTTAATAGCATGGATCGTGTTACTCTTCTGGGATCTGAGGATGTTAATAAAACATTGTGACTCTCTTGGCTCCTTGTCTATCTTAATTTATTCATGCTAGTTTGATGGAGCAGTAATGTCAGCCTTGAAGCAGACCAATCCAACTCACAAAGCAGCTCTTCTTGGATCCAAATTTCTATTCATCAAATAGTGGCCTTAACAGATTGGAGTGAGGGGAAATCTGCTTGAATGCAGTAGTCCAGGGGTGTCAAACTCAAGGCCCACGGACTGGATTTGGCCCACAGGGCCAGCCTGGAAATAGCAAAAGACTGGCTCACGGTGCCTCCGCATGCAGCCCCCCGAGCCCCGTTTTGGCCGGCAGGGTGCTTCAAGAAGCATCCATTCTGTCCCACCCACCTCCCAACTGGCCAGCCCGCGGAGAACTACAGTGCTGATCTGGCCTTCGAAGAAATCCAGTTTGACACCCCCTGTGGTAGTCTCTCTACAATTGCAGATTTATTGGAGGACACCAACTACAGGTAGTCCTCAACTTATGACAATTGAGCCCAAAATTTATGGTGCTAAGCAAGACATTTGTGAAGTAAGCTTTGCCCCTTATTTGTTGTTAAGTGAATCACTTAAGTTAGTCACACACGGTTGTTAAGTGAATCTGGCTTCCCCGTTGACTTTTGCTTGTCAGAAAGTTGCAAAAGGTGAATACATGATCCCAGGGACACTGCAATGTGAGTCAGTTGCCAACTGTCTGAATTTTGATCACGTGACTATGGGGATACTGCAACAGTCTTGTGAAAAAATGGTTATAAGTCACTTTTTTCAGTGAAGTTGTAACTTTGAACAGTCGCTAAGTGAGCTATTGTATGTTGAGGACTGACTGTTCATCTGTAGGTGTGTTGGAAATAAAGTCAGCCAGATTTCCCAGTTTACTTTAATGGAGGATCTTTGTCCCTTAAAACTTATGGCATTTTTACCCAAGACCAAGGTAGGAAAGGTTTCTTTCGGTCAACTTTCATTCCAGTAATGTTATACTGGATTGTAGCTAATATCTGATTAGATTCTCAGTAAGACTATGCTGTAACTCCTTCATATATTATAGTTAGAGGAAGGATGCCAGGAAAAAGGCATGGGGGTCACAATCAAGTAGCAAAATTGTCTCAAGTAAGTTTCCCCTCAGACCTGAATATAGTAATCAATTTTTGGCAAACTGAGCTGGCTAAAAAAAAAAAAAAACCAAGGCTTTTAAAGAGGATTAATCAAGTGTTGGAAGGAGAATAGAGGATTCCAGGAAAATGCTATTGTGAGATCTAGAGATTTGTTGCCCAATAAAAATGGATTTGAAACATAATCACCTACAGGTGGCTCTCAACATATGGTTGTAATGCAATCTACCCATTTAAGTCATAAGATGTGACAGCTGTAAAACAGGTCAATCACATGACCAAACTGATTTTTAATGACCTTTTTTGCAGCTTTCACAAAACAAATGCAGTTGTTGTAAAGCAAACCTATGGAAACCATTTCTGGACTTTGTGCTTGAGATAGAAAAACATGAAACTTTGATTTTGGGTTTTACTGATTTAGATAGATCTCTTGTTATAGAAATGGCTAGTTTATATTATTGTGTAAAAGTAATAAGTTGAGGTTTGATGTTTCCATCTTATTCTACTGCGCCAAAGGGAGTCTGAAGTTAATGCCTTTTCTTTTTTCCCCCTTCTTTTCCCTCCTCTATTTTTCCCATTATTTGCTTTTGTATTTTTGTATTTCATGTTATAAACCAATAAAAAGGGTAAACCGTGCATTTGTTGAAAATCTGAGGTTTCAGTTTTGTGCAAAACCATCATAAAATGTGGTAACATGACTGCAGTACGCTGCAAATGGGCATCAACGCAGTCGTGTTGCCAAGTCCCCAAAGTTCGGTCCCATGACTATGGAAGAGGCCCAGCTGTTGTAACTTTGGAAATGGGTTGTAAGTAGCCCCAAGGTGGATTCATCATAAGTTCCAATGGTCACCAAGCAACCAGTCATAAATCAAGGAATACCTGTAGCTCGCAGCGTGAAGAATTGAGAATTCAAAATTTTTAATTAAAGGTGTAAGGATTGATGACCAAACTGTTAAATAAGATCTGGAAAATGAACTAAATAATAAAACTCAATTTCATTTGCAAAATTAGTTCTGCTGTCTTTCCTGGGACTAATATCTAAGAAAATGAGCACAGGACTACAGGTTTATATACCTATTTTAATGCCAATGTTAAGATTTAGTGTTGTCTGAATGGGTACATTTTCAGCTGTAAGGGCCCAATCAGCTACCAGATCATGGACCAGTCATGTTATAGATCAGAGGTGTCAAACTCACAACTCGCAGGCCGCATGCATCACGTGCTGGCTACATCCACCCCCGTTTTAGCAAAGGGAAAAAAAGTTGCAATACATCACATGACAACACAGATTTGACACCACAGTTATAGATGCACATAATTTTCTAAAATATTTTTAGATGCCCCAGGACATTTATTCCCAGATAATCTTGATTTACCTGCAACACTCATATATCTCATTCTCCTTCCTAGCATTTTTCCTCCAAGTGCAGGGTTTGCTTTTTTCAGATCAATCAAATGTTGATCCATTGGTTGCAACAGGAAACGACCAACTGGTTTGTATCCTGAGACAACCCCCCCTCCTTCTTTAGGCTGAGAGTGAGTGACTGGCCCAAAGTCATCCAGTTGGCTTTCATGCCTAAGTCAGGACTAGAACACAAGGTTTCCTGGTTCTAGCCTAATGCCTTAACCACTAGAACAAACTGACTCTCTTGCTATATTCATAAATACTTCAATTTACTAAGTCTATTTTCCACATCGGTATAGAATATACATAGCAGTATATGTGATTAAACAACACACTCCAATGAACGTGTTTCTTTGCAGCGCACTTTCCTGAGTTTCACACATTGTACCAGACTATAATGTAATTTGTTTCCTTTTAGCTAAATTATGATAAGTGAGTGCAAGCCAATTTGGTCTAGGGATTAAGGCATCAGAAAACCAGGAGACTGTGAGTTCTAGGCATGGCTTGGGCATGAAGCCAGCTGGGTGACCTTGGGCCAGTCATCTCTCTCAGTCCAAGGAAGGAGGCAAAGGCAAACCACTTCTGGAATCTTGCCAAGAAAACTGCAGGGACTTGCCCATGCTGGTGTCAGGAGTCAAGGCTGATATGAAGCCCCCACCCCACTTTTTAAAAAATAAATGAGGTTAATTTGGTGCGGTGATTAAGGTACCAGGTTAAAAACGGAGAGACTTCTAGTCCTGCCAGTTTGTGACCTTGGGCCAGTCACTCATTCTCACTCCTAGAAAGCCTGCATTGGCAATCCACTTCTGAAACCTCGCCAAAAAAACTGCGGGAATTTGTTGCCAGGAAAACTGCAAGCAGTTGCCAGGAATCAAGACTGACTCAAAGACATTTTTTAAAAAAAGTGTGAACTCAGCATTGTGACTTCCTAACAATACAGCTTGTTGTTATGCATGAAATTAGTGTTATGTGTGAACAGGCTACAGTTAAAATGTGGATTAATATTGTGTGAATTTAGCAGGTTTCAAAACAAGTAGGAAATACATTGAAAGTGAATAATATACATGGTATCTATATTTATATTCACACATAGATATATAGAGAGATGTGTGTGCTTGTTCTTTGGAGAAAAGTTTTTTCAAAAGAAGACAGACATAATGCACACAATCTTATCCCACATTTTTCCCAGTGCTGAAATGAAAAAAAAAAAAAGAATATTCAGTTTCTAAATTCCCACACCCAAAATAACATCCCATGTCATGTGATTATGAATCTACAGATCCTGTGATTGTCAAGGTAAAATAATAATCTCCAATTGTTAATGCTATCATTTTAAAGTTGTACATAGGGGTCATATTCCTTGCAGGATTGCTCATCCTCAGAGGTTTGTGACTATCTTACCAGATCTGAAAGAGGGTGGGCATGTCCCAGGTTACTTTGGTGAAGTCGTGTCTCTTTATGGGAGTCTCAAAAGCAGCCCCCCCCTTTTAATCATGGTGCTTTGTGAAAAAGTTTCCTCCCCCAAGAATAGAATAGAATAGAATAGAATAGAATAGAATAGAATAGAATAGAATAGAATAGAATAGAATAGAATAGAATAGAATAGAATAGAATAGAATTTTTTATTGGCCAAGTGTGATTAGACATACAAGGAATTTGTCTTTGGTGCATATGCTCTCAGTGTACATAAAAGAAAAGATACGTTCATCAAGAATCATAAGGTACAACACTTATGAGTGTCATAGGGTACAAATAAGCAACCAGGAAACAGTATCAATATAAATCATAAGGATACAAACAAAAAAGCTACAGTCATACAGTCATAAATGGAAGGAGATGGGTGATGGGAACGATGGGAAGATATGGCTGGCCCTAACTGCTTCCCTACAGAAAGGCAGTGAAGATCAGGAGCCAGGATGCTAATGGAGCAGGCATGGTTGTGTTTGCTCTACAGGAGTGACTTTTTTTTTCTACTGTAATAAATATTGACAATTCTATTTGGGTGGCTTTATCTATTTGCTTAATAGATGAACAATACATCATTTTTTGTGCACAAAATTAAACAGTATAATGCATACATTATGCAGTATATAATGAATCCAGATGCCTATTATATATTTTTTAAAAAAATCTGGAGGTATAGATTCTGCATTAAGGCTTGCACCAATGCAAATGTGAAAGCCTCAGCTATGAGATCCCCTTGACTCACTTCCTGAGCAGCGTTCCAGTAATAATACAAAAAGGCTACTCCGTGGCTTAGGATCACTCGGTTGACAGGAGGTGTGAGCTATGTTTCCTTCCAAGTTACATCTACTAACAGTAGGAATTGGCAGAAACAACCAGCAGCACAGAAAACTCCACCCCACCCCCAGCGCTATTCCGTTTCTCATCACAGCTGTTGGATCTGTTGAAGGACAACCGACTGTTTCCCCCCACCCCAAAACGTGGGAAGCTGACGGAGATATTCAGCCCAGATTCTCACCCACCCACCACCCCTCTACAAAGAAGCGGATCTAGGAAAAGCGATGCAGTGGGCACCCTGCTTTTGTGCAATTTGACCAAAGAGTTGCCTAAACCAACTGCATTTAAAAAAAAATAATAATAGGAAGGATAATAATACTCTTCAGTCTGAAACATTCTGGAAACCGGAGAGTTAATACTTCGCTTAGCACCGACTGGAGTGCTTTAATGCTATGACACGGTTTCCGTTCTTTACAAAATCCCAGTCCGCGTGAGAAAAGCCTCTTCGTAGCCTTTCTCTCCTCCTTTTCCACTCGTCTGTCTCCCCCTCCCTCAGCTATTATCTCCCTACACTTCGGATCGCATCACCGTCAAATCTTCCTCTCCCGGCTCGCCAGTTGCCCGATTACTATGACTAATACAATACTGCGACCTTGACGAGACCCGCCGTGCAAAAATACAAGATCGATCCGTTTGAAAAACTCGAAAAAGCTGCCCCGGCTGGCTTTTCAATACCGAGAGAACCGGTGCTGCAATTCGGGGCGTGGCGGGCGGGAGAGAAGACATGGGGGGGAAACATTAACGAAGGCTACCAGTTGTCTACAAAGCTGGGAACCAGAGTTGGGTTGTTGTTTTTTTTCCCTCTCTCACAAGCGCCGCTTAAGGCTGGGCTCCTGGAGGAAGCGAAGAAGCGGAGGGCTCGATCCGCAAACAGATGGTGTAGTAGGTTCTCGAAAGGGCGCGGGGCTTGTGTGTGTGTGTGTGTGTGTGTGTGTGCGGGAAGAGAGCACGTGGGAAACAGGAGACGCTGCAACGATGGACACGCCCCTGCTCTCGACCACTTTTTGCAGCGTTGCTGCTGCTACTGCAAAGGGGGCGGGCGAGCCTCCTCAGGAACAAAAGAGTTGGGGGGACGGGAGTCGGAGGGCGCGGTGTAAAGCGCTCTCTGATGGATGCTCGGAGCCCGAAAAGCCCAGACGTTGCAGTTTATTTTTTTCGCCTCCCCCCCCTCCTCCCTACCGCCTTACTTAGCACCCTCTCTCTTTTTTTCCCCTCCCCCTGAGGAGAAGAAACTAAGAACAAAGCGCTGCTTCAGCCTTAAAAAAAAGTTGAGAGCGCTCCCCACCCACCCTGGCTCCTCCTGCCGGCTAAACCCTAAAAAAGACCGCTGGGGGGAGGATTTTGGGGGGGGGCGGTGTTGAAGGGCAGCAGGAGGCTCGAACCAAAGCCAGAGATTCCTTTCGGTCCCTTCTCTGATCCGAGCCGCATTTTCTCTGCCGGGGGTGGGGGTGAGATGAGGGGTGGGGTTCAACTCGGCAGAGGAGGGCAATACGCATGGAGGAATTATGTTCTCCCCCCCCCGGGGTGGGGCACTGTGATGATCGCCCCCACCCGCGAGCTTAAAATGGATCTGGTGGTTGCTTTGAGGAATCGAACACCCTTTCCGCCTCTCTTGCTGTCGAGAAAAGCCCTCGAAAGCAAGTTCGATACCGCTTTTCCCCTTATTTCTGCACTACGCTTTACTATTATATTACTACGACTAGAACAATATTGGAGGGTTTTGTTGTTGTTTTTTTGCTGTCGAACTCTCTCGGTTGCGGAATAGAAGAAGGGAGTCAATTTGACGGATCGCCAACCACCACCCCCACCTCCCCCGTCGATTAAAAAAAAAAAAAAGACTGCAAGCAACCTGCCTCTTCCCGTGGTGGTAGCATAGACGACTCCCAGCCTTTTTTTTTTTTTTTTTTTGCCGCGGTCGCCCCCTGCGCGCCTCTCCAGAGCCGCATTACATCACCCGAGGAGAGGCGGGGCTTGGGTGGAAACGGGCGGGGCTTGGGCTGCAGAAGGGCGGCGAGCCGAGCTCCCGGTATAAAAGGAGGCTCGCGGAACGAGCCCTTTCCCTGTCGCAGGTTGCCGGCACGAGAGCAGGTGGGGTTGAGGCAGGAGGCTGAAGCAGCGGCCACTGAGGGGGTGGGTGTGAGCCCAGAAGAAAGCCGTCGCCATGCGTGAGATCGTCCACATCCAAGCCGGCCAGTGCGGGAACCAGATCGGAGCCAAGGTACCCTGGGCGAAGAGAGGAGAGGGGACGAAGGCTTCGCGGCGGGGTGGGAGTCAAAAGTGTCCCCGGGTGTCTCTGCATCTGGGGGCGGGGCAGCCGTTTCCTTCCACCTGCAGCAGATGGTGGGGTAACCCCAATACTGTGCTCTCCAAATCCACATTTCTCTCTTTCTGAAGAAAGATAGATAGATAGATAGATAGATAGATAGATAGATAGATAGATAGATAGATAGATAGATAGATAGATAGATAGATCGATCGCCAATCGGTTGCACCTTTTTTTCCTTTGTTCCGCTTCAGTGGAAGGGAGGGGAGAGCGCTTGTTCGGCGTTCATAGTAAGGTTCATCGCTGTGGCACAAAGAAAAGGTAGCCGGCGGGCGAGCTTTACCCGGGGAGGGGGAAAAAAGGCGTGTCTCCCCCCCCCCGTTGCTTTTTAATGCGCGATCGGGGAAAAAAAAGAGATGTCAGGTTCGGGCGACTTGGTGAGAAAACAGGGATTCTGTTGAGCCAAGTAGAGAGACCTTGGCCACACCCTTACTTACTCCCTTTCCATTCAGACGTACCCTCTGTTATATATTAGTGCGGAGATAGACTGCGTAACGGGGGAGCTCCCGTGACTTGTCCCAGCTTCTGCCAACCTAGCCGTTCGAAAGCACGTAAAAAATGCAAGTAGAGAAAAATAGGGACGATCTTTGGTGGGAAGGTAACAGCGTTCTGTGCGCCTTTGGCGTTTAGTCATGCCGGCTACATGACCACGGAGATGTCTTCAAACAGCGCTGGCTCTTAAGCTTTGAAACAGAGATGAACACCGCCCCCTAGAGTCGGGAACGACTAGCACATATGTGCGAGGGGAACTTTCACCTAGAAAACTAGAGGACTCACTACATATAATTTAATTGGAACAGAATTCTGGAATTTCAGTTCCAGCAAAAGGCACAAGGTATAGAATTAATAGTCCCCTGCAATTCTAACATGTTAATTTTTCACGAGGCTGGTGAGACTATATTGAATGTGAAATGCAGCTAACAATTGGAGGCTGCGGGTAGAAAAGAATCTTAACTCTTCGCTGCCATCTAGGCAGATCTGGTTGGTGGCACCCATTGTTGGTGCTTTTGACACCACCACACAGAAGCAGACTGGCTAGTCTCCTGGGAAAATTGGGACCCAAACCGTTAGCTGCTCTGAAGGTTGGAAATAAGATCGATCCAGCGCTGGGTGGTTTTAAGCCTTCTGCAACCCCACCCCTCTAAGGCAGTCAGAAAATGTTCAGCACGCATTCCGTAGATCTTAAAAATACTAAGGACCACTGGTTCCTTTTTTTAAGGGACCTCAATCAGATGAAGTCAAATGTGAACATTTATTTTATATCTCGGGAAAGAAAACTGGGTTTTTTGCTTTGTTTTGTAGGTAGGTGTGTGAATCTCACGATCCTACATCTTCAGTTATTCTAATGTGGAGCACCGAGTCTGGACAAAACATTTTCTTCATTTTTTTTCTAGAGACAGCTGTTAATAAAAACTCTTTGATGTAAAATTGTACAGTGTTGTTTCGTAAAGAACATTGAACATAAAGGGGAAAAAACAGGACTATTTTTAACTAGAACGTATCTGAAAATAATAAAGAGCAGGAACAGCTGCTGTTTTTCATTTATGGTCCCCAACCCTCCTTCTGGGCAAGAATACAGAAGAAGGGTTCTTTTTTTAGAATTAATGGCAAGTCAGTGACAGATAGAACCTCTTTCTGCCTTCAGCTGCAACTGTGTCATCTCTTCGTACTTTAAAATCACCTTCCTTTTGACAGAGCTGCCTTGATTTCTGCTAGGGTAGCAACAGCAGCTCTGACAGCAGAATTAGACAGGGTGTTGCCTCCAAGAAGCACGTGCTGCTGCAGCTTCCTGGCATTTTGAACACAGTTGCTAACAGCTCTCAAAAATCCCATTCCAGTTCTGGGAAGTCATCAGCGATGAGCATGGCATTGACCCCACTGGCAGCTACCATGGAGACAGCGACCTGCAGCTGGAGAGGATCAATGTCTACTACAATGAAGCAACTGGTAACTGGGGTAGGGGGTGGGGAAGAGAAAATCTGTGATACGTTTGTGCCCTGAATTTTACATTAGAAGAAAGAAGGCAGCCACCGAGAGCAAAGTGTGACAAATCGTTGATAAAGCAGTCTGGTTAAATCCCTCGCAAAGAATGAATGCCTACTTGAAATTTCATCCTTGTTTCTTTAGCTCAGGCATGTCTGGCTGTGGACCGCATGCAGCCCTCGACAGCTAATAATGTGGCCCACAAGATAGTAAACCCTATTACAGGTAGTCCTCGAGTTAGGACCACAATTGAGCCCCAAAATTTATGTTGCTATCTGAAACATTTATTAGGTGGGTTTGCCCAATTTTATGACTTTTCACAATTGTTAAGCAAATCAATGCATTTGTTAAATTAGTAACACGATTGTTAAAGTGAATTGGGATTTCCCCATTGACTGCTTGTCAGAAGGTCACAAAAGCAGATCGCATGACCCTAGGACACTACAACCGTCATAAATGTGAACAGGTTGCCAAGCATCTGAATTCTGATCACATGACCATGGGGATGCTGCAATGGTCATCAGTATGAAAAACAGTCATAAGTCATTTTTTAAGTGCCGCTGTAATTTTGAACGGTCATTAAATGAACTGTTGTAAGTTGAGGACTACCTGCATGTGATTTATATACATTACTACATTGTATATTTTATATGTGGCCCAAGACAATTCCTCAAAGTGACCCAGGCTAGCCAAAAGATTGGCCATCCGTGCATCAGGCTGTCTCCTTTAAATGTACACCTCCCCTTCTATCTGTCTGTATCATAGCTGTGTGTTTCTTCACCAAATAGCAATGAATTGCCAAGAGCATGGAAGCAGCTTTGTGTTTCTTTTTTCTTTTAATTGGTTGGATCAGTAATACTGGGTATTTTGTCTTTTCCACACAGGTAACAAGTATGTTCCCCGTGCAATCCTCGTTGACTTGGAGCCTGGCACAATGGACTCGGTCAGATCTGGACCTTTTGGCCAGATCTTTAGGCCTGATAATTTTGTCTTTGGTGTGTAGCTGATCTACATGGCTTCTCTTTAAAAATACTCAATTGTGTTTGAAAAGCAAATTGGCCATTCTCAATGGAAACTGTCAGTGGAAAATAATGGGATGGTGTTGTTTTTTGGCACAAGAGCAGGGGTGGGCACCAAGTGGTCTTCCATACATTTTTAAATAATGACTTCCAACACTCTTCAGCAGCATGGCCAGTGCTGAGGGAAGCCAATTGCTGTAATTTCCATGAATTGTGAAAACCTAGACTTGTTTTAAGTCATTTGAATTCAACATCTATAAAGAGCATATGTGAAGGACAGACTACTGATTCTTTTAAATCAACTTCATCTGCATGGGACAAAAACTTTTTCAGTCTTTATTGAAAGTAGACCCAAAAAAGAGTCAAGCATCTCTAGGCAAGGGAAATTTGTGGCTAAATAAGTCTTGGAGCCTTGGAGAAATTAGTTCCCTAGAATAGGTTACAGCTCAAAAATCAGTAGCAGTATCTACCCTATTTATAATAAATGGTGTCTGGGTTCAGATGAATAAATTACAGGGGCAGGATATATGTGATATGTTAGGTTGAGAATAAAAGCTTCATTTTGGCTTTAGTATTATGTGTGAAACACTGATTATATTTAAATGCAGCCTTGGCGTGCTCAGATATAAAGGAAAGAAAATGATTTGGTATGTCCAAGGACATTGGCATCGGATCTGTGGGTAGCTCGTTAAAACAGCTGCATCTTCTCTGATCATAAGGCTATAAAAGCAGTCCTCACTTAGCAACAATTGAGACCAGCAAGTTGGTAGATAAGCAAAGTGGTTAGTGAGTGAAAAATCACAATTTCATGATTGAACTTCAGCTGCAAAGGCTGTATATGCGAGGATTGGTCACAAACTTTTTCATCATTGTCATAACTGAACAGTTGCTGTCTGAGGCAGTCACTAAAGGAGGACAACCTGCAAAATATTTATAGTAATGCATCTCCTGTGTGTGTTTTGGTGGCATAGTAATTTAAAGAGCTGTTTTTAGAATTTGACCAAAATACAACTGAAGCATACAAATAGTTTCTACATATGCATGGTGCAAGGTAATATTTGCGAAATAATTATTAACTATTTTCTTCTGGGTATTTTTTTTCTTTTAGGCCAGAGTGGTGCTGGGAACAACTGGGCCAAGGGCCACTACACAGAGGGAGCTGAGCTAGTGGATTCGGTGCTGGATGTAGTAAGGAAGGAGTCTGAAAGCTGCGATTGCTTACAGGGCTTCCAACTCACCCACTCGTTGGGTGGGGGCACTGGATCTGGCATGGGAACACTTCTCATCAGCAAGATTAGGGAGGAGTATCCCGATAGGATCATGAACACCTTCAGTGTAATGCCATCTCCAAAAGTGTCAGACACGGTGGTTGAGCCATACAATGCCACCCTCTCTGTCCACCAGCTGGTAGAGAACACGGATGAAACCTACTGTATTGACAATGAGGCTCTGTATGACATCTGCTTCCGCACACTGAAACTCACAACTCCAACCTATGGCGATCTCAACCACTTGGTGTCTGCCACCATGAGCGGAGTGACTACCTGCCTCCGGTTCCCCGGCCAACTGAACGCAGATCTTCGCAAGCTGGCGGTCAACATGGTGCCTTTCCCTCGTCTGCACTTCTTCATGCCGGGCTTTGCTCCCTTGACAAGTCGTGGCAGCCAGCAATATCGTGCCCTGACGGTCCCGGAGCTGACTCAGCAGATGTTTGATTCCAAAAACATGATGGCGGCCTGTGACCCCCGCCACGGCCGATACCTGACGGTGGCAGCCATCTTCCGGGGCAGAATGTCCATGAAGGAGGTGGATGAGCAGATGCTGAATGTCCAGAACAAGAACAGCAGCTACTTTGTGGAGTGGATCCCCAACAACGTGAAGACGGCCGTGTGTGACATTCCTCCCCGAGGCCTGAAGATGTCTGCCACCTTCATCGGCAACAGCACCGCAATCCAGGAGCTCTTCAAGAGGATCTCTGAGCAGTTCACAGCCATGTTCCGGCGGAAGGCTTTCTTGCACTGGTACACTGGTGAAGGCATGGATGAGATGGAGTTCACGGAAGCTGAGAGCAACATGAATGACCTGGTCTCCGAGTACCAGCAGTATCAAGATGCTACTGCAGATGAGCAAGGAGAGTTTGAGGAGGAAGGAGAGGAGGATGAAGCTTAGAGGTTGAGTAGGGTTAGTCCATAGGCAAGTGTCCAAGGTGAGAGCTGTTCAGCTGTACCAGTGCATGCTTTTCCAGTTATTCTTGGTGCTTTTCACTGTTGCTCTGTCAGCAGTTTTTGTAACTTCACTCTTTATGTAACAGTAGTTGCAAAAGATTTCTGGGGAAAAAAGTCTTCTGTTTCAATGTCTGATCAAACATAAAAAGTATTTGTGTTTCTCACTGGTGTCTGGATTCTTTTCTTACAAAATGTCATAAGGCATTTTTAGCTAATTGAAGGAGTATGGCAAACTGATACTAATTTCCTTTTGCCTTTATAGTGTGGACTGTCAGTAAAAAATATGAATATTGTTCCTTAGTGATTTTGTAGTTTATATTTCTCCCTGTTAATAACAATGGCTCTTAAGGAATTTTGTCCAAGCAGTTATTCATTCTTTCACTATAATGCATATTCATCACTGGGGTATAGTCTTTTAGCACAATTTTAGGGAAATAAATTCATGGGCTTTGGTTATAGATGTTTGATTTTTGATGCTTTTCCTGCTGCCTGAAAATTCCAGCCCCTTCCCCTTTTTTCTGCATTTTGGGGTCTTGGTGAGAGTTAAGCAAAATAGAATAGAATTCTTTATTGGCCAAGTGTGATTGGACACACAAGGAATTTGTCTTGGTGCGCTTTCAGTGTACATAAAAGTACATAAAAGAAAAGATACATTCGTCAAGAATAATAAGGTACATTTAATGATAGTCATGGGGAACAAACAAGCAATCAAATCATATTAGGAAACAGTCAATATAAATCATAAGGATACCAGCAACAAGATTACAGTCATACAGTTGTAAGTGGGAGGAGATGGGTGATAGGAATTTTATTTATTTTATTTATTTTTATTAAATTTATATACCGCCCTACTCCCGAAGGACTCAGGGCGTTGAACAGCCACAGAATAAAACACATAAATACAAAAATTTAAAATAAAATAAAAATGAATTAAATAATTTGGCTGAAGAAATTTAAAATACCCCATAATTTAAAAACAAATTAAAATTTACATTTAAAAAGGGGAGAAGATTTAGGCCAGGCCAGCTTGATGAAATAAAAAAGTCTTAAGTGCGCAACCGAAGGTGCACAGATCCGGGATCCTCCGTATCTCCGTGGGGAGCTCATTCCAGATCATAGATGCCCCCTCATCATTCCCCACAGGAATGATGAGAAGATTTATTTGAGAAGAATTATTTGTTTAGCAGAGTGATAGCGTTGGGGGGAAAAAACTCTACTTGTATCTAGTTGTTCTGGTATGCAGTGCTCTACAGCATCGTTTTGAGGGTAAAAGTTGAAACAATTTATGTCCAGGATGCGAATGAATTTTTGCAGCCTTAAACTGCAAAAAGATAATTGGAGAGGTGTTCATGACATGCTATGCACATCCTGGAATGGCATAGTTGGCTATCCTTTTAAAGCAAAAAAACCAAAAGACACAAATAGGAGGTATAATTTTTAAAATGAAGATATTTGTGATGGCATGGTCGAAAACTGCATCTAACAAATTTCCTCGCTGTTTTCCCTCTAAAGTGAAATCTGTCTTATGGGTAATAATTATTTTTAACTTGTCCCAGTGCACAGCAGTATAATTACAGCAAAACCATTCACGCATAAATGACTTGAAGCAACTGGTATGTTTTTCCTAGTCCTTCCATGTTCATTTCATGAGCATTCAAACTCCATCTTAAAAACCACAAAGTTAACTCTGCTTTCAATGTGAAGAGCCAAGACCTCAGCCTGAAGCCAACTGATGTTGAGAAAAGGGTGGATGTTGATTCAAATCCAGAAAACAAGACTGAGCTTGCTTCTCAACTTCACAGGGAGAAGGAATAATTAAGGTATGGTGTGGACCTTCCATGAAATCACTGTAAATATTTTGAAATCATGGTGTGAAAGAAGATGTTTTGTGAATAAAAAGTATGACAGCTAGTGTATGGTGATGATACAGGAAACTAAACTTCTTTTAAGTATAATTTTCTCAGCCCTTCTTTCTTTCCTACTTTGAAAGAAAATGGAGACAAAAGCCATCTTGAGTTTTTGCAGGACAGCAATAACTCCATTTAATTAGGAATATTTCTCCTCCATAGCATTTGTTCTTAATTTGTTGTAGGACCAGGGGTACTATTCACCAGGTTCTGACAGGTCCTGGAGAACCGGTAGCGGAAATTTTGAGTAGTTCGGAGAACCAGAAATGCAACCTCTGACTGGCCTCAGAGTGGGGTGGGAATGGAGATTTTGCAGTATTCTTCTCCCAGGAGTGGGGAGGGAATGGGGATTTTGCAGGATCCTTCCCCTGCCACACCCACCAAGCCACACCCACAGAACCAGTAGTAAAAAAATTTGAATTCCACCGCTGTGTAGAACTTATTAGTAGTTCATTTGATTATCTTTTCCCAGTGCCTCATTATAGAAAATAAGATCCGCTAAGACTGAAGAAATTCAGTTTATTCCAAATTGTAATTTTAATGTCGTTAAGGTAGAAAGAATACAGTTGTTTTCAGTAACAGTATTAAGACTCGTTGAATATATTCCTTTGAGGAAAAGTTATTGTAAATGTAACTTAAAACTTCAAATTCCTTGGAAATATTAGGAATCTAATAATGGAGTATTTTTTTGACCTTGTGTAGTTACAACAGCTTTTAAATATAGGGACAAAGACATATTGAGGCAAATTGTGAGATTAAGAAAATGTTTTGCAGCTGACATGAATGTTCATGGGGATACTTCAGATGTCCTCATACCATATTTGCATTTGGGTCCAACTTAGTAATCGGAATTGACATCTGTCCCTGAAGCACAGAATGGGTTATGCAGATCCATCCCTGCCCTCTCAATGTCCACATATTTGGAAATCCTGAAAGGAAAACCCACAAGCATTTTTTTCTGAAGCATCCATGGTTGATTTCTAGATACCGAGTTTAGGGGTTGGAAGCCCAGCCCTGTTCTGTGAGTAATGCATTTTCATATGATGTATGGATGAAGGAATGGGTTTAAGTGATTTGTGCTGTAGGAAGTTCTGTTGCTTTACCCCAGCAAGAATATTCTAGAATTGGAAGACTTCAGAAAAGAACCAAAATACTATTAGTTAAAGGAGAGGGGTCCTTGATGTTCTCTGAGCTTGCTTGTTTTCTTGCATATGTTTCATTACCCTAACTAGGTAACATCATTATTGCTAGTGTTAGTTAAGGAGAGTACTTTTTTCTGTTTGTTAACTAGAAAAGAGATGGAGTAAATCTTCCTTTTCTCATAATACTAGGATTCACACTTCCCTAATTAAATTAAAAGAGAAGTATTGAATGTAATCAGAAGATTCCCAGCAATGGGTTAACTGCAGTGAGCTGGAGATATGGTAAATCCAATAAATACATACCAGGCATCCATAGCAGGCCATGACAGGACAAATTATGTGTTATCGTCACCATAACAGCACAAACTTGAGATTTATGAATGAGCAAAAGGCTGGAGTGTGTAATGTGATGGATGCTATGATGTACATTTCATTATTTTTCATCATCTTGGTCTGTACCAGATGCCTGCAGTCAGATGCTTTCCTGATCATGTATTTTGTCCCCTGAGGTTGATAAAAATAAATGGAGAGGAGTCTGCCTTAACAGCAGTTTGATTCCTGGAATTGGTTGGATAATAACCTAGGTCAAACCATTACATGGCTCAATGTGTTAGGCTAATAAAGTCAATCTCTACTAATGATGCAGCAGTTGGATTCTGCATTTCTGGTCTCTATTTGCATGAAAGGTTGACATGGAGCTCTATTTGTTTGAGGACATAAAATTTATGACTCCACACACCATAATGTTAGTGTTATCTACGTATGTTTCTCTAATCAAAGCTTTTTCTCTAAAGCAACATATCACAAATGATTATGGACTTATCACAAACAGAATTTATTTACAGGTAGACCTCAACTTATGACCACGACGGAACCCAAAATGTATATTGCTAAGAACTTCGTTAAGTGAGTTTTGCCCCATTGTACATACAACTTTTCCCGCCACAGTTGTTAAGTGAATCACTGCAGTTGTGAAATTAGTAAACCGGTTGTGAGGTGAATCTGGCTTCCCCCATTGACTTTGCTTGTCAGAAGGTCGCGAAAGGAGATCACCTGACCCTGGCACACTTTAACTGTCATAAATGTGAGTCAGTTGTCAAGCAACTGAATGTAAATCACATGACCATGGGGGGGGATGCTGCAAAGGTCATACGTGTGAAAAATGATCATAAGTCACTTTTTTCAGTGCCATTGTAAGTTCAAACGGTCACTAAGCAAGGACTTAGTAAGTAAGTCAAGTAAGTAGTAAGTCAAGGACTACCTGTATTTATTGGCTTTGTATGCCACCCATTTCAATGATACAGTGACTCTGGGTGGCTATAATAAAAGCTAAAAAGTGCAAAAAGCAATTAAATTATAATCAAAGATAAAAACTAAAAAAACCAGGATGATGGGCAGCCTGGGAATGAAAATCATCTTTGTCCTGTCAGCCACCCCCAGTGTAGTGGGCCTGTCGGGGTCCCAGGCCAAGCAGCACAGCCAAGTTTTTAGGCTCTTCCAGAAGGCCAGGAGTGTGAAGGTAGATCTTGCCTCTGACAGGAGAATATTCCAGAAAGGGGGGGGGGAAGCAGCAAAATCTCTTCTGTGGACCCTGTCAGTCAAAATTCTCTGGTTGACAAGATCTGAAGTAACTCCTTTCTGCTGTAATGAGTTGGACTGGTTAGTCCCAATGGGATCAGGCGATTCCTCAGATACCCTGGAGATGCTATTTGATAGCAATAATTGGAAGTGGGTTTATTCAAGTCCTCCTTGTGGACTTCCTGAAAACAACCTGGTTGACCACTAAAAACAGCAATATGTTTGTGCAGAATGGTCCAATCCAGTTGTTCTTGTGTTCCAAAGGAAAGATACTGAAGGGTTGTGGGTTTTTTTGAACAATAGATTCCCACACCATATTAGAAACTGTTTTTTAAAGTGCCTAAAGCAGTGTTTGGAGCCAGATTAATGTAATGGTTAAGGCACCATGCTAGAAAGTGGGAGAATGTGAATTCTAGTCCTGCCTCAGACACAAAGTCAGGTGGGTGATCTTAGGCCAGTCCCTTTTTTTCATCCCTAGGAAGCAGGCAATGGCAAACCATTTCCAAAATATTGCCAAGAAAACTGCAGGAACGGCAGTCCAAGCAATCACCAGGGGTCAACACTGACTTGAATGTAAAAGTGTAAAGGTTCCCCTTGCACATATTTGTTAGTTGTTCCCGACTAAGGAGCGGTGCTCATCTCCGTTTCAAAGCCGAAGAGCCAGCGCTGTCCGAAGATATCTCCGTGGTCATGCAGCCGGCATAATTAAACGTGAAAGGCACACGGAACGCTGTTACCTTCCAACCAAAGGTGGTTCCTATTTTTCTACTTGCATTTTTTACGTGCTTTCGAACTGCTAGGTTGGCAGAAGCTGGGACAAGTAACAGGAGCTCACCCCGTTACAGGGCACTAGGGATTCGAACCACAGAACTGCCAACCTTTCGACGACAAGCTCAGCGTCTTAGCCACTGAGCCACCGTGTCCCTTTATGTACAAACCCCCCCCCCCAAAAAGTGTTAAATGGGAAATGGCTGCTCTTTGGGTCAAACAAGTACAAAGCCTCATCATGTTTACACAATATATTTTTATGGGGAGGGTTGTGTTGGGGGGGGGGGAAGGGGAAGAATAATGCAAAATAGTTGCTATCTAAAATGAAACCAGAATGGTGATTCAGGTGGGAGACAATGCCTACCAATTAGCAACTATTGTTGCATAATTGACTAATCCAGTGTTAGTGGAACCAAGATGCTCAACCTAGAACTCTGGAGACACACAATACACTGAACCATAGGCTAACTATACTGCTAGGTTAACACTACCTTCAGGATAAATGTTGGCTACTTCAAAGAATTCAGTCATCCCATTATGCAGTCTGAGACAAAGCAGAGGCTAATAGCTACCCATTCTGCTGGCCAACATTTTGAAAAGGAATCTTGCACCACTCAGAATACTTTCCCAAGTTGTGCCTTGGAAGAAAGGAGAAAACATCTCCTCACAAAGCATTTGGACTTCAACTGGAAAGAAAATTGAACTTTTGGAACATTTAAGATGGGTTGTTTCAAGGTCAGACCACAACCAACACACTGAAATTGATTTAAAGCTTCAACCATTTCTGCAACAGTCGGAATGGCCTTGTTTGAAATCAGAATATACTATGAAAGAAGTTTTTGTGTATTTAACAATCCACCCCTCTTTTCCAATACCTCAACACATGCATTCCAGCAACAATTATTTTGTGGGAGCATGTGGGCAGGTGTTTATTTATATTAATTCCTCCTGAGATTCATCAAAATTCATGCTACCTCTGTCATGAACCTATTTATGAAGGGCACAGACAGTACCGCACAGTGTGGATAGATGCAATAATTTACTGGTACTTCTCGTTTAGCTACTACAATTTGGACCAGCAACTCAGTTAAAGTGAAGCAGCTGCTAAGCAAAAACTTACAGCGCTTCCAATCTTACTTCAGCTTTCCTTAGCTTTATAGAACCTATAGAGTCATAAATGCAAGGATTGGTCATAAAGTTATTTTTTTTAATTATCTTTGTAACTGTGAACAGTCACTAAACAAAATCATTGTTAAAGGTAACCATTATTACCTTTAAAGCCCTACATGGCTCAGGGCCAGGTTATCTTCGAGATAACCCGCCTTCTACCGCATAGCTCCCAGCGACCGGTAAGATCCCACAGAGTTGGTCTCCTCCGGGTCCCGTCAGCTAAACAATGCCGGCTGGCGGGCCCGCGGGGGAGGGCCTTCTCTGTGGCTGCCCCAGCTCTCTGGAACCAGTTACCTCCTGAGGTCCAGACCATCCCCACCTGTTCTGTCCCCGTCCCACACACACACACCAACAGACGTCCAAGAGTTAAAAATCAAACCAACCGACAAAATCCTTATCCTTATGATAACGGAACTTGGCAGCAACCTAGTGGCTGCCTGCCAAGAGTTTATTACTCACAAAAGGAAGAGATAACTTCTCTCCGCTTTTGGTACATCAAAGTAAAATGTTCAATAATTACAGAGTAACTTAAGTTCAAATATAATCCAGCAAAGCCTATAGCAAAAGTCCGGCAATGCAGAATGGCGTGGAAGCTTTCAGCTTTGTTCGTCACAAGGCTTGACTGGCCACCACGCTCCCTTTTATACCCTGTGGGGTGTGGTCCACTGACTCAGCCTAATCTCTGGCATGCCTCCTCTTCTGTTGCGTGCGCTTATCTCTCCGACGCTGGCGTGGATCCAGCCAAGACTCATCCCCGTCACTGTCCGACTGCGCCTGCGCGGGGATTCCTGGCTCCTGGCCAATCTCTTCTCCGTCAGGAGATACCTGAGGCATTGCCAGAGAGGAGGGTCCTGGAGAGGGAGGCCTGGCCAACTCCTCTCTTTCCCTTTCGGAGCTTTCTTCCTCTGATAAGACGGGCTCGGGGGTCGGAGCCACACCACCCTATTGGCCTTCCGAAAAGCGGTGAAGACCTGGCTTTTCCAGCAGGCCTAGGGCCGTTGATCTCGCTCTTGCGATCTGGCGAGATCTGGCCATGAATGGTATGAATGAGTTTTAATGTTTTAATGTTTTTTCATTTTTAAATGTTTTTTATTAGGATTTTAAATGTATTGTGAGCCCCCCCCCGAGTCTTCGGAGAGGGGCGGCATATAAATTGAATTAAACTGAAAATTGAAAATTGAAATTAAATAAGGACTATCTGTACTAGATCCCCAATTGGAAAGAATTGGGACACTAGATGCACGGGTATTTATCCCACCTTTATTATTTTCGCAAATAACTCAAGCAAATGCGACACACCTTCCTCCTCCTATTTTCCCCACAACAACCAACCTGTGATGTGCATTGGGCTGAGAGAGAGTGACCATCCCTAAGTCACCCTGCTGGTTTTCATGACTAAGGCAGGACTAGAACTCATGGTCTCCCACTTTCTAGCCTTGTGCCTTAACCACTAGACCAGGAGTGTCAAACTCGCAGTGTCACATTGTCATCACATGACGTATCATGACTTCCCCCCCTTCGCTAAAGTGGGGGTGGGCGCCAGCGCATGATGCATCCAGCCTGCGGGCTGTGAGTTTGACACCTCTCCACTAGAAGAAACTGACTTTATAAGACCAAATACGAATATTGCATTGTCATAAGGAGTTATCTCAAGTAAACAATCTTACTTCTACAGATGCTTCAAATGCAGACAATGCTGCATTTGGGTTGCAAATCACATGGCAAAACCATTAGTAAAGATGTCAGGAGCCTTGCAACAATTGCTTTGGTCTTTATTGATAGACCTGCCCCCTTTATTTATGGAAACACTCCAGAAGGCAATGCTGAATATCACATGCTAAATAGCTCTGGGGTACAGCTGACTAAACTGCCATGTACAAAATCAAGATGGAATCACTGTCTCTTATTGTTTGAAGAACTCTGAAAACCAATTAAGAACCCTGTAAGTGGCTCACATATGCAAATGTGCTTCTCTTAATTTATTCCAAGAAGCTGCTGAACTGGATTGAGTTCTTTCTCTCTCCCTCTTATACACAGACCCTTACTTTCTGCAAAATAACATTGTGCACTTTTGATAAAATCACACTTCACCTTAAAAACTGAACTTTTTTTTGGCCACCAAATCAAGTTAACAATTCAATAACAATGTACCTTAGAAGTGTTTGGTGTTTTCCCTTTAATGAGTTGTTTGGCTTTAATGATTTGTTAAGACTTTTTGTTTGCTGAAATTGCCAGGAGATGAAACGCTCCTGGGAGAGATCACCCCACAGTCCCTTCTACCCAAGGGGCATCGCTTTGAAGGTCTGTTTGTATTTTTGCATTCTCTTCTCCTGGGTATTGTGTGTGCGATTTCCCCTCTTTTTGGACCAACAGATAAAAATATCTCAGTTCTTTGCACTAATGGATATACAGTGCCTCATTTCTCACTGCAATCAATATCATTTAGGCACATAGGTTTTTCTCCCCTCCCCCAAATTGCTTTCTGATCAGGTAGGGCTTTTCTCAGTGTTAGTTCAGAGAGAACATGCATTTTAAAAAGTGATGTACTATTGACTATTTGTCATTTCAAATAGTCTCTTTTGCACTTTTGTACGGTTTTGTACAATTTTGTACAATTTTGTACAGTTAGTTCTCGACTTACAACAGTTCATTTAGTGACTGTTCAAAGTTACAACAGCACAGAAAAATGTGACTTATGACCATTTTTCATAGTTACAATCTTTGTAGCATCCCCATGATCATGTGATCAAAATTCAGATGCTTGTTGGCACCTGCTTCATATTTATGACCGTTGCTATGTCCCAAGATCATGTGATCCCCTTTTGTGACCTTCTGACAAGCAAAAGTCAATGGGGAAGCCAGATTCACTTAACAGCTGGGTTACTCACTTATCCACTGCAGTGATTCATTTAACAACGGAGGCAAGAAAGGTCATAAAATGGAGCAAAACTTACTTAACAAATGTCTTACTTAAGAACAGAAATTTTGGGCTCGATTGTGGTCGTAGGTCAAGGACTACCTGTAGTATTTATTGCATACAAATAGTCCTTGATTTATGACCACAATTGAGCACAAAATTTCTGTTGCTAAGTGAGACAGTTGTTAAGTGAATTTTGCCTTGTTTTATGACCTTTCTTGCTACAGTTGTTAAGTGATTCACTGCATTTGTTAACTTAGTAGCTTGGTTATTAAGTGAATCTGGCTTCCCCATTGACTTTGCTTGTCTGAAGGTCACATAACACAGCAATGGTATTAAATATGAGTCAGCTGCCAAGAGTCTGAATTTTGATCACGTGACCATGGGGATGCTGCAATAGTCGTAAGTGTGAAAAATGGTCCTAAGCCACTTTTTTCAGTGCTGTTGTAACTTCTAATGGTCACTAAATGAACTGTTTGTAAGGGGAGGACTTCCTATATCTGAATAGGCCAGATTTGCTTAGAAACCTTTTTCTGGCACAAGGCTAGTAATCCCCATATAATTAATTGAAACCTTGTATACTAACCAGAGTAAAACATTCACATCACTCAGATATATAACTAGACCATACTATACTGAGAAAATGTAGCTAGAAATCCCACAAACTTGATATCGATCTAGTTTTTCTCTCACGTTCTGCAAGGCTATGAGAATGAAAGTGTAAGGTGAGATTTAAAGAAGAATATATACCTTTTAATAAATAATAAAATAGATATTAACTATGGTAATATAAGTTGTTTGCCTGTCTTGCACCTTGGGCTATAACTCATGGCTTTGGGGGAGATGTCTGTATTTTAGGAGAAAAGATGAGGAAAAAAAAGTCATGGATTATTCATCATAAAATATTCTTCCACGATTACCACTAATGGCAATTGCTTAACGCATTGTAAGCCGCCCTGAGTCTCCGGAAAAGGGCGGCATATAAATCGAACCAATAAATAAATAAATAAATATATTTAATTGAAAGCCAGGCAGTACACCACTTCAGCAAGGACTTTATAAACCATAGGTTTATAAGGAGTGCTAGTTGTTCTGTCCCCGTCTCACACACGCACAGAAACAGATAGCCAGGGGTTAAATAAAACTGGCAGACAACAAATTCTTTCGATAAGAGGATTGGCAGCAACCCAGTAGCTGCTTGCCAAGAACTTTACTCATAGAGGGAGGGGTTGTTCCTCCGACAGATAAACCCAAACAAGATACATACAGTTCAAGAATTGTCAAGTCCAGTCCGTATTAAATCCAAGGCAGATAACGTTGTTTCAAAGATACAATGTGACTTGCTAGTACTTAGTTTTGTCCGTCACAGAGTCTGAATGGCCACCTCACCCCCTTTTATCCCCTGTGGGGTGTGGTCCAGTGACTCAGCTTAATCTCTGGCACGCCTCCTTTTCTGCTGCGTGCGCTTGTCTCTCCGAAGCTGGCGTGGATCCAGCCAAGACTTATCTCCGTCACTGTCCGACTACGAGGAGATACCTGGCTCCTGGCCAATCTCTTCTCCTTTGGGAGACACCTGAGGCATTGCCAGAGAGGAGGGTCCTGGAGAAGGAGGCCTGGCCAACTCCTCTCCTTCATGTTCTGAGCCTTCTTCCTCCGATAAGTTGGCCTCAGGGGTCAGAGTCACAACACTAGTAAGCAAAAATTCTGAGATTGAAAACAATACTGTAGGTTTAGTAAATGTGTGAGAAAAACTTTTAGCACTCCCCAAGCCTGTAGTTCTAATCCAAAATATACATTTATCAAGGAAAGATGTAAATGGCACTCCAGAATGGAATGATTTAATGAAGCTGTGTTCGTTGGACACAATAAACCACAAACCGTCTAACTGCAATTTAGCCCAATCTGTTATGGAAATTCAGCCCACCGTAGCTAGTTAATGATTTGTTCATAAACCTGGGTTTATAAACCGTGACTCAGAGAAGTATGGGTTAATGCATCTAATGAACACAGCTTTAGATTTGATCAATAATCTTTAATGCAAACAATCAAGATCAAACATTTTGCTATAATGTATGATGATAAATTAGCAAAGCAAAGCTATGTTTGGCAATTACTTTTGCTGTTACCTGTACACTTGTGAACTTGTACCAGTGGTGGGTTGTCCCCGGTTCGCACCGGTTCTGTAGAACTGGTAGTAAAACCAGCGGGAGGCCCCGCCCACCAACCCTGACGTCATCAAAATGCTTCTGCGCTTGTGCAGAAGAGCGCATGCGCAGTCCCGTTACAAACCGATAGTAAAGGTAAGTAGAACCCACCCCTGACTTGTACCTGTGTAGAAAGATTACAGAATCTATGGCTCTGTAGTTTACCATGTTTACTATAGTAATGACTATCCTTGTATATCTTTCTATATACTAATTATTATTACCCTTGTATAATTACAATATTCATACACAGACACAGAGGATAATCCTTGATGAAGTGAACTGTAATCCATAAAATTACAGTATGTCACAATTAGTGCTAAAGTCTATGCAACCTCCATCTCTCTCTCTCCCCCTCCCTCCCTGAGAACTGGAATATGGTAGAAGAGGCCAGCCACATGCCAGAACATATAAGATGATTCAGACCTTCTGCTTGTGCAGAAGAGCGCATGCGCAGTCCCGTTGCAAACCGATAGTAAAGGTAAGTAGAACCCACCCCTGACTTGTACCTGTGTAGAAAGATTACAGAATCTATGGCTCTGTAGTTTACCATGTTTACTATAGTAATGACTATCCTTGTATATCTTTCTATATACTAATTATTATTACCCTTGTATAATTACAATATTCATACACAGACACAGAGGATAATCCTTGATGAAGTGAACTGTAATCCATAAAATTACAGTATGTCACAATTAGTGCTAAAGTCTATGCAACCTCCATCTCTCTCTCCCCCCCCCCTCCTTCCCTGAGAACTGGAATATGGTAGAAGAGGCCAGCCACATGCCAGAACATATAAGATGATTCAGACCAAATTTGACCAGTCCCCCCAAACTGAAAAGCCAATCATTCTAAACCTCTGTCAATGGGCAGATAGAGGGTCCCTAGCATTGCCAGTTCCTAATCCTGCCTGCTAGTAAAAACAGGTGTACATTTGATTCTTATTTTCAATCAATATCTTCTAGGGAGGGATGGTTGCAAATGAAAGACAAGAATGCGCCCAGACAAAGGCAGGGCAATGGTACAGTTGCCTCATTTTTAATTATTGGGCCTTTAGAGTTTAAAAATACCAGCATCACATGCATATGAAATGGCGGCTTTCTTAAGACCTAGGACCGCAATCATCCAAATACAACAAATGGGCCTTGTGAATTCCTGGGACACCTTACACGGGTCATTCTCTGTCACCGTGCCTGTGAAAGGGAGGGAGGGAGGGAGAGATAGCCAGGGTGATAATTTATTGCACAGAATTTATTTCCCGGGGACTTGCCTAATTTTCTAACAATTCTGCGTCCCGTACTAACGGGGCTGCTGAAGGCCTGTCAAACCCGAGTAGGGGCGGGAGAGGAAAGGGGCGTCTTTCCATGCAAGAAAGCCAGCAGCCGCGGCGGATTTTTCCACAACTGCAGATGGTCCCTTCAGTTCCCACCGTTCTTTCTATCGGGGCTTTATTTTTATTTTTATTTATTTTTAATTTTTTTTGCACAGGAGGGTGGTGCAACGCGTCTTTTGGAGTCTCAAACAAATGGTCCCTTTCCGTTTGAGGCAGAGGAATGAATGGACGGGAATGGAAAGCCAACCAACTACACCTGACTGCTCCCTTTGGAAAAGGTAACTCGCATCTCGGATCGTTCCCGGTGGGCGGACCGTCCCCCCCTTCCCCCTCCTCCCTTGCGGGCAGGTTAGGGTAGATCTGGGAATTTTCCTCCACGCCTTGCAAAATACAATGAAGCGGCGCGGCTCCTTTAAGCCCGCCCAGTTCCGACTGGGCAGGAGAGCTGGGCCGGCGCCCTTTGTGAATGGAGGGGGCGGAGCCACGCCGAGCCCGGGTATAAATTAGAGCCGCGGGCGAGGCGCGCCCAGTTTCCCAGCTGCTGATGCTCGGCGTGTAGAGAGCTGTTCTCCTGCAGGTAGTTCGTTGGGTGGGAGCTCGAAGGCACCTTCGCAGCCATGCGTGAGATCGTGCATATCCAAGCCGGCCAGTGCGGGAACCAGATCGGAGCCAAGGTATCGTTTGGCGAGGAGAGCTTCCATTGTTGTCAGCTTTGATGATGGTCTCAAAATACGAGATGAATTATATTGCCCTCCCGAGCTGAGGGTAATGGGAATTGTAGTGCAAAGGTTCTGGAGGGAAATAGGTCCGAGGCCGTCGCCTTATCAATTTTGGCCGTGGGAACCAGTAATTTCTGTCCGATTTTTGGAAAGGAGGCAGAGAAGGTAGTAGGTGGGAAGGAGGGAGGCGGCGGTTGCTGCGCTTGTAATAAATTCTATATAGTGCCACCTTTAATGCGGAGGCAGAGAAAAGAATTTAATCTGAAAAAACAAGCTCAACCAGTGAAGATGCTTTTTTTAATTTATTCTTTTTCCCAAAAAAAATCTCAGAGGCTTCTGCCATGCTCGCTTCTTCCCTCCCTGCATCTTCTTAGTAGAAGTGGGTCTGCTTGGAGACAAAGAGGATCCCCACATTTCTTCCACTGGGGTGGGGGGGAAAGAAGCGAACCTTTTATTAGTGAAATTCTCTTTTCAGCCCCGTAGTAACAAGGCTTCTGAGCTGGGAACCTGGCTCAGTTTTAATAACAGCCTTTTGATTGCCTCACCCATTTTCAGAGGATGAAACCTGGTTAAGAGGCGGCCTGCCACAAAGGGTGTGGGGTTTGCAGACAAACGGTATGAGTATAGATTCTCTCCTCCAAAAAGGGAGAAAAGCCAAAACCACCCAAGTATAATTTTAATTTCTTGGGGGTGGGGTGGGGGTAATGATGCAATTCTAAGTGGCTTTTGGCCATTGCCACAACTGTAGTGCTGCAGATACCTATTGTAACAGCCCCTTTTTGTAAGGTTAAAGCTGCACTTGGACAAGCGAACCCCAGCAGCGGGGAGGTGGGCACGGCTGCAGAATGCGGCTAAGGTGTGGCTGCAGCACGTGCCGGTGCAGCCTTGTTGGTGTTTTAAAGGAAGTGGCGAATAACTCTCAAAAATCCCATTCCAGTTTTGGGAAGTCATCAGCGATGAGCACGGCATCGACCCCACGGGCAGCTACCACGGAGACAGTGACCTGCAGCTGGAGAGGATCAGTGTCTACTACAATGAAGCAGCTGGTAACCCCTCCTGTCTCTTGCTGTTTTGAAATGTTTGGAGGTTTTTGTAAATGCTGTGTGAGGTAGTAGAAATCGGGCAAAACAAACCTACACGGGGTAGCTTCGGATCAGAAAAGTCACCTTATCGGAATTGTATACCTTGTTAAAAAAACAGAATTGTGATTCTGCTTTTGGTTTGTTCCTCTTTTAAGATATTACTGCTTCTGATTGCATTGGGGGAAATGAGGCTTTTTTAACCCACTCCAACCTCCAGGTTAAAACTCTGGAAATAATGAAGATATTTATCTTGTCAACCACTAAGGGAAAGCCAAATCTATGATGGGCAGAAGTGCCTTTGACTTCCTGCTTTTAAAAGCTTTAATATCCTATTCCTTCCAACATAGCCTATGGTCTGCCTTCAACATGTCTACCAAATCCTTCCCTGCTTCTGTCTCATAGGTTGGTGCAGAAGGTGAGAATGGGCAGTCTAAACTAACACTTTTCCTCTGACCAGCTGCAGGATTGCAGTTTTACTAGCAATCAAGTGTTTATTCAATTGGGAAATGTTAGTAATAAAAAACAATTTGGGATTTCCATAACTGAAAGCAAGTAGAAGAAGCTCACAGATAAAATTTTCTGGGTTTATTCGTAAACCATGAATGAACCAGACATCTCCTTCCCCAGGAACAGACTCAGCTTTGCAGTCCAGCAGTACACAGTGGCTAAAAATGTCACTTGGTCATCCGTTTTTTAAATTCTCCAGAGGGAAAGACTGCTACTTCCCAGTTGTTTTTCATTTTTTTTGTCCAAAGCAAATGACAATGCTGTGGTCAAGCTTAACCCAAAAACAAGTAGAACAATCCAGCTAGAGTTCAGTTCTCTATTTGCTTACACACAATAAACAGAATCTTGCCAGAGAATATGTAAGTTATTCTCATCCTAATGGATATATACCCATTAGGGAGATTCTAAGGAGTGTCTGTCTCACTCTGTCTCCTATCCAGCTCCAGGCTGTGCTGTCTCTTGTCTGCCCCCCCCCCCCCCCCCCCGTGGTTTTGGAATGGACTCCCTCCTTCCTGGGAAACTGCTGCTTCACTGTAGTCCATCACATTACCTCCCACTCCTCAGGAACCATCCCTCACGGCTGCCATTGTGGGCTGGCCAGACTGCCCCTCCCTTCACCGTCTTTTTGTGCTTTTCACCATTCCTCCTCTTGTGTGGGTAGTGAAAACAACTAAGGCAGTTGAGAATCTCGTAAGAAGATTTGCCTCTTTCTGGAAATAAGAATAAATTGACTCCTTTATAAGTACTTGGTGTGACATGAGAGGTTTAGTTTAGACTCTTTAGAGCCATATTTAATTTTCTCTGGCTTAGTTAAGACTTAATTTCAAGTCTTAATTTTATATAGGACAGGAAATCACTGTGGAATTTTGGTGAGGTTATGACAATCTTTTTTTAACAAGATTTCAGGATAGTCTCGGAGCACATGGTACGTCATGCATGTTCTATGTAACTAAATGGTAATAAATCCAGAGTATTTTTAAACTATCAACTTTGTTGCTCCCTTCTAGTCATTATTAACTCCTGGCAATTGCCTGGACAAGTTCCTGCAGTTTTCTTGGCAAGATTTTGAAAATGGTTAGCCTTCTTCCAAGGGCTGAGAAAGAGGTTACTCATCTGGTTTTGTGCCCAAGAAAAGAACAAAAATTTGCAGTCTTCTGGTTTTTAGCCTGTTCCTTAACCACTACACCAAACTGAGTTTCAAAGTTGACTTAGTAGTTTTAATAATAATAGCTATTCCAGGTGGAACCTAGAAGTTATGCGATGTTGGAGTTAAGAGATTCTAAAAGATCCCTGGTAATCTGGGAAATATTTGTTCATAGAGTTCCATAATAATATAGTGATATGGAATGTTGCATTTCTATAGGCATCAAAGGGAAAAGGTGAATGCTATTATTTGACTGGATTATGGTCGAAGGCCATAGAGCTAGTCCTTGACTTACTACCACAATGGAGCCCAACATTTTTGTTGCTAAGTGAGACATTTATTAAGTGAGCTTTGCCCCATTATACGATCTTTCTTGCCAGTTGTTAAGTGAATCACTGCAGTTAAGCTAGTCACACACAGTTGTTAAATGAATCTGGCTTCCCCATTGACTTTGCTTGTCAGGTCACAAAAGATGATCATATGACCCCAGGACACTGCACTGTTTGAACCCACCTCTTCTCCTTTCCCAACCAAGCAGTTTTTTCTCCCTTTTGCAGTAGAGAAGGTGAAGGTGAAAAGTTCTCCCATTTCAAGCACTTTGGAGATGCAGTTTTGTTTCTCTGCACAGTATAGATAGCCATCTGAGGCAAAGAGGCCATAATATGATGCAAGCTGGTGCAGGAAACTTAAAGAGAATATTAATCATGGCTGATGTGTTTGTTGTACTTCCAGAGTGAGATTTTAAAAAAAAACTGTTCCACAAAGGATTACTTAATGCCATCCTTTAAAACGTTGAAGTCACCAAGGGTACTGTAAGTTGGGAGGTATTTTATAAGGCTGTTAGATAAGGCTAGCTTTTGTTCTTCCCCACAGGAAATAAGTATGTTCCCCGGGCAATCCTCGTTGACCTGGAGCCGGGCACAATGGACTCAGTCAGGTCTGGACCTTTCGGCCAGATCTTTAGACCGGATAACTTTGTCTTTGGTATGTAATACTAATTATGCCTTTCTACGATTATATCTTAAATAGCTGCAGCATAATTCCTACTGTTCAATTTGTTCTAAGTCAAAGGTAGGCACTATGAGTCCCTAGGTGTTGCAAAATTTAAATTTCCAGCAGTCCTCATCAATGGCCCCAGCTGCTAGGAACTATAGATCAGCAACACCTGGAGGCTTACCCTTCCTCTACATGAGGGTTATCAAACTCGTGGGCTGGATACGTCACGTGCTGGCCACGCCCACGCCTGGTTTAGCGAAGGAAATGAAAGTTGCAATACGTCACATGACAACACCATGAGGATGCGAGTTTGATAATCCTGCTCTACATCTTATAGATCTAATAAAATATATAAAAATGTACCGTTTGAAAGATCCATTGATCAGTTCAGCCTCTATATTACCATAACGGAAATGAGCATCACTGCCTAGATAACAAAAAGATGGTATAACTACAGGCTGCCCTAATTAATATGATCACCACATTTGCTATCAGATGAAAAATTTCCCTGATCCATTTCTAATCTTTTACCTTCAAATTACAGAATATGAGAGATCTCCAAAATTTTGTATCTTAGATTAATGTCCTCCACTCTTTTTCTCCTAGATTGAATGCAGTCATTTCTCATCTCTCCATGCTGTAGGATCGAATAACTTGACTGTTGCTGGGCCAGATGACAAATTTACCTTGGATTGAATTTGGTCCATAGATCAAACATGAATATTGTTCTAGCATTCCTGGCGTGTAAATGGTTTTGTAAGCATCTCTTTTCTTTCTAATTATTCCTCTAGGCCAGAGTGGTGCTGGGAACAACTGGGCCAAGGGCCACTACACAGAGGGAGCTGAGCTAGTGGATTCGGTGCTGGATGTAGTAAGGAAGGAGTCTGAAAGCTGCGATTGCTTACAGGGCTTCCAACTCACCCACTCGTTGGGTGGGGGCACTGGATCTGGCATGGGAACACTTCTCATCAGCAAGATTAGGGAGGAGTATCCCGATAGGATCATGAACACCTTCAGTGTAATGCCATCTCCAAAAGTGTCAGACACGGTGGTTGAGCCATACAATGCCACCCTCTCTGTCCACCAGCTGGTAGAGAACACGGATGAAACCTACTGTATTGACAATGAGGCTCTGTATGACATCTGCTTCCGCACACTGAAACTCACAACTCCAACCTATGGCGATCTCAACCACTTGGTGTCTGCCACCATGAGCGGAGTGACTACCTGCCTCCGGTTCCCCGGCCAACTGAACGCAGATCTTCGCAAGCTGGCGGTCAACATGGTGCCTTTCCCTCGTCTGCACTTCTTCATGCCAGGCTTTGCTCCCTTGACGAGTCGTGGCAGCCAACAATATCGTGCCCTGACGGTCCCAGAGCTGACTCAGCAGATGTTTGATTCCAAAAACATGATGGCGGCCTGTGACCCCCGCCACGGCCGATACCTGACGGTGGCAGCCATCTTCCGGGGCAGAATGTCCATGAAGGAGGTGGATGAGCAGATGCTGAATGTCCAGAACAAGAACAGCAGCTACTTTGTGGAGTGGATCCCCAACAACGTGAAGACGGCCGTGTGTGACATTCCTCCCCGAGGCCTGAAGATGTCTGCCACCTTCATCGGCAACAGCACCGCAATCCAGGAGCTCTTCAAGAGGATCTCTGAGCAGTTCACAGCCATGTTCCGGCGGAAGGCTTTCTTGCACTGGTACACCGGCGAAGGCATGGATGAGATGGAGTTCACGGAAGCCGAGAGCAACATGAATGACCTGGTCTCAGAGTACCAGCAATATCAAGATGCTACTGCAGATGAGCAAGGAGAGTTTGAGGAGGAAGGAGAGGAGGATGAAGCTTAGAGGTTGAGTAGGGTTAGTTCATAGGCAAGTGTCCAAGGTGAGAGCTGTTCAGCTGTATGAGTGCATGCTTTTCCAGTTATTCTTGGTGCTTTTCACTGTTGCTCTGTCAGCAGTTTTTGTGACCCTGCTCTATTACTTTAATATTTATAAACTGGCAAGATGATTTAATTAGGGAGATACAAATCCTATTCAATTTGAGAGCTATGAAGTTGAACCCTTCAACAACAGGTGCTGGCAGTAGGACCAGCACTACACTATATATTAAAATCTTAAGAATAAACTTGCTTCCATATTTATGCACCTATAGATTCTGCAGCCCAATTGGTACTAATTAAGATAATTCTCAAGGAAAATTCCTGCAGGGATTAAAGTTTTATTAAAGAGAGATGTTATACTTTATCTAAATTAATAAAGAGATTTACAGAGTGCTTTGCAAACAAAACAACTCTAGATTGGTATTTTTTAGATGTGTTGTAATTTGCAATTCCCAGATTTTCTAGATCGTACAAGATTTCTTTCATGGGAAACATAGGACCTTGCGTCCCAACACTTCTGGAGGGGATTACATTGGAGAAGACTTGCTTATCCCTCGTTATTGACCATTTATTTTGATTCCATTGGAAAGGCGGTAATCAAGAAATAAATTAGTAATAGATTTCTCTACCAATTAGAGTAAGCAGAAATCTTTTTTTTTTTTTTTGGTCTATCCCATGAAGTATTTTTGCACATGCTAAAGAATATTCTACACAATTGCAGAGACAGTAGGTAAACTTACTTTGATTGGTTTTTCCTTGTCTTGTGCCTTCACATGAACGCACACTGGATAGAAGTGCTTACAGTTGCAATTAGAATTCTGCATGTAACTTGTAACACTTTGTGATTCAAACTGATCATTTCCAACTTTTGGGATCAGGCTCCTCAAAAGACACAAATAGTGCAACAACTGGATTCTGAAACTATTTTTTATTTATTTTTTATTTTTTTTTGTAATACAGGAAATCATTGGCTTGTAATGTTAGGAGCTTATTCCCTCTCACTTTACGAACTAAGGTATTTTTTTCATATTCGGAATCACTGTATGTTCCAAATCATGTCTTCAGCCTTTATCTTTAAAAAAAAACAAACCTTAAGATTTTGAGGAAGAAACGAGCACAATTGGCAACTAGAATACTAGCAGAGCAGGCATGAATTCAGACAGCTGGAATTGAGCATGTTTTCTGTGGCACTGTCTTACGTTGCTTTCTTTTGTGCATTGTGTAAACACTTCAAGAATGTCCGCAGTAAAATTCTACAATGGCTTTTGTGTGGTGTTCAATGTTGAGGACTCTGTATCAAGGCATGCATTTTGGATAATGACTTCTGTTTGTGCTTTTCTTCAAGACTGAATCTGGGCAATAAAAGTATTTATTGAAACTTATGCGGCTCCCTTAACATTTCTCCAAAGCTTTTGAGATAATATTCCCACTTCTAGCAGTTTTTAATCATTTTCTATATCCCAGAATTGTTGGCATACATCAGTTTTGCTCCCATTTGGAGAAAAGATGGGTAGGGCAAACAATGTAAGTTCCCTTGTTGCACTCTTTCCCTTAAGAATGCAGTTCGTTGTTGCCAGTTTCAGCTGAACTATACCAATCTTTCAGGAACAGCAAAGAAGTAGGTGCTTTACACAAGAAATTCTTCTACCATTTTGTTAAACTCTTCCGCAAACCGTAGATGTAAATTATGTTTTCCTTCAGGCATAAAATGTAACCTGCAATGACAAAGGTTGAATAGGTTAAAGTATGCCAAGGAAACTGGTACCAGCCAACCTTAACTTGCCGTTTTCCAAAATGACACTAAAATTAGAAATGGCGGCCCATGCAGCCAATGGAAGTTTCACTTTGTCATTCTCGGCATTGCGAGTTCTAGCACACCAAGGGAACACTGGGTTGCTAAAGATTACTGTACATACTTGTAGAGAGATGGAGAAATAGGCTGATGCAATAGAAACCAATCAGTGGAGGAACAGAAATACATGATCTGAAGCCAAATCATTGTATTTGTAAGTATCCTGTGGGCTAAGGCCTGATCATTTCTTTAGGCCTCTGTAAGCATAGGTATTGCAATAGAAGTGATTTGAAGAACCTAAATAAGATTATGGCTGATTTTAACTCCTTCCAAAGGAAACACTGAATGAACAAATGTCACTTTCCCTTTGGTTATGCTGGCTGTGGGCGTAATGGAGGTTGAAGTCTAAAGCATCTACAAGCAACAGATTGGAGACCAATAGGGTCCTGGTTTTGTCCCATAAAAAATTTCCTTAGAAATACGTGTCTGTTCAGTGAAAGAAGGCTATAGATTTGCCTTACCACTACCAAAAGCCCATAGTCTGCTTTCTAAGAAGCAATTCTTGATGTCTCTTCCTGTAGTTACTTGTCTCAGACCATAAGTACCAACCTTTTTGACAAGGGCCATGTGGCGCAGTGGTTAGAAGGCAGCATTGCAGGCTAATTCTGCTGACTACCAATTGCCAGCAGTTCAAATGTCACCAGCTCAAGGTTGACTCAGCCTTCCATCCTTCCAAGGTCAGTAAAATGAGGATCCAGATTGTTGGGGGCAATAGGCTGACTGTAAACCGCTTAGAGAGGGCTGTAAAGCACTGAAGTGGTATAGAAGTCTTTAAGTGCTATTGCTGTTGGGCCTTAATGGCTTCACAATCAATGAGTTTACCCTGGTTATATGTATGTTGCCAGAATGAAAGGGTGATAGTAAGAGGATAACCCAATTAACATTTCATTTTATTGCTGTTAATTCCAAATTTATTTTTATCATGCCTTTATTATTTTCATAGATAACTCAAAAGTAAATGTACTTAATATTCCTTTCTTCCTCCTATTTTCCCCACAACAACAACCCTGTTAAGGTGAGTTGGGCTAAGGGAGTGACTGGTCCAGAGTTACCCAACCAGTTTTTCATGCCTAAGACCAAACTAGAACTTGCAGACTCCTAGTACCATATCTAGCCTAGCACCTTAATCACTAGACCAAACTGGCTCCCAATTTGCATTCTCAAGCAGAATAGAGATTTGTGCTTCAGGGAAACTGTAAGGTGAACTTAATGTGCAAATCTTATTAATTCCGTAGCCACCTTGGAAAAATATTTGTATATCTCTGCTGCAGCACTCTTAAAAATTTTATAGCACCTTTTAAGTCACCTATAACAAAAGCAGGAAGACATGGGAGGTGGTTAATGTTTTACAAAATGATAAATATTCATTACATCAGATTCTTATCCCACCAGTAAAATATGAGACTTACCGTGAACCTTGGATA
Organism: Pituophis catenifer annectens; assembly: GCF_029215685.1. NCBI lineage: Eukaryota > Metazoa > Chordata > Lepidosauria > Squamata > Colubridae > Pituophis > Pituophis catenifer. Next base: position 72,982,138 of record NW_027256883.1, read on the forward strand.
TGCTTGTGGATGTATTCTGCATGAAAACGGGGTACCAGTGGGTCTTTCTCACCATGTATAATTAGCGTTGGGCATTTAATATGAGGCAGCAGATGCTGACAGATATCACCTGTGGAGGAACAAAATGAACTAAAAATGCAAATGACCAGCTATCTGCAAGGAATATAAATCCTTCCATTCCCCACCATCCAGTCAGAGCTGAAGAAGCTTCTTGGATGAGAAGCGAAATGTCTTCAAAGAAAAACCAGAAAGTCCAATTGCCTCTTGAAAAAGCACCTTTGGGACAACCATGACCTGGATGATTGAGAATCTCTATAAGCACTGAACTAAAATGAATCTTTTTATTTAAAACAGGCAAAACGTGAAAACAGAATGTATCTCCCCAGTGCAAAACAGCTGTATTTCTCTAACATTAACATCACTGACGAGCAATTTGGGATAGCAAATGAGAGCAGTTACCCAAGAACAACATTTTGCATTGTTTTAATCACAGCTGCAGTGTTTTTTTTTGTTTTTCGTTCTCTCCAGATTCCCTCCCAATAATGAACACTCCAGTTAATCAAATGCAGTTAAATGACAGAGCCCATTCAGTTTAATGCAATGACATTTTATATCAATAGGGCAGTGTTTCCCAAACTTGACCCTTTGAAGATGTATGGACTTCAACTCCCAGAATTCCTCAACCAGGCATACTGGTTGGGGAATTCTGGGAATTGAAGTCCATGCATCTTAAAATAGCCAAGTTTGGGAAACACTGCAATAGGGTGATCCCAATTATTCTTTTTTCTTTTTGCCTTCTATTCAATGCAAACAAAATATATTGCAGTTGATACAGACTAGTCATTGCCTCTCCTCCACATAATGTTAAACCATGTTTATGGGTTGCCTAAAGAGAACCTGGTTGATTTTCGAGTAAACTGAAGGTTATTTTGCCTTTGGGGTGATTTAATGTAGTTCTTGTCTTTTTTAAAGTAACCTACATCCATCTGACAAAGTAACCAAACTCTGTGACCAGTATAAATATAAATTGCAAAAAAATAATAATTCCAAATAAGCTACCAGTGTTTCATTCTGTGTATCTTGTTTCAATATGAGAAGGGAAAATAAACAATGCCCGATTTATTTGTCATTAAATGTAGTCTGCACAATTAAAAATTACAGTTGTAACATGATTCAGAAAATTGCTGCATCCCTCCCATCTCCGAATATATCTAAAAGATTAAATTTTGATGCTCTTTCTTCATACATGGAACAACAATGTTCATATACATGACCTGGTGTAAGCACAGGCGCAAAAAGAAATACCTACACGAGAAACTTCATGGGTTGTTGAAACAAGACATCTGTGCCATGACCATAATGAAAAGTCTGTGAGGTGTAAATCTAAAGATTTCATCTGAACTTTGAAATCACAGATTAGCATTTTAGACAGAACTACCATTCTAAAGGGGTCTGGTTGGGCATATAGGAAAATTGGAAATTATTATTTCTTACATTTATTTGCCACCCACCTTGGAAGTGACTCAATGAATCACCAAAACGTTAAACAGAAGGTAGTAATGATGACTGCTGGGTTCATTTCCCAGTCTAGATGCCAATTCTATATCTTTCCCCCAGGGGTGAAATCCAGCAGGTTCTGACAGGTTCTGGAGAACCGGTTGCAGAAATTTTGAGTAGTTTGGAGAACCAGTAGTGGAAATTTTGAGTAGTTCGGAGAACTGGCAAATACCATATCTGGTTGGTCCCAGAGTGGGATGGGAATGGAGATTTTACAATATCCTTCTCCCAGGAGTTGGGAGGGAATGGAAATATCCTTCCCCCAGGAGTGGGGAGGGAATGGGGATTTTGCAGTTTCCTTCCTCTGCCATGCCCACCAAGCCACACCATGCCACGCCCACAGAACTGGTAGTAGAAAAAAATTGAATTTCACCACTGCTTTCCCCTAATTTAACCTTTCCATCCTTGATATGTTGAACAACAGTTCCAAGCAGAAAGCACTTAAGATGACCTTGTTGTAAAAACCCAACCAGGTGGTAATTAGTTCTGAACAATTATTGCTTTTAAACTACTACTGGCAATGATTGACTTAGCTCCGGAGAAGCAGAAATTGGTAAAGTTAATATGTGCCATATTTAGAATGGAAATAAAACAACACAAGCATCTCATATGCAATAAAGCAACTTCTTGTTCTCCCCTACATTCCTAGCAAAGGCTGTTGTGGAGTGAGGGGTGGGGTGGAGACTTATTTTAGGACGTTTAAAAATGAAGTTTTCTTTCAAACCTCCACACACTTCTCTAGGTAAACTGAACATTGCCTCAGGTTATGAATGAATTAGAATAATTAAAACAATCACACCTGTGTTGTTCTTATGATCCAGCCTGGAATTAAGAAGCAAAAACCAGTCTGAGGCTTATATCATGTGCTTTGCAGAGTATAATTGACTCAGTAAAGGAGGAATGAAATAGGAGCATTTCAGCTACTATTTGTTGGGCTCCAAAACATTTTTGTTCCATTCAGGAAACAGGACACATTAGTAATCCTTGGTAATTTTTTTAAAAAATTACTCTCTAAGGGAAGTTAAAATGTCAGCCTATGAGAAATGCTGATTTTAGAGAACTGCTTACACAGCTGAGGCCTTCTATCCAGGGGTGAAATACTCCCGGTTCGGACCGGATCGCCCGATCCGGTAGCGATGGAGGCGGGGGGTTCGGAGAACTGGTAGCAAAAATCCCTGCCCCCCCCATGCCCAGCTGAGCCGCGCGATCATCAGAGGCTTTTTTTCTTTTAAATGCCTCTGACGATCCAAGCTATGACGATCCAAGCTCAGTTGCCTGATCAGCAGAGGGTTTTTTAAAAAGCCTCTGACGATCAGGCAACTCAGCTGGGATCATCAGAGCCTTTTGAAAGCATGTTTTTACAACCTCTTCACCGAAGAGGTTGTAGAAAAAATGGTTTTAAAAGTAAAAAAAAAAAAAAAAAGGCCACGCCCACCGTCACATTACCACCACCACCACCACCAAGCCACACCACCAGAACCGATAGTAACAAATTTTAGATTTCACCACTTCTTCTATATACCTTGGAAGGCAACCATTTCTTTGAAGTTTATTCTTCATCAGTGAAAGGAACACTTCAGGGGTGCTGTGTGGATTTACATGGAAGGTTGGCTTGAATAATTTATTTCACTAAAGGATGGGTTTTCTTTGTTAGAATCCTGGCCCCCAAACCATCAGAATGTTCCAGAACAGTACAAGTAATTTTTGACTTATAACCACAATAGAGCCTGGAATTTCAGTCGTAAGTCATTGCAATCAAAAGGTGAGGCACCATGTGACCAAATTTGGTTTTATGGCTGTCATTAAGTGAAACATGTGGTCATTAAGCAAATCCAGCATATCTAATGGGGGTTTTTGCCATTGCAAATCATGATCACATGACCATGGGGTGCTTCAACCAGTCGTAAATGCAAATCAGTTGCCAAGTGTCTGCAATGCGACTATGGCAAGGGCGTGTGGCAGTCAACTGGTCATAAGTTGAGGACTATCTACAATGACTAGAATAGAATAGAATAGAATAGAATAGAATAGAATAGAATAGAATAGAATAGAATAGAATAGAATAGAGTTGGAAGGGACCTTGGAGGTCTTCTAGTGCAACCCCCTGCCCTGAGTTTATAATTTTTCCATACAAAAATCTATTTCTAGATGTTCTTACAAACTGTTGTTAAGTCCAGGGCTGCCTGTACGGGAATTCAATAAATACTTCACCCTTTGGCACTTCAAGTTCTCCACTCAGAGAAAATGAGGACACAGAGGGGCTGATTACAAGGTTATACTTTACTGGGAAGGGCAGCTCCTGAAATCAAATGGCCTTCAGCTGTGTTAAATTAAATATTCCAACTCAGCTGCTGTGAGTGGAAGGCAATGCTGATTGAGGATGATGGAATTTATAGTCTAACACCTCTTGAAAACATTAGGCTCGGAGACACTTCTTTATTCGTTCCCAGTCTCTATGGTCATTTATGGATGCAAAGATCATAGCACCATGATCTTCTAAAAGCAACTATGTCATAGACACCTCCCACCCCACCCCCCAAGTCTCTCTTTCACATGCATCTTTTCCTGAAAACAACATCAAGAGAAAGATGGCAGGAATGAAAAGTTGTGGCAAAGCCAGGAGGAGAATGTATTTGGGATATGGGAACACAAAAATATTACTTTTTTAATAAATGAGATAAAACAAACTAGGCCGCAGTTCCAGGTTCTTACCATCTGATTTTTGCACGAACTGGGAGATTCCATCTACCCAAGCTGAACATGTTTTGCTGAAATATTCATGTCCATACATTTCTTTCAAAGGTTTTCTTGTTTTGTCACTCCATTTTGAAACATCACGGATACCTGTATGTAACGATAAAATACAGTTTCCCCCTCAGTATTATCTCTGACCTGGTATGCAATTTTTAAATGCCTGTCTGAGCATTTTGAACCCACAGGGTATTTTAAAAATGATTAAACTGCTTGAAAATAATTAGAGACTCTTTAAATGCATACAATATACCTCATATTTTGATATGTTGGCTGCAGAACTGATTTATATTTAAATATTTTTATATATTTTATATTATTCTTAAAATGTATATTCTGAGGAACTGAATCAACCAATGAGTTATTTGAGGAGGTTAAACGCAAAAACCTCTTTATTCAATTTGGATTATCCAATTTATTCAATTAATTATGGTCTTCGGAATTTCATCTGATTACTTGGATTTGATCCATAGAAGTTTATGATATGCTTTAGTAACATTTTTTTCTACTCTCCAGGCATTAAAAATATCTCTGGGGTTATTGTTGCTCCTGTAAAATATGACTACCTCTTTGGAAATATTTGCATGGGAAATGTGTTTGTAATAGGCAGAAAGGTTTAACAGATTTCTAGATTATCGAGAACCATAAGGCAGGATTTCTAATGATTTCAACGAACAATTGTCACTGTAGAACATTTAGATAAATATGTAATATAAGCACAGAGGGTCTATAACAACTCACCATGGACAACTCGTCACAAGACAACTTGCCTTGGCCCATTCACTGTGAGACAACTCACCACCACAGGACAAAAAAATAGTCTAATTGAATCATTAAAGGATGCCAAAGGAGGGACGAAATAAAATATGACTGACAAAAATTAAAATATTTTTTAATTATTTTAAATAATTGAATTGTTGAATTGTCCCACAGTATAGTTGTCCCATGGTGAGTTGGCTGTGGTGAGTTATCTCATTCCGAGCACAGAGATGGTGAACCTGATTCTGTCATGTTTATATATTATGAATGTAAGAAGAGGACTTTGGATCTTATATTTTTAAAATAAGGGATTAATATGATTATTGTATTTTCTCATCATATAATTTCCAGGCACAAAATGAAATTTACCTAATTAGAATGTATATTGCCTCCCATCACTTTCTACATTGAGACTATAAATGAAGACATAATTTTCTTCCTATCTATAGGCAGCTGCAAGGGGATGCCAAAACACATATTGTGACATCACCATGGAAACCATGTAACCTATTATGTCTACCTCAGGGTTAGGTTTGTGATATTTCCTTATTTTTGGATAATTGTGGTTTGTATAGATGCCTATATAGCCGTGATGGCTAACCTATGGCACATGTGCCACAGGTGGCACACAGTACCCTCTCTGTAGGCAAGTAAGCTGTCACCCCAATTCAGCTGTGCCGCGCATGCGCACACGCCTCCTGCCGGCCAGCTGGTTGTCGGGTCTCTGCCGTGCATGTGCGGGGGGCAGGGCAGATGCACAGGGGGCATGCACGTATATGCGGGGGGTGGGGTGCATGCAGGGGGACAGGGTGCATGTGCGGGGCCACATGCACATTACATTTTGGGGTTTGGGGTTAGGGCGCCCGAATACGTGCACACGCTTTGGGCACTTGGTCCAGAAAAGGTTAGCCATCACTGCTATATAATCCCATCCATACCTCATTTTTTTCATTTAGTCTAATAACTAGTTTTAGCAAACTCAAAAGCTGCTTTTATATCCTTTTACGATAGTTTGGTTGGTGGTGTAATGTATTTCAGGATTCTATACCTAAAGCATTAGGCAGCTTCAGAAAAGGCATTTGGATCCCTTTGATTTAACATGGAAAATATTGCCTAGATCCTGCTCAGCCACTCAGTAAATTGGTACAAAAGGATTTTATAATATAGTGGTGTTGAACAGAATGTAGTTTCATATTTCAAAATTACACAGACAACTATATGAAACTCATGAGCTATGCAAATCAATTATCACAGGGACACATTTGAACTAAGGATGCGTAGGAAGGGAGTTGTTCAAACTGAACACTTCCTTAGAGAAAGTAATCAACATTTAGACCATTTTCATATCCAGTGTCTTTAGCAGTTAATGTAGCCTATTAAATATTTATCAACTTCAGATGCTTTAAGCAACATTAGAACTTTGTCTTACAAACCCATTTCAGAAATCTTAGCTCTAATACTTTTTACCAAGAAAGTAATGTATCCATTTAACTGGCATTTGCTGAGTAGAAAAGGAAAAAATGTATAATTATTGTGTTAATTGGATTATTTTCTTCCACAGAGTAATCTATTATTCAAAGATTGTAACTACTTTTATTTCTTTTGCCTGCTGCGCTATTTCTCATTAAGAGAATCTAGATTTTTCTTGAAAAACAAAGTTGTAGTAATTGTTTTTGTGTTTCATTTGTTAGCCATACACCATGCTACTTAATTAAGTGAAAGTATCTTGTTTGGTTTGCTGGGTTTTAAATTTAGCTTGGTTTAGAATAAGGCTCAAATGAAAATCTCTCATTCAGTTAAATGCAGTTAATGGGCAAAAAAAAGAAGAGAGAAACGCAAAATACTTTATTTTTGAATGATTTTTTTTTGAAAATATATTCTTTTAAAAACTATATTTATAATATGTGCCTATACTAAATATTTATATAAGTCTAGTATGTATGTATGTATGTATGTATGTATGTATGTATGTATGTATGTATGTGTATGTCTATGCATGCATGCATGTATGTATCAGAATTTAGCAGTGTGCCATATGCAAATGCTCTGCTGCCAAAGTATCTCAAACTGATTTAGAGATGAGGGCATAAGTCATGTTTCTGAGGTCCTTCCCCTCCAGGTACACCCTACCTCATGCTACTGGATGATCTCTTCCAATGGGTTCATGTACATGTTAAATAAATAAGGGAGAGATTTAAACCCCATGGCAATGCATATCCCCCAAACATTGGTTGAAGGTCATAAATAACATCTCATCTCACAGGAAATGTTTATTTCATCAACATCTACAAATGCCTTCTGACATGACACTGCAGGATATTACCCCATCCACACTACAGAATCTGTCCAATTGGCTTCCAACTGCAAACAAATGTGAATTTTATCTGTCAAATGCCTTTCTAAAAGGTTGTAGCAGCCCTCTAGTGGTTCTTTCAGTTATTCTTCCCTGACACAGTCCTGGTCACCCTGACACAGTCCTGGTCACCCTAAAAAGGGTTGCTGGATAGCATCCAATAGGTAAGTGCAGAGAAGTTATAATGTAATGAAACTCCCTCTGGAAAACCCATGGGATTCATCAAGTGATTAGGGTGAACTTCTATCACTGATCTATCCTCTCTACAGAGTTTGATGGTGCCACTTAACTCCATTGGTGATCAATTCACAACAACAGACTGATTTCAACATCCTCCACTTCTGAGCTGCTCTGGAACATAAACTAGATCCAATGTGTGGACTCCTCTGTATGATGTACGGCTTATGATGACCAATCCATGGACAGACCTGTGGTTATCATAGCAACCAAAAAAACTCAAGGCACCTTACTCCTTCAGGAAGACTGAAATTATCAAGTATTAACAGACTGGGAGACTCAACCACCAATCCATCATATTATATTTCAGTTGAAAATCCTGAAGTATAAATAGGATTTTGGCATTTTTGTGTGAAATCGCACAACATTTTTATTTATTATTAATTCTGGTGTCCAAACCGCTGCACAAGATCACACAAGTCCTGTGTGGCCGATGACCACTAATGGTATAAATTATGATATTCATATATTATTGTAATGTGAAATTTATAATTTAAAAGTTATATGGATTAAAATATGCATTAATATCATATTGATGCATTTAGCACTTATTTTTTTTTCTTACAGTAGCCTTTTGCTTTAATATAAATTCTCATTGTTATTAATTTAAATTTATTATAGCTGCCCAACTCCAGTGGAATCTGAGCAATGTACAAAACAGGAAAAAAATCCATAAAAACAGATAAGACTTAAAAGCACACAGAAAGTACAGACTAAAACAATTTAAAAATGACACAAATCAAAGTAAACTAAACAAAATACGGTTCCTGAAAATACAATATTTTAAGCCCAGGTCTGGGACCAAAGCCAGATATTAAGAGCTTTTTAGAACCCTAGGAGAGAGAGCATTCTTCTCATCTCTGGGAGAAGGAATTTACTGTTTAAAACAACAAAAAGAAAAGAAAGCTAATTTGGTGTACTGGTTAGAGACACTGGGTTATAAACCAGGAGTTCTAGTCCTGCCTTAAGACACAAAGCCAGCTGAGTAACTTGGGCCTATCGCCTTCTGTCAGTCTAAGAAGGCAACAAGCCACTTAAGTTGCCAAGATAACTTGCAGCGACTTGTCCAGACTGTTGCTAGAAGTCAAGACAAACTTGAAGGTGTACACATATAATCAGACCTACACAACCCCTCCCATATGTATTATAATACTCTGTGAGAATAATCTTGAGAAACAAGAGGAAGATCCACAGCCAGAGCAACGGTCAGGCAAGAGATATCTCAACCCACAGAAAGAACAGGGCAGTGGTGAAATCCAATTTTTTTTTACTACTGATTCTGTGGGGTGTGGCTTGGTGGGTGTGGTGTGGTGTGGCTTGGTGGGCGTGGCTTGGTGGGCATGGCAGGGGAAGGATACTGCAAAATCTCCATTCCCACCCCACTCCAGGGAAAGGATACTGCAAAATTCCCATTCCCACCCCACTCCAGGGAAAGGATACTGCAAAATTACCATTTCCACCCCACTCCAGGGGAAGGATATTGCAAAATCTCCATTCCCACCCCACTCTGGGGCCAGCCGCTACCGGTTCTCTGAACTGCTCAAAATTTCTGTTACCGATTCTTCAGAACCTGTCAGAACCTGCTGGATTTCACCCTGGAACAGGGTAAGAGAAAGTGTCTCAGAAGGGACCCTCCCTAGTTCTCTTGGAACAAAAAGGAAAAGAGGAGAGAAGTGCTTTCAGACTTGCAAGATTCTGTTGCTGTAACCTTTCAATAAAAGTAATGTGACTACTCCTGGTTTGGTTTCCTGTCTGGACTACCTCAAAGGGGTGATAGCAGAGGTGGGTTTTAGCAGGTTCTGACCAGTTCTGGAGAACCGGTAGTGGAACCTTTGACTAGTTCGGAGAACCAGTAGTAAAAATTCTGAGTGGCCTCATCCCCATCTATTCTGTGCCTCCCAAGACCCAGCTGATCAGGAGGGAATGGAGATTCTACAGTATCCTTCCCATGCCACGCCCACCAAGCCACGCCCACCAAACCATGCCATGCCCACCAAGTCACACCCACAGAACCGGTAGTAAAAATTTTTGAAACCCATCACTGGCTGACAGATACATACCACTGTAAATTTTCACATCCTCTTCTGTAACATTTGCAGTAGTTCCCCACACCACCATTTTGTGGATCAAATCTGGACATTTTGCAGCTGTAATGAGTGCGGTTATTCCACCATCACTCCATCCCAACAAAGAGAACTACTGAAACTTCAGTGTCTTGTTCAGCATAAGGAAACAGATTGGAAATAACTCATTTTCATAGATGTTAGCTGATACATACCATTGTAAATTTTCACATCCTCTTCTGTAACGGTCACATTGGCTCCCCAAACCACCATTTTGTGGATCAATTCTGGATATTTTGCAGCTGCAATGAGTGCAGTTATTCCACCATCACTCCATCCCAACAAAGAGAACTTCTGAAACTTCAGTGCCTTGTTGGAACATAAGGAAACAGATTGGAAATAACTCTTTTTCGTGGATGAGGGGCTTGGCCTAAAGTTAACTGATTCTTCACAAGCAACACTTCTCATTGATATAAAAAGAGTTTAACATGGCAAAATTACAGCAACAGAGCCCAATAAATTTATTGAATAATATTACTAAATCATATTATATATTAATGTATAATATCCATATTAAATAATATTAAGCGCAACAATGATCAGCAGTTTTGTTTAGGTTGCAATGACCATTGGGCATTCAAATAATAGCAGAAGCCTTGTATCTAGTTAAGTCTACCCAATTTGCATAAGAATGAACTGGTCACTTGACACTAGGATTTACAGAGTTTCCTGTAGAGCAGAGGTCTTCAAACTTGGCAGCTTTAAGACTTGTGGACTTCAACTCCCAGAATTCTCCAGCCAGCAAATTACAACCAGTTGCTATGCCCCACAATCATGTGATCACTATTTGCAACCTTCCCTGCCCGCCAGCTGGCTGGAGAATTCTGGGAGTTAAAGTCCACAAGTTTTAAAGCTGCCAAGTTTGAAGACCTCTGTGTAGAGGTACAAGGTCAGAAAGAAGTCTGTCCGGAAGCACCAGTGGAAGGATGGATCACCCACAAGGAAAGAGCGTTACCTCTTTCACTGCCCTTGTAATAATTTTCTTACCACTCTTCAATCCATGTGAATAGGTAGAATAACACCAATTGTTATTAGTGCAGTAGCCTATTCTCTAGAGCAGCGTTTCTCAACTTTGGTAACTTTTTTTTTTAAAATTTGATTTAATTTAATTTAATTTTTTAATTTAAAATTAATTTAATTTTTTAATTTGAAGATATATGTGGATTTCAACTCCCAGAATTCCTTAGGCTGGCTGGGTAATTCTGGAAGTTGAAATCCACACATCTTCAAGTTGCCAAGATTGACAAACATAACTCCGAAGAGCCAGTTTGGTTTTCAGGAAGTCTGACTTATAATGGCAAATGGTCCACATTGCTAAGCAATGAGGTCATAAAATATGACCACATTGCTTTAGTGATAGCAATCCCTGCAGTCGGTTATCATTGTTAGTTGAATTGCACTTTAGGACTGCATTGTTTAATGATGGGAATTCCAGTCCAAATGGCCATTGTTAATCAAGGACTATCTTTATTTCCTAGAAATCTCCAGCAACTTGTCCAGCCAGTCAACAGGAGTCAGCACTATCAAAGATACAAAAAAAGAGCATGTTCTCTACTTTGCAACACTTAATCCTTCTTTTTATTTATTTTATTTATTCAAAATAATGAGATATTTTACCTGGATAGAATAGATCAGGGAGAAAGAAAAAAAAGCTACTATGGAAATATTCTGCTTATAAACAGGTTCAATCTTCATTCTCATAAAGTTTCAAACCTTGAAGGTTCTTAGAGGTTCTACTTGCTTATTTCCAAACTTAAATGTGCAAAATTTTCAGAAATCAAAAGTTTCAAAACCAGATTTCAAAGAAGCCTGGACGTATTTACCTGCATCAAGTCAACAGCGTCTTTTGCATCTCTTTCAAAAAAATCTAGAGGAAAATCTCGAACTGGAGGGATTGATTTTCCATATCCTCGAGGGTCCCAGCCAACAACAGTAAAAATCTCCTTGTTCATATTCTTCAGCTGTGGATCAAAATCAGTCTGACCGCTGCCTAAATCAACACACAAAAACACTGCAAGATCATCATAACCAAGAGAGAAACTTATTTTACGCATATTAATATATGTAAAAGAAAAACTAAGTCCCAAAAGCATGATCAAATTAAACTACAGGTAATCCTCAAGTTACGTCCACAACAGCCCAAAATACAGTATATGTTACTAAGTGAAACTTTTAAGTGAGTTTTGTCCCATTTTACGACTTTTCTTTGACACAGTTGTTAAGTGAATCGTTGCGTTTGTTAAGTTAGTAACATGATTGTTAAGTAAATCTGGATTCTCCACTGACTTTGCTTGTCAGAAAGTTGCAAAAGCTGATCATGTGACCCGGGACATTGCAACCGTCATAAATATGAACCAGTGGCCAAACATCTGAATTTTGATCATGTGACCAAGGAGATGCTGCATCAGTCGTAAGGGTGAAGAACGACCATGCCACTTTTTTCAATGCCTTTGTAACTTTGAACAGTCACTAAATGAATTGTTGTAAGTCAAGGACTACCTGTATCTTTATGTCTCTTGTCTGACTATTAAGGAAACTAAGAGATCCTCCTCTTTTGCTGCACTATAATCAATTTCATTTGTGAGTTATTCTCCAACCATTGTAAAACCAACCATTTTTCTTGGCTTTCTCCTCACAAACTCACTACCACTGGCTGAATGACTATAAAACATCACTCTCTCTCCAGTGGAAACCTAAGCAGGGTCCTGGCCAGAGTGGGGTTCAGCAGGTCCTGACCAGTTCTGGAGAACCCGTAGCAGAAATTTTGAGTAGTTCAGGGAACTGGTAGTAAAAATTTTGACTGGTCCCGCCCCCATCTATTCTTTGCCTCCAGAGTCCCAGCTGATTGGGAGGAAATGGGGATTTTGCAATAACCTTCCCCTGGAGTGCGGAGGGAATGGAGATTTTACAGAATCCTTTCCCTGCCATGCCCACCAAGCCACACCCACAGAACCGGCATTAAAATTTTTGAAACCCACCACTGGTTCTGCCTGATGCAGCTAGTATGACAGCAGGGAGAAAAATGCTTGTATCTTGAGTTGGATTCCAGAAGAACAGTTGGAAGGCTGTTTTTATTGTTTGCAATGTGTCATTTATGGATGTAGGAGACAGGACTAGATGTGGGAAGATTTCATATACTGTGCTAAGCTCAAACTAATCAAACTCTTTGATTAAATGGTAAACAAAGTTTTAAAAAAGGATTGTGGTTACTGAAGTCACCCAAATTTTTTTTATAAAGACAACGTCTCCTTTAAATCAAGTTCACTTTTAGTCAAAGCAGAAATGTGTCTATGTGATTTGAACGTGGTTTGAATTGGAATTACTGGAATTTGGATGTGTAAAGAGTTGGTGGAAGGCTTGTAGGTTGCCTGTTCCTGGGGTAGAAGATTTTTAGTTCTTTTGCTATTATTTCTCCAAAAGTTTCCTCCAGTGTTGGAATGTTATGATCTCCAGCTAGTTCAGTGGAATTGCAGTCAAGCACCGTTTGAGAATCCTAGATTAAGAAAGGCTGATCCTGGATCAAACATAACTAACAAGTATTTCTACCTTAGAGACAATTAAGGCTGTGATTTAAGCAATAACTCCCAAGGCCAGTTCAGGCAGGTAGAACTTTTCTTATCATTTTATTTACCCTCATTTAGGAAACAGTAATGAAAAATCCTTGGTGAGCTCTTGCTATTATCCAAGAGTAAACCAATCAATTTTATCTCACCTTCAGTCTATTTGTATAGTTAGGTTAATCTATTTAGATAGTTAGATAATTAGTCTTGTCTGAAAGCAATTATTTTAGAGTCATGTATCACTATAAAGAGCTTCTGACAAATGTATCAGTATAGTTTATGCATATATTTATTATCCATTCCAAATCAGTAGCATAGTAGAAGTGTTAGAGCCACACCTAACATGCCAGGGAGTAGGAGGACAGCATGATTTCCATTTCCAGTCTGTTGGTAGTGCAGGTGGACGCCATTCACTTCTACTTTCGCTGAGGTTATAGCAGTGCTGGAAGAAATAACTCCAATTGTTCAATCTGTTCATATTCCATCCTTCTTCCCAATAGCATACAATACACAATAAGACACTGTATACAACAAAGGTGTCAAACTTTATTCCATTGAGGGCCGCATCAGGGTTGTGTTTAACCTCAGGGGGCCAGGGTGGGCATGGCCAGCTTGACGTCACTCGTGTCAGAGGTGTCTGTGGTGGCCTGACTGCTCTGCCAGCGAAAACAGGTTCCAATCTCCGTTTTCAGCTGTGACGGCTTCCTGCAACCCTCTGCCAGTGAAAATGGAGCTCGGAAGGGCCGCAGAGGGTTGCAGGAGGCTGTCCCAGCCGAAAACTGAGATTGGAAGCTCGTTTCACTGGCAGAGGCACCATGGGCCGATCCTTTGTTCTTTCCAGGGTGGCCCCACAAGCCAATCTAAGCATCCCACAGGCCGGATCTGGCCCATGGGCCTTGAGTTTGACACCCCTGGTATACAGTATGGCTCTTCTCCCTCTTAATGACACAACCATCTAGTGTATTCAAGTGAGGTATAGTTTTGTGTCTAGTCCAACTTTTCAACTCAAGATTTTTGCAACAAGGTATCTGTTAGGCACAAAGCCAGTTGGGTAACCTTGAGCCATTCATTTTCTTTCAGCCCTAAGAAAGAGGCAATGGCAAACTATTTCTGGAAAAACCTTCCAAGAAAACTGAAAGGATTTGTCCAGGCAGTCTCCATGAATCAGACATAATTGAATGGGAGGGGGGGGGGATCTGCTAAATGTGTTTTACAAGATTCCCAATTAGCAAAACCAACAGGAATTTTTGAGTGGCAATTCCAACAAATTTTGTGGACATCAGGTTAGCAAAATATATTTAATCACAATAACATACTGATTGATTGCTATCAAATTGGAGTCAAGTTGAGACAGAGCTTCTCCTTGGTTTTCTAACCCCAACCTGGACCTTCAGGTCTTTCAATAGTGCACTGATGGTGGAAAAGGCCTCAATAGCCACTAAAACCTTTTGCAAATAAGAACTTCTTGTTCTGAATTTGCTCACACCAGGTATTCTCAAATAAACTTGTTGATAAAATTTTCCATGCTGTTAAAAAAACAAGCACAGGCAACAGAATCACATAACTTACTTTCAAAGCTCAAGTCATCCTTTATTACTCTCTTACAAGCATTCTTCCTAATCAAGATTCAAAAATATTGTCAGAATTTGATTCCAGATGATGAACAAGTAGAAATCAATTCATTTCCATTAATTTGAATGGAAAATACCAGAAACTGTTCTAAGGAATGATAATAAAATACAAAACAAAAATCCCAAAACTCACGCGAAAGCAATTTTAGAAAAGATTTCAAGATCTCTTTGCCTTTAAGGAGTTCAGTACTTATTCAACTGGAAAATCTTTCCTCAAACGAATTGAAATTGTCCTAGTTCAACAGAGTGTACCCACTGAAATGAATGGAACGTGTGCAAATTAAATCTCACCAATTGCAACGATTCTGACTGAGCCCAGGACCTGCAATTACCTTAAAATGAAACTTCATTTATTTAATTTCTACTAGTAATTGCTCAATGTTGACCTTCCCTACTCCTTTCCCTACAAAATCCTAACTCTAAATGGGTAAGACCTTTGTTTCAATCTGCTGAAAGAACTTCGGAACATAATTTTATTTTGTGAGATTTACAAATATCACTAATGTGGCACAAAAGATAATGAATATTCCCCACTTATCTGGGGTTAAGCATGCACCCTGCACACACATCTTTGTGTGTGTGTGGGCATGCACACACATACACACTTGGAAGCAGTTCATATTTTTAATACAAAAGATCTGAGGGAAAAATCCTTCATCCAAATTTGATGTGGAAATGCCTCAACTTTCTTAGTTATGAATACTACATGCCATTAAGAATAGTATTGCTTTTAAATACTTTTAGTTCTGGAAATTATGCAATACTGAAATCATATACTGTAGGTTTTTCCTATCTGATATCCCCTCAGCGTAATTAGTTTTTGAGAAGGGCGAGACCCGTAGGGAAGAATCCAGATTGGGAGGGGTAATGACATATCTAACAGAGGAGGAGGTAAACTCATTTCACAAAAGGTTCCTTAGTCCAGGGAAGAGGTGAAAGTAGAGGAAAAGAGTAGTTGTGCCTTCATCACACTAGGAGAATTGCTTTGGCAAGATTTCATGGTTGTTATACAGGTAGTCCTCGACTTAGGACCACAAATGGGCCCCAAATTTCCGCTGTTATATGAGACATATGTTTAGTGAATTTTGCCCCATTTTTCTTTTCTTGCCACAGTTGCTGCCACAGTGGCACAGTTCTTGCTACAGTTATCACTGCCATTGATAAATTAGCAACTTGGTTGTTAAGTGAATCTCACTTCCCCCTTGACTTTGCTTGTCAGAAGGTCGCAAAAAGGGATCACATTATCCCAGGACGGGACGCAGCAAAAGTCATAAATATGAACCAGTTGCCAAGCATCTGAATTTTGATCACATAATCATGGGGAATGCTGCAAAGTTTGTAACTAGGAAAATTGGTCACAAGTCACATTTTTCAATGCCATTATAACTTTGAACAGTCGCTAAACGAGCTGTTGCAAGTCAAGGACTACCTGTACTGCCCTACAGGCAAGAAAGTTCATTCTAGAGCTCTCTCTAAGTGGTACTTAGGTCCTGAGTTTCCAGCTCAAAACCCTGAGGGCGAAAGAGCAGAGACCAAAGATGACTCTGTTCTATGGGAGGATCGAACTATTCTCCCACTCAATTCATTATTGACTGAATTTTAGAAGGAAGGGTAGGATTGCCTCCGTCAAACAAAAGGAATCAGATTTCCAGGAGCTGTGAAGAGTTTAAATTACATGTCCACGAATTCCAGCTAAGCACAACACACTTAAGCTAAGGGGGCGTGCATAAGTGCACTAGCGTGCCTACCATCCTTGTCCTAATATTCCTTTTTACTTACTCTTTTCATGTATTCAAATTATGTTTATACTTTTACCTGTTATCTTATATATGCTTGACAAATAAATAAATAAATAAATAAATAAATAAATAAATAAATAAATAAAGCTGGTGCAGGGAAAACCTAACAGCAGCATTTGTGCAATTGTTTGACTACCGTAGATTGGGGGTGGTTGGTTGTAGTGGGTTGTGTGAAGCGAAATCCTTTTCTTAGCTTGATATATTGGATTAATACTGTACACAGGTTAAGAATGTTGCGGGAACTGGTTGTGCCTTACACAAATCTCCTTGCACTGGAGGAAGAGACTGAAGAGATGATCTTTGTAATTTACTCTTTCCCCTACAACTCCTATAGGCAAGTAGTGTATGCACAGCAGATCTGATCTGCAGTATATAATAAGAGACAAACTAATTTGCACATGGCTACACACTATGGACTAAAAGTATCCTACCTTTTCTGTTAGAATTTTGATACAGTACTGTAACACATTTCTGAAAAGCAGCCTGGTTTAATCTGGTGTCCGATGTACCAAAAATGTTGTAAATGAAGGCCCATGTTAATTATAAACAATTTTGCAGTCTGCTTGCAAAGAAATCTTTATATAACTTGCTTCCAGGTAATTATGCAATGGTGCATAGCCCAGAGTATTTTTTTTTAACTTTCAGCTTTATTAGTATAATAGATAGGTCAAAGGTAGGATGGAAGGCTGTCATTTTTTTTATTTTAAATATATAATTTTATTTTTTTTTAACTCGTTCAGAATCTTATTCTCCCAGACAGTTGTTTGCCTAAAATATAGGGTGGGGGGGGGGAATCGATGCAATTCTTCTTCCCCCAATGAACATTCCTGCAGCCTCTGCGGATGTGCATTTCCCACTTACCAATATATCATTTCACTCTTAAAAGGCGAGTTTTGCAAAGCCTCCGTTAAAGGAAAAGATCTCTACAGAGCACTAATCTGATCTAAAATCGGATTCAGATGATCAGACTTCGCTCCATTCAAGAAAAGCCTGCGCGGGATCACAAACCTAAAAGGCACACAGTGCACAAATTAACAGGCACACTGCCAGTAGCAAGACTACCAAGTGCTTCGGTTGGACCTAAAATCTCTCCAGCTTTGCAATTAAGCCCTCGGGCCCTCTAAATTTATGGAATCAAGACATCCCCCCCCCCCGCATTTCGCCTCTGCACCTCCTCCACCCGCCGCACCGACATTTCGCTCCGGCATTAGACATTCGCGATTTTCCTCTGCGACCAATCACGCGTGCGCACTGCGGTTTCGGCCCCCTCGCTTGAGCTATTAAGCTCGCAGGTGGGTTCCTCGCGTCTCTCGTCCCATCCCGCGGGCGTTTTACCTATAGGCAGCCGTCGATCTCGGGATCGCTGCCAGCGTTGCAGAGCGGGAGAGGTGCGAGAAGAGGCGCCGCAGCCTCCAAAGCGCTGCGCCTGCAAGTCGAGTCATTTTTCCTTCCTTCCTTCCTTCCTTCCTTCCCCGCGGTCTGTTTTGGCGGTTCCGCCTTCGTTGCTGCTCTATCGGCTCCCAGGAAAAGTGGCTGCAAGGGGGCGGAATAAGGCAATAGGCTTTTCACTCAAAAGCCCACCCACCAATTGCCGCAATCGTTGACTTGAGTTTTGGAGGGAAGGGGCCGCATTCTTCTCCGGTCTTTTTCTCAATCCAGGGCATTGAGCCATGGTGGCCCAAATGGTTAGAATGGAGTATTGCAGGCTAACTCTACCCACAGCCTGGAGTTTGATCCTGACAGGGCTCAAGGTTTACTTAAGTCTTCTATCCTTCCAAAGTCGGGTAAAATGAGGACCCAGATTGTTGGGGGTAATATGCTGACTCGGTAAACCGCTTAGAGAGAGCTGTAAAGCACTGTGAAGCGGTATGTAAGTCTTAGTGCTATTACTATTCTGTGACAAAGGGGGGACGGAACCAAAGAAAATATTTTACACCGTTTATTGGTTTTATTAAACAAATTTATAAGGCCGCCCAACTCCCTCTCTCTCTCTCACACACACACACACAGATACTCTGGGCAGTTTACAACTTTTAAAAAATCCACAAAAATATAGTAGTCCTCAACTTACGACCACAATGGAGCCCAAATGTTTAACTGAAACCTTTGTTAACTGAGTTTTGCCCCATTTTATGACTTTTCTTGCCACAGTTGTTAAGTGAATCACTGCAGTTGATAAATTAGTAACCCGGTGGTGAAGTGAGCCTGGCTTCCTCATTGAGTTTGCTTGTCAGAAGGTTGCAAAAGGTGATCATGTGACCTTGGGATACAGCAAGGGTCATAAGTACGAACCTGTTGTCAAGCAGCTGAATTTTGATCATATGATCATGGGGATGATGCAACCATTGTTAACTGTGAATAATGGTCATAAATCACATTTTTCAGTGTTGTAACTTTGAGCGGTCACTAAAGGAACTGTTGTTAAGTCAAAGACAACCTGTATAACCATCTTTTCCCCCTCCACACCAACAGCACAATGTGACCATTTCATCTGCTCCATCTCTGCTGGGGTCCTCAGATGTGCTGAGAAAAACATATTTTCAGGGCCTTGCAAAAAAACAAGGTGGGGGCCAATTGTACCTCCAGTGGAATTGTGTTTCGCAGAGAAGGGGCCTCATTGAGAAGGTCCTTTTATATGGGCTGGTTTTTTTGCCATTGATTTAATAGGAGCCCCATGAATCAGTAATGGAACTTCCATATTACACATTACATGTGCCACTCCCTAGGTCTCCAAAACTGTTCCATGTCTCATTCTGGACCAATTGTAACTTCTGAACACTCTTCAAGGATAGCACCATGTAGAACACATTGCAGTAATCCAGATGAGAGACAACCAGTGACTGAGTTTAACGTATCAAGTAGCAGGCACAACATGCTAATAATCCCCGTGCTCATAGGCATTTGCAGCTTGACATGATGATGCAAAAATAAGATATATAATTCAGAGACTTGTACTGCAAACCTCACCCTTTTGTACTTGGACCCCAACATTGGATGCAAGTATAGGTAGTTTTGGTTTAGTAACCACAATTGGGACCGGCGACTTGGCTGTGAAGTAAAACTAGGACTGTGCTTATGCTCTTGCTTAAGTTTTCCTTTGTTTACAGACTTGCAAAGGTTGTAAAAGTGAAGAATGGTAATTCTATTTTTCATCACTGTTGTAACTGAACTGTCACTAACTAAATAAGGCAGGCACTATTACATAAGGACTACCTGTATGTAAATTGCTGGTTTTGCATTGCATTTTTTAAATTTGTCCCTCTAGGGGAAATCTGTGTAATTGCTCTCGGGAATGAGTTAAGTAACACAAACCAGTGATGAAATCTGAACCAGTTTGCTACTGGTTCGGTGGCCACGCATGCACAGTACACGCCAAAAGGAGGCTTGGGAAGGTAAGTACAGCGATGGGGGGAATCAGCTACGATGCCTGATTTTGGGAACCTTTTAAAAACTTTTTTAAAGCATTTTTTACTACCGGTTTGGCCGAATAGGTAGTAAAAAATGCTTTAAAAAAGTAAAAAAAGGTTCCAACGATCACAGCTGTATGATATAGTATAGAACATCCATCTTTACTAATGCAGTAGCATATCTTCTGAGATATGCCAGTTTGGTATAAGCCATCATATTAGAAATTAGAAGATTGAGTTCTAGACCCTTCAGCTGGGTGACCTTGAGCCAGTCACTCCCTCTTTGCCCTAGGAAGAAGGCAATGGTAAGCCAATTCTTAGAAATCTTGCCAAGAAAAACAGCACAATAGCAGTGGCGGGTTTTACATAACTGAAAGCGAATGATAATCCGGTTTTGTTCTTGAGAAGATATTCTGGTTTATAATAAGACTAGGAGAACAGCCTTATACCCATTTTCTCTATTTAAAAAATTAAAATTGTACAAATTCATTCAAAATTTGACATATTATAAAACGGGGAGAGGTGTGCACGAAATGAGGGGGAAAAATGTTGCATTTTATCCCTAGAAAAAAGCCCATAGCGCTTTGGAAGTTCTGATGAACCATTTCTGGCCAGTTATGGTTTGGCAGAAGCCAGGCCCAGAATATTTTGATTGTCTTGCATTTAGATTAAACAAATCCAGACAGGCAAACAGGGCTAAGTTAGTGGGTATCGCTTCCTATTTCCATTATCAATTCCCAAAATGGAACATCTCAGGGACCAGCCCTACCAGTGCTTTCCTTTCCCTCCCTCACCCTTCTCCTCAGCCACCACCATTGCCGCTAAAGGCCCAGTGTGGTATATACCAAAATCTTGCCCAACCTTCCCTGAGTCCTCTCTCCCTCTGCTCAGCCACTGTTGCTGCTCTCCCTTAGCTGTGGACAAACCATATTGTGGTCCGTGTCCAAAACAAAACAGCCATTTTGTTCCGTGCACAGAGCAAAACACTCAAAATGTTTTGTCTGTCTCTGCTGGAAAGCATTCTGTTAAGTTTGTAGCTTTTTTTGGGGGGGGGATGCTATGAAAGCATCCCTTTGGATTGGCCATCATTTGCTCTTTATCTTCCATTCCTTACTCTGCTTGCATAGAGTAGCGGTCTGCTGGCAGCATTAATACAAAAATGTCTTCTGGAAAAAAGTCCAACCCAGCCAAAGTCCTCCAGCTCTTTGTTTGACTTCTTTATCTGCTGTTTCTATCAGAATCCTGGTTTATTTTGATAAAACTATTGAGGAGATCTCTCCGATCGCAAGCAAAAAGGGCCTTGGCCAGCTTCCCCACCGTTGCCCCTTTGCTGCCTTCCTTCATCAGCCACCTCTGGAACATCTGGTAAACTTTTTCTTTGAGTCCATCCCGTTCATAGTCATGGTCAATTTCATCCAGCTCCGGGTCACTGAAGCCCAGTTTACGAGCGCAGTGTTTCCACTTCTTGGACAAGTTGTCTCTCACAAGGTTTAGGTGAACATCTGAGACTAGAGCAGTGCTCTCTGGTGGTAGAAAAAAAGAAAAACAAAATCTTAGTCTTTCCAGAAAGATGTTCTTTGAGGCCATCGGTGCTGTAAGTAGTCCTTGACTTACAACCATTTATTTAGCAAACATTCAGAGTTACAACAGCACTGAAAAAGTGACCTTTGTCTGGTCATCGTACTTACAACCATTGCAACATCCCAATAATCACTTGGAAACTGGCATGTATTGGTTGCTGGTTGCAGCATCCTGGGGTCTTGTGATTACCATTTGTGACCTTCCCAGCCAGTTTCCAACAAGCAAAATCCATGGAGGAAGCCAGATTTGCTTAACGACCAAGTGATTTTTGCCATGGTTGTTAAGCGATTCATTGCAGTTGTTAAGTGAACCATGTAGTCATTCGCTTAACAACTGCAATGATTTGCCTAACAACCATGGCAAAAAAGATCATAAAATTGGGTGCAACTCAGTTAATAACTGCCTTACATAGCAACATAAATTCTGGCCCTAATTGTGGTTGTAAATTGAGGACTAGTTGTGTTGAAACCCCTTGATGGGTAAAACAATGAATGAGCGGGCTATTGATGACTAGCGAGATGTCTGTTGCTATCATTCAGTTTTTTTCATAGACAGAATGGAAGACATTTCCCTACTTGTGAGAAATTTGCTGTATATGTACAATAATAGAACTGCCTCCTCTATTTCCACACAAGAAAGAAACCCAAGTTGGGCAGGAATTCCCCTCACATGGAGGTACTCTGAAGAGACGACATTAAGCCGCTTTTTTTTTTTAAAAAAAATGATTTATATGCCGCCCTTCTCCGGAGACTCAGGGCGGCTTACAATGCGTTAAACAATAGCCTTCATACTTTTGTATATTTATACAAAGTCAGCTTATTGCCCCCACAAACTGGGTCCTCATGTAATGTTTTAAATAAGATGATCGGCAAGATACGCTGGATGCACACATGCTGTCATGACTATTTGGTGTGACCAAGGATCCCTTCATATGCTTTGTGAAACTGAAAAGGGTGTTTCTGAACTTTTTTCTGGTGATAGAATAGTTTTGGTATGGTTTACTAAAATTTTGGCCACCAGATCTGGGCTGCAAAATTCCGGATGACTATAGATTAGAAAAGAAAGGCCAACTCTTCTGTATCTCTACTGTCATCTGTGGTTACTCCAGGCCAGAGAGGGTAGCTCTACTAAATTTGAATCATGGCCTGCCTGCAAGGAATACAGAATGCCTTATAAAAGATGATCTCTTTAACCATTCCATCCAATAAGGCTACAAAGAATGGTAGCATAGAGTTTTGTCTCCATGACTAACAGTTTTTGAACCCAATTCCCTCCCTTCAGATCTATTCCAACACTTCCTCTGTTTCACTATATTAAAGCCAGAGGTGGGTTTCAGCAGGTTCTGACCAGTTCTGGAGAACTGCTAGCGGAAAGGTTTGAGTAGTTCGGAGAACTAGTAAATACCACCTCTGACTGGCCCTGCCCCCATCTATTCTCTCTCTCTCCCAAGTCCCAGCTGATCAGGAGGAAATGGGGATTTTGCAGCATCCTTCCCCTGGAGTGGGGTGGGAATGGAGATTTTACAGTATCCTTCCTCTGCCATGCCCACCAAGCCATGCCACACCCACCAAGCCATACCCATAGAACCGGTAGTAAAAAATTTTAAAACGCACCATTGATTAAAGTTATATATTGCTTGCCTTGGGATAAACTCATTTAACTAAATGGAAATGCTTTTGAATGGATCCTTACAGATTATTATAACTTTCTCCAATGTATGTGTTATAAAACACAGGACATGAAATCTCTGTAAATATGATCAGTAAAGCCGAAATATCAATGATGAGTGATTCTCCCATTAAGGAAGAAAAAGGTTTATTTTTCTACTTACCAAATATTTTCTGGTATTCTTCTGTATAGTAATCAGCAGTTGCTGGAGGGCTGTTTCCTCGAATATCTTGATTTTTAATTTCTAAATAGTTGTAGGAGCCTATTTGAATTCCAGTACTGTTATATATGTTGTAGTGTGCAGGTTCTTCTGATTATGGGGGATTGTTTAGGAAAAAAAAAGAAGTGTAAAGACACAGAGACAAAAATATAAGGAATAAATAAATACCAAACTGTATGTTAACAGGTATTTTAAATTTAGAACAGTGTTTTTGCATAAAATGAAAATGGTATAATTTCTTCCTCTAGGCATCAAGGACAGATTCAAAGAATCATCTTTACCGGAGTTGATTAGTTGAGTCAGTATGCCAATAGTTTGCCAACATGTCATAGCATATTTGAAAGTTTTTTTTATAATCCTCATGTTTTTAAAGGAGGTATCAATGGCTTCACTTCCTACTTGAATAATATTATTTTTTTTAAAAAAAAGCCTTTGAGGCATCCATGCCCCTCATGCTATTTCATTCCAGGCTAGGCAAAGTTATGCATAGCAGAAAAGGCATAAATTGTAGTTAGCAAAAGAAATTAAAGGCATGAGATAAGAAAATATATATATATATATATAGCCAAATCTAATTTACTATTCATTATACCTCTTTATCCTTTCTGTTCTTGTTTTTATCACATCAATACAGCCCTTCATACATTGTCTTTTGTTCTTGAAACTTCCCATCTCTCTCTTTTTTACAGTCCCATTAATTCTATCCACTCCCTTCTAATTTTGTCATTTTTCATCCAGCTGTTTATTAATTCTCATTAATTCTCCGATAGGAAGTCAGCCAGCAAGCTTCCTGTTCGTGGCCAACCTCAAGAAAGATTGCCTCTCTAGCATTGTCTTTGCTAGCTTTCTAGCTATACTTTGCATTGGCTGGGTGGGCCTGTTAGCAGCTGCAGGGAAAGGAAAGGGAATGAATCTGGGCATGATGGGCAGGAAGAAGGCCTAGGCCTGTTGGGAGTGGTGTGGGGGATGGAAGAGGCCCACACATTAACTAAGGCCTCCTAGACCATGGAAGGGGGGGAAGGAGGAATTGCAGGACTCCCGTGATCTTAAGCACAGGTGTGCTGCCAATCACCAGAATTTTGATCACATAACTCTGAGGATGCTGCAACAGTCAGAACTTTAGGCAGGGTTCTCAAGTCCGTTTATTCTGGACCATTGTAATTTCAAATGTTATTGAACGAACGGTTGTAGGTTGAGGACTGTCTTTATAATGCTCTAATAAAGGGGGGCATTCCATATATGGGGTGCAGTGCTTCAGATGAAGTCTAGATGGCAACACAGAGACAGAGAAAAGTCTAAACATTTCACTGCCACCTAGCTGTCATTTGAAGTCATCTGAACAGAACGTTTTACTTGTTTGTTTTACCTGTAGGTATTCTGCCCATAATAGGATCTGCAAAGTTGAATTTTCTAAAGGGAACCGACTCCACAGGACCTAAATAATTGTACAGATTGTTTCAGAATAATGTCAGTGTCAATGTTCTTGACCTCTATAAGTTTTAAGAGTATAAAATACAATTGATTCTATAATTACCCAAATGAAAATCTGAGTGATGGTAATGGTATTCTGAGCTTTAGTAGGCTGCTAAAAAAACGATTCTTCCAATGGGGCAATCTAGTGGTATGGTGGTATATAGGCAAGATTGACTGTTATAAAATCCTGTTTCCAGCTCTCCCACCTTGTAAAAATCCACCAGTTTGGCCATCTGTGGTAAGTAAACTTTACTTCCATGGGATTAAAGAGAAAATCTTTACCACACATAGTTCATTTTAAAAACAAAATATTAGTGCAGTTTTTAAATCACTAGCCATGTCTGGGCCTGACCACAATCCCTTCTTACTAGGAACTTGAATCCTGGTTAGGCCAGGAGGGAGGAGTTCCCCTTGTGGAAATGTGCCCGCCAGGTTTCCGTGCATTCCATCAGCCAAGGGCTCAGGGAAGGGGTGGGGGAGTGGCAGCAATCTTTAGAGAAGGTCTTTGCCCGAGGGAGGCCACTGTTCCTCAGATAGCCGGATGTGAGTCCCTCCTTGTGAAGTGGGGTCAGGGGATTCAGATGGGCCTACTGATTGCGTACCTGGCTCCCTGCCACGTAACAGCGGTCCTGCCTGAGCTGCTCGACATTATAGCCGGGGTGGCGGTGGAAACCCCTAGACTTATTGTTATGGGGGATTTTAACCTGCCATCTGCTGGTGAGATGTCGGAGACGGCTCGGGAGTTCATGGCTTCCATGACGGCCATGGGCCTGACCCAGGTAGTTCAAGGCCCCACCCACTTGGGGAATCACACTCTGGACTTGATTTTTATCTCTGATCAGTGGCTGAATGATCTAAGAATAGGGGATATAGACATCAAGCCCTTGTCATGGTCTGATCATTCTCTCCTTCACATGGACTTTCAAGTCACTTCCACCCACCGCAGGGAGACGGAACCAACCAAGTGGTTCCGTCCCAGGCGCCTGATGGACCCCGAAAGGTTCCTGATGGAGCTTGGGCCATTTCCTGAGACTCTGGCTCACGACTCGACTGAGGACCTGGTGGTCGCCTGGGACAGGGCGGCTACTGGGGCCTTGGACCGCGTCGTGCCTTTGCGGCCTCTGACCCGATGCCGATCTCGTCTAGCTCCTTGGTTTTCCGAGGAGCTGAGAGAGATGAAGCGTCGGAAAAGACGCCTGGAGAGTGATTGGAGGACAAGCCGATCTGAATCTGACCGAACACAGGTGAGATCTTATATTAAGATCTACCTAGTGGCGATAAGAGCGGCGAAGTCTAGCTACTTCTCCGCTCTTATTGCATCTGCAGAGAACCGCCCAGCTGCGCTGTTTAGGGTGACCCGCTCCCTACTTCAGGTGGGGGTACGGGAAGATCCCTTAAAGGGTCGAGCTGAGGATTTTGTACAATTCCTGCATGATAAAGTCGCTCAGATTCGGGAAGGCCTGGACTCCGATTGGGTAGATCCAGGGGAGGAGACGGGGGCAGGTCTTGAGAGCGTTATCTGGGAAGAGTTTGACTCTGTGGCTCCTGAGGACGTGGACAGGATTCTGGGCAAGCTTAACGCTGCCACGTTTATTGGACCCGTGTCCCTCCTGGTTGGTACTGGCCTCCCGGGAGGTTACATGAGGCTGGCTCCAGGGGATTATAAATGCTTCCCTGAGTGAGGGTGTCTTTCCCGCCGCCTTGAAAGAGGCGGTTGTGAAGCCCCTCCTCAAGAAGCCTTCCCTGGACCCGGCTATATTATCAAATTATCGTCCAGTCTCCAATCTTCGCTTTGTTGCGAAGGTTGTTGAGAGTGTGGTGGCGCGACAACTACCCCGATACCTGGATGAAGTTGTCTATCTGGATCCGTTCCAGTCGGGCTTCAGGTCACGATACAGCACAGAAACGGCATTGGTCGCATTGGTGGATGATCTCTGGAGGGCTCGGGACAGAGGTTGCTCCTCTATCCTGGTCCTATTAGATCTCTCAGCGGCTTTTGATACCATCGACCATGGTATCTTACTGCACCGGCTGGAGGGGTTAGGAATAGGGGGCACTGTTCTTCGGTGGTTCTCCTCCTTCCTCTCTGACCGTTCGCAGTTTGTGTTGGCAGGGGGGCAGAGGTCGACCTCGAGGCACCTTATTTGTGGGGTGCCACAAGGGTCAGTCCTCTCACCCCTTCTGTTCAACATTTATGTAAAACCGCTAGGTGAGATCATCCGTGGTTTTGGGGTGAGTGTTCATCAGTATGCTGATGACACACAGCTATACATCTCCACCCCAGACCACCCCAATGATGCCCTTGCTGTGATGTCCCGTTGCCTGGAGGCCGTGCGGATCTGGATGGGGAGAAACAAGCTCAGACTCAACCCCTCCAAGACCGAGTGGCTGTGGCTTCCGGCGTCCCGGTATAGTCAGCTGGTACCATCACTGACAATAGGGGATGAGATCTTGCTCCCCACAGAGAGGGCCCGCAACTTGGGTGTCCTCCTGGATTCACGGTTATCTTTAGAAGATCATTTGACGGCCGTGGCCAGGGGTGCCTTTTATCAGGTTCGCCTGATCCGCCAGTTGTGTCCCTTTCTGGATCGGGACGCCTTGTGCACGGTCACTCATGCCCTAGTTACCTCCCGTATGGACTACTGTAATGCTCTCTACATGGGGCTCCCCTTGAAAAGCACCCGGAGGCTCCAACTGGTCCAGAACGTAGCCGCGCGGGTGATTATGGGCGCAGCTCATTACGCCCATGTAACACCTCTCCTACGCGAGCTGCACTGGCTCCCGGTGGTCTTCCGGGTGCGATTCAAGGTGTTAGTTATCACCTTTAAAGCGCTCCATGGCTTAGGACCTGGGTACCTACGAGACCGTCTTTTGCCACCAATAGCCTCCCACCGACCAGTTCGTTCTCACAGGGAGGGACTACTCAGGGTACCGTCAGTCAAATTATGTCGACTGGCGACTCCCAGGGGGAGGGCCTTCTCTGTGGGGGCTCCAACCCTTTGGAATGAACTGCCCCCGGAGATACGGAATATCCCTGATCTCCGTGCTTTCCGCCGTGCCCTCAAGACCCTGATGTTCCAACAGGCAGGGCTAAACATACAAACATGCAAATGATTTTTTAAATGTTATCTAATTCTGGGTTTTATTTAATTGACCAAACTAAGTAACAATTTTAATTAGCAATTTTATGATGTTTGTGTGTCTATATTTTTCTTGACTGTACACCGCCTTGAGTCCTACGGGAGAAAGGCGGTATAGAAATATAATAAATAAATAAATAAATAAATCTTGAATATCAGTATATTTTCATCTACAGTATTCAAATTTGGATTAAGAACTTTATTCTTCATCAAGTCAATGATGCAACCCTGTGTCTTGTATACAGGTAGTCCCTGAATTACGACCACAGTTGACCGCAACATTTCTGTTGCTAAGTGAGACAGTTAAGTGAGTTTTGCCCAGGGGTGAAATGTAAAATTTGTTACTACCAGTTCTGTGGGCGTGGCTTGGTGGGGGAGGTAATGTGACTGGGTAGGAGTGGCCAACTTTTTTTTTAAAACTTTTCAAAGCATTTTTTTCTACAACCTCTTCAGCCGAAGAGGTTGCAAAAAAATGCTTTGAAAAGCCTCTGATGATCCCAGCTGAGCCGCGCGATCATCAGAGGCTTTTTTTTTTTTTACTTTTAAAAGGATTTTTTCCGCGGAAGAGGTTGTAGAAAAAATGCTTTTAAAAGTAAAAAAAACAGCCTCTGAAGATCGCGCGGCTCAGCTGGGCATGGTGGTGGTGGTGGTGGGGGCAGGGATTTTTGCTACCGGTTCTCCGAACCACCCACTGCCATCGCTACCGGATCGGGCGATCCGGTCCGAACCGGGAGCATTTCACCCCTGGTTTTGCCCCATTTTACGACCTTTCTTGCCACAGTTGTTAAGTGAATCACTGCAGTGGTTACGTTAGTAACACAGTTGTTAAGTGAACCTGGCTTCCCCATCGACTTTGCTTGTCAGAAAGTTGCAAAAGGGGATATGACCTTGGGACATGGCAACCATCATAAATACATGCCAGTTGCCAAGCATCTGAATTTTGATCACATGACCACAGCAATACTACAATGGTCACTAAATATGAAAAAACGGTCATAAGCCACTTTGTTCACGGCTGTTATAATTTTGATTGGTCACTAAAAAAACATTGTAGTAAGTAAGTCAAGGAGGACTACCTGTATGTTGTACTGTAATATTTACAATCTTCAGCTCATATGGATGGACAATAGACCTTGCGAAGAATTTCATTCAGACCAGTTATTATTACAATTTAAATTATTGTAACAACTTCAGAGGTTAAGATGAAGTAGTTAAAGCTGGTTAACTTTATTATTGTGGGTTGTAACTGGACTCTGCTTTTCTTTTTCCTGGCTAATGGAAAGTGGACATGACCACCATGATGCAAAGAGAAATAAGCAACCCTCCAGACTCCCATATGATCTCACTTACCAGTTTCTGTGCTTAAGCTTTGGGGATAATGATATGGATTGTATGGCTTCGCCTGACTGTTTATGCCAGATTCTGGAATTGGTGCTTTATTGAAATTAAAGTTTGTGGCTGAGGGTGCTCCATAGAGATCTTCTGCACTTAGTAGCCTTCTGGGATGTAGAGTTCCTGCCCCCAAAAAGCCAT
Organism: Pituophis catenifer annectens; assembly: GCF_029215685.1. NCBI lineage: Eukaryota > Metazoa > Chordata > Lepidosauria > Squamata > Colubridae > Pituophis > Pituophis catenifer. The sequence continues at coordinate 73,011,930 of NW_027256883.1, forward strand.
TTGGATCTATTGCTCCTGATGGCGTTGAGTGCCATGGATGACTTGAATGAGCTGCACCGATATTGTTGTGACTCACACTTGCTTGGATGTTTTGAGTTCTCGGATAAATCTCTGGTGTCTGAGGTGTGGCTGCCGCTTTGGCAAATGGGTCATAGGAGACCTTTCTCCTTCTCCTCTCCTCTTCTTGCATTTCAGCACTGTACACAGCAGGACTTTCTGGCTTATCCATCCGGCTGCCATATACATGGTAATTCAATTCATCCTGCAATTTTCGTTGCAAGGTTGCCGGCGGCTCAAAGGCATTTTCACAGCTTTCTACAGGCTCGTTTTCTGGATATGGCTGAAACATGTTTTCATCTACGTTGTTAGCAGTGAAACCTTGAGAACTGTGTAAAGAACCAGGTTGATCTGCGGGATAGATTAGAAATTTGATTTTATCATCAAAGGTTTCATGGAAAAAATTCCAGTCACTTTGTGGGCTCTCTTATCGATCAACCCTATTGAATGCAAGATTAAATCCAATATACCGCCACCTTCCTCAACCTGGTATCCTTCAGAACACTGGGATTACAACTCCCAATATTCTGTGCCATTAAGTCCTTCCCCACATTTTGGTATAAGTTCCACTGAATGTGGTAAGCCTTACTAGTAAACAGAAATTATATAATCTCTTCGAAACCGCCCCTGCTTCATGGTTTTCCTAATAGTTCAGTCAACCTGGCTCAGACAGATATTCAGCACTATCTGCTATTTTGATGGGGTCTAATTTATCTTAACCGAGATCTCTGAATAGTATATATTTGCTTTATTATGGAAGAACTCTATTCTCCTTTATGGTTTTTGTCATTAGGATAACTCAAATACATTTTGCAGTTAAATGTTTCCTAGCATGGTTGTATGTGCCTGATCCCTTATAGGCCAGCTCATCAAGAATGATTTGAAGATGGTCCTTTCCAGTGGTGTGTTTCAAAATTTTTTACTACCAGTTGTGTGGGTGTGGCTTGGTGGGCATGGCATGGCTTGGTGGGTGTGGTAGGGGAAGGATACGGCAAAATCCCCATTTCCTCCCAATCAGCTGGGACTTGGGAGGCAGAGAATAGATGGGGGCGGGGCCAGTCAGAATTTTTACTACTGGTTCTCCGAACTACTCAAAATTTCCGCTACCGGTTCTCCAGAACTGGTCAGAACTTGCTGAAACCCACCTCTGATCCTTTCCAAGGCAGCACCTCTAAAATCAATAGTTATGGGGCAAGCTGAAAGAGGGCATTTTCAATTAAAATGTCCCAATCTTCAAATTCCTTCCATTTTACATTTTCATTAGAGACTTGGAATGTAACCCTTTCCAGAAATTTTGCTACTGTGATTTCTAATCAAGGTTCAAGATTGTCCTGTATTATGTTTTTCAAGCTATGTTGAATTATTTGTGGTTTAAGTGGTGGCTGGGAATTGAGTTAGTGCCCCAAGACCCCTTCCTTATATTTGTTAGCTTGATTGTTTCCCCAGGTGGACACCCTGTAAGTGTGGGCACATTGGTTGTGTAACAGCCACCTTTGGTAAGGTGCAACAATAAAACTGTCAGGCCTGGAAGCCATCTTTTTCGTTGGATCTTCAGGCCTGCCACATTTACTAGTGTGGGAAACTGGGAGGTGGATTGTATGGAGACAGGGTGATATATATAGTCATAATAACATTCCTTTCTCAGAAAGTCAAGGACATTTTGCCCTGCACCTGGAGGGCTGGAACAGGGAGGCATCTCCACTTGGGACGGTGCTTGGATTGGACCATGTGATGGACATGGGGGTATTGGGCAATGACTTGAACTTTCCTTTGAGTGGGGAAAACCTGGAAGCTTTCAGATTCGGGTTTTCCCAGATGTGCCAATATGACATCGGTAATAAAATGGAACTTTCAGGAAATTCAAGCCTCGGAGTTTTCTTTCGTTGGGGGGGTGTTACTTGGAACCCTGACAAAAACACATTTTTTTAAAAAAAGGCTTGAAACTACTGTAGCAGCCAATATCAATAGTATTGGCACAGACTTATATACCACTTCACAGTACTTTACAGTCCTCTCTAAGCAGTTTACAGAGTCAGCATATTGCCCCCAACAATCTGGATCCTCCTTTTATCGACCTTGGAAGGATGGAAGGCTGAGTCAACTTTGAGCCAATAAGAATTGAACTGCTGGCAGTCGGCAGAATTAGCCGGCAATACTGCATTCTAACCACTGCGCCACAGCTCAGTGCAAGTAGGAGCTCATTCCCACCTTGTCAGACAGGTGCATTTTGCTCCAGTTGCAGATTTAGGGAAAAGGGTAGAAAATGCAAAGCAGTTACAGTGGTAGTATATAGGAACTTTATCTAGGAACATTAGTAAGCACAGAGATTCCTGGCAGTCAGTCAGAGGCTCTGAATGACATTAGCCAATGATTAGAGATAAGAATAATAATTTTAAAAATAGTAAGGGTATTGGATTCCCCATTAAACATCTCTCTCTCTTCTCATCCCTCTCTCTCTCTCATCATGTAGTTAGAATAAGAATAATTTATTTTTTAGTAGTTAGTAATAGTTAGACTATTTTCTGATTGCTAAAGGGAATATAATCAACTCTGAATTTGTGATTATAGTAGTCATGAATCTGCTAGAGATTTTGCACCTGTTAAAGAGTCCATGGCATTACAAAAAAATAGGAATGATCAAAAGCTGAGACTTAAAAGTAACAAAATCCAGCCTGTCATGGATTTTATCTTCTATTGAACTTTTTCTTTAAGAATTCGCCATGACAGAAATATGCCAAGTAAAATAACACAAAGGGAGAGGCTTTGTTGGAGGGGTCATGTGATAGTATATTCTAGATCTCTAAGAAGGTCTCGTTAGTTTTTATTTTATAATCCCATAGGTTCAGAAATGTTAATTTTCCTAGGCATGGATCTCTAATATAGTTTTTAGTTGGAAGGTCATGGCTGATTATCAGGCATCACTACCCCTGGAATCTGTTGGACCAACAATAGTGTAAACTGGATATAAATAAAATAAAATAAAATAATAATAAAATAATAAAATAAAATAAATTAATAAAATAATAAAATAAAATAAAATAAAATAAAATAAAATAAAATAAAATAAAATAATAAAATAAAATAAAATAAAATAAAATAAAATACCAGATCGAGCTCTGCTGGGAGGTTCTGACACAGCATCTACTTGGAGAGATTCCATCCGTTTTACAACGCCAATTGGTTCAGGATATATTTCCTATTACACAGAACAAGAATAACAAAAAGTGATGAAATTGTAGGAAGAATGTAGCTTTCATAGGAATGCACAATAGGGTACCTTTGAAAGGTAACCCTGATGGATTGTACAGCTATGTGTCTGATAACTTACCTTTAATTCTCTCACATGGTCTTCCACATCCTGTTCAAAGTTTTCATGGTAATATGGGCTGTAAATCAAATTTATTTCTACAATAAAAGAATCAGTGAAAAAATTGAAATAAAAATCAATAACACTGTCACTAGAAATGAGAGGTGTAATTATGTTGATTTAAGTTTGCACACCATCTAAGTTATGGTTAGAATTAGAATTGCTTTAAACTAGCATTGTCCCTTGAGTTCTGTAAAACAAAAATTCTAGCATGTAGTTTTCTCCTAAATTATTTTAGTACTAACGATTACACAAATGATAAATAATAGACCTGGCCATAGATTCTGTGATATATAGAGCTACGCTTAATACAGATAGTCCTCAACTTACAACAGTTCATTTCAAAGTGACAACGGCACTGAAAAGAGTGACTTATGACCATTGTAGCATTACATTCAGATGCTTAACAACTGACTCATATTTATGATGGTTGCAGTGTTCCCAGAGCCACATGACCCCTTTTGCGAACCTCCTGACAGACAAAGACAATGGGAAGCCAGATTCACTTAACAACCGTGTTACTAATTTAACAACTGCAGTGATCCACTTAACAAATGAGGCAAGAGAAGTCGTAAAATGGGGCACAAATTTCTCACTTAACAACATCAATTTTGGACTCAATTGTAGTTGGAAATTGAGGACTACCTGTATTCAGATTTAGCCGGAAACATGCTATGTATCTGTAAATCATTGAAATGAAAATGTGTCTATATAGTTATTCAGGGGAGGGTGGATCAGTGCATATGCAAAAGCTCCATGTAGGGAAACCCCTCAGTTATTTCCTGAAAATAGACTAAATAGGAACGGAATGAGGAAAAACAAAATCACTGTACATATCTTGTTATGTAAATTCTTATTTTTTGAGCTTTTAGTAATAAGTGTATCTATAATTCTCATTATGTTACTAAGTTGCATTCAAGTTCCTACGGATAGTTTCAAACTGTGTTACATAGGGGAGATGTGGATGTTACAATTTAGTGGAGAAATCATTTAGATAATTTATGATTTATGAGCTTTTAATATAATGCATGAAAACCAGGTTCTCATAGATTTCAAAAATCAGGAAATCTATACCATTCCTTTCCACTACGTTTTTAGAAGATATGTAAAGTTTTTTTCCCCCAATTCTAGTTCAGAAAGCCTTTCAGCTCTTGATGTCCATATTGTTTTGATATGTACAGTGAATGTTGGGTCGCATGAATCACAATGCTGTATAACGTATGGGACAGTGATGGGTTGTTACCGGTTCTCCCCGGTTCTTGCGAACCGGTAGTGGAAATTTTGAGTAGTTCAGAGAACCGGTAAATACCACTTCTGCCTGGCCCCGCCCCCAATCTACTCGCTTCCTCCAGAGTCCCAGCTGATCCGCTAGAAGGAAAAAAACTGTTTAAATTCTTGCCGCAGGGCTTCAAAGGGCTGCCCTACAGCTGATCAACGGTAAAAGGCAGTGTGGTGGTTGGTAGACCAGTGCGCTCAAAAAACAAATGGGTAGACCAGTGCGCTCGAAAAACAAATGGGTAGACCAGTGCCTCCAAAAACAAATAGGTAGACGGGAACGCTCTAAAAACAAATGGGTAGACCGGTGCACTCCAAAACAAATGGGTAGACCGGTGCGCTCCAAAAACAAATAGGTAGACCAGAGCCTCCATAAACAAACAGGTAGACCAGAATGTTCCAAAAACAAATGGGTAGACTGGTGCGCTCGAAAAACAAATGGGTAGACCAGTGCCTCCAAAAACAAATAGACCGGAACGCTCCAAAAACAAATAGGTAGACCGGAACGCTCCAAAAACAGATGGGTAGACCGGTGCGCTCCAAAACAAATGGGTAGACCGGTGCGCTCCAAAAACAAATAGGTAGACCAGAGCCTCCATAAACGAACAGGTAGACCGGAATGCTCCAAAAACAAATGGGTAGACTGGTGCCTCCAAAAACAAATGGGTAGACCGGTACAACTCTGCAAGCAGTTAAAAGCCTGGTAGACCAGTACCTCTGCTAAATCCTAAAGAATTGTTTGTCATGTGACCATCAAACCATGCCCACAAAATAAGCCCCGCCCATAGAACCAGTAGTAAAAAATTTTAGAACCCACCTCTGGTATGGGAGAGTGCCATGTGCACCTTGCCTAGTTTCATTTTTGCTGCTTATGGAAATCGATCCACATTTTCTTTATGCCCAGTTGTGCAATACCATGATCTTTTTGCCTTGCTATAAATAGTTAGCAGAAGTATCTTGTATTACCTGAAAAGGTTGGGCGATCATTTGACTCTTGCTGCCAAGAGCGTTCCATTAAAATAATAATCTCTTTTGGACAACTGTCTTCCACCTCTTTGATAGGTGGCCTGTTCCCTGCTGTGATGCAATGGTACAGCTGTGTATCATTGACCGCATCTGGATGAGGAAGAGAGAGAAGAATTGGGCATCAGTAGCATGACGCGGACTACATGCAGTGCAATATTTTATAAAGTAGAGATATTTGATCGTAAACTCTTACTCTCATAAGGTTCTTTGGAGGCAAAAATGGCCCATAAGACAATGCCAAAACTGTAAACGTCTGATTTTTCCACAGGCGTTGCATTGATGTCCTGCAGATGTTCTGGGGCCATGTAGGAAAGGGTGCCAGCATTACACTTGGAATTCTGTTTTATTTTCCTCTGTCGACTGGTCTCTTCTTTAGTCAGCCTGCTCCAGTTTTTGAAACAAGCCACACCAAGGTCTGCTATCTACAAGACAGATGAGAAGAGAGTTTTAGGAAGAAGGGAAAGGAGAGGGGTCCACAGAGGGCAGGATGATCTGTCCCTTTTGTGTTTGGGTCATCATGTGGTATGCACATACAAATGAACCGGAGCTTTTGTTGCAATTAATGGTATTGTTTCCATCACTTTCACAAAAGCCTCTGATCCTCTAGATCAGGGGTGTCAAACTCGATTTCATTGAGGGCCGCATCAGGGTTGTGTTTGACCTCAGTGGGCTGGAGTGGGTGTGGCCAGGGTGGGCATGGCCAGCTCAACGTCACTCCTGTTGGGGGCGCCTGTGGTGGCCCCAGCGCTCTGCCAGCGAAAACAGGCTCCCGAGCTCTGTTTTCAGCTACCACAGAGTTCTGTTTTCACTGGCGGAGGGTTGCAGGAGGCCGTGGCAGCCTAAAACAGAGCTCAGGAGTCCATTTTCGCTAGCAGAAGCACTGCGGGCCAGTCCTTCACTGTTTCCAGGGCGGCCCCATGGGCCAGATCTAAGTACCCCGCGGGTGGCATCCAGCCCCTGGGTCTTGAGTTTGACACCTCTGCTCTAGATCAGGGGTGTCAAATTCTCAACGACACATTGCCGTCCCGTGACATATCATTTTTCCCCTTCGCTAAACCGGAGGTGGGCGTGGCCAGCCCATGACGCATCCGGCCCACGAGCCACAAGTTTGAAAACCCTACTCTAGATGCCTCAGAACACGGCTCAGCTAAAAGCAACCAAGACATGCTTACTTATATTGAGTGTTTCCAATATATTTTGATATATCATCAAATATGATAGGTTCTCTGACCAGCAAAGCAAAAGCAATATTCCGATGTAAACAAGTTGGAAAGATTTGCAGTACCATAGGAATATGGTTTAGACCAGGGGTTTCCAACCCCCAAGCAAAACCCTGTCCATGAGATACAGGCAGTGCACAAAACCACATCCCTCTGGTCCACAAAAAAACCTCTCTCCACTGAACCAGTCCCTGGTACTCAAAAGGTTGGGATCCACTGGTTTAGACTAACTTCTGGGGGAACACATGGTAAACTGAAGACATCTGTATAGATGTCTTCATGTATGTAGCAGATGTAGCAGAGCCAAAGACTGTGGCAGAGATTAAAGAATTGGTGACTAGACCATTCTTCGGAACCTCTCCAGATATGGAAAGGATGGGAGAATCACCCACAAGTGCTCCAGATGGCTGCTTTTGCAACAGCAGCCATCTCCCACTGGTTTAAACCCTGGAAAAGCTTAAGCATCAAAAATATCCTATTAAAGCTATTAGGAACCTTCAGAATAAATTTGAAAAGTTAATAGATGAGTTTAGCTTCAACTCTGAACAAAAGAAAAATTACAAGATTAAGAATTTAAATAATTTGAAATAAACAGCAGAAAGCTAAATAAGAAATGTATACATGGATTAAGGGTTCAGATAATTTTGGAATATAGCTTCTTGTGGGAACCACAATTATTTTGGCTATCTTGGCTCATATTAAAGATAAGCAACTCTGATTTTAGAAATTGGACACTGAAGGGGGACTAAAGATTCAAAGTATAGTAGAAGGGAAAAAAAAATATAAGCCAGCTTTTGGTGTCAGTTAATTGGGACTTACAAAATTATACAAAATATCACAACACTGAAAATATTAAAGGAGATCTTTGAAGAATGGAACCAACTTGTTCTTGCTGTCTGTATAATAGCCAGAAGTGTGTGATTTAGATAGCCCTTGCTGTAATTTTGTTGAATGGCTTTTTAGCCTTATGATTGGGCAGGAAATCACTAGGTCAGAAATGTTTTTGTATTTTGATTCATGCCTTAAAAACAAACAAACAATAAAATAGAATTACAATGACATACAATCTAACAACATTCATCCTCCACTGATCCCCAATCTCTTTCACATAATCCATAGGCTCCAAAAATTGTGCGGCTGAAAATCCCCCATCTTCTGGTGCTATTTTAGTCTTGCCCAATGAAATCCTAACTCGTGAAACTCTTAAAAATTAATATTCCCAGATCACCAAAAATTCTGCTGACCTGACCACAGGAAGAAGCTGATCTGGCAGAATGCAAATCCAGATCAACAGTAAAAGCTGAAAAGCTATGATGGTGGCGCTTGTTGTGACCAATACTTCATTTTCTAAGTCCCATTCTAGAAACTCTGTGAAATATTTCAAAAAGTCATTTGAAGAAGTATGCAAATTAACACTACCACTATTGCTTTTTCCTCTTCCAACCTAGTTCTTTTCCCTTTAAAGTCATTCCTTTTAACAGAGGTGGCATGTGATTCCCAGCTCCCCTTTTGGTAGCCTTGGAACCACCATAAAACATAACTGCTGAAAACAGGGAGAGACAGATGAAAAATCTGGTGCAAACCCTAAAATATGTAAGCCACAGTTCACTGTGAGACGAAAATCCTTAAAACTGGCTTCCATTCTGACATTCTAAAATCTATGCTCAAGTTGTGATTGAGCACAGTTTTCAGACTTTAAGTCTAGAATAGGCCTAGAATAGGCAACCTGGTATTTTCCAGAATGGAATGAGATAACTTGCCACAAACAACTCATTGCGGCCAACTTGCCATGGGACAACTTGCCATACGACAAGAGTTACACTAATATCAAAGAAATATTTATTTTATTTATTTATTTATTTATTATATTTCTATACCGCCTTTCTCCCGTAGGACTCAAGGCGGTGTACAGTCAAGAAAAATATAGACACACAAACAAAATAGCAGAATAGAATCATTAAAGAAAGGATGCCAAAGGAGGACATGAATGAAATGTGAATGACAAAAATTACAATATTTTTAGACTGTTTAAAATAATTAAAATTGTTGAATTGTCCCGCAGTGAGTGAGTTGGCCATAGTGAGTTGGCTGCAGCGAGTTAGCCATGGTAAGTTGTCGTAGACCTTTCCAGAGATATCGGTTTCTCCAGCTAGCCAGCACAATCAGTAGCAAGACATCAAGACCATTATAATTTAGAACAGGACTGTCAAACTCAAGGCCCGTGGGCTGGATCCGGCCCGTGACGTGATTAGATCTGGCTCGCAGGGGTGCCCTGGAAACAGTGAAGGACCAGCCAGGCACTGATCTACAACTTGGTGGCGGCCATCCGGGCCAGAAGGCGGTCAGCCTTAGATCCGCAGGGCTGCCCTGGAGCCAGCAAGGGGCTGCCCCCCCCTCGGCATGTGCCGGAAACAATGGATCCCACAGGCACCCCCTGACGTGAGCGACATCAAGATGGCCACAACCACCCAGCTGCGTCCACCCAGCCACAGCCCCCCAAATCAACCACAACCCTGATGCAGCCCTCAATGAAATCGAGTTTGACACCTCAATCTAGAATATCTGGAGGCCAACATGATGTCTAACCTACTTTAGTTTTATCCATCTGAACTTGCTGAAAAAATGGATCTAGAAGTGACATCATCCATTCGGAAGTCCTCAAACTCTTCCATCCAGTCTGGAGTGAGTTTTCTGCGTGAAGAAAGTCTTTTGCACACCCACAATATCTTTCCCTTTACCCAACACAAAAATCTTAAAATGACATTGCAGGAAGGCAAAGAGTAAACAGTCAGATATAGTGAGAAAGGAAAATGGAGTTCCTGTACCACAAATCCATCTAGTGAAAGTTAAGTCTCCCCAATCACCCCTTTATAGCCTAACAGGCAAACATACATTTAACAAACACTTGTGGTTCTGATTTTAGTAGAAACTGAAAATGTATGTCTGCGTGTTCATATTACCTTGATGTGAAATTCTTCATCTACAAGAATATTTTCTGGCTTCAGATCCTTGTGCACTAAACCTTGTTCTGTTAAGTAAAGCATTCCTTCAACAATCTCCAGAATAAAGCGTCCTTTCACAGGCAAAGGAATAGGAGTCTATAAGAGGGGAAAAAGGAGTTCCAGAAAAATATTGATTACATTTGGTCTAGATATCTACAAAACTGAATTTACCAGGTCAGATAGCAGGTCATAAAAAAAGTTCCTGAATTATTCAGACCCATTAATATAGGACGTTGGCTAAGCATGATGGCTTATTTTAATCCAACACATCTGGAAGGCATTCACTTGGGGGAAGGTTTTCAAATCACTCTTATAAATTTGAATGGATGACTTGTAGCTTTTCCCTAGCTGCAGAAAACACACATCTGGACTCAATCCAACTTCTTATATTTCCCCATCATTCAGCAATCGTATTGTATCATTCGGCAATCCCATATAATAAACCCTATAAACACCCATTGTTTGGGAATTAAAATCCAAACCATTTTCATGGCCATACAAAAAAATGTCACCTCTAGCAAATGGTAAGATTGAATAACATCTCCTAGTTTTTAGGCAATTTCTCCAAAATGACCACTGGATTAAGTTGTGAGTTATCAATATACTTCCTACTTACTGCTTTTAGAACAGACATCAAGTCTCCTTTGCGTATGTATTCAATCACAAGGGAGTAGTTTCCATCCTCCATGATGACACCTAGTAGTTTCACCACCCGATCATGATTTAGTTTGTGCATAATCATGCCTTCCTCTAGAAGGGAATTGTTACATCTGGAAAATAATTACTATAGGCATTATCAAGAGAACTGGAGATCTAACATTCTAAAATCTATGCTCAAGCTGTGATTTTCAGACTTTTAAGCCTCGAATAGGCAACCTGGTATTTTCCAGATAGATTGGCTTCTCCTTGCAACCAGCACAATCAGTAGCAAGACCTCAAGAACATTCTAATCTAGAATATCTAGAGGCCATCAGGATGCCTAACTCTGCTTTAGTTTTATTCATCTGAACTTGCTGAAATGAGGGATCGAATTGCAATGACAGCAGGCAGTTAAACACAAGCCATAATCCCCAGTACCACCAGGCCTGTTGCACTACACGTCTCACAAACCTTAATCAACTGTGATGTTTGAGATGAACACATCTACAGTGTACCACACTGCAGAAAACTGGTATAATGAAACTACAATCAATGCAGGTGAATGAATGAGAAGTGGTTGTATATATGAGCGGCAATTCCTATTATTACCAGTGGTGTATTCTATTGTTTTTACACTATCAGGAATATTAAAGGATCCAGGTTCTTTCTTGTTGGCTTTTCCACTATCCCTTACACTTCAATGTGTATGCAGGTCTGGGGAACAGCTGCATCTTAATCTCCACAATAAATTAGTGTAAGACATTATAGGAAGTTAAAATGGCTCCTACGTCATGTAAACGAAAAAAGGACCATTTGAAATATATGGAGATATTCTATAGATACCTAAATGAATCCTCAACTGGTGCCTTTTGCAGAGCCAGGAGTAATGAATCACTTGCAGCAAAAAATAGCTGAAAGTCTGCAAGATCAAAAATACACACAATAACTACTTTCCTCTGTGGTTCTGAGCTCAATGAGACTTAAATTATATAATCTATTGTCAGCTACAGGGGGGGAAAAGGCCAGAGCTATTGCCCTTGTGTCCTGCTTGGACACAAGGAACTGTGATGGTGCAGTGGTTAGAAGGTTCCTGCCATGAGCAGCAAGACCTCCACAGTCCCTTCCAAGCCTATAATGCTATAATTTCCAAATATTGCAGGCTAATTCCCCTGACTGCCAGCAGTTCAATCCTGACCGGCTCAAGGTTGACTCAGCCTTTCAAGATCAGTAAAATGAAGACCCAGATTGTTGGAGGCAATAGGCTGACTCTGTAAACCGCTTAGAGAGGGCTATAAAAGCAATATGGTAAGTGCTATTGCTTCTTCACTTTTCTTAAGACAAATCTGGTTTGTCTGGGAGAAGCCAAAGGTTGGGTTCCTTTTACATTCTTATTAAACACCAGTGGGAAAATCTTGCTTTGGTAATAATCTCTGGTAATCAAATCTTTAAAAATATAAAGAACAAAGTCAATCAAGAGACCAGCTAATCTCGTTTGAAATTACCAGGACCCTGATGGCCAATCATTCTGTCTTGCCCTCTCCTATCTGTGAAGAACATTTCTCCAACTTACTCTGTGCGTTGTGGTCCAGTATACACAGTTTTTAATATTACAAGCCCATGACTTTTGTGGTAGCATAATGAGACAGTTCCAAAACCACCAGCATTCAGACGGCGTTTTTCCAAAAAATCCTCCGATTTCATCTGGATGTCATCCAAGTCCATGATTGTGGTTCACCGAGCACTTTAATTCAGAAAAAAAATCCAATGCCTGAAATGTTAATACAGAAGAGAAAATATTTTATGATCCATCCTTCAATTCCTAATGTAGATTCTGGACAAAGCAGGTACTTTTGTAACCTTCTAAAAAAGTTCAGAAGATGACTTCAGCTTCTGCACACCTAACTCAAGTATTCAAAGGTACATACTTAGGAAATGAAAACCCCAAATAAGTTTCAATTTCCTTGACTGTCTCAATCAGAGGTAGATACCCTGGCTTCCTCTAGAAGATGTTTTGGACCTCGATTTAACCATGGTAATACTAGAATTGATGGGAGTTACTACCAAGAGTATGCAAAGAGCAATCAGCAGCCTATTCCCTAATTTAAAGAGGTTAACTGATTATGTATTTAAAGACAACAGACGGCCAAAATTTTTCAGTGTAGCAGCTGGATTATCTACTCTCCAAATTAGCCAAGTATGACAAATATTATTATAATGAATTTACACATCAGTGTTCACGTCTATGAAGATTCTCAGTCATCCAGGTCAGTCATCCTCAGTCATCGAGGTTATTCCAAAGGTTCTGTTCAAAAGGTAACTGAACTTCCTTGTTTTTTTTTCCTTGCAAGTGTTTCACTTCTCATCCAAGAAGCAGCTTCAGTTCTAAACTTCTTGGATCAGAAGTGAAACATTTTCAAGGAAAAAATCGAGAAAGTCCAGTCGCCTTTTGAAAAGCACTTTTGGGACATCAATGTTCAGTAAGTCTAGAAGACTTCGTATAAGCAGAAACAAAATCAAGAAAAAAGGGAAGCAATTAAAAAAAAAACTTATCACCATAGTTTTTAAAATACGTCATGAAGATGGTAGCAAAAACACATAAGCAAGCTGGCTCAGCTGGAAGAAGCCACTTCTGCAAAGGCTCAGCAGCAGTTGGTGAAGAATCCAAAGCTGTAGAGTGCTCTTGCATAAAACCTTTTCTTTGTGGCATCTCAAAACCATCTCATTGGCCATTGCAAGTACTAGATAATAAACTAAATGGACTTTTTACCCCTTTGAGGAAACTGCCTTATTAAATCAAATTTCTTCATTAAATTAAATTTCTTCTAACTGTCGATAGTTTAGACAGATTGTTTTTCAGTCTTATCAAAGATGGCAAGGATTGCATCTTGGATCTTTCCCTTATGTAGAAAGTTTGTGGTCTTTCAGAGACATCTCTTGCCCTGGAGACCTGTAGAACCATCTAAAAGAAATCTCCATGCTTCAGAAGAGATGTTACAGAATGCAGAGAATCATGGCATCCCTTTAGAGCATTTTTTAAACTTTCAAGAGATTAGGCTGCACATCCAATTCAAGAAGGGGTTGCTTCAGAGAGTATGGGAAAACCCCCCCAAATGGGTGCTTTAATAAGCATGATCTGGAACTCAGCACCAACATTTTAAATAATGTTAAATGAATTAAACAAATGCTCTTGAAAACTCAACCAATTCGGGGACTGACAAAAAGAAGAGACAGAGGGATGTGTATCAGGAGGGATGAAAAAACACACATCTGCACTATTCTAGGCATGAACCTAGCACACACAGAGCAGAATCAGAAAACCTGTCACTAGAGTGTAACAGAAATCCAGGCAGGACACAACTAATGCATGGACAAATTGTGTCTTTCTGGAGTAAGGTATGAACAAATTCTCCAGATATATTGATTTAGTATATGGCAAAATATTAAAAAGCTTATCACAATTACATTCTCAGTAAGCAAATACCTGCAAAGATATTTAGGAGACATACATTGGTATATCTTATTTGCCAGCAAAACACTGGGCACACACTGAAGTTTGCTTCGTAAAGAAAGTGACTCAGACTAAATAGGAGGTGCTTATGGAAGTAAATGTTATATTTTCATGTGTCTGCTCTTGACTCTCATTTTACTTTGTCAACCTGTTTTATTTTTTAATAACAACAACAACAACAGTTGTCAAAAACCAAAACATACAATTTATTGACATCACGGTACCAGGAGATGCCAGAGTCGAAGAAAAAGAACTGGAAAAATCATGAAATATCGCAACCTGGCCATCGAAACTACACGGCTATGGATGAAACATGTAACCGTTATACCCATTGTCATCAGGGCACTTGGTACCATGTCCAAGAATTTTATAACATACATCAGCAAATTGCAGCTTCCTGCAATAACACCAGCGGAACTGCAAAAAACTGCACTACTTGGAACATCATACATCTTAAGAAGGTACTTGGTTGATACCTAGGACGCTGGCAGCAACCCGTATCAACCATTAGCACCAGTCAATGGTATTTGTGATGCATTTTTGAATGTTCAGTTGACTGAGTTTCATATTTAATGAATAAAGATAATAATAATAATATAAAAAATCAGATTCATTTTATATATAAACCCTTTTGGCACTCTTAAGTCAAAAAGGTAGAATAGACACTGCCATTGATTTAGGACCTTCAGTTTTCAGATGACACTTCCTACCTAAACATTGGGCCACACTTATAAAAATGTCTTCCTTAACAGGAAAACTCTGTCAGATGTGTGAGAAAATTCAGATTTGGTTACCAGTGGGACCACATGCTTCTTAAAATTCTAGGCATAAGGAAGGGAGATTGTATAACACTGTACGCCTTTCCTGGAAGCACCTCATTTCTGATCATTTTGACTTGCAGCTAAACCCACAAACCCGGAAGGGCATTATAGGTTGCTTATTCTTTCTATTTTCTATTCCGATTTTGGTTTTCAGATCCGCGAAGTCAGTTCAGTTCCCTCTTTCTCACACCCAGAGCCACACACACGGCCTCGGCGTGCCAACTCGACTTCAGAGGCGTAAAAGGAAATGGGAAGACAGCCAGGGCTGCCTGCGAACCTTTTTTTAAAGATCTATGGATTTCAACAGCCAGAGTTTCCCAGCCATCTGCCCCGTTGAACTCCGCACACTTTTAAAAAGTTAGTGACATTGAGAAATGTCTTAAGATTGCAAACGGGAAAGAGGCTATGTACCCTTCCCGGTTACATCGCGGATTTCATAGCTGAGCGGAAGGGCTGGTCTTAAAAGCTCAGACCAGAAAGCCGAGCTGGTTTCGGTTTCATTTTCGGCTTTCCCGCCTTCCAGGTTTTTTCCCCCCTGTCTTTGGATCATTGCCTAAGGAAATCAATCGCCAGTGATTAACATCCCAAGAGCAAAGGAAGGCCACGGCTGTCTCCAACCCCTTTAAGAGTCAGCGACCCATCCCTAATCCTATTCTCTCTTCAGCGGATGTGGGGGGAAAAGCAGGAAGAAATGCAGAGGGGACATCAGAAGCGATTTCTTCTGGTTAAAAAGAAAACCGACCCGATTGCCTTTTACCTATTCTCCTCCAAAGTGAGGTTCACCCGTTTGCGCGCTCCGGAAAGATAGAGATCCCCTCTTGCTAAAATACACCACCGCTTCGCCTGTTTTTTCCTCCTTCGCCCAACTCTTTCGGGGCGGAGTTAGGCGCTGACAAAAGAGGACGGAAGCTCTCTCCAGCCTATGAAACACGCATCTTTTCGCGGAGGGGTCGGTCACTTTGGACACGTGAAGCCTGGTAGATGTCGAGTCCCCGTTTCGGAAGTCCCAGAGGTTCTGATCTAGAACGTCAGATCATCAAACCAAAACTTTATTAGGGCCATAAGATCAGTATTTTTTTTAAAAAAAGTAAAGCAGTTATAAAATGAAAATAGGAAGCTAAAAATAAAGGAAATTAATGCGAATTTTCAGACCTCAGGAAAGATGAATAGTGCATTGTAGGAAGTTAGCACCCACCTCTTTCCTGGAAGAATGAAATATTTTAGGAAATATTAAAAAGGCAGAATATTATGTTTCCCTGGTTGAGAAATGGAGAAACATATTTTAAAGACAAAGCAACTCCCACCTTCCTGCCTCCCCCCCCCCACTTTGTAAATGGGCCAGAGGCAGAAACTCAGTCTTTGACAACAAGAGCAACAGAAACTAACACAATAGGACCCATCTAGGACAGAAACTCACCACATGGCACCTGGGAAGATTACATCGGCCAGCAAGGCTAGCTACGACCCCCACCCCCTGGAAGTCTGACAACCAAGCAGGATACTCTTTTGGGGCCCCAGGAAGTTCAAAGCCAGAGAAAGCATAAAACCAGGGGACTCACTGTATCTCATCCCTTTTCTGTTCAGGAACTCAAGCCATGTGATACTGTCCACCATTAAACCATCTTTCCAAGCAGTTTCCATGTTTCCAGTATCTTTTTCCCCACTTGGAGCTGAACCCAGAAGGATATTTCTTCCTACAGAAGAAAAATCCAGTTCCAGTTCCAAGCCAGGAATAAAATGGAGGCCGATTCTGTTTATTGGTGAACAGAACCAACACATATACACACACAGTGTGCAGTTCTGGGACAGCTGACAAAATGGAGCTGAGAGTAGGGTGGGTTTTTATACCTTTTTGATTTCTATGGGGTCATGGCTGGCTCTATAGGCAAAAGGGGAAATGCAGATATTAGGTGTTTGTCTGACCTAATCTTGTCTTGTCTAATTGATTATCTGGAATTTCTGTCGGACCCAGTCTTTCTGAATGGATTATTATTTAGAAATCTGCATTTCTAAAAGCTGGCCTCCTCAGTTTCTGCTTGAGTCAGGGAGACTGGTGCTGGTTTCTGCCTCCCTTAAGATTTTTTCCCATTTCTCCTTTGGGGGAAATATTCTATCCTGCCTTTTTAATATTTCCCAAAACATTTCATTCTCTAGGAAGGTGGGTGGGTGCTGACTTTCTACAACATAGAATAGTACAGAGAACTGGGCAACTTGGAAAGCTTTATCCAAACAGTAATCGGATAAAGGATGATACATAGCACTCATGTTCCATACCAGAAAATTCCTTCATGATAGGATAAATATGGATCAAAGACTTAACTTTACTGAGGCATCCCTACAAGGGCATATATTCTGATAAAGTGTATACTGAAGTTTAAAAGATGATACCAAGTTCTAACATCCATGGAGTCCAAGCCCATCTCTAAACAAAGACATTTTTAGTGCATGTGGGGATTGTAGGGGTAGATGAGGTAGCTTCATGGATGTTAAGATTTCTAAAAGGACAGTGTAGGAAGACCTTGCAAGATGCAGAGAGGAAGTAGGCATCTTTGGAGTGGAAAAAATTCAGGATAGCTGAGGAGCTACGCTGTGAATCATTTTCCAGATATAGAAAGTGTTTGAGAATAAGAAAGCCCTGGAAGAGCAAATCAAGGTATTTATAAGTATACATCTCTCAATATATCCCCATTAATTTGCCAGTTATGAATGTCATGATATTTTTATACAAATACCAGGACAATCGTTTTCTGACAATGGAGTACTAGTTTTTATTCTTAACAGAACAAAGCCAAACTCTCCGTTTTTTCCTATTTCCACTTGGGAGACGATTAGGTTTTCTGCTTATAGAAGAGCTAGATCCACTTGCCCTGCTAATACAGGGGAGGGATGAGGAGGGAAACAGAGGACTGAGGTTATTGGGTTGGTAATTTGGTTAAAAGGGGCTGAAATGCACCCTGGCCTTTCTGGCCACGTTCTGCCCAGGGGCTGCACCTTTTACACCCTTGGATTAGAGAAAAATAATGCAATTTGAGAAGGGATTGACAATATTTTTCTGCAACAATTAGCAGTGTAGTGATTATTTAAATACTTAACCTATATAAGTAAATATAAATAGTCCTAGTTTAACAATTACTTATTTACCAACCATTTGAAGTTACGATGCCACTGAATGAGTCATATTTACAATAGGATCTCATAGTTGTGGCCATCACAGTGTCACCACAGTCAAGTGAATGTGATTTGGATTTTTGTCGACAAGGTCATACTTATAATTGTCACAGAATCCTGCAGTTACATCATCAACATTTGCGACTTTCATGCTAGCAAAGTCGATAAGGAAGCTGGCAGGAGGTTACAAATGGCAATCACACAATGTCACACTTCATGACATCGTGGGGCTTGCTTAATGATAACTGGAAGTGCCAGAACTGCTGTCACAAAGCAGTGTGATCACCTGATGTTGTGCTTTATGACCACATTGCTTAGCGATATAATTTTCTGTCCCAAATGTTGTCACTTCCTGTAATAAGAACAACAAAAGAGCAACACTGACTTGGAGGTATTCTTTGTCTAAGACAGTGAATTCCTTCCTGCTGCTTTTTCCTATCCTAGAACCAATGAGGATTAATAATCCTTTCTCAGGTCTTTGGAAAGGCCTAAGAGTGGATAAAAATGCCAAAATGCATTCTAAATAATGTCTGACTCCTGATCATAAATTAATGATTCACTTGGCAATTTGAGGTGCAAGGGTGACATCGTGTGGTTCATTCAAATACCACATTGTCTTGACATATGCTATCTGTGAAGCTAGTCCTCAACTATGACCACAACTGAGCCCAAAATTTCTGTGGCTAAGTGAAAAATTGGTTAAGGACGTTTTGCCCCATTTTATGACTTCTTTGCCACAGTTGTTAAGTGAATCAGTGCAATTGGTAAATTAGTAACATAGTTGTTTAGTGAAATTGATTTCCCCATTGATTTTGCTTGTCAGAAGGTCGCAAAAGGCGACCACGTGTCCCTGGGACACTGCAACCATCATAACTCGACTCGACTTTTCCTCCGCCACCCCCCGTCGCAGGGGTGTGGAACCAGTAAGATGGTTCCGCCCCAGGCGCCTGATGGAACCCGAAAGTTTCCTGATGGAGCTTGGGTCATTTCCCGCCTCCTTAGCCCACGATTCATCTGAGTCCCTTGTCGCGGCCTGGGAACAGGCTGCAGTGGGGGCCTTGGATCGAATCGCACCTTTGCGGCCTCTGATCCGATGCAGATCCCGGGCGGCTCCTTGGTTTACCGTGGAGCTCAGGGAAATGAAGCGTCGGAAAAGACGCCTGGAGGGTGGTTGGAGATCCTCCCGATCCGAGTCCGACCGAACACAACTAAGAACCCATATTAGGTCTTATCTTGTGGCGATGGAAGTGGCGAAACGTAACTATTTCGCCACTCTCATTGCATCTGCAGAAAATCGCCCAGCAGCCCTGTTTAGAGTGACCCGCTCCCTCCTTAATCAGGGAGCGAGGGAGGACCCCTTACAGGGCCGTGCTGAGGATTTTGCACAGTTTCTGCAAGATAAAATCACTCAGATTCGGACCGGGTTGGACTCCGACTGGACAGAGTCCGTTGAGGTGACAGGGCCTAGTCTCGGTGGAGACATCTGGGTTGAATTTGAGCCTGTTTCATTGGATGACGTGGACAGGGTTATGGGTAGGTTGGGGTCTTCTACATGTTTACTGGACCCTTGTCCCTCCTGGCTTGTTTTGGCAGCCAGGGAGGTGACTGGAGACTGGATCCAGGCTATTGTCAACGCTTCACTAAAGGAAGGGGTCTTTCCCGCTGCGCTTAAAGAGGCGGTGGTTCGACCCCTCCTTAAGAAGCCTAACCTGGATCCTGACATACTTAACAACTACCGTCCAGTCTCCAACCTTCGCTTTTTAGCGAAGGTTGTTGAGTCCGTGGTGGCACAGCAATTCCCTCAATTCCTGGAGGAAACTGACTACCTGGATCCTTACCAATCTGGTTTCAGGCGTGGCCACAGCACGGAAACGGCATTGGTCGCCCTAGTAAATGATCTCTGGCGGGCCAGGGATGGGGGTTGCTCCTCCATCCTGGTCCTTCTTGACCTCTCAGCGGCATTCGATACCATCGACCATGGTATCCTGCTGCAGCGGCTCAGGGGGATAGGGTTAGGAGGCACTGTTTTACAGTGGTTCTCCTCCTATCTCTCGGGCCGTCTGCAGTCTGTTTGGGCGGGGGGTCAGGGATCCTCCCAGAGGCCTCTCACTTGTGGGGTGCCTCAGGGATCGGTTCTCTCCCCTCTGCTCTTTAATATCTATATGAAACCGCTGGGTGAGATCATCCGTGGTTTTGGGGTGAGGTATCATCAATATGCTGATGATACCCAGCTTTACATCTCCACCCCTGACCACCCTAGGGATGCCCTTTCCGTGATGTCCCACTGCCTGGAAGCGGTGCGGGTTTGGATGGGGAGGAACAGGCTTAGACTCAACCCTTCCAAGACTGAGTGGCTGTGGATGCCGGCATCCCGGGATCTGGAGGTTCCATCCTTAATGATCAGAGGTGAAATCCTTGCTCCCTCCGACAGGGTCCGCAACTTGGGTGTCCTCCTGGATTCTCGGCTGTCTTTAGATGACCATCTGACGGCCGTAACCAGGGGGGCCTTCGCACAGGTCCGTCTTGTGCGCCAGTTGCGCCCGTTCCTAGACCGGGATGCCCTCGCCACGGTCACTCACGCCCTTGTTACCTCTAGGTTGGACTACTGTAACACCCTCTACATGGGGCTGCCCTTGGGATGTGTCCGGAGGCTTCAGCTAGTCCAAAATGCAGCCGCGCGGGTAGTTACGGGGGCGTCTAGATACTCCCGTGTAACACCTCTCCTGCGTGAGCTGCACTGGCTACCGGTGGCACTCCGGATACGTTTCAAGGTGCTGGTGCTCACCTATAAAGCCCTTCATGGCTTAGGCCCGGGGTACTTGCAGGACCATCTCCAGCCGTTCTCCCATCGTCCTGTGCGCTCTCACAGAGTCGGCCTCCTCAGGGTGCCGTCGGCCAAACAATGTCGGCTGACGACCCCCAGGGGGAGGGCATTCTCTGTGGGAGCCCCGACCCTCTGGAATGGATTGCCCACTGAGCTCAGGACAGCCCCCGACCTTCTTTCCTTCTGTCGCGAGCTGAAGACGTGGCTCTTCCGCCAATTAAACTGATCCGTTTGGGGGTACACTGGTATAATTTTAAATCGTTTTTAATTGGGTTACTGATTTTAATTTGGTATTGTATTGTGATTTGTATTGAAGTTGTCATTTTGTAAGCCGCCTTGAGTCCCTAGGGAGAAAGGCGGCATATAAATCGCAATAAATAAATAAATAAATAAATAAATAAATAAATAAATAAATAAAGATGAGTCAGTTGTCAAGCATCTGAATTTTGATCATGTGACCACGGGGATACTGCAATTGTGTGAAAAACAATCGTAAATCACGTTTTTCAGTGATGTAACTTTGAACGGTCACTAAATGAACTGTTGTAAATCGAGGACCACCTGTATTCATGCAATATTGCACCAGGTAGAGTAATGCAAAGAAGGAACTAAAAACCTTATTACAGGAAACCGCTAAAGGATAATTAGATATCATGGAAGTCTGGTGGGATGAGATTCATGATTAGAATATTACACTTAGACTTTTGATTTGTTCAAAACAAAAAACTAAAAATAGAGAGGCAAGGCAGTTGTTTATATAAAGAAGCCATATGTCCATAAAGAAATCCATGTCCCTAAAAATGGACCTCCATTAACATTTACAGGAAAAAGGAATGTTTTGTACAAGTGTCTTCTCTAGACACAGGAAGGGGACAATCTCTTTCTAAATCAATTCATAAATATCCCGGTATCTTCTTACTCATTTATACACTGGTAATCCAATAGATATATGATAATTCTTGTTGACAATTTTATTTCTTTCAGAATGCAGAAGAAGAAACCCACCAAATCCTAATCAATGAGAGGAATTCATGCATGGTCTGACAATGTCGGACATCTTAGGGGACAGCAATCATGCCACATTAGGAGTTCCAAATTACTTAGGGATAAAAAGCTAACAGGAATAAATCATTTCCCTGGACTTCAGAATTTAAATAAATTCAGGTAAAACTTTGCTACTGTATCATGGCTTGAAATCCTGAAGAAGAAACAGGTTAATAGCAATGGGGAGGGGCAATCCTGTTCTTATTGTCAAAGGCTTTCTCTTCATCTGAAAAACTCCATGCAGCTTGTTTGTTGTTCCAAATATTCCAAAATGTTCAACACATTTTTCTTTCTAATATGATCCTTTGTCTTTTATGTAAAAACCCACATTGATCATCATGAATGAATTCTTGCAAAATTTTCAGTCTTTCAGCTAGAATCATTATAAACAACTTAGAGTTGGAAGACAGAACATAGTGTTTCGTAGAGATTCTGAAAGTTTATCCTCAAAACCTTTACAGATTTTGTATTTTTGCATAGCCACATTAACCATTAATGCAGTATCTCTGTCTTGAAGTTTCAACATCTTTTCCTCTTTCTTTTCTAGCTCATATGCCAGCCATTTCCTGTGGGTTTTTTTCCCACAAAGTCAAAGGTTGAAGGTTTTTTTTTTTGCTTTACATGATTTATTTTCATATCATTTCCGTTAATAACATAGATAGCTGTTGCTGTAAAAGTTTAATTTGTTAAGAGAGATTTATCTTCTCTGGAAATTTCTTTAATCTTTTCTTTTGATCTCATCCAAAATATTTCGGGTTTTCTTTCGCCTCTTCTTCTTGAGTTATTATGTTTTATAAAGTAATCTCTAATAAAAGCTTTACTTGCATCCCAAGGCATTGTCAAATCAAGTTGTAGCACCTTATATTTAACTCATGGATTTTCCCTGCCATACAAATTTAGATATATCCTTTTGCCATTGTTTAAATGCTGCATCAGTTGTCAAAATAGGTATTGTTTGAAACAAAAACAACATTCTAGTTAAAATATTCATCTTAATCACAGAAATTCCTCTCAGTAATGAAAATTGTATTTTCACTTAACATATTTTGTTTACTTTCATTCCATGTCTTAATACAACTATTTTGGAATAATATACAATTCATATTTGCCATAGTGATACCCAACTATTTTGCCTTCTTCTCAATCTTAAAACCTAATTTGTTTATCAATTTGTTTGATCTTGAATTTTCATAGTTTTGTTAACATCTTCATCTATATTAATGTTAAAACCTGCTAATGAATCAAATTCTTTTGTCTATGTTTCAAATTCCTTTAAAGGATCTTTCAGAGCCAATATCAACTCATCTGCAAAAGCTCTTGATTTATAAATCTGTTTTTAAATCTTTACCCCCCAAATCATCTTATCCTGTTTTATGTCTCTAGTCAGTATTTCAAGAACCAAAATAAATGGGAGAGGGAACAATAGGCAGCCTTGTCTTGTTCCTTTTTGTATCTCACATGGTTTTGTTAGATGCCCATTAACAATTATTTGTGCTTTCTGTGAAGTATAAATCAATTTTACCCATTTTATAAAGTTATCTGCAAAATCCATATGTTCCAAACTTAAATAAGACAGAATTCTAATGGGCTCCGTTTTAAGTGGAGATTTTCAAACTGGAGCTGGAGTTGGAACCATTCCCTACAAGGAGCTTTGGTCAAATGACACCTAAAGTACCTTCAAAATTCTATAATCTATAATTTTGCAAATTGTTGGAAATCTTATCCAGATCACCTTCTGCTAGGCAAATGAGCAGGGGCAAGGATTCAATGAAATCCGTTTACCTTAGTTTTTCCCTATTCTTCCCACTGCGTTGACCTATTAATCCCATTATTCCATCCAGCATAATTAACCCTATTGTGGTTAATCAAAGTTGCAATGCAACATATCATGACATTCTAAGATTGGGAAGGGGTATGATATGCTGTGGGAATGAATGGAATGATTCAATAGAAACATTACAAATCTAAAAATGCACTGTTTTCACCATCACAAAATTTCTGCATCATTCTTTTTCTTAATATAAAGTTTTTTTAAATGGTAGATTAAAAACAATGAAAACTAATATAAAGTAAGAATAAAAAAGAAAGCTAAAAGTGCAAGAAAGGAGAAAAAAACTAAAAGAATAGGAAAGAAGATATAAAGAAGGAGCCTCCAATCTTATTTATAGCAATTTTAAATAAAATTATACATGTATCTCTTATTCTATGGTTACAATATAAAGTTCTTTCTACAATCTGTCCTGTCCAGTCATCAAAACCATAAATCATACATTCATTTTTCCTGTTTTATTGCAAAAAGTCTGTAAGGGCTTTTGATTTCCTGCATTAGTCTTGATGCCAAGAAAAGGATGGAAAATAAGACAAGATATTCAGTCTCTAATTCAATTTAGTTTTATTAATTGCCTCTGTACATCCCAAGATGGATAGGGAAAATACAGAAGCAAGTATTTGTGGGACAGAGTTTCAGAAAATATTTTCATCTTTTTGCATTCATCTCCCTGCTCTGTTTTCAAATGTCCCCAAAGTACCATTCTGGGACACAGTGAATAGGTTTCTCCTCCCAAATGGTCTGCAGCCGTTCGACCCATGAAGACAACATCTGTTTTCTTTTCTCTTCTGTCACATACTCGGAGGCAAAGCAGATCTGAGGGGAAAGGACACTGAAGCCACAGAAGTGCAAGATTCCATGCTGGAATTAAAAAGGAAGAGACACAGTAAAAGCCGTAATGTTTGGCTTGTGATTAGACCATGGTTGATGCAGTTAACAACAACAACAACAGCAATATTGTAAAGTTGAATTCACAGTAACTTTCAGGCAAAGTTGGCAAGAAGAAGCCAGGGATAAATTAAAAATACATTTGTAAATAAGCCCAGAGCTCCAAAGCCTTTGTAGATTTGTGTGGGGCAAGAAGTCCTTTAAGAATTCCAATCTCAGATAGGGTTTAAAGATAATTATCAGTATTTGGAACTCCACTGCACATAACAGGCCAAGTGGACCCTATTCCCTGGTATAATATATATGCAAACAATGATCTATTATGGCTATTCCAATAAATTTCTATGCAGCTCTCATGGATAACATGAGACATAGACATAGTGTCACGAGTGTTTTCAGAATTGCTGTGGCTACTTGATCAGTCACAAACAGTATGGATCCAATCAAGCCATCTCCTGTTTGCAATTAACTGCAAGCCTTCCCGCCCTAATTAATTGCAGGTTAACTCCCCATATAAGCACAGACCTTTCTGCTTGCTATTTGGGCCTAGACGCTGTTTAGGCCTAGATGCAGAGCCAGTGCTGAAGCACCTGGACGCAGAGCCCAGAGCAGAGCTGCAGAAGGGAGGAGAACTCAGCTAAGGAGTCCCAATGGCTGCAGCAGAAAAGGAGCCGAAGAGCTGTGTAAAGATACTCCCACGGAGCTAGCTGCAACTGTGAGTTGAGATAGCTCGGAGCCTTTTGAAGTCTCCAATTTCGGCTTGCCTTTTGCTGAGTTGAAGCACGCAAGCCAACATCTGAACTGTTGCTACTGTTGGAGCTACAATTGTGGGGAGAGCTGGACAGTTTCCCTCCCAGGAGCTTCAAGCCACGTTTGCTGATTGAATTGTTTTTCACAGGTGACTTTTAGCTGTGAAGCTTACGCTGCTGCCCTTCTACCACCTCGATGATGTATCGACACCGAAGCTGCTTAATGTCATGTTAGTTTTTTCTTATGGACTGTTTCGGTATTGTGGAGAGGAATTTAGGGAGATGGTCTGGCTTCATTTAACCAAGATAAGACTTTGTTGTTAATGTACCTTTTTTAAAGATATAGTGTTTTTTAAACATTTTCAAGTAAAGTATATTTTTATACAAGACTCCTCTGCTAGTTTTATTTCAGTTCTAGTGTGTCTGCTTGTGAGCTGGTTTACGGTTCGGGGACAACCCTCAACCCCATCCTGACACATAGCCTGTTCATGACACTTCTCAACCATGTGAAACATACAGGCTTAGTACAATTATAGTTCACAACTTTATCATCAACCTGACTGAAACATCTATACACCCATTTATCCACCTGCCATTCCATAAACCATTCCAATCAACCAACTGTGAGTGACTTAGAACACCCTAAATTTGTAATTAAAAACAAATGCACAATCAATTTTTAAACTTTTACCAATACGTTAGCCTATAGAAAAGGACTATTTAAATATCATTGTTCTATAACATGGGTGTCAACCAGTAGTGGGTTGCAAAACCCATCGCTACTGGTTTGCTTGTGCACATGGGTGCACTTGTGCTTGCACGCGATGCTTCTGCGCATGCACAGAAGCATCCAGCACAGATGGGCGGAGCCTCCCGCTGCCCCCACCGCTACCAGTTCGCCAATCCGGGTAGACCTGGTAACAACCCACCACTGGGACCCCCCTGGAAATGTTAAAGGACCGGCCTGTAGTGCCTCTGCCAGTGAAAATGGGAGCTCGGAAGAGCCACATGCAGTCGTTCCATTTTTGCTGGCAGAAGGTTGCAGGAGGCTGTCACAGCTGAAAAAGTAGCTCGGGAGCCCATTTTTGCTGCCAGAGCACCTGAGCCACCACAGGCACCCCTGAAATGAGTGAGGTGGCCATGTCCATCACAGCCTGAGGTCAAACACAGCCCATAAGTGTCCCTCAATGAAATAGAGTTTGACACCCCTGTTCTATAACTTCCATTAATTCAGGCAATTGGCTGTATTGGCTGAGACTAAAAGCAGTCGTAGTTCAGCAACTAATGCAAACTGAATGGAACTGAAAACTTGAGTTCAAAATGACCCAATTCAACTATAAATCTCATGTTCAGTGCTTAATGAGTGTTCCAGTTCTATTCCCGCCACTGCAGAAGTATTCTGAGCACTAACCTGGACACCCTTTTGAGCTTGAAACACTATTAGAATTATTGGAGCAGAGTTGGGACACTCCTATGAATTTGGGATGTTTTGCCCATCCCTATTAAAGGGCCAAGAAGCTGAACTTTATTTAGCCACCTGAGCTTTATTTAGCCACCTTTGTTTCCCTAAATCAATGGCTGTAGACTGGCCAGCCTTCATATTCCATGTAAGCCAGTATTTGAGGAAAGGAAAAGGAAAAGAATTTGCTCTGAAGACCTTTCTGTCTCAGTTCCCTTGTGCATAGGATCTACTTCTCCAAAACACTAATACTAACATGAAAATATTTTTATGTTCTCAATTCTGCTTTATTTTGGAAGGTCATTGGCAAAAGCAACATATTTGGAAACATAAAAGGACACTGGCCGTTTACTGATCATGTTATTCTTCATGTTGTGGGCAGAGGAAAGAAAAGCCAATGCCAAGAAATTCCTCCAATTATGTTTTGAAGCCCTAATCATATAGAGGGAAAGTAGGACTGCTACCTCTGCTCATACCATAACTACTCATTCATGAAGGCCAAGTCCATATTTCTAGGATTCTTGTTCACAAATTGCTGACTGGAAGATCTAGAAGCTGCAGTCCCAACAGACCCACCACATTGAGGAAGACCACAAAGCAAGAACAAGAACATTGATTGGTTGGGGGAAACAGACATTGCCCAGTGGTGAGAGTAGCTGAATGCTTGTATCAGTCAGCTGCACAGCATGCTTGCTATAACTGGCTGACTGGGATCTGTTGAAGAATTGAAAGAGGAGTTCAGTCCCTATCTAATTCTCCAGAAGCCAAGCCTGAGCTAGCATTTACATTTGGTCTCCACATACCTGCATGGGCCAAAGAAGATAACGAATATTACCACTGGGTCCTCTCTTTGAATACATTTCTTCATCTCCTCCAGTGGTAAATGAAAGCAAGCCTAATTTATTCTGTAATGGAACACATGTTTTATGTATATATTCTTAATCAACACTCAATACAACAAAACAAAGCCCTCACAGTGCAACATACAGGATACAGCATAAACCACAACCAAGTTACATAGCAATGTGATTATTTTTAAAAGTAGAACAATATCCTTTAGAATAAATTAGAATAACAACATTTCAGAAAGCTGCATTATGCTTTAAAACTGCTTTAAAGGCCAGTTTCAAATACTGATTTGACAGAGCTACTGTATATAATTAGAACTTATGAAAAGTCCACAAACAGCCATCTACAAGGTCAGCCAATTGACTGCCAGTTGAACCAAACTTCATTAACAGGCTATAAGTTTCCATAGGTGAACTCAGGTTAATATGCTAATTATAGGTTGAGTGCATCTGAAATACATTTCGTCATTGTAGGGTTTTTTCAAGTTCTTTATTTTGAAGCCAATTTTTCATGCAGTTTAATTTTCGAGATCTTTAATTTGCCACAGATTCAGTGAAAACTTTTTCCCAGTATTTCTAGTAGTAATTAAGTTGTAAGGCAATTTTTGATGTTGCACTGATTCATGTATAGCCTTTCTTAGGAATTTTTTTTTCAAATGTGCCAATTTCTAGAAAACTGAGCACTGCTAATAAAAAAAAAACACATTTGTAAAGAAAGGCTATAACTGGCTGGCTATATCTACTATCATGATTCTGCAGGAAGTTCACACTTTATATTGTGCAGTTTTAGCAGTGTTATGCCTCATATGAATAATCACCACGATCAATTCTTGAGGATTTGTTAAAATAGATTTAAAAGGAATGTGGTGCCACAAAGAGTTCTTAATGAAGTTTATCAACCTTAAATCAAATTTCCAGAATGCTTATAAGACTTTCTACACAACCTGTCACATTTAGTATAAATGCTTTATGTAACACTGATGAAATTCCTTTGCTATTAAATATTGATGTAATCTACCTTCAGAGGTAGATTACATGAAAATTTAATTCTGGGAGTTGAAGTCCACACATCTTAAAGTTGCCAACCTAGATGCTTTACCTAGAAATGACTGACCTTGCTTGGGTCTGCAACAGCGGTGAAATGCTCCCGGTTCGGACTGGATCGCTCAATCCGGTAGCGATGGAGGCGGGTGGTTCGGAGAACCGGTAGCAAAAATCCCTGCCCCCCCCCATTGCCCAGCTGAGTCACGCAATCATCAGAGGCTTTTTTTTAATTTTTAAAAGCATTTTTTCTACAACTCTTTTGTTGAAAAAATGCTTTTTAAAGTAAAAAAAAAGCCTCGGATGATTGTGCGGCTCAGCTGGGATCGTCAGAGGCTTAAAAAAAAAAGCCTGTGCCAATCAGGCAAGTCAGCTGGGATCGCCTGGACTATTGTAACGCTCTCTACATGGGGCTCCCCTCCCCTTGAGGAGCACTCGGAGGCTCCAACTGGCACAGAGTGCGGCCGCGCGGGTGGTGATGGGAGCGACGTGGCGCTCCCATGTAACACTTCTCCTGCGCGAGCTGCACTGGCTCCCGGTGGTCTTCCAAGTGCGCTTCAAGGTTTTGGTTATCACCTTTAGAGCGCTCCATGGCTTAGGACCTGGTTATTTACGGGACCGCCTGCTACCACCAATAGCCTCCCACCGACCAGTACGCTCCCATAGAGAGGGGCTCCTCCGGGTGCTGTCGGCCAAACAATGTCGACTGGCGGCCCCCAGGGGGAGAGCCTTCTCTGTGGGGGCACCTACTATCTGGAACGAGCTCCCCCCGGAGATATGGAGGATCCCGGATCTGCGTACTTTCCGTCGCGCGCTCAAGACTTTCTTATTTCATCAAGCTGGCCTGACCTAAGTCTTTCCCCTTTTTAAATGGAAATTTTAAATTTGGTTTTAAATTATTGGGGTTTTAAATTTGTTCAGCCAAATTATTTAATTTGTTTTATTTTATTTTAAATTTTGTATCTATATGTTTTATTCTATGGCTGTTAACCGCCCTGACTCCTTCGGGAGTAGGGCGGTATATAAATTCAATAAAATAAATAAATAAATAAATAAATAAATAAATAAATAAATAATCGTCAGAGACTTTAAAAACATTTTTTTTACAACCTCTTCAGCCGAAGAGGTTTTAGAAAAAATGGTTTTAAAAGTAAAAAAAAAAAAATTGGCTATGCCCCCTCAGTCATATTACCCCCACCACCACCAAGCCACGTCCACAGAACCGGTAGTAACAAATTTTACATTTCACCACTGGTCTGCAGTCAGGTTGATATGTGTGACTATTCTGTTTGTGAAATACATTCCATAGTTGAAGGGTTTATATTATTATATCTCCTATTTTTATTTGTTTCCTAATTATACTTTGTTAGTTATCTTCAATATAGATACAAAGATATATATACAAAGATAGTAATATCAGTAAAATCTTAGTTTAATGTATATTTATAGGCCACCTACCTTGAGTAAACCAGATTCATAACACTTTGGGAAATCATGAGCAAATCCTTGGACTAAGACTCTGTCCATCCAGCCCTTCAGGATGGCTGGCACGCTGAACCAATATAAAGGAAACTAGATAGGAATACAAGAAAGGAGTAATATCTTTGGTTTTAAAATGTCCCATAGACACCAACTTCTTCAGAAAGGCAACAATTGAGCAGGAAGCATTGCAAATAAATATAAATTAACAAAGTCTGGCATTATTATTAAACACTGTGCCTCTAACATGGATCCTTCTAGTTGAGTATAGTGATTGGCCAAACATACCAAAGGTCAGATAGATCCCTTCAGCAAATGTTTTTATCTACATCAAAGATGAGGAACTATGGCCTCTTTATGACTTGTGGACTTCAACTCCCAGAATTCCCGAGCAGCATGGCTGGCTCAATAATACTGAGAGTTGAAGTCCACAAATCATAAAAGGGCCATAGTTTCCCCCCCCTGATCTACATCATCTAAAACAATCGTTTTCCTCAGCTTGTTCAATAATCTTTTAAAAATATCTGCCTTTCTTCGAAAACAAAACCAAATTTATCTATAAGGCACTAGTTGGGAAAGTTTAATCAAAATAGATTAATCTATTGAACTCACTCCCAACCTAATACTCCCTAGATACATGGATGCAGACACTCTCTGTCCCAACCAACTTGACCCCAGTTGGATAGCCAAAATGGAAGATGGATTTCAACACATGTGGAGGACAGGTAGCTCAGAATTTTGAAAAACACACTGACCAGCACCTATTGGACCAAAATTTAAGGGATATTTTGAAAGTTCTTAGATGATATGATCAAAGCAAGCACAAACCTAAAATTTCCCTACATCCCAAAGTCCAAAGAGTTGCATCAACAGGATCTAAGCTCTTAAACCAATTTGATCCAGCACTGGAAGTCTCGCAAAATAAGCTTTTGAAAAAATAATGACCTGGAAAATCACCAAGTCGGCTTTGCTCACTTTCCTTTGCTCCTCAGTCAAATCTTCAGTCAGACATCCATTTTCATAAGCTTTCCAAGCCTCAATTCCATAATTAAAATGATCAGGATTGTATAGGTCACCTATAGGCACAACATAACACACAGTCTAGTTGCATTTGAAGAGTTGCCATCCCAGTCTTTTTTTTTTTTTTTTTTTTTGTAGTATACATCTTTTTCCATATAGAACTCTTGTACTACAGTAAAATGTATTCTTGGGACCCTTTCTTGGGAACACAAATGTACTTCTGCCTCATCAGTGGTGCCTACCAACTATGTCCTTCCTTGTCGTTCTTGGCTCAAATTGCATTTCATATAAGTCTGAAACAGTGACGCTACAGCCTTGCTTCTTCAGTTCTTCCACCGTCAAGGTTTTAAATGAACCATTTAGAGATTTGGGCTCTTGGTCTGCGTACACAATCAATACTTCTTTCCCTGATGCTTAAAAAGGAGAAGAAAAGCAATATTTACCATATTTTTCAGAGTATAAGACGCACCTACCTTTTTTGTTTTGTTTTTTTATAAAAAGTTTTTATTTTTTATTTTTTAGACAAACACACATACAAACATACAATGTATTTTCTTTGAACAGAGTATTTGGCCGGTTCACAAATTTAAACAGTGTTTAGTCATTTCAATTAAATTTACAATTTCTATATTTCCTTTTTGCCATATTTATTCCTCATCTATTTTTTTTAAAAAAACCAATATTACCCTTCATCCTCATCTCTAATCTTAATCAAATTCAATTTTTCCCTTCTATTCTATATTATACCCCTTCCCATTGTCTTCTATTTTTATATCCTTCCTCACATTGGTTAATTATGTAATATTAGTTATTTAATACAAATTCAACATTTTAATATAAATCAATTAGTTATATAACTATCTTTTTTGTATATTAATCAATATGAACATGAATATTCCAATTATTTCCATGCAATTCAATTTCTTACAAATCAATTAATTATATTTACCAATAATAATAAACCAAATAATTTCCCCCATATATTCCTCCAAACCACAACTTAACCATTTCTGCTTTCAACACAATAAACAATTAATAGTATCTCAATTATTACAATTCCCTAGTTAAATAGAGCTTTCCCCTTGTTACTCATTTTCACATCGTAAACTCTCCCAATAACCCAAATAGTTTTGCCCATTTAATCCTCCAAATCACAACTTAATCATTTCTACTTTCATCACAATATATAATTAAAAATATTTCAATTGTTACAATTTCCCTAATTAAATTTAAAAATGTTCTAGCTGTTATCCAAGCTACAACTTAATCCTTTTTACTTTCACCACCATATACCATTAAAGGTATTTCAATTGTTACAGTTTATACTTATTCATATTTCTAAAAAAAATAAAAAATAAAAACTTATCATTGTCTAGATTTCAAAAATACAAAGACAAATATTCCAATTATTATTCATTGCATTTTTACAATCATGATTTCCCATTTATTTCTTACTACTATTCATATTTCAATTCTAAATATGTATAACATCTTTCTCTTTCATTTCTTTTTCTTTTTCTCCCTTCCCATTTTTGTTTTTGCCTTTTTCTTTCTCCTTTTTTTCTTTTTTCTTTTAAAATCTTGAACTCTCCTCTTTTGCCCTAAATTTCCCATTGTTTGCACCTACCTTTTTTAGTGAGGAAAAAGAAGAAAAAGAAATCTCCCTCTGCCTCTGCCTAATTTTTCCTTGCAGCAAACAGCAAACAGCCTGCTTTACTTTCAGTTTTGTTTTCAGCATAGTTTGATTAGCACAAGGGGAAAAAAATCTGCTCCAGCACTCTTTGCAGCAAGCAGCAGAGCCCTGTGCAAAACAGCTGAGGGCAAATTAGCTGAGAGTCGGGAGGCCAATCTAATCAATTTGTGCTAATTAGCCTATGCTGAAGCTGAAAGGAGCTGTTTTTTCTTGCTGCTTGCTTGCAAGGAGGTAACTGCTGCGAGGCACAGGCCAAGGGGTGGGGGCCAGTGGGTGGGCAGGGCTACATATGGTGTATAAGATGTACCTAAATTTTCACCCCCTTTTGGGGGGGAAAAAGGTGCATCTTATACTTTCCTCGCACAAGCACGAAGCCGAAGACACCAGCCTGAAGATGACGAGTGGGACCTCGTCGAAACATTGCCAAGATACTCTCAATCTTACACAGGAATACACCAAAACTTGCATATATGTATATATGTATATGTATATGTATATGTATATGTATATGTATATGTATATGTATATGTATATGTATATATAATATAAAACAAGGCAATCTGTTTGTTACCCACTGATACCACCTCTGTGCTAGTTCCCTGACCCAGCTAACTTTTTCCCTTATCATTTCTTTAAAAAATAAAATAGAAAGATGGTTCACTGTACCTTTATTTTCCTAAAGGCTTTTGAATTCCTCCTAGACCTCATGGCATTTTAGGAAATAAAAATATTAGGTGGCTGAAATTTATAAATATCACCCTGTACAAACACACATAATGACCATTTGGGGAGAACATCCATAGTATTCTCTAATAATCTGCCCACCAGTCCAGTCCCTATGGAAAATGAGGGGATCTATGAGGACATCTTAATTCTTGCCCTCTCCTTTAACAGAAATATGATAAAAGGCAGTACAACTTACCTGCCATTTTTTTCAACACCCTGCAACAGTTTGTCACAGTTATGGTTTTCAAAGATTCTTGTCAAGATTGCTACAAAAAGAAAGATACTAAATTCCTTTCTTTGGTTTTCAAAAACAAACATTACTTGAAGCTGGCCATCTTGATGTACTAATAATGAGAAAGAACCACAGGAAAAAAAAACAATAGACACACAAACTTAAGCACAAGAGCATCAGCAGAAATATCCTAACTTAATAGCTCTTGGCAGTAGAAAAGGAAGCATCTCCTAATTCCCTCTCCTTCATTCCTATCCAAGTCCTAAAGCAAAGCAAAGCAAAGCAAAGTAGATTCAGTTTCTCAAGATCTCTGGAGTAGGATCCACCACCTGGAAAAAGGGGAATGAGAGGTTGCTGCTTTTTGCATCCTGATAGGAATGTGGATTCTAGGGAAATGGGAGTCAATGGGAGATCAAACACAGTCTTATGGAGCTTCTGCTAAAAGTTATGGGTCAACCCCAATTTAACAGAAGTGAAACATTCAACACTTAAGTTGCTGCAACTATTGGAGTAAGAAAAACCAGGACAATGCTAGCTTATCCTTCCCTGTTTCTTCTCCACACTTGAGGATACATGGTGTCAAACTAAACGGGAGTAAATTCAGTGGATTATTGGTTTATATTCATAATAAACTCACACCACCCCCCATCTGTTTATTATACCTAAGGCACAAAACATCTAAAGAAATAGTTTGCCTATCAGAAGGGATGCGATCCAATCTGCCACAGCCTAGAATGCAAGGTCAAGAAGAGGAAATTATTCAACCTACCTACCAGAAAATTAAAAAAACCAAAACAAAACCTTTCAAAGTGTAAACATTCTCACCCACTTTCCGTTTATGCAGTTTTCCCTTACCGCACCGTTGAGTAACTTTCGAGTGTTTAAACACAAATATCGCCACGGATGAGTTCGGATTCCTGCAATAAAGCACATTAACAGTGCCGTTTTATACTGTATTTCACGCTTAACTCAGAAGTAAACAACTCCGTCCATTTCCGTGACTTTACTTCCAGGTAGCCGGCTTTCTACCTCCGGTCATTCGAAATAACCCGCGCTGAGTATTATTAGTACAGTTAGTTTACGGATCAAATAAGGGTTAGTAAATAATGATTAATGCATAAGTATGTTTAAAGCGTTGGCTGCAACGAGTATTTCCAATGAATATAGAATTACTTATTTCTGAGTAAGACAGCATGTACCATTGGACTATGGGACCATCTAAGATATTTGGATGAATTGCAATAAATGTTAATAAAAAAAAACAGTTTAGGTTCCCCCTTTTATACTATTCCCAGCTTTCTCAAACTCTAAATTTAGAATTTTCTTTCTTTCTTCTTCTTCTTTTTGCAAGCCAGTTTCCTTACTTGAAACTCGTATTGGCATATTAAGAAAACCTAACAACAGAATATAATCAAAATTCTTAATAAAAAATTGTATAGGAGAAGATACTACCAGAATACCAGGCGGACAGGATAGGATCGGATCTTCTAAGCAAGACAGGATCGATATACTTAGTGCGACTAGTAGTGCCTGGCAATTAAAACAACCGGAGTGGTGGGTCCGCCCCTTCCTTAGTCACGGCTCACAATTATATATTTGGAGCGTGTGATTGATTGTTTTCGCCGTTCTGAATTGCCTTGTCAAGCGTAACTAAATTGCAGTTTTCCTGCTTGTAGTAGAGAGGGGCGGGGGAGGGATATTTCAATTAAAATGAGATTTCTGTGGAACAGCAAGTGAAGTAGATAGAAACCTTGTGCGGCCGATGGGTTCACAGGACAACCGGACCGAAAAGGCAGTGCGTGAGCATTCGTGGATTGGTATGTGGTGTGACTGTGAATCCAGCTGATGTGCACAAGTCCCAGCAAACTAGGAGGGCTGAGTTCGCACAACATGCTAAACTAAAATATATTTGGCTAATTCGTGGTTCAGTGTACTGTGCAAACCAACCTAACCCTGTTAAATTTATGATTCAGTATGTGTGGTACTTCTTTAATTCAATGCACCACAAAAGAATTAACTGAATTAAGGTGTCACAGCTAATTTTCACTAGGTCTCATGATTAGATAAATATGCATAGAACAACTAGTCAGAGCCTCATCATCTGAGGCAGTGGAAGCTGCCTTCTTACTGTTTTCCAAATAATTTGATATTCAGAACATGATTATTAATATTTTCTCTGTTTAGAACTATTGCATGAGCAATACAAGCCTTACAAATCATAGAATCGGGATGAGAAAAAGTTTTGGTGAGCTTCTAGTCAAATGCCCAGTCCAGAACAGGAATTTTCAGGCCCTCCCCATCAAAGGCTAGCCAGCCTTTTCTTGAAAATCTCCAGTGATGGCACACACACACACACACAAAACTTCTGGAATTGTGGACATACAAGAAATGAGGGCAGGCTGAGAATAGTGAGTGGCTTGCTATGAGCTCTCCTGCCTTCTTGGATCTTTGAATCTGGCACTTCTCAGGCTGAAATAGGACTGAAAAAAACCTCATAAATAAGGAGCAGTAGTCAAGAAACGTGACTTGAAACTACATATTTATATTCTGCTATTTCACTACGTGCCTCAGAGCAATATTGGTGTCTGCTCAGTCTTAGTATAAGTTACAGAGTACCTGGCTCAGAAATTCAACTAAGCTGTTGTTTGTTTAACAGTAATGTATTGACCAAGTATAGTAGGCAAAAGGAATAACTGGAGGAACAAGAGGAAGAGTCCAAGGCAACAGTCTGATAAAAAGAAATATGGATCCAGGATAGAAATGCAATTTGATAAATGGAAAAATTTAATAAAGTATATTTAAAAAAAAAAAGTAATTTGATAAAGCAGCTCAGACAGACCCTCTCTAGTTTTCCCAAAGGAAAAAAAAAGAGGGGGGGCACATTCAGACTTGCAAGATTCTGCTAATCTTATAATAAAAGTAGTATTAGCATTCATATCTTTCTATTTTTGAATAGATCTATTCTGAAGGGCTAACTTCTACTAGATGAGTAGGGAACTGCTACTAGATGAATGAGGGAACCCACTTTATAACCAACATTGGATGTCAATTTAGCTCTCATGAATCCTAATTTGGTAGACCAAAGACCTCAAACTGGCTTCTCCAGTCTTATAAGATTTACAGCTA
This sequence comes from Pituophis catenifer annectens, assembly GCF_029215685.1. Taxonomy (NCBI): domain Eukaryota; kingdom Metazoa; phylum Chordata; class Lepidosauria; order Squamata; family Colubridae; genus Pituophis; species Pituophis catenifer. Next base: position 73,048,970 of record NW_027256883.1, read on the forward strand.
TTTTATTCCAGCTATTTTTTTTATTGTTTTGAAATTATAATTACATTAATTCTTGTAGCTACATTTAATTTTTGAAAAAATCAGGGTTGATATCACATTCAGGATTTTCCTACTTGATAATATCATCTATGAAACTGTTAGGCGAACCATGAGGAAATCGAATTACAACTTAGTGTAGTTAATTAATTAAAACTCATTGTGTTTCCAAATTCTATTTAAAAGGCTAGAGATCATTTTCGGCCTTTAAGAACAATGCACTCAGAGTACAAAACAAAATAATAAATCAGGATATCTGTAATAAAATCAGTTTTTATGAAATGCTCTCTTGCAATTGCCGAGCTACTGTCCCATCATCCTCCACAAGTGTATTTTTCCTTCCTGGATCTCAACTCCATTGAGCTGATTTAGTCCTCACCAAGTTGTTTTGTCAGGATGACCCTACTATAAAATTTTTAAAAATTATTGTTAAGATGATTTGTTCATCTGCAAACCTTGAGATTCCCCAAGCCTGCTTGTTTTTATGTGGATACAGTTGCTTTTATTATTATTATTATTATTATCTAATTAAATAGAAGGAACAATATCGTTAACAGTTCCTCAACTAAGATTCTTGGCTTCATTCAACAAAAGATCTCTTGATGAAAAAACTCTGGTTGCTGAAAGAAAATGATTTTTTTGGTCTTTGCAGACAAAGTTATAATGTGGGTTGGGACATGTTTACATCAAGGAGCCTTGAATTGTACCAGCCTGGGGATGGGGATTACTCTCCTGGATTGCCATCAGATGGCCTCAGCTTCGGAGAGGAGTTCAGAGTAGCCGACCTGATTAATGGAGTGAGAGCTCCCATCAGTAGGAAACTTCTGTAGAACTTGGAATGGGCTCCCAAGCTCAGTCTAGAAGTGCTCTACTCGACCCAAGCTCAGTGTGAAGACACAGGCACAACTTAGGTCAAGCCATATGGGGTGGTTGAACTCAGATTGGCACAACCACTACCCAGCAGTGATGGGGTGCAAAATTTTTTATTACCGGTTCTGTGGGTGTGGCTTGGTGGGCGTAGCATGGCTTGGTGGGCATGGCTTGGGCGTGGCAGGGGAAGGATGTAAAATCTCCATTCTCTCCCCACTTTAGGGGAAGGTTACTGCAAAATCCCCATTTCCTCCCGATCAGCTGGGCCTGGGAGGCAGAGAATAGATGGGGGCGGGGCCAGTCAGAGGTGGTATTTACCGGTTCTCTGAACTACTCAAAATTTCCGCTACCGGTTCTCCAGAACTGGTCAGAACCTTCTGAATATGAGCTCTGCCATGGAGGGGTCTAAGCTGCTATACTGTTCTCATTAACGGAATCTAGGCATGTACTGTTCTCATTAATGGAAGCTAAGCATGACAATATTAGCATTTTTTTAGCTTTTGAGTTCATATTTCTATAGACCCATTGTTTCTACTTTTGCAAAATCTTATAAATTACAGATAATAACCATGCTACTGACACAAAGGTAGAGGCTATTTTTTTTTTTAAAAAATGTATTTGACTAATATTGTGTTTCCCTGAAAATAAGACAGGGTCTTATTTTCTTTTGAACCCCGAAATAAGGGCTTGACCTTATTATGGGGGGTCTTATTATTTTGGGGGTGCAGGAGGCCCCAGGCAGCCTGCGCACTCACAGCCGGGAGTCCAGCAGAGAGAGGCTCCATTCGTGCACCACCATCAAGCCCCTCTCCTCCCATGGGGTGTGTGTGTGTGGAACGCGTGTGGCCCGAAGGCACCAAGCCACGCAAGTGCCTGTCCCCACCCCCCCGCTTGCACGCCTCCCAGGCCTCACCACGTCGATGTGGGTGAAGCTGGTGAGCACCAGGTCCTTGAGCTCATAGCCAATGCCGCTGGCGCCCACCACCAGTACCCGCGTGGGAGCCACAGCCTAGGCCAGCTCTCCCTGCAGGGTCCAGCTCCAGCCATCACCATAGAGTGGGAAGGACACTCCCAGAGTAGCCACTGCCCTGGCTGGGTTTGGAAGACTCAGAGGCAGAGTTTGGGGGACAGAAAGAAAGATTTCTGCTGCTGCAGAAGTCTTTCTTTCTCTCCCCCAAACTCTGCCTCTGCAGCTTCCAAACCCCAGCCAGGGCAGCAGCCGCTCTGGGAATGTGCTTCCCACTCTATGGTGATGGTCACCGGAGGCCTCCCCTTCCCCCCTGCTCCTCTCCACTCCGATCGCAGGTCCAGTTTACTCTTTCCAGGCTCCTGGCAGCGAGATGCTGGGCAGCCGCACCAAGGGCAGCCCTGACAGACACAGCTCAGCTGGCCCAGCCACAACCAACACTCCTCCCCCACAGCTGAGCTTGGCTGCAGGGGGCCTCCAGGCCTCCATAGGTGGTGGCGGCAGCAGCAACACGTACAGCGCCTCAGCCATTCCCACCGAGACCCACACCCAGCTGCAGGACAAACCAGGCCTCCGTGACTGCCCACTGTGCATGGAAGCCTCTCTTCCAGTGGCTGCCCTGCCAAGGAAGCCCCAGAGTGGCGATGTGCGCTGGGACTGCTGTGGCGGGCACTAGGTAGCGCGGGCTATGCGGATGCGGTGCCTGGGTGAGAGCAGGCAGGCCACCACCATGGCGCAAGAGCAGGCGCCCGAGGTCTATGGTCAATGCCGTGGGCTGCGAAAGGGACGGGAGGTGCAGGAGTTCGCAGGGATGTAGCTGCCTTGAGAGGGGGGGTGAGGGACCTGTGTGTGTGTGTGTGTGTGTGTGTAAGAGAGAGGGGCGGCTTATTTTCGGGGGAGGGCATATATTTAGGCCCACCCCAAAAATCAGGCTTGGCTTTATTTTCAGGACATGTCCTATTTTCGGGGAAACATGATACATGCTAGTTAACTCCGAAGCAATTCTGCAAACATTCCACTTCCTTACTTATCTATCCCAAAGACGTCATCGGCAGGGGTGGGTTCTAAATTTTTTTACTACTGGTTCTGTGGGCGTGGCTTATTTTGTGGGTGTGGCTTGGAGGTCATGTGACTAGGTGGGCATGGCTAGCTGGTCAGAGTCATTTCTGGAAGGTCCTCGCACTTACGAACAGTCCTCGCACTTACGACCCGACTCATTTGTTTGCTTTTAACACTGATCAGCTGTAGGACGGCCCTTTGAAGCCCTGTGGCAAGAGTTTAAACAGTTTTTTTCCCTCTAGTCATCAGCTGGGACTCAGGAGGGGCAGATTGGGGGTGGGACCAAATAAAAGGTAAGAATAACATGGGGGGATGGGGGGGGAGGGCGGGGGGGGAGAACCGGTTCGGTGACATCATATCGTCACCGCTACCGACTCGGCCGAACCGGACCGAACCGGGAGGAACCCACCACTGGTCAACGGTTACTTGGTGGATTTCCAAAATTTTTTTCCTTTTTCTAGGAGCAATATTTTTGTAGGTTCTGAAGTCCCCAGAGATTTTACCTGCTGATTCACTGATATTGCAATGGTAGGCAGGGTGAAAACACATGGCCTTTTGTATTTTTATTTTTATTTTTTTGTAAATAACCTTTGAGAAATTTGTTGCCTTTTAACATTTAATATCGATTTTCTGGAAAACTTAACATAGCTAATTTAAGCTTTAAATTATTTTTAAAATAAAAATAGAACTGGATACAGTATTTGCTATAGAGTCTAAAGGCAATATGTTAAACATGGGTGTGTCAGCTACATGTAGCCCAATATATGCCAACTGTTGGTGTAAGTAAAGTTACTTATTACAGGTAGTCCTCAACTTACAACAGTTCATTTAGTGACCATTCAAAGTTACAACAGCACTGAAAAAAAGTGACTTATCACTGTTTTTCACAGCTATGACATTTGCAGCATCCCCATGATCAGGGGTGAAATCCAGCAGGTTCTGACAGGTTCTGGAGAACCGGTAGCGAAAATTTTGATCAGTTCAGAAAACCGGCAAATACCACCTCTGGCTGGCCCCAGAGTGGGGGGGAATGGAGATTTTGCAATATCCTTCCCCTGGAGTTGGGTGAGAATGGAGATTTTGCAGTATCCTTCCCCTGCCATGCCCACCAAGCCACGCCCACAGAACCGGTAGTAAAAAAATTTGGATTTCACCACTGCCCATGGTCATGTGATCAAAATTAAGATGCTTGACAACTGGTTCATATTTATGAGGGTTGCTATGTCCCGAGGTCATGTGAGCACCTTTTGTGACCTCCTGAGAAGCCAAATCAATGGGGAAGCCTGATTCACTTAACAACTGTATTACTAGCACTTAGCAATAGCACTTACATTTATATACCGCTTCACAGTGCTTCACAGCCCTCTCTAATCGATCAGAGTCAGCCTATTGCCCCCAACAATCTGGGTCCTCATTTTCCCACCTTGGAAGGATGGAAGGCTGAGTCAACCTTGAGCCTGGTGAGACTCGAACTGCCAAATTGCAGGCAGCCGGTAGTTAACAGAAGTAGCCTGCAGTACTGCACTCTAACCACTGCATTACCGTGGCTCTTTACTTACTAACTTATCAACTGCAGTGCAGGGGTGGGTTCTACTTACCTTTACTACCAGTTCACAACAGGGCCGCATGCACTCTTCTGCGCATGTGCAAAAGCATTTTGATGACGTCGGGGTCAGTGGGTGGAGCCTCCCACCGATTTTACTACCGGTTCTATAGAACCGGTGTGAACCGGGGGCAACCCACAACTGCTGCAGTGATTCACTTAACAGTTGAGGCAAGAAAGGTCGTAAAATGGGGCAAAACTCACTTAACAAATGTCTCACTTAACAACAGAAATATTGGGCTCAATTGTGGCCATAAGTCGAGGACTACCTGTACTAACAGGTTTAGGCATTACCTTTGTCACCTTTTCTACTGAGATGGCTCTATGCTTTTAACATTAATTTTGCTACTGTAGCAGTAAAACCAACATAGATGAAGGAGGTTTTTTTGTGTGAGTTAGAGTTTATTTTAAAAAAATAGTGTGATGTACAGGTAGTCCCCAACTTACCATCATTCATTCAGTGACTGTTGGAAATTACAAGGGCACAGAAAAAAGAGACAACTGGTCCTGGCACTTAATGACTGTAGCACTCCCAGCATCTCCATGTTCAATGTGATTAAAATGCAGGCGCTTGGCAACCAGAATATATCAATGACAGTTGCAGTGTCCCAGGGTCATGTGATTGTCATTTGCGATCTTCATAGTCAGCCTCCAAGAAGCAAAGTCAATACAGAAAGCTAGATACATTTAATGACTACGTCATTCAATTAGCAATTGCAGTGATTTGCTTAATCATGGCAAAAAAGGGGGTAAAATTGGGCATATCTCACTTAACAAAACCTGCCTTAGCAATTAAAAGTCTATGGTCATAAATCAAGGACTATCTGTTGTGGTTAAGGTGCACTGGGAGAACCTTTGTCCAAGTCCACCTTCGACCATGGAAACTTACTGGGCAGGGGTGAGTTCTAATTTTTTTTACTATCGGTTCTGTGGGCGTGGCTTATTTTGTGGGTGTGGCTTGATAGTCATGTGACAATTCTTTAGGATTTAGCAGAGGTACTGGTCTACCAGGCTTTTAACTGCTTTCAGAGCTGTACCGGTCTACTCATTTATTTTTGGAGACATTGGTCTACCCATTTATTTTTGCAGGCACCGGTCTACTCATTTGTTTTTGGAGGCACCGGTCTACCACCAAACTGCCTTTTACCACTGATCAGCTGTAGGGCGGCTCTTTGAAGCCCCGCGGCAAGACAGTTTTTTTCCCTCTAGCCATCAGCTGGGACTCAGGAGGCAGCAATAGATTGGGGGTGGGGCCAAATAAAAGGTAAGAATAACACGGGGGGGGGGAAGAACCGGTTCGGTGACATCATATTGTCACCGCTACTGGCTTGGCGGAACCGGGAGGAACCCACTGGGGAACCCACTGGGGAACTTTGCCAACAAGTTTCTTCCCCAGTATCTGGAGGTTATGGAGATCTGGATGGAGAAGAACAGACTTTGAATTAACTCTAGCAAGACTGAGTGACTATGGATTTTAGGGGTCCCCGCACCTGGGGACCTTCCATGGCAGTACTCGGTACCCAGAAAGAATGGGTGTTCAATGGGGAAGGGGTACTCTTGAACATTTGGTTGAAAGAGAACGGGAGCATATGGCAGCAATGGTTAGGAAAGCCTTTTCATAATTCCATTCCGTACATAGGAGTGCCCTTGGAGATCATCCAGAACTCCAATGGTCCAGAATACAGTGCTGCTGGTAGTTATGAATGCACCATGGTATATCTGTGAAATCTCTCCCTTTCTGAATTGCAGCAGCTGCCAGTAGGTTTCCAGGTGCAGTTCAAGATACTGGTTAACACCCAAAAAGCCCTTCACAGCACATGATCCCATTCCTTATGGGGGGAACCAATTATAATTTTTCCCCAAGATCTGATTTAGTGGGAGTGCTTCAGGTTCCCCTTGATGAAATCGTGTCAGCTGGTGTGACCTAAGAGGCATGCCTTTTCTGACAAAGCATCTACTATATGGAGTGACACCCCCCCCCAAAAGATTTGGATAGCTCCCACCAAATTTTTGAGACCTTGAAAACTTGACTCTTCTCCCAGATATTGGTCAAGGATATTGGATAGGCCCATTTTCTAATGGTTTGGAATGTGATTGTGGTTGGATATCCTATAATGTGGTTATCTTCATTTCTAGATTGAAGAATTGCAAGTTGGACAGTCATATACACTTATTAAAAATATCTTGTGATTGTCTGAATACAAACGCTGTTTTGTCTTGTATCACTAATGAAATTGTGATGCATGTTTTGTCATGTGGCCTCCTTATCCCCCTATCGTGGACTTCTGGGCCAATAAAATCTTATTACTTCCTTTCTGTGCCACTATATTTAAAAAAAAAATCATTTTAGATGCTGAGGTCTGAGTGAAGAAGTAAGTAAATGCTGGAAAAATGCTAATAGAAGATGTCTGAGATTTTAATCAATTTATCTTATTCTCTATTATTTCAATCTATATCTTGCTTTTTCTAACCTGTAAAACATTTAGGAGAGTAAATATGAATTTTTTTAAAAAAATATCAGGAATTACTGTATTTTTCACCCAAAAGTAGGTGGATATGTCTGTGTGTCTTATAAAGCGAACGTTGCTGAAGCCCCGCCCACTCGCCTGCCCCCGCCCTTCAACCTTTGCCTCCCAGCAATTTGCCTCCTTGCAGAAAACAACAAACAGCATGGTTTAGCTCGAGCAGCTGATTGGCGGTTGGATTGGCCTCCCAGAATACTGCTGATCAGCTGTTTCAGGCTGCGGGGATCGCTACCACACATCACCGCCACTGCTTATTGCCGCCTCTGTGTGCCCCATTTTCTACCTCTATGCATCCCATTCTTGGCCTCTGCATGTCCCATTTTTGGCCCATTCCAGGCGGCGGGGATTGCTGCTGCCGCTCGCCGCCAGCAATCCCCGCCATCTGGAATGGGCCGAAAACGGGACACACAGAGGCCGAAAATGTGGTGATGGTGGCGGTAGGTGGCGATAGTGGCGGTGATCCCTGAAACCTGGAACAGCTGATCGGCGGTATTCCAGGAGCTCAATCCAACCGCCAACCAGCTGCTTGTGCTAAATAAGGCTGTGCTGAAGCTGACCAGTGTCCATTAAGGTGCTGTAAAAAAAGTTAAGTGGCTAGGTTGAAAACTAGTACAATTTTATACATTCTTAGTATGACCACATCTGGAATACTGCATCCAGTTTTGGTTGCCACATTACAAAAAATATGTTAAGATTTTGGAAAAAGGGCAGAGAAGAGCAACTAAAATGATTAAAGTCCTGGGGACTAAAATATATGAAGAACGGTTGAAGGATTTGGGTATGGGCAGTCTAGAGAAAAGAAGGGCTGGGGTGACATAATAGCAGTGTTCCAGTATTTGAGTGGCTGCCAGAAAGAAGAGGAGGTCAACTTATTTTCAAAGCACCAGAAGGCAAGAACAATGGATGGAAACTAATCAAGGAGAAAAGCAGCCTGGAATTAAGGAAAAACTTCCCAGCAGTGAGAACAATTAACCAGTGGAACAGCTTGTCTTCAGAAATTGTGGGTGCTTCATCACTGGAGTTTTTTAAGAAGAGATTGGATAGCCAATTGTCTGAAATGGTATAGGATCTTCTGCTTGAGTAGGGGGTTAGACTACAAGACCTCCAAGATCCCTTCCAGCTCTATTCTGATAAAGATTAAATGTTGGTCCTCTTGAGTCCCAAATCAATTGTATACTGAGAGAGACATCTGCCTGCGAATATTGGCGCTCCTTTTACATGCATTATTATACAGAGAAGAAAATGTTGCTAAGGATATTCCCTCCCTCTTACTCCCATTACTTTAATGTATTTCTGGTTAAATACAGATTAGCAGAATTACTGCATCTCTCATGTTCTGAAGATCAATTTAAAGTTGCCTATCAGGTTTTCTTTTGGCTGTCTGCTTTCCATTCTTTCAGAAATATGCCACTAGAGGGAACTGTATAACAAAGCAACTTTCCATGCTGGTAGATTGCGCAATCTATGCAAAATTTCCTTCTATTTACTAGTAATTTCTTTTATATAGAAAGGTGCATAAGTGTTTAGAGCACCTAAATTGCAAAACCCTTTAAATTAAGAGATTGCTTATAGATATTTTCTTCAGATCCAAAATATCTTCATTGAAAAATTGACCTGATCTGTTTTAAGTAAGAAGAGTCAGACCAGGGAGGTTTTGTTTTTAACATGGACACGCACACGTTCCTTTACAGCTCAGAGGTTTGTGTCCTCGTTTCAAACTACATTGCTAAACCAGGTATGCTCATACACTGCTGTGAAGAAAAACCCATGGCTATTGGAAGAAATTTCAAGCAGGTGCTATGTTTACAGCCCTGAAGCTTTCATGGACCTTTTGGAGTAGACTCCAAAGCACAGCATAATTGTAGTTTTCAGTGATTCTTTATGGACATCTGGATGCAGAGAACATTACAGTTTAGCTGTCCTTGGACTTTGCCTTCTATCAACCCCAGCTAACAAGGCCAAGGAATATGGGAGTTCTGGTTTGCAAACATCATTTGGGCAAAAGATAGTCTTGTTCTGAACTGAGACAACTTTTTCCATGTGATGGATCCCAATTTTAAAATATTTAGGAGTGAATATTTGTGAAAGTGAGGTCTTGTCAGGATCAGCCTCCTTTCATTATCCAAGAAAGAAAAAACCCGACTCCATTTTCATAGAGAAAGGTAACTTTTACTGGATAAGAACTGAATGCAGTCAAAGAAAAGCAAGGTCTGAAGCAAAGGCGTGAAAATCACATATAGAAAGCATCCCTCCCCAACTGTCCAGCATAAATCATCCAATCCACAGGTTCTCCAGGGGTCATGTGGGAGCAAACATCTGGCAGTGTCATCCTCTTGCTATGACACGACCGTTGACCTTGAGACGTTATCAGCTTCAAAGAAAATGCTGCAGCAAAGAATTGCTTTCCTTTTCCTCCAGCTCACTTCCCCCCCTCAAGAATCCCAAGAGCTCCTCCCTCCCCTTGTTTCATGGCAGCCAAGCAAGCAAGCAATGAAAGAGTGGAGGCTGACAGGTCTAGTGCTGTTGAGCAACCCGTATACTAGAGAGAGAGAGAGAGAAAGAGAAAGAAAAAAAGAAAGAAAGAGAAAGAGAAAGAAAGAAAAAAAGAAAGAGAAAAAGAGGTTTAGGTTTAGGTTTATTTGATTTGACTCCCGAAGGACTCAGGGCGGTGAACAGCCAACAATAAAATACATAAATACAAAAAATTTAAAAACCAGATAAAATCAAATTAAATCATTTTGGCCCAGACAGATTAAAACACCCCAATAATTTAAAAACAGATTAAAATTTATATATTTAAAAAGGGAAGAAATTAGGCCAAGCCCGCCTGATGGAATAAAAAGGTCTTCACAGCACGGCGGAAGGAGCGCAGATCCGGGATCCTCCGTATCTCCGGGGGGAGCTCATTCCAGATGGTAGGTGCCCCCACAGAGAAGGCTCTCCCCCTAGGGGCCGCCAGTCGACACTGTTTGGCTGATGGCACCCGGAGGAGTCCTTCTCTATGAGAGCGTACTGGCCGGTGGGAGGCTATTGGTGGTAGTAGGCGGTCCCGTAAATAACCAGGTCCTAAGCCATGAGAAAGAAAGAAAGAAAGAAAGAAAGAAAGAAAGAAAGAAAGAAAGAAAGAAAGAAAGGAGGGAGGGAGGGAGGGAGGGAGGAAGGAAGGAAGGAAGGAAGGAAGGAAGAAAGAAGGAAGGAAGGAAGGAAGGAAGGAAGGAAAAGAAGAAGGAAAGAAGGAAGGAAAGAAAGAAGGAAAGAAAGAAAAAGAAAGAAAGAAAGAAAGAAAGAGATGAAATCAAAGGCTGACAAAGAAATATTCTGGCATATGAATATTGGAATATGGGAATGGAATTAATTTCAGTTTAATAAAAGATACAGTTGTTTAATAAAAGAAACTGGTGCTTGTCAATAGGCTGGGTTTGCCTTCTGCTGACATGTTTAGGAACAGGTATGTAGAATAATAACTTGAACACTCCTGAGAGGCTGTAGATTCAAAACCTGAAAGAAAAAGAGCAGGGCCAATTTAAGATATTTAGCTATCTTAGATAAGAGATGAGATGGATGAATGCTATTCCATGTAGAGAATTATTTGTGTAAGTCTCCTCCTGAATACTTGATAATATCTCTCCAGAGAATGGTTCTCTACCAAAGCTAAGGGTAGGAAGCAATCCAGACTCCTCACAGTTTGGTCGTCAACATGGCCATCTGTTGCCTGATACGGTCAATTCATCCTGCATAACTGGCTTGAACTTACTGCAAACTGCTTTTGCTTTTCATTCATTTTCATTTAGATGGCCATTGTTCTAAAAATTGTCTACATTAATCACGCTCATTGGTCTCAATGCAACTGGTCAACATCATTAATGGAACCTTATGGATGACTTCCTAATCTCCTTCTTCTACAGAATAACAGAATAAAGAGTTTGAAGAGATCTTGGAGGTCTTTTAGTCCAACCCCCTGCTCAAACAGGAAACCCTATACCAGTGATGGCTAACCTTTTTGCCATCGTGTGCCAAGAGCGGGGGGGGGTGCGAGTGTCACATACACACATGCCCACACCCATAATTCTATGCGCCCCGCCCCTGCACATGTGTATGCAAACCCCCGCTCCTGGAACGAGATGGCATGGTGGGGCCATTTTTTGCTCTTCCCCAGGCTCCAGGGCCTTTCTAGGAGCTTGGGGAGGGTGAAAACGGCCTTCCCCACCCCCGGGGGGGAGGCCCTCTGGAGGCCAGAAACAGCCCATTTGACAACTTCCAATTTCCAATTTCCGGCCTCCAGAGGGCCTCCTGGGGGATGGGGAAGGCCCTTTTCAATTCCCCAAGCTCCTAGAAAGGCTCTAGAGGCTGGAGAGAAAGAAAAACGGGCCTTCCCCACCCCCGCCCCCCCAAGGCCCTCCAGAGGCAGAAAACAGCCTGTTTCCCTACTTCCAGTGGGCCCAAAAGGCCTGAAAATTAGCTGGTCCACATACACATGCGTGCCGGAGCTGAGCTTGCATGCCCACCGATATGGCTATACATGCCATCTGTGGCACACATGCCATAGGTTCACCATCACGGCCCTATACCATTTCGGACAAATTGTTGACCGATCTCTTCTTTAAAACCTCCAGTATTGCAGCACCCACAAATTCTAGAAGTGAGTCATTCCATTGATTAATTGTTCTGTCAGGAAATTTGTCCTTAGTTCTAGGTTGCTTCTCTCCTTGGTTAGTTTCCATCCATTGCTTCTTGAGGTGCTTTGGAGAATAACACTTCTAACACTTTAGAGCAGTGTTTCTCAATCTTGGCTGCTGGACGATGTATGGACTTCAACTCCCAGAATTCTGGGAGTTGAAGTCCACATATCGTCCAGCGGCCAAAGTTGAGAAACACTGCTTTAGAGAATAACTCGTAACATTTCTATGTTTCTCTCTGCTTGTTCCATCATTTTTCTTACTTGAAAAAACAAAGAAGTGGCAGAAAACCATAAGGTCTTTTGTTGTAGGAAAGGATGAATCTTCTCTGAGAGTATCATTTATGTCTGGGAGAGCCAAAGGCTCTTCGCTGAAAACTGCTTAGCTACAAAGCTCACTGGCCTTTAGAAATCTCCCAACTTAATCTTCACAGATTAAGAGAGAAAGCGAGAGAGAAAGAAAAGAGAGAAGCTCAGAAAAATACTCCTCACTCAGTTCTCATATTTTTGTTCTTCTAGATACCCCCAAGACATATGGGAGAGGAAAAAAACCTGGACTCCAGTGAGAAAAGATCAATTCGTATAATACAAATGCTACTTTCATTCTTTGCAGATGGTTTCACTGTGATTCAGGTCCCTTTTCCTCTTGAAGAGGTTTCCCTCTTGGGTACATTATGACTGGTATCAACAGTATTTTTTCTTGCAAGGTAGTCCTTCCAAATTTTTAATAACACCTGTTCTCTGAATTATAATGTAGAGAAAGGGAAGGGAGAGAAACACATATAATGGTTTTTTAAAATTTATTTTAGAGCAATAACACATGTATAAAATCCAGTCTTTCTGAGTTTGTTTTGAGCAAAGAACTTAAGCTAAATGTTTATGAGAAGAATACCTGGTGAAAACTTTCTTGGTGAAAGCTTTCGCTTAGAATAAAGTGAGATTTCTCACCACTACACTAATATTGCAAGTCCTCCTGATTCAGTTTGGCTATAAACCAAACTGATTTAGATTCCAGAAAGATATTGCATTATATACTCTGCTGCAGTGGTGAAATCTGAACTGGTTTGCTACCGGTTTGCTGGCCACGCTTGCGCGCTGCGTGTCAAACGCACACGGCGGGTGCATGCGCAGTGCGCACCAAAGGAGGCTTGGGAAGGTAAGTAGAACAGCAGGGGGGAATCAGCTGTGGCGTGCTGCGATTTAGCTTCGCTAGAAAGCAGGATTTCCTGCTTTATTTTTTGCTTTATTTTTTCTTTTATTCTTTTAATACCATCAGTGGAAAAAAGTATACATTATGATATATGGAAAGAAGGAGAACTCTGGTCCTGTAGACCAGCGGTCACAAACTGGTGGTCCGTGGACCACTGGTGGTCCGTGAGAAAATTTTGGTGGTCCACAGAAAAATTATTTGCGATTGTTTATATTGCACTAAACCAGGGGTCCTCAAACTATGGCCCCTGGGCTGGATATGTGCAATGAACGCTTGTGTTGCTGCAGAAAGTCTCCCCGTTCGGGGTCTTTTTGTGTGGGTTGCTGGGGGACAGAAATTCCAACTTGGGGTCTGCTTCAGCCTCCTGGTACGGGGCTTTGGGCGAAGGCTGGAGGGAAGTGCTGCTGGTGGCGAAGAGCCTGAGGGCTTCGTTTCAGTGGGACAGCATCATGGCCTGGAACTGGCTGACCATCTCAGCCTGCTGAGCCTCCAGGCGCTGGTACCTGGCCTTGTACTCCCGCAAGTCTTCCCTCTGCTTGGAAAGCCTATGCTCATAGTCCTGAGTGAGGTGCTTCTACTGAGACTCCTTCTCGGTCAGATCCATTGAGCTGTTTTGCCAACTCTTTCTTGTGGTGGCTGCTTAGCTCCAACAACTGCTTCCTGTTGGGGCCCTAAGGAGCCCGGGTGGGGAGGCGAGGAGGGGTGAGTAGAGGCTGGCGAGGCGCCCCTCAATGTGAGTGACATTTAGTTGGCCATGCCCACCCAGTCACATGACCATCTAGCCACGCCCACCCAGCCAGTCATTAGGCAGATCATATTAGTGGTCTGTGGGATTTAAAATTATGAATTTAGTGGTCCCTGAGGTCCGAAAGGTTGGGGACCCCTGCTGTAGACCATTGTTGGATTTAAAAATACAGGTAGTCCTTGATTTAGAACCACAACTGAGCCCCAAATTTCTGTTGCTAAGCGAGACAGTTAACTGAATTTTGTCCCACTTTACAACCTCTCCTGCCACATTTGTTAAGTGAATCACTGCAGTTGTTAAGTGAATCTGGTTTCCCCCCATTGGCTTTGCTTGTCAGAAGGTCGAAAGAGCTGATCATATGACAGTTGTCAGGAGACTGTAACTGTCATAAATATGAACCAGTTGCCAAGCATCCAAATTCTGATTACGTGACCAAAACAGTCATAAATGTGAAAAATGGTCATGAGTCACATTTTTCATTGTAACTTCAAATGATCATTAAATGAATAGTAGTAAGTTGAGGGCTACCTGTAGCATTTTGGCAATATTTCCACTTTTATGTCTATGGCCTGCCTGCCTTCTACATTTACCCTGTCAAAAATAACATGGCTCGAAAATGAAATACGTAAATTGTATTTGGGAATAACAAAAAAGAAGGTTGGAATAGATCATAAAAATCAACAAATAATTATGTCGTAAGTTGTAAAAGAAGTGACCCGATCAATATTCTGTTCATAAAATATGTATGTAAAAGAAAAATTTAATAAAACTTGTCAAAAGAAACTTGTCAAAGAAAAAAAAAAAAGAATAACGTGGCTTGAAGTGTGCACACAAGATAAGGAACAGCTTCAATATTTGGTCCTATTCAAAGAATCCTTAGATGAATAATCTATGCAGATCCGATGATGTGGGTAATCAAAAGCACAAAAGCAATAAAGAAAAGAGATATGTGGAAAATGTAAGCCACTTTTATGGACTAGGAGAATATATACATCCTGCACATAGACAGACCTACATATACACGTGTGTGAGAAAATAAATTACAATTTGATGTCCGCAAGGAAAAAAACTATGCTGAACTGGGATCTGGCATTTCTTGGGAGAAAAAAATAAGCATTTTGAATTGTTTCACAAGTACAGAATTGTAGCTATGTCCTTAATAACAGGGCATGACTTTAAGAAAATGATAGTGTAAGATAGCATGCATAGATTACCAATAAGCCATTATAATACTGCTATCTATGTTACGAGTACTATAATGTAATCAGCTTTGCTAGAGAATTATGTTGGGGAATACTATTTACATGGAAATCCCCAGGATCATCTGGCAGAAGCTGTTTAGATATAAAGGGAAATACAAGATTATTCACCTTTGATAGAGACAGATAAACTTCACATTAGAGGCCCACTACAGTAATTTTAATCATCCTATTATCAAAGGACATCATTAGTTACTTCAATGGTTGCTCCATCTTCCTCCTCTGTTTCTAAGAATCTACAGCATTGTCAGCGGGATTTAATCCTGAAATGCCATTTAACTCAGTAGTGAGAGCAAATTCACTGTTTATTGAACTTGCAAAATTAATGCATACACTTTCTAGTTGAGGAAGAATTATTCCACTTACATTACTTTTCTCAGTTATCAAACAGGAATGCTTTCACACCAATCTCTGACAACCTTTTCCAAAGTATTCTGGTATACTCGTTTAAGAGCTCAACTAAAAAGTCAAGAGTACCACTTTGGGATCATTAATCCCCAAGCTCATGTAACTGGCAAATTAGTTTAATTACCTCAAAGAGGAAAATCAATACAAAAAGCTGCCATATCTTTTTAAAGTGCTCTTTAGCCAACTTTGTGACAAATGGCAGCAAACATCATCCAATGACCGTCAGGTAGCTGTCATTTTAATTCTCACAATATCTTTCTGGAATGCAGATCCTTTTAATTTCTTCTAATACCATTCAAAGAGGTGGTGTGAGAAGAGCACGCTGGGAATTTAAAATGGCAGCTACCCGGTACTGATCAAAACGTTGAATTTTAAAGGAAGCCTAGATCAAGGAGCAGATGTTGCTCGGAATGAGGGTCAGGGGAAGTCACCCTGCAGATTTTAAGGCTGTGACTCTGTTTAACCACAATTTTTTTTCAGCGTTTGCTAATGCCTAATAATGGACAGCAAACTGCTTTTCTTCTTGACCGTTGTATTAAGGGTTTTTCCCTATTGAA
Organism: Pituophis catenifer annectens; assembly: GCF_029215685.1. Lineage (NCBI taxonomy): Eukaryota > Metazoa > Chordata > Lepidosauria > Squamata > Colubridae > Pituophis > Pituophis catenifer. The sequence continues at coordinate 73,064,884 of NW_027256883.1, forward strand.
GGTTTTCATCCTGTTGTCTTTTCATTTTGAGCCATATCCTCTCTTTCATATGCCCACACCCCAATGCCACCACCCAATTCCATCTATCTATCTATCTATCTATCTATCTATCTATCTATCTATCTATCTATCTATCTATCATCTATCAAATTGCCTTGGAACTCTCGAATGTTGCTTCAAGTGGTTATGCTACCCAGAAGGTAAGCATGTATTTCTTTACAAAACAGTCATTTTTGGAAATAAATCAAAGACCTGAAAGGCTGGGGTTAACTTTATGATTTTATAAAAATGGAAATATGACTAATCTGCCTGACATTTAAAGAACACACAGATTCACTGAAATCTAGACCCTGCTCCAAAAACATCACTTAGAATTTCCTCCTTGAAGGATTTGGTTGGAAATATTCCCATCCTAAACGTATTGTCAGAGCATGTTTCAAGATGTAGCTAGAAAAGTAAGGTTTTGCTCTGCTAGTAAGATGTATTTCTGCAAAATATTTTATAAAAATGGCATTTCTAGCTAGGTAATATGAATTCGGCCTTCTATAAGCCTTCCCTCTAGTTTTTGAGTTCAGTCAAGATTGGCTATGTGGCGCAATCTGAGAAAAGAATATTTGCCTAAAAGTTGATGTCATGGATTTTTCATATTTCATTTACAAGGTTACAGTCTCCATGGATGATAGTAGATTTCATCTGAGTTTCTCTGACTATATTTCAATTATCTAAAATTTCACTCCATAAATTGTGTCTAGCTACCGTAGTTGTTCTCTCTAATGCAGGGGTCTCCAACCTTGGCAACTTTAAGACTTGTGGACTTCAATTCCCAGAATTCCTCAGCTTTGCTGACTGCGGAATTCTGGGAGTTGACGTAGACAAGTCTTAAAGTTGCCAAGGTTAGAGACCGGTGCTCTAATGACTCTCTTTGACCTTTAAGATCTTTGGGGAAATCTCTTCTCTCAGTTCTGCCACTATCAGAAACATGTGACGAATGTCAGAAGAGATCTTCTTGAAGAAGACTTTCTTCCTAGACCCTAACAATTGGAATTCTTTAACTGGTGAGGTCTGTAACATACCATTCCTTCCTACCCAGGTGGGATGAGTCAATGTAATTGGGACAAGATGGTTCCTCAGATAACCTGATCCCATGCTATGAAGGGCTTTAAAGTGATAACCAATATCTCAAATTGGACCTGGAAGCAAACTGGTACCCAATGCAGCTCATGCAGCAGAAGTATTATATGTGCAGTCCTTAAGGTGTCCAAAACTGCTTACATGGCTACATTGTGTACAAGCTGCAACTTCTGAATACTCTTCAAGGGTAGCTTCATGTTGAGTCGGGTGAAATCCAACAGGTTCTGATAGGTTCTGGAGAACTGGAAAATACCACCTCTGGCTGGCCCCAGAGTGGGGTGGGAATGGAGATTTTGCAATATCCTTCCCCCAGGAATGGAGAGGGAATGGGAATTTTGCAGTATCCTTCCCCTGCCACGCCTACCAAGCCACGCCCACCAAGCCACGTCCACAGAACCAGTAGTATAAAAAATTGGATTTCACCACTGTGTTGAGTGTATTGCAGTAGTCAATATAGGAGATGACCAGGGCATGACTGACTGACAGAAAAGCTTCCTGGTCCAGGAAAGGGTGCAACTGGAACATAACACAAAATTGCACAAAGATCCTGCTAGCTATGACTGCCACTGGTCCTCAAGTTAGATTTATCCCTTGTCTTCCTCCAGCAGCACTTTAGATCAGTGGTCCCCAACCTTTGTGACTCTGTGGATTGCAGTGGAAATGACACGGAGGGGGGGGACAGTTTCATCTGTGCAACCTAATTCTGCACATGTGCAAATGAAGCTTTGAACGGTCACCTGCCACCTGTGCGGACTGGTTCCCAACAGGCCACAGACAGATAACTGTCTGCAGACCAGGATTTGGGGAGCCCTGCTCTAGATCACTTGATCCTTTTCAGCTCTTTCAATTTCTTTGAAAACACTGTCAGGACTGATGAGCCAAGAGAGGTCCCATGGAGGCATGATCCTGTCCACAGCCTCAGTTGCCTGCCTATTCCAGATAGTGGCCAATGCCTCAGGAAGACCGTGTAGCAGAGCCTCAGGTATAAACCCCCAGTTTCCTTTGGAACACTGCAGGATCCATCAGTCACTGCAGGTGAACTAATCAAATGGGTCCTACTTCCCTGTGGAAGAGAACAGCACAAGAGAATCTTAAGGTCACCAGGGTGGGATCTGACCATGGCAGAAGGGACAGCTATAGCTTCTCCGTCAGATCATGTTGGCACTGCTTCAATAAGAAAACCATGACCAGTGTGTGGCCACTGTTTTGAGTCAGGCCATGAATGACCTGGGAGAGGCCTGTGAAGCCTTAAGCTGTCTCCAAGCATCAGCAAATTGAAATCCTCCAAGATCATAAGTTTGGGGAATTCCACAGCCAGCCCCTGGCCCCTAGCAACTTAAGCAGCAGAGAAGCTGACATAGTAGCAACTATCCCACCTGCTCCCGTGAGCCTATTTTCTGAAACAGGGTCTCACCACTGGAAACTTGTAGAGCAGTGGCCGTGAAGATCAGCAGCAATTTCCAGATGACAACTGCCACATCCCTCGTGTGCGCTGGGGCTCCACCTGGTTTCATACCCTAAACCTGGCTGGGCATATTTCACAGAGGGAACCCCCCTCTTCTTTCCCTATTGAAAGTGAGTGAGAAGCAGGGAGTTACCTATGCAGTTCCAACAGTAGGCCAAAAAAGTTAAAGGATTGCCTAAAATTACTGCAACGTTATTTGACATTTAGATGAACATTCAGAGACAAAAGCATATCCAGGTGTTTTTGCCCCTGAACGCTTCAAGTGCTTCTCTTTCAGCACTCAAAACTTTCATCACAACAACCCAGAAGTTTAAAAAAAAAGAAAGACTGAATTTTCACTATCTTTCACTGTTGCCCCAGTGACTTTGGGAAATACTAAAGATGAATGCTGTACCCTACCCTTATTTGTTTCTTACTAGGTTTCTCTACACTATGGGGGAACTCCCTTGTCAAAGGGAAATTCAGGTGTCAATGGGAAATTCACACAGCAAGGGGGAGCCCCTGACATGTGATGCATTTATGATGAAGGGGAGCTCTATATAAAAAATGCCCAGATGTGGATTAGCAAACTTTTGCAGATGTAGAGAATTTAACTTGCTCTCCAGATGGCAAATTTTCTCACCAAGGGTTCAGTTTTGGACAGTAGGAGATTTGAATAAGCTGGGGATCAGCTGGTACAGAGAACCCAGTTCAAAAGAACTGACTTTTCCTGCTGCCAGGACCGGTAGAACGGTCTCACTGTGCCCACAAACTGGAAGGAGCACTATATCCATATTAGCCTAAGAAGCCCAATAGGAGCTAGAATAATTCCATCCCCAAAAAATCACCTAACTGGGATACTGCCCAAATGGTTACTGAAGCATGTCAGATCATGTGTATCATTAAGGTGCTATAGCTCGTGGCTTGCTTAAAGGGTAAAACACATCTTGGACAGCAGAAGAACTAAGGAAGATGAAGGGGACATGGAAGAAAAAAGAGATTATGATGGCACATTGGTGCTACGGTTAAATGCAAGTGGGCAAAGGCATATGTAGTTAAGGCCCTTTTTTCTATCATCACAATTTTGGCATCTCTTCTTTCATGGTTGTAATGGACTGTGAGAAGAACCTCGAGAGACAGGATGAACTGCTGCAATATGGCAACCCTCAGCCCACAAAAGCGAGGGGGTTGAGAAAGTGTCTCACAAGAGACCCTCCCTATTTCTCTGGAAAGTAAAGGCAGGGAGGGGGAAGCATGTTCAGATTTGTAAGATCCTGTTACTGTGACCTTATACCGTGTTTCCCTGAAAATAAGCCCTCCCCCGAAAATAAATCCTCCTCTGAAAATAAGCCCTCCCCCAAAACTAAGCCCTCCCCGAAAATATTTAACTGCCTGCGCAGCCGTTCCCTGCCATTTCCTCTGGTTAGGGTTAGGGAGACACAGCTGGAAATCAGGTAAGAGGAGCCCCGTCTTGCTCCATGCACCCCAAAATAATAAGACCTCCCTGAAAATAAGGCCAGGCGCTTATTTCAGGGTTCAAAAAAATATAAGACAAGGTCTTATTTTTGGGGAAACATGGTAAATAAAAGTAGAATTACTGGTCATGGTTTTGGTTTCTGTTCTGGACTACGGGACTGGCACAATTCTGTGCTGCTATACCTTTGAAACACTTTAAAGCTCTAGGGAATTTATTTTATTTTATTTATTGCATTTTTAAACTGGCCATCTCCCTCACAGAAGGACTATGTGTTTAGTTATATGTAAGCGCCATTGTTTTTCCCATCCCATCCCATCCCATCCCAGTTCTCTTTCTCTGCCTCCCGTTCTCCCTCCCACCCTCACCACAAAATACATCAATACAGAAGGGAGAGTTTTGCATAAAAGAAGAAATCCAGAACATGAGGGAGAAATATTATTAATTGCACCAACATTCTTTGACAATTTTAACAACTTTTCCTGAAGCATCTGATGGAATCAATTATTTTGTCAACTAAAGTTATGACTGCCCCTCCAAAAGGGTAGAAAAATAACACCTGAAGTGCCTCTAGAGTTGCAGTTGATTTCTTCTCTTTCCTTGAATATAACTTGCAAAATTGCAGATCTCTTTTAGATGCCAGCTCTTGAAACATTTCCAAGACAGTGTTAAACATTTCCAAGACAGTGTTACTCCTATGTAAGAACTGTTGAAGTGTAAATTTTTGAGCCAATTCACAATTCCACCTGATCCACTTAAGGAAAATTTGATCTTGATTTTTCAGTGAGCCCACATACTGTAGAGAGAGGAAGGAATGGTCTTGAAAGACAGGAGGAAAAGGCAAGTTAGATAAAAGTTGCCTGAGTCTGGCCAAGAAAGTAATAAATGTCTCAGACAAGCCCTTCCCTGGTTCACAAGATAAAGGGAGGGAGGGGGAAGTGCATTCAGACTTGCAAGCTTCTGTTACTAAAGTTGTTGCAATAAAAATAATCCCAACCCATATGGCATTGATTTCTTAGTCTGGTCTATCTTGAGCGGCTAACACATATATTTCCATGTAGTTTCCTTGGCAACCAGGGGCATCCATAGAATCTGATGATATGCATTATGATGTTGCAACCCAAACTCTTCCCTGTGTGTGTGAGAGAGTACACAGCACATACAATGCTAGTTTTCCCATTTACCACATTTTGTTCTCCGGTGGACAATGGCAATTGTTTACCATTGCCTACTTCAAGGATATTTTTGTCTTTTTAATCTAGTCTTCAATTCTGGGATTTCTTAGTGTCACCCATCCATGGACTAAGCAAGCCTTCGTTAGTGTGTGATGTTTACTTTCTTCTCTGTTTACATTAATAATCACAATTCTCCCAAAGGTGTTTTTTCAAAAGGCAACTACATTTTGTTTTTCCTTGAAGACGTTTCGCTTCTCATCCAAGAAGCTTCTTCAATTCTTCAGAACAGAACTGAAGAAGCTTCTTGGATGAGAAGTGAACCATCTTCAAGGAAAAAACAAAATCCAGTTGCCTTTTGAAAAAAAACAAAACCTTTGGGACAACCATGAATGACTGAGAACCTCTATAGGCAATCACGATTCTCCAATTATAAGGATTAAAGAAGGCAGTCCTTCATACTACCTGTAATTAAATGAAACAAACTGCTACAATACATAATAAAAGCAGATGTCACGAGAGATAGCAATGGCCTCCAGGAGGTTTACAGTATGACTTTAACAAAGAATGAGACACATGCATGAAAAAAGTTATATGTATCCATAGTTAATGACTTTAATGGAAGTTCTAGATTCAAAGCTAGCATGGAACCTAGCTTGAAAGAAAACTACAAGGATATCAGTTATGTCAAGCAGGCAATTGTTGCTTGGTTTCAGGACTGAAAAATGCGGGGCATAAACTGTTCAATCATGGAAAGGTGAGAAAAGCAGCACTGGAATTAAACTACAGTAGGTACAAAACAGGATTGCCCTGGCATATTGACAGAGAACAATCATTTTAGTAACTTCATCTTAGCATGCAACAGTAGTTCTTATCTAGCCATGTCATGTTATACTATGTGTCTGAAAGTTTATTCAGGTTTGATCCTAAGAATCTAGTCAAGTATCCTGAGTTATTGATCAAATTACTGCATAGCAAAATCCTAGGAAGCCACATCTGGATTTCCTAAGGCACCTGGCTGGATACTGGAATGAATGGTTCCAAATTCTCACCTGAACAGTTTGAATTGAATTGTCCTCTCTGTGGTATTAAGCCCATATATGTGGTTGACAATTATTAAATCATCCATTAATGTAATCATTGTTTATGTGAGTGAGTCAATGTATGATAGGACTTTACCCAATCATTTAAATATTTTGAACAAGAAGGGCAGAGAATTGTGTGACGGCATTGTAAAATATGAGCAAATAAAGCAAGATGTTTTTGAAATTTTTTTTACTACCGGTTCTGTGGGCGTGGCTTGGTGGGCATGGCAGGAGGATACTGCAAAATCTCCATTCCTACCCCACTCCAGGGGAAGGATACTGCAAAATCCCCATTCCCTCCCCACTTCTGGGGGAAGGATATTGCAAAATCTCCATTCCCACCCCACTCTGGGGCCAGCCAGAGGTGGTATTAGCTGGTTCTCTGAACTGCTCAAAATTTCTGCTACCGGTTCTCCAGAACCTGTCAGAACCTGCTGGATTTCACCCTTGGTTTATAGTCATAACCAAGATCGATCCTTTATCCATTATTTGGCAGGAAGGGGTTTGGTGACAAAAGTTCACTAAAAAATGAAGAACTCAATAGCTGTCAGGAAATCAGGTTATGCTGAGAAGAATTACCCAAATTTTCTAGAGTGAAGCAAGTGTCATAAATTCATTCTGCCACCACAATATGGATGAAATTGACTCAAAATATTAGTTTTTCCTGACAACCACAGTTAATCCGTAGCTTTCAGTTAGTGGTCCTGTTGAGGATTCTTCCCTCCTCATGAAGTATATGTACTATGTATACTATGACTTGCTAATGTTGAAGTTAAGATCTTTACATTTTGGTCTCTCTTGTGTTTTAGAGGATGCACCTGGTGCTATCTAAATTGCCAGCAAGAAGAAAAAAATCCCATCTGATGGATGGCATATGGGATTATTACTGCAAGTTCATCTCAGTCAGTAACTGAACAATTATTGGAAGTTGATGTTTTATGGTAAACAGCTTTACTAGAATTTTTTCAACTGTGAGATATGAAAGCAGTTAATAAAGATTACCGAGTCCTGCACTTTGAATTGTGCTTCTACCACCTATCAATTGATGATGCAGTGCTAGCAAAGGCAGACAAGCATGCAGCATAATCATCATCATCATCATCATCTAAAAGTCAAAGGCAGGAGAATATTTTATAGTAGAAATATCTGTAAGAACAATATCTCACTTGTTCAAATCCCCAGCCTTGTGAACGCAGAAACAAACATGCTCTGGAACTGTTCGATACAGGTTTATTCAAGCCTGAGGCCTGGCACAAATGAGTACATAACAGTCCATTGCAAAGTCAGCGCTGGGAGCTACCGCCTCCCAGCACTCTATATAGGCGAGGCCATGACTCTCAGTCCCACTCATGCAACCAGCATCCGGTGTTGGCATTCAGTTCCATGTTAGCAGTCCACCACCCAGTGCTTAGGCTGCTGGCCTCCATCTGGCCTCCGACTGCTTTGCCCCGCACGCTGTTGCATCTGGAGCCAGTCAGCTGTGCAGGTGAGAATGCTACCATTGCTTCCCTCGCCACGTCCACTGCAGCCGGAGCAGACACTGTCCCAGCTCGGCACCTCGTCACTGCCCAGGTAACTGTTGCGCCGCGCGGCTGTTCCTGCCGCCGCAGCTACCCCCTCCTCTCCAGGTATGGCAAGCCAGACGGGTCTTGACACAATACATAATAATAGTATTCATAGCTATGAAACCAGAAGTTCCTAAATAGACAGAGATTGCCCATTTTTGATAACAAAGGGGTACCTAACTAGATGATAATTATTTGTTCAGGAAAATAGGTTAAAGGATCAGTTCAGCCTGTAGCACCCCTGTTTTTAGAGATGTTGCGAAGTTTGACTGTCTTGAATCTCATTCCATTTTCAAATTATGAAGCAACTCTGAACAACATTGAGGTTTATAATTTTATTTATCAATTTTTAAAACTAGCCATCCCTCTTGTAGAGGGACTCTGGGCAGTGTACAAATAAAAATAAAGAGATAAAAACTTTCTGTATTGATCTGACTTAGCTGAAGGGAGAAGAATATAAGCCAAACAACTATTACCCTTGTTTCCCCGAAAATAAGACCGGGTCTTATTTTCCTTTGGATCCCAAAATAAGCACTAGGGCTTATTTTCAGTGGGTGTCTTATTTTTTCCCCATGTATGGGAGGCCCACTTCTTCTGCTTGCTCAGGGTGGGGCAGGAGGCTGCGCAGCACTAGCATGCCACCACTGCCATGAGGCAGGGCAATAGCGCTGCCCCACGTGCCCTGCACCGGCTTACCGGCTTACTTCAAGGCCCCCACAGCCAGGCCACCCATGCCCGGCCACCCATGCCTCACAGCTACGGCACCAGCACACTACTTGGCCTCCTGCTCCATTGCGGCCATAAGCAAGCAAAAGTGGGCTGGCAGCCATTAGGCTCCTGCTGCCATGGTTGTAGGTGCTGCTTCCACGAGGCAGTTCTTGGGGCATGGAGAGCCTGGCTGCAGGGGCCCTGAAGTGAGCGGGGCAGCTCTACCACCATCCCACCTCACCTCGTGATCGTGGCACCACAAGCAACAAGATGGAATGGGCAGGTGGGCAGCTGCACAGGCACTTAAATAGGGCTTATTTTGGGGGTAGGGCTTTTATTACATGCGTAAAACATGCTAGGGCTTATTTTTGGGATAGGTCTTATTTTTAGGGAAACAGGGTAGTGCTCCTAGTTTTCAGAGGCTACTGGTTAGACCTCTTGATTCAAAGGGCAATTCAAGCATCCAACTGAGAGATGTCTTCAGCCCAACTACCGATTTATGTAGTTATATCTTGAGCTATAAGAAAGGGAAAAGGAGTGTGCCCATACAATCTCTGGCATGGTTGCAAAGACTACATCCGTGTAGGTGCTTCATCACTTCCCTCAGTTGTCCTGGAGATATGATGTGTAGTTAAGCTAAACTATAACTCCCAACATGAAGCTCACTGCGAATTCAAAGGGTTATGTACAGCCCACTTGTAGGGCACTAAACTGAGGAAGATTGAACACATACATCTTTATTTATTTATTTATTTGTTCAACTTGTATTCCGCCTTTCTCCGAAGACTCAAGGCGGCTTTTCTCCAGTGACATTATCTTTCTATCCTGCTTAATCAGCAATGGAGTCATCTAAGCTTTTAAATATTAACTAAAACAATTTTTAGTTGTTTCCTTTAATTGTAGATTTTTAAAGTGTATGTAGGTGTTTTATCAGTATTTTGCATTAAAATATTAAAAATGTGTTTCAAGAAATTGGGGGAAAAATTTGCATGATAATACAAAATATGCCTTTTGTGACCTCTGCTTAGATCTGTTACCTGTTAATGGAACTTGCATTGCATTTAGGATACTGTGGGAAAATAAATAATACTGAGAACTGAAGGTTCTCAGTAAAAATATTTACTGATTTTTTTCCACTGTAAATAGCAGATAGGGGAAAAAACGTGCTGTATACCACAAATACAGATACAATCATGATATGAGAAAGACGCTAAAATGTATGGTTTTTATAAAGAACCAACAGAACTAGACCAGATATTAACAGGCGTGGATGAAAAACTAATTAAAAATATATATAACTATCTATTGAGCATTAAAATGGAAGAAGAGCAAGTAAAGGAGATAATGATAGCATGGGTCAAAACTTTTGGCTACACAATAAGGTAGAGGTAAAGGTTCCCCTCACACATATGTGCTAGTCATTCCCGACTCTAGGGGGCAGTGCTCATCTCTGTTTCAAAGCCGAAGAACCAGTGCTGTCCGAAGATGTCTCCATGGTCATGTGGCCGGCATGACTAAACACCAAAGGCGCAAGGAACGCTGTTACCTTCCCACCAAAGGTGGTCCCTATTTTTCTACTTGCATTTTTTACGTGCTTTCAAACTGCTAGGTTGGCAGAAGCTGGGACAAGTAATAGAGTTAGATAAATGGCAAAAACTGTGGGATAGGAATTATAAACTAACAACGTCAACTGCATATATAGAAAATCTTTATAAAATGTTTTATAGATTGCATTTTTCACTGACAAGATTGGCAAAGATGTTTAAGGACATGTCCACTAAATGTTGGAAATGTAATCAGATACCAGGTTTGTATTATCATATGTGGTGGACATGCCCAAAGGCAAAAAAATATTGGAAAAAAATACATAGAGGGTTGGAAAAAATGATAAAGCAACATATAGATCTAAAACCAGAAACATTTTTGTTGGGCATGTTACCGGAAAAATACAATAAAGGGAATACATACTTAATTTTACATGTGTTAACAGTAGCTAGAATTGTATTTGCACAACAATAGAAAAGTTAAGAGATTCCCTACAGAGGAAAATGTAATTAAAAAAAATATTAGAATGTGCAGAAATGGATAGATTAACACTTAAAATTAAGGAAAAGGAAGAAACTGAATACACTTTAACATGGGACTCATTTTATCAATGGCTAACCAGTAAAAACAGAAGTTAGAAATATGGAAATGTAAGAGGAGGATTAATTTCATAAGGAAGGTTTATTAAAATGGATACGTAAATACTATTATTATTATGTGATCAATACTAATGTGATGAATATTATTGTTAATATTATGATTACTGTTTCTCAAAATCAATTGTACACAAACAACACACTGTTTATTCAGAAATGGATTTTTTTATATTTAATAAAAACTTTTAAAATGGTGGGGGGGAACTTGCTGTATTAAAAATTTTGAAGATGCCAGGTATGGGTGGATGAATGAATACGATTTACGTTCATATTGAAACTGAGTTACCTAATGTAATTTCATAGGCAATAGTGTGGTATTTGATAATATAGTTTTTATGAATTATTGGAAAAGTAAGGAAGAGTTACATCTTAGCACTTTTGACTTTTAAATCAAATAAAAGGAAACATTTTAATCTTATATTCAGAATTTGATCTAGAAATCTTTATAGATATTGTTGATTGCTCAGAATTTAACTCTCTGTAATTTGTTTTTCAAAACTATTGCTATGGAAGTCAACATGTTGCTGTAACAATGGCTGGTAATTTTCTACTTAAATGCAAGATCAGCTCTGCTCCAGATATAAATGCCATCTCACGTTCCCTATATGTAAATAAAAATGATTACTATTACATTTGCATAAAGCACTGTCATTTCTGGTAAAATGTTTGCAGGTCACAATTTTACAGAATCTATTATAAATATGTTTGACTATGCAGTAATTTGTATGTTACTTATCAGTACATTTTAATATATATATATATATATTAACTATTAAGAGTCCATGCTAGCCATTAGTACTTTATAATTTAAAACATAATTCTCTTATTTTCCTTTTTTACTCAAGTAAAATTTTACTGAATTTTACATTGCTGTACTGAAAGATGCAGTTATCTGTACACAGTTTAATTTCAATGGCAAACTTTGGTTTATACTTCTACTAGAATGAATTGGATTAAAGAGTATACTATGTGGCTTTCTTTTGTCCTTAATTTTCCATAATTGGGCTTTTCTGTATTGCAGCCTTAAACGTTGTGTGTTTCAGATTTCATCTCTTTTCTCTGGTTTGGACACAGTGGTAGTCTGAGGTTTTGTCTGGTCCTTGCTTGCCTTGGCTCTGAATTGGTGGCTTCTCCTGGTTCTTTACTCTTGCACCCATGACAGGAAAGTATACACCAATCACTTTGGTTTTCCTTAGCAAGCTTTTCAAGTCTGTAGTTTCAGATTTATAATTTTTATATGAATCCTCTCCAAACTCTTCTCCTTTTATTTGACACTTTCTATCTGACCTGTTTACCAATGGACCACTTCAAAGAACTCATCAATGTTACCAATATAGGTCTAAAACAAGGGTGCCAAACTGGATTTCTTTGAGAGCCAGATCAACATTGTAGCTCTCCGTGAGCTGGCTGGGGTGGTGGTAGATGGGATAGATGCCTCCCGCAGCAATTTGTTGGCCAAAACAGGACACGGGGGGCACGGGTGGTTTCTACTTTACTATCAGTTTGCAACGGGAGCGCGCGTACACAGATAATCAATTATGATGTCCGGGAAGGTGGACGAAGCCTCCTGCCACTTTTTCTAAAGAACCAGACAGAACCGGGAGCTACCCACCACTGACAGGGGATCCATCTGTCCCCTCCATGCCTTGTTTTCAGCCTGGATGGCCTCCTGCAACAGTTTGCCAGCCAAAATGGGGTGCTGTGGGCCAGTCTTTTGTTATTTTCAGGGCGGCTCCACGGGCCAGATTTAAGCACTCCACGGGCCACATCCGGCCTGCGGGCCTTGAGTTTTACACCCCTGGTCTTGAAGAAGAGGGGTATATGGTAAGTCCTTCTCAAAGAGGTGTTAGCCAAGTCCAACCCTTTCCTCCATGCTTCCCAAAGGGGTAAGGCAGGGCATGGATCCTGCCCACGTATGACAGAATTCTTATCCTATTCAAAACAAGCCAAAATAAATTCTAGAAAATATGTCTAAATTTTACCTCAGTTGCTTCCTCTCATTACCCACTAGGAATCAGTGATTTAATCTGCAAAATGCTAGCTGTAGCATAGCATTCCACAATTATTATTTTTTATTATTATTATTCATATTTCTATGCCGCCCACTCTCCGAGGACTCTGGGCAGTTTACATCAAAGACAGTATACTAAATAGCATATTGCCCCCAACAATCTGTGTCCTCATTTTACCCACCTCGGAAGGACAAAAGGTTGAGTCAACCTTGAGCCGGTGAGATTTGATCTGCTGATCTGCTGAACTAGCAGTCAGCTAAAATAGCTGCAGTTCTGCACTCTAACCACTGCGCCATCTCGTCTTTTTTTTTTTGTTTTTCATTTGTTTTTCTATTTTTTTGTTTTTTTTTTAATTGAAAAGTTTTATAGGAAATACAAACATTTTCTCCCCCCCACCCTTCCCCCCTCAACCCCTCCCACCCCCCTGCCTCCCACCCCCCTTCCCCTTCTTCCCCCCCCACCCCCCCTCCCTAGACTTCCCAGAACAAGCACAGGGTATAGCATTCACAAACATAAAGCTAAAATATGCTAACAAATTATTGCATTTATATTCTCCCTAAGTCTTTAACTCCTTGTAAGTCAAAAGACTATAAACATAAACTACTTAAAAATTATTTCATTCATAAGCTATATGTATCTTCTTGTTCGGATACTTTTTTTGTATATAGTCAATCCATCTTCTCCATTCCGATATATATCTTTCATTTGAATGGTCTTTAAGGTATGATGAAATTTTTGCCATCTCTGCCAAATGCACAACTTTTAGTGTCCATTCCTCAATGGTGGGTGGATCTCCCTTCTTCCAATACTGTGCCACCAGTAACCTGGCAGCTGTTATTAAGTTCAAAACCAACTTAGTCTCTGTTACAGTACAATCCGTAACTATTCCCAGCAGAAAAAACTGTGGTGTAAATTTAATTTTTTTCCTTTAAATATTTTGAATAATCCACCATATTTTTATCCAAAAAGCCTTAATTTTTTTACATGTCCACCATATATGAAAATATGTAGCATCTTCACACTCACATCGCCAACACTTAGGTTGTAAATTTGGATACATACAGGCTAGTTTTTTTGGGTCTAAATGCCATCTATAAAACATTTTATAAAAGTTCTCTCTTAGATTTTGAGCTTGTGTGAATCTTACATTTCTAACCCATATCTTTTCCCATGTTTCCATCATTATTGGTTCACCTATGTTTTGTGCCCATTTTATCATACAATCCTTGACTAGCTCAGTTTCTGAGTCCATTTCCACTAATACATTAAACAACCTTTTTATATGCATTTGACCCTTATCTCTTATTTGCTTTATCGAATTCTCATCCTGCTGCAAAATACCAATTTTTTGATCTTCTCTCCATCTGGCCTGCAGCTGACCATACTGAAACCAAGTCCTAATAATTCCTTCTTCTCTTAATTGCTCCATAGATTTTAATTGTAATCTAACTCCTTCCTTATACAGGAGTTCCTTATATGTAATCTTATCTTGCTTTTGCTCCAGATTTATATTCTCTATCGCATGTCTGGGTACTGTCCATATTGGTAACTTATCATTTAATTTATATTTATATTTTTTCCAGACACGCAATAGAGCATTTCTTAAAATATGACTTTTCAAACTCTTATCTACTTTCTTGTCATACAATAGATAAGCATGCCAGCCGTAGACCAGACCATATCCCTCAATATTCAATATCTTTTCGTCCGTTAAATTTATCCAATCTGTAATTGCTGAGAGGGCAGCGGCTTCATAATACAATCTTAAGTTAGGCATTTTAAGACCACCTCTTTCTCGGGTGTCTTGCATTATCCTTTGATTAACTCTCGGTTTCTTCCCTGACCACACAAACTTGTTTATACCCTTCTGCCATTCCTTCAAATTTTCATCTTTTTTAAGTATAGGTATCATTTGAAAAAGAAATAAAAATTTTGGTAAGATATTCATTTTTACAGCGGCTATTCTACCCAGGAAAGACAGTTGTAATTTTTTCCAATTTTCCACCCCTTCTGTATTTTTTGCCATAACGGTTCATAATTATGCTGATATAATTTCATATTTGCAGTCATAATATAAACCCCTAAATATTTAACCTTCTTAACTATTTCAAATCCTGTTAACCTTTCTATCTCTTCTTTCTGGCTTCTGACCATATTTTTAGCTATTATCTTTGTTTTAGTTGTATTTATTTTAAAACCAGATACTTGTCCATATGAGCAGATTATATCCATCAAGGCTGTAATAGATTGTACCGGTTGGGCTAAGGTAACCACCAGGTCATCCGCAAATGCTCGTAGCTTATACTCATGCTGTCTAATTCTAATTCCCTTTATTATATCCATCCCACGTATTTTACTTAGTAGAATTTCCAGCGTCAATATAAACAATAACGGAGACAAGGGACAACCTTGCCTTATTCCTTTTTCTATATTGAAATTATCTGTTAAACCACCATTAATTATTATTTGCGCTGTTTGTTTTTGATATATTGCCTTAATAGATTGTATAAAATGTTCTCCAAGTTGCATTCTTTCTATTAATTTTAATAAAAATTGCCAATTCAATCTATCAAAGGCTTTTTCAGCATCCAAAAAAACTAGCACTGCGGGGACCTGGTTGTTCCTTCCCAAATACTCTAATAAATTAACAATTTGCCTTACATTACTTTTCATTTGTCTACCATTTATAAAACCAGTTTGATCATGATGAATCATTTGCTGCATAACTGTCATTAATCTATTTGCTAAAATTTTAGCAAAAATCTTAGTCTGTATTTAAAAGTGAAATTGGCCTATAGATTTTAGGATCTGTATAGTCTTGCCCATCTTTTGGGATCAGCGAAATAAATGCTGTCTTCCACGTTGGAGGTACCTCTCCTCCCTGTTGTATATTGTTGAATAATTCCTTCAATGGTTCCACCATTTCCTCCTGTAAGCTTTTATAATAAATAGCTGTCAAGCCATCCGTTCCAGGAGCTTTGCCCGTTTTCAACTGCTTAATTGCAAACAAAATTTCTTCGGAAGTTATCAATTGATTTAAACTATCCCTCTGCTCTTTTGAAGTTATATAAATATTCTCTTTCTGCAGATATCTATCTATATCTGTATCTTGAATTTTATCATCAGTATACAGCCTTGAGTAAAACTCTAAAAAAGATTTTTTAATCAATTCTTGCTCATAAACCTCCTTTCCCTTGTATTTTATTTTCTCTATTGTCCTTGCTTTCTGCTTTTTCCTTAACAAATATGCCAACCATCTGCCTGGCTTATTAGCGTTACAAAAAGTATTATGTTTTGCATATTGTAAATTGGTTGCCACTTGATCTGCTATTAACAACGCCATCTCATCTCTTGTTGTAGCCCTTGACTTTATAAAAGATGCAGAACTGCATCGTGAAAACAGCAAAGATTTTTTTTTATTACAGTCTTTAAACAATTCTGGGGAGACACCAGCTTTGAAATGTAAAGCCAAAAACGTGTACCATCTCTTGAATAAGAATGCATTTATTATATCAAATTTTGTCAGATGTCTGAAATAGACTTATAGGCTGTAGTTCCTCAAAGATCTAAATAAAAGTTTTATTTTTGATGAGATCAGGAAATGAAAGCAATGTCACAGACAGTGGGTATTACCACTTTTGAAGAATTATTAAACAAGCAAAAGTGAAAAGCATTTTTGTTTATGATGCCTTGATCTACAAACGTGGGGTTTTTTTTGTAGCGAGCTCAACCCAGAAGATGAACATAATTACACCATTGAAAAAAAAAGGAATTTGCTACAGTTCTTCAGAATGTGTTCTTCAGAATGGTTTGTAGCAAACTATTTTCTGGAACCACTGGACCAGTTTGTATGGAACGTTTGGGGTGAAAGACCATTATGAAAAGATGTGCCTTCTTATTTGATGCCACTGTACACACTTGCAAGCTGCGATGAAGCAATTGATATAGTTACCTATATCCTCTCTGGCACTTCTTGTGGATTTTTGCCCAAGTAAGGAGCAAAACGAGCCTTGGTACTACAGTGGTCTAAGGCACCCTGTTATTAAGCTGGTTATTAAGACCAGCTGCCTGCAATTACTGCAGGTTCGAATCTCGCCAAGGCTCAAGGTTGACTCAGCCTTCCATCCTTTCTAAGGTAGGTAAATTGAGGACCCAGTTGTGGGGGCAATAAGCTGACTTTGTATAAATATACAAAAGGATGAAAGCTATTGCTGAGCACATTATAAGCCGCCCTGAGTCTCCGGAGAAGGGCGGCATATAAATCAAATTAAAAACAAACAAACAAAAAAAAAACACTGAGACTAACCATATTTATTGCAACAACTGTTGGATGCCTGCTTTGCCAAAATGAAGAAGTAGAACAATGGAAAAGCAAAGGTTTTATAGAAGCTGAGGGCTACCATGCAGGAAATGCTAAAAATCTGATTACCTGGCCAGTTTGGAGAAGCTGGACAAGTGCTTGTCAGTTGGGTCGAGTCTATTCTTAGGCAAAATGGATCTTCTGGGATTCCAGCAGAGATGGGGAAACCCATTATGAAGGTGACATGAAGGTGAGGTCTTCAGATGACAGGAAGGAAGGTGTTCAGAGCCTACCAAGCCCATTAAGAGCCTTCTCTGAAGCCACTTCAAGAATCAAGTCCTTGGTGACACCCCCCCCCGAGCAGTCTTGTGTAAGCCGCGGGACCCATCAACTGAAAGAGGATAAAGTCTAAAGTAAGTTGCATGGGACAGATCCTGGGGAACATTGGGCCGTGATAGTGGCAATATTACCCTTCCTCAAAGCTCTGTTCAGAGTGGCCTAGATAGAGGAGTGGGGAGAGATAGATAATTGTTTCTGTTTTGCTTGTGAAGGTGTATGTGTGTGTGATATACCAGCAGAGTCAAGTTAGGCACTTTCTGAATTTTTGACTCCAAAAAGCTTCACCATCACTAGACTAGAGACTTCAGGAGTTGACATTTTAATAAATAAAAACGTCTAAATGCAAACATGTCACTGGTGATTATTAGCAGCCAATCAGACTGGATGGTTAGCATTCACTCATATATATATATATATATAACACCCATGTGTAATATAAGCCTACACAAATAGTCTAAGCTGCTTAGTACATGTTATACTTCAGGACAGTATTTAAACATTAAACCCCTCCCTGTTCTCTGCTTTGGGAAAATGGTACTGAAACAGCTGATAGAGCAGGCAGAACACACCTGTTTCACAAATGCTGAAAAACCAGTGAAACCCTGAAAATGGTTCACAACACGATTTCATCCGAAACTACAACAGATTTCAATTCTGGCATCAGGCTTTAAGATACACAGGAAACCTTTCTTCATTTCTATAGTGCCTTACCCCTGAATATTTGCTCGGATACCATCAGCTTATATTAAACAGTAAAATTACTCAGCAGTGGAAACGTTCCTAAATGTCAAATTGTCTTTCTACATTTCAGATATTCAATGAGATTAAGATAAGTTTCATTTTCTGCGCGACAGTGACAAATAAAGGAACTATCACTGCAGGTGAAATAGCAACAAAAATAATAATAATAAGACAAAAAGATATTGTGAAATTTCCTGAAGTGTCTGCTTACTTTATTTACAGAAATATTGGTGAAGTGATTAGTTTGGTAGAAGGCTAAATGTTTGTGGAACTGTAGTTTTGCTCTCTTGCATTCTCATTCTCTGTCAGTCTCTCTCTCTTTCTCTCTCTCACACACACAAACACACAATGGTGCTTCTGGCCCACCATTTCCTACAACAATCAAGCGTCTGAGAATGATTGAGACAGAAGCTAAAATAAAGGAATGGGAAAAATTGTGTCTTTTATGTTGGCAGAAAAATATTTGGGGCTCAGGCTCTTTGCTCTTAGCATCACAAAATAAATTAGAGCAGTTTCAGTTATGTTACAATGGCATTGAAAAAAAATGACTTATGACCGTTTTTCACTTACTACTATCGCAGCATCCTCAAGGTCACATGATCAAAATTCAAATATTTGGCAACTGGCATGTATTTATGACAGCTGCAGTGTCCTGGGGTCATCTGATCACCTTTTGCAACCTGGCACACAAAGTCAATGGGGAAGCCAGATGCACTTAAAAACATTGAACAACATTTAACAACTTCAGCGCTTCACTTAACAACTGTGGCAAGAGAGGTTGTAAAATAGGACAAAACTCACTGATCCAACTGTCTTGCTTTCCAACAGAAATTTTGGATTCAACTGTAGTCATAATTCAAGGACTAACTGTACTCATATTTACATGGCTTTATAAGGAATTACTGAGGCTCCCTCAGTTCAAGCTTGACACCTGGAGATGTCCAACTTAGTAGTCTGTTTTTTGTTTTTTTGTTTTTGTCAACTGTACAAAAGTGTTTTGCTGTTGCATTTTTCTGGGATCATTTTTGACTTTATATTCCAATTTAAAAGATGTATATCACTGCCAGTGGTGGGTTTCAAATTTGTTTACTACCGGTTCTGTGGGCATGGCTTGGTGGGCGTGGTTTGGTGGGCGTGGCAGGGAAAGGATACTGTAAAATCTCCATTCCCACCCCGCTCCAGGGGAAGATTACGGCAAAATCCCTATTTCCTCCCGATCAGCTGGGACTCAGGAGGCAGAGAATAGATGGGGGCAGAGCCAGTCAGAATTTTTACTGCCGCTTCTCTGAACTACTCAAAATTTCCACTACAGGTTCTCCATAACTGGTCAGAACCTGATGAAACCCACCTCTGATCACTGCCCATCTCAGAGCATAATTTTGAGCATTCACAACCACAGTAAAACTACAGAACCATGTAATAAAATCTGCAAGTCTTTTGGAAAGAATATGACAAAACAGTATTTCTCAACCTTGGCAACTTTAAGTTACCTGGACTTCAACTTCCAGAATTCTTAAACCAGCATGGGGAAGTCCACACTTCTTAAAAGGTGCCAAAGTTGGGGGAAAAAAGTATGATGAAGGGGTAGGCAATAGGCTGCCTTTTTTGTGAATTAAAGCTTCCTGCTTATATGAGGCCTGTCCCATTTTTCCCCTATTACAGTTTTTATCCTTTATCATAAGCCATCTCACATGCGACACCTTCTCCAGCTTCACATAGTATCTTCTCTTGAGACATATGTGTATAGCCAGCTGTCAACCCACAAATCATTATAGTTATGGTGATTTCCTCATGAATGTTAATAAAGTATTGCTGAACAGACATCAAGAATATATTCAGAAGAGGGGTTTTTTTAAGCAACACAAATAAATAGGAACTTCTAATGTCGTTCGCATTGTTGTAGCTCAACCTACTGATGATGTGTTAAACTTCAACTCCCACAGTTCAAAGTGCAGGTTAAACTGTTCTCCTTCTCCATAGTCAACTAGGCATTAGCTCAAATTTTAAATTAAGCTAGACAAGAGGTCAAATATTGCACCTACCCTCTGCATTCCTTTGTTGCTTGAAAAGATTTTGAGTGCCATGCCTTCCCCTATAGGTATCTTCCTTCTTCTTCTTGTGCCATACCTGTCATCAGAAGTTGGCAATCATGTTGGCAATCCTATTTTTGTCAACAGCCATATGAAAAAGTGCTGCTGAGTTTTGTCCAAACCAGTCCCTTAGGTTTTGAAGCCATGATGTTCTTTCTTCTGCCTGGACCTCATTTGCCTTCAATCTTTCCCTGGAGGATTAAGTGAAGGATGCCGTATTTTTCTGGGTGTCACATCACATGTCCAAAATATTCTAATTTTTGCTTTACAGGTATCTCTATATGATAGAGTTGGAGTCCTTTCCAATCCTCTGTTCAAGCAGGAGACCCTATACCATTTTAGACTGGCTGTCCAGTCTTTTCTTCCAGTGATGAAGCACCCACAACGTCTGAAGGCAAGCTGCTCCACTAATTAATTGTTCTCACTGTTAGGAAGTTTTTCCTGAATTCCAGGTTGCTTCTCTCCTCGAATAGTTTCCATCCATTGTTTCTTGTTTTGCCTTCTGCTGCTATGGAAAATAAGTTGACCCCCTCTTCTTTGTGTCAGCCCTTCAAATACTGGAACACTGCTATCATGTCACATCTGACATCACTATCATATCTTGTAAATGGTACCATCAATCAGCCAGGCATCCCGGAGATTTATTTTTTTCAGACAGCATTGATATTCCCTATCACAGGAGAGGAGGAGGAGAGAGGCTTTCATAGCACTGCAGTTAGCAAAACAAGTGAAAACACAGGTGGGAAAAGATTTGAAAGCTGCACTGAGGAAAGAGCATGGCAATATTCAGTCCTCATGGCCTTTCAGGAAAATGATAGTTTTCTAAAGCCAATTTGACTTTGGATACCCTACTTGTTGTGTGTGCAACATGCTTGTGGTTTATTATTTTCTTTTGGGCCTAAATCACTTCATCACTATTTAATTGTGCCATCAGAACCCAAAATAATATTAGAAAGTCAGTGAAATGGAGTAAGTTTTTTTTATAGTAGAAGCAGCTCCAGAAAAAAAAGTGTTTTATATATATATATAGGTAAAGAGCACAGTTGTTTTTTAAAATATATTTATACATTTCTAATATATTTATACACTGCTTCCAACATCAAAGAATCTCAAAGTTATTACAATTAAAGCAGTAGTATAATACATAATAGATTAAAGGGATATGGAATATGAAATACAACCTAGATGGCTGTATAGCACAGGAAGACCCCTTTTAGCAATTGCCTTAGTAATTTTTCAGAGTTACAATGATAATGAAGACTTAACTTTGCGACCATGCCTACGTTTACAACTTCCACAGGGTCATAAAATAAAGTGTTGGAAGAAAAACCCAGGTCCAGTTCCAAGCAGGAAATAAAATGGAGGCTGCTTAAGAAAGGTGGTGTTTATTGATGAGCAGAACCAACAACATACACACAAACACAGCATGCAATTTCTGGGATAGCTGACAAATTAACTTGGTGAATGCCAAGGATTTTTAGTTTCTGAAATGGTGCTGGAGGTTGTGCAATGTCTGAAATGCCCTTAGGAGACTCTGCAATGTAGTGAGCTGTGTGCCTTTTGCTAAATGGTAGTGGGTTAACCCTGTTATGTCATAAAGGGTCATGTCCTGTTCTTAGAATTCGGGTGGAGGAGAATGTAAATTTTAATCCCATCCCTGGAGGTGAAGGCCTTTTGTTTTGACAGTAGGCTGGCCCAGTCTTTCTTAATGGGCACAAAATATATGCTGGGGTTAATAAGAAAGACTGAGTCTGCTTTTGGTCTATAAGAGCATGTTTTTCCATTTGGGGAAATATAATATTCTGCTTCTTTTAATATCCCCCAAAATATTTCATTCTTGGGGGGGGGGGGGCTTCCCATAAAAGGAAAGCTGAAGATCATAAACACAGCTGCAGTTTCACTTTTGTGACCACTCAATGACCAAGTGACCAGTTCCGAATGTAGTCACTAAACGAGGCCCATCAGAACTGCAGTGGGAGAAGTTTAAGAGTGTGGGTATCAGCACAGAGCACCTCCACCATCTGCCTCCTAGTATGTACACACACACACATACACACCTCTGTAGAGATATATTATATAATCTCTATAGAGATAAACTACAAATATCTCAACTACACCAAAAGGAAAACAATAGGAAAATTATTTTCCCCCCAATTCCGTTGGAAGATAATAGATACAGCTGCTATAACTGGAACATCAAAATGGAAATACGCTTCTAGAAATAGGCTTCTAGAAAAACAACACTGCACATAGCCATTTACTGGAAAAGGCTCGTTTAACTAGGGCTGTTTTCGCACAAAATATATATTTGCATAAGCAGCGATAAATTATATATAGAAAAATGCACGGCGTTAACTAGACGGCTGCCATTGCCCAGAAACCAAACACGCCCCGCCGCCTCCACAGTTTGTTAGCGAAAGAAGCCGCCGGCGCTTACTCATCCTTCCAGGAATGAAAGTGGGCGGAGCTCCCCACACTTTGTGTACGTGCTCAGGAAGGTGGAGCCAAGGTTTGTCGCTGGGCATGCCGGGAGTGGTAGTTTCTTTCTCCCACTTTAAGCCAGCCACCGATTAGGTATAAAACTACGAATCCCAGAAATGTTCGCGCTGTTATTTGGGGCAGTTTTCACGGCGCCGGGACTTTAATCACACGTGGGAGTGGTAAAATCAGAAAGGTCGGATTGACCGAGACGTAATTCCTGGCAGTATAAACTTGTAACTAGTTCATCTGGGTTTTTATCCAGAGAAGTCCAGGGGCGGATTCCGCTTATTAAAAAAAAAACACTTTAAAGAGGAAAGTCCCGGTTAATTCTGATGGACGGGAGATTTTTTATTATTTTTTTTTTTAGAGCTGCTGCGGTGAAAAATAGCTAACAATATAATCGCTTCTCTATTCGATTGCTCAATCATACAGAGTAAATACCGTTGTTTCCCCGCCCTAGTATTTCCCCCCCCCTATTATTCTTTGCAGCTTCCTATTCAATAGATTTGCTTCCAGTCTCTGGTGCTAAAGTTTCAGATCGTTTTAAAGCCATGGGGAATGGGATGAATAAGGTAAACTCTGCTTATCTTTTTTTTTTTTTTTTTAACCTTCGGGGTTGTGCTCGCATGCGAGGGTTTAGGGGGACCCACAGAAAAAGAACCCTCCCACATCCTTTTCCCCCCCCTCTCCGCCCCCCCCTACTTTTCCGATCCTTGCTTTGATCGGTACAATAGGGATACGTTTTGAGTTAACACTTTGAAGAACATCCTGGATGCTTTGTAAAAGGACCCAGCAAATTAGCGTTTCTCTGCAAAGCCTGGGGGGGAGGTGGGGTGTTTGGGGAAATATAGGACGCGTGTCCGCCTCTCTGCGTGAATCCACACGTGCAACCAGATCCGACGCCCTTTAATCTATTCGGAAGTGGGTTGCGCCGAGTTTCGGTGGGTTTGGCTCGCTGTTTAATTCACGCCCCGTCCTAACGGGTTGCTCAAAAGTGACTCCAACGGAGCCGATTCATCCATCCACGGAGATCGGTGGATCTGTAAAGTTGGAAAGCACGCGTTTGAACCGCCTCTGTTAGAATAGCTTGGTTGGGGGAGAGGAGAAATAGTTGTCCTAAAAATAGAAGACAAAACACACACACACACACACACACCAATTAAAGCTGCCCCGACGCGCAAGCTTTATTCGGCAGCCTCGAGATCTGCCTTTTTTCAAAGTTAAAGCTCGGCTCCCTCTTCCCCGTTGAGTATTGTCATTTGCATTAGAAAGCCGGAAATGCTTGAGATCGTCGAAGATCTTGCAGCTGGGTTCAGTCAGCAGCTGGGCGAGGCCTCCTGGGTGCTTTAAATCCCTTGCATAACTCAGGAGCTTTTGCCAGGACAAAGGTGCTTTTTTTTCAAGAGGCAACTGGACTTTTCTGGGTTCTTTTTTTTCTTTGAAGAGGTTTCTCTTCTCATCCAAGAAGCTTCTTCAGCTCTAGAAGCACAATTTCAGGGATTCGCTTAACAACCGTGGCAAGAAAAGTCATAAAATGGGGGCCAAACTCACTTAACAAATGTTTCACTTAACAGCAGAAAGGTTTATTTATTTATTGGTTCAATTTATATGCCGCCCTTCTCCGGAGACTCAGGGCGGCTTACAATAATGCATTAAGCAATAGCCTTCATACTTTTGTATATACCTGCTTAGTAGGGCTTTCGCCCCCCCCCAAGCGGTGTTCTTTTTTTATACAAAGTCAGCTTATTGCCCCCACAAACCGGGGTCCTCATTTTACCTACCTCGGAAGGATGGAAGGCTGAGTCAACCTTGAGCCTGGTGAGATTTGAACTTGCAGTAATTGCAGGCAGCTGGTGCTACTTAACAGCACTTTAGTCTGCTGCGCCACCAAGGCTCTTTTCCTACCAAGGTTGGGCTCGGTTGTGGTTGTAAGTCGAAAACTACCGATACATCATATCGGCATGTGAGCTCCCCATTTGTAATAGCAAAATAACTTGAATTGAAGCTGATTTTGTGACAGTACTTCTGCACATACAGGTGGTCCTCGATTTGCAATGTTTCATTTAATGACTATTCAAAGTTAACAACCGCACTGAAAAAAGAGACTTATGACCGTTTTTCACACTTAACAACCATTGCAGCATCCCTATGGTCACCTAATCAAAATTCAGATGCTTGACTCATATTTAGGATGGTTGTAATATCCTGGGGTCATGTGATGACATTTTGTGACCTTCTGACGAGCAAAGTCAATGGGGAAGCCAGATTAACTTAACAACCGTGATACTAATTTACCAACTCGAGTGATTCGCTTAACAATTGTGACAAGGAAGGTCGTAAATTGGGGTAAAAGGTCATAAGTTTAGAATGGCAGGAGTACCTGAAGGAAGTTGAAGGTGGTCCTTAAAATGCTTGAGTTATAAAACAATCAAAAATAGCATGCTGAAATTGAATCAATTGAATGAATAAAGTCAAAATTAACAGAAATGATACATTCGAAATTCCTAACTTGGGTTTCCACAAGGTATGAAATCTATCCCCAAGAAGAGGTAATTTCCATAATTTTTAGTCAAAGTGGTTGTGATGCTGAGGTTAGTAGGAATTTCTGTGCTATATATTTGGAGGTCCCCTACTTGGAGAAGATTGCTTTAAGTCAACCTCCCCAAATCGGGTAGCATATACCAATTGACATTTACAAATTGTTTTAAAGAGGCCTTGTCAGGGTTTGTGTTACTATATTCAGTTCTTTAGATAATCACCGGATAATTAGCCTGAGCCACATCAAGATTTTTTCAAGAAGGTTGTGAGATGGAAATGGTGTGTCCATTTGCTGATGAGTCATAGAATCATTGGGCTGGAAGGAACCTTGGAAGTCTTCTAGTCTAGCCCCCTGTCCAAAGCAGGAGTCCTTATTCCACCCCAGACAAATGGTTGTCCAATCTTGAAAACCTCCAGAGATGGAGCACCCATAATTCTGGGACGCAAGCTGTCAGGAAATTCCTCCTTATTTCAAGGTTGAATTTCCCTCTGACAAAATTGTTGCTTCTTGTCCTGTCTTCAGGTGCTATGGACAATAAATCAGTGCCCTATGACAGCCTTTCAAGTGTTGGAAGACTTGAAGTATTATCATGTCTCCCCTTGGCCTTCTCTTCATTAGGCTAAACATACCTAGTGCCCTTAGCCGTTCATCATACAATATAGCCCGCTTATCTTTTCTGCACTCTTTTTAGGGCCTTAGCATCATTTCTGAATCATGGTGACCAGAACTGGATGCAGTATTCCAAGGGTAGTAGTCTCATCAGTGCAGTATAAAACAGTATTATCAGAGCCGTGGTGGTGCAGTGGTTAGAATGCAGTATTGCAGGCTAATTCACTGCTCACTCCAGGAGTTCGATTCTCACTAGGCTCAAGGTTGACTCAGCCTTCCATCCTTCTGAGGTCGGTAAAATGAGGACCCAGATTGTTGGGGGCAATATGCTGACTCTGTAAACCAATTAGAAATGGCTGTAAAGCACTGTGAAGCGGTATATAAATCTAAGTGCTATTGCTATCAGGTCCAATAATCTGGATGCTACCCCTCTGTTGATGCAGTTTAAAATTGTGTTGGCTCTTTTGACAGCTGTCGTACACTGCTGACTCATACTTATGGGGACCCACCAGAATACCTAGATCCCTCTTACAGTTACTACTGTTGAGTTAGGCATCTCCTATTCTATACCTATGCACCTGGTTTTTCCTGCCTAAGTGCAGGACCTTACATTTCTCACCACTGAACTGCATCTTATTGGATAGGGCCCAATACTTAAGTCTGTCAAGTTTCCTTCTGAATCTTGAGTCTCTTCCAATGAGTTGGCATTCCCCCCAGTCCTGTGTATTAAAACAGAATTACTACTAGGATGAGGAGAACCATCAATTTGATCTTTTGGGCCAATGCATCATTTTTTTTCTGAGAGAGGATGCACTACTTACCTCCCAAGAAAACAGCATTTCTGATTTGTCTGTTTTAAGGCTTTTAAAAGCATTGGCTGCATTTGTAGGTTTCCACAATTAAAACATGTGTTTCATGTTTCCTACAACCTTAAATGTTCAGGTTGTTATATGAATCCAGATTGTTTACTTATATGTATTATTCATTGTTTGTTTACGTATATGTATTATTCATTGTGTGTAAGTACCATTAATTCTTAAAATTCTATACCATGTAATCACGGATTAGCTAATTTGTAAACATAATTATCCTGTCTGGACCTTCAAGATAAGAAAACCAGCTGTTTTAGATTTTACCTGCCTCCCTACAATTAATTTTATTGATTGATTGATTGATTGTCTTTCCATTAAGTTGTGTCCACGTTTTGAGATTGCCTGGACCATTCCCATTCCAGTTTTCTAGGCAAGGTTTTTCAAAAGTGGTTTGCCACTGCCTCCTTTCTAAGGCTAAAGCAGGATTAAAACTCACAGTTTCCCATTTTCTAGCCTACTGCCTTAACCATTATACCAAACTGACCCTCGTTATTGGTTTTATACCAAGAGGCAAAATAGGATACCATATTTAACAGTGGCCTTTGTCTTTAAATTTGGGTATGTTTCTTATATTAGAGTTTTATTCATTTTATGAAATTCCTGATGTTTGTACAATAGAACTGGTAATAGCTAGTAGTGCAGGCTTATGAAGGTGAAAACCCCCCCCCACACCATTAATTTCATGATTATCACATACAAATGGATGAAATACTAAAATAATGTAACTGATTTGACTGCAAGGTGAAAGTGAATTCCTCCTCCAGAATTAAATGCACAACTTTTAGAAATGAGGTTTGAGCTACATATCTGCAGATGATTAGTGTGAAGAGATTTTCAAGAAACTCTTCTTTGTTCTAAATTTCAACTTGTCCATGCAATTGTAATTTGATGAGCCTATAAGATTTGGAGAGGAAACAGGGAATAGCTTGAATGTCTATTGTTTACAGTAGCTGTGTTTAAGCTCAGTTGTTGTGATGACTTCATTGCAAGGTGTGAGTGGGGCACAATAGGGGAAGTGGGTGTGACCATAACAAACCCATTCCACTTTGCACTTTGATACTTCCCTTTGTAATACATGGGCCGTCTTGGCACAAGAACAAAGGTTAGGTTTTAACAGTTGCCCTATTGTAGTTAGGGTCAACTTGGAATGAGAAAAGGAAGTTCCTTGCTGAGTGAGGGGGCTTGGACGTATTTTTGTTCAATGACAGTAGCTAGAGCTTGGCTTGGCACCAAGACAGCATGCAAAGGTCTGATGAAAATCAGGTGCTAAACTACAAATTTATATGCCCCTGGATCTGATTTGACCTTCATAAGTTGCCTTAGTTGGTCAACTGAGTCTATCTTTTGGTCAAAGCTATATATGGTTTGCAGAAGAGAAATCTGCTGGTGGGATTACTTCAATTTTCAAAACTCCCTTTGTTCTAAGCCGGAGAGGCTTACTTCCTTCCCGTTACTGACCAGGACAGCCTCCAGAGCTTGCAAACAGCTGCTGTTGCCACAATTGGTGCTTGGATCATCTGGCTATTGTTTGTTCCTGCCTTGGGTCTGACCAATCGGTAATGCCACCCTAGGTAGCATGTCCGCTCTTGGAAACCTACATAGAGTGGAATGAGAGACATTCACTCACATTCTTCCTTTCACACACTCTCTTTTTGTCTCCAGGTTGTTTTTCCCTTAGCCTTATTTTAGATTACATGCTCTTCGGCATCACAGGCTCGGCTGGATTGCTTCCTGCTTATTCCAGAGGATGGTATAGCTCATCTTGCCCACTAAGATGATATAAAGTCAAAGGCAGCTTGGTGCCTTCCCTTTGGTTTACATGGGCAATCTTGGCACAAAAAACAATAGCCAGGTTTTGCACTGCAACTTCCAAAACCACTGCAACTTCCAAAACCAAGGAAAATGGGGCTTCCAAGCAAGCATCAGACTTGGGGCTGTTTTATGCTATGTACCAAAATGTGATACATTACTGATTTACTGTCATTTCCCAGTTGTCCTATATACAAATATTTATTAGATATTTTAATCATGTGTCATCTCTCTCTTCAGACTAACTCATCACTCTCATTTTTCCTCTTGCCATTCTGAGCTGGGCATCTTCATATCTGTATTTTGTTGTCTTTAGAAGTGATTCATAGCTTCCAGCCAAAATCATCCTCTTCTGTTCTCTAAATTTTCCTAGTGGCGGTGTTTACTTACGAACAGGCTTTAAATGATATTAAGTATGATAGCACATTATAAATGTTTCCCCTTTCGATTGTAATGTAAAAGCAGGAAATACGTACATACATACCACTCAAATTATTGTGCTTAAAAGACATAAGGGTTCTTCCATACCATCATCATTTTCATTTCCTGAACCCTCATCAAAAACATTTTGAAGCTCAACTGCAATACTTGAGAATAAGGGGAAATCAGTTGTCCCACCTTAAACTGCTGTGGGTCCTGCAGCAGCAAAAAATCTCACCCACATTCCTTTTGAAGAAGAAGAAAAAAAAGAAAACAACTGAGCAGTTTACAACTTCTTCATTGTTTTCATGATGGAAAACACACAAAATTCTTGTTAATGTTTTTGCTATTCATCTTGCATGAAAGGAAGTTGCAGAGGTCTCGGGTTAGCATTTCTCTTTCAAGGTTTTAAACCCAGGAGTTGGAAAAGAGGTTAGTGTAACAAAAATGCTCTTCAATGGAAGGAACATCTCAAATAATAACACAATCCTTTTAGTTCCCCTTGCCTTATTCTCAGTGAATTTAATGTCTCAAACTTCTGAGTAAATCCAAGTTTGAAATGTGATTTCTCTACATTGCACAATTGCCCAGGATGCTTTCTCATACCCCCATTTTATATTTGCGTAAAAATTACCTGGGTAGGTGGGCACACATCCAAGCAAGCATTGACCTGCAGCCACTCATGGTTTTTTATTTTCCAAGAATTTCTGTGTCATGCATTCTTTGCAAATAAAGTGATACGGGAAATTAGTACCGTATTTTGCAACATTCTACAGCAGGGGTGTCAAACTCGATTTCATTGAGGGCCTCATCAGGGTTGTGTTTGACCTCGGGGGGAGGGCAGGGCTGGTGTGTGTGTATGTGTGTGTCCAAGTGGGTGTGTCCAGAGTAGGCATGGCCAGCTTAATGTCACTCATTTCGGGGACGCCTGTGGTGGCCTGGGTGGGGCTGAAGGGATCCACTTTTGCCAGTAGTTTGTTTTGCTAACACTCTACCAGCGAAAATGGAGCTCGGAGGAGCCACACAGTCTGTTTTCACTGGCAGAGGGCTGCAGGAGGCCGTCTGGGTCGCGCACGGCCCTCCCGAGCTTCGTTTTTGCTGGGAGGGGCACCGCGGGCCGGTCCTTCACTGTTTCCAGGGCAGCCCCGTGGGCCAGATCTAAGTACTCCTACTGCTTTAACACAGGCATTTGCCACATGTTGCTGATTTATCACAATCTACAGGGCATAGTATTCCCGGCAAACGTCCTACCTCAGATATCCTGTATGGGGTGCATTCCTGAAATGATGAACAAGTTTCCTGCCTCCTCCTTTCCCATTGTCAAAGGAGCCGACCTAGGAAAGATCATGACTGGCAAGCTAAATCTTGACAGTGGTTTTTGTGGAAGCTGGTAGGCTTTTTGGTATGTTGGGTTAAAGAAGGAAAAATCTCTGCAAAGCTGATGGTTTTTTTTTTTTTTTTTTTTATCCTTGGTCTCCCTTTGAGTTCAGGCTTTTCCACGCCTGCCGACATTTCAAAATCAGAAACCGGAGCGTGGTAGCCTCTAGGCAAAATGGGCGGCATACAAGTCCAATAAATAAATAAGTTCAATGTGCCTTGGGCACACCCTCCAACGTTATTTTGGGTGATCTTTCTAAGCAGCATCCAGCATGCTAGACTTCCAGATGATATAAGTCGGGGGTCTCCAACCTTGGCAACTTTAAGACTTCAACTCCCAGAATTCTTCAGCCAGCTTTGGAGGAATTCTGGGGGTTGAAGTCCACAAGTCTTAAAGTTGCCAAGGTTGGAGACCCCGGATATAAGTAGTCCTTGAGTTACAGCCATTCCTTTAGTGACCGTTCGACATTATAGTGGAACTGAAAGAAGTGGCTTATGAACATTTTTCACACTTAACAACCATTGCAGCATCCCCATGATCAGAATTTGGGCACTTGGCAAGTGGCATATTTATGGTGTTGCACTGTCCCAGGGTCATGTGGTCACCATTTGTAATCTTCCCAGCTGGCTTCCGGCAAGCTAAATCAGTATTGTGGCCTGTCAGCCGCCTGTGCAGCTAGTAGCTGATTCCAACAGCGAGTAAGCTGGTGTGGTGCTGCGCCAGCAGCTTGTGCAGCTGGCACTTGAGTCAGACAATGAGGAGGCTGGAGAAGATGTGGTGCCAGAGGTGGGGATTCAGCCAGGGCCTTCAGAACCTCCAGAAGCTCCCATAAGTGAAGAGGAAGAAGAGGAGGAGACTCTTCTCGATGCACGGGCACGTAGAGCTGCCAAAAGGCAGGAGTGGCTCCTCAGGAGAAGGTCTCCTCGAGAATAAGGCTTGGGGCTAATTGGCCACTCCCTTAGCCTATTTAAGGAAGGACGACGACTGAGGCAATTTGCAGGGAACAACTTCGTTCACTCTCCTTCGTGTCCTGATCATAGTTCTCTTATCAGTTTCCTGCAAATTGCTTCTGGGCTTTCTGCCAATCATAGTAAGATTACGATTATTTATTCTTTGGATTCTTGTAGGCTGTTAAGAAAGTTAATTAACAGCCTTTGTTTGAAAAAGACTGATTTAATTTAGTAAAGTAAGGTTTGTACAGACTTTGTGTGTGCTGCGTTCTTTGGGGTCCGTAGCTGGGGCAGAACAGTCAGTGGGGGAAGAGCCACATTCATTTAACAACTTTGTTACTAACTTAATCACAGCAGTGATTCACTTAACAACTGTGGCGAGAAAGGTTGTAAAATGGGGCAAAACTCACTTAACAAGTATCTTGCTTAGCAGTGGAATTTTTGAGCTCAGTTGTGGTTGTAAGTCAAGGACTACCTGTATATTGGAAAAATTGGAAACTCCCTTCTATTGACTCACGTTGTGGATCGCAACCTTTTGAAGTCAGTGGGCTCCTTTAAAATTTTGTGAGTGTGTTATGAACAATGAGGCAATTTGTCTTTTCACAAAATGATTGCTATGGTGGATAAGACCAAGAATAAAACTGGTAATGGAGCTCCCAGCCACCTCTGCTTGTCTTGTTCTCAGAATTCTTATACTGTATAGAGCAGGGGTGGGTTCTACTTACCTTTACTACCGGTTCACATCGTGCCCGCACTTCTGATGACGTCCGGGTCAGTGGGCGGAGCCTCCTGCCAGTTTTACTACCGGTTCTTGTGAACTGGTCCAAACCGGGGGCAACCCACCACTGGTATAGAGTCCAGAAATATACAAGCAAACTAATTTAGAAATAATATATGTCAGTTTAGAGGCAGAGCAATTAACCTAACTGTTGAACCCTGAGCTACAAATACTCTCTTCCATTGATAATCTTCTAACTCTCAGATGTTTTGGACTGCAGAACATCTAACAAGACACTTGTTAAATGTGTTTTGCCCCATTTTACAAACTTTTACAATCTAGAGGGCATCAGGTTGTATACCCATGTTTGGAAAATTATTTTTTTACTGTTCTTAAATTATAGGACATTGTGATTGAAAGGTATAAAACATGTCATTTAAGTGTAAGACAGTGTGGGAATGTGACAAGAAATAGCATGTAAACCTTAACTGTGCCTGAATAGTGTTCCATTCTGTATGCAAATTGACCTGCGTCATACCATATTACCACAAAAGATTGACATTTGATATTATTTTGTTCCTCTCACAGATACTTCCTGGTTTGTTCCTTGGAAATTATAAAGGTAAGATGAGTTTTATTAGATGTTTTTGCAAAGTCCCCAGCATTGTGGTGGGTGGGCTTACAACTCTACCCCCTTAGAAGTTTTGCTTACTCCTCCCAAGGGACAGTGGCTCAGTTTGACTTATTTGAAAGATACATGAGTGCCCTTCTGATCGATTTTGCTAGGAGTTTTAAATAACAAATATAAAAATTAAAATTAAAAACAATCTTGGCTTCAAGGGCTAATATTCTATAGCAGGACTCTCCAAACTTGGCAACTTTAAGACTTCTAGGCTTCATCTTCCAGATTTCCCCAGCCAGCATGGTTGGCTGAGGAATTCTGGGAGTTGAAGTCCACAAGTCTTAAAAGTTGCCAAGTTTGGAGACATCTATTCTATAGGCAAAAGTCTAATTTTGCTAAAAATTCAGACCTTTTGTGATCTGCATACAATACAGTGGATCTTCTTGAGAAGGAAAAATTGGATCAGGGAAATGCCATTTGCTCCCCCTTATCTAGAGCGCTTACTGCCCTTACTTCCTTTTCAAAATGGATCCATTATTATTGCAGCTACTCACTTCTCCTTAACTTTTTTATCCCTAGGGAATGTTTGCAGGGGCGGGTTCCAAATTGTGTCACTACCGGTTCGCTCGTGCGTGCGTGCACGCTCGTGCGCATGCACAGTGTTTCTCACATGTGCAGAAGTGTCCGGGCGGGTGGGCAGAGCCTCCTGCCGCCACCGCTACCAGTTTACCCGATCTGGTGCAAACTGGTAGCAACCCACCACTGGATGTTTGGCACTTCCAGGCTGCCCTCTCCCCAGCCAAATAGTTGTTGTTTCACACTTAGTTCCAGAACCTGAAAAATCTAAATAGGTAGAAATTCACATTCCTGTTAGCTCCTTTAAACATTGCACCATCACAAAAGTCATGTAAGAAGGAAAATAATTTCACTTTATAATTTCCATTAAACTTTAGTTTCAGAGTTAAAAGGGGGACACCATATCAGTTTCATTTCTTCTGTGAATATCAGAAACTTCAGCCAGAAAATGCATCTTGCCCAGCCTTGATTTCACATGCTGTCTCTCTTCAGTTTCTCCAGCCATCTTTGAGGAATGCTGTTTTTTTAATGTCCTTATGGCCAAACTCTGGACAAGATTGGTTAATTTTAAATATCATTTACTCAAGTAAAACAACTTCAAATTTTGGCTTATGAAGGTAGTTTGTTTCAATTGGCCGTATTTAATATTCCTCATGGTTTAGGATTTTGACAGACCCCTCATCCAGACTGAAAATAGAAGCGAAAGCTGTAGGAGAAGGTGAAGGGACCAAAACTACTTTAATTCAGTTAAGTTGTGGTTTCATAATTTGAACCGGTCCCGTATGCTTTGTTTGTCTCTTAAAAGATGAAATATAGAAGTGTTTCCCATTTGCTTTAGCATTCCCTTTTCGATTTTGAGACAAATATGAAATGACAGACCCTTTATCCTACTTTGCTGAAAAATTATTCAATGTTACATCAGAGAAATGGTGTGTTAGAGTGGCAGGCCTTTGAAGGTTAACCACATAATGAAGAGAAAAGATAGAATTGTAGGTTGTTACTTTGAAAAGCAGAATTCCGAGCTGCATCTCAGGTCGGTTGAAAGAGTGCATCACTTCTGATCATACTTTGACATTGTGTTCCTCTTTCATCAGAAACCCCCAAATGCATTACATTTTGTATTCATGACATCAGAATGATTAACATAATTGCCAAATCATGGCCTTCCCCTCTCGTTAAGAATTCTGCTTAGGCCTTTGTTAGAGTATAGGCAACAGAATGGAAAATAATGTGAATGACCACTTTTCTGAAGACAAAACATTGCATCAAATGAGAGATAGGTAACCTGGCTTTATTAACAGAGGGGAGATGAAGGTTTGTGTCTATAAGAAACAGAGAATGGATTGATACACACAATCTCATCTGAAACTTAGTAGAATCATACTGTGAAAAAATTTGCTTCGCAATATGAGCTTAAAGTCCGAGGCACTCGGTGTCACGAAACCAAGACCTGGTATCTGTTTCTCATTTTGGTTATTTTAAATCTTGCCTTCTGTAGTTACGAAGACCAAAATATAGCTTAACTTTTTTTTTTAAAGAAGTGTTTGTGGCTATAGCAAAAGTCAACACTTAATGAAGTTCTCCAGTCTTGCTACTTCATTTTTTTGTATAAAATGGCCCTTGAGATACTCTGAGCCATTCCTACAGAGGTAATATATAAATAACTTAAAAGTAAAGATAAAATATTTTTGCGCCTCCCCCTTCCAAATAGCCAATATATGGATAAGTTATTTGTTTTGTCAGTCCAGTATTGAATATCAGAATTAACATAATTTCTTATTGAATGTTAAAATTAATATTCCATTTGCACATCTACCCTGTTTCCCCCAAAAGAAAACATCCCCTGATAATAAGCCCAATCAGGCTTTTGAGCACATGGCAATAAGGCAATAAGTGCTTATTTCAAGGTTCAAAAAAATATAAGACAGGGTCTTATTTTCAGGGAAACACGGTATACAAAATAGAAGTTTACTCTTAATGTTTAAATTAAATATACAGATGATGCTCAAGTACACATATTGAACTGGAACTGTAGTTAAAGTTCTTTCTCTCCCATTGAGTGGAGCCTATTATGGTCTGTATATAATTCAATCCCAGCATGACAGTGTAGCTTTGTGTGTGACAATTTACAAGTTGTCCATTTATGATTATTCATTCAACAACAGTTTGAAGTTATGAGAGCCTTGGAAAAAGTTACTTACGACCCATCCTCAGAGTTACAACCATCGCCCCACCCCTGCAGTCACATGATTGCAATTTGGGCACTTGGCAGACAGCTTGCATTTGTAATGGTTGCAGCATCTTGCAGTCACGTAATCATGGTTTGCGAACTTCCCAGACAGCTTTCAACAAGCAATGTCAATTGGAGAAGCCAAATTTACTTGATTCATTTAACAAGATGTGATTCCCTTAATATAGAGCGGTGGTAGCAAAGTGGTTAGAATGCAATATTGCAGGTTAATTCTGCTCACATTGCCAGGAGTTAGATTCTTTCGATCCTGACCGGCTCCAGGGTGACTCAACCTTCCATCCTTCCAATGTAGATAAAATGAGGAAACAGATTGTTGGGGGCTATGCTGATTCTGTAAACGGCTTAGAAAGGGTTGTAAAGCACTATGAAGAGGTATATAAGTGCTATTGCTATTAATACCCATGTATAAACAATAAAATTGGATCTGGTCATGTGATGACTCATTTAATGACTGCATCGCTTAATAACCAAAATTTTGATCCCAATGGTGATGGTAAGTCAAGAATTACCTGTGTTCCATTTTTGAATTGGATGGATCACACCTCAGCAGACTTTTCTGTATCTTGGAGTCTTCCTGAAGAGTTTTGCTCAAGGGAACAAGCAGCTGTGGCTAGAAGAGCTTTTGCCCAGCTCCATCCTGGTCCCAGTTGCAGCCTTTCCCAGATCAGAAAACTTTCCTTATGATCATTCATTCCTTAGTCACTTTTTCCTTGGATTCTTCAATGTGCTGCATGTAGGACCGTCCTTGAAGACTATTTGAAAGTTATTGCTGCCCCATAATGCATCAGCTTGGACATTTATGAATACTGATGTTTTGCCCATGTAACACAGTTGCTTCAAGAATTGCACTGTTTATCAGTTAGTTTTCATGCTCAATTCAAAATACTGCTCTTAAAATCTCTTCTTATCTTATCTTTGGGACTGTCCAATGTATTATATCTTTCTAGCAGTGGTGAAATCTGAACCGGGTTAATACTGGTTCGCTGGTCGCACATGCGCGCCATGCGCCAAATGCGTGCTGCGCATGCGTGCCATGCACCAAATGTGAGCTGCACACACGCAGTGCGCACCAAAAGGAGGCTTGGGAAGGTAAGTAGAACAAGCGCTGGGGGTGTGTGATCAGCTGTGGCACACGTGGGAACCTTTTTAAAAACTTTTTAAAAACATTTTTTTACTACCGGCTCAGGCGAATAGATAGTAAAAAAATGCTTTAAAAAAGTTAAAAAAAAAAAAAAAGGCTCCGGAGATTGCGTGGCACAGCTGTGACCGTCAGAGCCTTTTTTTTTACTTTTTTAAAGCATTTTTTACTACTTATTCACCCGAACCAGTAGTAAAAAAATGCTAAAAAAGTAAAAAAAAAAAAAAAAAGTTACGACGATCGTGCGTCGCTCAGCTGATCGTCGAAACTTTTATTTTTTTACATTTTTTACTACCGGTTCAGGCGAACCGGCCCGAACTGGTAGCATTTCTCTGTAACTCTCTCTATTGCATGCTTTTCTATAATGTTCCCCTGAAGACCAAGCCAGCCCCATTCTTTCTGAGCTTTCCAAAATAGTTAAGGCTTCCAGCCAGTCTTTGGGATCTAATGTGTAAAATGGATCCTCCTGGGAAGAACAGTGGTGTTGAAATGGCTTGGGCTGTTCTTGGGGTTTGAAGGGAGCTGATGATCTGAGTTCTGTTTTGATTTGTGTTGTAACCGTATGATTATACTTAGCTCTCTAGGCTGCTCAGGATCATTCATAATGGGATAGACATATAATCCTAGTAAATAAATAAGCAAATTCCTACAGAAGCTGCACCCATCCCAACCTCTAAAGCAATGCTTCTCAACCTCAGCAAATTTAAGATGTCTGAATTCCAAGTCCCAGAATTCCCCAGCCAGGGGAATTCTGGCAGTTAGAATCCACACATTTTAAAATTGCTGGGGTTGAGAAATATTGCCCTAAAGTATTGCAGGGGAAACTTTCCAATTTCTTTAGAATTAATGTTGATACAGTTTTCTTTTTTCTCTCCAATAGCTACACCAGGCAAGCTATTAAACTGGGTCTTAATCTAGATTTGTTTTCCCCTCAAGACATAAAATTCACACAATACTAATTTTGAAAATAAATGTTACTCTTTAAAAAAAATAACAAAAGATTAAAACGATCAAACAGATTATTTTGTTTCAGGGATTAACGTGGTCATCAGCCAGTTGTTTTGTGCTAGTTGTTCATAATGGGAGAAGCCTGGGATTTTCCCTTTTGCAGAAAAAAAATTCTCTGACTATCTATGTTTAAGCAGCTTTTTTTATTGTAGAGAGATGTGATGGAGGGATAAGCTGTTGAATGTATTTGTTCAATTAACTGTAAACTTTGAGCTTTTTAAGACACAATAATTTGCAAATAAATATATGAAATTCAAAACATTTCGGGTAACCTTTAATAATGCTAGAATCCCGCTACATCATGGTGGCAAACCTTATAATAAATCATGTTATCTGATTCTATTAACTTCATAGAATCAAAAAATCAAAACACCTTCAAATTGTATTTTGAGTT
The DNA here is from genome assembly GCF_029215685.1 of Pituophis catenifer annectens. Lineage (NCBI taxonomy): Eukaryota > Metazoa > Chordata > Lepidosauria > Squamata > Colubridae > Pituophis > Pituophis catenifer. Next base: position 73,102,911 of record NW_027256883.1, read on the forward strand.
CATCTTCCATGACCTTAATAGGTTAGCATGATACTTCCATATTTTACTTTCATAACAATCCAAAGCAGTGGGTTACACTAGAGAAAGAGATCTCAATATTTCTTGGATACTTACGACACAAGATAAGTGCAGCTGATGATTGTATTTCCTTGTCTCCTCTTCGTTACAGATGCTCGTGACACCGAACAACTAAAACAGAATAACATTACACACATTCTTTCAATCCATGACAGTGCTCGACCCATGTTGGAGGTAAGATAAGAAACTTAACGAAACTTGAACCAATGGGGTTTCAGTAGAAATAAGAAAGAAAATGCTATTGACTTAGGACTATTTCTGTAATGGGCTGCGGATAAGAGGAAGGAGGAAATTGTTAAAGAATGATTGTGTAGGTACAAGGAAGGGGCCTTTTCTCAAGAACTCTGATTACCATTTTCCCATTAATCTGCTCAAATGACTCTAATGTCATAGTCACGTCATGATAAGTTAGTGTTGTCTAACTTCCATGTGAGGTTTAAATTCCGGCATATCAAAGTTAAAATACAGAGATGCCACTCTCCCTTTAAGAATCAGTCCCTACAATTTATGTGATGAGATTCTATCAGTTTGAGGTCTCTTTCTCCATGTTAGGGACAGCCTTTGGTCATCAAATGTTGTTTATATGCAAATAAGTTTATAAATCCAGTAACAGAGGATATCATAGATACAGCAGGCTTACAACAGCCCTCATATCTTCACAGATCTAACTAGCATAAATATAGTGATACGAGTTAAAAATAGGTTAAAGTAGAAGATTTTTTTAAAAAAAAACTAGTAAAAGAGAAAGAAGACTTCAGCTACTACTTCCCAGAAATCAGAACAGTTTATGGTGGAGAGCTTTACACAAGTATCTCATAGCTATTCATTGTTCTTTGTTTGAGAGCGCTATGAGGTCTGGAATAACCTTGGGTTCCACCAATGCTGAAATTTGGCACAAGGCTGGAAATGAAATTTTTAAGTCAATGTTCTTCATTCTTCACTAGGAGCTACTAAGATGGCTGAGAATATACATTTTTTGTACACATTTGTTTCAACTCTGTAGAAAATTTCACTGACTTTTCTTTAAACATCAATGATCAAATTACATTTTGCTTACTTCTGTTTAAAACACATAAGAATTGAAGTTAAAAAATAAGGACTTTTTTCATCTTAAATACTTAAGATGAAATATTTATCTTTCGTTTAAAAGATAATATTTCTTTTAAAAAATAGTTTAAAACTTCATAATCGTAGTCTTATGGGAAATATTGCTGTAATTGTCACCAGAACCTGAACCATAATTACTATTTTGCCAACACAAATTTACAGTCTGCAGATTCATAAATAATAAATCATAAGCATTTAAATCCTAAACACTTCCATGTTTTCATCAAAACTCTTCTATATGTATCTTCCATATTAGCAAGCCCATTTGACTTTTAATCCAGTTCCCAAAACTAAATATAGTTCTTCCATCTTTTTTGTCCCTAAGGAGTCAAATAAAATCAACATCTGAAAATAAGTTGTTAATAACTAGAAGTCTACTGATCTCCAGGGGGAAGTCTGTTGTTGATCTTTTTGGAGAAGTGTTAATGTTTCAATGATGTGAACACTTTTTTCTGAAATGGCTTTGAGTCTTTGGCTTTCTAGTTACTTTGGTACAATATTTCAATGATATCATGTGACCTTTATACCAATTTCAATGTAATTTAAACTTGAGAGATTCATTTAATTTTTAAAAGCACCCTGAAGAGTATGATTCAGCAATTGTTTCACTAACGTCAAGATCAAACAAACTTTGTGATATATTCAGAGCAGTAACATATTGCATCATCTTCAACCCTCCAGGGTGTGTGTGTGTTCATGTGTGTAACAATCTGTTTTCTTCATATAGTAGGATCCTCATCTTCAGTGGTGTAGTAACGGTACATTGGCCTCACTTATTGCTGGAATTTTTGAATATTTTCAATAATAAAATGAGTCAAGAGTCTCAAGTTCTATCCTGGGTGACTGCCCTTTAAAGCAACTGTGAAAGGACAAAGGAACAAAATTACTCTTCCCCCACCTGCCCTATTTGGTCCTGTAGTTGCGCTGGCCAGAACTCTTGGTAACCTCTTGTTGTTTTAGTTTTGAGAAAACCATGAGAAACCAACTGCTTCCTACTTGGGCCGTTTCTGACGAAATGTCCCTCATGAAAGAAGAGTATCCATTCCTCATCTGTTGATGTGGCATATCAAAATAACATATGGGGGCTTTTTGGGCTAACCTGAAAGAACTTTGCCAGGTGTTTGAGGCTTCTTATTTGCATCTGGCTTCACAATTAGGTACCCTGAAGTTTTGTTTTTGGCTGTTAAAAATATTTCTTGGAAGTCATCGTTGAAAAAATTTACATAAATTTTAATACCGAGAAGTGCAATGCCAAAAATAATGTAATGCTTATTCCTCCCTCTACCCCCCCTTCCATCCCCCCTCATCTTTTTTATTTCGGTCTAGAAAATTGTGCTGAGCTTCAGACAGTTTAAAAGATTGCTTTCTTACTTTTTAAATTTAAAAAAAACAACAAGTAGTGATTCGTTGATCTGTAAATGGATAGAGAACTGAAATGTAAAGTTATTGTAGTATCTTAAGAGAATTTGCAAAACGGACATCCAAGTTCCTATAAATTGGTTGTCTCATTCAAAAGAAGGTATTTTCCAATTCTAAATACGATCATAGAAAATGCCTTTAACAGAATGTGCTTAAAATTCGATGGCCACATTTTCAGCATGTGGATTATTAATTTTATGTAATCAAGCAATACACTTTGTCAACTAAAAACAGTTCTCATGAAACGAAGTATTGAAGGTTTTTAATGTGACTTGTTTGCATCTGTGCATCTGTGATTGTTTGAAAGTAAAAGATTTCCTATTGACTTCATTTTTTTTTTAACAGATTAGGCACAGCAATAGTTATTTCTAGGCATTCTTTGAACCGTATAAAACATGAATGAATGTCGTGATCTCATATTTTTGACATTTAGATTTTCCTTTCCCCAGTTCTTCTTTTAAAAGTTAACAACTGTACAGTTTATCCATTTCGTTAAGTAGAATTTACACTCAGATTGCAACTAAAAACTAAGAAGAGATTTAAAACAAAACAGATAAAAACAAGATTAACTGTAGAAAAGAATGGTGATTATGTGGTAGCCGAAATGGAATTGCAACTTCCATAGTTCTATAAGCCTTAACAAAGCAAAATAAAATGTTTTTTTTTAATGTTTAAAAAAATATACATATTCATCTTAATAAGTAACTTTGTTTTACATCTATAATTTGTGATTAAAAATCCAGTAAATATAATTCATGTGAACTATAAATTACCTAGCTTAAAATATTGTCATTGTTGTATTCTAAATAATATGTATATTTCGATACATGTGTAATCTGAAACTCTTGAACATACTAATAATTAAGCACAGTGTTTCCAATACAGAAGTTTTGAGTCTTGAGAAAATTTTCCTCAGACAGTTTCACCAAGGTCTATTGATGTGGTACCATTTTGTAAGCAGTGAGTACAAATGTTAGAAATTTGGCCGTCCTGGCTGCCAATGTTGAAAGAAGCAAATCTTGAAATCAGAAGACTTGCGCTAGTTTTGTTAACTCTCCCTTTGTATCGGTTTAACTGTTTTCTTGACTTTCAGGGCCTAAGAGAAATAAAAGGTTTATGCTTGTGGTTAACTTTTCTCTGATGAAATAGAAAACTGAGAGGAAAATGAATTTATTGGCTTCCCATTCTGTCAAGCATATTCAGATGCATTGGGATTTGGAGGAATGTATCTAGAACCTGACTTTTGCCAGAAACTGCATTTAGTTACATGTTGTTTTCTGTGCTCTGGGTATTATTCTAGCATCATGATGTAACAGATTTTCTGGTGTGCTTGTTTGTAGGATGTGCTCCATTGCTATTTCACGAAATTCCTACTCACAGGTGCTGCCTGAAGAGAATGAGTGTGAAACGACTTCTGCTTGATGGTTTTGCATTCATACAGGGCTGGTGTTTGCTGCCACTTTCCAAAGTATCTATACCAGGGGTGAAATGCTCTCGGTTCGGACCGGATCACCTGATCCGGTAGCAATGGAGGCAGGTGGGTTGGAGAACTGGTAGCAAAAATCCCTGCCCCCCCCCATACCCAGGTGAGCCGCACAATCATCAGAGGCTTTTTTTTTTACTTTTAAAAGCATTTTTTCTACAACCAATTCGGCTGAAAAAATGCTTTTAAAAGTAAAAAAAAAGCCTCTGATGATCGTGTGGCTCAGCTGGGATCGTCAAAGGCTTTTAAAAGAAAACCCTTTTTTTCTTTTAAATGCCTCTGATGATTCAAGCTGAGTTGCCTGATCGACAGAGGCTTTCAGGCAACTCAGCTTGGATCGTCAGAGGCATTTAAAAGAAAAAAACCCTTTTTTTCTTATAAATGCCTCTGACGATCCAAGCTGAGTTGCCTGATCGGCAGAGGCTTTTAAAAGCATTTTTTTACAACCTCTTCACCGAAGTGGTTGTAGAAAAAATGGTTTTAAAAGTAAAAAAAAAAAAATGGCCACACCCACCCAGTCACATTACCCCCCACCAAGCCACGCCCACAGAATCAGTAGTAACAAAATTTAGATTTCATCACTGATCTACACTATTATTTATTACCCGTATTCTGATTACCCATATTATTTATAAATAAATAAATAAATAAATAAATAAATAAATAAATAAATAAATAAATAAATAATATGATTTCTGATGGTTAGTCAAAGAAGAAACTCTTTTGTAGTCTTCTTTCCACCCATTTCTGGACACATCGACATGCTGCAAAGATGCTATTGAATCAGGTGGTACCAGGCAGAATAATATCTGCAGGCAAAAAATATTGTATGAATAGCAGAACAGCATGGAGGACAATAAGTATATATATATATTTCAAATGTGTGTGTTTCTAGTTAACACGAATGATTTGATGTGGGATTACTCTAACTTAGAATTGGGACAGGGAGAGAAATACATTTTTTAAATTCATTTTATGTACCAGCTAACCTTGATTAGTCCTGCAAATAAATGGTTTCTGCTGGGGAGTCAAAACAAAAAAAAAAATAGAGAGAGGAACTTTGCAGGTTTTGGAACTGTTGTGTGTTTGTTTGTTAGATTTCTTCCAAAAATTCAAAGCATAGCATTCTTATCTCCCATTTTTCCAACAACAATCTTCTGGGCTATATTGGTCCAGAGGCTCCAATGAACTTCTATGGCTAAGGATGGACTCAAATATGAGTCTCCATTAACAGTGATGCCACACTGGTTTCTCTTTCATTTACAATAGAACATAATTTTGGAAATGTTATGAGCTTTTCCAAATTATGGAGACTAATTATTTACATTCATTTGCAAATGAAAGTTTTTCCTTTTTTGTGCCCTCTCGACTTATTCCCTGATGTTGCTGGTAAGGTGGCCTTCATCCAATCAAAATGGTTCCTGACTCTGCCCCTTCTACTTACTGAAATTATCATTGAACAACCGTAGGATGCTACGAATGCAAGATTAGTCTCCAATAAAAACAGATAGCTATTAAGATAAAATAGATAAAATAAGATAAAATAGATCAAGAGGCCTACTTGGGTATTTGTCATAGAGACTTGTGTGAATAGATGTGGGCCAGAAACATTAGTTATACAAGTTGATTGCCTAATGCAAAGTGAATGCATATGACACATCAATTACATCAGTCAATAAACTGTATTGGGAAAGAGTCAGTGGACATCAAGAATTGGAGAATCAGTAATACAGAGAAATGTACTTCTATAGTTGTGGAAACTGAATTTAAGGGTGGTTTTATTTTTTTTTAGAGTAGCAAAAGTAGGATTTCCACGATGGTTTTTCTTAAAGGGTTTCGGAGTACAGGAACAGACTACATGAAGCGGGTTCATTTTGTTAGTGAACATAAGGGCAGGAGTAGAAATCAGTACACTTCAGAGGATTATTGTGGGCCAAGGAGACATGTGCCAAATGGAATATATTAAAACTGTAATATGTAAAAAGTTAGCAAAGTAGCTTTTAACTTGCTAGTAAGTGAGGGGAATATTTCTGTAATGAGTATACAGGGTGCAGCCCACCAATGCTTTGAGTATCCCTAGTACTATCCAAAGGTTGCAGTTGAATTGTAATTTTTAATATGACAGAAAGGGAAAATTATTAAATACAGGGGGAGTATTCAAAATAATTGTTTTTAATCAATTAAATCACATTTAGATTTTATCTTGGCCACATTTGTTTTTTGAAGTATGGCTGCCCAGATGCCTTTTAGATTTTGTCTTGGCTTCTGCTTAATACTTAATTGGGAGAATAATGTGAAGATGATGGTTTTGCAACGAAGTTTATACATACTGTGTTTCCCCGAAAATAAGACCGAGTCTTATATTAATTTTTGCTCCAAAAGACGCATTAGGACTTATTTTCTGCTTAGGTCTTATTTTTGGGGAAATACGGTACTAAATGCACCCATCTGGCTGACAATCTTAACTGGGGCTTATTTTGGTGGTAGGGCTTATATTACGAGCATCCTGAAAAATCATGCTAGGACTTATTTTCCAGTTGGGTCTTATTTTCGGGGAAACAGGGTAGCACTTCCCCATTTTAGCCCCTTCCCCTATCCCCATAAGTAGGAAGGATGATAGTATGAATCTCTAGGGGGGGGGGGAAATGTACAAGGTAGCTTTCAATGCACTCATCCAGTAGCAAGTATCAATTGTTTTAAAGAAATTTTGAATTTTCAAAGATTGGCTGGAAAGCTGAAATAAATGAAAATAAGAAATTTTCACGGATGGTTTGTAGGATTAGCAATCCAGAGGACAGCATGGCTGGTTCTACAGTACTGTCTCCCATATCCGCCAGTGATGAGGTACATGTAGTTGGAAGAGTTTAATATTATTATTGTAGCTCTTATGGAGGTGTAGACTTGCCAAATTAAGGGTGTATCCTTTGAGAAGATTTATATGTAATGACATCTTGAACATCTACTACCTTTCATATATGAATGTTGACAGGCAAGAGGATCTGTGGCTGCACTGACTTTCAGCCGTTGGTTCTCTTTTACATAGAGAAAGCGTCAAAGAGTTTGACGATGATGATTGAATCCAGCAAGACAATTCTTACATGGTTTTTCACTTTTCATTCCTTCTGTTTTACATACAGTTTTTGGTAAGGACTGACCAAAAAGAGTGAATGCAGCTTATTAAAAATGATTAAGACTTTAGGATAGTACCGGTGCAGTACTGTAATAATCTTCAAAAAGGAAAGTGTCTATTTTCAAAAACCCATGCTAGAATTTTTTTTTTTAAATGACAACCAATTATATATAGCACTGAAAATAATAACCATCTTCCCCAAAGGACACATGCATTTTATTTGCCATTTTATTTATCTAAGGAAGGAAAAATGCATGTCAAAGAGTTGGTGATTTTCAGCATTAGAATTAAAAAGATACATTAAAATGTGATAAATAAAATAGAAAAGCTGACTGTTTCCATTCCAGCAAAAATTCAGTGTTGCATAAAATCTGGTTGATGAACCTTAATCTTAAAATGCTTTCTGAACACCACTCAGAAGAAAAATAGGTTCCTATCTCCGAATATGTTTCACTACAATTTTCCTTTTTTTTTTTTCAGGGAATAAAATACCTGTGTATCCCTGCTGCAGATTCACCCTCACAGAATCTGTAAGTATTTAAAACAGTGCTCAATTTCACCACTATTATCTAGATAATAGTCCAGTATTGTTTAATGGAAGCAAAATATATCTGTTTGGATTTGCAAATATATCTCACTCCTTGACTTCTTTGGAAACAACAGTCTAGTCTTTATGCTATCATGTAGATACAGGTGTTTGGGAAAACATAACAGGGAATACAAGTCCCTATCTCTGTTGTAAAATTTCATTCGGTACGTTAGTTGTTATAACTATAAAAGAAATTGGCTCCAGATTTCATGGGCGGAAATCTATAGGATCACATTAATAATGGCAGTACTGAATTGAGTCTTATTAGCATCTGGCTTTGGTTAGGAAGAGGAAAAAAAAATTTGCACACAGCAACCTATTGGCTTGTGAAAGACCAGTCTGAAAAAGAAAGCTGTGCTCTTGAAGGTTGCATGAAATTTCTCTGAAGTAAACTTTTTTTAAAAGGACATTTTAAAAGCCAACAACTAAGGCATTAACGTCACGTAACAAAGGAGGACATCAGGGAAAAGATGAAAAAAGATTTATCTTTTTATAAAATGGTTTTTGGATGAATTGATGTTAAAAGCTGCATATATTAGAAAACCCTGTATACTGTGTAGTGGGGTCTCTGTATTAAGGAAAGCCAAGAACAAAAATATCAATGAATCTTTCCTATGTTTATTTACAAGGGGAAAAAATACTTTCAATCTGATGCACTGGAAAACTTTTACATTAATGGAGTTTACTAAACTGGTCCTAATTGCTGTTGGTGTTTCGGTGGTTAAAAAGAAGCCACCTTGTGCTTTCTGTTTAGGCATCTGGATAGATGAATAAGAAATAGAGACTTTGGCTGACCTTTTTGATGGAAACGCTTTTTCTACCCAGAGTAATGACCTAGCAGAATCTGAGGCAGCCCCTCAAATGTTCAATGATCTCCCTTTCTTTTTTGAACCTGGGCTAGCCTTTTGCGGGCTACTTAAAGGCCTGAACGACCATAATACTTGGCACTTCTGTATGTACATTTTTGCTGAATCACAGATGAGCTGGGCCTATTCTCAAAAGGCTTTTTACTTCACGGCAGAACTGCTCAGACTTGCAACTAAAGTGGAATGATACAAGCTACCCAAAGATATTCAAGTGACAGCTGCGCTTTGGGGTAGCCTTCACTGTTTGTACTGACGAGAGGTAAAGCAGAGGAAAAGGGGGAGAGGAGAGGCACTTCCTGATAATCTTGATTTGTAGAGAAACAAAAGTAGTTTCAAAGGGCCTGCCTGGAGCCCACGGAAGGAAACGGAGCGCTGCCTTTTCGCTCTGAACAGAGTGCTGCCTCTTTCACCCTATGCTTTCGAGATATATTTTTAGCATATTTGCTTCTCTCATAGAACAGTGAGTTCCCAGTTGCAACTACATCAGTTGACAATTTCAGCTCACTGGATACGAGCAGGACTCATGTTTTTTTCCAATCTTTTCCCAAGTGATGGTTCATAATAGACTGCCCACTGCATCAGCTTCTCAAGATGATCCTAATATTGCCGTATGAGAGGCATATTTGCTCTTTCCATAGGGGTCAGTGGTTAAATCCAAAACCAGAGCACTCTTCTCATCTGTCTCACCTCTCATCTTTCCTACTACCTTCTCCAATTGGTATATTATGATTTATCAACTGTTGTTTGTATCTTATGATTTATGAATGTATTGTATAGCAATAGCACTTAGACTTATATACCACTTCATGGTGCTTTACAGCCCTCTCTAAGCGGTTTACATAGTCAGCATATTGCCCCCAACAATCTGTGTCCTTATTTTACCGACCTCAGAAGGATGGAAGGCTGAGTCAACCTTGAGCTGGTGAGATTTGAACTGCCGAACTGCAGCTAGCAGTCAGCTGAAGTAGCCTGCAGTGCTGCACTCTAACCACTGTGCCACCTCAGCTCTTTAATCCTATGATTTAGGATCTATGACTTATCACTTTGTTGTTTGTATGTACACTGAGAGCTTATGCACATGAATTTCTTGTGTGTCCGATCAGACTTGGCCAATAAAGAATTCTACACTTATTGTTACATACAAGCAGTGCAAGTCATGCCATGACCTTCCCCTTTTTTCTGTTCTTCAAATGTATTGGGCAATGATTTCTGGGACTTAATAGCCATTGGCTGGCAGGACATGTTGGATTACTGTTAATTTTCAAGGGAGGCGAGTATTATAATATTGTCTTCTGATTTCATCAGGCACCCAAAGTAACTCTATCAGACCTCTGATAAATCTGATCAGATAAGACTAATCTGATGAGTCACCATGGGCAAATAGGCAGCAATATAAATCAAATACATACATACATACATACATACATACATACATACCAGGGGTGAAATGCTCCTGGTTTGGACCGGATCACCTGATCCAGTAGTGATGGTGGCGGGTGGTTCGGAGAACCGGTAGCAAAAATCCCTGCCCCCCCATGCCCAGCTGAGCCGCGCAATCTTCGGCTGAAAAAATGCTTTTAAAATTTTTTTTAAAAAAAGCCTCTGATGATTGTGCGGCTCAGCTGGGATTGTCAGAGGCTTTTAAAAGCATTTTTTTACAACCTCTTCGGCTAAAGAGGTTGTAGAAAAAATGGTTTTAAAAGTAAAAAAAAAAAAAAAGTTGGCTATGCCCACCCAGTCACATTACCCCCACCACCACCAAGCCACGCCCACAGAACCGGTAGTAACAAATTTTACATTTCACCACTGATACATATATATATATAAATACATACATACATAAATAAATACATAGATACATAAATGAATAAATAAATAAATAAATAAATAAATAAATAAATCTCAGTCAGTCAGTCATTCCTAAAAGATATGTTAGTTAGCTTTTGGACCAAAAAAGGCTTGATATTTAAATTAAACTGTTAATTCCCCCCCCTCTCTCCCCAGCTTTACAAATAGTGTGCTAAACGAATAGGAGAAATAGGAAGGAAGTAATTTAAAACTGAGAGTTCAGGTGCATTTAAAACAGTTGAAATGCTAAGCTTTATTAGGGATGCTAGGTTTGTCATAAGCTGTCTGAAGTGAAATAACAAAGGGGCCAAATTAGCCTTCCTCAAGAGGGAGTTTCAAATCAGTGCTCTTACAGAGAATATTCTCTATAATGTTGAAGAAAATGAGAAACAAGCTATGTAAACTTTATTCTAAGAGATTCTGGAGCTCACCTGATCTGCTTCATCAATCTGATCCAGACTTCCGTAAATGGTCTATTATGGTCTCCAGGGTTGTTCCAGGTGCAGTTCAACCTGACTTGGTATCTCAGATCTGAAAAGAGTATCAGAAAAAATCAAGTTCTTTTTTAAACAAGAGAAGAACAGGAAATGTGGGGATGGTTTTATTCCTATGCAATTTCTCCATTCACCCACTTCTGTGTCCAGGACGATCAGCAGTAGCCCAATTACAAGAGCCCAGTCAGGCTGTAGCCAGGTCTGTTTGTCATTTAATCTTTATAGACCTACTTCCCCACCATGGTATTTTTTATATGCAACAAAATATATTTTGTATTTATATTCAGCTGTGCTTTCCATTTGTTGTAGGAGACCTCTACAGAAACATTTTGGATCTGAATCACCATAGATGATTCAGAAGTGAAATGGACCAAGTTCAGATCCATCTTCTAAATGAAAATCAGTTCAAAATAATTGTTCTTTACTCATGATCCTGGTTTTGTAGTTTACGCAGAAGAAATGTTGACCTTGAGCCTCCTAGCCTCTCATTTATTTAGTTACAATTTTGCCCATTGTTATGTCATGCCAAAAAATTAAACTTTTCATGAAGATTGATGATTATATCAACCATTATCTGCATTTTGTGGTGAAGGTACTCAAGCAAATGCACGGGTTTACATACCCTTGAATGACATTGAGGATATAAATCCATTTCAGTTTGGCTCTGAGTTTCCTTTAGTTGCCTTAGGCCAATAGAAGGATGAAGGAAATGCAACATTGTTTATTCTCCTGTCAACAGCTTTTAATACCATCATCCACGATATCCTTCTAAAGCAGCTGCTTGGGATGGAGTTGGATTGATGTGTTTTAGTTGTTCCAGTGTGGAAGTCAGCTTTTATTCTTAGCCCTTTTTCCAAAGCAGTGGAATTCAGTTTGGGCCACTTATTAACTAAGAAAAAAAAAACTTAGTTTGTTTATTTGAAGGATAAATGAATTGTGACCTTTTTGAAGAACATACCCAGATAGAGTTACCTTCAGAAGTATTTTAAGTATTGTCCTCCTGAATTCCTTGATTTGAATTAGTTAGAAGTTTTTTTAGCTTTTCTCCAAAGGCAGACATGTGGGAATCCTGTATCCAGGGGAAAAAACACCCATATACCAGTGGTGAAATGTAAAATGTGTTACTACTGGTTCTGTGGGCGTGGCTTAATGGGGGGTAATGTGACTGGGAGGGCGTGGCCAACATTTTTTTTTTCCTTTTAAAAGCATTTTTTGACAACCTCTTTGGCTGAAGAGATTGTAAAAAAAGTGCTTTTAAAAGCCTCTGACAATCCCAGCTGAGCCGCGTGATCATCGGAGGCTTTTTTTTAACTTTTAAAAGCATTTGTAGAAAAAATGCTTATAAAAGTAAAAAAAAAAAAAGCTTCTGATGATCACACTGATGAGTGTGGCTCAGCTGGGCATGGGGGGGCAGGGATTCCTGCTACCGGTTCTCCAAACCACCCACTGCCATTGCTACCGGATCGGGAGATCTGGTCCAAATCGGCAGCATTTCACCCCTGCCATACACCACCTATCAAATTATGTTTCTTGTATGGCATAGGCTTATCGTTGTGTGCTCTAGCCTTCATAGAAGCTTACCCTCTGAAAGCAAGGCTGAGAAGTTTCCCACTATTAGTGAAAATGTTTTTTCCAGACTGAGAAGGGGGAAGAAAATGTCCCCAACTTGTGTTTTAAAAAACAATGAAAACTGTACTTTAGTGGAGCGCTAAGCATGGAACTGGTTTAATTATCACTCCAATAATCCCTACGTGCCTCATATACTGGTACTTGCATTCTTTTTATTGTAGATACATGTACATGTTTTAAATTGCTGTGTTACACTCTTTGTGGCATCCTAGATTGTTTGGAGGTGACTGACTATGACATGTATATTGGCTGTTACTTTAATTATGCGATTGAATTGAAAAATGGCCAAACTAGTTGAGTTGTATTTAAGACCAATCTCAATATACTTGGCTATGTAGAGGTGGGGAAGTTTTTCTTTTTGAGGATCACATTCTATATGGCTCTGCTGATTGTGAGAGCGGCCAGAGCTAAGTGGAATTCGAGTGAACCCCTTGTTTCCTCTCTGTTCCTTTCTTCTTCCCTGCCCAGAAGTCCATTAAAGGCTCTGATCTCTTTGTTAAGGATGTGTTAATAAAACTTAGAAATTATTACAGCAGCTTTCCCAAATTTTGTTTGGGATTAGAGAGTTGAATATCATACTGTATGATGTTTTTTTGAGAATTTATTTCAGAATGATTTTTTTTTTTTTTAAATACTTTATTGAATTTTCCAATTTTTAAAAAGACAATATACAATCACAATCTTAATCCGAGGTGCAATGTTACACATTTCATTAGATCAAACATTAAATGAAATCTATCCATAGCTATACAATATACAGTTCTATACAGTTCTCTACGTTTCTATACAAGTAAGTCCATTTCGGGTGTCTAACAGATCGTAGCCTATTATCATATTTTTATTTTTATTCTATTCTTTAACCAGTTATACCAAATTCCCCAAACTTCGTAGTACTTAAAGTTCTCTTCGTTTTTTAGCTCGCTCGTCAATTTAGCCATCTCTGCGCACTCTAGAATTTTATTTATTAATGTTTCTTCAGAGGGGGTAGAGTTGGATTTCCAGAGTTTCGCAAAGGCTAATCTAGCCGCAGTAATAATTTGAATGATTTTTTATTGTAGGGCAGGGGTGTCAAACTCAAGGCCCACGGGCCGAATCCGACCCACAGGGTTCTTAGATCTAGATTGCAGGGTCCCCCTGGAAACAGCACTGGTCCATGGTGCCTCTCCCAGAGAAAAGGAGCACAGGAGGGCCACGGGTGGCCCTCCCATGCTCCATTTTTGCTGGCAGAGGGTTGTAGGAGGCCATTGCAGCCAAAAACAGAGCTCAGGAGCCCATTTTCGCTGGCAGAGCTAGGCCACCACAGTCACCCCCGACACGAGTGATGTCAAGTTGGCCATGGCCACCCTGGCCCCCTGAGGTCATACACAACTCTGATGCGGCCCTCAATAAAATCAAGTTTGACACCTCTGTTGTAGGGCTTTCTTACCTTGCGTAATAAGAGAAGCTTTATTCGGGAATGTATGTATAAGACATTTACATTTTATGGGGATCTATTATATTATATATATATATATATATATATATATATATATATATATATATATATATATATATATATGTTATATATATTATATATATATATATATAATATATAATATATAATATATATATTAAAATATATATTTATATTTATATATCTATTTTCTATTTATATTGCAGTTTATGTAAGACAGAGATCTACTTCAATAGTTTTAACTGTTTCTCTAAAACACAGACTGCATACTAGAACATTTAGCTTAAATGTAGAAAACTGAGGTGTTGGCAACCCAACACTAATGAAATATCTTGGCTAGGGTTCTATCAAACTTGCACGTTCAAGAAATATAGGGAATACACTTATACATTCATTGAAATATCTTTTTAAGTCCATCCAAGTCAATTTGATTATGTTCACTGTTGCCCCAAACTGGTCCCAACACAAACCGCTCTTAACTTCTTGAATTCTACTAGTAAACTTTCTTCTTCTTTTTCTAGAGCAAGGCATTTTAAGGAAAGCATTGCTTTTATCCATGAGTGTCGGCTTAGCGGTGAAGGCTGTCTTGTCCACTGGTATGTACTTAACAAGAGGTTCTAAATTGTATTCTTTCATTTTTATGGATACACAGTACTGGTCGTCCTCGACTTACCATCACAATTGAGCCCAAAATTTCTGTTGCTAAGTGAAACATTTGTTAAGTGAATTTGGCCCATTTTATGTCCTTTCTTGCCACAGTTATTAAATGAATGACTGCATTTGTTAACTTAGTAACACGGTGATTAAGTGATTCTGGCTTCCTCATTGACTTTGCTTGTCAGAAGGTCACAGAAGTTGATCACATGACCCTAGGACACTACAACTGTCATAAATATGAGTCAGTTGTGAAGCCTCTGAATTTTGATCGCATAACCATGGAGGTGCTGCGATGGTCATAAGTGTGAAAAATGGTAATAAGTCACTTTTTTCAGTGCTGTTCTCATTTCGAACGGTCACTAAATGAACTGTTGTAAGTCGAGGACTAGCCGTAATACATTGATTTCCCTTTGAAGCTGTGCATTTCTGTTTTGTGACAGAATATACTGGATATACTAGCGTTACTCTCCCTGTAGGTTGTCTTAGAAAAAAGTAAAACTTGGTTAAGCTCCTCCCAAAGTCAATCTTCCTAGTATGGGATATGGTTCTCCCACTAAAATACTTGGAGAACTATGTTTTTTAAAGGACTGAAGCAGGAATCGATATCATGATAAGAATTCTCGGAGTCTGTGCCAATTAATTTAATAAAGTTGAGATGTTTTGTAGGGTTTCTCTCACTTAAATTTTCCTAACTTAAACACTCAGGTTTCAGAGCCTGCTTTGTACTCAGTCTGTTGGTGGTGTTGACTAACAGCTGCCGTCCACAATTTTAGAGCAGAGTTTTTCTAGCCTTACCTGGAATTGCCAAGGATTAAATATGAGATGTTCTGCATGCAAAGCATGTGCTCTCTCACTGAACTGCAGTTTCTTTTCAACATTAGTTCATTCATATCTCATGTGGGTTTGTTTATTCTCTTGCAAAGTTTACCATGCTTCTTTTCTATCCAGCCATGGTCTTCAGTTTACGACATATTTTCACCTTGCATCTCTTTTCACTTGTATTGGCATGGTGATGCAGTCTTGCCGGTGTATCCAGGAGTGCAACCTTGGTTGTGGCCTATATAATGACTGTCACCGATTTTGGCTGGGAGGATGCATTGTCCATTGTCCGAGTGTCAAGATCATATGCTAGTCCAAACACGGGCTTCCAGCAACAGCTTGAAAACTTTGAAAAAAATGACGTGGCCCAGGTAAGTTTTTGGGTCCTTGGCATCTCCAGCTTAAGTTAGAAGCCATGAATCAGCTCTCATTGCTATAATAATTATTTTTGTTTGCTCTGAAATAGGAATTTTGCAAGCTAGTTGCTGAGCTGCATAACTTATTTTCATGGCTGGGATCAGAATGAGCTTTTCTCAATGTAGAATGTTGATTTGATTCACAAGACCCCTGCTTCCATTCAGACAAGAGATGGCCATTTCATGGAGTGGTTTTTTTTTTTTTTAATAGACTTTATTGAGATTTTTTACAGAACAAAAAGGAAATAAATGAGAAAAACAAACAAACAAACAAACAAACAAAACAATCATTCAAACAATAACATAGAACACTTAAATATAATAAACATTTTTAATTTGTATCGGATATGCAGTGTTTTAACTATTTACATAAATAATACTTGTTGATATTTTGACTCACTTTTAACCAATATTTAACACACCTTTGATCTTTCTTCCATTTTGTCATGCAACCACTTGTACCACCTTTCCCACACCATATAGTATACTGACTTTTCATCATTTAATTCATAAGTTAATTTAGTCATCTCTGCGCACTCGAGTATTTTCTTAATTGTAAGCTTTTCTGGTGGTTGAATTTTCTCTTTCCAAAACTGTGCGTATGCCAATCTAGCGGCTGTGATTATGTGGATCATTAAATGTGTCATTTCCGTTCTATATGGCTTCTTTATTATTCCCAGGAGGAAAATCTCTGGTGTTAGTTCAATATCTTCCCCAATTATTTCGTGTAACCATCTCCTGATCTTACTCCAATATCCTTTCGCTTCCGGGCATGTCCACCACATGTGAAAGAAGGTGCCTTGGCCATGGCCGCATTTCCAACAATTGGGATGTATATTGGGATATATCTTTGCTAGTCTGGCCGGGGCTAGGTACCACCTATGAAGCATTTTGTAATGATTTTCCTTATATGCCACCGCTCTGGTCAATTTAAGATTTCTATTCCATGCCTCATGGAAGGAGGCATTTCATGGAGTGGTTTATCTTGTGCAAATGCCAATAACCTTTACAGACTGGGGGCCTGATGTGCCCACATTATTACTTGGAATACACTTGTTGTGCATGACCTTCTGAAGCCAATCTTCAGAATTTTGGAGAAATTGGTATTTACTTTTTTTCGTAGGGCAATATGCTAGCAAATGCCAAGATATGGATGAAGGATGGAATATAGGCACCATAAAACAGTTGGTGGTGGCTCATATGACTAGACACATGCCTTGGTTTAATTTTCCATGTGTCCCAAAGGTGCTTTTCCAAAAGACAGTTGGATTTTCTTGGGGTTTTTCCTTTAAAATGTTTCACTACTTATCCAAGAAGCTTCTTGGATGAGAAGTGAAATATTTTCAAGTCCAGTTGCCTTTTGGAAAAGCATTTTTGAGACAACAGTGACCTGGATGATTGAGAATCTCCATAGACCAGCATGATGTCACTCGTGTCGGGGGTGTCTGTGGCAGCCCAAGCGCTCTTCCAGTGAAAACAGGCTCCCGGGCCCAGGCCATCGTGGTTGAAAATGGAGCCTGGGACGGCCATGCTTGGCCCTCCCGAGCTCCGTTTTTGCTGGCAGAGGTACTGCGGGCTGGTGCTTTGCTGTTTCCAGGGCAGCCTCGCAGGCCAGATCTAAGCACCCTGGATCTGGTCTGCGGGCCTTGAGTATAACACCCCTGCCATAGACAATTTTTTCATGTGGGATAGCTGGATCTAGCCACTTCTATTTCCCTAGTGCCCAAGTGTGCTCCTGGATCAAACACTCTGAATGGATTAGCCATCAGACCAATATTGTTGCAGCTCTCAGCTCATAAATCTAAAGCCTTCTCTAACTGATCCTCATTTCCAACATATCAAGTCTGTTATCCAAGTGTAAAAAAATTGGGATGCAAGCCATATTTAATTGTTTCAAAGTCTTGGACCCTCCGGACTGTACCATTAGGTGGTAATCTTAATACAACAGAAGGGGAAACAATTTTAAATACTTGGAGCTTAATAATATTAGTTACTTTTCAGAACTGTAACCCATTGCACTTTATTGAGAATTAGAGTAAATGGAAATATTACTGACTAGGGACATTAAGGGAATTTCCAATCTGGATAGCTCCCTCTTTAATTTTCAACTCTTGCAATAATTTTATAATTGATAGTTGATAAAATGCTCTTGCATTTCATAAATAACCTTTTAAGAAGATCAGTAGATTTTCCTTTCTCTCTCTCTCCCTCTCTCCCTCCCTCATTGAATTTCAGTGCCATAATTTCTTCACTTGTCTTCACATGAATACATTGACTTTAAAAAAGGCACTAGCTTAACATAGCCATATAGTCCCTGCAAATTCATGATCACTTAACCAGCTTAGTCCATGTGTGAGTATATTTTAAAACTACAGCTTAATTATGACTTTTCCGCTCCTGAACCCAGATTGCTTTGCCTCCCCCATATTAGAGACATGCCCAGTGATCCTGACAGTTAGAACAATTAACCAGTGGAACAACTTACCTCCATAAGTTGTGAATGCTCCAACACTGGAAGTTTTTAAAAAGAGATTGGATAATCATTTGTCTGAAATGGTATAAGGGGGTTGGACTAGAAGACCTCCAAGGTGCCTTCCAACTCTGTTATTCTATTCTATTCTATTCTATTCTATTCTATTCTATTCTATTCTATTCTATTCTATTCTATTCTATTCTATTCTATTCTATTCCATTCCATTCCATTCCATTCCATTCCATTCCATTCCATTCTCATCATGGTATGTAACATGATGATAATGGGTATCTACTGCTGAGGGACAGAGCCTGAAGATCCTGAGTTCTTGCAGTCTCACTTAGCTTCAATTGCAGCTTCTGCCCTGCCCTCACTGCTAAATTGTGATTGTTCACTGTGCTAAAAGGAAAAATAGATGGAGAGTCCACCTACTCCTAAATTTGATTGTATAACCCTGATCAATGAAAACGAGGTTGGACCAAGCTTTCCTTTGAAGCTGTATTGAGCCATTTCAGAACAAGGATCTTTTTTTAAAAATTCTCCTTCAGAAGATATCTTTCCCAGTCCCACAAAGGGAGATATTTCCTGTTTGTATTAGCTAAAGAACAAACAAGGTGACTTACATCCTCCTTCTCTAGCAGACAAAAATATACTGTTGTGGATTCAGTATCCTAGTATGGAAACAGCTCTTAGAGAAAACTAGGGAAACTGCCTTTTCTCTATAATGGGGTGGTCAGGAGGAGCTTTTGTCATCAGCCCTGTCGAATTTATATTTACTGACAAAGAAATTCAACACAAATATAAATAAATATAAATTCAACACAAAAATAGTTTGTTGCGAAAGCGATTGCCTGCATGTATAGCAAAATAACATGAGAAGAGCCCCTTCCCTTTTCTTCCCCAAAACTCAGTTGTAACTATAGTTTGCATGATCCAGAGAATAGTAGCCAAACTCATGAAATTTGATTAAATCCTAAACTGAATTAACTATGTCCAAACAAATATCACGTTCGGCATATGTACGTAGACTTGTACAGTACGTACAATCAATTAAGATCCACAAGACACTGGGACGCAATAGAAGAGAATATCTACCTATAGCTCAGGATTGGACTGTGGAGTTCTTGGCACTCACTGAGCTTGAGTGTTTACTTACAAACATTTCGTTACCCAACTAGGTAACCTCATTGGTGCAAGACATAACTTCATGTTGTGTGAAGCCAGCCACTGTGTAGGGGGTAATCTTGTCTGTTCCCATGTTTTGGAATCACACTTCCTTTGTTCTCATGTTTTTATCTGGACCAAGTCTGCTTTTATTTTCCCAAAGGTGCTTTTTCAAGAGGCAACTGGACTTGATTGTTGTGATGAGAACAAACCCATCAGGACTAGATTCAGCAGTCCATCTGCATTGAAGAGTCACAGGCCACTCTTTTGAGGACAACAAAGTCCACATTTTGGACACAGAGGACCTCTGGTTTGAAAGAGGGGTCAAAGAGGCCATCTATGTCAAAATTGAACAGCCCTCTCTCAACAGAGTGGGAAGGATACGATATCATCTATCTCCAGTTCCAAGTAGGCTCCACACCCATTTGCACCACTCAGGTGACCCTGATGACACAGATAAAACAGGTGGCATTAATGACTCACTAAAAGAATGCAGATGATCAGTTGCCTGCAAGGAGTATAAATCCTTCCATTCCCCGCCATCCAGTCAGAGCTGAAGAAGCTTCTTGGATGAGAAGTGAAACGTCTTCAAAGAAAAAACCAGAAAGTCCAATTGTCTCTTGAAAAAGCACCTTTGGGACAACTATGACCTGGATGACTGAAAATCTCCATAGACATCTGCTTTTATTTGATTTTGGTCCAAATCTTCTCTTCTCTTTTGCTATAGTACCTTGTCTTCCATATTACTGGATTCAGGGGAGAAAAAGTCATACATCTTGATGATATCATTATTCTTTTTGTTGGATTGTATCAAACTTTATTAAAACAGAATGGCTTTCATGTAGATTTGTCATTCATTTTATAGAAGCACTTGATAATTTCACTGAGCCAGGTGTTGCTAGGTGTATCTGTATCTGTTGCAAAAGGACTAAAAAGATGCAATCAACTCTTGTTGATTACCAGATAAAAAACATTTTTTTGCAGAGTTCTGGATTCAGTTCATGACATCTCAGGACAAGAGAGCTGTTTAGAATAAGACTGCATAAGACCTTCCCACTGCAGTTCCAGTTATGTAGCTATTCTTATTATGATTATTTCTGGGCTGCCTTTCCATAAATATCAGCAAGATTATATGATATAAATGAACAGACAGAAGATATTAAAATATTAGATATTAAAACAATATCGTGATTGGGAGGGGTCCAATGTATTTCTAGAACTGTTCTATGGCTATGTAGGTGTTCTTATTACAATTATTTCTGGACTGCCTTTCTCCAAATGTCAGCAAGATGGTGTGATATAAATCAACAGACAGAAGTTAATAAAACTATTAGCTATTAAAAACAACATTGTGTTTGGGGGAGGACTAATGTATTTCTAGAACGGTGCTGCTGTTTCAGCTGATCTCTGGTGCCTATTATGTCACATGTGACAAGTGCTTTTCTTCTGGAAAATAGCTTCTGGATATTTTAATGGATAAAGTGTGATGTTGTTTTTTCCAGGTGCTTTGCAATGCTCTGAACAGCTTCAGTAAGAGTAGTGTAGAAATACTCTTTTTAAAAGCCACCACTAGCAATTTAATTAGGCTAGGTTTTTAATATATACAGTAGTGGCCAAAATTGTGGAAACCTTTGGGAAAAGTGTATTTTTGAGGTTTGATGGTTAATAACACCACCTCTTTTTTTTTTGGAGTTTCAAGATAATCATATTCCATTGCTGGAATGGCCTGGGAATAGCCCAGACCTTAACCCGATTGAAAATCTATGGAGCTGACTAAAGAAACGTGTTACTCAGAAGCAATCTAGCAATAAAACCCAGTTAATAGCAATCATTCAATCCAGTGGTGAAATCTAAAATTTGTTACTACCGGTTCTGTGGGCGTGGCTTGGTGGGGGGGGGGTAATGTGACTGGGTGGGTGTGGCCAATTTTTAAAAAACTTTTAAAACCTTTTTTCCTACAACCTCTTCGGGGAAGAGGTTGTAAAAAAAATGCTTTCAAAAGGCTCTGACGATCCCAGCTGAGTTGCCTGATCTGCAGAGGCTTTTTAAAAAAGCCTCTGCCGATCAGGCAACTCAGCTGGGATCGTCAGAGGCATTTAAAAGAAAAAAAAGGGTTTTTTTCTTTTAAAAGCCTTTGACGATCCCAGCTGAGCTGCGCAATCATCAGAGGCTTTTTTTTTTTACTTTTAAAAGCATTTTTTGGCCGAAGAGGTTGTAGAAAAAATGCTTTTAAAATAAAAAAAAAAGCCTCTGATGATTGTGTGGCTCAGCTGGGCATGGGGGTGGCAAGCATTTTTGCTACCGGTTCTCCGAACCACCCGCCTCCATTGCTACCGGATCAGGCGATCCGGTCCGAACCAGGAGCATTTCACCCCTGATTCAATCTTGGTTTCACATTATAACAGCTGCAGAACTAAAAGGCTTGGTTAACTCCTTGGGAAGACATTGAAAGGCCGTAATTCATGCTAAAGGTTACCCAACCACGTATTAACTGATCTGACAATTTTTGTATATCTCGTTTTTTCTACATGTTTCACTTTTCTTCTTTATACTGTAACTGCTATTCTAATAGCAACTCCTTCATAAAAGTTATTGTATTACATTCTTGATTAAATTATCTTTCCATTGATATATAATTTTATGGTATTACTCAAAAATAAAGTGGTGTTATTAGCTAGTTTTAGAAAATACACTTTTCCCAAAAGGTTTCCACAATTTTGGCCACTTCTCTCTCTCTCTGTGTGTGTGTGTGTGTGTGTATGTATATATATATAAAATTCTTGGGTATAATACTATATACTGTATATCTCAAATCAAGGTAAGTAAGTCTCATCTTACACTAAGATAAACTGCTTTGATATAAAGCAGCTTCACGCATAATAGCTGGATTCACTTTCTATGTTACAGCATGATTTGGTTTGGTTTAGTTTGATTTAGTCAGATAAGCCAGTTGTGACTTATTCATTCTTCTAAAGCAGTACAATGTGTGAACCTAGCTTTGTAGTGGTGAAATCTGGGAGAATGTCATTCTTAAAAAAAAAAACCAAAGCCAAATGTTGGCCAAGTCTACAAAAGGCAGCAAACGAGCAAAATTTCTCAGCTTCCTGCAATTCAGTTGATGCTTTCAGAAGTTGTCTGCCTGTTTGCTTGTTGCTAGTCATTTTGAACTTTGCAATCTGTGTAACATTTGACCACAGTCATATGAAATGTGCTACATATCATGCCATTTCATTTAACCGTTAAGACAGATTTGGAATATCATTGAATATACAGTAAGTTTTCAGTTATATATATATAGATATATATCTTTGTTTACTTAAAAATTGCTTTTTTGATGGTAGACACACAGGCTTCAGTGTTTTACTATAGGGGCAAGCAATATATGTTTGTAGAAGAAAAGTACCATGTATAGAAAAGACTTAAATATCTGTTTCTGTCCATGGTTCTTCTTTTTTTTTTTTTAATTTGATTTATATGCCGCCCTTCTCCAGAGACTCAGGGTGGCTTACAATGCGCTAAGCAATAGCCTTCATACTTTTGTATATTTATACAAAGTCAGCTTATTGCCCCCACAAACTACCTTAGAAAGGATGGAAGGCTGAGTCAACCTTGAGCCTGGTGAGATTCGAATTTACAGTAATTGCAGACAGCTGGTGTTAATCACAAGGCTATCAGTCTGCTGAGCCACCAGGCCCTTCTTAATTAAATGTCCCTAAATATCTTAGTTGAATGTATTAAATGTATTAAAACTTTCATTCTATGTGCATCAGAATTATAGTTACATCCCCGCACGTCAATAATTCTGTGGGATGTCCAAGTACAATTAGTTCTCAACTTGCAACAGTTTGTTTAGTTCAAAGTTACAACAGCACTGAAAAAAGTTTTCTCATGACCGTTGCAGCCTCCCCATGATCTCGTGATCACAATTCACTGGCATATATTTATGATGGTTGCTGTGTCCCAGGGGTCATGTGATCACCTTTTGCTACCTTCTGATGAGCAAAGTCAACGGGAAAGCCAGATTCACTTACCAATCATGTTACTAACGTAACAACTGCAGTGATTCACTTAACAACCGTGGCAAGAAAACTCGTAAGATGGGACAAAACTCACTTAAAAACTGACTCACTTAGCGACATAAATTTTGGGCTCAATTGCAGTCATAAGTCGAGGACTACCTGTATAAAGTGAACTCCACTGCAAGTGATGTAATGTCTTCTATGTGCCTTGAATTGCTTCTTACGTGCGTTTTATTAACGTTTACCTACATAATTAGACTAACTCAAGTGCTGTCTTTCGAAGTCTAGACAAAATTTAATGTGTAAATTGTCCTTACCCAGTTTCCTTTCAACCTTCCTGAATTGTCTCTTCTGCTTCCCTCTTTCCAGTTCCGAGATTGGCTTAAAGCAAAGTATGGCGAAAACCCTTTGCAAGACAAACAAGACGCCGAGGCTCTTTTGCAGCAGCACAGACTCCATGCAGCAGATCCTTACAAATATGCCTGGAAGGCCGTGGAATGATATTGTTCCTTCGGTGACTGCCGATCATTTATTGTAACATTCGGGATATAGTCACAACTAAGCAGGGTAACTTGCGCTCACATCTTTCTGCACGTGCCGAAAAAGGATTGCTTGGAAAGGAATAATTCAGGGGAGGGCACAGGGGCTATTTGGGTTGTTATAATACACCTGCCTTTAAATATTTGAGGAGTGGGACTCCAGAATATGAACCTTGTTATACTCATGGTTGATCTTGCCTTTATTATGTGAAGGGCCTACTCTTTTTCCCTGCGGTGTGAAAACAGCAGGCCACACACTCATGGCCAAATACAGTTCTGCAGATTCCTATTCTTCAGGCCGCCTGCAAAGACGGGGTTTGGCACAGCTGCACTTTTCAAATTATGTAGGGTTTTTCTAAAGTGGGAGGGGGGAATGGGTACCCCAGGGAGCGACTTGTACTCAGCGAGAGTTCTGGTTTCGCTACAGCCAGGCCTGCAGCAGAAGAAGAGGCCTGTTTAAAATAGCAGCTCTGTTCTTCAGCAGTGAGAAAACGTTGCACCCAAATTAAGCCAGGTTCTGATGTAATGCATGGTTGCTGCTCTAGTGCGTGTATCTTTGTTTAGAAATGATTTTTAAAAGAGATTCCTCTCTTAACGCCTGTTTGAATCGACTGATGGAAAAATATTACAGATAATGTTGTGGTATTTATTGCCCTGGTGTTTGTCTCAAAGAAGCTGTTAACTGTTTTTCTTTAATCCTTTTAGTACTTCAACAGGGGAGGACTATTGAAAGTATATTGGAATGTACAGAATATATTTAAAGATGAAGACAGAATTAATAATGGCTAGAGTGCTATAATAATGTCGAAAATCCCGCCCCCCCAAATACTACTGGCAAAAGTATTTTATTGTATATTAAGTATCTTGATGAAGTTTCATGTTTGACTGCTTTTCTCAGTGGAATATATTCAATAAAAGCTTCAGGGTGTTTTTTTAAAAAAAATAAAGTGTGATGATATGTCACCACTTTTAGATGTTACCACTAATTGTGATAGAGAAAATGTTAAATAGTCAAACCGAAGAGAATATTCTAAGTATTCTGCAAAGGCTGGAGATTGTCTTGGATATGATTAAATCTGCAGATTATATCCCATACTAGAAGAGGGAAAACATACATTCAAATACATGCTTCTCATTACATGAGGCGTGTCAAACTCAATTTCATTGAGGGCTGCATCAGGGTTGAGTTTGACCTGGGGGGACTGGGGGGCGTGGCTGGGGCATGGCCAGCATAATGTCACTCATGTCAGGGGCACCCCTCCCAGGCTCTGTTTTCAGCTGCGATGGCCTCCTGCAGTGCTCTGCCAGTGAAAACAGCTCAGGAGGGCCGTCTCCCGAGTTCTGTTTTCGCTGGCAGAGGCACTGTGGGCCGGTCCTTCGCTGTTTCTAGGATGGCTCCGGGGGCTAGATCTAAGCATCCTGAGGGCCGGATCTGGTCCTTGAGTTTGACACCCCTGCATTACATCATAGAATCTGTCATTCTCTGAAGATCATTTGGATTCTCAGCCAAGAGCACATCAATGCCCTGTTTATGAAAGCACACACACATTGTCATTCCCAAATACATTCTAAAAACCAAAGGGGCATTACCTTTTCCTGTTAAACTCAATGTTGAACCATACACCATGCATTTAACATAGTCCTGTGCATGGTTTACCTCTTTCATAGACTGCTTTTACCACATTTAGTGACTGATTTGCAATTCTATATTCATATAAAATGTTCCATCCAAAGGTTTTAAATTTTATATATGTGTATGGCTGCCCAGCTTCAACAAAACATGAGTACTGAAAGTATAAAGTATTTAAAGTATAAAGTAATATAATGGTGAGCCAATGCACTCATCTTCCAATGAGAATACCAACATATGATCCAAAGAGCCAGGGCCTTTTAAAGGCTGTTGTGATCAGAGTCAACTGAAGGTCAGGAGGAAGTTCATTCCATAAGATAGGGACCACTATGCACCCTATTGGAGCATGTGAGGTAAGCAGATAGTCTGGGGAGAAGGTTCATCCTGCAAATAACTTGGCCACATAGGGCTTTATATGCATTTTGCATTGCACCAGGAAGTCTATTGGTAGTAAAGCTGGCCAAGTAATGGTGTTACATGGACAACTACTCATGCTGCTGCATTCTGGACGAATTGTAGCTTCTGAGTTGTCTTCAAGGACAGTCCCACGTACAGTCATTGACTGAGGTGAGTGACCATAGAAAATAATGAATGAATGAATATAAAAAAATTAAAATCAACAAGAATTAGATCAAACTAGGTACTAGGTCCACGAACAGTAAAAGAAGTGAGCTCTTTCCTTACTCCACCATCCACCTCCAGTGTAAAGTTCCCCCATTAGAGTCCAGCCAAGTTTGGAGACCCTTCCAGAAGTCCAAGAGGATGTGGGTGCATTTCACTTCTAACAGCAAAGTGTCAAAGTTGGGGGGGACCACACACCAGAGAAGGCTCTTCTCCTAAATCCCACTATCTGAAATTCCTCAGCCTTTTCTGGACTGAGTTTGACAGGCCAATCCCATTGGGGTGAGATAGTTCCTCAGGGTAACTTGATCCAATGCCAATTAGTGTTCTGCAACACTGGTAACCCTATATCAAAAACAGCCCAACTGACAGGTTAGTGGGTCAGAGAAGTGAGATGAGATGAAGCTCCTCATTGTTCACGTTTACCAGATTTGCAGAAGACCTGTAGAAAATTTTACCATCCTCTTGTCCCAACTGGTAGAACATTTGTCAATTTCATCCAGGCTTCCAAATATCTCAAACCTATATGGCAGCAAGGGGCGGTAGCACCTGCATCCAGAAGTATCCCAGAGAGTATGCAAAAAGGTGTTAGAGCAGGAAAAATAGTGTAGCTACCTTGTATTTCCTCTGTCAGGATAAACAGGGACAAGCAGGTTAAAGCAGCTATCCCATTGCTTGCTCATAGCACGTTCATTTGGCAGTGCACTGGTGTCTTACCAGGACAGACTGTTGTGCCGGTGTTTCAAAATACTAGTGTTTCCAGGTGTAAATGGAGTCCTCCTCAGGCCTGAGATGTTTCACAAAGTGAAGCATAGTCAGGATGGGGGTGGAAATATTCCTTCTGAAGAGGGTCAGGCAGCCCATACACTAGCCCAGGAGTCTCCAACAGGCTGAGGAATTCTGGGAGCTGAAGTCCACAAGTCTTAAAGTTGCCAAGGTTGGAGACCCTTGCACTAGCCAACAGGACTGGGGGCATTACCTACAATGAACACTCCACACCGCACTGCAATGTTCCTATCCTAGACCATCAGTTAGTATCTTTGCATGGGACAAACAGGACTTGTGGACAATATAAGAATATTTTTCCAATTATCCGGCACAAATAGCACCTTCAAATACCATCTCAGATCATTGTGGTCATCTAAAATTCTCCACTGAAGCCTAGAAACATGGAAAATCAGTTCTAGAGATCAATAATGAGCTACCCCCAGGAATACGACTGATCCCGGACCTCCGTACTTTCCGTCGAGCTTTGAAGACCTTCCTATTTCAGCAAGCCGGGCTGGCTTAAAATTTTAATGGGTTATTTCATGGGCAAAGGGTTTTAAATTTTGGGAAGCCAATTTGTTTTAATTCTGTTTTAATTTATTTTTAATTTTTATATTGTATGTATTTTAATCTTGGCTGTTCACCACCCTGAGTCCTTCGGGAGAAGGGTGGTATACAAATTTAATAAACTTAACCTAACCTAACCTAATAAGATGAGAATTTCTTGAGAAAACTGTGGATTTCCTATTTGGGCTACAATACTAATAATGTATACTAGTAATCAATACTAGTGATATGTTCTTTTTTGTAAAGTATAGACCAGGAATATGAGAGGTTTCTGCAAACAGAATAATCCAGGGACGAATAAACATTTGTGCTGATTGCTGAATATTTTTCTTAAGAAGGGACTTGAATGGAACAGCATCCTGAAGAAGGGCATGACTAGTTGCTGCATTTGTAATACAGTAGGAGTAGTTTATCATGTGTCCCAGTTATTATTCCACTTAGTGTGCCTCAAGATTCCAAGTACATATGGTAGCCAAGAAAGATACATCAGAGTTGTTATTTTATGTTCCAACTAGGAAGGAGGACTGACCATAGGACCATCATAAAACAGCCAAGCAAATTCTGGCAGAATCAAAATTTGAACAATTATAAACAGAAAAAGTCATTGCTGAGCTATCTCTTTGAAATTGGTTTTAGTAGTAGTAGTAGTAGTAGTAGTAGTAGTAGTAGTAGTAGTAGTAGTTATTGATACATCCAGAACTTTATGTGGGCTGGTGATAATAGAAACTGCAACCCAACTCACTTGAAGAGACCTTGGATTAGAAAGATTGAGAAATTGTGTGTTCATGTTGATGTACACTAGCAGATTTTTGAACTTGAAGTGGCTAAGGATGTAGCATTGAATTCTGTTTGTGATATATACAATATATATAGGGATCAACCCACATTTTTCTTCAGCTGTACCCACGTGGAGTGAAAAATCACCCCCTATATGATGATCAAATTAAATGAAAAACAAGTTAATGATTCAGCAGGCGTTGGGTCAGCGAGTCATTCAAGATATGTAGATGACAATGGTTAATGCCTTTGAGAAAGAACATGAGGGAAACTGAAAGATCACAGTCATTGGTGGTCTAAGGCTTATGGCTCAAAAATGCCATGCTCTTCCTCCCTCTTTCAAGTCCTCTCACAGCACGAAGCATTTCTAAATTTTGTCAGCTTCATGCTGATGGTTTAAAATAAACTGATTTAAGTTTACTGCCAATGCTTCAGTGGATCTAAGGGACATTCCAAGATGAATAAGTATCATGCAGGCCTAAGTTAATTCAGGTAACTGAAAATTACTTTTTATTCTTCTTTCTCCTCCTTTTTTTTAAACTTTCCCCCCACTACTAAAGTGCTTATTAATGGGCCTTCTACCTTCACTACGGGTCTATAGAGTGGTAGGATTCAAATAATTTAACACCCAGTTCTCTGCCCTAATGATTCCTTCCAACAACCAGTTCACCAAACTGCTCAGAAAGTTAACAACCAGTTCTCCCGAAGTAGTGCAAACTGGCTGAATCCCACCACTGGGTCTATAGCAGTGGTGGGTTGCCCCTGGTTCGGACCGGTTCGCAAGAACTGGTAGTAAAACCAGTGGGAGGCTCCGCCCACCGACCTGGGTGTCGTCAGGAAGCTTCTGCGCATGCAGTCCCATTGCAAACCGGTAGTAAAGGTAAGTAAAACCCACCCCTGGTCTATAGATGTAAAATTCCCAAAATTCTTAAAATTGATTCTGAAAATTCTGAGAATGCCAGTTCTAACATCTATCTAATGGTTGCCCAGTTAAGGCTCTACTTTGTTATCTAAGAGTACTTTGCTTTGCATTTGATAAGTACAGGATTCTTCTGTAAAGCTCCAGTAAGGAAATATACTTCCCCAAGCTGATATCATTCAGGCATCTTTGATAGCAAGTCTTAGGGTCAATAGTTACCATGCTAGGTGATCACTTGTCTTTCCACAAATGAGTGTGTGAGGATATGTGATTATCACTGATAGAATTTTTTTTTGGCATGGGTATGTTGCCTTCCCCTGAAAAAGCTTTGTAATTGAGACTTTCCCATCCAATGCATCTACCAATGGACTAGTAAAAAAAAAAAGTTTTTCCATTATTTCTGTGACTTGGACTGGAAGAGGAACCTACGAGAACCCTTGTCAATTTCTCCTGGTGAAAAAAGAAGAAAGTTCCACCATTGTACCCTTCCGTTAGTGAAGTTGTTAAAAAAGGGGAAAAAACCCAGAACTTTACTTTAATCCTCTCACTTAGCCTATAAGGGGAAAAGGAGAAAACGCTTGCTAATTTCACTTCTTCCTAAATTTGGCTTTCAAAAAAGATTCACAGTTCCTTTAGTGAATCCTTAAGGAAAAATAAAAATATCCAGCCTATCCCTGTTATACCAGTGAGCAAACTTTCTTTCCTTCCGGCCCTGCAGGATAAAATGGCTGTGGAAGACACTGATTGGTGATTGGAGATGAAGTAACATTGAGGTAACTTGGTTGTACAGAACAGTCCGTGGCATTTTATTGAGCCATTTTAGTTTTAATTGCCTTTATTGAATTTTCTGTAAACCACAATGAAGAATACTAATTGGAAGTGGAAGGAATTATGAATTCTAATTCTATTAAGTTTTAGAAATGGAAATACCCAGCTCATCTTGTCAGGCATGGGAAGCTAAGCAGGCCAGGCCTGGTTTGTACTTGGATGGGAAATCCTTGAGGAATTTTAAGACTGTAGGTTACCCTGAGGAATTGAGAATATTGTTTCAGGGTTGGCAAATTACTGCTGTATTGCTGCCAAGAAAACTACTGGATATATCTAGGAAGTCGTAGGTGTCAATTCAAAGGAGACTTCACTTATTTAGGAATAATATCTTGGATATTTTGGCCTTGGATTATTAAAAAAAGAGAGAAAGAGATAGTAATTTGGTTATATTATATTATGAAGAGGCATATCATGAAAATCAGTGCATTACATTAATGGCAGCAACATCTTGCCTGCCAGAGATGCTTTTAAGATACATTGGATGTCAAATAAAAATAAAAGACCGAATAATATATTGCAATTTGGTGGTGATTTAACATTAGCTTCATGCCAGCCTGACATTGATATTTCGATTGAGCAGAAAGGATAGTATCGGGTAGGAGGCTTTTTTGGCCCTACTCTCTGTGCAGGAATGGTGATTATTTTTTTCCCAAATCACAGCAATGCTGTTTGAGAAGGGTGAGTTGATATTGGCTGTGCTCCCCAATGCATTAGCACTGTGTTTTTAGGTTGGTTGCAGTGATGATAAAGGCTGGTCAACTTTAAATTTAGCAATCTGGAAGACGGCTGGATTTATTATTCACAGAATAATTTGAGTCAATTTATTCATAGAAGAGTAAATTTAAAGGAAGGGAAGAAGAAAGGACTTATTGGAGAATATAAATGCAATGAATGAATAAGAATAATCATAGGGACTGATTCTGATTCCCATCCATCCTTAATACAAGTAGTCCTCAACTGATAACCGTTCATTTAGTGACCATTCAAAGTTACAATGGCACTGGAAAAACTGATTTATGACCCTTTTCCACACTTATTACCTTCACAGCATTCTCACGGTCGTGCAATCAAAATTCAGATGCTTGGCGACTGACTCATATTTATGACGGTGGCAGTATCCTGGGGTCATGTGATCACCTTTTGCGACCTTCTGACAAGCCATGTCAAGGGGGAAGCCAGATTCACTTAACAACTTAACAATTGCAGTGATTCACTTAACAACTGTGGCAAGAAAAGTCGTAAGATGGGGCAGTTAACAAATGTTTCACTTAGCAACAGAAATTTTGGCCTCAATTGTGGCGGTAAATCAAAGACTACCCGTAATCCCATTTAGACATTCCTCTGCCAATTTACTTTCAGGTTTAACTGTTTCATAACTTTCATCTAACTTTTGGGGCGTTGGTATTATGAATGCCTTTGTGTTATGTTTCCCTTAGTAGTCTAGGTTTTCTATTAAATACAGTAGTTACGTCTTAACTGCTGTTCAGTTCAGTTCTGCTCAGTGCACAGAATTACCCAGCCTTCTGAGTAATAGTAGCACAGGCAGCAAGCAGCACAGAAGCTTCTACAAACTGCCAAAGCTGTGTTATTTTTGCCTTTTCAGTGAAAGCTTATGGAGGCCCCCCAGTGGCTGTCTTGGTTTTGTTTTTTAAATTGCCTCCCCAAAAACACTTCGTACAATTAAACAAATCAAGGGGAATAGTAAAGAGCTATTACTTATGATAAGGACTAAGAACTTTATTGTGGCGGAGTATATTAGCTAGATTTCAAAGAAAGAAACATTGTGGTTGTTTACTTTGTGCAGTTTGCGGCACACAACTCAAGGGTCATTTGAGAAGAAGTATTTTTAAGAAGTATTTTTATTATCCTTGAAGTAGGATCATTGAAGGATCATTGAAAAATTAACGTTATATTTAGATCCGAGTTAAGGTAGCAATCTTCAATAGACAACATGGCAATATCAAAGTGTCAGATTTATTTTCAAATATGTGTAAACTTTCATAGAGAATAGGCTCTCGTTGATTAAGATGTAAAATGATTTTGTTTTGGCTTACCTCAGTGTATATACACCCAGCCATTATGTCTTGTAAATCATGGTTTATTTTAACTTTAGCTGTTTTTTTTAATCCAGGAAGACTCAACAAACATGGCTTCAGATTACCATGGTTTAATGCCGTGCTTCTATATTTATCGATATTCAATTTGATCCAACTAGGATTACCAAATTATCAAGGCAAAAATGTTATTTTTTTTTTTTTGGTTCACTTCATCATCATTAACACTCAGTAGACTAAGGTTTTTGCAACTTTGAAACGATTTAGCAATTTCATCTGCTAACATATAAAGGTTAAGATGACGCAGGATTGGGGGTGGGGATAGTGAGCTGCTGATAAATGCAGAGAGAATGGTTTTAAAAAAGGAATTTGCAACCCTAACTCTCTCTATATCAATTCAAAAGATAGTGTTGCATGCTGTTTTTTAAAACAAAATGTGCAATAAAAGAGGAAAATTATGCCAGCGCAGCTTGGCGTGCCAAGGAGGAGTTGGGCTGCACCTGGTACGAAATTCCCCTTCTGCATAACTAATAAAGTTGCATTAATTTTGTCCCCTCTTTTGCTCTTTCTTCAACCTGGGTTCCCTAGTGAAAATATTTATTCTTTGGTGCATAAAGGTCTGTTTCATGACCACCTTCTCTGTAAAGAGGTCAGCTCCTTGATCGAGTGTGGAGAAGCAAAATTTCACCCACTGTAGAAATGCCCATTGTGAAATACACATATGAAAAAGGCTCAATAAGAATCATGTTGGTCTGATCTGGGAGTCCAAATTAGTTCAGGTTAATTATAGGGTATTAACATCATCATGTTGTTATCCTGTTCAAAGGCAGGATCAGCCATGTTCCGGAGATCCACCTACATGATAATTCCTGCCCCAGAGAAAGGTGCTTATATCAGGATAGCAGCTTGACATCACGGAAGATGCCATCTTGTTACAAAAGAAGTTGGGGGAAAGGCTCTCTCTACCTTGCAAGTTGCAACGCTCTTAAAGACTTCATTCTTTTTCAATCTAAAATATAAATAGTCCTTGATTTATGACCGTAATTGAACATTGGAATTATGGTAGTAAGTCATTGAATTTGTAAGTTGAGGCATCACGTGACTGGCCCTGATTTTTTTTAAAAAAAATTTTTTTTGCAGCAGTTGTTAAGTGAACATGACAATTGTTGAGCAAATCCATTTTTCCTCAATGGATGTTTGCTGGAAACTGCATGTAAGTGCTGGAAAACAAAACCAACAAAATCACAAATCATGGTCATGCAACTGCAGGATGCTGTAAATATTTATAAAATGATGAGAGGTATAAATGCCCAAAATTTGATCATGTGACATTGTGACTGCAGGGTATCTGTGCAAATCATGTTGTAAGTAGGTTTTGAGGGCATCCATCATAAGTGACTGGTCATAAGTCGAGGATTACATCTAATCATTTTGTTCCTGTGAAGATCAATAATGATCTATCATAGAAATAAAGTTCTCTGTGTAGAGAAAGCTGGGTCTGTGTTTGCTATGTATTTCCAACTTCCATCTTCTTGAGTCCTGCTAAGATGATGATGCTAGCAGTATCATTATGTTATCATTATGAGACTCTAGAAAAAGTGCAGAGAAGAGCAACCAAGATGATTAGGGGACTGGAGAGTAAAACATATTACAAGACTAGCCATGCCCAGTTACAGGAACTGGGCATGGCTAGTCTAGTGAAGAGAAGGACCTGGGGAGACATGATAGCAGTATTCCAATATTTGAGGGGCTGCCACAGAGATGAAAGGGTCAAGCTATTTTCCAAGGCACCTGAAGGCCAGACAAGGAATAATGGGTGGAAACTGATCAAGGAGAGATTCAACATAGAAATAAGGAGACATTTTCTGACAGTGAGAACAATCAACCAATGGAACAGCTTGCCTTTGGAAGTTGTTGGAGCTTCATCACCGGAGGCTTTCAAGAAGAGATTGGATTGCTATTTGTCAGAAATGATGTAAGGTCTCCTGCTTGGCCAGGGCGGTTGGACCAGGGGTGAAATCCAGCAGGTTCTGACAGGTTCTGGAGAACCGGTAGCAGAAATTTTGAGCAGTTCGGAGAACCGGTAGTGGAAATTTTGAGTAGTTGGGGAACCGGCAAATACCACCTCTGGCTGGCCCTAGAGTGGGGTGGGAATAGAGATTTTGCAATATCCTTCCCCCAGGAGTGGGGAGGGAATGGGGATTTTGCAGTATCCTTCCCCTGCCATACCCATCAAGCCACGCCCACCAAGCCACACCACACCCACCAAACCACACCCACAGAACCGGTAGTAAAAAAATTTGGATTTCACCACTGAGTTGGACTAGATCAGTGGTGAAATCCAATTTTTTCCCCATTCTCTCCCCACTCCTGGGGGAAGGATAGTGCAAAATCTCCATTCCCACCCCACTCTGGGGCCAGCCAGAGGTGGTATTTGCCGGTTCTTCGAACTACTCAAAATTTCTGCTACCGGTTCTCCAAACTGCTCAAAATTTCCGCTACCAGTTCTCCAGAACATGTCAGAACCTGCTGGATTTCACCCCTGGACTAGATGACCTACAGGGTCCTTTCCAACTTTGTTAATCTGTTAATCAATTACTCCTGGAGCTTAGAGTTACAAGATACACAGAACAGTAAACCAAACTAATCGTGTTTTGGCCCATGAACTATTCCCAGTTTTGTCCATAGTCTAGGGGCAGAATAAAACTGAGTACAATGCTCATGTAATTGTCCATTTCTTGTTTGGACAATTTGTTCCAATCCATACTTCTGATGCTGATGGGATGCTCTAATATACCAAGGCAATGCCATAAGATCATCCCTTCTCCTTTCCTGCAACATTTCCTTCAGCCAAAGCAAGAGTTTTTATTTGCTCATATTGAATTCTAGTGTTTATTAGTTGCTGACTTTTACATTGATGTTATTGTTTCTGTATTTAACAGCAGCCCGGTGGATAGAAATTGATGAAAGAAATATAATATAGCACAGGACAGAAAGCAAAGGGTGTGGCTAGTAAAGAGATAAACCACACAAGAAGCTATGAATTCTTGCCTTGCTAGAAATATCAAACAGAAGGTAGCCAGATGCCAAGATGCTATTATAGCTTATGTCTTAAGAAGAGGAAAAGACAATGGATGATCAAAGGAAATGATAAGCTATGATAAGCTTCACACACAGATGGCCAAAAATCAAACGGTTATTGGAAGAACAGGAATTAGAATTTTAATTTCTAATTGGTTTTGTTGGTTGCTGGCAACCTTATGGGTTATATCCTCCAACCAAGTGCCCTGAAGATTGCAAACTCCATCGTTCCTAGCAATGGCACTAGGTGATGGAAGTTATCCTACTCAATAATGGAAGGCTAGGATTTAGTTTAGGTTAGATGCCATAATTTAGTTTCACTGAATAGTAACAAAGTAGTACTGAACTGTACAGGCAAGTTGTTATTCTGTGAGGGCTTGCCACATTTCATCAAAACGTTCTTTGCATGGAATAGTTTCTGTTATCAGTAAAGTGCAAAAGCATTTTCCCTTCTTAAACCCAGCAGTCTTCTTTTATACTGTAAAAGTGAAAAGATGTCTTGTTTTAATAACTAAAAAAAAAAAGAAAAGAAATAGGTTCAAAAGTATATGTTGTGAGGGCTTATAAGCATGCACACACCCCTATCTATAATTATCAATAAAGTTATAGCTCTATACACTTCCAAAGACCTCATGGAAAGTTTGAAGAATGGAAAATTTGCCATAGAGAGGGATCAAGAAAACCACCCCACAAAGTCTGTTAGTTTGTACATTCAGGAAGTGATTTACAACGTTCCTAACTCAGCTGATGGTATGTGATCTCTGTAAAAATCAGCTTATTTGCATAACAGCCAACAATTATTAGGGGAATCTGTGTAGTCAAAAGTATATTTGTTCACATGTGATAACTGATGTCTCTGAAAATGTTGTTTTCTTTTGCATAAGAAAATGCAGCAATGGGAGGGTCAAATACAATCCCGATCCAAGACTGGAAGAACGATGAATTTGCCAGATCTTATTATTTCTCCCATTGATTATAGTAGAGAAATAGTGATCTCTGAAAGAGATCTTTCTCCTGCACAAGAAAATTGAGGAATAATTATTCCTTGAGTCATGGACTAGCTTGACAATCAAAACCATGTTTTTGGTCCTGCCTTTAAAACAAATGAGTTGGTACTTTGTTCATGTCCTTGGGCTAGGGTTGACTTTATTTTGTTTTTATTCTGTGCCTTTTAAAGTCGGCTTTGTATTTATGCTGTTTTATTACCTCTATGCTTTCTTTGCTTTTGGCAACCAAACAGTCTATGAATGCAACAAAAAAAAAATCTATCATTGCTTGCTGCAGAGCCAATGTGGAGGAAAAAAAGGAAAAACAAGATAGCAGCAAATTCCCCCCTTTCTCTTTACTGTAAAGGCTGAAATTATTGTAATGAGTAGATCCAGATCCCAAATTACTTTCTACACAGGTCTGGGTGCAGAGCCTGCTTTAGGAACTCCATGGAATTGTGATTGCGTGACTAAAGAAATGTGAACTACCTACGTGCCAAATGAATAAATCTATCGTAACTATTGTGCAAAATCATCCTGCCTCAAGAGAAGACATTTAGGGTGGAATCTCCCCCCATGCAATAATTTTCAGAACAGGATGCGTGGGTAGCTGGGAAGACAGCAGAGTGACAGAGAGGGACGTAATAGGGGGACAAACCAATTGTAATAATTTGTGCCCTCTTGCAATAACCTGCATTCAACGTTCAAGTATCTTGAAAGTAAGGTAGAAAAGTAGATGCCCTTTTCACAGTTTTTTTGATAGGTTTCTTTTTCCCTTCAGGAAATTGATTTCTGCCTGTTTTCATTGTTAGAAAATCTGACAAGTTTCCACTTCCCATTAGTTGTTTACTGTATTTTCTCTATGCATATGTGCATAGAGCATATGTGCATAGAGTTATGCTCTTAATTTTTTAACAAATAAATAAATATTACGTTTTTTTTAAAGAGGGAGAGAGAGCCATGCTCAGCCATGCTCGCAGCTCAGCCTTTCAAGTATTCTTCCTGTTCACAGGAGCAGCCAAGCGTTCAGGCAGCGTTCATATTCGTGAAAAGACAAAGGCAATGCACTGTTGGATCTAATGAGATGCAGTTACGATTCTATCAGCTGTCAACAGTTATTGCAGCTGCTATTTAGAGAGGGGGAAAAATGTGCATCAATATTAACTGTCAGACAAATGTAACAATCTGTTCAGAACCTATTTATGAATTTCTTCCAGTAAGATTGAAAGACTAGAACAGGGTAGAGTCCTCACCACTGTTTGCTAGAGCTGTGCAAATTCGCAAAGAGATGTTTCCCTTTGACTTTTGAAAGCCCCTTGGCAGTGCCTTGGCCTGGTTGAGTTTAGATCAGGGGTGGGCAACTGTGGCCCTTTTACAACCTGTGGACTTCAACTCCCAGAATTCCTGAGACAACCAAGCTGGCTCAGGAATTCTGGGAGTTGAAGTCCACAAGTTGTAAAAGGGCCACAGTTGCCCATCCCTGGTTTAGATCATAAGGAGGACTTTTGGTGGTCCTCCATGCTTGTATTTGTTTAGCTCAAAAAACATCTCTGCTGGCATTTCCAGAGAAGCAGTCAGTCGAAGGGAAGAAGTCCACTATGACATTTGAAAGTGCCAAGAAAGAGTGCCTGATTTTTACAGGTTGAGGAGCTGCTGTAAACTGAAGTGAAATGGTGCTGCTTCACAAGGACCTACTCTGTCTGTATTTCAAAAGAAATCTTTCGAGGTTGATTTGACCAAACCCAGAATACACATGCATAGGTTTGGGTTGGATACATTAGACACCTCATGGAACCATAGTGGCGCAGTGGTTAGAATGCAATATTGCAGGCTAACTCTGCCCACAGCCAGGAGTTTGATCCTGACCGGCTCAAGGCTGACTTAGCCTTCCATCTTCCAAAGTGGGTAAAATGAGGACCCAGATCGTTGGGGGCAATATGCTGACTCTGTAAACCACTTAGAGAGGGCTGTAAAGCACTGTGAAGCGGTATATAAGTCTAAGTGCTATTGCTATGGCTGGAATATACTGTGGTGGCAAAACGATATCACAGTCTGAGTGAGGATCTTGGACCGATTGGCAAGTTGTAGCCCACCCAGTTTATTTATTTATTTATTGGTTCGATTTATATGCCGCCCTTTTCCGGAGACTCAGGGCGGCTTACAATGCGTTAAGCAACAGTCTTCATACTTTTGTATATACCTGCTTAGTAGGGCTTTCGCCCCCCCCCCCCAGCGGTGTTCTTTTTTATACAAAGTCAGCTTATTGCCCACACAAACCAGG
Source organism: Pituophis catenifer annectens (assembly GCF_029215685.1). NCBI lineage: Eukaryota > Metazoa > Chordata > Lepidosauria > Squamata > Colubridae > Pituophis > Pituophis catenifer. Next base: position 73,141,606 of record NW_027256883.1, read on the forward strand.
TCCTCATTTTACCTACCTCGAAAGGATGGAAGGCTGAGTCAACCTTGAGCCTGGTGAGATTTGAACTCGCAGTAATTGCAGGCAGCTGGTGTTACTTAACAGTGCTTTAGTCTGCTGCGCGATCAAGTTCTCATATGACTCATATTCCTCTCTTATTTATCAAGCCTCTCTTTCATTTACTCTGGTTTGGGGTTTAGGGGAGTATATTCCATACATACCTGCATACCTGCAACAAGGGAAGAGGGACACAGTGTTATATTTTCTATGGCTTAATTGTAAGCCATGCAATTGTAATAAAATCAAAACAGATAGGTATACATATTATTATAGTATATATTAGATAGTACAGGTAGACCTTGACTTACAATAGTTCGTTCATCTGGAGTTACAATGGCACTGAAAAAAGTGACTCATGACCGTTTTTCACACATACAACCATTGTAGCATCTTCATGTTCAATTCAGAGCTTGGCAATTGACTCATATTAATGACGATTGCTGTGTCTCGAGATCATGTGATCCCTTTTTGCAATCTTTTGACAAGCAAAATCAATGCGAAAGCCAGATTCATGTAACAGCCAGGGTTACTATTTTAACAACTGCAATGATTCACTTAACAACTGTGGCAAGAAAGGTAGTAAAATGGGGCAAAACTCACTTAACGACTGTTTTCCTTAGCAACAGAAACATTGGGTTCAACTGTGGTTGTAAGTCGAGGACTACCTGTATATCAGACATAGCCATAGTTTGGAGGAGTTACTCCTCTCTGCACGTTGCACCTTTTTCCATCCCCTGATGCAATGGAATGAGATGATGCTGAAGGCCAGATCACCTGCTCTGGTATCTCTTCAGCTTCCTATACAACACAGCTTCCTATACTACATATTATGATCTTTCATACTAGATAACTGTGAAAGGACAATGGCTTTCGGAAAGCAAGAAATTTGCTGGAGGACTATCCAGATGAAGGCTTCTAGCACCTTATCCAAAACTTGTTTATCTAACTATTCTACTGGGTTTAGTGGCTCTATGACTCAAAGCAAGTATCTGCTTGGCATAAACCTACATGGGCTGCTGTGTAATTATGAAACAGTCCCCATGCTCCAGATTACTATAGCAAAGTTGAATTAAGTTAATGCTGAAAGGGTTTATAGAGCTAATAATGTCCATCACCTGTCAGCCAGGACTTTAATTGCAAAACAGGTTATGAATCGCTGCTAAAGAGGAAAAACTCATTTATACAACCGGTGGAAACAAGCCCAGATTGTCAAGAACTCCTTGCCTTTTTTAGCTCTGGTAAAGTAGTTAATTTCTTTTCAAAAGCCTTCTTTTGGCTTGTTAGATCAATTCTTCCCTAAAGTCTGGTCTGCAATTTCCAGACTTTGTTTACTTTCTTGAGACATCTTTACTCACTTCTCAATTGTCCTCCTGTATATCCTCTGCTGAGATTCATAAACTTTTCCTACCGGTGACTGAGGTGATTTTCAGGAACAGTTCCATTCTTTTAAAAAGTAAAAACAAATCTGGCAAATTTCCATCCTATTACTCTCCCAGCTTGAGTTATCAAACTGTTTAATGAAAATCTGTAACAGATGCTGACTGGTTGGCTGATCAGGAAAGGTGTTTGCTAAGGAATAGCCTATGTTTGATACATTCATGGCGATAAATCATGTAGCAAGAAAAAAAAAGATCTAGAAGTACTCTATATGTTTCTTTCATTGATTTAAAGGTGGCATTCTACTCTCACAGATAAGCTTTGGGCAAAGTACTTCAAATGATCTGTTACTTTCGATCACAAAAAATCATGTATTTTATGCAATTTAGCATTATCCAGAATGCCTTTTTATGCCAATCATCATCCAACAAGAAATAATCTCAGATCATCCATCCATCCATCCATCCATCCATCCATCCATCCATCTATCTATCCATCATCTAGTTACCTAGCTTTATCTGTCTGTCTGCCTGCCTGCCTCTATCTATCTATCTATCTATCTATCTATCTATCTATCTATCTATCTATCTATCTATCTATCCATCATCGTTTGTCTATCTATCTATCTATCTATCTATCTATCTACTATCTATCTATCTATCTATCTATCTATCTATCTATCTATCTATCTATCTATCATCTAGTTACCTAGCTCTATCTGTCTGTCTGTCTGCCTGCCTGCCTGCCTACCTGCCTGCCTGCCTGTCTCTATCTATCTATCTATCTATCTATCTATCTATCTATCTATCTATCTATCATCTAGTTACCTAGCTCTATCTGTCTGCCTGCCTGCCTGCCTGCCTATCTCTATCTATCTATCTATCTATCTATCTATCTATCTATCTATCTATCTATCTATCTATCATCTATCTCACCCAGCTCTTTTCTATCTTCTGTCTACCTCCCTATTGAGCTGCCTAACTCGGTTTCCTTTTATCCTACCACTATTCTCTTCTCAATCCAACAGTACTTAAAGTGGAGCCTTCAAGCTTTTGCTCCAAGGATGAAACATTTATCATTAATAAAGTAAAAAAAAAAGTTTTAAAAAAAGTTTTGCTAACTGCATCCATTGCTGGCAAATAAATAAAATATCCATAGAACAAACTGAAATATTTGAGAATAAAATCTGGAAATTATTATTTTTTTGCCAGCTGGAATGAATAAAAGCTTTTACCGATCAGTTCATAGGACCACTAATGCCATTCTGCATTTTGCAGAGTAGTAAAGGCAATAATTATGTAGCCACTTCTATAAATGTTTGTAAAGTTCAAGCAAGTAGATTTTTGCTCCAAGATTTGTATTTCCAAAATGCAATAGTCCTTGAAGAGTTCTAATCCAGAATCTTAAGATCAAGATTTTGAGTTCCTTGGAATGCATCTAGTCCCTGGTTATGTTTGAAATCTGACTAGCTTCTTTATACATTCATATAAGGCTCGGTCAGTTATGATTCTGGTCAATATTGATATTTAATGAGAGATGTGTGGCTCCCGAAACCTTTTGGAGTAGTTTTGAATCTTCTTAGGAAAAAAAAGTATTGAATTAGAAGTTAGATACTTTGGCATTTCAATCTAGTATTTATTTTTACCCAGGATTAGTGGTGCCAACATGAAACTGAAACAAAGCCTCATCCGCTTCATCCTCCCTGCTCTTGTGCCAAGATGGCCTGCTAACAAGTTGTGGAGATCATGTCAATCTGATCCAATGTTGTTTTCCATTTGAAAGTGCAAAACAGTCTTCCTTTGTAAATATTTTGATTCACCTGGAGGAAGAGACGGAGGGGGGCTTCAACTAGTCTGATGCAGAAACACCCTTCTCTATGACCACTTTTGCCTTGGTTGCCAAAAGCACAAAACCTTCCTAGCAGCAATCTTTCTTTCTTTCTTTCTTTCTTTCTTTCTTTCTTTCTTTCTTTCTTTCTTTCTTTCTTTCTTTCTTTCTTTCTTTCTTTCTTTCCTTCCTTCCTTCCTTCCTTCCTTCTTTCTTTCTTTCTTTCCTTCTCTCTCTCCCTCCCTCCCTCCCTCCTTCCTTCCTTCCTTCCTTCCTTCCTTCCTTCCTTCCTTCCTTCCTTTTTTTCTCTTCCTCTTTCTCCCCTCCCTCTCCTCTTTTTCCTCTCCCCCTCCCTCTCTTCCTTTTCCTTCCCCATTTCTCCTCCTTCTTTTTCTCCTCCCTTGGTTGGAATATTTACCTTGTGGACACTATTCTGCCAGGTACCCTTCCCTATAACTAACCTCTGTTGCTGCATTTCACCAGATCTCCACGTCTTCCCCCCATGAAGCTTGCTAGATAGGAAAAAAAATCTAGAGTGGGCTCCTTTCTGTTCTCTTCACTGCACTTGCCCTGACTGGCATACTTCCCCTATAGCAGCCTCAGAGAACCTAGACGTGGTATTCAGCAGGTTCTGACCAGTTCTGGAGAACCGGTAGCGGAATTTTTGAGTAGTTCGGAGAACTGATAAATACCACCTCTGACTGGCCCCGCCCCCATCTGTTCTCTGCCTCCTGAGTCCCAGTTGATCGGGAGGAAATGGGATTTTGAGGTAACCTTCCCCTGGAGTGGGGTGGGAATGGAGATTTTACAGTACTCTTCCCCTGCCACGCCCATCAAGCCATGCCCACCAAGCCACACCCACAGAACTGGTAGTAAAACATTTTGAATCCCACCACTGATGAGAACCTTATTTCAGAAACACAGCAAGAAGAAAGCTGCGAACGTCACTGATTTCTAAAGCATTGTATTTTTTTTCCTCCCATGCAAGGAATGTACATCACTGAGGATGTAGAGAAAGCTCAAGTGTGCTTGGTATCAGTCTTCAGGGTGATTGGATCATATGCATTTCCCCTTTTTTAATATAGCCTGGCATGCATAGCCAATAGTTCCTCTGCTGAAGAATTGCTCGAGAAGGCCTGATCAGGTGAAAGTTGATCTCTTACTGGCTGATGCGTCTACAAAAATTCTAGAAAAGTAGCTAAATTCTCCATGATCACTACTGGAACTGACAACTGAACCTTTCTCATCATGAAATATTCACTTCTCTTTACTCCTCCAAATCAACCTTGATTTGTTGATAAGATTAAATCATTTCCCCATTCTTGGAGATTTTTAAATTTAAAAAAAATTCTTTGGACTGTTTACTTTTCAAATTGTGCCTTTTTGTGGTATGCATTTTGTTTCTTGGGTCCCTGACAGTAAATCAAGTTACCTGCTATAACCAACCTATCATGCCTTCAGATTTGTAGGGTTGATCCCAGTGGTGGGTTGCCCCCGGTTCGCACCGGTTCTATACAATCAGTAGTAAAATCGGCAGGAGGCTCTGCCCACCGACCCCGATGTCATCAGAACGCTTCTGCGCATGCACAGAAGAGCGTGCACGCGGCCCCGTTGCAAACCGGTAGTAAAGGTAAGTAGAACCCACCCCTGGTTGATCCACATATCATTTAAGGACGTCTCTTTTCTGAGAGTGCAACCATTGCAAATCTTTGGATTACAGGTTGGTTTGAGACATAGACAGTTGAATGGAGAAAATACTTGTTATTCTAATATACTCAGGATGATTCTCTTCAGACATATTAGCTTATTATTCTTATCAGGTCTAAATGACGGCCAGCAGCTGATGAAATGTTTTCTAATTCACACTCATTGAACATATGCATTCAGCTTTTATAGTCCAAATCAGCGGTGGGTTTCTACCGGTTCACCCCAGTTCAGGCAAACCGGTAGTGGCGGTGGCGGGAGGCTCCGCCCACCCACCCAGATGTCATCACGGACACACTGCGCATGCTCAGAAGGTTCTGAGCATGCGCAGAAGCACCACATGTGAGCAAAGCAAGCGTGCGCGCAGAATGTCCATGATGACGTCTGAACCGGTAGCGAAGGTGAGTGGAATCCACTACTCGTCCAAATAACATCCATAAAAATGTGTTCTTATTTAATAGCAAAACATTCTCAGATATACTGGGATGACAAACCCCAGTCAAGATAGCATCATTTCTAGATAACTAGGAAACAGCACATTTACCCAAGTTGGTGAATTCAGTGATTGTGAATTATTCAATAAAGCATAAGTAAGTAAACAATAGCTTAAAATATGAGCCTAATTTCTCTTTTTCTCTTGCAATTTATTGCTGATGAAGCTTCCTTTCTATTACATCTGAAAATAATAAAATAATAGTTGCTTTCACAACTTCCTAGTCATTGCAGCTACAATGAAGTCTATGTTTCTATATTTTATCATTAAAATTTTGTGAACTGATGCTTAAGAAAAGCAAATCTTTACTTGCCCATTATATTATACTAGAGTGAATGGAAAAATAATCTTCTGCTTCATATCTGCAGACCAAGGACCAGAAACATCTGGAAACCACAGCCATGTTTGTTTACAATTGCAAAAATCTGCTGATTTTAATGTGGAAACAGACCAGACCAAAAAAAGAAAAAGATTTTGAAGAACTTCTGCCATTAAAGAGATAATAAGTATACGTAACCACATCAGGCTTCAATCTCTTACTCAAATATTAACCACACTTTTTCTGCTCATTTCTTAACTTACTTCTAACAGCCACTGTTGAAACAAACAAGCACACTGATTTTCCCCCCTTTTTAAATATCTATTTTTGTAATAAGACAATATTTAATCATACTAAAAAGGAAACTTTAAAAAAAATGTTCAAATTTATATTGTTAATTTTAAAATTCTTCTCTGACACTTAAATCTGAAACAAATAAAAGTCTAAAAATACAGGTGATCCTCGATTTACAACAGTTCCTTTAGAGACCGTTTGAAGTTACAACGGCACTGAAAAAAGTGACTTATGACCATTTTTCATACATACGACCATTGCAGCATCCCCATGGTCATGTGACTTACATTCGGATGCTGGACAGCTGGTTCATAACTATATAGTGACAGTTCTTATCTCCTTTCTCCCCTCAAAATGTGATTTATGCTACAAAAATATGAAATGAAATATTTTCAAGTCCTTGTTTTACAAAACTGGCTACCACTTATGGACTTGGGACTCCTAGAAGGTTTAGTAATGCAGTGATGGGAATCTGTGGCCCTGTAGGGGAGGAGGGTATTTAGTCTATCAGCCAGCTTGATTGGTGCTGATGGGAATTGGAATCCAGAACACGTGGAAAGTCAAAACTCTCCCAACCCCATTCAGTAAGGAAGGGGAAATCCAACACAAGCAATAGCAATAGCATTTAGATTTATATATCACTTCATAGTGCTTTACAGCCCTCTCTAAGTGGTTTACAGAGTCAGCATATTTTCCCCAACAATCTGGGTCCTCATTTTACCCACCTCAGAAGGATGGAAGGCTGAGTCAACCTTGAGCCTGGTGAGAATTGAACTGCCAAATTGCAGTCAGCTGGCAGTCAGCAGAAGTAGCATTCTAACCACTTCACCACCGTGGCTCTGTTTGGGATAGCAGTCTTGTGTGGGGTTTTTGTTGTTGTTGTTGTTGTTGAGTTGTGAACATGCCCCCTGATCCAGGCTGAAGAAGATTACAAAGGAAGGTTTGGATGTATGCTGAGAGAAAAGACTCAACAGAAAATCTTGAGAAATCTTTATGGGACAAATTGTAAAAACTTTCCAGCAGTCTCTCTTGTACTGAGCAGGATAACTATCATAATAACATTTTGGAGATGGCAGGGTGTGTTCTGATTTAGTCACTGATAATTATAGCTTGGCTTCAATAGGCTTTTTACCAGGCAATAAAAAACAAATCTGATTCTGCATTTCCCTGTCTATTGAGTAGCATTCTTATCACTACCACACTGAAGGAGACTGATTCTGAAGCTTCAGATGAACAGCAAGCATTGCAGTTGTTTATTGAAACATATACATTAGATTAGGTTAGGTTAGGTTAGGTTAGGTTAGGTTAGGTTAGGTTAGGTTAGGTTAGGTTAGGTTAGATTAGATTAGATTAGATTAGATTAGATTAGATTAGATTAGATTAGATTAGATTAAAGAGTTGGAAGGGACCTTGTAGGTCATCTAGTTCTAGTCCAACCCCTCACCCAAACAGGAGACCCTACACCATTCCTGACAAATGACAGTCCAATTACTTCTTGAAAGCCTCCAGTGATGAAGCTCCCACAACTTCTGAAGGCAAGCTGTTACATTGGTTGATTGTCCTCACTATCAGAAAATTTCTCACTTCTAGGTTGATCAGTTTCCATTCATTATTTCTTCTCTGGCCTTCAGATGCTTTGGAAAACAAGTTGAACCCCTCCTCTCTGTGGCAAGTCTTCAAACATGTGCCTCTTCAAATGCTGTCATGTCTCCTCTGGTCCTTCTCTTCACTAGACTACCCATGCCCAGTTCCTGCAACCCTTCATTATATGTTTTAGCCTCCAGTCCCCTAATCATCCTGGTTGCTCTGCACTTTTTCTAGAGTCTCAACATCTTTTTTATAGTGTGGTGACAAAAACTGCAGTATTCTAGGTGTGGTCTTACTAAGGCTTTATAGAGTGGTATTAGTACCTCACTTGATCTTGATTGTATCCTTCTGTTAATGCAATTTGGATTGCATTAGCTTTTTTGGCTGCCACCGCACACTGCTGTCTCATATTTAACTGATTGTCCACTAAGACTCCAAGATCCCTCTCAAAGTTACTGCTATTAAGCCTGGTTTCACCCAGGCTATATGTGTATTTTTGGTTTTTCTTGCCTAAGTGTAAGACACGTGTTGCAAATTCAATCTGTAATCTTATAAACCTGAGGAAGAAATGAATTTCATGGGGATACTTCCAGGAGTCTATAAGAATACATATGATTGTCACCCATTTAGGTTCAGAAAGTACGTACATACTCAATCCAGATACACATAAATTTTGAATGAATCATTACTTATAAGCCTACTCTATTTCAGCGTTTTGGAAAATAATTGGAATCTTTTTTTATAAAATTCTTTTAAAGGACCATTTTTGTGAATTAATTGCCAGCTTCCCCACCAGGTTGGTGAAACCCTTAAAAAAAAACAAAGTCCGTTCTTTAAAATGGGAAGCCCATTTTCCCCTAAGAAAGTTAACTCCAATTGATGCTGTATCTCTGACTCGCCTCAGCCTATACACCAACAACGATAAAAGTCCCTGACATCCATTATGACACATAGGGCACAATTAGCCCCCTCTCAGTTTGCAGCTTTTTTTTTTTTTTTTGGTGTAAACATGCCATTTCCCCCAAAGTTGTTGAAAACAGTGACTCATCATTTTCTGGAAGGCGTTGGACACATGAAATGGTCGCTGATGGCCTTGAGTTCTCTTTTTGCATAGTTCTACAGTTTGGTTTTTATGCATGCTAACACCACCCACTCTCCAGTGAAGTAGGTTCATTTCTCTAAGTTATAGGGATGGCTTCCTTCCAGTAATAGGCTTTACTGAGAAAAAGGCAGAAGGTTAGATCAGAGAGGGAGCATAGATCAGGGCCAAGATGATCCACTACTGCTAGAGGATGATTTAAAAAATAAATAAATAAATAATGGCTTGTGGCTGGAGAAAATGGGTCAAAATATCTGAGTGGAAACAGTACTGGCACTACCTACCTCACACACTTTTCTGCTCTTAAAATGATGATCTTCTGCTGTTTAATAGCATTTGTGATTTTTCACGAATTTGCTTCCTCACAGAAAGACTGGAGGATCCTGGGACAATCTTCACAAAGGTTACGTTGGACTACTACAGCTTCTATTCTCTTCAGAAAATGTATTTTACGGGAGCTTTCTCCAATTTGCTACAAACTAAATATTTTAGTCTTCTCCAACTAGAGTCCATTGGAGTTGGGTAGTTAATAAATTCAAATAAATCAATAAACTCACCAATCACTGATATAGGCTAGAGGATAATGGGGTATGTGGTCCAATATATTTAAAAGATGCTGGTTAGAAGCTTTTCTACATAAGGAAATTTACCTCATTTTTTCCCCTAACATGCCATATATACCGTAATTCTTTACCCAATGCCTTTCATTGTATTAGGTCTCATATTCTACTGCAATCTGTTCCCAGTTGCCCATATATCCTTCTGGAGTTGCCTGGTGTCTTTTATAAAACTTGCATATGGTGGCAAAAATCCAATTTCTAACTGATTTACAAAAGGAAGTTGGCTTGGAACTGACAGAATGTATCCCAGCTAATATTATATACTGACTGGGATGAACATTGTAATGAATATTCATATATTGATAAGATGATTGAAAGAGATGGAGGTGATCAAACCCCTTTAAGGTTATCTGTTTTACATTTATAACGCCTTTGTCTGCTCTGGTACCTTAGTTTGAATTTGTAAACAGCTGTACCATACATGAATAGTAAGCATGCATTCAAGCCTGCATAAAGATAAAATGTTTACCATTATTCCTCATAGAGATCGTGTCAGCTTCATTCACTTAGAGATTCATCAAACTATACAGTTGGGCCAAAACAAAATGTTTGCATGTAACTGTCAGTGTTTGGACCCATAGTCCAAAATTGGCTGTATTTATGTTTAGATCTTCCCAAATATTCTCTGGCAAATTATGTGAAAAACACAAGTACTGAATAAACAAACTGACAATATAATACAATCCAACAATCAGAACAAGAAAAAGAAAGAAAAATGTATTAATGCAGCCATACACACAGCATTGCATCTATTAGTATATATATTATATTATTAATGCTTATTATATTGCATTGCATTGCATTGCATTGCATTATATTTACATTATATTATTATATTATATTATATTATATTATATTATATTATATTATATTATATTATATTATAATATTATATTATATTATATTATATTATATTATATTATATTATATTATATTATATTATATTATATTATATTATATTATATTATTATTTTTCTTTGACATAATTAATGCAAGATCAGATTTTGACTCAGATGAATCCAGGACATTAGTGGTTGTTCTAGTCCCGTGATGGCAAACCTATGGCACGCGTGCCACAGGTGGCACGCAGAGCCATATTGGTGGGCACGCAAGCGTTGCCCTAGCTCAGGTCTGGCACGCATGCACACACTGGCCAGCTGATTTTCAGGCCTTCCAAGCCCACCAGAAGTTGGGAAACAGACTGTTTCTGGCCACTGGAGGGCCTGGGGAGGGCCGTTTTCACCCTCCCCAGGCTCCTAGAAAGGCTCTAGAGCCTGGGGAGAGCAAAAAATGGGCCTACCGGGCCCACTGTGCCATCGTGTGCCAAAAGCGGGGGGAGTTCAGGGGGATGGAGCGCATTGAATTATGGGTGTGGGCACACACGCGCACGACCATCACTGTTCTAGTCTATACCATTTAACTTTACTTCTTGATTAAAGGAAATTTTTGAGGAAATTTTTATCCCATCTTCTGTTTACTGTCCAAAATAGCTCAAAGATTTAGATTTAATGGAAAAATCGGGAAGAAGTAAAAACAAGGTGTAGTTTGTGGTTATTGAGAGAACACTAAAAAAATAAAAAGGAATGAAATGATAGAAAAAGGAAAACATGAAGACATAACTACTTCGGAATATTAATACCATAATATTGTAATCTTAAGGAGCAATAGAAAAATTTAAAAAAGGAAAACATGAAGAGTAAAACATAATTGCTTCGGAATATTAATACAATAATATTGTAATCTTAAGGAGCAATAGAAAAATTTGCTGAAGAAGCAGGGTATATAGGAATTTAAAAATGCATAAATAGTAGCATTAAATTAAGTAAATAAAACCAATAATGAAAGCGCTTTAATGCAAAGACGAATAGAAAGATCTGTATATGGGTTTCTTCTCATATAAGCTGAGAACTTCCCTCAATTCCCTGGGGGTTTTATAGGTAGTTGAAGCTGAGGTGGGGAAGCCCCTGAATTAAGATTAAAGAAACAATATGTCTAATCCTGTTATTATACACTGGTGTGACTGGTGAAAAAAAGTCCTCAGTTCAAATTACTGAATTTTTCAGCCGTTAAGCCAAGTTGTAGAGCTTGAGTTCACAACCCGTAGCCTGAGGAGAACTATGGATCTATCAACATGTTTCTGTATATTTAATTTTAAGGAGATGAATATCAATATAACAGATTTGGAAGGGACCTTGGAGGCCTTCTAGTCCAAATCTCTGCTCAAGCAGGAAACTCTACACCATTTCAGACAAATGGTTGTCCAACCTCTTCTTAAAAATCTCCAATGTTGGAGCATCCACAGCTTCTGGAGGCAAGCTGTTTAATTATTCTAACTGTCAGGAAATTTCTCCTTAAATTCTAGATTGGATCTCTCCTTGATTAGTTTCCATCCATTACTCCTTCTACTGCCTTCAGGTGCTTTGGAAAATAGGTTGACCTCCTCATCTTTGTGGCAGATGCTTAAAAATTGGAACACGATCATGTCACCCCTAGTCCTTCTTTTCATTCAACCAGACATAGCCAATTCCTGCAACCGTTCTTCATATGCTTTAACCTCCAGTCCCCAACCATCTTCATTTAGCATGGCAGAAAGAAAAGCAGCAGCTTCAGGCATGAACTGTATGCATGGATCCCAGAGGCTTTCTTAGAAAATAGTGTCATTGCCCCAAGGGCTTTGTCTGTCATCTGATCGATGGGTGCTTTGTGATAGGCCACATCTACTGTAGCAACCATTACAGGTAGTTATTGACTTACAACAGTAAGTCAAGCAAAGTCAATGGGAAAGTCAGATTCACTTAACAACAGTGTTACTAATTCAACAACTGCAGTGGTTCACTTAACAAACGTGGCACGAAAAGTCATAAAATGGGAGAATCTCACTTAACAAATTTTTCACTTAGCAATTCACTTGGGTAAATTGTGGTTGTAAGTCGAGGACTACCTGTATATATGAGTACTCAATGTATAATCACAAAATTGCAGTTGGATCACTGGCTCCAAAAATGTGAAGGCCCAATCATATAAATTGTAATATGAAAGTAAAGATACTGGCCTGTCTCCTTAGCCTGTTGGAGCTGAAATCCTCTTCTTTAGCTGATGATTCCAAATGTAGATGTTGACTGTACTAATTGGAGATCATAGAAACTAAAGACCAACATATCTGTGGCAGCAAACTGGGAGGGGGGCTAGAGTATAATTTTGAGTGGATATTGTGTAACAGGCAGTAGAAAGACTAAATAACGGTGGGATAAAAATCAAATCCAAAAAATAAAGAAAATGTATTTTAAAAATATTTTCTTGATCAACATTTAATTTCCCTTACTCACAAGAAAGTCTCCCTTGCAAAGACAAGGGTGGCTTTTTCCACTATTAGTGTTAGTCTTTGTGGCCCCACTCTTCCTTTGACTTGTCCATTGACTGAATGCTCCCGCCAACAGAGTTTAATGAGGATCCAAATTGTAAAGCAATATAGAAACAAGAATAATCATAGTAAAAAAATATATAAGGATTTAGATCAGTGATGGATAATGTCGGGTTGTCCAACTATTGCTAATGATATGTCATCACTAGCATCTTGTGTTATTTGCAATGTTTAGCAACCACTGAAGGATTACTGATCTCATCTAAACTCTCATCTAAAATACGTAACATTTTAAGTGCACCTACCAAAATTAATAGTTCTGTTAAATCTAACTTTTCGGTTAATTTCCAGCTCCTTATTAACTAGTATGGTCTGGTATTCATGAGGGTTATTTATAGTTCCAATTATAACCAACTCTTAGTGCACATACCCAATTTCAGGAAGAAGGTTAAGATTAATATACAGAAATGTATAACAAGCTGTCCAAGGCACAGCTCTACAACAATTTCTTCTTTTTCCTCTGTAGATGGCTCAAAACAAATACACCAGCCATCAAATATTCCCTGAAAAAAACAGGCCTTGATGCTTTTTGAAAATTCAAGAATGTTGAAACTGATACCATCTCCAGGAGAAGATTTCCTTGGGTTTTGTAGGAAATTGGGTTTTTCAGAGAAAAAGGCAGCAGCTGAGAAGGCACTTCCTATGACACTCCAGATGACACTCTTTAGAGGTAGGGCCCTGGTTGACTCCTCCTTTCCTGGATCTTAATAAATGGGCAGAAAGCATCAGAAGTAGTTGGTGGTCCCAAAGATTAAAGATGATTATCAGCTCCTTAAATTGCATTTGGAACAAACCGGTAAGCCCTCAAAGCAATTATGTTATATGATTATTATTTATTATTATTATTTATTGAATTTGTATACTGCCCTGCTCCCAAAGGACTCAGGGTGGTGAACAGCCAAATAAAATACATATAATATAAATGTTAAAAAACCATTAAAATACAATTAAATAATTGGCCCGGAAAACAAATTTAAAACACCTCAAATTCATCAAGTTTAAAATTTTAAAATTTAAAAAAAATTTAAAAAACGATTTAAAAGAGAGGTTAGGCCAGGCCAGCTTGCTGAAATAGAAATGTTTTGATGGCACGGCGGAAAGTGCGTAGGTCCGGGATCCTCCGTATCTCCGGGGGGAGCTCGTTCCAGATGACGGGTGACCCCACAGAGAAGGCTCTCCCCCTGGGGGCCACCAGTCAACACTGTTTGGCCGACGGCACCCTGAGGAGCCCCTCTCTATGGGAGCGTACTGGTTGGTGAGAAGCTACTGGTGACAGAAGGCGGTCTCGTAAATACCCCTGTCCTAAACCATGGAGCGCTCTAAAGGTGGTAACCAGAACCTTGAAGCACACCCAGAAGACCATCGGGAGCCAGTGCAGCTCGCGCAGGAGGGGGCTCACATGGGAGCGCCACGTCGTTCCCATAACCACCCGCGCGGCCACATTCTGGACCAGCTGGAGCCTCCGGGTGCTCCTCAAGGGGAGCCCCATGTAGAGAGCATTGCAGTAGTCCAGGCGGGAAGTGACGAGGACATGAGTGACCGTATTTAACAAGTCCCGATCCAGAAAGGGACGCAACTGGCGAATCAGGCGAACCTGATAAAATGTCCTCCCGGCCACAGCCTTCAAGTGCTCTTCTAAAGACAGCCGTGAGTCCAGGAGGACCCCCAAGTTGCGAGCCCTCTCCGTGAGGGCCAACGACTTGCCCCCAATAGTCAGTGATGGCACCAACTGACTATATCGGGATGTCGGAAACCACAGCCACTCGGTCTTGGATGGGTTGAGCCTGAGTCTGTTCCTCCCCATCCAGATCCGTACAGCCTCCAGGCACCGGGACATCACTTCAGGGGCATCATTGGGGTGGTCCGGGGTGGAGATGTACAGCTGAGTGTCATCAGCGTACTGGTGGTACTTCACCCTGAAACCACGGATGATCTCACCCAGCAGCTTCACATAAATGTTGAACAGAAGGGGCAGGACCAATCCTTGTGGCATCCCACATACAAGGGGCCTTGGGGTCGACCTCTGCCCCCCTGCTAATACTGATTGCGACCGGTCGGAGAGGAAGGAGGAGAACCACCACAGCATGGTGCCTCCCACCCCTAACTCTTCCAGCCGATGCAGCATGATACCATGGTCGATGGTATCAAAAGCTGCTGAGAGGTCTAATAGGACCAGGACAGAGGAATAACCCCTGTCCTGAGCCCTCCAGAGATCATCAACCAATGCGACCAATGCCGTTTCCGTGCTGTACCCAGGCCTGAAGCCCAACTGGAATGGATCCAGATAAGCCAATTCATCCAGGTACTGAGGGAGCTGTCGTGCTACCACACTCTCAACAACCTTCACAACAAAGCGAAGGTTGGAGACTGGACGATAATTAGCCAATACTGCCGGGTCCAGGGAAAGCTTCTTGAGGAGAGGTCTCACCACCGCCTCTTTCAAGGTGGCGGGAAAGACACCCTCACTCAAAGAAGCATTTATAATCCCCTGGAGCCAGCCTCATGTAACCTCCCAAGAGGCCAGCACCAACCAGGAGGGACACGGATCCAATAAACATGTGGCAGCATTCAGTCTACTCAATATCCTGTCCACGTCTTCGGGGGTCACAGAATCAAACTCTTCCCAGATAATATTCTCAAGACCTGCCTCCATCCTCCCCCCTGAATCTACCCCGTCAGAGTCCAGATGTTCCCGAATCTGAGCGATTTTATCATACAGATACTGTACAAAGTCTTTGGCTCTACCCTCTAAGAGGTCCTCCTGCACTTCCTGAAGGAGCAGGGAGCAGGTCACCCTAAACAGGGCAGCCGGGCGGTTATCTGATGATGCAATAAGAGCAGAAAAATAGTTACATTTTGCCGCTTTTATCACCACAAGGTAAGTCTTAATATGAGACCTTACCAGTGTTCGGTCAGATTCAGACCAGCTGGCCCTCCAACCGCTCTCCAGGCATCTTTTCTGGTGCTTCATCTCCCTCAGCTCCTCGGTAAACCAAGGAGCCAAGCGAGATCGGCGCCGAGCCAGAGGCCGCAAAGGCACGACCTGATCCAAAGCTCCAGCTTATCCCAGGTGGCCATCAGGTCTTTGGTCGAGCCGTGAGCCAGAGCCTCAGGAAACGGCCCAAGCTCCATCTGGAACCGATCCGGGTCCATCAGGCACCTGAGGCAGAACCACCTCATCGGTTCCGCCTCCCTGTGGCGGGGTGTAGCGGTTTGAAGGTCAAGGCGAAGGAGGGAATGATCCAACCATGACACGGGTTCAGTCACTATATCCCCAATATCGAGATCATTCAACCACTGGCCAGAGACAAAAACCAAGTCCAGAGTGTTTCCCGCCGTGTGAGTAGGGCCATGCAACCAGCTGAGTCAGGTCCATAGCCGTCATGAAGCCATGAACTCCCGTGCTGCCTCAGACGCTTCACCGATGGATGGCAGGTTAAAATCCCCCATGACCATAAGCCTCGGGGTATCAACTGCCACCCCAGCTATAATGTTGAGCAGTTTGGGCAGGGCCGCTGCCACGTGGCAGGGAGCCAGGTACGTGATCAGCAAGCCTACCTGTACCCCATGACCCCACTTGATTAAACAAACTGGCACCCATAATGACCTCAACCACTGCAGTCTGGACTAGCTGAAGCTCCTGAGTAGTACTCAAGGGTAGTCCCAATTTACAGTATCCCAAACAAGGGGTGATCAAGATGCAAGTGAAAGTAAACAGATTATCCCAATCCAAGTAAGGTCATAATTGAGATGCCATGCAAAATCCTTCCTTTCTGCAAATGTCTATGGAGATTCTCATTCATCCAGGTCATGGTTGTCCCAACGGTGCAACTAGAAGGCTCCACACCTGTTTGCACTACCCAGGCGACCCTGAGGACACAGATAAACTTCCAATTGGCCTCAAGGACTCTCTGAAAGAATGCAAATGACCAGCTGTCTGCAAGGAATATAAATCCTTCCATTCCCCACCATCCAGTCAGAGCTGAAGAAGCTTCTTGGATGAGAAGCGAGACGTCTTCAAAGAAAAACAAGAAAGTCCAGTTGCCTCTTGAAAAAGCACCTTTGGGATTTCCATACTGGCATTTCTGGTGATACCTGACTCTGGACAAGCAGATGACTTCATTGAGATGCTTCAGTTGTAGTATGTATATGTCTTGTTTATCTGGGATTTTAAAAATGCAACTCTATTCATAAAGAGCAGCAATTTCAAAAGCATAATGCTATTACTGAATCGATAATGCTGCATGATTCCTCCTTTAAATCTATATTAACCCAAATGTGAAGATGTTCTTTTAAAAAAAAAAAAAAAAAAAGCAAAACAAGCAAACAAACAAAAAAACCCTTTGAAAAATTCAGTTACAGTAATGATGAGGCAAGGTGTTACAGAAATAGCACAAAATATTTAAATACCCAGCAATCTTGCACTAGATCTGATGAGGTGGGTGGAAATTTAGATTCTGATCCTTTAACATGAAACTGAGTGGCTTTCTTTGGACTGCTAGACACTATCTCATGACTTAGCCTATTTATGATGAAATGGAGATGCTAGAAGGGTATCAAGAAAAGGTTGAGTTCCCCGAAAAAAAGTTGTAAAAAATATGAAAGGTGAAAGGAGTGCATGGCTGAACACTAAACCATTTGCTGAGCATGTACTGTAGACCAGGGGTGTCAAAACTCAGTTTCATTGAGGGCCACATCGGGGCTGTGGTTGACCTTGGGGGGCCAGGCAGGCATGGCCAATTGGGTGGGCATAGCCAGTTTGACACTACTTGCTGGGCATAGCCGACTGCGGATGTGACCAGCTGGATGGGCGTGGCCAGCTTGACATCACTCCCCAAACTGCTGGCATATTTCCACTTTGCATTGGGTAGACCGGGCCGAAGCAATGCGGGTAGACTGAGCTGAAGTGATGTGGGTAGACGTAGGCTGGCCCCTTACATTTTCCAGGATGGCCCCGCAGGCCAAATCTGACCACATTGCGGGCCACATCCGGCCTGCGGGCCTTGAGTTTGGCACCCCTGATATAGACAATCCCAAATTCAGTCCGTGATTTCTCTAGTTTATCTCTTCAGACCAGTTATGAAGGTGGTGAGTGAAATTTCTGGAGAGCCACTGTTAGGCAGATATTTGTATTTTGATGCAAAGTATTTATTTTTGTGCTGCCTTTATTATTTTTTACAAATAGCTCAAAGCAGCAAACATATCCCACAAACCTCCTATTTTCCCACTAGCAACAACCCTGTGAGGTAGGTTGGGATGAGAGAAAGTGATTGGCCCAAAGTCATCCAGCTGGATTTCATGGCTAAAGCAGGACCTGAACTCACAATCTGCTGCTTTCCAGACTGATGTCATAACCACTAGACCAAATTGGCTTTTGTAGAAGACAATCATATGGAAAGAACATTGGGATGGATTTTGAGGCTAGCCCTAACTATTAGGCAAAGCAAGGAAGCAAACCCCTTGCATCTTGTTGTCAACTGCTGAAGGGAGGGTGTACTAAATAGATATTTATCAAATTCAGCAGAGTTTTTACTATTTCCATTTCCTCCAAAAGCATATTTGTCATGAATATGATGGATAAGCAGAAATTCTATTTCATCTAACAAAACTGTAGGAGTTTAATGTGTGCAAATAGTTTTTTTTAAAAAAACCCAATCATTTCAAATATGTGAAAGAGGAATAGGTGAAATTTCCTGAAACCACCCAAATTTCTAAGGAAAGTCATGTCTACATCATGGGGAAAAGTATAAAACTCCTGGGGAAATTCTCTTTCACGCCTGTTTGCCAGATCTGTGCAATGGTGGGGATCTGCCAACCAACCGGATTCTTCCAGCTACACATGGCCAGGTTGGCAGGTGCTTTTGCAAACTTCCTGTTTTTTTTAATAGTCCTAGACAGGTGACAGAATCAGGAAGTTCATTAAACCAAGGGTGCTGCTGTCTATCTCTCTCTGAATTTGACTTGGGGAATAAGTCCTAGTCTTCACAAAGAATACTGTGAATGAAGACAAATGTATGTATATGTGTATTTATGAACTATATTTATTGCCTCGGTTGACCGGGTCTCCAGCTAGTAGCATCATGTCCAACATCCAAAATTAATGAAACATAGTAATACAGATTACAGAACAAAATAAATTATATACCTCGTAAAACCATTTCAAATGCTGCCAGCTTCACACTGATGAATCCCTAAAAGCTTTTTAGAAAAGCTTTTGCAAATTAACAGTGAAAGAAACCAGGCAGCTACAGAAAATGGTAGCTGGACACCATCAAAGCTGACAAAAACTCAAAGAAGTAGTGCAAGATTGGAAGATGTGGAGAGACCTGGCCCAGAGTTGTATATGACTGAATGGATATCATCATCATCATCATCATCATCATCATCATCATCATCATCATGAAAGAGCCGAGGTGGTGGAGTGGTTAGAGTGCAGTATTGCAGACTACTTCAGCCGACTGCTAGCTGCGGTTTGGCAGTTCAAATCTTTATCAAAGATAAAATATTAGACACATTAGAAAATGATGACGATAGTCCATTGGAATAGCTGTTTACATCATGCCTAATAATCAACCATTCATAGGTATAATTAATTCCTTTGTTGCCAAAAGGCCTTTGATTAGTGAACAGATAGTTCAATTAATTTTTGCTCAAGCACACTAAAGAAAAGAACCTCACATTCTTTACCATACAGCCCTTTATGTGTTTTCCAGGGGTCTTCATCCCAGAAGGACATATATCCTACCCCAACTGTTAGGACCTATAGCAATTTGAATGGCTGAGAACATTGTGGTTTCCGAAGTTCTCCTGGAATGACCAGTCACTAACTAAAGAGTTAGAAATGGAAAGCCAACTGAAAGAAATGCTCTGGACCCATTAATATCCATAGACATATATTGGTGATCTTGGGGGGTGGGGGGCAGCTTAATCTGGTTCTGCAAAAGGACTCAACTGTATTTTGTGCTGACCTATGTTGTTTTCAGGGACGTGGTGGCTCAGTGGCTAAGACGCTGAGCTTGTCGATCGAAAGGTTGGCAGTTCAGCGGTTCGAATCCCTAGTGCCGCGCAATGGGGTGAGCTCCGGTAATTGTCCCAGCTTCTGCCAACCTAGCAGTTCGAAAGCACATAAAAAATGCAAGTAGAAAAATAGGGACCACTTTTGGTAGGAAGGTAACAGCATTCCATGCACCTTTGGCGTTTAGTCATGCTGGCCACATGACCACGGAGACGTCTTCAGACAGCCCTGGCTCTTCGACTTTGAAACGGAGATGAGTACTGCCACCTAGAATCGGGAACGACTAGCATATATGTGCGAGGGGAACCTTTACCTTATGTTGTTTTCAAGATGTGTAAATTACGCAGCTGCTAAGGCAGGAGTTAAAATGGCCAACAAGTTATGCAGAAAAGATATTCTTATCCTTTCCCCTTTTTTTGCTCCCCCCCCCCACAAGCTAATAATCTAAACCAGGGGGAGATGGGTGTTATATCCTCTCCAAATTAACTCTGGAGACTGAGAAACGTACTCACCAGTAAAGGAGAAAGATATCTTTTTCCGCTTTGTTACTCTGATAAGGTAAAGTAAAAGTAAAGGTTCCCCTCGCACATATGTGCTAGTTGTTCCCGACTCTAGGTGGCGGTGCTCATCTCTGTTTCAAAGCCAAAGAGCCAGGGCTGTCTGAAGATGTCTCCATGGTCATGTGGCCAGCATGACTAAATGCCAAAGGCGTACAGAACTCTGTTACCTTCCCACCAAAAGTGGTCCCTATTTTTCTACTTGCATTTTTTATGTGCTTTTGAACTGCTAGGTTGGCAGAAGCTGGGACAAGTAATTGGAACTCAACCCATTGTGTGGCACTAGGATTCAAACCGCTGAACTGCCCACCTTTCGATCAACAAACTCAGCGTCTTAGCCACTGAGCCACTGTGTCCCTTTGTTGCTCTGATAATTCATGTCAAATAGCAGTCTTATAGCTGCAATAAATAACAGGAAAATAAAGTTTCTAAAAGCACAGATATCCAGGCTTCGTGGCTCCTTCAAAAATGAATCTAAAAAGTAACTAACAATTTGGAAAGAAAAGAGAAAAGGATGGCTTCTTCTTCTGGTTCTGTTTGAATTTTAAAATGATAGTAAAAATCCAATAGGCTGAAACAAGATATTATGCTCTTTAATTCTGGGATGGGCTCTTCTGGCTTTAAAAACTGAAAGAAACACAAAATCAAGAGGTGCAGCTTCCCATTTGGTGGGGCAGGGAAAGTGACACCTGCTGAATTCTTGCCTGTGGTTTGCTTCATAGAATCCAGTCAAAGTTTACTCTCCCTTGCTTGCTAACTCATTATGTTGCATTCTGAAAACACGAGAGCAATAGAAACATTAACTGTTTTCTGGCAAGCGTATTAGTAGTTAGCAGTCTGATTATAAGAAAACCACACAGTGGATTTTCCTACACAAATCTCTCATTCAGCCACTTGTACATATAAACAATTTACCCTAACCAGACCTATTTTCTCCCTTATACCAATTCAAGAGATGGGCTCTTTAATAATTTCGTTTCCCATCTTGCTTTAGAATAAGCCTGCCCTACAGTGTCACTGCACTGGAAAATTTGATTGTACTAAAAGAAAACTGCAACCAATTCCTGGAAATGGTAATGATCAAAATTATTATTTAGTACAAGCAAAACTAGAGTCCTGGAGGCAGCAGGGAGATCGCCATATAACAATATATTTAAATATTTCTAATATTCCAAACCTAAGAAATAGAAAATGGGCTCAATGCAAAGAGACCAAAGAGATTGGAAATGCCACCCATATTCAGTACCCTAAATTAGTTACATAAAATGGTGTGTGTGTGTGTGTGTGTGTGTGTGTGTGTGTGTTTGTTGCTTGATCCCCCTTCCCTTGACTTTTTAACTGGTGGTTGTTTTCCTCCAAAGGTATGACCAATCCTCTTCTATTGGAAAGTCTAGTATTTTGTCTTTGTGTTAGAAAGGGCAAGTGCTAAAGGTAAAAAGCATCATTTCAGCAAGCTTAACTTTGGTGACTACAACAACAAGTTTATGTACTTTTCTTGAAAATGCTGTTTTCCCCCCAAAATAAGATCCTGTCTTATATTTTTTTTGAACCCTGAAATAAGTACTTGGTCTCATTTTCAGGGAGGTCTTATTATTTGGGGGCGTGTGGAGCAAGATGGGGCTTCTCTTGCCGTCTTACCTGATTTCCAGCTCTGCTTTTAAATATTTTCGAGGAGGGCTTATTTCTGGGGGGAGGCTTATTTTAGCGCATGCGCTCAAAAACTCGATTGGGCTTATTATTAGGGAATGTCTTATTTTCAGGGAAACAGGGTAGCTGGGAATTGTTTGCTATTGCTTTTTTCCCCAGGATGTTTTCTCAACTTTTCTTTTGGTGATCTCCCAAGGCCAACTCTGCTTACCTCAGCCAAAGGGGTTAGATACTGCCATTTAGCAGAAAACAATGCGACATCTGCAAGCATGATTCCATGATGCACTCAATCCAGAATATTTAGTTACTAAGTTAACTTTACAACCACCCACATATATAGGACTTGTCATACATGTTAAAGTCACCTGAGCAATATGCTCAGTTAATAAACAGTAATAAAATGACCCTGCGGGGGGCGAGGGGGAAACCCAGTGGTGATATTCACTTCGCTACCGGTTCGCAAATGTGAGCGCTCATGCGTGACACCTCTGCGCATGTGCAGGACCTTCTGCGCATATGCAGAGCGTCAAAAACGGGATGTGATGACATCCGGGTGGGTGGGCAGATCCTCCTGCAGCCGCTGCTACCAGTTCGCCCAAACCGGATAGAACCGGATGAATACCACCACTGGGGAAACCCTAAAAAAAATTAAAAGGAACAAAGAATCTCAGTGGTGGGTTCACACAATGTCCTCTTGCCATGTGCCTGTGAGAAGAGTCAAGTCATTAAGGCTCTTTTGAAGACATAGAGTCAGGGTCATGCAGACCTCCATGTGGAAAATGCTGCATTAAGCAGAGCAACAGAGGAGACACATTTCCTGAGTCCCATAAGATGAAATGGATAGAGATCAGAGGTGGGTTTCAGCAGGTTCTGACCAGTTCTGGAGAACCGGTAGTGGAAATTTTGAGTAGTTCAGAGAACCAGTAGTAAAAATTCTGTCTGGCCCCGCCCCCATCTATTCTCTGTCTCCTGAGTCCCAGCTGATAGGGAAGAAATGGGGATTTTGCAGTATCCTTCCCCTGGAGTGGGGTAGAAATGGAGATTTTACAGTATCCTACCCCTGCCACGCCCACCAAGCCACGCCCACCAAGCCATGTCATGCCCACCAAGCCACACCCACAGAACCGGTAGTAAAAAAAATCTGAAACCCACCACTGATAGAGATGGCTGCCAATGTCTAATCTTATGTGGCAGGCAGAGACAATTGGAGAAATATCCAGGTCCTAATCCACAAAGGACTTTATAATGAACGGTGCATTGAATTGTGCCTAGAAGCCCAGTGGGAACTAGCGCAGACTACATAGCAGAAGAATTACATGGGTTGATTAAAATAACCCATCATTCTTTGTGCTTCTGTGTTATAATCATGCTGCAGCTTTTGAGTAGTCTTCAAAGGTAGGGTACAGGCTTTCCCTGAAGTCCTCAGATCAACTCGTTGCATCTCTAGATAGAAATAGAAGATTTCTTGCCTGTGGATCGGTTGCCTGGGCTGTCACTCCTAGGCTAGATGGAAGGATAACTGGATTTAATACAAGGCAGTTGCCTCTGTGATTTTTAAAGCAATGAAATAATTCTAAACTGATGGGCCAGCAAAAAAAGGACAGGCGGAGCCTTTCCAAGAACCCACATTCAGACTCAGGAAATTGGGGAACTGATAAAGGATGAAGGGCTTAAGAAAGCCAGTTTGGTATAGAGATAAAAATAGGGAACGAGAACTCCCAAGACTCATTTTTGTGTCCAGACTGGGCCATAAAACAGGGTAGCTAGAATAGAGGTGGATCCACATATAAGCCACCTTCCGCTGATGAAGGCAAGATGGATATAAATATATAAAGAGAGACATAGATGTATAGTAGATGGCAGACGCTTATGCCGAATCTAGTAGATTCCAGATAATGAACAGTTAAATGCATCATTTGAGTGGAAGATTCATATTTTTGTTTCTCTGAATCCACTTCCTGAGTCCATCATTGATTCCAGCAACTCAGCACTGAGGTCAGGACATTTGTCAGCAGTGACAACTCCAGACCCTATGTATCAGGGGTGAAATCCAAAATTTTTCCCTACCGGTTCTGTGGGCGTGGCTTGGTGGGCGTGGTATTGCAAAATCTCCATTCCCTCTCCTCCTGGGGGAAGGATACTGCAAAATCCCCATTCTCTCCCCACTCCTGGGGAAGGATATTGCAAAATCTCCATTCCCACCCCACTCTGGGGCCAGCCAGAGGTGGTATTTGCTGGTTCTCCGAACTACTCAAAATTTCCTCTACCGGTTCTCCAGAACCTGTTAGAACCTGCTGGATTTCACCCCTGCTATGTATAGGAATGGCCTTTGCTTTCAAAACATGTGCTCCTCTTTGATGAGGTTAGGCCAGCCTTACCCAGACGGTGCCCTCTAGATGTGCTGGACTCCCAATGATTGGTGTTAAAGCCCAAACCCATCTGGAGTTAGTTTGGTAACTAACGTGTGTGTGTGTGCTGCAACATGTGTGGTTTATTCTGCAGTTCCTCAGTCCACTCTCGAGTCAGTCTGATTCTGAACACAAATGGGTGTGAGATCATTAAGGGGGAACTATCTTGTAACCCTCCGTGACCTTCACCTTCTGTCTTTGCATATACCCCCCCCCATCCCGCAATGGCTTGGAAAACCTGAATTGGCTGGTTCAGAAAGCAGCCAAGTCAGCTGAATGGCTCGGTTTGCATATATGTAGATGTATAGGTGACACCATCCTATGCAGGTCATGGGACTCGGGGCTATGAAATCATGTGCAATGAATGCATGGAAGAAATATTATGTTAATAAAACCGTTTTAATTTAGAGTCAAACTAATTGATTCAAGTTATGCACAATTGATTCTATTTTACATTTCAGAGTAAATACAGTAGACCCTCTCTATTACCTCCACGGAAGCCTTTGATTCCATTCCAGTTCTCTTTTTAACTGACCAAATACTAAGAATGGGGCTCTTGTTCATCTGAAGTGCCAAAAGCTTCCTCCCCATCTCTGAGCTGTAGCAATTTACCTTCTCCCTTGCATGGCATTAAAATCTGTCCCCCCCCCATCGAATTCTGTGCCCCCATAATGCCCCCACTTCAACTTCAGCAGGGCAATCTTGGCTAGGAATGACATGAGTTGGACCAAGAAACCTTATGTGGAAGAGGCAGGTCAAAATCAAAAGAAACATCCTTATTGATAGATTCAGATGGACAAGTTGGAACCAGAATTTGATACCTTCCCAGAATATTTCTCTTACTGATGAAGACAGATTATAACTTTAATATTCCTTGTTTTCTTTCCGGGGAAGTTAGAAAAAATTGTGCAGAACTGAGGGGCTCATTACTGCACAATGTGGAAGATGTGTATGATTTTTTTTTTTTAAAAAAAACTCCATTGCCCTCAATTTTCCACCTGACTTAAATACAGAGTGTGAGGGGGTTTTTTTTCCTGCAAGGTGGCCGTTCCAGTTCAGGTGCTTTGAGGATTTTTTTTTCTTCTTCTTCTTCTTCAGAATAAATGTGACCAATTTAAAACCCTTAAAAATTTACCAGCAACACGATTGGACTCTAAAAGACAGTTGGAGATTCCCCCCCACCACCACCAGTTTTCACGTTAATTCGGAGAGCAGATTGACATCTCCGGGTATTCACGTTAGATTTTTACTCTACTCAGTCGACTGAAAGTGAGGACTAAATTCTGCTGTCAATAGGGCTGCCCGAAGTTAAATATATATATATTTTTTCTGAGATGCTCCAGAGCAGTTGATCGCCTCAAGACACTAGTATAGCACTATCATCAAGACACTAGTATGCACATGGGAACCCATCTTTTGGGGGGGGGATTTAAATGGGATATCTTCCAGAGCAGGGGTCTCCAATCTTGGCAACTTTAAGCTTGGAGGACATCAACTCCCAGAATTCCCCAGCCAGCAAAGCTGGCTGGGGAATTCTGGGAGTTGAAGTCCTCCAAGCTTAAAGTTGCCAAGATTGGAGACCCCTGTGAATCCAAAGAGAAGACAGAAAACATTCACGATCTCTGGCATTTTGACTTGGGGTTGGATGAGCTCCTTGCCTTTCCTGGGCATCCAATGATGTTGGTACGCCCTCTAACGTGCGTTCTACAGAGTATTAACCCCGTTTGCCATTATTCTTCAAATCTGACTTATTTGTTAGGCTGAGGGAAAGAGCGCGTTGAAGGAAAACCTTCGGTCGGTACGCGCGCCGTTCCGTTTCAAACCTCTCGCCTAACTAAAGAGCGTTGCGCTTTCCTTCCCCCAAACTCTTGCCCACCCTTCAGGATCTGGCCAGCGCATCCCACCTCAGTCCCAATCCCATCAGAAGATCGACCCCCGCCCCCCCCCCCCGCCTCACCCTTCCGGCGCTTCCTTAGCCCCCGCGGGTGCAAGCCCCGCCCCCCCTCCAGACCCCGCCCCCTCCCCAAGTCCCTCCTCTCGACGTTGTCGCTTCAGACTTTAAAGATCCTCTTGGGCTTCGGCAACTCATTTTCTCGTTTGAAACCCGATCCCATCATCCTCTCTGCCCCCCATTCTTAAATCGTTTGAAGAAAGCGGCGCTACGGCTGCAGGATCCTCCCGGAATTTGGAAAGGAAGTGAGAAAGAAGAGAGAAAGAAAGAAAGAGAGAGAAAGAGAGTGAGAGCGAAAGGGACGGAGGTAAGGGACTTCACTTTCTGTCGCTATTTCGGATCGGGAAAGGGGGAACCGGGGGGCAAAAAAAATCGTCTCTTGAGAAGAGCCGGAGATGGGAGCAGCCAAAATGAGGACTTGGGTTGATATATAGAGGGGCAGGGAGATGGACGGACGGACGGACGGAGCGAAGAGTTATTCCTTGTGAGATGCTAAGGGGTTTGGGGGAAACCTCGGTGCCTTTTCTCAGGAGCGAGTTTTTATCCCAGCACTGGGGAAAAGTGCTGAAGAGAGAATAACCAACCGTGAGCCAAAAGCTCTTATCAGATCCAGAAAGAATATACCGTAACTGTCGATCTCTTTGCTGGATCTCTTCCCCAACACCCCCATCCCCTTCCCAGAATTGAACTAGAGGGTTCACCTGTTACCAGGCAAAAAAAAAAAAAAAACACCTGGTGAGGTTAACCTAACTCTTCTGTCTTGAATTTGGGAAAGTGCCCCCGGGGACGGCGGGAATTCCTTTTAATAGTACTCTCCTAACTTCAGGTAATGGTCATAAAAGGGAAGAAAGGTCCTGCTCCATTTCTTCGAGCAAAAGGCATTGACTCATAATTCCCCTTCAAAGAAAGGAAAAGTTTGGCCCGATTCAAAATCCTTACTGGTGGTGGTGGTGGGGGGGGGGGGTCAGCCGAAGATTTCCAAAATAGTTGCAAACGTTCGAGTTTCTCCATTCTTTCTCTTTCACGCGGTGGGGAAAAAATAATAATATAAGCATTTAAATGAGACACAGAGAAGTTGGTATGCAGAACATTTTATTTATTTGTTCAATTTCTCCCGCCGCCCATCTGGGTTAAAAACAGAGCATTGTTCGGCGGTGTACAGATTCATACTTATAAACCTGCATATATATATATGATATATATATATCAGTCGTTTAATTTTGTACTGCGGTTGTGAAATTATTCTCTCGCCACGTTTGGCTCCAGATCCCAACTTCTAAAATAGCGTCGGCTTCTTTCGTGCGACCCCTTCGAGGTTGTTGAACACCTTTCTTTACTGCTTCGCTCACTTCCCCATCCTTGGCGGCAAGCGTCACATTTTATGAATGAAACCGAGTAGTAGATACTCTGAGGAATCCGCATGGCATGGAAAGACGGCGCTCCAGCTTGCTGGAGTTAGGGACCTCAAGACTGATTTACCTGGTGGTGGGGGTTATTTAAAAAGAGGGGAAGGGGCGCCGGCGGGAAGAGCCGGGGGCGAAATGAAGCCCTCCTTTGGTCCATTATGAGGATTGATCTGCGCCCCTGGAGGTGGATTTCTGCTGAGCTTTAAATCTAATTTTCAGCTTGCAGAAGGGAAACCTTGTTCATGATAGCGGTGGTTTGGGTCCCCCTTTTCTTTTAAGATAATTTTGCTAATTTGTCCCACTCAGGATTATTTTAGAATTCAGATCTCGTCGTTTCTAGCCAACTTTGCTGGTTAGGAATTATGGAAATTGAACATACACCTGAAACCAAGCAGAATCAGGAAAGTTGCAGTAATGTGCCTGCAAAATATCCTCTCAGACTCTGCACGCCTATTTCAGTAGAGTTAGCCCATAAACTTAGTCCCATAAAATAACGGGACTTATTTCTTTACACGTATACGGTTGGGGGGGGAGGGATGGAGTTTTAATCAGGGCAAGATTTGCTTATTTTTTTTCTCTCAAACGCAAGTAGGGTGATTCTAAAACTCCTTGGATAAAAATAAAAAATTGGGCTACATTTTATTCTAGGTTACTCCGACACTTGTTCGCATTGACATCCTTCAGTCTCAAGAGACTATGGTATGGTGCTCTGGAAAGAGGTCCTAAAACAACATCTAGTGTGACTAAAAAGGCCAATTCGAGAGTGGCAACCCTTCCACATTGAGGGCAGATACATTCTTGCTAGTTTGCAAAGAAACAAAATTAACCCTTCACTAAACTAGGTCGGCGCGGCACAATCTACGGTATATGGTATTGTGCAGACTAAGCCCCCCACCGCCCCCCGTGTTTAGTTGAGGGGAACACACACCGGCACACATGTTCATTTATGGCCAGATCTATACAACTGGTTTAAAATTCCTGTGTTGGCGAACTGACTTTCGGGATCCTTTCGGGATCCCTGCGGTTTTCTGAGCCACAATGGCAGGATCCCGCGAAAGAATCCCAGGTTTGAATAGTTCGCTGCATACGCAAAAGGCCCTCCTGCCCGTTGAAAGAGGCACTCGGGTTGCTCCAAATTTTCTTGCGTTAGGCTGAAACGTAACCCGGCTGCCCCAAAGAGGGATCTAGTATTGCCTTGTAACCCACTCCATCTCCGCTTTCTGGGAAACTGGATCTTGAAGGGTTTTACTGCTTCTGAGTCATTAGCTTTCGCTGATGTAATCTGCACAGCGAAGGGGGGGGGGGGGTTGACCTATCGACAACAATTTAAAACTTAATAAGCAATATTTAAATAGCCCCCCCTTAATATGTTGGTCCTACTCAGGACTAAATTTCATTGAAAGAAGAGCCTCTGTTAATTGATTCTGCGCTTCCCACTCTTCTCTTCTACTTTCGCTCTCCACCTTCCCAGGTTTGCCCGTAAGGCTTATTGGAGGAAAGAGTGAATCCCAATCTGGAATTCTGTTGTGTCACTAGCTGGGTTTACATCTCGCTTGGTTTCGTCTACCGAAGCACGGAAAGTAGTATGGATTTGTACCTGACTCTCTACCAGACTTCCTGCATCTAGTATCTTTTTCTGCCAGACAGCCACCCATTAATTTACCCCAGATGTTTTCTATAAGCCAATTGTCTCAAAGCTGGACGGTCCATTCGTTAGGCATACATTCCATGAATTTACCGAACACCGTTACAAAGCCAGGGACTAGCCACTCTTCATGGAAGAAGCCAAGAGAGGAGCCACCAGTTTTCCTCGACCAGGGAAAGAGGCGGAAGACAGCACTCAGGAATATTGATGAGAGAGCTCGAATCTCCCAACTTTTTTTTTCTGAAAATAAATTGAAACACTCCTCAATAATTAAGCCTGGTGAAAGTGATGAAAAGGCTTAGTCTCTCCAATAGCTTTGGGAATCCAGTTGCTTTTTAAAGGAGTTGGTCCTGGTTGAGTTAGCTTTTTTTAAAAAAATTCTTTGGGAGATTTGCAGCAGAAATATCAATAAACAGATTATTCTCTTCCCCCAAGAAGTAAGGTCTGGGTTTTTTGAGGCAGTTTCTGCCAGTAGCTACCGTTGCATCAGTCTGATCAAGGGCTAGCGCTGGCTTTGCAACGGAGTTCTATGAATTCATGGAATATATGCCTAATTTCGTCCAACGTTGGGCTTCATTGGTCACTTGAAGCAGTGGGAGAGAACAAATGGTTTCCAACCCTGCTTATAGGTTTCCAGAAAACACCTGGGATGGTGTGATAATGTCTGGCAGAAAGAAATACTAGATGTAGGAAGTCTGGTAGAGAATCAGAACAAACCCATACTACTTTCTTGCTTCGGTTCCACTGGGGTCCAGAATAGTCAGGTTCAAATTCCTACTGGACCATGGAGCTCACTGGATAACTTTGGGGAGTCACTCTTATTCACCAAAGCATAAAATGAGAGATGGAATTCTTGTAAGCCCAATTTGAGCGCCTTTGGAGAAAGGTTTTGAACTGGAAGAAAATCCCGAGAGCTGTGCTGCTATCTCCAAGTCTTCCAAAAATGCGCTGGAACTATGTTCCCCAACCCAGCACTGTCCATATGGGACATATGGAGATGCTGGGAGGAGGAAGTTATTTCAGAAGGTAAGGTGCTATGCATGAAACAGAACCTCAGAAGTAAATTAACTCGAAGTTGGACCGAATAAGTTTTGATTCTATCTCAAAGAGCTCTGTTGGATTGCCGCAGAAACTTTTCTTCCTTCTCTGTAGGAACAGGGCGAACTTAAAACTTTTAGAAGGAAAGAATGAAAACTCTGGGTTGAAGGAGTTTGGAACCAAATCCACACTAAAGCGCCTCATAGACCATGATCCTACATGGAATTCACAACCATTTGAATTCCTTACCAACGAATGAATAAACCGGCCCCCAATTCACCAGGGGTCAGGCCTGGGATTAGTGAAGGTGAAATCCACAACCTGCAGCCCCCAGGGTGGGGAAGGCGGTGAGCGACCGAAAAGGCTTTGAAATACCCCAAAACCAGCATCATTAGAGATGCCTTTGCCAACTCCGTGTAAGAAAGCTTGATCCATACTTTCCTTTCTGCTTTCCCCTCCCCACATTTTGCCCAGAGAGTTTAGGATAAAAAGAAAGAAAATGGCAGGATGGCAGCCTCTTGTTACCTGTTTTTTCCCATTCCCAGAACGGCTTCCCTTAATACTGTATAAAGACCTTCGCTGTAAAATTGAACCCTCCTCCTCCTCCTCTATAGCCTTCGTTTCCTGATGGCGCGAGGCGTCTGCTCAGGTTAGGCGGCTCTATCAAAGCGCACAGGCGACTCAGATGGCCAAAGTCTTATGACTTTGATCGGAGCAGCCTCCCACGTTCACGGATAGAAATTTCCTTTTAATAGCCACCCAAGGAGTCGGGCGTGGGATGGGGGAGAGAGACCGAGGTTTTCGAAGTATCTAGCTGGCCATTGAAATGGGCTTTCCTTTGAAATCCAACCCCCTTTCCTGGTTTTGTTGCTTTATAAACTGCAGTCGTAGCCATGCGGACTTTTATAAATATCTCGAAGAGACAGCAAATTCACTTCTCTTTCAGCCGTCACGCCAAGATTTTGACCCTGTTTGTTATAGGAGCAGGTTGGGGAAGGCTGGCGCGCCCCCTAACCTCGTGCTTGGAGTCTACGGGTGGGAAGGATGGGGGCTGTGGTCCTTTCTGGACTGCCCCGTTGACACATTCTCAGTAAAGATGCGCTCCGGATGGTGGGCGCCTGATTACTTTTTCCTGCAGCGGAGCGAGTCCTGACGCTCATCCTGCCGAATTCGGCCGAAGGGGGCCGAAATGCCCCAAGGCAACCTTGCTGGTGCAGAGGCGCTAAAGCCGCAGCGGAGAATCCCCCGAAGTCTCGGGCTCTTGCGAGGAAATGAGTCCTGAAGGGGGAAGAAACTCGCGGAGGCACTTTTGGGAGGTGTGCAATGTAAAAAAGGGCAGAAATGCCGCCACCGTCCCCTCTTTCCTAACCACGCGAGTGGGGGAAGGCATTGACGGTCGGCGTTGTGGCGGGTAAATGTGAGGAGTTTCCCCGCAGAAAGGCCAGGGTGCCAGTACGTGGGAAGGGAGAGGTAGCGAGACTCGGCGGCTGGGGTTGGTGGGTGAAAAAGAGAGAAGAGCGACCTGCAAATCTAGAAAGGGAGAGCGAAAGAGAGGGAGAATGAGAGAGAGAGAGAGGGAGAATAAGAGAACGAGAGGGAGAGAATGAGAGGTAGAGAAAGAGGGCGGCAGGAGAGAGTGAGAGGGAGAAAGAGAGGGAGGGAGAGAGGGGAGAGAGAAAAAGAATGAGAGAAAGGGGGGAGAGAATGAGGGAGAGAGAGAGAGAATAAGACAATGAGAGGGAAAGAGAGAAAGAGAAAGAAAAAAAGGAGAGAGGGGCAGGGGAGAAGGAGAGGGAGAAAGAGAGGGGAGGGAGAGAGAATGAGAGGGAGAGAGGGGCAGGGGAGAGGGAGAAGGAGAGGAAGAGAGAAGGAGAGGAAGAGAAGGAAAGGGGGAGGAGAGAGGGAGAGAAAGGGAGGGAGAGAGGGGAGGGAGAGAGAGAATGAGAGAAAGAGGGGGAGAGAGAATGAGAGGGAGAGAGAGAGAGAGAATGAGAGGGAGAGAGAGAATGAGAGAAAATGAGAGGGAGAGAAAGAGAGGGAGAGAGGGGGAGGGGAGAAGGAGAGCGGGTAAGGTGGGAGCGAGAGAGAGAAAGAGAGAGAGAGAGAGAGAGAGAGAGAGAGAGAAACTGGGTTCTGTCTGAGGAATGGCGAAGAGTGGGAGGCAAGAAACTGAAACATGGCAAGATGGGTGGGTTAGAAAGAGAATAAGACAATGAGAGGGAGAGAGAGAAAGAGAAAGAGAAAAAAGGAGAGAGGGGCAGGGGAGAAGGAGAGGGAGAAATAGAGGGGAGGGAGAGAGAATGACAGGGAGAGAGGGGCAGGGGAGAGGGAGAGGGAGAAGGAGAGGAAGAGAGAAGGAGAGGAAGAGAAGGAAAGGGGGAGGAGAGAGGGAGAGAAAGGGAGGGAGAGAGGGGAGGGGAGGGAGAGAGAGAATGAGAGAAAGAGGGGGAGAGAGAATGAGAGGGGGAGAGAGAAAGAGAATGAGAGGGAGAGAGAGAATGAGAGAAAATGAGAGGGAGAGAAAGAGAGGGAGAGAGGGGGAGGGGAGAAGGAGAGCGGGTAAGGCGGGAGCGAGCGAGAGAGAGAGAGAGAAAGAGAGAGAAAGAGAGAGAGAAACTGGGTTCTGTCTGAGGAAT
Source organism: Pituophis catenifer annectens (assembly GCF_029215685.1). NCBI lineage: Eukaryota > Metazoa > Chordata > Lepidosauria > Squamata > Colubridae > Pituophis > Pituophis catenifer. The sequence continues at coordinate 73,174,707 of NW_027256883.1, forward strand.
AGCGAAGAGTGGGAGGCAAGAAACTCCCACGAGATGGCGAGATGGGTGGGTTAGAAAGAGAGGGGCGGTGTTTTGCTCCTGGGGGTAAAAAGGAACAACCACAGGTCTCTGGAGAGAATTAGCGTCAAACAAGGTATGTCGAGAGGAAGTTGTATGTATGTGTAGGAGAGAAGAACTGTGTGCGCAGTGCTTCGCCGTATGGAAAAAAAAGGCTAACAGACGAGGAGTACGCCGAAGCCTCGTCGGTGCAGGTTTGCGACCAAAAAAACCCTGGATTTCAGCAGAAAGTGCCCGGAAAGGCAGAGCCTGCTTTTTTTGTTTAGGACACCACCTTTGCAACTATAAGGTTTTTTTTGCTTCTCGTACTGGAAGGAAGAGAAAGAGAGGAGGGAGGGGAAGGGAAAGTGAAGATTCGGGAAACGGCGAGTTAGTCCTACAGAGCGAGAAGGTAGGGATGGAACCGGTGGTTGAAGGAAGGCCGTCGCCCTGCAGCCTCTGGAAGAAGGGACCTAGAAGAGAGAAACAGCTGTAGATCTAGTCGTTGAAACTTAATATGAGGAGGGCGGTTGATGCTGGTGGAATCATTGATTGATTGGTTGATTGGGGCAGGAGGCTTTGCTGTAGTGTAGAGGGATAGCGAAAAGAAAAACACACCAACCACCAACTAATCCGAAGACTTCTGTTGTGTGTTTGTGGGTGCACACGCGCCTACATAGGATTGTATAGCAGGCGATCTATAATGAATGATTTAGCGAGGGTAGCTACACGTAGAAGATTCAAGGGCTGGCCTTCTCCAGATTGGCTTTTGGGGGAGAGGAGGTGCCTAAATCAGGGTTTTTAAAAAATTATTTATTCCTGGTGACCGCCTGGATCCTTCCCTCCAGTTTTCCTTGGCAAGATTTTCCGAAGTGGTTTGCCATTATTGCCTTCTTCCTTAAGGCTGAGAGAGAGAGAGAGAGAGGAGAGAGCGGCTGGCCCAAGTTGGCATCCAGGTGCTTTAAAGCGGGACTAGAACTCGCGGCCTCCCGAGGTTCTACGTAGCTTGGTGCTTAAAACAGCTCCACCAAGACTGGCTTGGAAGCCCCGAAAAGCCGCGGTCGGTGAATTGTTAAGACGCACGGATTCCGACGGGCGTTTCCAACTGCTTGTCCCGTAAACACCAACCCGAGCGGCTCAAAGGCTATTATAGGTAGAGGAAGCCTGTTGGGCTCGAACCCCAAAGTTCGACTACACACAGACACACAACCGCAGCGCCCATTAAATAAGTGCTCTCAGCCCGGCAGCCGAGCTAAGCAAGGTTTTGGTGTGACGAGGTTTTGTGTGTTTTTTTTTAACTGAAACCGCGTTTGCAGAGAAGAGGCGGCCCAGCAAATAACAGGGGAAGGGAGGAAACGGAGAGAGCGCGGGGAGCTTTTCCTGGAAACGGTAACTCGGGGGGGGGGGGGCGCCGAGGCTTTCCCTCGCGCTCGAGGCGGCGGCAGGTTCACCCGCCTCCTCCGTGTGGAGAAAAGCGCGGCGGCTCGGCGAGCGGGAAAGCGCGGCGGACTTTTGTCTGGAACTGACGTGCGCGCCCGGGCTGAGGCCCGACACGTGACAGAGCGGGGCCGCTCACTCTCTCCTCCTCCTCTCCCCCCCCCCAACCTCTTCCTTCCTTCCTTCGTCAGGGGAGGAGCAGGAGGAGCCGAGGCTGGCGGCGCGCCTGGTATGAACTTAGAAGGCAGCGGCAACAGCGGCAGCAGCATCGAAGGCGGCGGCATGAGCTCGGTGAGCTGCGGCAACGGGAAACTCCGCCAGTGGCTGATCGAGCAGATTGACAGCTCTAAATATCCGGGCTTGATATGGGAGAACGAGGAGAAGAGCATCTTTCGCATCCCTTGGAAGCACGCGGGCAAACAGGACTACAACCGCGAGGAAGACGCCGCTCTCTTCAAGGTACGCCGGAGAGGAGGGGCGGGGTGGTGGCGGCGCGAGGTGAGTTGGAAGGGGGCGCGAGAAGCCGTCAATCAAATCGCTCGCCCAAGCCACCCGACCTGAGTTCGTAGGATTGCGGGAAGCCGGTTGAAAGAGCCGGGTGGCACCTGCTTGTAGGAGTTGGAGGCAACGTCCCTCAGAAAGATGTCTCTCTTATCTCTCTCTCTCTCTGTGGAGAATGGCCCCAGTTTTCTTCTCTAAGCTTTCTTCTCTACTGCTACCTTTATAGTGACCTTGTGCTCTTTATTATGAAGCACAGGGTTTTTTTTTTAAAAAAAAACAAACAAACAAACCCCAAAAAGCTGCCCTTGAGATTAATTTAATTATTTATGTTCTGGGTTTTGGTCTTGATTTTTCCTTTCTTTATCATTTTCCCTTACTTGATGAACTTGCTTCAGATTTCTCCCTTTTTGCAGGTTTTCCCTTCCCGCTCCCCCTCACCCAACCCCCAAAGGAATAGTAGTGATTACTACTCCTCACTGTAGTAGCCTCACCTTCGTTCTGATTGCGGGCAATGGGAGGCATTAAGAAGGTGGTGTGTTCGGTTGGGAACAATTTCCATGTAGGTGAATGGTCTTCCTTCAACAGATTTTGGAAAATCAGATACTTTTATTTTCCCCTCACAAAGTGGATCTTGTGCATCCCGCACCCAAAAATGAATGTTGTAGAGAAAGGCGAGGTATTCTGATATTGGTTGGAGATTATGGGACTTGCAGCTTTTATCTACTTGGCAGTAGTGGTAAAATGGAGCTTGGTAATAATGGTGAGATCATCAGAGTTAATTCTTGAAACCTAGGATTCATTTCAACCTGCATATTGTGAATTCAGTGTGCCCAAAGAATGAATCCAGTTTTTGTGTCCACAACAAGATAGAAGACCTGCGAGGCTCACTAACAAAGAATACCCAACAAATTAAATGACTTATCTGGAATTTGAATCCAGGTTTCTCAAATTGAATTCCAGATGCCATCCACTAAAGTCGTGTGATTAAATTCCCAATATAACAAAACCTTCTCTGAAGCTGTAGGCTTAAAATGGGAATTGTCACAAATTGTATTTACAACCTGTCCAGGAGTACACACTAAAACAAGAAAAAAAAATATCATCAAATACTAGAATTAAGCACCTTTTTTAAAAATAAAATTAGGGCAATTCTTGCAAGCAAAAGGTCATGGAAATTACAGGAAAAAGATAGATTAAGTTTTGCAGTAGATCAAAAGGGGCTTTTTGAGTTTCAGGTGGCTTTATAGCACTCCCATCACCCTCAACATCAGGGTGTTTTAATGAGTAAAGCTTGAGGGAAGGGGACTAGATATGGGTTTTGTATGAATGTGGCATGAGCTCAGTTTTGCTGCTAAAAACAAATTCCTGGCTTGCAATGCACTTAGAACTGCCTTGCTCCTTAATCCTCTGGGCATCCACCCTTATTTCTGAGCTGCTATTTTGCATATAGTTCCAGTTGGGAGATCTCACCCTTAACTTAAATTACTGACAATACTATCCTATTTTCTTTCTTCAACTTACATCCAAGATGTTGCTGAACTAAAATGCTTTTCTGTCACACTTGGCAGATTCCTACCACGCTGTATAATTTCTTTTTTTCTCATTTGATTAATTGCCCCAAGGCTTAATTCATTAGGTCTGCAAGCCTCATCACAGTTGCATATACTTTAATCCCATAGATATCAATTGGACTTGTGTATAATTTTGAATAGGATTGCAGACTTTTTCATTAACTTCAGCAAGCGCCATAACTGTTTAGTAAGAATTTATTTCTAAAACTCCCTTGTTTATATTGTTATTGAGGAGTATTACCTGAAGCAATGCTGTTAAATTTCTGCTAAAATGAGTTCAGCTAATTACTTTTAATAGTAAGTATTTTTTTTAAAGCGACTCTATACCCTACTGGTAGAATTCATATGGCACAATCTTTCTCCTTAGTTATTCAACCATCACATTTAACATTAGTACACTTGTTTATTGAGTACACATTGCTTTCTCTCTATTATAGTTTTTACTTTCTGCCATCTGGGTTCAAGGTTGGTTTAGATGTTACACAACTTATAGAAGATGCTGTAAGTTTTCTGCACCTACTTTGGTTGCCATATCCCTGCAAGGAAAACTTGAAGTGGTTAAGGATGTATCACAAATATTAAGTTCTTGAAAAAGTCACACCATCTAGTTCTTATAGAAGTGAAAGAGATATAATGAATCTTGAAACTGTGTCTAATTACTGCTGGATTTGCTCAAGGGTTGTCCTACACTGACAATTAGATTCTAGACACAACTACCAGAAGGAAAGTACAAATCGCATAACATGACCCATGATAGGTCTAGGAATTTTTTTATATGGAATTTATTTATTATTGTGATATTAATATCATTGTTGTTAATGCCACAAGCGGTTCTGGAGGATTTCATTTTTTTAATCAATTTCTGCAAATATTTTCAGGCCTGGGCTCTGTTTAAAGGGAAGTTCAGAGAAGGCATTGATAAACCAGATCCTCCCACTTGGAAGACGAGACTCCGTTGTGCTCTGAACAAAAGCAATGATTTTGAAGAACTGGTTGAAAGAAGCCAACTGGACATATCAGATCCATATAAAGTATATAGAATAGTACCAGAAGGAGCAAAAAAAGGTAGGACAGCATCTTAAAAGTGATCTGACAATCAGTGTTTATCCTTCATTGGGGATTTGAGTATGATACTCCTCACTAGTTAATAGCCTAGAGCTACAAAAAAGATGTTGATAATCTAGAAAGGGTGTAGAGAAGAGCAATAAAGATGATTTAGGGCCATGATGGCGAACCTATGGCACGTGTGCCACAGGTGGCACGCAGAGCCATATCTGTGGGCACATGAGTGTTGCCCTAGGTCACTTCCAGCACGCATGTGTGCACCAGCCAGCTGATTTTTCAGGCCTTCCAGGCCCACCGGAAGTTGGGAAATGGGCTGTTTCTGGCCTCTGGAGGGCCTCTGAGGTGTGGGGAAGGCAGTTTTTGCCCTCCTCAGGCTCCAAGAAAGCCTCTGGAGCCTGGGGAGGGCGACAAACAGGCTTACCGGGCCCACCGCTAACCTTTTTGCCATCGCATGCATGTGGGTGTGTGTGTGTGGGAACAGGGGGCATTGAATTATGGGTTTGGGCACACGCCCACACGACCTCCCAGCACGACACCCACTTTTGGCATGCGACGGCAAAAAGGTTAGCCATCATTGATGTAGGGGATTGGTGGATAAAACATACAATGAACGGTTGCAGGAACTGTAGTTTGAAGAAGAGAAGGCCTTGATAGCAATTTTCCAACATTTGAGGGGCTGTCAAAGGAGAAGGGGTTGACCTACTCTCCATCCCCTATGCGCAGGGCAAAAAAGTAACATATGGAAACTTATTAAATAGATATCCAGCCTGGAACCAAGGAGAAATTTCCTGACAATGGGAATAATTAATCAATGGAATGGGTTGCCTCCAGACATTCTAGGTGCTCCAACACTAGAGGTTTTAAAGAAGAGATTGGACAACCATTTGTCTGGAATGGTACAGGGTCTCCAGCTTGATCGGAGGGAGAGGGTTTGGACGAGAATATCTCCAAAATCCCTTCCAGCTCGGTTATACTATTACATTAATACCTGCTTTCCCCCTTTCAAACTTGGAGTCTTATTCCAAAGGTACTTTTTCAAGAGGCAACTGGACTTTCTGGTTTTTCTTTGAAGACATTTGATTTCTCATCCAAGAAGCTTCTTCAGTTCTGAAGCTTCTTGGATGAGAAGTGAAACGTCTTCAAAGAAAAACCAGAAAGTCCAGATGCCTCTTGAAAAAGTACCTTTGGGACAACCATGACCTGAATGACTGAGAATCTCCATAGACACTTGGAGTCTTATTCCTCTGTCATATGGCACCAGCTTTACCTCTCTCACCATAACAATAATTTCTGTGCCACTATACAGTGCTCTACCACTGTTTTCCCCACCCCTGCATTTCATTTCCTTGGGCCAGCCAGATATCCCATAGTCCAAAAAAAAATCCCACCTAAAGTCAGCCAACACATTGCCCACATCCTTGCTTTTCATCTCAACAAGTTTGGTTTTTTGGATCAGAGAGAGTGGGGAGAACCTCCAGCTTCTGGAAGAGGGAGAGGAGAAAGAATTCTGGAAGCAGGATTTGCCAAGAGAAACAAGTTACCCAATTCATAGATCACAGAAAGCACTGTAGAATATTGCAGTGGAACAGGAGGTCAGCCAATTAACTCTGCTAGTTAATTAACTTAGCTTTCCAAGATGATTGGATGCCCTAAGACATTATGAGGACATACATGACTACTAGTGCCTTGCATGTGAGAAGGGATATAGGGGAAAGAAAGAGTGAACAGAGTTTTAATAAATTCAGAATTCAAAACCTAAGAATACTCAATCAGATTTTTTTGTCAAATGTGATGAAGGTAATTGTATATATGTATGTATGTATGTCTATGTGCATGTATATCAGTGGTGGGTTGCTATCAGTTCTGCCCGGATCGGGCAAAGCCGGTAGCGGAGATGGTGAGGTGAGAGCGAACCGGTTCGCTCCGACTGTCAGTTGGGCCCTCCCGCCTGCCCCTGCGCTATACTTACCTATATTCGTTCATTTTTTTAGCCCAGCTGATAGGTACAGCAGAGTGGATTGCCATGCCTCAGCTGTTCTGAAATTCAATGTGCTTGCGCACAGCGCAAGTTTTGCGTGCGTGCAAGAGAAGCGAGCACGCGTGTGCAAAGTGCTCGCAAAGCGTATGTGTGACATGAACTGGTGGTAACACCGGTTGAAACCCACCACTGATGTATATATATAGGTTTTTTCATTGCACACTTTTAGATTTCTGTCTTTTTTGTAACAATACAAATGAACTTTGTATCTACAAAGTGGCCTGAACTATTATTTCTGCTAGAAATTAATAGTCGGGATTTCATTTTAAATACTCCCAAAATACTATTTTTTACAAAGTTACATAAATCACCCTGTTTCTGTCTACAAATAATTTACAGGATCAAAACAACTTAGCATGGAAGATCCCCAGATGATTATGAACAATGCTTTCACTCTGAATTCATCATATTCTGCACTACAGCCTCAGGTATGACCCTTGAATTTGTTTTAGTTTTGTATCTTGGAGAATTAAAATGTAGAGATGACATGTTTGTTTTTTCCCTTGTACTATGAGGATAAGAATGAAAACAAATGGCCACCAAAGCTATCCAATATAATCTAATATTTTCAAAGGATTTTATAGGTGTTCTTGTGATAGATTTTGATCAGTATTATAACTCTTACCATTTCTCCTGTTAGAAGTATTTTATTTTTGCTTTTCAATAATAGCACCGAATTTGTGCAGTTGTATTCATGGCATAAATTGTTCAACTGCTTCAATACATTCTTTACTGTCAGTAGCTGTCACTTTATATATTCAATACATTATAAGTTTAAAGTCCCCTCCGAGTCCCTTGTATTTCCATGAAACATTGCACATAAAGGTAGTCCTCAACTTACAACAGTTTTGTTTAGTGATGTTCAAAGTTACAACAGCACTGAAAAAAGTGACTTATGACCATTTTTAAGACCATTGCAGCACCCCCATAGTCATGTGATCAAAATTCAGCGGCTTGGCAACTAGTTCATATTTATGACGGTTTCAGTGTGATCACCTTTTGCAACCTTCTGACAAGCGAAGTCGATGAGGAAGCCAGATTCACCTAACAACCATGCTCCTAATTTAACAACAGCCATGATTCACTTAACAAATGTAGCAAGAAAGGTCATAAAATGGGGCAAAATTCACTTAACAAATGTCTCACTTAGCAACTTTGGACACAATTGTGGTTGCAAGTCAAGGACTACCTGTACATTACAAATATACCTACAGTAAACTGGGCCTTCACAGGAAGAATAAACATTTGAGAAGGACATGAAACATTGTCATCTGGAAAATAAAGGTTTATTCTCTCCAATCATATAATGAATTTCAGGAATTATTGAGTCTTCACTGCTTTGGATATATTAGATATTAACTGGATTCAGTTTCAATGGGGTATGTGTGTTTGTGTGTGTTTAAGCCTGATGGAAGTAAAAGGATAATAATTGAGTTCTAATCCTATTTTATTTACCAGGAAGAGAGGTGCCTGAATTCAGTGGGAAGAGACACCCATAAGCTTGTATATTAATGAGATATAGCTGTGTCTCTCCAGAAACTCTTTATTACCTATAAGCAAGCTCAATATTGTGCTTGTCTGAGTTTTCATTTTACAGATATAACGAAGAGGGTATATAATTAGAAAGCTGAAAATGACATCACTGATTAATTTAGTAAATGGCTGCAAATAAGATATGTTATATTTTAATAAAATATACAGGTTCCAAACTACATGGTACCTCATGAACGTAACTGGAGGGAATACGTACCAGAGCAGTCCCATCCTGATCTTTCATACCAGTGTACAAGTGTCTCTTTTCCACCTCGTAATCATCACTGGCAAAGTCCATCATGTCAGAATGGTAAGAAATTTTTATTGTGTTCAATAGAGTTTCAGGGTATTTTTATTTACATTATGAAATAAATAGCGGATGTTTCCTGATTTAGGATTCCATCTGCATCCAAGCCAAGAAAAGGAAAATGTTAAAAAAACTGGATTTGTTTACTTCAGCAGAGGGTAGAAATCCATGCATACTTTGCCTTGCATGTAGTTTTCATCTCTACTAAAATGAGTGAGGTAATTCTGGCAAGGGCAGAACTTTCTATGTGTCTCACAGTTCCTATATTTGCAAGAAGTTGGCACAATATAAAGAGGAACATTATGATACAGCCTAAGGAAAGTGCTTTTATATCAAATTTCAGGGAAAGGAAAATGACTTGAATAGTTTAGCACTCCTGAATCTATTAAAAACAGTTAAGTGTGTTTTACATTATGCAGGTAACTAAATGCATAAAACAAATTTTATATTCTCAGTGAAAATTGGAGTGCTTTACTGTGCAAATCTAAAATAAAAGAGAAAACAAAGCAGATAAGGAAGAACAGCCAACTTCTGATTATGAATGTATTCAAGGTTTTTAGTTACCATGAGAACAGTTTATTCTTTACCTTCATAAACTTAAAAAGTTGCACAAAACTAAATAGACAAAAGATAATGCTTTGTTTCTTTCTTTGTCTGTTCTCTATATGCTTATTTATGAACAGATCTGATCAATTTTAATGCAGTACAAATAAAGTAGCATTAGGCACAGTGCAACAAAAATTAAGCAATTCTGAACTGCATGGATTTTAGTGATTGATAAGTTACTTGTCAATTTTTTGACTGATATTAAAAAAATGTTATAATACTTTTTGAATGGTGTATACTTATGCACTTCGCCATGGTTGCAGTCTACCTGTGCAAATTTTGTGATAAGGGATTGATGGGGGATTGGATAAGATGCAGATTTCCTGGATTCTGGAAGGAAATGATGCTATGATCTGTTTTTATTGTGGGAGAAAATGGACACTTGCAGTCTGAATTTATCACCCAGAGCATCAAAGCATAATTTTTTTGTATAAGACAAATCTTCTCCTGTCATTAATGGAACTGTCACCTATTAATATCACTCTGACTTCCCAAATATGGAGATTCCTTTTATTAGAAGAAAGAATTGCAAGTAGAAAAGTGGTTGTATATTACCCATTAAGTACAGGTAGTTCTCGTTGAGCAAGTGCCTTGTTTAGCAGCCATTGACAATTATGATGGTGATGAAAAGAAACTTTGCCATCAATCCTTGCATTTGTAATCTATCTGTAATTAAAATCAAGGCTTTCTGGGAATTTCACTTTAATACTTGGAAGGTACAAATGATAATTTAAGATGAACATCCTGGTGCTCAGCCAACACTAGATAAAAAAATTGCTGACTTCATACAATATGCTAAACTCTAAAGCCATGTCAAGAATGCACACATTCATGTAACATGCTAGGCCACAACAATAAAATATGACTAAATGTGACTATCATGTTTACACAATGTGCCAAAATGTTTGCTTTCCTATATGAACCAATACCTGATCCCATTTTAGTCTCGTATTGTATAAACTGAGCCAGGATGTCTTTACTTTAAATTTGGCCAGCCTTGTTTGTAGAGTTAGTAAAAATACAGAATGAAGGGAATATAATTCTATAAAACCCTACATTACGATTTATAACTTATGATTTATATTGTTTACTTAGTATCCTAGTATGATTTATGTTGATTGCTTATTCAGTATCCATGACTATGACTAAATGTTGTATCTAATGTTTTATGATGAATGAACTTTACAATGACTATGTTAATGATCTATATTGTTGTATGTACATTTACAGCTTACGCACCGGAAACAAATTCCTTGTGTGTCTAAGTCAGTCCAAAAACCATTACTTGTGATAAAGTAGAGAATGAGAAGAGCCATCCAATCTTGTTATGACTGTAATACTAATATGAATTAAACTGGACAAAGCACCCCTATTTAGTTATTCTTCCCATCACCCAACTCCCCAGTTCCTGTGTTCATAGTATTGTGCAGATGGGATAAAAGCATTATGATTTATAGAGGTTACACACAGTCAGTTAGTGGGAAGTTCTTCAGATGAAGGAGCCATGATTTAATAAGGAAAATGTATCAATTTTAAGAATGAACAATCAACAATATTTACAGGAGTGAGAGTATTACATATTGATAATTGTTTCCATTCTACCAGATGAAAGTTTTGAATGTTATTGGCTGTTCAGTCATGTTCATTTTGCTTTGTGAAAACATTTTTTTTTTTTTTTTGCTATGAAAGTAGGTTGTCAAGTAACTGGAACTTTTTATGCTTGTGCACCACCTGAGACGCAGACTTCTGGAATCCCAATAGAGGGAAACATCAGAACTAGTGAAGCTCTTCCCTTGTCAGGTATGTATACCATCACAATCTAATAAATCACAGCGAACTTCTGATTGAAAAAATGTTCATAAATATCCCCATATGAACCCAGAAGGAAAAAAAGTGAATATTCATCTCCATTTGTTCTTCTGTATATAAATACATGCACATTTAATTGAAATAAAGCCAATAGGGTGTAGTGGTTAAGGCATCAGGCTAGAAGCTGGGACACCATGAGTTCTAGTCTCACCTTAGGCAGGAGGTATGCTAAGTGACCTTCGGCCAGTCACAGTCTCTCATCCCTAAGAAGTTAGGTATAGCGAACTACTTCCAAAATCTTGCCAAGAAAACTGCAGAGACTAGTCCAGGCAGTTGTTAGAGTCACAAATTGACTCTAAAAATTGTCAAAACTGCCTTAAAGTCATTCTGTATGTCAAATAGAATTTAGAAAAGAATGCATAGTAAATTTGGTCTGGTGGTTAAGGCACCAGGTTAGAAACCAGGAGACTGGGAGTTCAAATCCTGTCTTAGCCATGAAAACTAGCTGGATGAATTTTGGGGTGGTCACTCTCTCTCATCGCAATCCACCTTACAGGGTTGTTGTTAAGGAGAAAATAGGAGGAGGAAGGGGTGCTGGATATGTTTGTTGCCTTGAATTATTTATAAAAATAATAAAGGTAGGATACAAATCAACAAATCTTTTGGGGAGGGGAGTAAAAATTCTAATATATAGATTAATTTATTAATCTATATTTATTAATCGTTATTAATAAATAAAAAATTTATTTATTTGAGAATTTTATTACACTATGTTATATTACAAATGAGAAGTGCCAGGAATCTTCAAAAGGCTTCTTGTGGTTGATGGCCAGAAATAATACTTCAAAGAATGGTTAGAATATACAGGGCTAAATGCCTTTTTCGTAGTGGCACCTTTTTTGTGGAATTCCCTTCTGCTTGTAATGATCATTTCCTATCTGTCCTACTTCCCTTCAAGAAGAGCCTAAAAATCTATTGTATACCTCCATTTAGGATTATGGTTTTATGGATGGTTGTTGGATTGTACTTGTAGTTTTTTTTTAAAAAAATCTATTATTTGATATTATTGGTGCATTTTATGAATGTAATTATTACTTTGTAATTGTTAGAGTTTACTGCTGATGCTGTCTTATACTGTTAATTGCTACAAGCTGATTTGACTAGGAGCAAATGGATTGTAAAATATGAAAAAATTATATAAATAAATATTATTTACACAGCATGCATATTAAATTGATTAAAGTGTATAATATTAGAAATAATGTTTTGATTATCTCATTAAATACAAATGCTGTTCTGTAGTCTACCAGAAAGTGAAGATTCTATTTAGGTATGCAATTTTGTCCAGAACTCTGAGATTACCATAGTTTTTTGAAGCAATTCAGTTAATATAATCTCCTTTTGCTTGGCCACTTCCCAATTTAATTTACAAACAGATCTTTTCTTATTCCCCAGAATATGGTTCATAGCTGTTTACACTATTGCCTAACAGGGAGAATTGATATTTACTGAATACTTCAGTTGGTGAATGAGCAGGAAATCATTTTTCAGGGATTTTAGGCCCTTTACTTTGTAGCAGTATTTAAAGCTATGATTATTCTCACATTACACATATTTTCTTTGGCTATATTTCTTCAAGCTATGATAGTGCTAAGTAGTTTTTCATCTGTGCTATAAATGAGCCCATAGCGTGATTCTTAATAAACCAAGAAATCATACTCCAGTATCACACAATACAGCCTATTGGCATTACTGAATGTAGCAGTGGTTAGCTTTATTAAATATTGTATAGAATAGTTTAGCTATTTTAACATGTAGTTATATACACACACGCACATATATTCATTGGATTCATGCTAAGGTAAAATATGCTTAACAATGATTTTTTGAGTAAGCTACAATATTTTGAGTTCACACCAGGGGTGGGTTCTACTTATCTTTACTACTGATTTGCATTGTGCCCGCGTGCTCTCTCTCTCCTGCGCATGCGCAGAAGCATGCGCAGATTGCTTCTGATGACATCCGGGTCAGCGGGCGGAGCCTCCCACTGGTTTTACTAACGGTTCTATAGAACCAGTCCGAACCGGGGGCAACCCACCACTGGTTCACAATGCATTATGCCAAAACTAAATATTACTTTGTGCAATATTTGAATTCAGTTATTCTTTATCTGATATCATCTCTATCACAGCACCTTTGAAGGAGCAATAATTATAATTTCCACAGTAAATGTTAACCTGAGATTCAGAATATGGCCTTATGCCTTTTATTTTCTCAGAGTTCCATTGAACAGAATGGAACTTGTTTCTGACAGGTTTTGCTATAATGTTATTCAGTAAATAAGGAATGGATGAAAACTTATCTCTCAAGCCCATTATACTGCTAAACTATAGGAAATGCAGCTGCCCAATACCAAATGTTAAAAATAACTTTGCATCAATATGTTTTCAGATTGTCGATTGCACATCTGTTTGTATTATCATGAAACTCTTGTAAAAGAAGTCACAACTTCAAGTCCTGAGGGCTGTAGGATATCTCACGGTCATAGCTATGAGGTCAGCGGCATGGACCAAGTTATGTTCCCTTATCCAGAAGATCATAACCAGAGAAAAACGACTGAAAAATTGCTTTCCCACCTGGAAAGAGGAGTAATACTCTGGATGACCCACGATGGCCTCTATGCTAAGAGACTTTGTCAAAGCAGGATATATTGGGATGGGCCTCTGGCATTTTGCAGTGACCGGCCTAACAAACTGGAAAGAGAGCAGACGTGCAAGCTTTTTGATACTCAGAAATTTTTATCAGGTAATTTTTTTAAATATAAGTTACCAACGCAATTAAGACTTTGACCTTAAAATTGGTTCTTTTGTTGTTTCAAATATTGGCTTCCTCTAACCACACATAGAATTTGCAGCTGCTCTATCAGTGGTGGGTTTCACTTACCTTCGCGTGCGCAGAGTGTATTTGATGTGTCTGGGTGGGTAGGAGGAGCCTCCCGCCGCCGCTACTACCAGTTCACCGGAACCAGGGCGAACTGGTAGCAACCCACCATTATGCTCTATCCTATCAATTTTGAACTCCAGCCTCTGGGCTTCCACAGTATCCGAAATCCAGCCTCTCTTTACCCTTTCCCCAGCTTTTCTGCATTGGTAGTAGATAAACCCATTTGCATACATACATTCAAAATGCATCAGGGTTTTAAATATTTGTTGATTTTCATTTGTGCAATATAGTTAGAATTTGGAGGTTTGTTTTGAAAACTCAGCTCTGTTGGGGATATGACGAACCTCTTACTCTGATTAAGATTTATTATGCCCCAGTAATAGATGATTCTAGAATTGACAGAATGTAATCCTTTTTCTAATATATTGCATTGTACACAAGAACAGCAACAACAGAACAGAACAAGAACAAGCAGGGACGCGGTGGGTCAGTGGCTAAGACGCTGAGCTCGTCGATCGAAAGGTCGGCAGTTCAGCGATCCGAATCCCTAATGCCGCGTAACGGGGTGAGCTCCCATTACTTGTCCCAGCTTCTGCCAACCTAGCAGTTTGAAAGCACATAAAAAATGCAAGTAAAAAAATAGCAGGGGTGAAATGCTCCCGGTTCGGACAGGATCGCCCAATCTGGTAGCGATGGCGGCGGGTGGTTTGGAGAACTGGTAGCAAAAATCCCTGCACGTCCCCCCCCCATGCCCAGCTGAGCCACAAGATCATCAGAGGCTGTTTTTTTTTTTTACTTTTAAAAGTATTTTTTCTATAACCTCTTCGGCCGAAAAAATGCTTTTAAAAGTAAAAAAAAAAGCCTCTGATGATCGCGCGGCTCAGCTGGGATCGTCAGAGGTTTCTAAAAGCATTTTTTTCTGCAACCTCTTCGGCCGAAGAGGTTGTAGAAAAAAAAATGCTTTTAAAAGCCTCTGGCGATCCCAGCTGAGTTGCCTGATCGTCAGAGGCTTTTAAAAGCAATTTTTTCTGCAACCTCTTCAGCTGAAGAGGTTGTAGAAAAAATGCTTTTAAAAGTAAAAAAAAAAAAAAGTTGGCCCCGCCCACCCAGTCACATTACCACCCCCCCACCAAGCCACGCCCACAGAACCGGTAGTAACAAATTTTAGATTTCACCCCTGAAAAATAGGGACCACCTTGGTGGGAAGATAACAGCATTCCGTGCGCCTTTGGCTTTTAGTCATGCCGGCCACATGACCACGGAGACGTCTTCGGACAGCGCTGGCTCTTCGGCTTTGAAACGGAGATGAGCACTGCCCCCTAGAGTCGGGAACGACTAGCACATATGTGCGAAGGGAATCTTTACCTTTACACAAGAACTTTTAAAATATGTTGTCACTTTCATTTTTTAAAATCTGATAAATATTATATTAGACATGTTATTTGAGCATAGTCTTTTTGATTTAGCTAAAACTTTATTACATAGCTACCGCAGAAAAATAATTGTGGTGGGCCTCATTTTCTTCCTTTTCTGTGAAGTTTAATACAGCCAATCTCCCATTTCTCCTATAGTGTTCTGCATTTTCTCACTATAATTCACATTATTTGTTATTTTTGCCAAGATTAATGCATAAATGTAGAGAACAAGGAGGATGACCTTAATGGAGATGAACAAAAAGTGTTATCTAGGCAGGAGTGTCTGAACCATTTTAAAGTCCAGATCTATGAGATAATATCTGGAACTATCTCAGGCAGGCACCTCTATAATTCACTGAATTTTAAGAAGAGGTGTAGCACCTCTTTCAAGATTCTGTTATAACCAATCTCAATAAAAGTAGTCTTAGCCTTCTTTGAAACTGATTTTCTGCTGTGGCCTCAGGGGTGCTATTCGGCAGGTTCTGACAGGTTCTGGAGAACCGGTAGCAGACATTTTGAGTAGTTTGGAGAACCGGCAAATACCACTTCTGGCTGGCCACAGAGTGGGGTCGGAATGGAGATTTTGCAATATCCTTCCCCCAGGAGTGGGGTGGGAATGGAGATTTTGCAGTATCCTGCCACACCCACCAAGCCACACCACGCCCACCAAGCCATGCCCACAGAACCAGTAGTAAAAAAGTTTGAATTCCACCATTGTGTGGCCTACCTTGTGGAGCTCTAAATAAAGCTTTGATATAAAATTTATTAAAAAGAAAAGGAGGAGGTGGACTAGTGCCCATATTGAGTACTGAACCATATGACTGCCAAAACAATACAGCTAAATTAAAGAGTCCATAGTGTTGAAAGCTTTAATCAAAATTACAATAGCAGCATGATGCCATCAGGATACAAGCTCTGTCCCTTTCACACATATATGTGACATCAGAATTTATGAAATAAAGGGGAAATATTTTGGTCATAATAGTTGTTAATAATTTTGTCATTCACTCCACTTGTCCTCTATCACCTGCAGATGCCTCTGAGCTGAATACTGATGAGATATCAGTATAACTTCAAAGAGAGAGTTTTTTTATTTGTAGCATCTGAGTTCCACTATTTTAAGATATAGTTACACTTCTCTTGAGAGAGGAAGTCATATTTTAGGCACATTCCTAAATCCAATTTTTGCTACTAGAAGTCCAGTTAAATTCAATGATAGATTGCTAGCTACTGCTGTCTTTAGAGTTAAAATTTTGTCTTGATTATTCATGATCTGTTAATTTGAAGTTTATTGTGATGTGTTAATGTCTGTGAACATTTTTCATAAACTTCACCTAAGTACACAGTTTGGCAGCCAAAAATATAACTACAGTACATAATTCTAAACCAATTACTCAGGATTACCTATTAATTCTTGACTAAATTCAAGGATCTCAGTCTCTTAAAAGTGTACATATTTACAAGGTTTTCTCTTCCTGTATAAAGTCTATTATTAAAATTACTGAATTCTTGGTGTCTTTGCTATCAAAGTCACAAAGAATTGGGATACCTTGCTGAAAATATATGCCTGGCACCTACTTCATAACCTACTTTGAGCTCTGTTCTTACATATATAATCCCCACAACTGCCTTATTAAAACAAGGCCATTAGTGTGATTGTTGGATGTTATGCAGTGGTGGGTTCCTCCCGGTTTGGTCCAGTTCGGCCAAGCTGGTAGCGGTGACGATATGACATCACCAAACCAGTTCTCCCCCCCGCCCTCCCCCCCCACCCCCCCACGTTATTCTTACCTTTTATTTGGTCCCACCCCCAATCTATTGCTGCCTCCTGAGCCCCAGCTGATGACTAGAGGGAAAAAAAACTGTTTAAACTCTTGCCGCGGGGCTTCAAAGGGCCGTCCTACAGCTGATCAGTGTTAAAAGCAAACAAATGAGTCGGCTCGTAAGTGCGAGGACTGGTCGTAAGTGCGAGGACCTTCCAGAAATGACTCTGACCAGCTAGCCACGCCCACCTAGTCACATGACTTCCAAGCCACACCCACAAAATAAGCCACGCCCACAGAACCGGTAGTAAAAAAAAATTAGAACCCACCCCTGATGTTATGTAATATTTTAAATAGTGTTACTGATTCTGGCTTGCCATTAGCCTAGAACTTTATGCATTAACTGGCTATTGTAGCGATTTTGAAGAATGTGAATTTAAAGAATGAAATTGTTTTAATTGTTGCATTCTCTAAAATTTTTATTAATTTTGTCTTATCTATCTGTAAGCACTTTAGGATGTTTTATTCTTTTTATAAGATATTCTGCTTTTTTTTTTAAGGGAGGAAGTACAGTATAAAACAAAAAGTATGCTTTATGTTATTGTGTATTGCCCTGGAATCATACTAGACGAAGGGAATTGTAATATTTTTTTAAAGATAGAAGGAAAAGCAAACTGAAATGGGTTTATCTATTTGTTTCAAACCCAGGTAGATAATAGGGTTCTTTTTTTAAAAAAACTTTAATCTGATGAATCTATGTAAAATGATTTTTCATGCATTATTGCACCACTGTCCTAAATTTAGCCTCCGAAGTATAATATTTCTGTTTGTTTTCTAGAATTACAAATATTTGCCCACCATGGACGTCCATTACCTAGATTCCAGATTGTGTTATGTTTTGGAGAAGAATTTCCTGATCCACAAAGACAGAGAAAACAAATTACAGCCCATGTAAGTATATGCTGAATGATTTATGTAATACAGTATATAAATGCTAAAGCCATGGCCAATAAGAAAATAGAGGACTGAGATAAATGCTTTATGAAATTGATTTACGATATTCAAATGCTTGATCAATCAATATATAGAATACAAATGATTTTCAGTTTCAGAAACTTTCAGCTCTTCTTAAACCATCAGATCAACCTGAAACCAAAGCTACAGATGTAAATAACTAAGATTTCTTGACAATATAATCAACAATTTCTCTAATTATACTGCCACACAATATATAATATTAATTCCTATATAATTGACAATTGTATCTTCACTTTTAGTGAATGCTAAACATATGTTTAGAAACAATTTGAAATTTCAGTTAATAAATCGGCAGCAAAAATGCAACCTCCTTAAATGGAATTTATCATATATTCCTGAGCTTGCAGCTAATTTACTTACAGATTCAAACTGCACTTCTGGAAATCACCAAATTGAGATTGGTTTATTTTTAACATTTTCCCTAAAAAGAATTTTGAATAGCTTAATAAATTAATAATAATGAATAGCTTAATAAAGACTATATAAGGTTACAATACCAAGCCAATCCTTTTAGAATCACTTGACCCTTGGTGTGTGTGTGTGGGGGGGGAATTTTCAATTTGCAAACAGGTTAAACAATTTCACTGTAATCCTGGTGATAGCTTAGATGTGCCCCCTAATATGATAGTAATAAAAAAAATAATAAAACAGTGCCTTCGGTGCAATCCCCAAACAACTGAAGTATCAGTTGAATATCATTGGCCTTGACAAATTCACCACCAGTCAATTGCAAAAGGCAGCTTTACTTGGAACAGCTTACATCCTGCAACGATACTTCTAACATCATAAAACATCAACATTTGCCTATCCCAAGTCCTTGGGAAGGGCTTGATAGGTGGATAAAAATGCCAAATTCACTCTGAACATCTGGGTGACTGTGCAACAAGCCATTAAAAAGTGAATTCTCTATTTAATTATGAGCTGCATTCCTGTAACATGCTAAGACATAAATTCTATTTTACAAATCGTGAGTTCAAACAATATGTTAAGAGTGCATGATGATGTTTGTGTAGCAAACTGAGCATCTTTTGACAACAGTCATTGTTAAGGCTGTCATTTAGCAAATGAACCCCTGACACAATAGATTAATGACAGTCATAATTTAGCTGTTTTCATCCTCTTTGGTAATATTCCAGCATTCTTCACACTGTTGAGCACTTCCATTAAAAACAAAATGGTGAAATCAACCCCCCCCCCCACCCCAAGTTTTGAAATGAGTCTACTTGAGCTGGAACCACCATGTGTATGTGGCTGCAAGGAGGCTAATCCTTCACTCCAGAAATTTCACTCCAGAAATGTCACTGTAAACTACTTCCCAGTCTCTATCCCAGGAAACTAGGGAGAAAAACAAAGTGAAACAGCAGATATATTGTTGTGGAAGAATTTGGTCATAGGTACCCAGAACAAAGTACAATGAGGAAATAGCGCTACAATGTATTTGCAAATCCCAGCCTTTACTTGCACACCAATGTCAGTTGCAAGTAAATAAATTACAGGGGTTTTTCCCTCCTCAAGATGTCACAAGCTGTATTTCACCATTTGTCCCTCACCCCACTTCAGAGGATGGCAATGGCTCTGCATTGCAAATTCTCCTCCTCCTTGGGTCATACCCTTGAAAAATAAATACACTCTAACTATAAGCTATAAGCATTTGTCTCAGATAATCATTTGCTATTGTTTTCATTCATTTATATTCAATTAGGAATATGCAAGAGAAAAAAATGCTTTCTTAACCCTATATATTTTGTCTTCTATATTGAAATTTGCCAGAACTTTACGTTCTCTTTGTTTTGGCAAGCTATTTGTTTGCATACTTATGGTGAGATTTTTATGAACTGCTGTTTGCTATAAAATTGATAAAATAAAATTTCAGAACACTATTATTAAAGAACATTATTATTCCAGTAGTCACTGTTTAAACTTATTAATTTTCTGATTTGTTGTTAAGGTTGAACCAGTGTTTGCTAGGCAGCTGTACTATTTTGCACAGCAAAACACCGGACCTATTCTGAGAGGCTACGATATATCAGAACAAATAACCACTTCAGAAGATTATCATAGATCCATCCACCATTCCTCTGTTCAGGAATAAACACAGGAACACTGAAGTTTGAATTACATTTTGAGAGGCAAAAGGATGCAAATCAGTGCTTCAAATTTTCCCGAGAAATCATCCCCAACTGGAAATGTACATGGAATGGATACAGTCAACGTAAGAATCTAGAATCCCGTATGAGAGTTCTGCCATGCTTTCGGAAAGCTGTCCTCTGCTTGTGGGATTAATGACAAAATGGCTGATATGTTTACATTTTCTTAAATAAGGACAGCGTCTTAGAGACAACCTGAAATTATTTCAAGCCTCTTGTTATTTATTTGATTTGAAATCTCAGGGCAGGAAATTCTAAACCTAAGTAACAGTTTACTATGGTATAAGGCCATAAAAATGCATGCTATTCATAAAAATGGGATAAGTGTACTATTTTTTAAAAAGCTTCAAACAATCAAAATGTTGAATGCTGTGTATGTAGAAAATTTAATTTCAAGGTTTTTTTCATCATAAATGTTAAAAAAGCTGTTTCTGTTGCTGCTGTTTCCAAAATGCGCATGGATACTAAATTCTGTGGAATCTATCAGAAATCTTCCCAGGACAACGCATTATATCATTGTCCAATATTTATATCATTATATCATTTAATTTGTATTAAATTCAATAGGCTAAATTTATTCATAGCAACTATTAACACTGAGGTTTCATTCCTATATAGACCAGAGAGTGATTTTCAGATGGACTTAACTTTCCCTCCTATAATGCTGTATGGAACTGTATGGAACTGACATTATTATCCATCTAGCAATCTTCAGGCTGAGGAAATGAACGTATTAGAGAACTTGACCTATTTAGTGCATTGATGCTTATATTTGAATATTTAAGATTGCACAAGAGTGAATGTATAAAAACTGAGAGCCAATTTGGTCTAGTGCAGTGATGGCTAACCTTTTTGCCGTCGCGTGCTAAAAGCAGGGGAAGCACGGGGCTGTGTCATGCGCGAGCGTGCCCACACCCATATTTCAATGCCCCAGTATGCCCCGATCCAGCGCATCCACACACGACCCCCCCCCTCGCACCCTGTTTTGGGCCTAGCAGGCCTACCTGAATCCTCCGGAGGCCAGAAACGGCCCGTTTCCAGACTTCCAGTAGGCCCAGTAGACCCATTTTTCGCCATCCCCAGGCTTTCCTGGAGTCTGGGGAGGACAAAAATGGCCTCTCTCCTCCCCCCAGAGACCCTCCAGAGGCTGGAAACACCCTCCCAGAACCTCTGCGCGAGCCCTGTACTTACCTGGTATCCAAAATAGCCGAGTGGAGACTCCTGGGAGGGGAGGGGTGGTGTGGGAGGAGCCAGCTGAAAATCAGCTGGCCAGCGTGCACATGCGCACGAACTGAGCTAGGGCAATGGTTCGCATGTCTTCAGATATGGCTCCACATGCCACCTGTGGCACGGGTGCCATAGGTACACCATCACGGGTCTAGTGGTTAAGGCACCAAGCTAGAAACTGGGAAACCATGAGTTCTGATTCCACTTTAGGCATGAAAACTGGTTGGGTGACTTTGGGCCAGTCACTCTCTCTCAGCCCAACCCCACCTCACAGGGTTGTTGTTGTGGGGAAAATAGGAGGAGGAAGGAGTATTCGATATGTTTGCCACCTTAACTTATGTATAAAAATAATAATGGCAGGATAAAAATACATAAAATTAAAAAAAAAGTTAAATTCAGACTAGGATTGCACATTATGGTATATTTTCCTTAACTGTAGTTTATTGAGAAAACCACATTTTTCATCAATTATGCTTCATGACTATAATGGTTTCCTGCCATATGCCAAACCACAACAAACCCCATGATGACTTAGGATATTGTCTGAACAAGTTTGATGAACTAATTTCAATATATAGGGGACTTTATCTGAATAGTCAAACAGTGCTTGGACATAGTTGACTTTATTTCGGAGGGTTAATGTGGAGAGATGTAAAGAGTAATTGTGGACCATTTGTGTACTATTCTAAATAGTGTACAGAAGAATAGATGAAACTTGTTTTCTACTTAAAAATAAAGGTACATATTTTTGAGGTACATATTCTGCAGTCTTCTTTAATCGGTTGGGCTCAGTTGATTTAGACTAGAGTTCTTATCGCCCCTGGCCAGGGAAAACTGAGGTTACAGTTTGAAATAGCAAAGAGAACTTTTGGATCAAGGAAGAACCCTCAATATGATCTCATTCTCTTAAAAATAGCGGCAGGTATTTCAGTATCTACTACAGAAAGATTTCTACTTTGTAATTAAAAATATACTGAACTTGAATATTTAATCAGGGATGTATTGTATAGTTTGTTAGTCAGTTGGCACTAGATTCCTGAATTTATACATCTTAAAGATGCATGATGCCTTGGGATATAATATCCATTTCTTTCTTCTCCCAGAAAATTCCTTATTATCTGACACATTTTTCCTGGATATAGTTAGTTACAGTCCTTAGCACATATTGGGAGTAAACAAATTGAATTCAATGGAAGTTATATCTCAATAAACATGGATAGGTTGCACTATTAAATTTCTTTAAGCTTGGAAAATGATAACAATAACTCCACATAGCTCTTTGAATCTTTTCATGTTTGTTTGTTTGATGGTTTCTTTGATATGTCAGTATACATTTTTAATCCATTTAGGCTACAAGACTTATTCCTATACGCCTAAATACATACGGTATTTCTTGTGCTCTTAGCATTTAGTTTCTCATATTGGCTGCTTCATGTAATTATATATCAGAATGATATCTGTTATGCCAAGATGAAGCTCAGACTGTTTATAGTTTCAGGGGAACACTTTGTATTATATGTAAGAGAGATTTATGTGACTAGAACAAATGTTGACCTAAAATAAAAAATTTGGAAGGTTTTTCTATTGATTTCAATGCAACCTATTACTGAGTCACGCTTTCTTGAGAAGATTGTTGATGGGTATATATCGGCTTCATACTGTAGACTTGAAAACCATTGGAGGAAGTACTTCACATAAGGACAGGACGGCTCTGTGTATTAAAATACACAAGATTTTTCTGATATTGTAGAGCTACCATTCATGGGCTGGAAAAATCCAATCTAGATGGCCACAAAGAAATAAAGAAAACTCTAGCTCTGTGCTGCTTTGTAATCATTATCCAGATTTTTTCAGCCCAGAACCAGCAGCCATAGATGAGGAAATCTCACATAAATGTGAAATCAAATGTTGCTTTAATGAATCAAATTGTTAAAGCATCGTGTCTTTAATATGAGTTTTAGAGTAGTGACATTTTTTTCCAGGCATGTCCAGAAACCTGAAATAATGTGGTATGTGCTTTGATGAACAGAAGTGATGTATTCATGTGGCGTCTGTAGCATTTTTCCAAACCATTTTTCAGTATGTCCAAATAAACATACACAGAAATAATACGAACTGTTATTTCATGCAGTTCAGTTCAGTTGTGTTCAGTTTTTAATTATTGAGATTTTTAATTTTAATTATTAAGTTGCATTTCCAAGGGATGTAAATGAGGAAGAAGCTTTTAAAGTCTGCTTGTTTCTACAAATAAGGAAATACAGGTAGTCCTCAAATTACAACCGTTCATTTATGACTGTTCGAAGTTACAACAGCACTGAAAAAAGTGATTTATGACCATTTTTCACACTTATGACCACTGCAGCATCCCCATGGTCACATGATCAAAATTCGGATGCTTGGCAACTGGTTCATATTTATGGCAGTTGCAGTGTCCCGGAGTCATGTGATCCCCTTTT
This sequence comes from Pituophis catenifer annectens, assembly GCF_029215685.1. Taxonomy (NCBI): domain Eukaryota; kingdom Metazoa; phylum Chordata; class Lepidosauria; order Squamata; family Colubridae; genus Pituophis; species Pituophis catenifer. The sequence goes on from NW_027256883.1 coordinate 73,198,599, forward strand.
GCAACCTTCTGACAAACAAAGTCAATGGGGAAACCAGATTCACCTAACAACTGTGTTACTAACTCAATAACTGCAGTGATTCACTTAATGGTGGCAAGAAACATCATAAAATGGTGCAAAATTTACTTAACAAATGTCTCACTTAACAACATAAATTTTGGGGTCAATTGTGGTCATAAGTCAAGGACTATCTGTAGTCTTTCAAAAATGTTTAAAAAAAATTTTTAGGATTACCAAAATACTTGGAATTGCTCTTCTATTTTTAATAAAATTTTAAAAATGCATTTTTAGCACTACTGGGCAAGAAAAGCAACCTTATAAATAGAGTTGGTAACAGTTACCAACCCTTTTCATAATAACCGTTCATATGGTTGCTTTCCTTATCTTATTAGCTATTTCCAAATTCAAAGTGAAAACTACATATACATATTTCTTGATTTTTTTAAATGCAAGAGCCTTGAAAGTGTGATCCCCACCCCCAGTGCTAGCTATTTTTTCTCCTGCTAACCAATTTATGCTGGTTCGCCTCCCCCACCCCCACAATAAAACTTTCTGCTTGAGTGAGAATAAACTCATACCTGGAATCTTTCAAGAAAAAAGTTGTTGGAGAAAATGGATTTTGGAAGAAAAATGCATCAAGGCCATAATAGTTTGGGAAAGTTTTGATCTCATGAGGAATTTATTTTAAGCTGTATGATAACATGCAATCTCTAATAGTGGATGTGAATATCTGTGAGAATTCCTTGATTTAAGTACAGATTGCTTTAGGCATGTGATCATGGATTTTTCTCTAAGCATACAGTAATAATGCTGTATGCCATCTTTTACCAGGGTTCTCTTTCCCTTCAGTCATCTTATGCAGAAGCAGCTCTCAGAAATGTCTATGGAGATTCTCAGTCATCCAGGTCATGGTTGTCCCAAAGGTGCTTTTTCAAGAGGCAACTGGACTTTTCTAGTTTTTCTTTGAAGATGTTTTGCTTCTCATCCAAGAAGTTTCTTCAGCTCTCCATTCTCTTGGATGAGAAGCAAAACATCTTCAAAGAAAAACCAGAAAAATCCAGTTGCCTCTTGAAAAAGCACCTTTGGGACAGCTCTCCAGAAGATAAACAATGCTGTGTTAGTATACTAGGGACAATGCAGTCATTTATGTACTATATAAATACCCTACAGCCTCATTCCCAATCTTTGAGAAAGTCTAACTGTAACGAGTGAGTTCATGTTAGCAATGCCATTCAATTAAACATGCTGAATATGGCCTGCTTTGACTGACAAGTTGTACAAGGCTAATCTGCATTATACATCTCAACTGTATTGCTGAATTAATTGGATGAGAAATGGTTAAGAGTGCTTTTCATTGTTAGTGATTTAAGTCTAGAAAAGTGAAGTTGAACAATTAAAAACGTACGTTGTTTTTCCCATTCTAACCAGAAAGTTGGAAGAAAACAACATCTTAATCATGACTCTCGGGTGATTCTGTGACGTAGGCGTTATTGAACTGTGCAAGGCTGGAGTTGAAATGAAATATGTGGGTTCACCAAATACCCATCTAGACTCTGAGTAGTGCAAAACGGGCATGGGAGAGCGCACACGCATGCGGGGGTCGGATTGGTGCATGCATGTGCAGGGAGGGGTGTTGTGCGTGCATTGTATTATGGGTGTGGGCACGCATGCGCGCTTTCGGCACTCAAGGACAAAAAGGTTAGCCATCACTGTTATAAGTAATTCAAGGTGCCAAGCTCTTTTGGAAAGTCATAGATGAGAATCACATGAGCCCAGACAACCATTTTAAATGCAACCATTTTAAATACATGCCAGTTTCAGGAGAACCCAAATCTTGATCATGTAACCCCGGAGAGAATCCCCGGAGAGGCCTCAACCATAATAAATACAGGCCAGTTGCCAAGCATCCAGATTTTGATCGTGTGACTATGGGGATGCTATGATGGTCATAAGTGTAAGGATCAGTCATAACTCACTTTTTCAGCACTGTGATAACTTCAAATAGTTGCTAAACAAGTGGCTGTAAGTAGAGGACTAGTTGTGTTGTACCTTTCTCTTTAGAAAATTCGCAATACATTAAACATTCCTACAACTACAATGATAAAACTGAATTTGTATGGCATTGAGTACACCAAGTAATAGAAGCAGTCTTTTGGTAGACTATGGAAATGCAAAATAAAATAAAATAAAGCTGGAAATGATTGTTATCAAATATAAGCACTATAATTATGCTGTACATACTTTTTTAAATTTAGATTTATGTTTGATAAATAAAATGATGTTTTTAATCCAGTTTTTCCAATCTTATTTTCAAATAGCTCATGAATAACTTTCCCTTCTATTTTAAATTTTGATATGGCTTCTGAAGTTCACTTTCTTCCTGCAGCTGCATAGTATTATTGCATTGTGTAATGAAAATCAAGCAGATTTTTTTCCTGTACACATTATCTGGTTGAAGTCAACAACCTTGCCCAGATCAAACATTTTACTACAATTTCTCACAAGACACCAATACTGTAAGTTGTATAAATATATGTGGTTGTATGACAAACCTATTGCTGACAATCATGGCTGGTATCCAGACACGCTTACTCTTTCTTTTGGTGAAAAGTAAGTGCCTATGTATGCAATTAAATATGTAATAAGGCAGATATGATGTTAACGTGGCCGTGTGCACTCTTTATGAGCAATAGATTTCCCAAGTATTAACCTCAAATAAGAGAATTGTAGCAAGAGTACAGGTTTCCTTTGATCTTTCAAATGGGTATGCTATTTACATCAGCAGTTGTCACCACTCCGGAGGTGGGGGAAACACCATCAGGGCTCGTCAAACAGTTTTCAGGGAAGAAGAAGAAGAAGAAGAAAAAACCACTGCCTACAGAGTATAAATTAGAATGACATTGTAAATGTGAATTCCTTTAAATGAAAGACAAATCAGCTTACTTTACAGTCCTGTTAGAAGAAATGTTTTCATTGACTGTTCTGCTTCTTTCCATGAATTCACAGGAAAAGCCACTTCCTCTTTTTCTAATATTGTTTTTTTCTTAATATTCACAAAGACCCAAAATAAGGCTCTTTCTTTAGGAATAAATCCCATTCTCTTCACAGATCATAATCTTTGAAGTTCAGCTTCAAAACGCAGATTGACCACCCCATGTGTTTCAGATATGTCCCCTATTTTGTTTTTAAGCAGCAATACACCATTTTTTTTTCATGCTACATTTTGAATAAACAACAAACTCCTATCTTATGAATAGAAAAATTCAACTCTGAGAGAATATTGGACCAGAATTCAAAAATGGATTTTAGAAATCATAGGATGTAGGATAAAATTGAACCCAGAAACGTTTTTACTAGGCATGAAACCAGAGAACTTAAACAAATCTAATTGGTATCTCGCTCTCCACATCATCATTGCAGCCAGGATCTCGTTTGCACAAGAATGGAAATCCAAAAATATCCCATTGGAGGCTATGTTAACCGCAAAGATCATGGACTGTGCAGAGGCAGACAAGCTTACCGGACTTTTGCGAGATAGACAAGAATTGGGGCTATATATGAGTTGGGACCGGTGGTATGCTTGGCTGCAAAAAAGAAATCTTAAGAAGAATGTAAAATAATAATCTTAGTGTGACTGTCGGTAAATATTTATAGGAATATTGCATGGCAGCTGAGAATTCTTTCTTCTGGATAATCTTTTCTTTTTTTGATGATTTGGTTCAATGGAGGTTTGTACTATTTCTAGGCGAAAATTGATGCTTTAAAACTCAATATGTATTATATCATTCTCTGCAATTCTATCCATATTGCTATAAAAATTCAACTCTGGAGTAGTGAAACCCGGGTTCAAGTTAAGTTTTAGCCACAGAAGCTCACTGGTTGACTTTGGGTTAGTCACACTCAGCCCAATCTATCTCACAGGGTTGTTGTTGCAAGAAAAAAACCAGGAGAATGCTACGTATGCCCCATTGAGCGATCAAATAGAGGGATATAAATCAAAAGAATGTGTCAGTATTGAGATGGGAGAGATACAAAGCGCAAGAGTCACAGATAAAATCCATTCAACTGTTTGCTGTGATCTTTTTTTTAAGGCTACCCCACAATACGTTTGTTTTTGCTGCAGTGGACTCACACAATTTTCCTTATGGCTTCTTTAGCTCTTTAGTTCATCTTAGAAAACAGAAATTAAAATGTCAATCATTTTGTGGATGATGCTGTTTTTCCTTACGTTCATAAAATGTTTTCAGATGTATTACTTTCAAAACAGCACAAAGTCAGAGCTATTTTATTCTCTCGATTTATATTTCCCCTTTCAGGCCCGAAAGATACTTTTTAAAAAATTAAACTTAAAAAACACTGAGGGAGGAGGATGCACACAGATTTACAAGTAAAAAGTATTATACAGGAATGAGAATAAAGGTTTAACAATGCACAGAAAGGCAAGGAGGCATTTAACTGCCTTGCTTAGCGGAAAATGGAAATTTTGGCCTCAATAGTTGTTGCAAGTTGAGGACTACCTACATAAACAATTTTAGTAACTTATAATTTTCTTCTTAAAATATAACATTTGATCTCTTCTCATACCCTATCTCTTGTCTATAAACAAATCACTATATAAACCACTACCATGTTCATCCTGATGTCAGCAAAAGTCCTTTAAAGGTTACCAGAGATAACAATATACCCATTTTAGCTGTGATTAAAAAAACAACAACTTTATAGTCCTTTGTTTACTTCAAACAATCTTAACTTTTAGTTCTTCAAATAATGCCATAATGATTTTATTTTTTTTCTGTCCCATCTCACAAATTTCTTCAAAACTTTAAAAAGTCCCCCCCCAAAAAATCCAATATAAGAAAATTATCCAGGTTTGTTGTTTCTTGGTTTGTTTATTTATTTATTATTTATTAGTCCAATTTATATGCTGCCCTTCTCCGTAGACTCATTTTAGCAACAGCCTGCATACTTTTATGTATATACCTGCTTATTAGGGCTTTCGCCACCCCCTAAGCGGTGTTGTTCTATACAAAGCTGGCTTATTGTCCCCACAATCCAGGTCCTCAATTTACCTACCTCGAAAGGATGGAAGGCTGAGTCAACCTTGAGCCTGGTGAGATTTGAACTCGCACTAATTGCGGGCAGCTGGCAGCTAAGTGCTAGCACTTAACAGCACTTAATCCGCTGCACCACTGAGGCTGTTTTTTCTATATCCCTTGTATATCAGTCTTGATCTTGTCAGGTAGAACTTGTTCCATAACATTTTTTAGACCCTATCTATAGAGGTAAATGCTATTAAAATTAACTTCTGGGACCACTGTTCAAAATTAACCTTTTATATGTCCAATGTTTCAACTCCTAAACTGTTTCAACTTCTAGACACAAGGACAGGTTTTTCCCCTGGTGCCATTATTCTGCTGAACATCTGATTACCACATTACTGTCTTATTTCTAAGGATGTTTAATAGAATAGAATAGAATTCTTTATTGGCCAAGTGTGATTGGACACACAAAGAATTTGTCTTTGGTGTACATGCTCTCAGTGTACATAAGGAGAATGAAATACTGTAAAATAAGAAAATAAAATAATGTAATATAGCTGTATTACTATTATTCTTTTCATCTTTTCTACTACCTTCTCCTATTAGTATCTTATGAATATGTTACTTCATTGTTACTATGTACATTGAGCGTTTATGCACTGGAGACAAATTCCTTGTGTGTCCAATCACACTTGGCCAATAAAGAATTCTATTCTAGGATCCAATTTGGGCCGGCCACTGGGTGAGAAGTTTAGTCTTCCTTGCTTTCAGAGTCGTGCTGAAGCCCATCCTCAGGGAACTTCTCTCTACTGAAATTCTATTCTATTCTATTCTATTCTATTTTGCTAAGATTTGAAGGAAACTCACCTATCAAACTTGTCAACCCAAAGGTTCCTAGTAGCTGAAAAGCAGTTAATGAACACTTTCAAAAAGTGATTAGAAAAGGAAATATACAAACCCAGTGGTCTTCCAGCAAGTTGGCTATTCTCTCATCTCTCAGAGCCGTAAACCCACTGATGCTCACTGTCTTGTAGTGTCCTTGTCTGGAGAGGAGTCATCAAAGAGCCAGACAACTTGTTGGCTCTCCATTCCACCTTGATTGTCAGCCCTGTTTTTTGGATCTGTCTTTGGTCTTTCTTCTTCAGAAGCCCAGTATCTTCTATGGTTTTTAATTGACTTGTACCACGTCCTCCTTATGCTGGTCTACGACCATATTAAAGATTACATTAGACTGAACAAGGATTTTTTAAAATAGTGTAAGGAGGTTCAACAGAAGGCAGGTGGAAAGATAATATACACTGCTCAAAAAAACAAAGGGAACACAAGCAGAAAACATCCGAGATCTGAATGAATGAAATAGCCTTATTAAATATTTTGTTCGTTACATACAGTAGTTTTGTGTTCCCTTTAGTTGTTTGAGCAGTGTATAAACTACTGTATGTAAAGAACAAAGTATTTAATAAGGCTATTTCATTCATTCAGATCTCGGATGTCTTCTGCTTGTGTTCCCTTTATTTTTTTGAGCAGTATATTTTTCCAATTCCATAAGTCTGCTTCCCAGAACTGGAACCAAATGAGAAATAAAGTTTATTTTTGAACTAACGTACCATATCTGGCACTCCTCCTCTTCTCCTATTATCTATCTATCTATCTATCTATCTATCTATCTATCTATCTATCTATCATCTATCATCAATCATCATCTATCTATCTATCCATCCTATCATTTATCTCCATCCTAACTCTCTCTCTCTCGTCTATTTATCTTTCTATCTATCATCTATCTACCTGCCATCATCTATCTATCCTATTTTGATCTGTCCAACATCAAGTTTCTGAGTGACTCACAAATAAGAGCAAATAAAAATAATAACATACACTGAATTAACTGGAACAAGTTTCTATCTGATCATTGGACCTTTTTAGGATATATGTGGGGCAAAAAGAAACACTGTTTTGATTTCTCTGATCTTTAGAATTAGACAACTTTTGTCACTCAATAAAGGTTGTATTTTGTTTTGGAGTTTTCTTCCCGGTTATTACAATATCTTATCTGAAGTGCAGAATGCTTTAAACACCTAAGATGTGCGGGACATACTTTGAATAAATAAGTTCCACTGGAGACTATACATGAGTTTAAACTTATCTACCTAGAGTCCTAGACTAATGGGATTGGAAAATCCCTAACTTTTATGACTATATATATCTGATATAATTCATGCATTGCAGCATTACGCAAAATTTCAGACTCCAGACACATTAACTTCAGTGGGATTTTCATATACTATCGTACATTTTTCTTATGGCAGTTTTTAACTGTCTTGTTTTTTAAATTTTTTTTTAAATTGTTGCATCGTAAGGGTTTTTTGTTTATTTTCACTGCGTGTGGCACCCAGCATCAGAAGTGTGAGATGAACAGCCATATAAATGTAATAAATAAATAAAAACATACATGACTGTGCTGCGATCATGCTTATTACATAGTCTTGTATTCACATACCTGGGTATAATTGAAAGGAATAGTACTGTGCTGCAGTCATGCTTATAACATAGTCTTGTATTCACATACATTTCCATTCACAATTGAAAGGAATAGTACTGTGTAGATGTTTGAGAGATTATGTTTAGTATACCCAGAGTTAGGTTATATTGCTAAACCTGAAGGAAATTATGATGTTTCAGTTCAGTATGACAATCCTTTATGCTCTCTGATTTATATTTGCTTAATTTAACATGTACTGGTTGAAATGTTTTGGGGATTTTGAAAATAGTCCTAGGTGAGAAAAGGAAATCCCATTTAACATATTTGTAATAAGATATATTTGTAGTGGCTTTCTTTTTCTTTTCATAGGAAACTCTCAAAAATCTTGTTATTTAAAACAACTTGCAAGAGAAGACTGAGGAGAGCATTTAAAACCATCAGAAATCCACTATTAAATGCAGAGTAGGTTTTTCACTAGAAATGTTTTTCTCATTGTCAAATAGTTTCTTTTAAATCCAGCAGTTTCACCCCCTCCAGCAAATTTTCATGGCTACTCAAGAAATAAAAGCAAACAAACCATGTGAGTGATGACAAAATCCTGGCAATAAAATGTAATTGAAGCAAACTTGTCTCTAAAGCATATTGTGGGCTTGAGCTGATTGAAGAATAATTGGAATGGAGTTTATGGCAAGCAAGCCTCTATTAAATGCTACCATACCTCATAACAAGAGCTTCCTTTGTCAAAACATATCCCAGTTTGAAGAATCAACTGCTCACAGAGGGACGGGTTCCTATTTCTGGTGTCCATGTATGTCCACAAGGGGCAAATGATGAAACACCATCACACAAATAGCATGTTATACATGCTTGCATCAGATGTCAAGCATCACAATAGCAGCATGCACATGTCCTTTCTGCATCATTCTGGCATATTGAATAGTTGAAAAACTAGGGTTATTTATAATCCTAGTTTTATGTGTCATGTTCCTGTCACATATCCCAGTTATGTATTAACATTACTGTACATGCTGCTGAATAGATGACACTCATCCGTTTGGATGTGAGAATGTTTAAACTCTGCGTCTCCTTTCTTTTAAGCTTCCTGTAGAACTTTAAAATGGCTCTCTATGCTTGTGCATCGCATTTCGACAGCTGCTGTTGCTTCCAGTCTGGGAAAGGTTGAGTCAGAGTGCTAGATTGGGCTGTTTTTCCTTTGGGTATTCAAGGTCCCCCCCCACTTCACTTCTCTCTTTCTTAATTGCTGGGTTTATATTACAAGCTGCTCACCTCATCTAGACATCACCAATGAGGCAGTTTACAGGCTGATTGTGTTAAACAAGAAAAAAAAACTATTGCATGTTCATTAGGGAAGTAACTGAAAACTGTGATAATTTCAGAGGCAGCAGTGCCAGGACTGGACACAGGTTCTAGCTTGATTTCTGGACAAATTTGCACCATGGAAAAAAAAGTAAACAGAAGAAAAGGAGAAATACATCAATTTGAGCATGTCCTTCAAGAGATGAAATCATACACGCTATTTTTTTCCCCCTATGTAGTCTTCTGATAAATTTGCCTATTCCTGAGACCTTTGCCTTTTGTAACCTCCACAGGCTCATTTTCTGTGCTGGACCTCAAACTATGAAAGTCACACCTGTTATGATTTTCATCATCTTGGGGGCCTTCAAGAAATCTGTCCTTTCTTACAGTCTTGAGATTTAGAGATTCTTTCCATGGATCTTGTAGGCCCTGTTTCCATCTCTTTTATCACTGCCTTTTATAATCTGGTGCTCTGCAAAGATTTGAACTGCCTTCCATCAGCCCAGGCAGACTGGCCAAAGGTTCGTGAAGATCCAGACTGTAAGTTCACCTCAGCTGGAGGACCTCAGGTTCAACCGGAGGAAGGAAGCCTTATCATCTCCTGATTCTGCCTTGTTGGTGAAGGTTTAGAATGCAGCTAATTTTTTTTTTTTTTTGCAAGATGTGTTTAGATTACTGGTCTTTTGGTGAATAATCAAAAGAATGAAAGATTGGTGGAGACCTTAGAACAGTGTTTTCCAAACTTGCAACTTTAAGATGGATGGACTTCAACTCCCAGAATTCCACAGTTAGCATGCTTTACCTTGCTTCAAAGTTGCCAAGTTTGAAAAACACTGCCTTAAAGCATGAGCCGCAGTGGCGCAGTGGTGAGAATGCAGTACTGTAGGCTACTTCTGCTGACTACCGGCTGCCTGCAATTTGGCAGGGTCACTCAAGGTTGACTCAGCCTTCCATCCTTCCGAGGTGGGTAAAATGAGGATCCAGATTGTTGGGGGCAATATGCTGACTCCGTAAACTGCTTAGAGAGGGCTGTAAAGCACTGTGAAGCAGTATATAAGTCTAAGAGCTATCACTATTACTGTATGGGAGCTAATATGTAAACAAAATAAAAGATAGTTAATGTTGTTTGATATTAACGGCTATTCCATTGCCTCTTACAGCCTGGGGCTTTGGGAAATCAGCCTACAGAAGGCATTTTTGGAGAAGAGTATCCTTGTGTCAAGAGAGGAGCTGTGCCTTCTTTCTGCAAACCAACTCTTTGGCTTTAGTTATTTCCTTTGAACTTGCTCTCTTGACTGGCATTTGCTGTACCCGAAGTCTTAGCTTGTTTTAAGGCTGTGGTTTCTTGTGGTTAATGCTGGCCTTTTGCTGAAGTTGAGTAAGTACTGGAGGGTCATTTCAACTCTTGCTGTTATCAGGAGGCAGCAAAACAGAGAAAGATGTGACATTTCAACTGTGATGTTTTTACTGAGATGAAGGTACTCTACTTCAGATCACTGCATAGTTTAAACAAAAGTTGGGAGATAATTGCCTTCTTAGAATCTTGGGGGGGAATTTTTCTTCAAAGTTAAATAAATGCACTCAGCTTCTAGTTCAGTCAAAGCCTGAAAGAGAAGTAAGCCCAGAATCTCTAATAAAACAACAACAAAAACAACACAGAGTATCCTGGTGCCGGAGTGTTAAGATAATGGAACTGAAACATCATTCGGTAGCCCACAAGGCAATGACCAATAAGGCTGGTTTAACTGATGGGTTGCATTAAATCATTTCTTTTGAACGATTAGACTAGTTCATTTGAATTTTGTGGTCTTTGTTTGACTCTGACAGGTTTTTCTTTTAACCATGGAAGACAAAACAGGTTGTTTTTTTTTCTTAGCCCTGAGTTCAGTTACTCCTGAGGCTGTTCACAGTCATAAGAATAAATGTCCAAAATTGTCAAGATTTTAGCAGCATCTTCCAGACTTGCTATTCAGAAGGAATGAATCTTCGTTTCCCTGAAGAATTCTGCAAAAGGTTTTAGAAACCCTTTCACTCTGGTAAGGTTGATGTTGCAGAGTTGATGTTGCGGTATTGGCTCTCATTTCAGACCTTAAGAGACAAGGGAATTTTTCCAGCTTCAAAGAATTAAGAAGACACATCCTGAAAGGCTAAGCTGATGCCTTTGAGTGGGAATGAGAAGACACAAAACCACCGATGAGCAATTTTAAAACTCAGATCTTCCTTATTCTATCCTGGGAACTCTTGAGGCAATGTTTCAGCAGTCGGCAAGGCAGTGAATTATAGCAGAAGATAGAAATTTGAATCCATTTATTCTGCTTTTCAAGAATGGCTTTGAATCAGGGGTGAAATCTAAAATTTGTTACTACCGGTTCGTGGCTTGGTGGTGGTGGTGGGTAATGTGACTGGGTGGGCGTGGCCAACTTTTTTTTTTCTTTTAAAAGCATTTTTTCTACAACCTTAAGAGGTTGCAGAAAAAAATGCTTTTAGAAGCTTCTGACGATCAGGCAACTCAGCTGGGATCGCCAGAGGCTTTTAAAGGCATTTTTTTCCCCTACAACCTCTTCAGCCGAGGGTGGTAGCACTGTCAAGAACAGTTTTTGACATACTAGTTAATATAGTAAAATTGACTTTCCCATGTAAGTGTGCATGTATTTGTTTATACACACAGAGACACATTTTTATTTTTTCTTCTTTTTATCCACTGCTGTTCTTTTTTTTAACTATATGATGGCACAACTAATGAATAAATGAAAATCTTCCCTTAGAGATCATAATTGATTGGATTTCAATCTTTATTTAGAAGTTCAAGAGCTAATTTAATTGCTCAATATTTATGTCAAAATACATTTCCAATATTGGAGTGTTCTCTCCTTGGCTCAACAAAAGCATAGAAAATTTCCTGTACAATGTCTTCCTTTTTTTAATTAACTAGGCTTTTCTACAATAGATTGTATATTCTAAATGGTAGCATCCAGCAAGGTTACAACAGGATCCCTCTCATTACTTCTTGTCTTGCCCCCAGGTACTTTGGAGAATAAGTCAACCCATTCTTCTCTGTGACTACCCCTCAAATGTTGGAAGATTGCTATCAATCTTAGTCTTTCTCTTCATTAGACTAGATAGACTTAATTCCAACCATTCTAACACTCATCCTATCCCAATTTCTGAATTTCTGCTTGGAGGCTAAATATGGCCATCCTCATGGCAGGGTCCTTCCTTCCTTCCTTCCTTCCTCTCAACTTTCAGTGGCAAGTTTATGGTTTCCTAAAGTAAATCTGGATTGTGGTATTCTGGATATGGTCTGCTTCTATTTTGTCCAGAATCCTGTATATGGGTGATTGCATTTAATTTACAGTTGAGGAGTAACTCCTAGAAAAAATATCAGGCCACTGTCAAAACAACTAAATCAAAGTCATAGAAAGGGCTAATGGAATCTTCCAGAATTCTCTGTTCCAAATCAAATGTGAACAGCTCAGGTCTTCAGACAAGAGATAGTCCTGTAGAAGTAGCTCAGGGCCAATTGCTTTTCCGAAACGGTGGGATAATATGGCATGTCTCCTTATTGCATGTTCAGAAGTTTACTAGATTAGGAATTTAATCTTATTTTATTGTATCAGCATCCTAATGACTGCATCTCAATTAATAGTAAGCTTGGTGCTACTTTCAGCTGAAACCTTTTCAAAGGCAGGGCTGTTATCCGTGATGCAGGTCACATGGCCACCCAATTACAATTTGCCACATATACTACTCCAATTAGGCTTGATACATTCCCTCCTGTATTTCTTACTATACATGCACTTGGTACTGAGGTACTCAGTTTGTGGCTTGCCCCTTAAATAGTCCCCTGTGGTTTTCCTTAACAATATGATATAAACTCTACTGAAGAGAAAGACTCTGATTAAAAAGATAACCTACAAATCTAGAGCTCAGAACTCCAGCCACTTATATTCAGCTTCCCTTAGGTTTTTTCCCCTCATCATTAAGGGCCCCAACCAGGATTTTTTTCCCTCTCACAAGTGGGGATCAAAAAGAACTAGCTTTTCCTCTCAAAAATGCATGAAAAGCCCCCTTCAAAAACTGTCACTTACTTTTGAAGGTCAGGAAAATGGCAAGTGATTTCCTTAACCTTTTTACTAAGATATTATCTAGAAACAAATGCTAGCTCAATTGTGGCAACCTTGGTGAAGAAACAAATCAGGCAACTATATTTTCCAGGATTCTCTGAAGGAGAAATAAGGTGAAAAAGAAATGCATTGGGAATGCTGTTATACATAGTGTGACGTGTCAATTATTTATTTTAATTTTTTAATAGTTTATTCATGTATTAATACTATAAGATACATAAATACAAAAGAAAATAGTAGGAAAGATAGGAGAGGGAAAAGGGAAGGGAAAAGTGTAGGAAAAAGGGGAAAAAGAAAGAAAAAGCATTGACTTCCGACTCCCTTTGGTGCAATAGAATAATAAGATCAAACCAGTGGTGGGTTGCTCCCGGTTTGGCAGGAGGCTCCACCCAGACGTCATCATTGATGATCTCTGCATATGTAGAAGCTTCTGTGCATGCGCAGGAGCACGCACACACGCTCCTGTTGTGAACCGGGAGTAAAGGTAAGTAGAACCCACCCCTGCATCAAACCTCAATTTTTTTACTTTTACATAATAGTATAAACTAGCCATTTCTATAACAACAAACCTATCTAATCGGTAAAACCCAAAACCAAAGTTTCATTTTTTTTACACCTTGAGTCCTGTAGCGGCTTCCATGTAGAAACAAAAGTAGCTGTGTTTTTGTCTTTTAATAAGAGGTGTCAGTTTAACCATCTCTGCTAACTCCATCAACTTCTGCAGCCATTCATCCAAAATATCCTTCCATTTTTGTGCATAAAGTAATCTTGCTGCCGTCAACATTTACAACATCAAAGTTCCCATTTTTTTTCCCCCAAGTCTTTTTCCGTTAAACTCAAAAGAAAAGTTTCTGGTTTTATTTTTATATTCACTTTGAGAATCTCCCATATTAAGATGTGAATCCTACTCCAATATTTCTTTGCTTAGTCACATGTCCATCAGAGTGGACCAGGGGTGGGTTCTACTTACCTTTACTACCGCTTTGTACTACTGCTTGCTTTGCTCATGGGCACGCTCTTCTGTGCATGCGCACGCTCTTCTGCGCAGAAGCGTTTTGATGATGTCGGGGTCAGTGGGCATGGCCTCCTGCCGGTTTTACTACCGCTTCTATAGAACCGGTGTGAACCGGGGGCAACCCACCACTGGAGTGGACGTCAATTATTAATCTCATAGTATTTAGTATTTAGTAACAGTAGCCAGTCCCAGAAAGTGGAGATGACAGATCTTGGTTTGCTTTCTTTTCCCTTTAGGTCTATGACTTGTAGTCAGGTAAACTTTGCCCTGTTTAGCGACCATTCAAAATTAAGACAGTGCTAAAAATGGAACTTTATGATTAGTTCCCAATGGTCCTGTGACCAAGGTTCAAGAACTTTTCAAGCAATGGGCATTTTCAACTGTTGGAGCGGCCTACAGTCCAATGATTGCCATTTGTGCATTTCATAACTGGCTTCCGCAGGAAGCAGAGTCAATGGAAAAGCCAGCAGTAAAATTGCAGTCATGTGAGACCTTGTTTAACACTCTGGCATTTAGTGACAGAGTTGCTCATCCTGATTGTGGTCCTTGAGGCCCACTTGTCTTTATAAGGAAGAAAAGGAGATTCAGGTCAGACGATAAGTGCAGCAAACTGAGATGTTTACATGTATTATTCCTTTCAAAGAATGTCATCGTTATTATTATAGTTTTTCCAGAACGTTTTATAGGCCATCCCTGTTGGATTGAAGAAATTAGTTGGAATTTCACCATCAAAAGCCTTACATAACATAGGACCAGTTTTTCTATAGGATTGTTCACTTGTAAGGATATAGGCCCGTCCAACAATTTCCAATGAGGGTAAACACTCTGGATCCCTTCATTAAAACAGTATCTTATGGGACCCAGGATGCCTGTCTTCTCTGGGGCAATCCCTATCCTCCCCTAGATATAAACAGTTGGCCACAATTCTACAAGCCTGCAGGAAGGTTGGTGAAGACCTGACTTTAGGGCCAGGTTGAGTCGGATTTCCAATGTGGGTTTGCAGAAGATTTCAGTTCTGTTTGTCATTTTATTGTATATTTTAATGAGCTTTCTTAGTTTGTATTAGCGGCGTTTTTGTTGTTGTTGTTTTGTACACTGTCCAGGGACACAAAATTTGAGTTCAGCAGTTATATGAATTCATAAATAAATATCAAGGGGGAAGTGATGTGTGAGGAGACAATGACAGGGATTGATAAAAGGTGCGAAAACATGATGTATGTAATAACAATTACTGAATCATCCTTGCTCAGCAATTATTGTATAATGGCTTCACTTGGAAATGGGAGAAAAAGGAAAGCTTGATGAGAAAGACACATTGCTTCAAGTTCTGAACTTGTCACTAAATACTTCACAAATGAAAATACCTGTATTACTTTCAATGCTGTTATCAAGATAACTGACTTCACTTTGTTAAGATCACAAGATAATTGAAAAGCAAATACTGAAGCAGATATTTATGAATACACATTTGGGGCTTCCAAGTCTGAATTTGAGGTAGCAACTTCAAAACCTGAATGATTACTTTGTAAAGGTAATAATAAGCAGCCTGGCTTGAAATAAGTTTTTGATGCACATTAATCCATTTGACAGGTAAAAATGGCCTTGATGACTGGATTGTTTTTCCTTAGTACTGTGATTCATAACATTTGAAAAGCTGAGTAAAAATGGAATCATTTTTACTTTTTCAGGTTCTTTAGAATACATCATTGTGTGTTTATCTACAAATCTTATAATCTTTTCTTGTAAAAGAGGTTTTAATAGTTGTAAATATGCATATAACTACAATTATGTGAACGTAGAAAAACAATTATGTATTTAGTTTGCTTGGCTTATCTTTCCTAGATTCACAAACTCTCACACAGAGATAACTTCTTTATATATATACTCTGTCTTCCAGATTGAAATAGCAAACATACATCCAAAAATATTCTGGAACAAAGTATTTAAGGATATATACAAAAGCAACTTGTGCATCATCTCAATGGCAATTTACTGATGTTTACTCAGTGGTTTAGCTTGTGATGCTATGCAAACAAAAACTGAACTTGAAGCAGGATATAAAGACGATTGACACTTTTGAATGCTGGTGCTGGAGACAAACCCTGACAATATTATGGCCAGCCAAAAAAACAAATGAATGAATCATAGAACAAGTCAATTCAGAGTTCTCACTTAAGGCTCAAATTATGATATTTTGGACACATGTGAAAACCCAGTGATCTGAAGAAGTCTGCAAGTGCTACAAAATATGGAAAGAAAGAGAAGAAGAGGATGACCAGCAGAAAAGTGGATGAACTCAATTTCACCATTGGATCAACCTGGAGAATCAATCTAAGAATCAATCGTGGCTTGATGGACATAATCAATTCACTGAGAAGAGTTCTATTGCAATGCAGTATGTTGTTGGCCTTGATGGGTAAATTAGATACAAATCACAAGTAAATAAGCTAATTCAACTTTATTATAAAGCTACATTAACAGAATCCTGCAAGCTTCAAAGTTTAACCCTCCCCTCAATCTCCCTTACATCTTGAGAAAGTAGGGAGGGTCTCGTCTGAGTTTCTTGTCCTCCCCATTATCTAGTTGTGGGCTATACTGTCTCTTATCTGATCATTCCCTTGGCAGTGTCTCTTGGCCTACTCACCCAAGGTCTTTCCCACATACCATTGTATACATCTGATTGAAAGAATTCATTCCATAGAGGCCAGCAGGCAAACAATGGATTTTCAGGTCTATGTGTGATGATAGATGATGATACAAGTACACATGCCATCATTTAATGAACCAAACATCTCTACTGATATGGAGAATTTTAGAACATTTTGGTAAATATGCTGAGAAATTTAAGGAATCTGGTGACATCACTTGTCAACATTTATTAGGATAATAAATACAACCAGCTTGCCAAGCTATTAAGCATACTGTGATATATTGCTGTTTAAAATGTTTCAGAGTAAATTCTCATCAAAACAAAATGGGACTGTTTGCTATTTCTAGAAGCAATAGATCTATTAATAATTTTACTCTGAATTTTGATTCAAGAAAATGAGGTCACAGCAAAGAGGAGTACAGTTACTTGAGAACAAAACTGATGGCATTTATGGTTCCCTTTTCATGGAATGAATTCAGTTTCAGAATTAGGTCTTCACCATTGTGGAAGAAGAAGCTTGAAAGCAGGTGAGCTGAAACTGCATGCTGCTCTTGAATATGTTCAGTAGTTCTTCCAGAAATCTGTAAAAAAAAAATTAAGATATTGACTGACTTGAAGAGTTTAGGTGCAATTCAAGAACAATGAAGAGCTAGTTTGTCAGGCATAAGCAACCAGAACTACTCTCAGGTTAGGTCAAGAGGCTTCCTTGTTGTTGATTCCCCAGTTCACAACAATCTCACCAGACTGCCTCTTTTCCTGGGAAAGCCTGATATAGACCTCAGTGTTTGATCTCATATGCTTCCTCCCACCTATGGAGTCCATGCTGGAATATCTTTTAACTTCCTCTACGGGGCTTCCTTCCTGTCTGCCACTGATTCCACCACACAAAGTGGAGGCAGGAATGGGGATGGTAGGAGGGGAAATAGATTCCTGAGAACTACAGAGCATTTTATCAGATACATGAAATGATATGCTGAGTTTAGACTATTTGTAAAATGGATCTGTCTTACTGTTAATAATATCCTTGTGTGGTCTTTAGTTTTTAAATTTGGTTTCCATGCAATCTGTTTCCTAACAAACCTGTTCTCTATCAGGCAATCTCAGTAATTCAGAGTAATCTACAAACACTTCTACCAAAATATTTAGCTTGTCTTTCCAAGATGTCAGAAATTGTTATCAATAAGACTACATATAGGCAGATGCACTATTTATAGGTATGTAACCTTATGCATTTTTATTTTGTTTCCTGAGGAATACAAGTGCATTTATACAGATTGAGTCCTGGTGGAATAAGATTCACAACTTCAACAGCCTTTTGTGTGTTCAAAATAAACTGTAAATACAAAACATAATCATTTGTATACAAATATTTTTCTTTCCTAATAATCAAAGATATTGATATTCTTAAGAATAATTTTATGTAGATTGATATACGGGGAGATAATTGCTCTTAACTTTTAAGTGGAACTCTTGATGCTTCCTAAGAAATGAGTCTTGTTGAACGCTGCAGAATTTATCCACATTAAGCATATATGATGGGTGTAAAACTGGCGGCTTGCAGACTAGATGTGTCACGCACAGGCCATGCCCACCCCAGCTCTGCGAACGGAAAAAAACTCACAAAATGTCATGTCATGGCAATGTGATGCCACGTGTTTAACACCGTGATATATGACATTGAGAGGTTAACGTTGTTTAAAGAGCAGGAATAATTTAAGAAAATTTAGATAGGTCATGTAACCTAAATTCAGAATCTTAGTTAATGTTGTTTTATATATGAACTGTGTGGCACAATCAAAACTGAACTGTTTTGTCTGCCCTTTACTTTAGTGTCTTGCTTTCCTTTTATTGTTTGTTTACTTCACTGGTTAAATCCAGCATTCAGGAAATATTCTGAAAATCATAAATCACGATCAAAAAATTTAGTGTCCCTGACAAAAATACACGAACTAAAAAAAAAGGAAGGCAATTTAAGCTTACATTAAAATGTTAAATTATATTTTAGGCAGTCATTGATTTCCTTTTTGAAAATAAAAAAAAGAACACTATTTAACAGTTGCAGTAAATTCCACAGCTATATAATCTGTACTAGATCTAGTAACTAAAAGGATATGAGCATGTGAGCTTTTACTTCAACACCTCAACACCATCTTGCAGGAATGAGTAAAAATACAGCATCTACATATAGTTGATATTTCATAAGTCAGTCTTAAGTCTATTTTATTACTATCAACAGGTCTAAATCCTTTGAATTCATTATTAGAAATGCTGCTGTGTAATCAGTGTTGATCTTGCAGAAGTAACAAGAACATATTTGTGTTTTAGCAGATAAATTGCATTCTGGGGGAAAACTATTATTTAACGTATCAATAACTTTGAGGAGTTGGAAGCAATTCG
This sequence comes from Pituophis catenifer annectens, assembly GCF_029215685.1. Lineage (NCBI taxonomy): Eukaryota > Metazoa > Chordata > Lepidosauria > Squamata > Colubridae > Pituophis > Pituophis catenifer. The sequence goes on from NW_027256883.1 coordinate 73,217,623, forward strand.
AATTCCAGCTTCTTCCATGAAAATTTTGCTGTTTGGTTCAGTTTAGGGGAAATGAACAAATAAGGGAATATTTCAAGGCCACTGTAATGAATTAAATAAAGAGTTCTATTTTGGACATTGATAATCCAAGAACAAATTTCTTCCTGCTCTCCAGTGTCTTGCTGATGTTTCAAAAAGTCAGTCGTTTGTAATCTTTGCAGAATTGTTATAATGATAAATCACATTAAAGTCCATATGTACTGTGTGCGTGGAAAATGGTGTAATGGAAACACCACCACTATCATTGTATTTGCCATGCCTTGGATCAAAAATAGGTTTCTCCTCAAGGAATGAATGCTTCAACCGCTGTAATATTTGCAAAATGCACCTTCTAAATTATAAAAGGATACCAACTTACTTTTTATCCGCACCACTTGACAGCTGAGGCAAGGCTTCCAGAGCTTGCTTAAAGCTTGAGCTGTAAATTAAACAGATATTTCCCTTACACAAGTTGACCAAAATTATTAATTTCCAATCTCTCTATGTTATTTGTGTGCCTTATATGTGTTTGCATTTGAAGCTAGACATGCAACCTGCAAATTCTTACAAAATATTTACCATTAAAATTAATACAAATTAAGAGCCACTTATAGGAATGATTTCTGGATAGCTTTCAGAGTTCGTGTGCATACACACACACATACATATTTGCACATATACATGCAATGTCGTCATTTTATTCCACAGAATTTAAAGCTTTCATCATTCAGTTCTCAGTTTCATTTTGACTTTGCAATTTTATCTTGCCTTCTAAAACTATCTTCCTTATGTGGATATTTCTAAACCTTATCCTTTAATAAAAAAGACAGTCTTTTTAATATGAAAATGGATGTTGTATTATAGAGGTGTTGCTTTCATGTGACTTACTGGTCTCTCCTCACTGTTGGTGACAGAAAACGAATGGATTGCTTCTATTGAAATGAGTTTAATCTGTGCTAAACATCTGTGATATGCTTTCAAACTCATCTAGGAAGCCTCATGCACACTGCATGAGGCTTAGCCAATAATTTAAGGACTATTCCAGTATAACAGCAATTGGTTAGAATAGGAAGAATATTCCTTTTTAGAATGCCATTTACTCAGGAAGATCTGTAGTTGCCTAAATGGTGGCTAAGTCCCTGCTCAAGGATTTTTCCTGAGAAATCCAGACAGACCTGTGACATTAATGAATTTTCACTGAGGGAAATAATTAAAAAAATAAAAACCTCTTAGGAAATATCCATTTATAACAAACACTATTTTTTCCCCACTAGTAATAGGTAGACATGAAATTTCGCTCAACTGATTTTCCATATACCATAAGGCTTCACAATAGTCAGGAAAACACACTCCTGAAAACAGAAAGCAAATGAATTGTTGGTTATTAGTCAGTGGTCATGATACCATTCATGAAAGCCAGTTTGATGTAGTGTGAAGGTTTTGGGCTAGAAACCAGGAGACTGTGAGATTTGGGCCTTCCTTCTGAGGAAGGTTGAATGACTTTTGGCCAGTCACTCTCTCTTCAGCCCAACCCACCTCATAGGATTGTTGTTGCAGGGAAAATAGAAAGCAGGATGATTAGGTGACATTATTATTATTATTACAATACTAAAAGTGTTGGCCTTGAGTTATTTCCAGGCAAAACAATCCAACCCATATTGTACTGAAAAAAATGTTCTGAAAGCTAAAGAGCTGCTTGAATTTGCCTAGGAAAATATATCTTATGCTAGGGGAGACCTGATGAAATTGTCGGGGGGGGGGGGAGGGGTGGTGGCGAGGGGAGAAGAGATTCTTGTATGAAAAGCTAACAATGAGAAGCTAATAGGATGTTTTTGGGGGAGGAAATTATTTGTGGGAAATTAAAACAAAAGATCCCATGAAGAAGTTTTGAACAAACAACTACACACACACATATACACACACAGATTATATATATTGGCACTTCACTTCTAATACCCAACAGGCTGGGAAGATTGATTTTAAGACTGGAAATGGAATGATTGGAAAATATAGAATACCTACAGATATTTTAAGGAAGGGATGTAGTCTAATCCCATACCAAACTCATGGTTCACCCCTAACCCCCCCCTTTTTTTTTAACTAAACAAATAAAGCTATCAAATAAATACCAAGAAAATTACGGAGTCATATGCAATTTTAAGCTGAAATGGAAATATATAAATAAATTCATTTGATTACAAGGGCTCAACTTAATGTTTTGTGGTGACCATGAATGTAATGGATCAGGGTATTGCAGCAAAATAAGTAAAAATCAAGATTTTATTTTTCTTCCATTTTGGATGGTGGTGGTGATGTCGAAGTTTTTTTTTAAAGTTATAGTGAGGCTCCATTAAGGCTTACACACTCTATGTGTGTCTCTCTGTGTGTGTATGGGGGTATTTTCTTCCTCAAAATCAACAGGAAGCCTCTACTAATTTTTTGTATCTGATTAGAAGTAGTTCCAGAGATCACAAACATGGTATTGGGAATCTCAATTAACCCATGTTTACATTAAGACATTTTATGAAGGGCTTTTTCATTTTTTTGGAGCATATTTTATTATTTTTATTAAAAAAAAGGTGTTAACTGATGCTGTCACTTTTTTTTCTTACTTACTTGCTTTCAGAGGTGAGGAATACAGACACGGAATCTCTCAAGGCACAAATTTCAAGTCGAGCCTGAAGGACAAAAATATTCCAGTATTACATCTTCAGCATCTGATTTTACAATATTTAAGATCTGCTAAACAAATTTTAGGGATAGTTTTATAGCAGCAAGCACAAATAAGAGGCCTTAATTTCTAAAAAAAAAAAGCTTTTTGTTGCTATATTATCTCATTTAACAAATGTAAAGATAATTATAGATTTGGACATTCAGATATCAATTAAAGTCAATCTGAATATGATATAAAGTTTCCATATTTAGATTACGTTTGTACTTAATATTTTTTTTACCCAGAAATGATATGGGTTCTTAATATATCATTTACCCAAAGAGGAAGGAAGTTCAGGAGAGTAAAATCTGCATTTTGTTTTCGTGGGGAGGGAGGGGAACCTGCGTTTGTATATGATTATGCATGAATGAAACCTAAAGAGAAACAGGAAGATTTGCTTTCCCCCTTATTACAGTAGCCTTCCCAAGCTTTATGTTGAGACTAAAATGCCCAGAGGCTATTAATTAGGCCAGGAAAAATGGGAGTGGGGAAAAACTAACATTTCCCACTTTTCAGGTGAGTGATTTTAAGATGCATCTACCATATATAGATTACCCATTTCATATTACTGTGGTATAATGGGTTTTGAAAGTAAATTCAAATCCAAAAGTTTAACCTTCCAATTTCAAAGGATGTGCTCTTTGGAAAAAAGTTGTCTTAGGTTTTGGACTTGTGGATGGAATAAACTACTGTAAGAGCAGGTGTGAAATGCTCCTGGTTCGGACCGGATCACCCGATCCGGCAGCGATGGAGGCGGATGGTTTGGAGAACTGGTAGCAAAAATCCCTGCCCCCCCCTCCCCACTGCCCAGCTGAGCTGCACAATCATCAGAGGCTTTTTTTTTTTACTTTTAAAAGCATTTTTTCTACAACCTTTTCGGCCGAAAAAATGCTTTTAAAAGTAAAAAAAAAAGCCTCTGACAATCCAAGCTGAGTTGCCTGATCGTCAGAGGCATTTAAAAGAAAAAAAGCCTCTGCTGATCAGGCAACTCAGCTGGGATTGTCAGAGCTTTTTGAAAGCATTTTTTAACAACCTCTTCGCTGAAGAGGTTGTAGAAAAAATGGTTTCAAAAGTTTAAAAAAAAATGGCCACGCCCACCCAGTCACATTAATCTCCCCCACCAAGCCACGCCCACAGAACCGGTAGTAACAAATTTTAGATTTCACCACTGCATAAATGTCGTTCCTTGGATTAGGGAGAGTTTTTAATTATTACAGATCCCTGTTAATAGATTTCAAAGGAAGAATTACAACCAAGTATATGGTATCAGTATTTATATATTTATGGAACAGCTTCAGAAAATTCATGTAGTCTTAAAAGTGCTAAGGTAATTATTCTTTGGCTACATTTGATTGATATCATATTAATGTTTGTAGAACAATGTGGAACAAAAAGAATTTGCTCTTGCACAATTACAGTAGCTTGCTTGCTTCTTTTAGTTATCTGATAAAGATCTTAACTCAAAAGATGTCTATGGAGATTCTCAGTCATCCAGGCCATGGGTGAAGACAGCAAAGTCACATTTTGGACAGAGAAGACCACTGGTTTGAAAGAGGGGTCAAAGAGGCCATCTATGTCAAAATTGAACAAATTCAACAGAGGGGGAGGGATACGACATTATCTATCTCCAATCTACAACAGTCCGAAAAAGTTCCAAGAAGGCTCCACACCCATTTGCACCACTCAGGTGATCTGATGACACAGATAAATCTCCAGGTGACCTTAACAACGTGCTAAAAGAATGCAAATGACCAGCTGTCTGCAAGTAGTATAAATCCCTCCATTCCCCACCATTCAGTCGGAGCTGAAAAAGCTTCTTGGATGAGAAGCTAAATGTCTTCAAAGAAAAACCAGAAAGTCCAGTTGCCTCTTGAAAAAGCACTTTTGGGTTAACTCAAAGATATTTTTTCTCACTTATTGTGAATTCAACCAGCTACACCCATGGGATTTTAGGAAAACTGCATCAAAAAGAATTGTCTGTCTGGAAGTGCCCAAGGTTGTAGCAGAAATACACATTTATTAACAATAACAACCCATAACTTGACTACCTGTAGAGCACCATTTCTGCTAAAAGATGAAACACACTGCATTAGTCTGCTGAGTTCTTCGGCAACTGCTTCAACAATCCTTGACAGAACTCTGGGTACAAGCTCCTTTGAGATAGTGAATACCTGCAGATTTCAAATGAAACACAATGTTAAATTCTGCATTTATTTTTCTCTCTCTGTATTTTCCTATAGTTGCTATCAGGACAACAGCTTTAAAAAGGTAGGCTTTGCACATACTTATATGCCTTCAATTGGTTTTTCTAAAGGCACTATTCTGCTGTGGATTTTAAAATTGGTTTCCCATGGACAAAATCAGGCACCATTATTTTCTCTCTTACTTATTTTCTCTATAAAAGGATAAAGCTGGCACAGAATTGAAAAATCAATTAAACATGCAGGAATGTGCAACAAAAAAGATTTGTCCCTCATTTATCTCTACTATATTCAACTATATTTAACTCTCAGAATTCCCATTGGCTGGGAAATGCTGGGAGTTGAAGTCCACATATCTTAAGGTTGCTGAGGTTGAGAAAAAATGTTCTAAAAGATAGCTGCAGTGTTGGTGAAGATGAAACAAGGCGTCATAACTACCAACTGAAGACCAATCGGTTACCTTTTATGTAACATTTTTAAATCTATTTTTTGGCACTGGAAAACAAAGGTCATTTATACTTTTTTGGCAATCATTGTGAATAAGTTGCATTAGTCTCACCTCAGCATGTACAGCAATTATGTGTACTAAAGCTTCCTTTAAATAGTTTCTGACACCTGTAAATAAAAAAGGACATAAATACATAAAAAGTTGTTCAATTTAGTTGTACCATGCTGTCTTCTTTTATTAAAATGCAAAATTAGTATCAACATACAGAAAGTGAAAGCTTCTTCCAACCACACAGCCACATTTATTTCCTTTTTGAAAACAAAATGGGGAAAGGCACATTTCCTTATTGCAAAGTTTACTAGTCTCGTCTGGCATTATTTTCCCTTCCTTCTTTAAAACACTTTGTGTATGTTTGTGTGTATGCATATTCAATAATAGAGAGCTTTGATTCTAATGACTTCATCATCACAATTATGAAATACACAACCACAAGGCAGCTACAAATGGTTGTGACTTTATTTTATGAGATTAATTTCTGCCAATAAAAGAGACACACAGATTTCAATAGGATGGAACTCTTGGTAGTATTTAAATAATTTGTGCAATTAAAATATCTATACTGAGAATGAATGGGAACATTATTTTAAAATATTTCCGTTTGAAATAACTAGAAACTTGCAGTGCAGTTAATTTTGGACTGCATTCAAAGAACGGTCCAATATATTATTTGAGACAATTCCTCTGTTTGACAGCTACTGCAAAGATCCCAAGTGCTGTTAACTCTAATATAACTCAACTTTTAAGAAAACCAGCATGTACAACACTGTTCTTTTAAATCAGTGATCAGGTCCTGCATGATCAACCTACTACAGCACAAGAACATTTAACTAAATGAAGCCCGGAATTCTTAAAATAATCTGCTACACCAAGTTACACCGAGAAATATATTATGTGTAAACATCTGTCCAAAGTGAATTGTTGTAGAAGGTAAACTGTACGTGACAATTTTCATTTGACTATTTATTATTAGTTGAAGCTCTATCATATTTGATAGGTATGAGAAATGGGACCGAGTTGCCGTTGGGAAAGACCAGCTAAAGCAGTTCAAGAAAAATAAAATCATCACATTCATTTATAGACATTTGCCTTGTCTCTGCACCTTCAAAAAAGATACACAGAGCTACACAGATACAGAAGTTACACCTATGCGTTTTAAACAGGAGTGCAAACTTCCAGTTTAAGGCCAGTGATATACAGAAATATTCTTACTAAACCTGAATGCATGCTTCTATGGATTCTATTTATTCATTATTTTGCCATTATTCTACAGGTCAGTGATGGTTTATAAAAAACCATAAACCTCTAAGACAGTCATAGACACCACATGATGTCATGGCATTCAAGAGAACTGTCCCCACCCACGTACCTCCTGACTCACTTAGTAAAAAAGGCAGAACTCTATCTTGGAAATTCCCCAGGGACGCACAGAATATGCTGTCTGGCATTAAGCAGACATGATTACCTCACTGAGCAACTGGATAAAAGGAAGGAATTATGAAGTCTAGCAGGATATGGCAATTGCTTTGCTTAGGGAGATTAAGAACCACGCCCCCCCCCTTCTTTTTCTAACAGCCATCTTGATATCCTTGGAAAACCACGGAGACAAGTTTACTGGTTAAAATAAATGTATTCATGAAATCGTAACAGCACGAGATAAATATCTGCTCATGGTCTTGTTTTTAAAAAGATATGCCACCAAAGTGTCCATCCACAGTTGCATGTGTAGCAAATGGTGAGGCCATTGAGAACTGTGACCAGAGAAAAGGAAAGTCAAATCACCCCAGTGGGTTGGGGATCTGGAGAAGGGACCATCTTGAAATAATTTCTGGAAACTGAAATCTCGGAATCAAACGTTCCCTTTGACCAGATGCTTTTAAGGAGGGATAAGGTGGCCACCTGGTCATCTAGGATTTAATCTCCCTTGAAGCGCTGCTCCATCACAAGAAGACAAAATGCCTCTTGGAGGCAAGAGCATTCAATCTCACACAAGCAGTGAAGCGGAATGGATCTGCCACAATCAGCTGCTTCATTTTGATGGAAAAGTGTTTGCTGCAATGCTTGTGCCAAGAGGCCATTTTTGTCTAGTACAGCAAAGTTAATGCAGTAGAAAAGGGATGGCACAATGAAAGTACTCGTATCAAATCACGGTCGCTAAAAAGGCTACTGAAAAGATATGCATGGCCCTGCAGGCTACTTTATAGGAACTGTGCTTAGGTCCTGGCAGGTTGCTGAATGGGTGGAGAGGAACATGACAGCAAAAGTCTGTCTTGAACATTTGAAGCCCAGGAACACATAAAAATGGTGACTAGTCAGTATTTGCCTAGAAAAAGGTCTCTTTCAAATAATGTGGTTTAAGCATAAATCTATTCATGCTGAAAACAGGAAAACAAATGAAATAAAAAGCAGAGTCCTGCATTTGGATATAAGTGTATATGAAACAGAAATATTTCTAAAAATAATAATAATAATCTTTCTATCTGGGCAGTTTTTTTCCATGCTGCCATTAGAAGAACTGGGAAGAGTCTCTTCGCAATGTTCTAAAACGTTCCACTGCGCTCTTTCTTAAGCCCTTTTCCTCCCCTCAAATCACATTTGGATGATAAAATCAGGGTGCATTCATGTCTTCAAAAATGTAATTTAAAAGTAAGCAAACTCTTCAAGTCTTGTCTAGTCAGGAACAAAGACCCCCTTTCCCCCTTTATAAGCAATTGCAAAAAAGAGTGTAAGATTAACAACTGAAAAATATGCAAGTGGACTACTGGCATAAAATGACTTATACTGTGCTGAACTCCCTCATGAACACAGACGATTTTAGCCAAAACTTTTAAATCAAATCTGAGGAATTAGGAATCTACGAACGGGATTAGTAAATATGCACCTTCCGAACCATACTGAAAGATTGAAGGGACTTTTGATGCTTATAGGAACCTAAGCAGCTAATATGTGGAGTACATGTGTCAGAGAGAGCAGAAATTAAAGCCATGTTTATTTCCACTGAAATCAAATTTACCTCTGTGAAATGCTCTACAATTGGATGCTGTTTCAATGGGAAGTGAAAGAGGAAGTCCTTTATCAAATCTAAGACAGCGCTGCTAATCTCATTTACATTGCCCTGTTCAACACCTTCTTCAAAGCTTTTTGATTATGAAAAACTCCAAATAAGTTTTTTAAAATATAATAAAATAGAGCAGTTATTTGTAATAACCAACATTTATCAGTTATCAGGCAGATTCATTTATAGAGTGCTTGATACATTTGTGCTTAAAGTCCTTGACTACAATATAAGAAGCAACTCCTTAAGGTAGTGATTTTAGTCTTTAAAGAATACTGTCAAAGTGACAAAAATTCATTAGCCTGCACAATCCAAACTAATCTGTATAGGAAATCTTGATTTATAATTTAAAATTTAAAACTTCAAACATGCGTTAGTTTGTATGAAGAAAATACGGCTTACTTAAAGCAGAGAAAAAAACAATTGCTGGAAGTAATGATCATCTGCATGTAAGAAGCTCGTTTCTTTCTCTTCAGTGTGAGTAATTTCCTGCTTTTATTGGAAACCTTCCACCACTAATCAAAGAAGGATCTGAAGATGTGATAGTTCAATTTTGCTTCGATATTGTTGTGAACTGTGTAGGCAAGTTCTGGAAAGTCTTCATAAGGACAACCCACCTATAATAACATTTCCTGTTTTTAACCCCTTAACTCAGCACGAGCTCTACCTGCCTGACAAAAATAAATTTCAGAAAGCGGGTTATTTATATCTTAGGGGTTTCCCCCCCTTTATACGTTAAAAATAAAATGGTTAGAAAGGCATACTATTTTCTATATAATTACATATCTAGAGGGCTGACTACTGGAATATCAGATGTAGTTTACAAATCAAATAAAAAAATCAAAATTAATTCAAATATTAATTTTTGCTTGAGAAAAATGTTAATGCTAACAATGAGACCAATTTTCTCAATTAAATTGCAAGCCCACTGTGGGACCAGTAATAGCTATAAAGAAGGAGCTTTCATCAGATGACTAAACTGTACTTGTTGGTACAGATAATCTCAATATAGTTGTAGGCAGTTCCTCAGTTATTCCAGACGTCTAAGAAAAAGTCTGAGAAATACAGAATAATTTTAATTTTTACTTTTGCTTTGCATAAATGTGATTTATTATTACTATACCAATTTCTTCAATATACCAAATAGTTTAAATATGATGTATGTCCATAAACCTATGATTGCCCTAATAATGGCCTGTTGTTGTCTTTGCGAGATGAAATGACAGCTATTTTGAAATGAAAAATGGACTTGAAGATATGTAGGATTTATGAATTTATTTAGTTTGTCACTCAAACTTTATGAATATTATCCTGGAGCTTTTAAGGAAAATGCAAAAGGGAATCCACTGATTTGAGAAAGGCTTACATGGACAAAAATACCTGGAATGCCACGGAGATAGCAGAAGCCCAATTATCTTAAAAATATATTCTAATTTTCCCATAAAATGCCAAATTATTTGACAAAAGTATAAACAGCATATTGAATAACCAATCATAAGTACCTGGATCATTTGCTAACTAATCTTCTCTCTCTGTATAATATTACCCTGTTTCCCCCCAAATAAGACATCCCCTGATAATAAGCCCAATCGGGCTTTTGAGCGCATGGCAATAAGGCCAAGGGCTTATTTCAGTGTTCAAAAAAATATAAGACAGGGTCTTATTTTTGGGGAAACACGGTATTTGCTTTATCCTTCAAACTAATCATAAACAAGATAGTCAGATGACTGTCTGCTTATTAAGTAACAGTTAAAGGAGTGCTAATCTTCATTTAATGAATGAGATCATAAAAACTAAAACCAAATATATACCCCCCCCCCCGATAAATAAATACTAGTCAGAGAGCCAATCAGGCCATTCAGTGCTTTCATCTTTCTCTACAGTGCAACGTAGTACAGTGCAACCTGTAATAAACCCCAAAACAACAGGGAAAAAATTGAACCACTTGATTAGAGTGGATCAGTGCTTCGATTTGTAATCATGGGATTTTTTTTAAATGATAGTCAAATTAGATGACAAAGATGTTTTTAAGCACTGTCCATACAGGTAGTCCTTGTTAAGTGACTGCAATTGGTTACAACAACTCAGTTGTTAAGCAAAATGGTCACTAAGTGAACATGTAATCTCATCAGATAAAGCTCTGCTGTACCTGTGCCTCATTTTCTCCTCTTTTTTGCCCACTTATAGGCCAGAGAGTTGCTTGAACAACACTGGTCTACAAATTTTGGGAAATTACCAACCTCCAAGATAAAATGTGTTAATTTTACATATTTTGATTTGATGAATTACAAAACAGGTGACAAAGGTGCTGGTTGGCTAAAGTTTTCAAGCTATTTCACAATAAAGATTTATACACAGGCGAGTGTATTTGCCTACAAGGGAGGGAGGTATCTAAATGATCATGAGAAGTTACCTCGTAACTTCTCCACAAAGTATGGTAGAACAATGAAAATGGTACCACATGGAAGTGTATATATTTATTTTCACTTTGAAAACAGCAAGGCAGATGACTATGAAAAACATGTGGAAAATATGCTTAGGTCCTATAAGGCACTTGGTGCAAACATGTCACTGAAAATTCACTTCTTACACTCACATTTAGACTATTCCCCTTTGAACTGTGGGCAACGAATGATGAGCATGGAGAGAGATTCCACCAGGATATCACAGGTATGGAGAAAAGATACCAAGGGAAATGGAGTCTGTCCATACTTGCTGATTACTGCTGGAATCTCCCCAGGAATGATCCTATTGCAGTTCACAAGAGAAAAGCCAAAAAGCGCAGTTTAGATACCAAATAAAGGTGGAACTTTGTTGTTTAATCTGATGCTAGAGCTTGTCAGTTTTTCATGCAAAAAGCATGAAAATGTTACATGAAACCCAATAAATAAATGGAAAGTTATGTTATTGATATCAATAAAAAGATACATTTATAATGATCGGTATAGCACCATTCTCATTGCTATATCACATTTTGCAGAAAAGTTATGGAGCATAATCACATATCCCCTCATAATTTTGAATTATTTTAATGCAATTTTGATCTGAAGCTGTATCTTGGAAACTGGAGCCAATTAATACTCAGGACTTAATTTTCCTTTGTTACTGTCCTCATGTTCAATTAATTTTACATAATTAATTGCATTGTCTTTATCTTCTTCTTTGTTTTCAATCTCTGCATCTTGTATCTCTGTCTTTAAATCCTTGTCAGACTGAACGTGTTCTATCTCAGTTATTAAGTCCTCAGATTTCGATTTTCCATGCAACAGTCTTCATTTCCCTTATTTCCGTTTTCAAAGTCGAATACATCATTATAATCATCTCTCTGTTTTCTTGCTCCATTTTACTCTTTCCAAATTAGTCTTATTCCAATTTTAAAAGTCACATTAAAGATCTCTTTTTCTTTTCTTTCTTCCCTCTAAAGTCAAGCTGTTTGCAAACAGAGAAATCCTCCCCCAAAGTTCTCACCACTATTATCTCAGAGTTCAGAATTTTCCAAAACAAAAGTTACAAGTTGCACTGTTCTTTTCCTCCTGAAGATGTCTCTCTACAATCCACAATTCTTATAGGTAATTTAACATGGTATCCATTTTGTTTCAGTTAACAATTTTACTAGTTTCTTTTCTTCTCTTTCACTTTAAAAATATCCACTCAATCTAGTCCAGTCCCAATTAAGCAATACTTTCTTCTCTCTCTCTTTTTCTTTATATTTGTTCAATTTATAAAAACACTTCTGTTACAGGGGCTTATTTCAGTTCTCTTTTGTTTATCTTAACCTTCAAAAAAGAGGGAAAAAGGATCTGCTTGTTTTCCAATCCTTTTTCCATATTTAGGGTTATTTCTTCTAATCTTTGATGTTCTCCAAATAATTTCCTTCCAAAAGTCAATTTTCTTTTCGGGTTTTTATCCCTTTAAATTCTGCTTCTGACCTCCTCTTTTTTCCCCATGCCCTTTAGCTGCCAATTTCTCGCTGGGGTTTTTCCAAATTTAAAAGCTTTTTAGTGCTGTTATTTCATCTGGGTTGGCTGTCACTCACCAAGCTTCAAAACTCCATTCCTTTCACCGCTCCTGCTCATTGTTTGGCCTGGTTGCCCGAGCTCCTGACAGCCGCAATGGCTGTCCCCCACTGCTGATTTAGAGAGAAATTCCTCTGATCTTCGAGGAACTTGCATGTTCCTCTCGATCTCCGAGGTGCCTCTCCTTCTTCCCCGTCCCTACAGGATGGTTCTGGTCCAAAGACCGCTCAACAGCGGTTTGTCAGTCCGGGTTTTCGCGGAGCTCATCGGAGCCCGCTAATTCCCCGACTGTCTCGCCGTGATGCATCCGGTGATCTCCAGAAAATGTTTCTTATTACCATTGATTACTGTCGTGTTTGTGAATGGGTACTTAGGCAATTGCTAAATGAGGAACAAAGTAATAAATGTGAGAATCTGCCATTTTATTTTAATTGTGAAATAATTTACTGTTTGCAATCAAGTAATAATAATATCCTCTATCTATTTTCTAGATTATATAAAATGCAGGAAAATATGCATACTTCTATGGAGGTCAATTAAAACTTATTCAAGAGTGGTGGTCAAAGATTATATTTTTTTGGAAAGAAAAGTTTTCAGTTTAGATGAGTACATTTGCAGCAAGTCCAAGAGAAATAAAAAATGAGTTAAATGCCAGGAACAATGGATAAATTTGTATCTGAATTGAGAGGCAGTTTTTAGCTGATATTAACCAATCTTGAAAAAAAGATTAGGATCGCATTTTGGCTGGAAGGCCATCAGGAAATCCCAGAAACGAAGGCTAGACTAGGAAGTTAAAAACACCCAGAAAAAGATAATGGCAAATCATTTCCATATTGTTGCAGGAAAATCAACATGGACATGTTAATGTAGCCATGATGAGCTGAGGCCATCCTGTAGGAGTTTTTAACTTTATCTTACTGTTTTAAACACAAAATATTTTATTCGTGTTGTCTCTTGGACATTATTATGAGTGTTCCTGGTCATTCATAAATTCCTCCATTCCTCTTACAGAACTATCACCCAAATGAATTCATCAGCTCGAATATTAAAAAAGCAACATAAAATATTTTCTGTATTTTTTTTGGTATAAGCTAACTATAGCTAAAAATTAACATACTTATCTAATAATCTTATAAATGAAGTAGAGAATTGGAAAACAGAAGAATTTTTTACCTGTTAACAGTGATTTGAACATTTTGAAGAACATTTTGAATAATTTCAATGCAAAGCTCTAATCTCAGCCAAATAATAACATTTTGAAGTGCTTCTTGCCATAAACTTTGCATTAGGAATGTACTGTAATACTGTACACACAGCCAAATCATCCTGTTGTGCTTTGCTTCGGAAACAAACATTGCATACCCGACCTGTACACAACCTGTTTTGCCTTATCCTATCAAAGTTAAAATAGTCTTGCTTTAGGTGTAACATGGGAAAGCAGAGTTCTGGTTTGCCTTCTAAAAGAAAGTATTCTACTTTTTAAAACTAAAGATCCATAAAGTGAAAAGAGATATAATATGGGGACACCTTATGTGATAGAACTAATTTTCTCCTGAATTCCATTATGCATACATTGAGCCAGCTTGTGTATACAAATTCAAATCTCCAATGTGAGCAACTACAGCCTAGAAATTATAACAAGACATATCAATATATTCACTGTGAAAATAAAAATCCTGAAATTTGGGAAGAGTACAGGCTAGGTATCAAAACCATGGTTGGAACCTGGGACCTGAAGGAAGATTTAAACTCAAGTTTATTTAAAAATTAGTAGAAAATACTATGCAACATACAAGCTAGCTCCACAGAGTCCCCCACTTACGGCTGATTGCTTAGTGACTGTTTGAAGTTACAAGGACCTTACAAAAGTTCCAAAGTTCCAATGGTTGCATGCCTTCCCACCCCACTCCATGGTCATGTGACTACATTTTGGCAACTGATCTGCATTTATGCCATTTGTAATGTCGCATGCACATGACTGTGATTTTCATTGTTTTTGTTGAATGGTGGCATTTACTTTTGGTTTTCAGTAAAAATGTGCCATAGCAGAAAAAGGGTTCACTTAACAATGGCAGCTTAATGACCATGGTGATTTGCTTAATGATTATTGCAAAAAAGGTTGTAAAATCAGGTGGGTTACATGATGACTTGCTTTATAACCATCACAAGTTATGATTGTAATGGGTCAGCTCTATTATAATCATAAGTCAAGGACTACCAATTTTTAGGATTCCTGATCATGCAAGATGTCTACTCATATCCAGATTAAGTCTGCAAATGTCCCTCAGAACTACCACTCAAAACAGAAAAGTCACTCCATTAGCCGACTGGCCCATTATTTTTATCATAGCCTGGAGAAGTTGAGCATCTACATGGAATGTGATCTAATTTTGCTGTTTTTAAACAGCTGGAAGTTGGGAGATTCTTGCTAATTTACTTTAAATCATCAGGAAATCTATTGATCTCAGGTTCCTTAGTTCATTTCTGCCTCCTTCTATCTTAAATAACTTTCTACACTTAAGAGTTGCAGAACTGACTGAAGCAGTTTATGTGTGCAGAAACAGTTACATGTCTATTTCACTCAGCCAACAGTAGTATTGTGAATCCTTGTATGTAAAAATGAATCAGCACAGGATTCTTATAATATGAGTCAGTCCAGACACTGAGCTATGAACCCTGAACCAGTCCAGACATTAAGCTATGAGGTCTCAAGTAAGGAGTACTGTAATAAAAATGCATATATACAAACTGTACATAAACCTGTACAGAGATTTCAGGGATGCAGAATATTTGAAACTGTTAAACCATATTTACCCATATTATTTATTCCAAAAATTCTACTAATACTTACCTGTCGGAGGAAGACAATCTTTCCAATCAAAGTAACCAGCATAAATTCCAGGTTCCAATGAACCTACTATGGGATCAGCCTTTAGCTCAATGTATATTTCAAATAGCCGTTGATCTAATTCTTTTAATGAATCCATACTAACCTAAAATAGAGACATAACCGTGACATTAATAATATTACCACAAAGAATTTACATGTCACATCTTTTAAACTTGCAAGTGTACTAGTTAGGTTAATTGCATTTTTTTGGTAATCAATATAAAACATATTGACTGTATATAAACCAAAGTTACTTGTTACAAAATATTGGACAATTTTCCCAAACTCTCACCTGGTTCAATGAGAAAAAGGCAATTATATTATATTAATATACAGGAAAAGCAAGTAACACGACAAAGATTTCGTCTGTTTCTTTATTGTTACTGTTGTTTTGGATTTGTGATTCCCATCTACAAAATGATACCCAAGAAAAACTGTTTTTTAAACTTTCCACAGGGAAGAGATAAAATAATGTTTTCCAATGTAAGACTACTCAGCAGACCATAAAACAAGGTGCATGGTGCAGCAATTGGTATTTCATAGCCTTACACTGCTTGAATTTGATTGACTAAAGTGACATAAAGCATTTGAAATAATGCTCTACGTGTATTTTATTAGTATGATTTGAACCATATGACACTGGAAAAACGTTTATGGCTGTCATTCCTTCAAAGTTGGCAAGGTAGGTAGAACAGGAATTGTAAAGATTCTAGAAATGGTATTTGATTATTATAGGATATAATAAAAGGAATCTTGAAAGCTTCTCAAAGTTTCTGTTTTTCCCATCTAATGCCAAACAAAATTAATTCAAATTTTTCTTGCTTTCTTCTTTCTCAAAACTAATTTTTTAGTCACTCCCTTAACACTCACTCATTCCTTCCTCACTGGCAAAGTCAGGTTCACTTTCCTTCACAATGGGAAACATTAAATTCCAGTTTGACAGGTGGAGGCATCCAATAAAGGAAATGTTCATGAGCTGATCTATTCTTAAACAAAATGGTGTAGCTTTTTTCAATGAATCAAAATATTAAAGCAGCAGCAGCATTAATTCAACTCTGAAAGTACAGTGGTATCTTGGTACTTGGTGTTCTGGGAGTTGCAATAGGTATTAGAAAGGATGAGTCCCAAACAAATTTTGGGAAGAACTTTCTGTCTGACCCTGTTCCTATTTCAGTGACTTTCCCAGCAAGCCTGACTTCCTGTTCACCCTCTGTGGCCACCCCCCTCCTTTTGTAGCGACTTTCCCAGTATGGCTGACATCCTGTCCATTCCCCACAACCATCCCCCTCTTCCTATAGCAGGACTTCAAATACTAAACAAAGGCTGATTACTGGGACATCATCCTCATATCAAAATGTGTCAAGAATGACAGGTTTTGAAATAATCCTGTATCAAGGTATCACTGTAAACATTTCTCAGATTTGTGAGAAAGCCTGAAAAAAAATGTGGCTGCCTAGTGAACAGATGCTGTGTTTGATTGAGTTCTTTTTTCCAAATCATTTTTGAAGCATTCACAGCCCTGACACTGATATACAGTGGATAAAATAGGGCTATGCAGGCAGTACTGCAGGCTACTTCTGCTGACCGCCGGCTGCCTGCAGTTCGAGTCTAACTGGCTCAAGGTTGACTCAGCTTTCCATCTTTCTGAACTCAGTAAAATGAGCACCCAGATAGTTGGAGGCAATATGCTGACTCTGTAAACCGCTTAGAGAGGGCTGTAAAGTACTGTGAAGCGGTATATAAGTCTAAGTGCTATTGCTATTCAAAGACAAAAAATGTCGTAATACAGTCTTGCTTGAGGTTCTGTGTACTGCAGACTTTATACGCAGGCTAGGTTAAACGTCAGATTTAAATGTGATTAGTGTGGAGGATACCAAACTGTGAATATATTGTACTTCATAATTGTTGATTTTCCATTCTTAACAAATGTATTTTGAAAATAGGTGGATGATAAATTTCAGCAGTTGGGATCAATTTATTTCTTGATTCATTTTACAATGTGTAAATCCTGCTTTTCTATGAAAATACATAAATCACAAATGTATAATTAAAGTTTTAAAAAGTCATTACAGGTAGTCCTCAACTTACAACCATTTGTTCAAAGTTACAGCGGCACTGAAAAAAAGTGACTTATGACTAGTCCTGGCATCTCCATAATCATGTTCAAATTTCATTTGCCTGGCAATCAGCATGTATTTGCTACGGTTTCAGTGTCTCAGAGTCATGTGACTGCCATCTGCAACCTTTCCAGCTAGCTTCTGATAACAAAATCAATGAAGGATGTCAGATTCGCTTAACAACTGTGTGATTCACTTAACAACAATGGCAAAAAAGATTGTAAAATCAGGCGTGACTCATTTAACAACTGCCTTGCTTAGCAACAGAAATTTTGGTCTCAACTCTGGTCATAAATTGAGGACAACCTATACAACAATTTTAAAAATGAGAATGTTCTAAAATGGCTTCATTTTTTGTAAGTTTTTCTAATCTTATGAATTTACTTCATCTGAATATCTGTAGTCAGAATCCTCTAATCCATTTGTTTTAGGGTAGAGTCGGGCGACTGAGTCGAACTGAGCGTTTATTGGCCAGATGCCCTTCCTGACGCCTACGTGGAGTTCACAGCAGATATTTTTTCTTTGTGCCGATAGAGAAACATCTGCTGCTGCCTAGGATTGAACTCTCAACATTCTGAGTGGGAGGTGAGCGTCTTCACCTCTAGGCCATCATGCTGCTCATCTGCAGTCAGAAAATACTTACTTGAATAATTTTTTCCACTCCTTGGAAACCATGCTTCTCAAAGTGTTCAGCTAGATTAAGGAATGTGTGACGTTCCAAATAGCAGCAATTACTGAGGACAATTAAAAGCCTTCGTTCCTAAATCAAAAAAGGATCCAATGAAGGGAAGTTCTTTAAGAAGAAAATGCACATACAAAAGAGTTTGCCCTAATGGTACAAGAAAAGGTAAATGCTAACCAGTTAGAAGTTTAAATAGTTCTTAAATAGGGCCTTTAACATCTTTATTAATTTTATTATATGTCCAAAAAACCAGAACCTTTGACACATGAAATATTCACAACAGAGTATACAACATAACTGAATTTATGTAAAAAACTATTCTTCCAAAAGGCATCAGTTACTTAAGGTGCATCATTCTTCTTATACAGAAACTTAACAGGAATCATTTATCAAATGTGTTTTGAGATTTGAAACATCACATTTGAATGCACACCTGCTTACCGATCAAAAAAAGAAAACAGTGAGCAATGCAATCTGGACATCTTCCAGTCAGTACTTCATAACATCTTTTTAAGGAAGTGATAGCTTCCTAATGTTTCCTGTTTCCAGTTAAGAGTGGGTTGCTGTTGTTTTTTTATTTTGGAATCCCCCCCCCTCACTTCCTTGCGTACCTCTTCTAGCTCAAAAATATACTTGGCTCTTTTTGTACGCACTGCATACTTTATATATTCCCACAGATTTTCAGCAACATTCAATATTTTGAAAGCCATTTAAAAACAATCATCTTTCTTTCCTATAAATACTTCATGATTAATTTTAAAGTATGCTTTGGATTATTGTCTGACTGAAATAGCTAACCTTTCAACTTCGGTTTCTTCATCGAGTACTGAATATTATCATATACAAGTTGATGTTTACAGTCTATTCCTCTTTCCAGCCTCACAAATATTTCTTGTGTTCCTGGACACTGAAAAACTCCAAAAGACAGGACTATTCTAATGCTATTCTACTGAAGTCTTTTCTTCAAATGCTTCACATTCCCTTCCACCCTCAAATTTTTGCGTGGCTGTGGCCATGGTTGAACAATTCAATTTTTGTTTCATTAGTCCAAAGAACTATATTCCTAAATGTTTCAGGCTTCTGAGGGGGAAGGCATAGTTTAGATAATTTATTTTGTGATGGTTTCAGAGAAAAGGTTAGATCATGGTTGTATATGTAATGTTTTACTATGGACCTAGAGATAATTACTCTAGTGTCAGCTAAACATTTCAGCAGATTGTTTCCAGTGATTCATGGCTTCTGTTTTGCAGATCTGACTAGTTGTGTGACAGTTTTAGCAGAGATTTTTCTTGGTATTCCTAGATTTTCCATTGCAGAAGGCATTTTGATTTTTTGCAGCTTTTTCCTATTTTTAAGTGTGATTTTCAAATACGTTGCTTAGAAAAAGCAAAGTAGACAGAAGAACAGCCACAATTGGAGAGGGAAAGAAGGTAGCAGTATTTGTTCACCTGGCAAAGTATCTTTTATCTTGCTAGCTAATCTTAATGAATCAATTATTTTTTTATTTATTTTTTTATTTATTTTTTATTTTATTTTATTTATCTTCTATCAACTTTTGAAAATAGCAGAACTAATTAACTGCAAATGGGACCAAATTTCTGCATCTGCCGAAATTTATTTTTTTCCATACAACAAATGATAGGCTATAAATAGTCAATATGGATTCAAATGTGCAGGAAGATGTCATTTAACTTTCTACCACGAAGAAGTTGTATTAGCTTCTCTTCATTTAGGGATTGATGAAACAGACAACCTAAGCAGAGATGCCTAAACTTTTGTGTACAACTGTGTATGCAAATAAATCAACTGATCTGGAGTTATGAGCCAATTTAAGTGTTTGTGCAAGCTTTTAACTAAAGCAGACATCTAAATTCTTGGCTAGCCAACCACAAATTTCTATTATATTACAGTTTGCAAAACATGCTCTGCTAGTAATATTTCCATATTGTAAAGAAATAAAATTAGAACAATATACAATAGAACATACTTCTAAATGAATTATAACATATTGCTGAGATCATTTTTCTTAATTTTGGGTTTAATGAACAGCAATAATACTTACTACAGATAAACTGAAATCTTCATGGATGCTTCCAAATAAATCTGAAGATGAGATGTCACCTGGAAGACTAAGGGATTTTGCAAGTAGTCAGTGATTAACCCATCTTGATATTAGGATAAACCTGCCTTATAAATTCCTAATAACCCTAAATGAGTTTAACTGACATGGATTCTTTAAAAAAAACAACAATTAAAAATATAGATGGAAGCTCTTATCTTCCATGCTGAAAGATTTTAATTTTTTTAAAAAAGAGGCCTGAAGTTAATGTAGGGTCATTTTTCTTTTGCACAGAACCCGTATCAAAGAACATGAATTCACTAGAGTTGGGCAGCGAATTTAAATATATAGTTATATAATAAAAATAGAAATTACAGTTTATGATTTGTAAAGCCTTATTTAAAGAATTCATTTTCCAAATTTTTAGAAACAAGAACCATAAGCTAACAACATAGACTGTTTGCATCATACTATACTAAACATGTTTTGGTCAGTTTGATTCAATGTGAAAGTTGTTAAATTATTTAGCTGTGTCAAATAAATGACACAAATTGTTTGTAGAATCTCTAAAATTAGTGATATATGAATAAAGTGTTTCTAATAATCATTTCAAGGTAAAATGTGACTGAAAAGTTTGCCAGATTCTAGAATTAATTATTGTCAAAAAACTCATCACCAAATTATTTCACTTACTGGGTAGTATCTATATCACTGTCAGGCTTCGTACTAAGTTGCTCCAGGCAATCAATGAATACCTGCAAAAGAAATAAAATCAATATATCTGATACCATTATTTATTACAAGTAGTGCTAACCAAGATAAGGAATTTAAGTAGTATTTTCCAACCTTTTTATCTCTACAGAGTATTTTCTATTTCATTCAAACAGTTTAATTTTAGCTGAACTTTATTTTCTTATATTTGTTTTTAATTCAACCTCTTATTCTTGGTAAACTGAATAAAATAAACAGTTATGGCTTTAAAGATTTTGTCAATCCACAAGCAAAATGGAGATTTTATTGTCACTACACCTCGAAACAATGTGATGATTTTCATTGCTTTCCTATACAAATGTGTATGTATGTGTCCCAAAAGAAATGGGAATATATGATGGAAACATGTATTCCCTAATTTATTTTTTCTTTCTAAGGCAAATTATATAATATTCTTCACCTATATTTAAATGGATTTCATCTAACCCTGCCCTCAAACCAGAAACAGGCATGAGAAATAGAAAAATGGCAGTTCATAATTAGCAGGAAATGTCATATCACTTCCTCTTTCTTATCCCTCCCCCCCAATATTTCTTTTGTATATCTCTAAATCTCAAATACAAATGTTAGCCTTCACAATTTCTGTAAATACAGAATTTGCTTCTCTCTACTTTGGTTTTTTTGCCTTAAAAAATGAAAAAAAAAAAAAAACGCTGAACAGAAATATGCAGTATTTTGGATTTGAAGACAGAGAGATGCTTTGGTGTACGAGGGGTTCCTCGTGTAGCAGCTGTCTGCAGCTCCTTAAAACATCTGCTTCTTTCCTTGGAATTGCAGAAAGGTGCAGAGACATGCTATGAGGAAATTTTTTGGCTATGGATTTTAAGTACTGCATAGATCTAAGGTTCAGGTTTCCACAAACCGAATGATTTTTTAAAGAACACTACAACTATTAATTGATAAGGTACTTGTAATCAGCCTTATGTGTAGCCCGCATCTGCATAACTAAACTAATTTCTCCTTCCATTCTCATCCATCTTCCCCCCCTATGCTGATTTAAATCCTACATTAGTCTAGCCACTCTGCATCTGATACAGTGAGCAGTAGCTAATTAAATCTTATGCCTTTTAAGAAAACATTTTTAGTTGGGAAAGGTGCTACCACTCTCCGTTCTTTTTTGCTGACTCATCCATGTACTCTGCTTGGTAAAAAACAGAATTACTTTGCTATTGTTTTCTTTTGTCTAGGCATGCCAAGATCAGCTAGATGCTGTTTACATAGCGAACAAAAAAATAAATCATCACCTTGGATCTGTTCTCAGCTGTCTAGCAACTTCATGCATTTTTTTAAAAAAACCCAAATGCTCTTAGCTATCTTTCCTTGTTTTAGTAGTCGGTTCTAGATAACTGTATTGTTCTCTATAGCTCTAGATAACTGTATTGTTATCTACAGTTCTAGATAACTGTATTGTTATCTACAGCTAAAAGTTTCATTCAGGTCCCACAGTCTATGGAAAAAGTACAGAAACAGCAGAGTGCATGTTGAGAAAGAGCTGAGAAAAATTTGATTTGGAGCTTCTTTTAAATGAAAGGGGAGGGTCGATATTTTGAGTTACCGCAAAATAACTGCTCAGTATTTATTAATACTAAAGTTGAGTACCAGTGGCACAAGAAACAGATTATATTTATACAGAGTAACTTCTTAAGCACATGTAATTGACCAAACCTATTACCATAGCAATAGCAATAGAAATAACACTTAGATTTATATACCGCTTCACAGTGCTTTACAGCCCTCTTTAAGTGGTTTACAGAGTCAGCATATTGCCCCCAACAATCTGGGTCCTCATTTTACCCACCTCGGAAGGATGGAAGACCCTGTTAATTTAGATCCTTCTCTTAAGCCATACATTACCTGCATGATATTAATGCTCAGA
Organism: Pituophis catenifer annectens; assembly: GCF_029215685.1. Lineage (NCBI taxonomy): Eukaryota > Metazoa > Chordata > Lepidosauria > Squamata > Colubridae > Pituophis > Pituophis catenifer. Next base: position 73,240,526 of record NW_027256883.1, read on the forward strand.
TGGCACACATCTTCCTGTATTTTTGTCTGCTGAAAAACCTAAAGTAAAACAATTATTGGAACAACTGAGTGAAATGGCTTCACATGAAAAAGTCAAGCATTTCCTGTGCATTTGTCTCGGTCTTAACTAACAAACTGTAGCTACACAATGCACTCTCTAAATAGGGACTAAAAAAAGCAATAACCAGAAGCTAGATTTAATTTCTTACGACATCTGTGTATTCTGCTACACAGATCCAGAAGGAGTCTGATCTTATGAATACTTTACAAGGTATTGATTATTGAATGCCAAGTGCACAGAACTGCAGATAATCAGTAAATATATGCATGTTAATTCTCTTCCACAATAAGTCAACTAAGGATGCCAAAAACTAGTTTTCTCTTCAAGTTGTAGTAAAAGGGAACATATGTGAATCTTAGTGCTTTGATTGTATACTGTAATTACTACTGTGGCTTGATCTATTTTCTGCAAATTACCTAGATTTTGTTTAGTGATTTCTCATTTTGAAATAGTCTTGGAATCAAATACTGATTTTGAAGAACAAGTTATCAGCTTTATAATTCTAATTTGCAAAAAAGGTAAATGTTTACTAAATGTTTAATTATTTGACACAATATGAGTAGACTGCACCAAGTTTCACCTGCAAAGTATACCTTTAAATTCTGCTTTATATTATTTATATTAAATGGAACAAAAGAGATGTCTTAAACATTACTTACGCTAGTCTCCCCAGGTTTACAGTCCAAAACTCCTTTAAGTGACTGGATAGAATGTATAACACACTGTTCAAACTGTGATGGCTAAAAGGAGAAAGAGGAAACTGTAGATTACTTATAAAATCAATTACTTAAAATTTTAAAATATATTCTACAAATTCAATGAGAACACACACTTTTCTATTCCTTTTAACAATTATGTGATTTAGATTTAAAATTATGGTTAACCATGAGAAAAAAAACAGCCTGTAAAGGTGAATGAGGATTTGACTCAGTGGTGAAATCCTAATTTTTTTTACTACCGGTTCTGTGGGCATGGTGTGGCGGGTGTGGTGTGGCTTAGTGGGTGTGGCAGGGGAAGGATACTGCAAAATCTCCATTCCCACCCTACTCTGGGGTCAGCCAGAGGTGGTATTTGCCGGTTCTCTGAACTACTCAAAATTTCTGCTACCAGTTCTCCAGAACCTGTCAGCAGCTGCTGGATTTCACCCCTAATTTGACTCCAGATTTTCAGTATGATATTCTAGCTCTTCACTCTGTGAAGCCCCCCAGTTCTTTCAGATGTGGTTCCTCTGAGGCTAAAGCTTCTAGTACTGCCATTAGTTTGGTCTTCTTAAATAGATGGAACTTGATTTTTTTTTTGTATTCAATTTCCAGACATACTAACCCAAATTTAACATCACACCATATAATACCAATATTTGAAAAACAAATGGTAATTTACCCACCAAACTGGTTAAGCTTTCATTATCAACAATCCAATCTTCCTTCTCAGCCAATTTTTTCACATCTGTAAAAAAGCAATAATGTCAAAACTGTTATCTTCAGCATAGCATAAAACTACACTACAAACTGAAATGATTTGTCATTTAGGAATGTTGTCAATGTTATATTAAAAAATAATGGCAACAGCTTTTATACATTAAGTTTACTGCAAGCAAAGCAAGAAAACTCAACCAGTATTAGAAAGATTGTGCATTAATTGTTATATGTTAGTTATGTTCACCACTGAGTTATATATAAAAAGGCAGAATAAAAATGAAATAATAATAATATACCTTGTTCATTATACTTGAAAATGTTTTAAGAGGCAAAACAATTATTGAAATGAACGATTTCCATATTCTACATACTCTTTAATCAAAAACTATAGAACAAAACTATCAGTAAGGTAAATTCAGAGGTACAGATAGCTCTTGCTTACTGACTATTCATCCAGTGACTTTTCAGTTACAATGGTGCCAAATGAGAATTAAAACCAGTCCTCAAACTTGGGAGCAGTTGCAGTGTCCCCACAGTAATATGATCCCGATTCACGTGCCTGGCAAAAGATATGCCATTATAAGAGTTGCAGTGTCCAAGAATCACCATTTCAACTATCATAGTTGGCTTCCGACAAGCAAAGTCAACAGGGAAGTTGGCAGGAAGTTGCAAGCTGCAGTCACATGACACTGCACTTAATAACCGTAGTGATTCACTTAAGAACTGCAACTGGAACTGACATTGTAAGCTGGGCAGTCACACAATGTTTCATTGTACAACTCACTTTACATTTCGTAATGGAGAGGATGGTCCTAAATGCAATCAGTAAGCAAGGACGATCTGTATATGAAAATAAAATCACAGGTGAGAATTAAAAAACAAAACAAAAGAATAAGAGCTCATCACTGATAAGAAATTTTCAAAAAAACCAATAACTACCTTCAGCTGTATGTTGCAATGTAATCATTATACAACGGACTCTCAGGTCAAAAATGAGATCCTGGATGATTTGAAGCATATCGTTTGGTATTTCAAGTGCAGTAAGAGATTCATAGCTAAGTCTGGAAAGTCAAAGAAAAGAAAGTAATTTATAATGAACCCACTTGTTTATTACGTATGTGATTCTGATGCCAAAATATCCTCAGACGGGATGTGTAATATGTGTGTGAATAGGAAAAAAAAATTATCTTAGTACTTCCTCCAGTGGAGCCCTTTCTTTCAGCAATGTCATATGCCTAGGAAAAGTCCCAATGATATTTCATACAATTGTAACTCAAAAAAATAGGATACAAGTAAAAGCACAGCAGTAGCATTAAGTGAAATCTAGGTCTGAAAATGGCCACTTTCTTTATGACACAGCTCTCCCCATGTATAGATAAAGAGTATAGTATCATTATCTTGTCAGCAGGCTAAGATGGTGCCAGTAATTTCACCCTCACACTCTGGAGATATTCATACCTTTTCCTCCTATGAGTGCATATTATGATTTAGTTTCAAGTAGTTTAGTAGTGAAAACCCTAATGTTTTGAGTGCACAAACTTTTGTTTTCTGCCATAGCTGCATGACAGGACTAAAAGCCAACTTTTGCTGAGAGCAGGATGGACTGTACTTTCGAGTAGTTCCCAAGTTCTCATAATGTTTATCATATTTTTGGATTGGCCACCTTTATCATATAGTCTTGAGTAGATGTTGACAGGCTGCAATTCTTAAACTCTGTCTTTTAGTACTTCCTTGTCTCAAGTGTGAGGAATAATAGAGGAATTTTGGGAGGAAATGCTGGAATACTTGACGGTACGGGAATTTAAAGTTGACAGTAGTCAATGTATAGTCTGAACTCAACAAAGAATATTTTAACAAAAATAAATTAATACTAAGTAAGATTACATGGCAATAAAAGCTAATGGAAAAAGGAATTTTAGATGCATTAAAAGTATAGTAATTCCAATGAGAAATTTAAAGCAAGCAGAAGCAGTCAACAGAATGCACTAAAATGTTATGGAAATATGAAAAGAACATATAATTGGGGGGGGGGAGAAGTACATACATACAGACTATAATTTGAATGGTAGGAATCTTATGTTCAAATAAAAGGAAGAAAGAAAAAGAAATAGCATATCAGCTACAAAGCAAATATGGAAATCGGGTAATAGATAACATTGAAAAGGCAGAACTACTCAACTCCAATTTTGGCTTATTTTTTGAGGATGAGCCTTGTGAAGAGCTGCATGAAGAACTGATCTTGATAGAAACATAGCTGGGGAATACCATTTGATTTGGGATGAGTGTTGTCCTTAGGAAATATAAATTGAGCCCTGCAGTACTTAGGAAATATGTGAATAATCTGAATAATAATCATCATTTAGTGACCGTTTGACGTTACAACCGCACTGAAAAAAGTGACTTATGACCATTTTTCACACTTATGACCATTGCAGCATCCCCATGGTCACGTGATTTACATTCAGATGCTTGACAACTGGTTCACATTTATGACTGTTGCAGTGTCCCGGGGTCATATAATGATCTCTTGTGACCTTCTGACAACAAAATCAATGGGGGAAGCCAGATTCACTTAGCAACAGCAGTGATTCACTTAACAAATGTGGCAAGGAAAATTGTAAAATTCACTTAACAAATTTCTCACTTAGCAACATAAATTCTGGGCTCAATTGTGGTGGTAAGTCAAGGACTACCTGTACTGGATGATTGGTACCAAAGGCATCTGCAGAATTTGATAGTTTTGTTAGAATAATAAAATGAGCATCATGATATTATGACACAAACTCAACTTCTTTGGAACATGCAAAATCGCAGCAGATGTGACAGAATTTGAGTCATGAGATTCATTTTGTCTGTGTCCTCCTTACTTCCTGCATCTATAACTCTGACTGGCATTTACCTGCAAAACAGAGAAGGAGGAGAACCTGGAAGCCAAAATAAGACAATGTGATATGGAATCACGGGAAGATGCTAGGGCACATCATCAAGTGATTAATCTATATAAATTCATAAAAACAATGCAGCCAGGTCTGATTTGTCTCTATTTTAATTTCTTAAAATACAGATTTTAATACAAATTTTAGTAGACTGTGGGAATTAAGTGGTAAAACATATTCTGATTAGCAAATTAGTTAACTATGGACTCACAGATGGTTTGAAAGCTATACTCAAGGGACATTGTCAATACTTCATCAAACTGCTATGAGGTAGAATAGAATAACAGAGTTTGAAGGGACCTTGGAAGTCTTCTAATCCAACCCCCTGCTTAGGTAGGAAGCCCTACACCACCAGGTAATAATGAGCCAGTACTCTTCAATATTTCATTCATGACTTGAATGTAATTATGGAGGTAAATGCTTATTTGCAAACTTGTTGGCCTAGCTAATATTCCTGAACAGGAACAGGAACATTCCTGAACAGGGATTCCTAAGGATGTTGACTTTTCAGGATGATAATGAGCACATTTGAGGGGAGTTAAAATTTTGGAAATGTTTGAGGGTCACTCTGAGAAGCGACTTGCACTCTATTTGGAGAAACCAACTTATCCAAGCAAAGCCTAGAATATCTTTTGTTGTATCAGTGTAACCCTTATGACTAGATCACTATCAGAACTTCCTCTTGCTCTGCCTAAACAATATAGTTCCATATATTATATAATGGTCAGCTCCAACTTGGAGTACTGCATTTAGTTCTCAGCACTACATGAATGAAAGATTCAGAGGAACCGTAACAGATGCATTTGATCAGTGGTTTGAAAATTAAATCACACGAGAGAAGACTGACAGGATTAGTTATGTTTAACCTTGACAAGAGAAGGATGAGGATGAGATACAACAGCAATTGTTAAGTATCTGAAGTGATAGCACACAGAAAATAAAGACCAGTTTTAATTATCTCAGAATGTAGAACATGAAGTAATGGTTTAAGGTTAAAAGGAATAATATTTTGACTGAACATTAGGAAACCTATCTAATAGTAAGAGCAGTTTGATAGTGAAATGAATTATCAAGAGAGATAGCAAGATCATCTTCAATGGATGCATTCAAGAGGAGGTTTGTCAGAAGATTTAATTTTGATTCCAGCATTGAGCAGGAGCTTGGACACAATTGCCTAAAAGTCTTTTTCCAATTCTGGCATCCTATTTTTGTAGGCACTTTGTCTCAATCAGATCTGTAGTTTCATAAACTCGAAATTATTTGGGTCATACAGAATATTCAAAACTGGTTCAGAAGAGATGAGACTTGCTGAAAGAAACCAAAACTGATATTGATTTAAGATAAAACTAACCTAACAGTTTGAATGACATGCGGTAACCACTGACTAGAAAGCTCAGGTTTCATGTCCCAGCCACCATATTCTTTTAGTTCATTTTCTTCAAGGCTGAATGGAAGCAGAGCACCACGTATCAGTTTCACCTGTGATTGCATCACTTGCTGAATCATCATCTAGGACAGAAAAGGAAAGACATCTTGTTGAGCAATGATAGTTGTACATAAACCATTGTATATGGATACAAAGGAACATTCTCTTTGATAAAACAGTTCATTAAGTTCTGTCAGGACTGGGGTGAAGATAACTGAATGTGTGGAAGGTAGGTTTTTTTATTAGCCAATCTAATATTAGTCAATCTGATTAAATGTCATGTTACCACAGAAGAGTTTTTGGCTGGAAGATTAGTCTTGCTAAGTTTTCATTCTATAATCAGACAACTGCCAGCAGCCAAGAAGTGAAACAGAGATAGGATTCATATTAGCAAAGGTTAACCAAAAAATGCTCACACATAATAGGATTCCAGGAACCAATGAGGTTAAGGTACAAATTAGGTCTAGGGAACAAGACTAGGGCTCTAACAGCTGGACACAGGAGCACATTACACGAAGACACATCCAGCATTGTGTTATGTCCGATTAACCAGAATGGTATTGCAGGTTTTAAGCCTATGCCATTAAGCTCAATACAGATTCCCTGTGTATCTGGGAACAACAGGGTTTGCTCAGTAGATTAGCACTACAAACAGCCTTCACTCTAAACCAGGAGTGTCAAAATCATGTCGTCACGGTGGCGTCACGTGATGTATCGGGACTTTCCCCCCCTTCGCTAAACCAGGCATGGGTGTGGCCAGTGTGCGATGCATCCGGCCCATGGGCCGGGAGTTTGACTCCAAAACCATCTAATAAATGGATGCCTGCTCCCTTACCTTGAAATCATTTTGCCTCTGCCTGGCATTCTTCTTTGATCTTTCCATTTGGCCAGATTTTTCAGCAGTCTTATAAAAGAAAAAGAGATGCAAATCATATCACATTAGTATTATCAGGAACACATGAATTATTCTATGTATTCAATTTTAGTACAGACAGAAGAGTCTAATTACTGTAAGGAATTCACAGCAAGTTGAAAAGAGTCTTTAAAACAAGATTAATGTTCTAGCACGCTTTAATAAATTAACAGAGAACATTAGCAGAAATAAAAATATTTTAATTGATATTTTAACCTTTTTCATATCAAAAGTTTTCCCACTATATACTCCGAAAAATGAGTTTGCTATACTCATGTGCTATATTCACGTATACTCAATAAATTCAAAGTATATTAAAAATATTGATTTAGTATACAGTACAACCATCCTTTCAGCTTTCCAAAGAACTAAATGCAGTCTGCCTACTAAGAATGAACCAAAACATATCCTCTTCCATTTAGAAATGTTTAGCTGTGCAAAGGAATATACATTTTGAATATATAACAATTCTCTATTTTGGTGAATTCCTGATTGTGTTACAAAACCGAGACCCCAGGGTCATTAATTAGGGGAAATCAAAGGAGAATGGGACTAGTTAATTGAAGTGCTTATTTTTTTTAAATATGGGATTAGATTAGATGATCTCTGTTTTCTTTTAGATCTACAGAATCTATGAACACTATAAATACATTCACCAAACTATTTCCCCTCTTCCCACTTTTTTTGATTTTGTTGAATAGGTTAACTCCTTCCTGTAGAAATTTTTGAGGTAAGCCCAACGGTTACAACTTGCACATTCACCACATGTATAAACAAGTCTCTTCACTTCAGTTACTAACTTTCTAAACCTAGTAAAACCATGGCAGCCCTTAACTGATTTTTTAAAATATGCAGGTCATCTTTACGAGTAGTGGGACTAAGTCATTCAGCTTCTTTATTACTGGTTTTTTCCATGATTGCTCATTACTTTCATGACTAAATTATATCCTATGTGGGTTTTGAACACAACTTTTATGAGAACCATTATGTCTGTGTTCAACTGGCTTCTTACTTTTAAAGTAACACAAACATGAGAAACAGCTGGCCAAAATGGAATGCAACAGTTAAATATTTTTGCACTATTTTCAAGCATGGAAACATTTTAAAACAATCTTATTAGCTTGAATATTGAATTTAAGCCTGGGTATCAAAGAATTGGAGATAAAAAGCAGTCATCTTCCAATTTCCTTAACCCCAGGTGTCCACCAAAGAGGCATGCACCTTATTTAGCTTCTTCATTTGCCCGACAGAAGCATAGTAGAAAAATCAGTTAATTTGAATTTGCTGCTGTGCAAGTATCATTCAACTCTCAACACTTGATAGAAATGGCTGGGGAGAGCAGTTGTCATTCTTTAGGTGATTGTATAAATGCTGGCAGATTGGTAATAAGGGAGGGTCTTGTTTTATCAATAATTACACAGGGTGAGAAGGCAAGCAATAGTAGTAGTTAGTACTATCTCTTAACAGCTTAAGAATGATAAACCCTGCATTCTTGATGCAGAAGGAATTGCAGAAGTAATCTATAAAGGAACAATAATATATTTATAATCTACTTTCCTTCTCATATCTCAATCTGCCTGCAATTTCCAATTCAATTACAGGTGAAGAGATGCTGATTGGATTATGGGCATCTAGTGAAGATTATAGAAATTTGAATCTGAGACACCCTCCCCCCCTCACCTTCTTACTCTAAATTTCAGCTACTGCATCAAACAGGTTCACAAGAAGGCAATTTCCTCCCCCCAATTTCTCTGACCAGTTGGTTCTTCCTTAGGTTTTCAAAAAATTAAACACCTGGTTTGTTAGCAAAAAATTATGTCAAGAGATTAAATCACACTTGATATTTAAGCAAACAAGTATTTGAATAAGCCAAACATTATTTTATATTCCCCATAAACTGCATATTGTCTAAATACCAAATGCAAATACTCTTACCTCACTAAATAAGCTTCCATTCACATAAGAAATCCAAAGTTTCCAGAAGTTGGGAAGCTGGCTTACTACAAGCTTAGTTAACTTTTCGACAAATGCTACTTGCTGAGGAGTTTTAAATCGCCAATCTGAAAAAGGTACAATACAGGATACAAATTCATTACTAGGAAATTGTTAAAGAGGAATTGTATTTGTGATTGACATCAAGAGTGGTTAATTCATAAGTGCTACAGAAATAAATATGCTAAATAGTGTTAAATAAGACTTGACACCATACTGCTTCACTTAGCAAATTTAAGTATCATGGAAGCGCTCATAGTAAGAGTTTAATTGACTGACATTTGTGATTCAAAATAAATTAATCCAATTAGCTGCTCTTTAAAAATCTAAAAAGTATATATGTCAATATACTTAAATACAGCCAAATTAAGACTACATAATGAGATAATGAGAACAGACATTTAACTGGCGACCTCCTAATTAGTAATTCAAAGTTTTACCCAATACATTATACCAGCAAGGCAAATATTCTTCCATGGTTTGCAGAATGGAAAGGAAAGGAAATCCAACACACAAAACTGTAATGTGATCACGACTGGACTTACTTTCATCACGACTGGACTGAGTGCTACTGCCTCTTTTCAGCGAGGCACTCCGACTAAGATGGCCAAGTGAAGATGGGCGAACTTCACCATCCAGATCAAGCAGTGGACTATGTATCAATGGATTGACTAAATGGGAGAGTATATTAATTGCTGGTGTTAGTTAATACACAGTATTAGCTTTTATAATTTGCTCTTATCCACTAAACAAAAAAACTTGCAGATAAAAGTATATACCCTGTTTTCCCCAAAATAAGACATCCCCTGATAATAAGCCCAATCAGGCTTTTGAGCACATGGCAATAAGGCCAAACACTTATTTCAGGGTTCAAAAAAAAAATAAGACAGGGTCTTATTTTTGGGGAAACACGGTAATTCTTGCAGCTGATTACAACAAACAGGATTGGTTTTGTTTAATCATACATACATACATACATACATACATACATACATACACTAATATATCTCAGTTCAGGAACTCTAATGTATCTTAATATGCTACTTGATTCAATTTCTTATAGTCAGCAAGAATTGAGGTAAATAAAGAAAAAAGTCTGTTGCTAAAATGCACAAGAAATAATTCAATAATCTATGCTTCTGGTACTGTTGAAATTGCTTCAATTTTTCAATTTCTAATTGTCAGAAGGGCTGCACATAGTGTGAGAGCCTTATTGTTCACATGTTTTTGAGTTAGATTATCTGCCAAATGAAAAAAACCCCCACAGATTAAGATAAGAGTAGTACCTCTGCCACTGATTACAACAAACAGGATTGACTTTACATATCCCTACATACTTATCCCAAATCAGGAACTCCAATATATCCTAATATGCTGATATTTGAGTGCTTTTCTTATAGCCAGGAAGAATTGGGGAAAAATTATAACTAAAATGTTCAAGATGTAATTCTATAATATCTCCGTATAACATACATACTTGTGCATGAAAGTTCCATAATTTAATTTCACATGGTGATATAAAATAAACAAAACAAACATTAAACCCCTTAATCTTTACTGTTCTCTACGTTAGAAGGTCAAGTCTTCATAGTCTTGCTTGTCCATTTCTAATGAGCATTTGCCTGGTTTAATGGAAACTGGAAGTTGAATTAGGTGATCCAATCTAATACAAGTGTTCTTGCACGTGGTACTTTAAAAAGCCCCATAATGTAAATAGGTGATATGGATGCCAAGGAACTCCTTGAAATATCAATCAATGTAGCTTAAAGCAAGGTTAAAGCGAATTACTTAATGAGCCATTTTTGTCTCTTTGGGGGCCACAATAAGAGCTTTTGACTTTCCCAAGGACCACAAAAGAGTATGGTGGTAATAATGTGACATCATTATGGAAAATAGGATCATGTCAAATCCTCCCCCCCTGGTTTTTTTTTTTTTTGAAAATATTTTTTAGAGTTTGAAGGGATGTTGTGGGCATGTTTAAGTAGAGGCTATTTTGATCTTTTCTCCTCCCCACTCCCAACTAGAAAAATCAATTCAACTGTGGAGGACTGGATTTTTTACAGAGTGCTGTACAGGTAGTCCTCAATTTACAACAGTTCATTTAGTGACTATTTGAAGTGACAACGGCACTGAAAAATGTGAGTTATGATCATTTTTCACACTTATGACCATTGTAGCATCCCCAAGGCCACGTGATCATAATTCAAGATGCTTGGCAACTGACTCATATTTATGACCCGGGGTCATGTGATCCCCCTTTTGTGATCTTCTGGCAAGCAAAGGCAATGGGGAAGCCAGATTCATTTAACAACGGTGTTACTAATTTAATATGTGCAGTGATTCACTTAACAACTGTGGCATGAAAGGTCATAAAGAGGCAAAATTCACTTAACAAATGTTTCACTTAGCAACAGAAACGTTGGGCTGAATTGTGGTTGCAAGTCAAGGACTACCTGTAATCAATTGCTGAGGCCCAAATAGTAGGTAGCTGGAAATCTCAAATCTTCTCTCCCCAAAGCCTGTTTGGTGCCTCTACCTATTGCTTTGAGGCAGTAGCTTGGTAGTTTCTGCTGCTACCAATTATTTTCTAGGCACCATCTTACTTACTATCTGTAACTCTCAAGTGTATGAGAGTTAAGGCTTTCAAACTGTACAACCCTTCTGACCATTAGAAGACCAAAAAAAAAAAAAAAGTAAACTAATTTCAACAGTGCCAGAACATAGTGAGTGGAGTGCTTCCTTCTACCACTTTGGAAGATAAAGCAGTATCTGACAATCAAAATCAAGCTTTATTTAAAAAAAATATGAAAGGTAATTTTCTAACTGCAAAGATCAACATGTAAAGCATCCAATTTGGAAAAAGATGAATTGCAGATTGTAGAGAACCAGGGAGAATCAGCCTTGAAGGAAATAAGCAAGCTGTTATATAAGCAAAGAGAACGGAAAAAATTTCTTAAATCCTGGGATGCAAGATAATGTTCAGAAGAGACTCTTGACAGGGTCCTGAAATTCAGTTCAGTTCAGTTCAGTTCAGTTCAGTTCAGTTCAGTTCAGTTCAGTTCAGTTCAGTTCAGTTCAATCATCCATCCATCCATCGTTTTTCCCATGGAGTCTGTTTCCTGATCTGATCTACCTAAAAGAGTAGCCTCTTTCAAGCCTCACTGGGCATTTCCTCTTCTTCTTCTTAAATTCCAATGAATCATGGAGGAAATTGCCTTAGTTAAAACATTAGTTCTCCGCACATATCTACCTAGGACTAGGCTGTAGTCAAAATACCAGCTAAAAATTTTGTTAAAAAAGAAAAATGTAAAAAAATCCACAAGGTGGCACCAATGTGCTACAAATGATGCATTCTCTGCCAAATCTCTGAACAGGGATACTTAGCAGGTTATTATTATTAAATTATTACTACAGATTACAAGAAGTTTCTAAATAAAATTTCTACCTTCATAAATACAGTCTGAGATTTGACTGTAGATGGACATTAAGTACCCAATCCCATAACTTGTACAGAGAAATAAAAGACATTAGATTGAATTCAACACACCAAAGTAACATCAAAAACTGAACAAATTCCTGACTACCGGTACGCATTTATCTATTTTCAAATAAACAGAAGCTTCCTGAAGCCAATGTTCTTTTGCTTCAATTATCTACATTTTCCAGTTTCTTGGAGATTTCAATGTGTTAATTGCAGGCTCCTGGGATGACAGAAAATCCTGCTTTTTACCAAAACTGTCCCCCTTGGATTTCTGCTGAGTTCTATCCTTTGTACCATGACCAAATCTTTCCAAATTTTAGAAGAGGAGAGGCTAGGGTAATCTGTCTCTATAACTTGGCCAAGGACCATCTTTCATTCCAGAAATGTGTACTGTGCATCTCAGAATACAATCTGACATCAGGTCTCTGTAAAGCTTAAGACCCCTTTTGTCTGTTATATTCACAATTCTCTCAAAATGTGTCCAACAATTTTAGCTCCACCAACTCTGCGAGGGAACTCCATATATCCTAGAATAATATCCGGGAGATTAGGTACACACAAAATAGAATATTACTTTACTAAAGATTCTATGCTACATTGAGCACAAAACAAAACAAAACAAAACAAAAAATGAAGATAAGTGCAGATTGTAAAAAAAAGTTTTCCAAAACTAGTAGCATAGTTATTCAAAGCCAAACCACATCTTATTCAATAAAGATATGAAAGAGAAGCAGCTGAAATTCAACACATTGACCAACATGAAACCAATCTTTGAGCCTGGGTCCCAATAAATTTGTAGCCATTTGAAAGAACAGCTTTGTAATTTAGGAGTGTTCTTTATGAATCAAAAAAAGTATCTGTTGAATATGTAAATTTTGGCTATAAATACAGAAGTATCAATGAAACCATGGGGATTAATATTTCTAAGAAAGTGAGAATCAAGATTTGGAAATTGAAAGTCTATTTACCAATCTCATCAAATTAAAGCAGCTCCTGCTTTAATACACTGAAACAATACTGTTTTCTTTAACAGGTTGGATTTTCCCCCGTCCATCAAAAGGTAAACTGAGTACAGTGGTAATGAAAATTTGAAGACTTCAATATGAAGTGTTTCAAGTTCCTTTGTAAATTTGTTTTGGCAAAAGAGAACTAAATGTTGGAAGAACCATCTCTAAAGTTTTGATAGGTCTGGTTTGAAGAGAACATGAAAGATTTGAGTTCCATAAAGCCTTAAATATCAGCAATGTGGGCTCTTTGGATTATTCAAATATTTTAAATTGCTTTAGATTGGCATGCAGTTACACATGTGCTCATGTACACTTGATACTGAAGAATGTCGGAATTATTTATATTTTAATTTCCTTTGTTAATAATTTGTAGGACAGTATATTTTGAAATGTATTAGAAATAATTTAAAAAACTTTTACCTCAACACAGATGTTCCTGTCCTTTTGTTCTGTAACAAGACATTATACATGTATATGCAGAAACATCTGGAACTGGAAGTGATGGAATTGCATGAACATTTATTCATATGTCTAGGACTGTCTTTTCATCTTTTGTACGTATTAAATAGAGTGAAACACCACTTTTCATCACCTACTCATACTACTCTGTACCACTTTATATCATTTTCTTCCAATCCTGCTTTGGTATCACAGCCAAACCTAGAAAACTAGTATTTGTAGCAAGATAAAGTAAAAGATGGTTCAGGACTTCATACTCTATTTAATGAAGTAAAAAAAAAAAAAACCATCCTTGCTGTATATATTTATAAAGACATGAATGAAATACATATGTACCATATCACATCTAGAAGATTCCTTGGCTGGATGTACATTTTCTGCCAACAAGTACACTTGTACAGAAACTCTATGAGTCCCTCTATCAGGCATATGAAGCCTTAGCTTTGAGGGAAAATTTAAAACACTAACAGATTTTTGAATATACTCTAGGCTAGTCATTCAGAGGAGAAAATTTCATTTTTCATTGGGGTTGACTGAGTGTATTTATAATATTCAAAGTATAAGTATTTAATCAAAGTGCCCCTTTAATTTATTCAAATATTACTAATATGCATGTAATACTACATACACATTTTAGAACAGTTGGATTTTATGGTTAATAGTAACACTGAATACAGGAAAAGTCAAGAGAAAACAGTCCCAAATATGTAAAGGAAAAAAATAAAAGAGAATAATCTGGAAAATAATTTGGAAAATACATCTATCCCTGCAGATGTATTTATTGAGAGTTTGGCCAGCCAACCAATATTTGCAGAATGATTTTTAAACTAATTAAATTAGCGTTAACCTAACCTCTCTTAAACAGGAAAACCAACTCAAACAAACAAAAAAGGAAAGCATACTAATTATAGTTTTTCCCTTCAACCCAGAATTCACATGGGTATTCTAGAAACCTCACTGAAATTCTAAATGCTTTGAATCACTCACTTTACATATATATGGTTTGGCTCAGTATGCAAAAGCTTAGCCAAATAATCTGTAAATTTCCTGAAATTGTTGAAAAAAGCTAACAAGACAAAACAAAATTATTCAGTTGGCAAGGGTTTTTCCAATTGAAACACACTATTTCATACATTACACATACATGCCCTTTGCATATTCTCATTAAAAATAAAGCACCCAATTCAATAGAAGCTTTCAAAAAGGTTTTTTTTTCCATTAAGCTTCTAAGAAGTTAAGTAGTTTAGATGAGAGAACAAGTTTGCACGCTACTAATTTTAAAATGGATGTGTTGTTTAGTGCACCTCATAAAACTTTATTTGTATATTACATGAACCTATTTCTTATGTTTATTTCTTATGATTAAGAGTTCAAAAATAAATAAGTTTAATATAGAGATGTAATAATTTTAGGGGGGAAAAAAAACCCAGTTCAAAATGTGACTGTTTCTTCAGAGTCATTTGAAATAATGTGTCTGATGCCATACTAACAGGAGGAGAGTATGAATCCAGTCAATGGTTATGCTGGCAGTAAAAACCCAAAACAAAACCCCCCAATGGTTTGTTTATTCATTAGTAACAAAAAACAGGGCAAAGAATACTCCCTTGTTCCACTAGAAACCACATCATCAGCTCGCTGTGGTATCAGGAAAAGAAAGTTTAACATGAAACTAATTTCTTAATTGGTTGTCTAGCATTACAAGAAAGTACAACACAGAAGCAGGGAAGTACAACAAGCACATATACCCTCAGGACTAATGAACATCTGGAGTGCATTAGCAAAGCTGATTTTTTCCCCCCCAAGTTGTCCAGAAGATAGCACTTCAGGACTATATATATATATATATATATATATATATATATATATTTGTATATAGCAAATGTGGAAAGAAAGAGTTGCTGCACAAATTGGTCCTAAAACAGTGCTCTCTCTCTCTCTCTCTCTCCCACTCCCTCTCAAAACAAGTAAAAGTGGAGTATTTTTTAAAGCACTGAATATAGATGAAACGTTGGTTTTTCTCCCCCCTAATTTGTAAGAGATTATTGGGATGAACCATACAAGATGTTCTAGACATAAACAAAAGGAAAACCTTGGCAATATAATATATGCAAAAATGTATGATATTCACTCTGGGTGGAATATTCCTACCTTGCTATGTTTATATAAAAATGTATTCACGATACCTTAATGTAATCGAGCACAGATGTAAAATTAAGAAGAATGTATGTCTACAAACAATGCTCTAATCAAGACGATTTTAAGAAATGTGAATAGAAACCTTGATATAATTTCTTTTAACACTTTGTTATATTACTTACAATGACATTTATTGAGATTGCAATTTTCAACCAATGTAGAGCTATTAGCTATGCAAAGTCATAGCTGGGTTGGAAAAATAAACACATGATAACATCTCTGAATGTAACATGCAGATTGACTTAATAGGTGATTTTAATAGGGACAAATTTAAAAATTGTGATTAACATTGCCACTATCTCTAAAAGAAGTTTGACTGTATTTACTAATATGTTTATTAAAAGTAGTTTTACCATGTGCTTCTAGTGTTAAAAGGATTGCACAATCATTTTCCCCCAGAACTTTTTAGCTTGCATTTATTTTTCATTAAAATGAAGCAGTCTTATCATGTATTGAAATGAGACAGTTGAAAGTGGTTGAAGAGAGCTGATGAATAAGGTTTAATATTAAGAGATACTATCTGCCATTCATTAAAAGTAGTTATTACATTTTGTTTCCATTATGTGATAGTCTGGTTTGAATATCTTCATTTAAATGAGGAAAAACCCATCAGATAAAAAGAAAATACCATCGCAGAATTAGATAATGTATTGTTATGTAATGGAGCTCTATGATTTTTATGGAAAATTTATTTTCCATTAAATAAATGGAGAATTATTTTCCCTTCCAATAAAATTAAATTATCTATTAAAATGAAAAAATCACAAT
Organism: Pituophis catenifer annectens; assembly: GCF_029215685.1. Taxonomy (NCBI): domain Eukaryota; kingdom Metazoa; phylum Chordata; class Lepidosauria; order Squamata; family Colubridae; genus Pituophis; species Pituophis catenifer. Next base: position 73,257,182 of record NW_027256883.1, read on the forward strand.
ATTTACTCTTTGTGCACCATATCCTGAGCATTCACAAAGAGTACAATACAAAGAAGAAAACCTGATCTGTAGCTGCTGGATTCTCTAAAGGGTGGCAGACTTCCTTACTGCCTTTAAACACCTCTGAACATTTTTTTCTTGAGCACAGCAGGCCCTTGTCCCATGCTGCAGCCTGACCACCCACTGTTGCTTGTTGACCAAACAGGCAGTTGCCTAAAGTCTACATCAACAATAGTAGGATAGGATTCCTTTCAAATGGAAGACTTTCAATTTTCAGAAGCAAGAAATTAAGGAGGTTCCATTAAAA